>NC_064635.1:228320792-229631791 GCF_023864275.1 Schistocerca cancellata | reverse complement strand
TCGGACGAAAAACTGATAGTGAATTGTAACGTTCAGGGCCACCTAATGACGATGGATCACTCAAATTGCGTCCCGATTCAATACATCGTACTCCAGCCGACGTGACTCCATGGGTCTATTGCTGCCTCGGGCACCTTATGGCCGTTCTGCTGTGAGTCTAGATTATCGAATGGGACGAAAAACTGATAGTGAATTGTAACGTTCAGGGCCACCTAATGACGATGGATCACTCAAATTGCGTCCCGATTCAACACATCGTCCTCCAGCCGACTTGACTCCATGGGTCTATTGCTGCCTCGGGCACCTTATGGCCGTTCTGCTGTGAGTCTAGATTATCGAATGGGACGAAAAACTGATAGTGAATTGTAACGTTCAGGGCCTCCTAATGACGATGGATCACTCAAATTGCGTCCCGATTCAATACATCGTCCTCTAGCCGACTTGACTCCATGGGTCTATTACTGCCTCGGGCACCTTATGGCCGTTCTGCTGTGAGTTTAGATTATCGAATGGGACGAAAAACTGATAGTGAATTGTAACGTTCAGGGCCTCCTAATGACGATGGATCACTCAAATTGCGTCCCGATTCAATACATCGTCCTCCAGCAGACTTGTCTCCATGGGTCGATTGCTGCCTCGGGCACCTAATGGCCGTTCTGCTGTGAGTCAAAGATTTTAGAATCGGACGAAAAACTGATAGTGAATTGTAACATTCAGGGCCACCTAATGACGATGGACCACGCAAATAACGTCCCGATTCAATTCATCGTTCTCCAGCCGAGTTGACTCCATGGGTCTATTGCTGCCCCGGGCACCTTATGGCCGTTCTGCTGTGAATCTAGATTATCGAATGGGACGAAAAACTGATAGTGAATTGTATCGTTCAGGGCCACCTAATGACGATGGATCTCTCAAATTGCGTTCCGATTCAATACATCGTCCTCCAGCAGACTTGTCTCCATGCGTCTATTGCTGCCTCGGGCACCTTATGGCCGTTCTGCTGTGAGTCAAAGATTTTCGAATCGGACGAAAAGCTGATAGTGAATTGTAACGTTCAGGGCCACCTAATGACGATGGATCACTCAAATTGCGTCCCGATTCAATACATCGTACTCCAGCCAACTTGACTCCATGGGTATATTGCTGCCTCGGGCACCTTATGGCCGTTCTGCTGTGAGTCAAAGATTTTAGAATCGGACGAAAAACTGATAGTGAATTGTAACATTCAGGGCCTCCTAATGACGATGGATCACTCAAATTGCGTCCCGATTCAATACATCGTCCCCAGCCGACTTGTCTCCATGGGTCTATTGCTGCCTCGGGCACCTTATGGCCGTTCTGCTGTGAGTCAAAGATTTTCGAATCGGACGAAAAACTGATAGTGAATTGTAACTTTCAGGGCCACCTAATGACGATGGATCACTCAAATTGCGTCCCGATTCAATACATTGTCCTCCAGCAGACTGTCTCCATGGGTCTATTGCAGCCTCGGGCACCTTATGGCCGTTCAGCTGTGACTCAAAGATTTTCGAATCGGACGAAAAACTGATAGTGAATTGTAACGTTCAGGGCCTCCTAATGACGATGGAACACTCAAATTGCGTCCCGATTCAATACATCGTCCTCCAGCCGACTTGTCTCCATGGGTCTGTTGCTGCCTCGGGCACCTTATGGCCGTTCTGCTGTGAGTCTAGATGATAGAATGGGATGAAAAACTGATGGTGAATTGTAACGTTCAGGGCCACCTAATGACGATGGATCACTCAAATTGCGTCCCGATTCAATACATCGTCCTCCAGCAGACTTGTCTCCATGGGTCTATTGCTGCCTCGGGCACCTTATGGCAGGCCTGCTGTGAGTCAAAGATTTTCGAATCGGACGAAAAACTGATAGTGAATTGTAACGTTCAGGGCCACCTAATGACGATGGATCACTCAAATTGCGTCCCGATTCAATACATCGTACTCCAGCCGACGTGACTCCATGGGTCTATTGCTGCCTCGGGCACCTTATGGCCGTTCTGCTGTGAGTCTAGATTATCGAATGGGACGAAAAACTGATAGTGAATTGTAACGTTCAGGGCCACCTAATGACGATGGATCACTCAAATTGCGTCCCGATTCAACACATCGTCCTCCAGCCGACTTGACTCCATGGGTCTATTGCTGCCTCGGGCACCTTATGGCCGTTCTGCTGTGAGTCTAGATTATCGAATGGGACGAAAAACTGATAGTGAATTGTAACGTTCAGGGCCCCCTAATGACGATGGATCACTCAAATTGCGTCCCGATTCAATACATCGTCCTCTAGCCGACTTGACTCCATGGGTCTATTACTGCCTCGGGCACCTTATGGCCGTTCTGCTGTGAGTCTAGATTATCGAATGGGACGAAAAACTGATAGTGAATTGTAACCTTCAGGGCCTCCTAATGACGATGGATCACTCAAATTGCGTCCCGATTCAATACATCGTCCTCCAGCAGACTTGTCTCCATGGGTCGATTGCTGCCTCGGGCACCTAATGGCCGTTCTGCTGTGAGTCAAAGATTTTAGAATCGGACGAAAAACTGATAGTGAATTGTAACATTCAGGGCCACCTAATGACGATGGATCACTCAAATTGCGTCCCGATTCAATACATCGTCCTCCAGCCGACTTGTCTCCATGGGTCTGTTGCTGCCTCGGGCACCTTATGGCCGTTCTGCTGTGAGTCTAGATGATAGAATGGGATGAAAAACTGATAGTGAATTGTAACGTTCAGGGCCACCTAATGACGATGGATCACTCAAATTGCGGCCCGATTCAATACATCGTCCTCCAGCAGACTTGTCTCCATGCGTCTATTGCTGCCTCGGGCACCTTATGGCCGTTCTGCTGTGAGTCAAAGATTTTCGAATCGGACGAAAAACTGATAGTGAATTGTAACGTTCAGGGCCACCTAATGACGATGGATCACTCAAATTGCGTCCCGATTCAATACATCGTACTCCAGCCGACTTGTCTCCATGGGTCTATTGCTGCCTCGGGCACCTTATGGCCGTTCTGCTGTGAGTCTAGATTATCGAATGGGACGAAAAACTGATAGTGAATTGTAACGTTCAGGGCCACCTAATGACGATGGATCACTCAAATTGCGTCCCGATTCAATACATCGTCCTCCAGCAGACTTGTCTCCATGCGTCTATTGCTGCCTCGGGCACCTTATGGCCGTTCTGCTGTGAGTCAAAGATTTTCGAATCGGACGAAAAACTGATAGTGAATTGTAACGTTCAGGGCCACCTAATGACGATGGATCACTCAAATTGCGTCCCGATTCAATACATCGTCCCCAGCCGACTTGTCTCCATGGGTCTATTGCTGCCTCGGGCACCTTATGGCCGTTCTGCTGTGAGTCTAGATTATCGATTGGGACGAAAAACTGATAGTGAATTGTAACGTTCAGGGCCACCTAATGACGATGGATCACTCAAATTACGTCCCGATTCAGTACATCGTCCACTAGCCGACTTGACTCCATGGGACAATTGCTGCCTCGGGCATCTTATGGCAGGCCTGCTGTGACTCAAAGATTTTCGAATCGGACGAAAAACTGATAGTGAATTGTAACGTTCAGGGCCTCCTAATGACGATGGAACACTCAAATTGCGTCCCGATTCAATACATCGTCTTCCAGCAGACTTGTCTCCATGCGTCTATTGCTGCCTCGGGCACCTTATGGCCGTTCTGCTGTGAGTCAAAGATTTTCGAATCGGACGAAAAACTGATAGTGAATTGTAACTTTCAGGGCCACCTAATGACGATGGATCACTCAAATTGCGTCCCGATTCAATACATCGTACTCCAGCCAACTTGACTCCATGGGTCTATTGCTGCCTCGGGCACCATATGGCCGTTCTGCTGTGAGTCAAAGATTTTAGAATCGGACGAAAAACTGATAGTGAATTGTAACATTCATGGCCTCCTAATGACGATGGACCACGCAAATTGCGTCCCGATTCAATACATCGTCCTCCAGCCGAGTTGACTCCATGGGTCTATTGCTGCCTCTGGCACCTTATGGCCGTTCTGCTGTGAGTCTAGATTATCGAATGGGACGAAAAACTGATAGTGAATTGTATCGTTCAGGGCCACCTAATGACGATGGATCACTCAAATTGCGTCCCGATTCAATACATCGTCCTCCAGCAGACTTGTCTCCATGCGTCTATTGCTGCCTCGGGCACCTTATGGCCGTTCTGCTGTGAGTCAAAGATTTTCGAATCGGACGAAAAGCTGATAGTGAATTGTAACGTTCAGGGCCACCTAATGACGATGGACCACGCAAATTGCGTCCCGATTCAATTCATCGTCCTCCAGCCGAGTTGACTCCATGGGTCTATTGCTGCCCCGGGCACCTTATGGCCGTTCTGCTGTGAATCTAGATTATCGAATGGGACGAAAAACTGATAGTGAATTAAAACGTTCAGAGCCACCTAATGACGATGGATCACTCAAATTGCGTCCCGATTCAATACATCGTCCCCAGCCGACTTGTCTCCATGGGTCTATTGCTGCCTCGGGCACCTTATGGCCGTTCTGCTGTGAGTCAAAGATTTTCGAATCGGACGAAAAACTGATAGTGAATTGTAACTTTCAGGGCCACCTAATGACGATGGATCACTCAAATTGCGTCCCGATTCAATACATTGTCCTCCAGCAGACTGTCTCCATGGGTCTATTGCAGCCTCGGGCACCTTATGGCCGTTCAGCTGTGACTCAAAGATTTTCGAATCGGACGAAAAACTGATAGTGAATTGTAACGTTCAGGGCCTCCTAATGACGATGGAACACTCAAATTGCGTCCCGATTCAATACATCGTCCTCCAGCCGACTTGTCTCCATGGGTCTGTTGCTGCCTCGGGCACCTTATGGCCGTTCTGCTGTGAGTCTAGATGATAGAATGGGATGAAAAACTGATGGTGAATTGTAACGTTCAGGGCCACCTAATGACGATGGATCACTCAAATTGCGTCCCGATTCAATACATCGTCCTCCAGCAGACTTGTCTCCATGGGTCTATTGCTGCCTCGGGCACCTTATGGCAGGCCTGCTGTGAGTCAAAGATTTTCGAATCGGACGAAAAACTGATAGTGAATTGTAACGTTCAGGGCCACCTAATGACGATGGATCACTCAAATTGCGTCCCGATTCAATACATCGTACTCCAGCCGACGTGACTCCATGGGTCTATTGCTGCCTCGGGCACCTTATGGCCGTTCTGCTGTGAGTCTAGATTATCGAATGGGACGAAAAACTGATAGTGAATTGTAACGTTCAGGGCCACCTAATGACGATGGATCACTCAAATTGCGTCCCGATTCAACACATCGTCCTCCAGCCGACTTGACTCCATGGGTCTATTGCTGCCTCGGGCACCTTATGGCCGTTCTGCTGTGAGTCTAGATTATCGAATGGGACGAAAAACTGATAGTGAATTGTAACGTTCAGGGCCTCCTAATGACGATGGATCACTCAAATTGCGTCCCGATTCAATACATCGTCCTCTAGCCGACTTGACTCCATGGGTCTATTACTGCCTCGGGCACCTTATGGCCGTTCTGCTGTGAGTCTAGATTATCGAATGGGACGAAAAACTGATAGTGAATTGTAACGTTCAGGGCCTCCTAATGACGACGGATCACTCAAATTGCGTCCCGATTCAATACATCGTCCTCCAGCAGACTTGTCTCCATGGGTCGATTGCTGCCTCGGGCACCTAATGGCCGTTCTGCTGTGAGTCAAAGATTTTAGAATCGGACGAAAAACTGATAGTGAATTGTAACATTCAGGGCCACCTAATGACGATGGACCACGCAAATTGCGTCCCGATTCAATTCATCGTTCTCCAGCCGAGTTGACTCCATGGGTCTATTGCTGCCCCGGGCACCTTATGGCCGTTCTGCTGTGAATCTAGATTATCGAATGGGACGAAAAACTGATAGTGAATTGTATCGTTCAGGGCCACCTAATGACGATGGATCTCTCAAATTGCGTCCCGATTCAATACATCGTCCTCCAGCAGACTTGTCTCCATGCGTCTATTGCTGCCTCGGGCACCTTATGGCCGTTCTGCTGTGAGTCAAAGATTTTCGAATCGGACGAAAAGCTGATAGTGAATTGTAACGTTCAGGGCCACCTAATGACGATGGACCACGCATATTGCGTCCCGATTCAATTCATCGTCCTCCAGCCGAGTTGACTCCATGGGTCTATTGCTGCCCCGGGCACCTTATGGCCGTTCTGCTGTGAATCTAGATTATCGAATGGGACGAAAAACTGATAGTGAATTAAAACGTTCAGGGCCACCTAATGACGATGGATCACTCAAATTGCGTCCCGATTCAATACATCGTCCCCAGCCGACTTGTCTCCATGGGTCTATTGCTGCCTCGGGCACCTTATGGCCGTTCTGCTGTGAGTCAAAGATTTTCGAATCGGACGAAAAACTGATAGTGAATTGTAACTTTCAGGGCCACCTAATGACGATGGATCACTCAAATTGCGTCCCGATTCAATACATTGTCCTCCAGCAGACTGTCTCCATGGGTCTATTGCAGCCTCGGGCACCTTATGGCCGTTCAGCTGTGACTCAAAGATTTTCGAATCGGACGAAAAACTGATAGTGAATTGTAACGTTCAGGGCCTCCTAATGACGATCGAACACTCAAATTGCGTCCCGATTCAATACATCGTCCTCCAGCCGACTTGTCTCCATGGGTCTGTTGCTGCCTCGGGCACCTTATGGCCGTTCTGCTGTGAGTCTAGATGATAGAATGGGATGAAAAACTGATAGTGAATTGTAACGTTCAGGGCCACCTAATGACGATGGATCACTCAAATTGCGTCCCGATTCAATACATCGTCCTCCAGCAGACTTGTCTCCATGGGTCTATTGCTGCCTCGGGCACCTTATGGCAGGCCTGCTGTGAGTCAAAGATTTTCGAATCGGACGAAAAACTGATAGTGAATTGTAACGTTCAGGGCCACCTAATGACGATGGATCACTCAAATTGCGTCCCGATTCAATACATCGTACTCCAGCCGACGTGACTCCATGGGTCTATTGCTGCCTCGGGCACCTTATGGCCGTTCTGCTGTGAGTCTAGATTATCGAATGGGACGAAAAACTGATAGTGAATTGTAACGTTCAGGGCCTCCTAATGACGATGGAACACTCAAATTGCGTCCCGATTCAATACATCGTCCTCTAGCCGACTTGACTCCATGGGTCTATTACTGCCTCGGGCACCTTATGGCCGTTCTGCTGTGAGTCTAGATTATCGAATGGGACGAAAAACTGATAGTGAATTGTAACGTTCAGGGCCTCCTAATGACGATGGATCACTCAAATTGCATCCCGATTCAATACATCGTACTCCAGCAGACTTGTCTCCATGGGTCGATTGCTGCCTCGGGCACCTAATGGCCGTTCTGCTGTGAGTCAAAGATTTTAGAATCGGACGAAAAACTGATAGTGAATTGTAACATTCAGGGCCACCTAATGACGATGGACCACGCAAATTGCGTCCCGATTCAATTCATCGTTCTCCAGCCGAGTTGAATCCATGGGTCTATTGCTGCCCCGGGCACCTTATGGCCGTTCTGCTGTGAATCTAGATTATCGTATGGGACGAAAAACTGATAGTGAATTAAAACGTTCAGGGCCACCTAATGACGATGGATCACTCAAATTGCGTCCCGATTCAGTACATCGTCCACTAGCCGACTTGACTCCATGGGACTATTGCTGCCTCGGGAACCTTACGGCAGGCCTGCTGTGACTCAAAGATTTTCGAATCGGACGAAAAGCTGATAGTGAATTGTAACGTTCAGGGCCTCCTAATGACGATGGAACACTCCAATTGCGTCCCGATTCAATACATCGTCTTCCAGCAGACTTGTCTCCATGCGTCTATTGCTGCCTCGGGCACCTTATGGCCGTTCTGCTGTGAGTCAAAGATTTTCGAATCGGACGAAAAACTGATAGTGAATTGTAACGTTCAGGGCCACCTAATGACGATGGATCACTCAAATTGCGTCCCGATTCAATACATCGTACTCCAGCCAACTTGACTCCATGGGTCTATTGCTGCCTCGGGCACCTTATGGCCGTTCTGCTGTGAGTCTAGATTATCGAATGGGACAAAAAACTGATAGTGAATTGTAACCTTCAGGGCCTGCTAATGACGATGGATCACTCAAATTGCGTCCCGATTCAATACATCGTCCTCCAGCAGACTTGTCACCATGGGTCTGTAGCTGCCTCGGGCACCTTATGGCCGTTCTGCTGTGAGTTTAGATTATCGAATGGGACGAAAAACTGATAGTGAATTAAAACGTTCAGGGCCACCTAATGACGATGGATCACTCAAATTGCGTCCCGATTCAATACATCGTCCTCCAGCAGACTTGTCTCCATGCGTCTATTGCTGCCTCGGGCACCTTATGGCCGTTCTGCTGTGAGTCAAAGATTTTCGAATCGGACGAAAAACTGATATTGAATTGTAACGTTCAGGGCCACCTAATGACGATGGACCACGCAAATTGCGTCCCGATTCAATTCATCGTCCTCCAGCCGAGTTGACTCCATGGGTCTATTGCTGCCCCGGGCACCTTATGGCCGTTCTGCTGTGAATCTAGTTTATCGAATGGGACGAAAAACTGATAGTGAATTAAAACGCTCAGGGCCACCTAATGACGATGGATCACTCAAATTGCGTCCCGATTCAATACATCGTCCCCAGCCGACTTGTCTCCATGGGTCTATTGCTGCCTCGGGCACCTTATGGCCGTTCTGCTGTGAGTCAAAGATTTTCGAATCGGACGAAAAACTGATAGTGAATTGTAACGTTCAGGGCCACCTAATGACGATGGATCACTCAAATTGCGTCCCGATTCAGTACATCGTCCACTAGCCGACTTGACTCCATGTGACTATTGCTGCGTCGGGCACCTTATGGCAGGCCTGCTGTGACTCAAAGATTTTCGAATCGGACGAAAAACTGATAGTGAATTGTAACGTTCAGGGCCTCCTAATGACGATGGATCACTCAAATTGCGTCCCGATTCAATACATCGTCTTCCAGCAGACTTGTCTCCATGCGTCTATTGCTGCCTCGGGCACCTTATGGCCGTTCTGCTGTGAGTCAAAGATTTTCGAATCGGACGAAAAACTGATAGTGAATTGTAACGTTCAGGGCCACCTAATGACGATGGATCACTCAAATTGCGTCCCGATTCAATACATCGTACTCCAGCCAACTTGACTCCATGGGTCTATTGCTGCCTCGGGCACCTTATGGCCGTTCTGCTGTGAGTCTAGATTTTCGAATGGGACAAAAAACTGATAGTGAATTGTAACCTTCAGGGCCTGCTAATGACGATGGATCACTCAAATTGCGTCCCGATTCAATACATCGTCCTCCAGCAGACTTGTCACCATGGGTGTATAGCTGCCTCGGGCACCTTATGGCCGTTCTGCTGTGAGTTTAGATTATCGAACGGGACGAAAAACTGATAGTGAATTGTAACTTTCAGGGCCACCTAATGACGATGGATCACTCAAATTGCGTCCCGATTCAATACATTGTCCTCCAGCAGACTGTCTCCATGGGTCTATTGCAGCCTCGGGCACCTTATGGCCGTTCAGCTGTGACTCAAAGATTTTCGAATCGGACGAAAAACTGATAGTGAATTGTAACGTTCAGGGCCTCCTAATGACGATGGAACACTCAAATTGCGTCCCGATTCAATACATCGTCCTCCAGCCGACTTGTCTCCATGGGTCTGTTGCTGCCTCGGGCACCTTATGGCCGTTCTGCTGTGAGTCTAGATGATAGAATGGGATGAAAAACTGATAGTGAATTGTAACGTTCAGGGCCACCTAATGACGATGGATCACTCAAATTGCGTCCCGATTCAATATATCGTCCTCCAGCAGACTTGTCTCAATGGGTCTATTGCTGCCTCGGGCACCTTATGGCAGGCCTGCTGTGACTCAAAGATTTTCGAATCGGACGAAAAACTGATAGTGAATTGTAACGTTCAGGGCCTCCTAATGACGATGGAACACTCAAATTGCGTCCCGATTCAATACATCGTCCTCCAGCAGACTTGTCTCCATGCGTCTATTGCTGCCTCGGGCACCATATGGCCGTTCTGCTGTGAGTCAAAGATTTTCGAATCGGACGAAAAACTGATAGTGAATTGTAACGTTCAGGGCCACCTAATGACGATGGATCACTCAAATTGCGTCCCGATTCAATACATCGTACTCCAGCCGACTTGACTCCATGGGTCTATTGCTGCCTCGGGCACCTTATGGCCGTTCTGCTGTGAGTCTAGATTATCGAATGGGACGAAAAACTGATAGTGAATTGTAACGTTCAGGGCCACCTAATGACGATGGATCACTCAAATTGCGTCCCGATTCAATACATCGTCCTCCAGCAGACTTGTCTCCATGCGTCTATTGCTGCCTCGGGCACCTTATGGCCGTTCTGCTGTGAGTCAAAGATTTTCGAATCGGACGAAAAACTGATAGTGAATTGTAACGTTCAGGGCCACCTAATGACGATGGACCACGCAAATTGCGTCCCGATTCAATTCATCGTCCTCCAGCCGAGTTGACTCCATGGGTCTATTGCTGCCCCGGGCACCTTATGGCCGTTCTGCTGTGAATCTAGTTTATCGAATGGGACGAAAAACTGATAGTGAATTAAAACGTTCAGGGCCACCTAATGACGATGGATCACTCAAATTGCGTCCCGATTCAATACATCATCCTCCAGCCGACTTGACTCCATGGGTCTATTGCTGCCTCGGGCACCTTATGGCCGTTCTGCTGTGAGTCTAGATTATCGAATGGGACGAAAAACTGATAGTGAATTGTAACGTTCAGGGCCTCCTAATGACGATGGATCACTCAAATTGCGTCCCGATTCAATACATCGTCCTCCAGCCGACTTGACTCCATGGGTCTATTGCTGCCTCGGGCACCTTATGGCCGTTCTGCTGTGAGTCTAGATTATCGAATGGGACGAAAAACTGATAGTGAATTGTAACGTTCAGGGCCTCCTAATGACGATGGATCACTCAAATTGCGTCCCGATTCAATACATCGTCCTCCTTCAGGCTTGTCTCCATGGGTCGATTGCTGCCTCGGGCACCTAATGGCCGTTCTGCTGTGAGTCAAAGATTTTCGAATCGGACGAAAAACTGATAGTGAATTGTAACATTCAGGGCCACCTAATGACGATGGACCACGCAAATTGCGTCCCGATTCAATTCATCGTCCTCCAGCCGAGTTGACTCCATGGGTCTATTGCTGCCCCGGGCACCTTATGGCCGTTCTGCTGTGAATCTTGATTATCGAATGGGACGAAAAACTCATAGTGAATTAAAACGTTCAGGGCCACCTAATTACGATGGATCACTAAAATTGCGTCCCGATTCAATACATCGTCCCCAGCCGACTTGTCTCCATGGGTCTATTGCTGTCTCGGGCACCTTATGGCCGTTCTGCTGTGAGTCTAGATTATCGAATGGGACGAAAAACTGATAGTGAATTGTAACGTTCAGGGCCACCTAATGACGATGGATCACTCAAATTATGTCCTGATTCAATACATCGTCCTCCAGCAGAGTTGACTTCATGGGTCTATTGCTGCCTCGGGCACCTTATGGCCGTTCTGCTGTGAGTCAAAGATTTTCGAATCGGACGAAAAACTGATAGTGATTTGTAACATTCAGGGCCACCTAATGACGATGGACCACACAAATTGCGTCCCGATTCAGTACATCGTCCACTAGCCGACTTGACTCCATGGGACTATTGCTGCCTCGGGCACCTTATGGCCGTTCTGCTGTGAGTCTAGATGATAGAATGGGATGAAAAACTGATAGTGAATTGTAACGTTCAGGGCCACCTAATGACGATCGATCACTCACATTGCGTCCCGATTCAATACATCGTCCTCCAGCAGACTTGTCTCCATGGGTCTATTGCTGCCTCGGGCACCTTATGGCAGGCCTGCTGTGACTCAAAGATTTTCGAATCGGACGAAAAAGTGATAGTGAATTGTAACGTTCAGGGCCACCTAATGACGATGGAACACTCAAATTGCGTCCCCATTCAATACATCGTCCTCCAGCAGACTTGTCTCCATGCGTCTATTGCTGCCTCGGGCACCTTATGGCCGTTCTGCTGTGAGTCAAAGATTTTCGAATCGGACGAAAAACTGATAGTGAATTGTAACGTTCACGGCCACCTAATGACGATGGATCACTCAAATTGCGTCCCGATTCAATACATCGTCCTCCAGCCGACTTGACTCCATGGGTCTATTGCTGCCTCGGGCACCTTATGGCCGTTCTGCTGTGAGTCTAGATTATCGACTGGGACGAAAAACTGATAGTGAATTGTAACGTTCAGGGCCACCTAATGACGATGGATCACTCAAATTGCGTCCCGATTCAACACATCGTCCTCCAGCCGACCTGACTCCATTGGTCTATTGCTGCCTCGGGCACCTTATGGCCGTTCTGCTGTGAGTCTAGATTATCGAATGGGACGAAAAACTGATAGTGAATTGTAACGTTCAGGGCCTCCTAATGACGATGGATCACTCAAATTGCGTCCCGATTCAATACATCGTCCTCCAGCCGACTTGACTCCATGGGTCTATTACTGCCTCGGGCACCTTATGGCAGGCCTGCTGTGACTCAAAGATTTTGTAATCGGACGAAAAACTGAAAGTGAATTGTAACGTTCAGGGCCTCCTAATGACGATGTAACACTCAAATTGCGTCCCGATTCAATACATCGTCTTCCAGCAGACTTGTCTCCATGCGTCTATTGCTGCCTCGGGCACCTTATGGCCGTTCTGCTGTGAGTCAAAGATTTTCGAATCGGACGAAAAACTGATCGTGAATTGTAACGTTCAGGGCCACCTAATGACGATGGATCACTCAAATTGCGTCCCGATTCAATACATCGTACTCCAGCCAACTTGACTCCATGGGTCTATTGCTGCCTCGGGCACCTTATGGCCGTTCTGCAGTGAGTCTAGATTATCGAATGGGACAAAAAACTGATAGTGAATTGTAACCTTCAGGGCCTCCTAATGACGATGGATCACTCAAATTGCGTCCCGATTCAATACATCGTCCTCCAGCAGACTTGTCTCCAGGGGTCTATTGCTGCCTCGGGCACCTTATGGCCGTTCTGCTGTGAGTCTAGATTATCGAATGGGACGAAAAACTGATAGTGAATTGTAACGTTCAGGGCCACCTAATGACGATGGATCACTCAAATTGCGTCCTGATTCAATACATCGTACTCCAGCAGAGTTGACTTCATGGGTCTATTGCTGCCTCGGGCACCTTATGGCCGTTCTGCTGTGAGTCAAAGATTTTCGAATCGGACGAAAAACTGATAGTGAATTGTAACGTTCAGGGCCTCCTAATGACGATGGATCACTCAAATTGCGTCCCGATTCAATACATCGTCCTCCAGCAGACTTGTCTCCATGCGTCTATTGCTGCCTCGGGCACCTTATGGCCGTTCTGCTGTGAGTCAAAGATTTTCGAATCGGACGAAAAACTGATAGTGAATTGTAACGTTCAGGGCCACCTAATGACGATGGATCACACAAATTGCGTCCCGATTCAATACATCGTACTCCAGCAGAGTTGACTTCATGGGTCTATTGCTGCCTCGGGCAGCTAATGGCCGTTCTGCTGTGAGTCAAAGACTTTAGAATCGGACGAAAAACTGATAGTGAATTGTAACATTCAGGGCCACCTAATGACGATGGACCACGCAAATTTGCGTCCCGATTCAATTCATCGTTCTCCAGCCGAGTTGACTCCATGGGTCTATTGCTGCCCCGGGCACCTTATGGCCGTTCTGCTGTGAATCTAGATTATCGAATGGGACGAAAAACTGATAGTGAATTAAAACGTTCAGGGCCACCTAATGACGATGGATCACTCAAATTGCGTCCCGATTCAATACATCGTCCCCAGCCGACTTGTCTCCATGGGTCTATCGCTGCCTCGGGCACCTTATGGCCGTTCTGCTGTGAGTCTAAATTATCGAATGGGACGAAAAACTGATAGTGAATTGTAACGTTCGGGGCCACCTAATGACGATGGATCACTCAAATTACGTCCCGATTCAGTACATCGTCCACTAGCCGAATTGACTCCATGGGACTATTGCTGCCTCGGGCACCTTATGGCAGGCCTGCTGTGACTCAAAGATTTTCGAATCGGACGAAAAACTGATAGTGAATTGTAACGTTCAGGGCCTCCTAATGACGATGGAACACTCAAATTGCGTCCCGATTCAATACATCGTCCTCCAGCAGACTTGTCTCCATGGGTCTATTGCTGCCTCGGGCACCTTATGGCCGTTCTGCTGTGAGTCAAAGATTTTCGAATCGGACGAAAAACTGATAGTGAATTGTAACGTTCAGGGCCACCTAATGATGATGGATCACTCAAATTGCGTCCCGATTCAATACATCGTCCTCCAGCCGACTTGACTCCATGGGTCTATTGCTGCCTCGGGCACCTTATGGCCGTTCTGCTGTGAGTCTAGATTATCGAATGGGACGAAAAACTGATAGTGAATTCTAACGTTAAGGGCCTCCTAATGACGATGGATCACTCAAATTGCGTCCCGATTCAATACATCGTCCCCAGCCGACTTGTCTCCATGGGTCTATTGCTGCCTCGGGCACCTTATGGCCGTTCTGCTGTGAGTCAAAGATTTTAGAATCGGACGAAAAACTGATAGTGAATTGTAACATTCATGGCCACCTAATGACGATGGACCACGCAAATTGCGTCCCGATTCAATACATCGTCCTCCAGCCGAGTTGACTCCATGGGTCTATTGCTGCCTCTGGCACCTTATGGCCGTTCTGCTGTGAGTCTAGATTATCGAATGGGACGAAAAACTGATAGTGAATTGTATCGTTCAGGGCCACCTAATGACGATGGATCACTCAAATTGCGTCCCGATTCAATACATCGTCCTCCAGCAGACTTGTCTCCATGCGTCTATTGCTGCCTCGGGCACCTTATGGCCGTTCTGCTGTGAGTCAAAGATTTTCGAATCGGACGAAAGGCTGATAGTGAATTGTAACGTTCAGGGCCACCTAATGACGATGGACCACGCAAATTGCGTCCCGATTCAATTCATCGTCCTCCAGCCGAGTTGACTCCATGGGTCTATTGCTGCCCCGGGCACCTTATGGCCGTTCTGCTGTGAATCTAGATTATCGAATGGGACGAAAAACTGATAGTGAATTAAAACGTTCAGGGCCACCTAATGACGATGGATCACTCAAATTGCGTCCCGATTCAATACATCGTCCCCAGCCGACTTGTCTCCATGGGTCTATTGCTGCCTCGGGCACCTTATGGCCGTTCTGCTGTGAGTCAAAGATTTTCGAATCGGACGAAAAACTGATAGTGAATTGTAACTTTCAGGGCCACCTAATGACGATGGATCACTCAAATTGCGTCCCGATTCAATACATCGTCCTCCAGCCGACTTGTCTCCATGGGTCTGTTGCTGCCTCGGGCACCTTATGGCCGTTCTGCTGTGAGTCTAGATGATAGAATGGGATGAAAAACTGATAGTGAATTGTAACGTTCAGGGCCACCTAATGACGATGGATCACTCAAATTGCGTCCCGATTCAATACATCGTCCTCCAGCAGACTTGTCTCCATGGGTCTATTGCTGCCTCGGGCACCTTATGGCAGGCCTGCTGTGACTCAAAGATTTTCGAATCGGACGAAAAACTGATAGTGAATTGTAACGTTCAGGGCCTCGTAATGACGATGGAACACTCAAATTGCGTCCCGATTCAATACATCGTCCTCCAGCAGACTTGTCTCCATGCGTCTATTGCTGCCTCGGGCACCTTATGGCCGTTCTGCTGTGAGTCAAAGATTTTCGAATCGGACGAAAAACTGATAGTGAATTGTAACGTTCAGGGCCACCTAATGACGATGGATAACTCAAATTGCGTCCCGATTCAATACATCGTACTCCAGCCGACGTGACTCCATGGGTCTATTGCTGCCTCGGGCACCTTATGGCCGTTCTGCTGTGAGTCTAGATTATCGAATGGGACGAAAAACTGATAGTGAATTGTAACGTTCAGGGCCACCTAATGACGATGGATCACTCAAACTGCGTCCCGATTCAACACATCGTCCTCCAGCCGACTTGACTCCATGGGTCTATTGCTGCCTCGGGCACCTTATGGCCGTTCTGCTATGAGTCTAGATTATCGAATGGGACGAAAAACTGATAGTGAATTGTAACGTTCAGGGCCTCCTAATGACGATGGATCACTCAAATTGCGTCCCGATTCAATACATCGTCCTCTAGCCGACTTGACTCCATGGGTCTATTACTGCCTCGGGCACCTTATGGCCGTTCTGCTGTGAGTCTAGATTATCGAATGGGACGAAAAACTGATAGTGAATTGTAACGTTCAGGGCCTCCTAATGACGATGGATCACTCAAATTGCGTCCCGATTCAATACATCGTCCTCCAGCAGACTTGTCTCCATGGGTCGATTGCTGCCTCGGGCACCTAATGGCCGTTCTGCTGTGAGTCAAAGATTTTAGAATCGGAAGAAAAACTGATAGTGAATTGTAACGTTCAAGGCCTCCTAATGACGATGGAACACTCAAATTGCGTCCCGATTCAATACATCGTCTTCCAGCAGACTTGTCTCCATGCGTCTATTGCTGCCTCGGGCACCTTATGGCCGTTCTGCTGTGAGTCTAGATTATCGAATGGGACAAAAAACTGATAGTGAATTGTAACCTTCAGGGCCTGCTAATGACGATGGATCACTCAAATTGCGTCCCGATTCAATACATCGTCCTCCAGCAGACTTGTCACCATGGGTCTATAGCTGCCTCGGGCACCTTATGGCCGTTCTGCTGTGAGTTTAGGTTATCGAATGGGACGAAAAACTGATAGTGAATTAAAACGTTCAGGGCCACCTAATGACGATGGATCACTCAAATTGCGTCCCGATTCAATACATCGTCCTCCAGCAGACTTGTCTCCATGCGTCTATTGCTGCCTCGGGCACCTTATGGCCGTTCTGCTGTGAGTCAAAGATTTTCGAATCGGACGAAAAACTGATAGTGAATTGTAACGTTCAGGGCCACCTAATGACGATGGACCACGCAAATTGCGTCCCGATTCAATTCATCGTCCTCCAGCCGAGTTGACTCCATGGGTCTATTGCTGCCCCGGGCACCTTATGGCCGTTCTGCTGTGAATCTAGTTTATCGAATGGGACGAAAAACTGATAGTGAATTAAAACGTTCAGGGCCACCTAATGACGATGGATCACTCAAATTGCGTCCCGATTCAATACATCGTCCCCAGCCGACTTGTCTCCATGGGTCTATTGCTGCCTCGGGCACCTTATGGCCGTTCTGCTGTGAGTCAAAGATTTTCGAATCGGACGAAAAACTGATAGTGAATTGTAACGTTCAGGGCCACCTAATGACGATGGATCACTCAAATTGAGTCCCGATTCAGTACATCGTCCACTAGCCGACTTGAGTCCATGTGACTATTGCTGCCTCGGGCACCTTATGGCAGGCCTGCTGTGACTCAAAGATTTTCGAATCGGACGAAAAACTGATAGTGAATTGTAACGTTCAGGGCCTCCTAATGACGATGGAACACTCAAATTGCGTCCCGATTCAATACATCGTCTTCCAGCAGACTTGTCTCCATGCGTCTATTGCTGCCTCGGGCACCTTATGGCCGTTCTGCTGTGAGTCAAAGATTTTCGAATCGGACGAAAAACTGATAGTGAATTGTAACGTTCAGGGCCACCTAATGACGATGGATCACTCAAATTGCGTCCCGATTCAATACATCGTACTCCAGCCAACTTGACTCCATGGGTCTATTGCTGCCACGGGCACCTTATGGCCGTTCTGCTGTGAGTCTAGATTATCGAATGGGACAAAAAACTGATAGTGAATTGTAACCTTCAGGGCCTGCTAATGACGATGGATCACTCAAATTGCGTCCCGATTCAATACATCGTCCTCCAGCAGACTTGTCACCATGGGTCTATAGCTGCCTCGGGCACCTTATGGCCGTTCTGCTGTGAGTTTAGATTATCGAATGGGACGAAAAACTGATAGTGAATTGTAACGTTCAGGGCCACCTAATGACGATGGATCACTCAAATTGCGTCCCGATTCAATACATCGTCCTCCAGCAGACTTGTCTCCATGCGTCTATTGCTGCCTTGGGCACCTTATGGCCGTTCTGCTGTGAGTCAAAGATTTTCGAATCGGACGAAAAACTGATAGTGAATTGTAACGTTCAGGGCCACCTAATGACGATGGACCACGCAAATTGCGTCCCGATTCAATTCATCGTCCTCCAGCCGAGTTGACTCCATGGGTCTGTTGCTGCCTCGGGCACCTTATGGCCGTTCTGCTGTGAGTCTAGATTATCGAATGGGACGAAAAACTGATAGTGAATTAAAACGTTCAGGGCCACCTAATGACGATGGATGACTCAAATTGCGTCCCGATTCAATACATCGTCTTCCAGCAGACTTGTCTCCATGCGTCTATTGCTGCCTCGGGCACCTTATGGCCGTTCTGCTGTGAGTCAAAGATTTTCGAATCGGACGAAAAACTGATAGTGAATTGTAACGTTCAGGGCCACCTAATGACGATGGATCACTCAAATTGCGTCCCGATTCAATACATCGTACTCCAGCCAACTTGACTCCATGGGTCTATTGCTGCCACGGGCACCTTATGGCCGTTCTGCTGTGAGTCTAGATTATCGAATGGGACAAAAAACTGATAGTGAATTGTAACCTTCAGGGCCTGCTAATGACGATGGATCACTCAAATTGCGTCCCGATTCAATACATCGTCCTCCAGCAGACTTGTCACCATGGGTCTATAGCTGCCTCGGGCACCTTATGGCCGTTCTGCTGTGAGTTTAGATTATCGAATGGGACGAAAAACTGATAGTGAATTGTAACGTTCAGGGCCACCTAATGACGATGGATCACTCAAATTGCGTCCCGATTCAATACATCGTCCTCCAGCAGACTTGTCTCCATGCGTCTATTGCTGCCTCGGGCACCTTATGGCCGTTCTGCTGTGAGTCAAAGATTTTCGAATCGGACGAAAAACTGATAGTGAATTGTAACGTTCAGGGCCACCTAATGACGATGGACCACGCAAATTGCGTCCCGATTCAATTCATCGTCCTCCAGCCGAGTTGACTCCATGGGTCTATTGCTGCCCCGGGCACCTTATGGCCGTTCTGCTGTGAATCTAGTTTATCGAATGGGACGAAAAACTGATAGTGAATTAAAACGTTCAGGGCCACCTAATGACGATGGATCACTCAAATTGCGTCCCGATTCAATACATCGTCCCCAGCCGACTTGTCTCCATGGGTCTATTGCTGCCTCGGGCACCTTATGGCCGTTCTGCTGTGAGTCAAAGATTTTCGAATCGGACGAAAAACTGATAGTGAATTGTAACGTTCAGGGCCACCTAATGACGATGGATCACTCAAATTGAGTCCCGATTCAGTACATCGTCCACTAGCCGACTTGAGTCCATGTGACTATTGCTGCCTCGGGCACCTTATGGCAGGCCTGCTGTGACTCAAAGATTTTCGAATCGGACGAAAAACTGATAGTGAATTGTAACGTTCAGGGCCTCCTAATGACGATGGAACACTCAAATTGCGTCCCGATTCAATACATCGTCTTCCAGCAGACTTGTCTCCATGCGTCTATTGCTGCCTCGGGCACCTTATGGCCGTTCTGCTGTGAGTCAAAGATTTTCGAATCGGACGAAAAACTGATAGTGAATTGTAACGTTCAGGGCCACCTAATGACGATGGATCACTCAAATTGCGTCCCGATTCAATACATCGTACTCCAGCCAACTTGACTCCATGGGTCTATTGCTGCCACGGGCACCTTATGGCCGTTCTGCTGTGAGTCTAGATTATCGAATGGGACAAAAAACTGATAGTGAATTGTAACCTTCAGGGCCTGCTAATGACGATGGATCACTCAAATTGCGTCCCGATTCAATACATCGTCCTCCAGCAGACTTGTCACCATGGGTCTATAGCTGCCTCGGGCACCTTATGGCCGTTCTGCTGTGAGTTTAGATTATCGAATGGGACGAAAAACTGATAGTGAATTGTAACGTTCAGGGCCACCTAATGACGATGGATCACTCAAATTGCGTCCCGATTCAATACATCGTCCTCCAGCAGACTTGTCTCCATGCGTCTATTGCTGCCTCGGGCACCTTATGGCCGTTCTGCTGTGAGTCAAAGATTTTCGAATCGGACGAAAAACTGATAGTGAATTGTAACGTTCAGGGCCACCTAATAACGATGGACCACGCAAATTGCGTCCCGATTCAATTCATCGTCCTCCAGCCGAGTTGACTCCATGGGTCTGTTGCTGCCTCGGGCACCTTATGGCCGTTCTGCTGTGAGTCTAGATTATCGAATGGGACGAAAAACTGATAGTGAATTAAAACGTTCAGGGCCACCTAATGACGATGGATCACTCAAATTGCGTCCCGATTCAATACATCGTCTTCCAGCAGACTTGTCTCCATGCGTCTATTGCTGCCTCGGGCACCTTATGGCCGTTCTGCTGTGAGTCAAAGATTTTCGAATCGGACGAAAAACTGATAGTGAATTGTAACGTTCAGGGCCACCTAATGACGATGGATCACTCAAATTGCGTCCCGATTCAATACATCGTACTCCAGCCAACTTGACTCCATGGGTCTATTGCTGCCACGGGCACCTTATGGCCGTTCTGCTGTGAGTCTAGATTATCGAATGGGACAAAAAACTGATAGTGAATTGTAACCTTCAGGGCCTGCTAATGACGATGGATCACTCAAATTGCGTCCCGATTCAATACATCGTCCTCCAGCAGACTTGTCACCATGGGTCTATAGCTGCCTCGGGCACCTTATGGCCGTTCTGCTGTGAGTTTAGATTATCGAATGGGACGAAAAACTGATAGTGAATTGTAACGTTCAGGGCCACCTAATGACGATGGATCACTCAAATTGCGTCCCGATTCAATACATCGTCCTCCAGCAGACTTGTCTCCATGCGTCTATTGCTGCCTCGGGCACCTTATGGCCGTTCTGCTGTGAGTCAAAGATTTTCGAATCGGACGAAAAACTGATAGTGAATTGTAACGTTCAGGGCCACCTAATGACGATGGACTACGCAAATTGCGTCCCGATTCAATTCATCGTCCTCCAGCCGAGTTGACTCCATGGGTCTGTTGCTGCCTCGGGCACCTTATGGCCGTTCTGCTGTGTGTCTAGATTATCGAATGGGACGAAAAACTGATAGTGAATTGTAACGTTCAGGGCCACCTAATGACGATGGATCACTCAAATTGCGTCCTGATTCAATACATCGTCCTCCAGCAGACTTGACTTTATGGGTCTATTGCTGCCTCGGGCACCTTATGGCCGTTCTGCTGTGAGTCAAAGATTTTCGAATCGGACGAAAAACTGATAGTGATTTGTAAAATTCAGGGCCACCTAATGACGATGGACCACACAAATTGCGTCCCGATTCAGTACATCGTCCACTAGCCGACTTGACTCCATGGGACTATTGCTGCCTCGGGCACCTTATGGGCGTTCTGCTGTGAGTCTAGATGATAGAATGGGATGAAAAACTGATAGTGAATTGTAACGTTCAGGGCCACCTAATGACGATGGATCACTCAAATTGCGTCCCGATTCAATACATCGTCCTCCAGCATACTTGTCTCCATGGGTCTATTGCTGCCTCGGGCACCTTATGGCAGGCCTGCTGTGACTCAAAGATTTTGGAATCGGACGAAAAACTGAAAGTGAATTGTAACGTTCAGGGCCTCCTAATGACGATGTAACACTCAAATTGCGTCCCGAATCAATACATCGTCTTCCAGCAGACTTGTCTCCATGCGTCTATTGCTGCCTCGGGCACCTTATGGCCGTTCTGCTGTGAGTCAAAGATTTTCGAATCGGACGAAAAACTGATCGTGAATTGTAACTTTCAGGGCCACCTAATGACGATGGATCACTCAAATTGCGTCCCGATTCAATACATCGTACTCCAGCCAACTTAACTCCATGGGTCTATTGCTGCCTCGGGCACCTTATGGCCGTTCTGCAGTGAGTCTAGATTATCGAATGGGACAAAAAACTGATAGTGAATTGTAACCTTCAGGGCCTCCTAATGACGATGGATCACTCAAATTGCGTCCCGATTCAATACATCGTCCTCCAGCAGACTTGTCTCCAGGGGTCTATTGCTGCCTCGGGCACCTTATGGCCGTTCTGCTGTGAGTCTAGATTATCGAATGGGACGAAAAACTGATAGTGAATTGTAACGTTCAGGGCACCTAATGACGATGGATCACTCAAATTGCGTCCTGATTCAATACATCGTACTCCAGCAGAGTTGACTTCATGGGTCTATTGCTGCCTCGGGCACCTTATGGCCGTTCTGCTGTGAGTCAAAGATTTTCGAATCGGACGAAAAACTGATAGTGAATTGTAACGTTCAGGGCCTCCTAATGACGATGGATCACTCAAATTGCGTCCCGATTCAATACATCGTCCTCCAGCAGACTTGTCTCCATGCGTCTATTGCTGCCTCGGGCACCTTATGGCCGTTCTGCTGTGAGTCAAAGATTTTCGAATCGGACGAAAAACTGATAGTGAATTGTAACGTTCAGGGCCACCTAATGACGATGGATCACACAAATTGCTTCCCGATTCAATACATCGTACTCCAGCAGAGTTGACTTCATGGGTCTATTGCTGCCTCGGGCAGCTAATGGCCGTTCTGCTGTGAGTCAAAGACTTTAGAATCGGACGAAAAACTGATAGTGAATTGTAACATTCAGGGCCACCTAATGACGATGGACCACGCAAATTGCGTCCCGATTCAATTCATCGTTCTCCAGCCGAGTTGACTCCATGGGTCTATTGCTGCCCCGGGCACCTTATGGCCGTTCTGCTGTGAATCTAGATTATCGAATGGGACGAAAAACTGATAGTGAATTAAAACGTTCAGGGCCACCTAATGACGATGGATCACTCAAATTGCGTCCCGATTCAATACATCGTCCCCAGCCGACTTGTCTCCATGGGTCTATTGCTGCCTCGGGCACCTTATGGCCGTTCTGCTGTGAGTCTAAATTATCGAATGGGACGAAAAACTGATAGTGAATTGTAACGTTCAGGGCCACCTAATGACGATGGATCACTCAAATTACGTCCCGATTCAGTACATCGTCCACTAGCCGACTTGACTCCATGGGACTATTGCTGCCTCGGGCACCTTATGGCCGTTCTGCTGTGAGTCAAAGATTTTCGAATCGGACGAAAAACTGATAGTGAATTGTAACGTTCAGGGCCTCCTAATGACGATGGAACACTCAAATTGCGTCCCGATTCAATACATCGTCTTCCAGCAGACTTGTCTCCATGCGTCTATTGCTGCCTCGGGCACCTTATGGCCGTTCTGCTGTGAGTCAAAGATTTTCGAATCGGACGAAAAACTGATAGTGAATTGTAACGTTCAGGGCCACCTAATGACGATGGATCACTCAAATTGCGTCCCGATTCAATACATCGTACTCCAGCCAACTTGACTCCATGGGTCTATTGCTGCCTCGGGCACCTTATGGCCGTTCTGCTGTGAGTCTAGATTATCGAATGGGACGAAAAACTGATAGTGAATTGTATCGCTCAGGGCCACCTAATGACGATGGATCACTCAAATTGCGTCCCGATTCAATACATCGTCCTCCAGCACACTTGTCTCCATGCGTCTATTGCTGCCTCGGGCACCTTATGGCCGTTCTGCTGTGAGTCAAAGATTTTCGAATCGGACGAAAGGCTGATAGTGAATTGTAACGTTCAGGGCCACCTAATGACGATGGACCACGCAAATTGCGTCCCGATTCAATTCATCGTCCTCCAGCCGAGTTGACTCCATGGGTCTATTGCTGCCCCGGGCTCCTTATGGCCGTTCTGCTGTGAATCTAGATTATCGAATGGGACGAAAAACTGATAGTGAATTAAAACGTTCAGGGCCACCTAATGACGATGGATCACTCAAATTGCGTCCCGATTCAATACATCGTCCCCAGCCGACTTGTCTCCATGGGTCTATTGCTGCCTCGGGCACCATATGGCCGTTCTGCTGTGAGTCAAAGATTTTCGAATCGGACGAAAAACTGATAGTGAATTGTAACTTTCAGGGCCACCTAATGACGATGGATCACTCAAATTGCGTCCCGATTCAATACATCGTCGTCCAGCCGACTTGTCTCCATGGGTCTGTTGCTGCCTCGGGCACCTTATGGCCGTTCTGCTGTGAGTCTAGATGATAGAATGGGATGAAAAACTGATAGTGAATTGTAACGTTCAGGGCCACCTAATGACGATGGATCACTCAAATTGCGTCCCGATTCAATACATCGTCCTCCAGCAGACTTGTCTCCATGGGTCTATTGCTGCCTCGGGCACCTTATGGCAGGCCTGCTGTGACTCAAAGATTTTCGAATCGGACGAAAAACTGATAGTGAATTGTAACGTTCAGGGCCTCGTAATGACGATGGAACACTCAAATTGCGTCCCGATTCAATACATCGTCCTCCAGCAGACTTGTCTCCATGCGTCTATTGCTGCCTCGGGCACCTTATGGCCGTTCTGCTGTGAGTCAAAGATTTTCGAATCGGACGAAAAACTGATAGTGAATTGTAACGTTCAGGGCCACCTAATGACGATGGATAACTCAAATTGCGTCCCGATTCAATACATCGTACTCCAGCCGACGTGACTCCATGGGTCTATTGCTGCCTCGGGCACCTTATGGCCGTTCTGCTGTGAGTCTAGATTATCGAATGGGACGAAAAACTGATAGTGAATTGTAACGTTCAGGGCCACCTAATGACGATGGATCACTCAAACTGCGTCCCGATTCAACACATCGTCCTCCAGCCGACTTGACTCCATGGGTCTATTACTGCCTCGGGCACCTTATGGCCGTTCTGCTATGAGTCTAGATTATCGAATGGGACGAAAAACTGATAGTGAATTGTAACGTTCAGGGCCTCCTAATGACGATGGATCACTCAAATTGCGTCCCGATTCAATACATCGTCCTCCAGCAGACTTGTCTCCAGGGGTCTATTGCTGCCTCGGGCACCTTATGGCCGTTCTGCTGTGAGTCTAGATTATCGAATGGGACGAAAAACTGATAGTGAATTGTAACGTTCAGGGCCACCTAATGACGATGGATCACTCAAATTGCGTCCTGATTCAATACATCGTACTCCAGCAGAGTTGACTTCATGGGTCTATTGCTGCCTCGGGCACCTTATGGCCGTTCTGCTGTGAGTCAAAGATTTTCGAATCGGACGAAAAACTGATAGTGAATTGTAACGTTCAGGGCCTCCTAATGACGATGGATCACTCAAATTGCGTCCCGATTCAATACATCGTCCTCCAGCAGACTTGTCTCCATGCGTCTATTGCTGCCTCGGGCACCTTATGGCCGTTCTGCTGTGAGTCAAAGATTTTCGAATCGGACGAAAAACTGATAGTGAATTGTAACGTTCAGGGCCACCTAATGACGATGGATCACACAAATTGCGTCCCGATTCAATACATCGTACTCCAGCAGAGTTGACTTCATGGGTCTATTGCTGCCTCGGGCAGCTATTGGCCGTTCTGCTGTGAGTCAAAGACTTTAGAATCGGACGAAAAATTGATAGTGAATTGTAACATTCAGGGCCACCTAATGACGATGGACCACGCAAATTGCGTCCCGATTCAATTCATCGTTCTCCAGCCGAGTTGACTCCATGGGTCTATTGCTGCCCCGGGCACCTTATGGCCGTTCTGCTGTGAATCTAGATTATCGAATGGGACGAAAAACTGATAGTGAATTAAAACGTTCAGGGCCACCTAATGACGATGGATCACTCAAATTGCGTCCCGATTCAATACATCGTCCCCAGCCGACTTGTCTCCATGGGTCTATTGCTGCCTCGGGCACCTTATGGCCGTTCTGCTGTGAGTCTAAATTATCGAATGGGACGAAAAACTGATAGTGAATTGTAACGTTCAGGGCCACCTAATGACGATGGATCACTCAAATTACGTCCCGATTCAGTACATCGTCCACTAGCCGACTTGACTCCATGGGACTATTGCTGCCTCGGGCACCTTATAGCAGGCCTGCTGTGACTCAAAGATTTTCGAATCGGACGAAAAACGGATAGTGAATTGTAACGTTCAGGGCCTCCTAATGACGATGGAACACTCAAATTGCGTCCCGATTCAATACATCGTCTTCCAGCAGACTTGTCTCCATGCGTCTATTGCTGCCTCGGGCACCTTATGGCCGTTCTGTTGTGAGTCAAAGATTTTCGAATCGGACGAAAAACTGATAGTGAATTGTAACGTTCAGGGCCACCTAATGACGATGGATCACTCAAATTGCGTCCCGATTCAATACATCGTACTCCAGCCAACTTGACTCCATGGGTCTATTGCTGCCTCGGGCACCTTATGGCCGTTCTGCTGTGAGTCTAGATTATCGAATGGGACGAAAAACTGATAGTGAATTGTAACGTTCAGATCCTCCTAATGACGATGGATCACTCAAATTGCGTCCCGATTCAATACATCGTCCTCCAGCAGACTTGTCTCCATGGGTCTATTGCTGCCTCGGGCACCTTATGGCCGTTCTGCTGTGAGTCAAAGATTTTCGAATCGGACGAAAAACTGATAGTGAATTGTAACGTTCAGGGCCACCTAATGATGATGGATCACTCAAATTGCGTCCCGATTCAATACATCGTCCTCCAGCCGACTTGACTCCATGGGTCTATTGCTGCCTCGGGCACCTTATGGCCGTTCTGCTGTGAGTCTAGATTATCGAATGGGACGAAAAACTGATAGTGAATTCTAACGTTAAGGGCCTCCTAATGACGATGGATCACTCAAATTGCGTCCCGATTCAATACATCGTCCCCAGCCGACTTGTCTCCATGGGTCTATTGCTGCCTCGGGCACCTTATGGCCGTTCTGCTGTGAGTCAAAGATTTTAGAATCGGACGAAAAACTGATAGTGAATTGTAACATTCATGGCCACCTAATGACGATGGACCACGCAAATTGCGTCCCGATTCAATACATCGTCCTCCAGCCGAGTTGACTCCATGGGTCTATTGCTGCCTCTGGCACCTTATGGCCGTTCTGCTGTGAGTCTAGATTATCGAATGGGACGAAAAACTGATATTGAATTGTATCGTTCAGGGCCACCTAATGACGATGGATCACTCAAATTGCGTCCCGATTCAATACATCGTCCTCCAGCAGACTTGTCTCCATGCGTCTATTGCTGCCTCGGGCACCTTATGGCCGTTGTGCTGTGAGTCAAAGATTTTCGAATCGGACGAAAGGCTGATAGTGAATTGTAACGTTCAGGGCCACCTAATGACGATGGACCACGCAAATTGCGTCCCGATTCAATTCATCGTCCTCCAGCCGAGTTGACTCCATGGGTCTATTGCTGCCCCGGGCACCTTATGGCCGTTCTGCTGTGAATCTAGATTATCGAATGGGACGAAAAACTGATAGTGAATTAAAACGTTCAGGGCCACCTAATGACGATGGATCACTCAAATTGCGTCCCGATTCAATACATCGTCCCCAGCCGACTTGTCTCCATGGGTCTATTGCTGCCTCGGGCACCTTATGGCCGTTCTGCTGTGAGTCAAAAATTTTCGAATCGGACGAAAAACTGATAGTGAATTGTAACGTTCAGGGCCACCTAATGACGATGGATAACTCAAATTGCGTCCCGATTCAATACATCGTACTCCAGCCGACGTGACTCCATGGGTCTATGGCTGCCTCGGGCACCTTATGGCCGTTCTGCTGTGAATCTAGATTATCGAATGGGACGAAAAACTGATAGTGAATTGTAACGTTCAGGGCCACCTAATGACGATGGATCACTCAAACTGCGTCCCGATTCAACACATCGTCCTCCAGCCGACTTGACTCCATGGGTCTATTGCTGCCTCGGGCACCTTATGGCCGTTCTGCTATGAGTCTAGATTATCGAATGGGACGAAAAACTGATAGTGAATTGTAACGTTCAGGGCCTCCTAATGACGATGGATCACTCAAATTGCGTCCCGATTCAATACATCGTCCTCTAGCCGACTTGACTCCATGGGTCTATTACTGCCTCGGGCACCTTATGGCCGTTCTGCTGTGAGTCTAGATTATCGAATGGGACGAAAAACTGATAGTGAATTGTAACGTTCAGGGCCTCCTAATGACGATGGATCACTCAAATTGCGTCCCGATTCAATACATCGTCCTCCAGCAGACTTGTCTCCATGGGTCGATTGCTGCCTAGGGCACCTAATGGCCGTTCTGCTGTGAGTCAAAGATTTTAGAATCGGACGAAAAACTGATAGTGAATTGTAACGTTCAGGGCCTCCTAATGACGATGGAACACTCAAATTGCGTCCCGATTCAATACATCGTCCTCCAGCAGACTTGTCTCCATGCGTCTATTGCTGCCTCGGGCACCTTATGGCCGTTCTGCTGTGAGTCTAGATTATCGAATGGGACAAAAAACTGATAGTGAATTGTAACCTTCAGGGCCTGCTAATGACGATGGATCACTCAAATTGCGTCCTGATTCAATACATCGTCCTCCAGCAGACTTGTCACCATGGGTCTATAGCTGCCTCGGGCACCTTATGGCCGTTCTGCTGTGAGTTTAGATTATCGAATGGGACGAAAAACTGATAGTGAATTAAAACGTTCAGGGCCACCTAATGACGATGGATCACTCAAATTGCGTCCCGATTCAATACATCGTCCTCCAGCAGACTTGTCTCCATGCGTCTATTGCTGCCTCGGGCACCTTATGGCCGTTCTGCTGTGAGTCAAAGATTTTCGAATCGGACGAAAAACTGATAGTGAATTGTAACGTTCAGGGCCACCTAATGACGATGGACCACGCAAATTGCGTCCCGATTCAATTCATCGTCCTCCAGCCGAGTTGACTCCATGGGTCTATTGCTGCCCCGGGCACCTTATGGCCGTTCTGCTGTGAATCTAGTTTATCGAATGGGACGAAAAACTGATAGTGAATTAAAACGTTCAGGGCCACCTAATGACGATGGATCACTCAAATTGCGTCCCGATTCAATACATCGTCCCCAGCCGACTTGTCTCCATGGGTCTATTGCTGCCTCGGGCACCTTATGGCCGTTCTGCTGTGAGTCAAAGATTTTCGAATCGGACGAAAAACTGATAGTGAATTGTAACGTTCAGGGCCACCTAATGACGATGGATCACTCAAATTGAGTCCCGATTCAGTACATCGTCCACTAGCCGACTTGACTCCATGTGACTATTGCTGCCTCGGGCACCTTATGGCAGGCCTGCTGTGACTCAAAGATTTTCGAATCGGACGAAAAACTGATAGTGAATTGTAACGTTCAGGGCCTCCTAATGACGATGGAACATTCAAATTGCGTCCCGATTCAATACATCGTCTTCCAGCAGACTTGTCTCCATGCGTCTATTGCTGCCTCGGGCACCTTATGGCCGTTCTGCTGTGAGTCAAAGATTTTCGAATCGGACGAAAAACTGATAGTGAATTGTAACGTTCAGGGCCACCTAATGACGATGGATCACTCAAATTGCGTCCCGATTCAATACATCGTACTCCAGCCAACTTGACTCCATGGGTCTATTGCTGCCACGGGCACCTTATGGCCGTTCTGCTGTGAGTCTAGATTATCGAATGGGACAAAAAACTGATAGTGAATTGTAACCTTCAGGGCCTGCTAATGACGATGGATCACTCAAATTGCGTCCCGATTCAATACATCGTCCTCCAGCAGACTTGTCACCATGGGTCTATAGCTGCCTCGGGCACCTTATGGCCGTTCTGCTGTGAGTTTAGATTATCGAATGGGACGAAAAACTGATAGTGAATTGTAACGTTCAGGGCCACCTAATGACGATGGATCACTCAAATTGCGTCCCGATTCAATACATCGTCCTCCAGCAGACTTGTCTCCATGCGTCTATTGCTGCCTCGGGCACCTTATGGCCGTTCTGCTGTGAGTCAAAGATTTTCGAATCGGACGAAAAACTGATAGTGAATTGTAACGTTCAGGGCCACCTAATGACGATGGATCACTCAAATTGCGTCCCGATTCAATACATCGTACTCCAGCCAACTTGACTCCATGGGTCTATTGCTGCCACGGGCACCTTATGGCCGTTCTGCTGTGAGTCTAGATTATCGAATGGGACAAAAAACTGATAGTGAATTGTAACCTTCAGGGCCTGCTAATGACGATGGATCACTCAAATTGCGTCCCGATTCAATACATCGTCCTCCAGCAGACTTGTCACCATGGGTCTATAGCTGCCTCGGGCACCTTATGGCCGTTCTGCTGTGAGTTTAGATTATCGAATGGGACGAAAAACTGATAGTGAATTGTAACGTTCAGGGCCACCTAATGACGATGGATCACTCAAATTGCGTCCCGATTCAATACATCGTCCTCCAGCAGACTTGACTTCATGGGTCTATTGCTGCCTCGGGCACCTTATGGCCGTTCTGCTGTGAGTCAAAGATTTTCGAATCGGACGAAAAACTGATAGTGATTTGTAACGTTCAGGGCCACCTAATGACGATGGACCACGCAAATTGCGTCCCGATTCAATTCATCGTCCTCCAGCCGAGTTGACTCCATGGGTCTGTTGCTGCCTCGGGCACCTTATGGCCGTTCTGCTGTGTGTCTAGATTATCGAATGGGACGAAAAACTGATAGTGAATTGTAACGTTCAGGGCCACCTAATGACGATGGATCACTCAAATTGCGTCCTGATTCAATACATCGTCCTCCAGCAGACTTGACTTCATGGGTCTATTGCTGCCTCGGGCACCTTATGGCCGTTCTGCTGTGAGTCAAAGATTTTCGAATCGGACGAAAAACTGATAGTGATTTGTAAAATTCAGGGCCACCTAATGACGATGGACCACACAAATTGCGTCCCGATTCAGTACATCGTCCACTAGCCGACTTGACTCCGTGGGACTATTGCTGCCTCGGGCACCTTATGGGTGTTCTGCTGTGAGTCTAGATGATAGAATGGGATGAAAAACTGATAGTGAATTGTAACGTTCAGGGCCACCTAATGACGATGGATCACTCAAATTGCGTCCCGATTCAATACATCGTCCTCCAGCATACTTGTCTCCATGGGTCTATTGCTGCCTCGGGCACCTTATGGCAGGCCTGCTGTGACTCAAAGATTTTGGAATCGGACGAAAAACTGAAAGTGAATTGTAACGTTCAGGGCCTCCTAATGACGATGTAACACTCAAATTGCGTCCCGATTCAATACATCGTCTTCCAGCAGACTTGTCTCCATGCGTCTATTGCTGCCTCGGGCACCTTATGGCCGTTCTGCTGTGAGTCAAAGATTTTCGAATCGGACGAAAAACTGATCGTGAATTGTAACGTTCAGGGCCACCTAATGACGATGGATCACTCAAATTGCGTCCCGATTCAATACATCGTACTCCAGCCAACTTGACTCCATGGGTCTATTGCTGCCTCGGGCACCTTATGGCCGTTCTGCAGTGAGTCTAGATTATCGAATGGGACAAAAAACTGATAGTGAATTGTAACCTTCAGGGCCTCCTAATGACGATGGATCACTCAAATTGCGTCCCGATTCAATACATCGTCCTCCAGCAGACTTGTCTCCAGGGGTCTATTGCTGCCTCGGGCACCTTATGGCCGTTCTGCTGTGAGTCTAGATTATCGAATGGGACGAAAAACTGATAGTGAATTGTAACGTTCAGGGCCACCTAATGACGATGGATCACTCAAATTGCGTCCTGATTCAATACATCGTACTCCAGCAGAGTTGACTTCATGGGTCTATTGCTGCCTCGGGCACCTTATGGCCGTTCTGCTGTGAGTCAAAGATTTTCGAATCGGACGAAAAACTGATAGTGAATTGTAACGTTCAGGGCCTCCTAATGACGATGGATCACTCAAATTGCGTCCCGATTCAATACATCGTCCTCCAGCAGACTTGTCTCCATGCGTCTATTGCTGCCTCGGGCACCTTATGGCCGTTCTGCTGTGAGTCAAAGATTTTCGAATCGGACGAAAAACTGATAGTGAATTGTAACGTTCAGGGCCACCTAATGACGATGGATCACACAAATTGCGTCCCGATTCAATACATCGTACTCCAGCAGAGTTGACTTCATGGGTCTATTGCTGCCTCGGGCAGCTAATGGCCGTTCTGCTGTGAGTCAAAGACTTTAGAATCGGACGAAAAACTGATAGTGAATTGTAACATTCAGGGCCACCTAATGACGATGGACCACGCAAATTGCGTCCCGATTCAATTCATCGTTCTCCAGCCGAGTTGACTCCATGGGTCTATTGCTGCCCCGGGCACCTTATGGCCGTTCTGCTGTGAATCTAGATTATCGAATGGGACGAAAAACTGATAGTGAATTAAAACGTTCAGGGCCACCTAATGACGATGGATCACTCAAATTGCGTCCCGATTCAATACATCGTCCCCAGCCGACTTGTCTCCATGGGTCTATTGCTGCCTCGGGCACCTTATGGCCGTTCTGCTGAGAGTCTAAATTATCGAATGGGACGAAAAACTGATAGTGAATTGTAACGTTCAGGGCCACCTAATGACGATGGATCACTCAAATTACGTCCCGATTCAGTACATCGTCCACTAGCCGACTTGACTCCATGGGACTATTGCTGCCTCGGGCACCTTATGGCAGGCCTGCTGTGACTCAAACATTTTCGAATCGGACGAAAAACTGATAGTGAATTGTAACGTTCAGGGCGTCCTAATGACGATGGAACACTCAAATTGCGTCCCGATTCAATACATCGTCTTCCAGCAGACTTGTCTCCATGCGTCTATTGCTGCCTCGGGCACCTTATGGCCGTTCTGCTGTGAGTCAAAGATTTTCGAATCGGACGAAAAACTGATAGTGAATTGTAACGTTCAGGGCCACCTAATGACGATGGATCACTCAAATTGCGTCCCGATTCAATACATCGTACTCCAGCCAACTTGACTCCATGGGTCTATTGCTGCCTCGGGCACCTTATGGCCGTTCTGCTGTGAGTCTAGATTATCGAATGGGACGAAAAACTGATAGTGAATTGTAACGTTCAGGGCCACCTAATGACGATGGATCACTCAAATTGCGTCCCGATTCAATACATCGTCCTCCAGCAGACTTGTCTCCATGGGTCTATTGCTGCCTCGGGCACCTTATGGCCGTTCTGCTGTGAGTCAAAGATTTTCGAATCGGACGAAAAACTGATAGTGAATTGTAACGTTCAGGGCCACCTAATGATGATGGATCACTCAAATTGCGTCCCGATTCAATACATCGTCCTCCAGCCGACTTGACTCCATGGGTCTATTGCTGCCTCGGGCACCTTATGGCCGTTCTGCTGTGAGTCTAGATTATCGAATGGGACGAAAAACTGATAGTGAATTCTAACGTTAAGGGCCTCCTAATGACGATGGATCACTCAAATTGCGTCCCGATTCAATACATCGTCCCCAGCCGACTTGTCTCCATGGGTCTATTGCTGCCTCGGGCACCTTATGGCCGTTCTGCTGTGAGTCAAAGATTTTAGAATCGGACGAAAAACTGATAGTGAATTGTAACATTCAGGGACACCTAATGACGATGGACCACGCAAATTGCGTCCCGATTCAATACATCGTCCTCCAGCCGAGTTGACTCCATGGGTCTATTGCTGCCTCTGGCACCTTATGGCCGTTCTGCTGTGAGTCTAGATTATCGAATGGGACGAAAAACTGATAGTGAATTGTATCGTTCAGGGCCACCTAATGACGATGGATCACTCAAATTGCGTCCCGATTCAATACATCGTCCTCCAGCAGACTTGTCTCCATGCGTCTATTGCTGCCTCGGGCACCTTATGGCCGTTCTGCTGTGAGTCAAAGATTTTCGAATCGGACGAAAGGCTGATAGTGAATTGTAACGTTCAGGGCCACCTAATGACGATGGACCACGCAAATTGCGTCCCGATTCAATTCATCGTCCTCCAGCCGAGTTGACTCCATGGGTCTATTGCTGCCCCGGGCTCCTTATGGCCGTTCTGCTGTGAATCTAGATTATCGAACGGGACGAAAAACTGATAGTGAATTAAAACGTTCAGGGCCACCTAATGACGATGGATCACTCAAATTGCGTCCCGATTCAATACATCGTCCCCAGCCGACTTGTCTCCATGGGTCTATTGCTGCCTCGGGCACCTTATGGCCGTTCTGCTGTGAGTCAAAGATTTTCGAATCGGACGAAAAACTGATAGTGAATTGTAACTTTCAGGGCCACCTAATGACGATGGATCACTCAAATTGCGTCCCGATTCAATACATCGTCCTCCAGCCGACTTGTCTCCATGGGTCTGTTGCTGCCTCGGGCACCTTATGGCCGTTCTGCTGTGAGTCTAGATGATAGAATGGGATGAAAAACTGATAGTGAATTGTAACGTTCAGGGCCACCTAATGACGATGGATCACTCAAATTGCGTCCCGATTCAATACATCGTCCTCCAGCAGACTTGTCTCCATGCGTCTATTGCTGCCTCGGGCACCTTATGGCCGTTCTGCTGTGAGTCAAAGATTTTCGAATCGGACGAAAAACTGATAGTGAATTGTAACGTTCAGGGCCACCTAATGACGATGGATAACTCAAATTCCGTCCCGATTCAATACATCGTACTCCAGCCGACGTGACTCCATGGGTCTATTGCTGCCTCGGGCACCTTATGGCCGTTCTGCTGTGAGTCTAGATTATCGAATGGGACGAAAAACTGATAGTGAATTGTAACGTTCAGGGCCACCTAATGACGATGGATCACTCAAACTGCGTCCCGATTCAACACATCGTCCTCCAGCCGACTTGACTCCATGGGTCTATTGCTGCCTCGGGCACCTTATGGCCGTTCTGCTATGAGTCTAGATTATCGAATGGGACGAAAAACTGATAGTGAATTGTAACGTTCAGGGCCTCCTAATGACGATGGATCACTCAAATTGCGTCCCGATTCAATACATCGTCCTCTAGCCGACTTGACTCCATGGGTCTATTACTGCCTCGGGCACCTTATGGCCGTTCTGCTGTGAGTCTAGATTATCGAATGGGACGAAAAACTGATAGTGAATTGTAACGTTCAGGGCCTCCTAATGACGATGGATCACTCAAATTGCGTCCCGATTCAATACATCGTCCTCCAGCAGACTTGTCTCCATGGGTCGATTGCTGCCTCGGGCACCTAATGGCCGTTCTGCTGTGAGTCAAAGATTTTAGAATCGGACGAAAAACTGATAGTGAATTGTAACGTTCAGGGCCTCCTAATGACGATGGAACACTCAAATTGCGTCCCGATTCAATACATCGTCTTCCAGCAGACTTGTCTCCATGCGTCTATTGCTGCCTCGGGCACCTTATGGCCGTTCTGCTGTGAGTCTAGATTATCGAATGGGACAAAAAACTGATAGTGAATTGTAACCTTCAGGGCCTGCTAATGACGATGGATCACTCAAATTGCGTCCCGATTCAATACATCGTCCTCCAGCAGACTTGTCACCATGGGTCTATAGCTGCCTCGGGCACCTTATGGCCGTTCTGCTGTGAGTTTAGATTATCGAATGGGACGAAAAACTGATAGTGAATTAAAACGTTCAGGGCCACCTAATGACGATGGATCACTCAAATTGCGTCCCGATTCAATACATCGTCCTCCAGCAGACTTGTCTCCATGCGTCTATTGCTGCCTCGGGCACCTTATGGCCGTTCTGCTGTGAGTCAAAGATTTTCGAATCGGACGAAAAACTGATAGTGAATTGTAACGTTCAGGGCCACCTAATGACGATGGACCACGCAAATTGCGTCCCGATTCAATTCATCGTCCTCCAGCCGAGTTGACTCCATGGGTCTATTGCTGCCCTGGGCACCTTATGGCCGTTCTGCTGTGAATCTAGTTTATCGAATGGGACGAAAAACTGATAGTGAATTAAAACGTTCAGGGCCACCTAATGACGATGGATCACTCAAATTGCGTCCCGATTCAATACATCGTCCCCAGCCGACTTGTCTCCATGGGTCTATTGCTGCCTCGGGCACCTTATGGCCGTTCTGCTGTGAGTCAAAGATTTTCGAATCGGACGAAAAACTGATAGTGAATTGTAACGTTCAGGGCCACCTAATGACGATGGATCACTCAAATTGAGTCCCGATTCAGTACATCGTCCACTAGCCGACTTGACTCCATGTGACTATTGCTGCCTCGGGCACCTTATGGCAGGCCTGCTGTGACTCAAAGATTTTCGAATCGGACGAAAAACTGATAGTGAATTGTAACGTTCAGGGCCTCCTAATGACGATGGAACACTCAAATTGCGTCCCGATTCAATACATCGTCTTCCAGCAGACTTGTCTCCATGCGTCTATTGCTGCCTCGGGCACCTTATGGCCGTTCTGCTGTGAGTCAAAGATTTTCGAATCGGACGAAAAACTGATAGTGAATTGTAACGTTCAGGGCCACCTAATGACGATGGACCACGCAAATTGCGTCCCGATTCAATTCATCGTCCTCCAGCCGAGTTGACTCCATGGGTCTGTTGCTGCCTCGGGCACCTTATGGCCGTTCTGCTGTGAGTCTAGATTATGGAATGGGACGAAAAACTGATAGTGAATTAAAACGTTCAGGGCCACCTAATGACGATGGATCACTCAAATTGCGTCCCGATTCAATACATCGTCTTCCAGCAGACTTGTCTCCATGCGTGTATTGCTGCCTCGGGCACCTTATGGCCGTTCTGCTGTGAGTCAAAGATTTTCGAATCGGACGAAAAACTGATAGTGAATTGTAACGTTCAGGGCCACCTAATGACGATGGATCACTCAAATTGCGTCCCGATTCAATACATCGTACTCCAGCCAACTTGACTCCATGGGTCTATTGCTGCCACGGGCACCTTATGGCCGTTCTGCTGTGAGTCTAGATTATCGAATGGGACAAAAAACTGATAGTGAATTGTAACCTTCAGGGCCTGCTAATGACGATGGATCACTCAAATTGCGTCCCGATTCAATACATCGTCCTCCAGCAGACTTGTCACCATGGGTCTATAGCTGCCTCGGGCACCTTATGGCCGTTCTGCTGTGAGTTTAGATTATCGAATGGGACGAAAAACTGATAGTGAATTGTAACGTTCAGGGCCACCTAATGACGATGGATCACTCAAGTTGCGTCCCGATTCAATACATCGTCCTCCAGCAGACTTGTCTCTATGCGTCTATTGCTGCCTCGGGCACCTTATGGCCGTTCTGCTGTGAGTCAAAGATTTTCGAATCGGACGAATAACTGATAGTGAATTGTAACGTTCAGGGCCACCTAATGACGATGGACCACGCAAATTGCGTCCCGATTCAATTCATCGTCCTCCAGCCGAGTTGACTCCATGGGTCTGTTGCTGCCTCGGGCACCTTATGGCCGTTCTGCTGTGAGTCTAGATGATAGAATGGGATGAAAAACTGATAGTGAATTGTAACGTTCAGGGCCACCTAATGACGATGGATCACTCAAATTGCGTCCCGATTCAATACATCGTCCTCCAGCAGACTTGTCTCCATGGGTCTATTGCTGCCTCGGGCACCTTATGGCAGGCCTGCTGTGACTCAAAGATTTTCGAATCGGACGAAAAACTGATAGTGAATTGTAACGTTCAGGGCCTCCTAATGACGGTGGAACACTCAAATTGCGTCCCGATTCAATACATCGTCCTCCAGCAGACTTGTCTCCATGCGTCTATTGCTGCCTCGGGCACCTTATGGCCGTTCTGCTGTGAGTCAAAGATTTTCGAATCGGACGAAAGGCTGATAGTGAATTGTAACGTTCAGGGCCACCTAATGACGATGGACCACGCAAATTGCGTCCCGATTCAATTCATCGTCCTCCAGCCGAGTTGACTCCATGGGTCTATTGCTGCCCCGGGCTCCTTATGGCCGTTCTGCTGTGAATCTAGATTATCGAACGGGACGAAAAACTGATAGTGAATTAAAACGTTCAGGGCCACCTAATGACGATGGATCACTCAAATTGCGTCCCGATTCAATACATCGTCCCCAGCCGACTTGTCTCCATGGGTCTATTGCTGCCTCGGGCACCTTATGGCCGTTCTGCTGTGAGTCAAAGATTTTCGAATCGGACGAAAAACTGATAGTGAATTGTAACTTTCAGGGCCACCTAATGACGATGGATCACTCAAATTGCGTCCCGATTCAATACATCGTCCTCCAGCCGACTTGTCTCCATGGGTCTGTTGCTGCCTCGGGCACCTTATGGCCGTTCTGCTGTGAGTCTAGATGATAGAATGGGATGAAAAACTGATAGTGAATTGTAACGTTCAGGGCCACCTAATGACGATGGATCACTCAAATTGCGTCCCGATTCAATACATCGTCCTCCAGCAGACTTGTCTCCATGGGTCTATTGCTGCCTCGGGCACCTTATGGCAGGCCTGCTGTGACTCAAAGATTTTCGAATCGGACGAAAAACTGATAGTGAATTGTAACGTTCAGGGCCTCGTAATGACGATGGAACACTCAAATTGCGTCCCGATTCAATACATCGTCCTCCAGCAGACTTGTCTCCATGCGTCTATTGCTGCCTCGGGCACCTTATGGCCGTTCTGCTGTGAGTCAAAGATTTTCGAATCGGACGAAAAACTGATAGTGAATTGTAACGTTCAGGGCCACCTAATGACGATGGATAACTCAAATTGCGTCCCGATTCAATACATCGTACTCCAGCCGACGTGACTCCATGGGTCTATTGCTGCCTCGGGCACCTTATGGCCGTTCTGCTGTGAGTCTAGATTATCGAATGGGACGAAAAACTGATAGTGAGTTGTAACGTTCAGGGCCACCTAATGACGATGGATCACTCAAACTGCGTCCCGATTCAACACATCGTCCTCCAGCCGACTTGACTCCATGGGTCTATTGCTGCCTCGGGCACCTTATGGCCGTTCTGCTATGAGTCTAGATTATCGAATGGGACGAAAAACTGATAGTGAATTGTAACGTTCAGGGCCTCCTAATGACGATGGATCACTCAAATTGCGTCCCGATTCAATACATCGTCCTCTAGCCGACTTGACTCCATGGGTCTATTACTGCCTCGGGCACCTTATGGCCGTTCTGCTGTGAGTCTAGATTATCGAATTGGACGAAAAACTGATAGTAAATTGTAACGTTCAGGGCCTCCTAATGACGATGGATCACTCAAAATGCGTCCCGATTCAATACATCGTCCTCCAGCAGACTTGTCTCCATGGGTCGATTGCTGCCTCGGGCACCTAATGGCCGTTCTGCTGTGAGTCAAAGATTTTAGAATCGGACGAAAAACTGATAGTGAATTGTAACGTTCAGGGCCTCCTAATGACGATGGAACACTCAAATTGCGTCCCGATTCAATACATCGTCTTCCAGCAGACTTGTCTCCATGCGTCTATTGCTGCCTCGGGCACCTTATGGCCGTTCTGCTGTGAGTCTAGATTATCGAATGGGACAAAAAACTGATAGTGAATTGTAACCTTCAGGGCCTGCTAATGACGATGGATCACTCAAATTGCGTCCCGATTCAATACATCGTCCTCCAGCAGACTTGTCACCATGGGTCTATAGCTGCCTCGGGCACCTTATGGCCGTTCTGCTGTGAGTTTAGATTATCGAATGGGACGAAAAACTGATAGTGAATTAAAACGTTCAGGGCCACCTAATGACGATGGATCACTCAAATTGCGTCCCGATTCAATACATCGTCCTCCAGCAGACTTGTCTCCATGCGTCTATTGCTGCCTCGGGCACCTTATGGCCGTTCTGCTGTGAGTCAAAGATTTTCGAATCGGACGAAAAACTGATAGTGAATTGTAACGTTCAGGGCCACCTAATGACGATGGACCACGCAAATTGCGTCCCGATTCAATTCATCGTCCTCCAGCCGAGTTGACTCCATGGGTCTATTGCTGCCCCGGGCACCTTATGGCCGTTCTGCTGTGAATCTAGTTTATCGAATGGGACGAAAAACTGATAGTGAATTAAAACGTTCAGGGCCACCTAATGACGATGGATCACTCAAATTGCGTCCCGATTCAATACATCGTCCCCAGCCGACTTGTCTCCATGGGTCTATTGCTGCCTCGGGCACCTTATGGCCGTTCTGCTGTGAGTCAAAGATTTTCGAATCGGACGAAATACTGATAGTGAATTGTAACGTTCAGGGCCACCTAATGACGATGGATCACTCAAATTGAGTCCCGATTCAGTACATCGTCCACTAGCCGACTTGACTCCATGTGACTATTGCTGCCTCGGGCACCTTATGGCAGGCCTGCTGTGACTCAAAGATTTTCGAATCGGACGAAAAACTGATAGTGAATTGTAACGTTCAGGGCCTCCTAATGACGATGGAACACTCAAATTGCGTCCCGATTCAATACATCGTCTTCCAGCAGACTTGTCTCCATGCGTCTATTGCTGCCTCGGGCACCTTATGGCCGTTCTGCTGTGAGTCAAAGATTTTCGAATCGGACGAAAAACTGATAGTGAATTGTAACGTTCAGGGCCACCTAATGACGATGGACCACGCAAATTGCGTCCCGATTCAATTCATCGTCCTCCAGCCGAGTTGACTCCATGGGTCTGTTGCTGCCTCGGGCACCTTATGGCCGTTCTGCTGTGAGTCTAGATTATGGAATGGGACGAAAAACTGATAGTGAATTAAAACGTTCAGGGCCACCTAATGACGATGGATCACTCAAATTGCGTCCCGATTCAATACATCGTCTTCCAGCAGACTTGTCTCCATGCGTCTATTGCTGCCTCGGGCACCTTATGGCCGTTCTGCTGTGAGTCAAAGATTTTCGAATCGGACGAAAAACTGATAGTGAATTGTAACGTTCAGGGCCACCTAATGACGATGGATCACTCAAATTGCGTCCCGATTCAATACATCGTACTCCAGCCAACTTGACTCCATGGGTCTATTGCTGCCACGGGCACCTTATGGCCGTTCTGCTGTGAGTCTAGATTATCGAATGGGACAAAAAACTGATAGTGAATTGTAACCTTCAGGGCCTGCTAATGACGATGGATCACTCAAATTGCGTCCCGATTCAATACATCGTCCTCCAGCAGACTTGTCACCATGGGTCTATAGCTGCCTCGGGCACCTTATGGCCGTTCTGCTGTGAGTTTAGATTATCGAATGGGACGAAAAACTGATAGTGAATTGTAACGTTCAGGGCCACCTAATGACGATGGATCACTCAAGTTGCGTCCCGATTCAATACATCGTCCTCCAGCAGACTTGTCTCCATGCGTCTATTGCTGCCTCGGGCACCTTATGGCCGTTCTGCTGTGAGTCAAAGATTTTCGAATCGGACGAATAACTGATAGTGAATTGTAACGTTCAGGGCCACCTAATGACGATGGACCACGCAAATTGCGTCCCGATTCAATTCATCGTCCTCCAGCCGAGTTGACTCCATGGGTCTGTTGCTGCCTCGGGCACCTTATGGCCGTTCTGCTGTGAGTCTAGATGATAGAATGGGATGAAAAACTGATAGTGAATTGTAACGTTCAGGGCCACCTAATGACGATGGATCACTCAAATTGCGTCCCGATTCAATACATCGTCCTCCAGCAGACTTGTCTCCATGGGTCTATTGCTGCCTCGGGCACCTTATGGCAGGCCTGCTGTGACTCAAAGATTTTCGAATCGGACGAAAAACTGATAGTGAATTGTAACGTTCAGGGCCTCCTAATGACGGTGGAACACTCAAATTGCGTCCCGATTCAATACATCGTCCTCCAGCAGACTTGTCTCCATGCGTCTATTGCTGCCTCGGGCACCTTATGGCCGTTCTGCTGTGAGTCAAAGATTTTCGAATCGGACGAAAGGCTGATAGTGAATTGTAACGTTCAGGGCCACCTAATGACGATGGACCACGCAAATTGCGTCCCGATTCAATTCATCGTCCTCCAGCCGAGTTGACTCCATGGGTCTATTGCTGCCCCGGGCTCCTTATGGCCGTTCTGCTGTGAATCTAGATTATCGAACGGGACGAAAAACTGATAGTGAATTAAAACGTTCAGGGCCACCTAATGACGATGGATCACTCAAATTGCGTCCCGATTCAATACATCGTCCTCCAGCAGACTTGTCTCCATGGGTCTATTGCTGCCTCGGGCACCTTATGGCAGGCCTGCTGTGACTCAAAGATTTTCGAATCGGACGAAAAACTGATAGTGAATTGTAACGTTCAGGGCCTCGTAATGACGATGGAACACTCAAATTGCGTCCCGATTCAATACATCGTCCTCCAGCAGACTTGTCTCCATGCGTCTATTGCTGCCTCGGGCACCTTATGGCCGTTCTGCTGTGAGTCAAAGATTTTCGAATCGGACGAAAAACTGATAGTGAATTGTAACGTTCAGGGCCACCTAATGACGATGGATAACTCAAATTGCGTCCCGATTCAATACATCGTACTCCAGCCGACGTGACTCCATGGGTCTATTGCTGCCTCGGGCACCTTATGGCCGTTCTGCTGTGAGTCTAGATTATCGAATGGGACGAAAAACTGATAGTGAATTGTAACGTTCAGGGCCACCTAATGACGATGGATCACTCAAACTGCGTCCCGATTCAACACATCGTCCTCCAGCCGACTTGACTCCATGGGTCTATTGCTGCCTCGGGCACCTTATGGCCGTTCTGCTATGAGTCTAGATTATCGAATGGGACGAAAAACTGATAGTGAATTGTAACGTTCAGGGCCTCCTAATGACGATGGATCACTCAAATTGCGTCCCGATTCAATACATCGTCCTCTAGCCGACTTGTCTCCATGGGTCTATTACTGCCTCGGGCACCTTATGGCCGTTCTGCAGTGAGTCTAGATTATCGAATGGGACGAAAAACTGATAGTGAATTGTAACGTTCAGGGCCTCCTAATGACGATGGATCACTCAAATTGCGTCCCGATTCAATACATCGTCCTCCAGCAGACTTGTCTCCATGGGTCGATTGCTGCCTCGGGCACCTAATGGCCGTTCTGCTGTGAGTCAAAGATTTTAGAATCGGACGAAAAACTGATAGTGAATTGTAACGTTCAGGGCCTCCTAATGACGATGGAACACTCAAATTGCGTCCCGATTCAATACATCGTCTTCCAGCAGACTTGTCTCCATGCGTCTATTGCTGCCTCGGGCACCTTATGGCCGTTCTGCTGTGAGTCTAGATTATCGAATGGGACAAAAAACTGATAGTGAATTGTAACCTTCAGGGCCTGCTAATGACGATGGATCACTCAAATTGCGTCCCGATTCAATACATCGTCCTCCAGCAGACTTGTCACCATGGGTCTATAGCTGCCTCGGGCACCTTATGGCCGTTCTGCTGTGAGTTTAGATTATCGAATGGGACGAAAAACTGATAGTGAATTAAAACGTTCAGGGCCACCTAATGACGATGGATCACTCAAATTGCGTCCCGATTCAATACATCGTCCTCCAGCAGACTTGTCTCCATGCGTCTATTGCTGCCTCGGGCACCTTATGGCCGTTCTGCTGTGAGTCAAAGATTTTCGAATCGGACGAAAAACTGATAGTGAATTGTAACGTTCAGGGCCACCTAATGACGATGGACCACGCAAATTGCGTCCCGATTCAATTCATCGTCCTCCAGCCGAGTTGACTCCATGGGTCTATTGCTGCCCCGGGCACCTTATGGCCGTTCTGCTGTGAATCTAGTTTATCGAATGGGACGAAAAACTGATAGTGAATTAAAACGTTCAGGGCCACCTAATGACGATGGATCACTCAAATTGCGTCCCGATTCAATACATCGTCCCCAGCCGACTTGTCTCCATGGGTCTATTGCTGCCTCGGGCACCTTATGGCCGTTCTGCTGTGAGTCAAAGATTTTCGAATCGGACGAAAAACTGATAGTGAATTGTAACGTTCAGGGCCACCTAATGACGATGGATCACTCAAATTGAGTCCCGATTCAGTACATCGTCCACTAGCCGACTTGACTCCATGTGACTATTGCTGCCTCGGGCACCTTATGGCAGGCCTGCTGTGACTCAAAGATTTTCGAATCGGACGAAAAACTGATAGTGAATTGTAACGTTCAGGGCCTCCTAATGACGATGGAACACTCAAATTGCGTCCCGATTCAATACATCGTCTTCCAGCAGACTTGTCTCCATGCGTCTATTGCTGCCTCGGGCACCTTATGGCCGTTCTGCTGTGAGTCAAAGATTTTCGAATCGGACGAAAAACTGATAGTGAATTGTAACGTTCAGGGCCACCTAATGACGATGGACCACGCAAATTGCGTCCCGATTCAATTCATCGTCCTCCAGCCGAGTTGACTCCATGGGTCTGTTGCTGCCTCGGGCACCTTATGGCCGTTCTGCTGTGAGTCTAGATTATGGAATGGGACGAAAAACTGATAGTGAATTAAAACGTTCAGGGCCACCTAATGACGATGGATCACTCAAATTGCGTCCCGATTCAATACATCGTCTTCAGCAGACTTGTCTCCATGCGTCTATTGCTGCCTCGGGCACCTTATGGCCGTTCTGCTGTGAGTCAAAGATTTTCGAATCGGACGAAAAACTGATAGTGAATTGTAACGTTCAGGGCCACCTAATGACGATGGATCACTCAAATTGCGTCCCGATTCAATACATCGTACTCCAGCCAACTTGACTCCATGGGTCTATTGCTGCCACGGGCACCTTATGGCCGTTCTGCTGTGAGTCTAGATTATCGAATGGGACAAAAAACTGATAGTGAATTGTAACCTTCAGGGCCTGCTAATGACGATGGATCACTCAAATTGCGTCCCGATTCAATACATCGTCCTCCAGCAGACTTGTCACCATGGGTCTATAGCTGCCTCGGGCACCTTATGGCCGTTCTGCTGTGAGTTTAGATTATCGAATGGGACGAAAAACTGATAGTGAATTGTAACGTTCAGGGCCACCTAATGACGATGGATCACTCAAGTTGCGTCCCGATTCAATACATCGTCCTCCAGCAGACTTGTCTCCATGCGTCTATTGCTGCCTCGGGCACCTTATGGCCGTTCTGCTGTGAGTCAAAGATTTTCGAATCGGACGAATAACTGATAGTGAATTGTAACGTTCAGGGCCACCTAATGACGATGGACCACGCAAATTGCGTCCCGATTCAATTCATCGTCCTCCAGCCGAGTTGACTCCATGGGTCTGTTGCTGCCTCGGGCACCTTATGGCCGTTCTGCTGTGAGTCTAGATGATAGAATGGGATGAAAAACTGATAGTGAATTGTAACGTTCAGGGCCACCTAATGACGATGGATCACTCAAATTGCGTCCCGATTCAATACATCGTCCTCCAGCAGACTTGTCTCCATGGGTCTATTGCTGCCTCGGGCACCTTACGGCAGGCCTGCTGTGACTCAAAGATTTTCGAATCGGACGAAAAACTGATAGTGAATTGTAACGTTCAGGGCCTCCTAATGACGGTGGAACACTCAAATTGCGTCCCGATTCAATACATCGTCCTCCAGCAGACTTGTCTCCATGCGTCTATTGCTGCCTCGGGCACCTTATGGCCGTTTGCTGTGAGTCAAAGATTTTCGAATCGGACGAAAAACTGATAGTGAATTGTAAAGTTCAGGGCCACCTAATGACGATGGATCACTCAAATTGCGTCCCGATTCAATACATCGTCCTCCAGCCGACTTGACTCCATGGGTCTATTGCTGCCTCGGGCACCTTATGGCCGTTCTGCTGTGAGTCTAGATTATCGAATGGGACGAAAAACTGATAGTGAATTGTAACATTCAGGGCCACCTAATGACGATGGACCACACAAATTGCGTCCCGATTCAGTACATCGTCCACTAGCCGACCTGACTCCATGGGACTATTGCTGCCTCGGGCACCTTATGGCCGTTCTGCTGTGAGTCTAGATTATCGAATGGGACGAAAAACTGATAGTGAATTGTAACGTTCAGGGCCTCCTAATGACGATGGATCACTCAAATTGCGTCCCGATTCAATACATCGTCCTCCAGCCGACTTGACTCCATGGGTCTATTGCTGCCTCGGGCACCTTATGGCCGTTCTGCTGTGAGTCTAGATTATCGAATGGGACGAAAAACTGATAGTGAATTGTAACGTTCAGGGCCTCCTAATGACGATGGATCACTCAAATTGCGTCCCGATTCAGTACATCGTCCTCCAGCCGGGTTGTCTCCATGGGTCGATTGCTGCCTCGGGCACCTAATGGCCGTTCTACTGTGAGTCAAAGATTTTCGAATCGGACGAAAAACTGATAGTGAATTTTAACATTCAGGGCCACCTAATGACGATGGACCACGCAAATTGCGTCCCGATTCAATACATCGTCCTCCAGCCGAGTTGACTCCATGGGTCTATTGCTGCCTCGGGCACCTTATGGCCGTTCTGCTGTGAGTCTAGATTATTGAATGGGACGAAAAACTGATAGTGAATTGTAACGTTCAGGGCCTCCTAATGACGATGGATCACTCAAATTGCGTCCCGATTCAATACATCGTCCTCCAGCCGACTTGACTCCATGGGTCTATTGCTGCCTCGGGCACCTTATGGCAGGCCTGCTGTGACTCAAAGATTTTCGAATCGGACGAAAAACTGATAGTGAATTGTAACGTTCAGGGCCTCCTAATGACGAAGGAACACTCAAATTGCGTCCCGATTCAATACATCGTCCTCCAGCAGACTTGTCTCCATGCGACTATTGCTGCCTCGGGCACCTAATGGCCGTTCTGCTGTGAGTCTAGATTATAGAATGGGATGAAAAACTGATAGTGAATTGTAACGTTCAGGGCCACCTAATGACGATGGATCACTCAAATTGCGTCCCGATTCAATACATCGTCCTCCAGCAGACTTGTCTCCATGGGTCTATTGCTGCCTCGGGCACCTTATGGCAGGCCTGCTGTGACTCAAAGATTTTCGAATCGGACGAAAAACTGATAGTGAATTGTAACGTTCAGGGCCTCCTAATGACGAAGGAACACTCAAATTGCGTCCCGATTCAATACATCGTCCTCCAGCAGACTTGTCTCCATGCGACTATTGCTGCCTCGGGCAACTTATGGCCGTTCTGCTGTGAGTCAAAGATTTTCGAATCTGACGAAAAACTGATAGTGAATTGTAACGTTCAGGGCCACCTAATGACGATGGATCACTCAAATTGCGTCCCGATTCAATACATCGTTCTCCAGCAGACTTGACTCCATGGGTGTATTGCTGCCTCGGGATACTTATGGCCGTTCTGCTGTGAGTCTAGATTATCGAATGGGACGAAAAACTGGGCCTCCTAATGACGATGGATCACTCAAATTGCGTCCCGATTCAATACATCGTCCTCCAGCCGACTTGACTCCATTGGTCTATTGCTGCCTCGGGCACCTTATGGCCGTTCTGCTGTGAGTCTAGATTATCGAATGGGACGAAAAACTGATAGTGAATTGTAACGTTCAGGGCCTCCTAATGACGATGGATCACTCAAATTGCGTCCCGATTCAGTACATCGTCCTCCAGCAGACTTGTCTCCATGGGTCGATTGCTGCCTCGGGCACCTAAAGGCCGTTCTACTGTGAGTCAAAGATTTTCGAATCGGACGAAAAACTGATAGTGAATTTTAACATTCAGGGCCACCTAATGACGATGGACCACGCAAATTGCGTCCCGATTCAATACATCGTCCTCCAGCCGAGTTGACTCCATGGGTCTATTGCTGCCTCGGGCACCTTATGGCCGTTCTGCTGTGAGTCTAGATTATTGAATGGGACGAAAAACTGATAGTGAATTGTAACGTTCAGGGCTAATGACGATGGATCACTCAAATTGCGTCCCGATTCAATACATCGTCACCAGCCGACTTGTCTCCATGGGTCTATTGCTGACTCGGGCACCTTATGGCCGTTCTGCTGTGAGTCTAGATTATCGAATGGGACGAAAAACTGATAGTGAATTGTAACGTTGAGGGCCACCTAATGACGATGGGTCACTCAAATTGCGTCCTGATTCAATACATTGTCCTCCAGCAGACTTGACTTCATGGGTCTATTGCTGCCTCGGGCACCTTATGGCCGTTCTGCTGTGAGTCAAAGATTTTCGAATCGGACGAAAAACTGATAGTGAATTGAAACGTTCAGGGCCACCTAATGACGATGGATCACTCAAATTGCGTCCCGATTCAATACAACGTCCTCCAGCCGACTTGACTCCATGGGTCTATTGCTGCCTCGGGCACCTTATGGCCGTTCTGCTGTGAGTCTAGATTATCGAATGGGACAAAAAACTGATAGTGAATTGTAACGTTCAAGGCCTCCTAATGACGATGGATCACTCAAATTGCGTCCCGATTCAATACATCGTCCTCCAGCCGAGTTGACTCCATGGGTTTATTGCTGCCTCGGGCACCTTATGGCCGTTCTGCTGTGAATCTAGATTATCGAATGGGACGAAAAACTGATAGTGAATTGTAACGTTCAGGGCCACCTAATGACGATGGATCACTCAAATTGCGTCCCGATTCAATACATCGTCCCCAGCCGACTTGTCTCCATGGGTCTATTGCTGCCTCGGGCACCTTATGGCCGTTCTGCTGTGAGTCTAGATTATCGAATGGGACGAAAAACTGATAGTGAATTGTAACGTTCAGGGCCACCTAATGACGATGGATCACTCAAATTGCGTCCCGATTCAATACATCGTCCTCCAGCAGACTTGACTCCATGGGTCGATTGCTGCCTCGGGCACCTTAAGGCCGTTCTGCTGTGAGTCAAAGATTTTCGAATCGGACGAAAAACTGATAGTGATTTGTAACATTCAGGGCCACCTAATGACGATGGACCACACAAATTGCGTCCCGATTCAGTACATCGTCCACTAGCCGACCTGACTCCATGGGACTATTGCTGCCTCGGGCACCTTATGGCCGTTCTGCTGTGAGTCTAGATTATAGAATGGGATGAAAAACTGATAGTGAATTGTAACGTTCAGGGCCACCTAATGACGATGGATCACTCAAATTGCGTCCCGATTCAATACATCGTCCTCCAGCAGACTTGTCTCCATGGGTCCATTGCTGCCTCGGGCACCTTATGGCAGGCCTGCAGTGAGTCAAAGATTTTCGAATCGGACGAAAAACTGATAGTGAATTGTAACGTTCAGGGCCACCTAATGACGATGGATCACTCTAATTGCGTCCCGATTCAATACATCGTCCTCCAGCAGACTTGTCTCCATGCGTCTATTGCTGCCTCGGGCACCTTATGGCCGTTCTGCTGTGAGTCAAAGATTTTCGAATCGGACGAAAAACTGATAGTGAATTGTAACGTTCAGGGCCACCTAATGACGATGGATCACTCTAATTGCGTCCCGATTCAATACATCGTCCTCCAGCCGACTTGACTCCATGGGTCTATTGCTGCCTCGGGCCCCTTATGGCCGTTCTGCTGTGAGTCTAGATTATCGAATGGGACAAAAAACTGATAGTGATTTGTAACATTCAGGGCCACCTAATGACGATGGACCACACAAATTGCGTCCCGATTCAGTACATCGTCCACTAGCCGACCTGACTCCATGGGACTATTGCTGCCTCGGGCACCTTATGGCCGTTCTGCTGTGAGTCTAGATTATAGAATGGGATGAAAAACTGATAGTGAATTGTAACGTTCAGGGCCACCTAATGACGATGGATCACTCAAATTGCGTCCCGATTCAATACATCGTCCTCCAGCAGACTTGTCTCCATGGGTCTATTTCTGCCTCGGGCACCTTATGGCAGGCCTGCTGTGACTCAAAGATTTTCGAATCGGACGAAAAACTGATAGTGAATTGTAACGTTCAGGGCCTCCTAATGACGATGGAACACTCAAATTGCGTCCCGATTCAATACATCGTCCTCCAGCAGACTTGTCTCCATGCGACTATTGCTGCCTCGGCCACCTTATGGCCGTTCTGCTGTGAGTCAAAGATTTTCGAATCGGACGAAAAACTGATAGTGAATTGTAACGTTCAGGGCCACCTAATGACGATGGATCACTCAAATTGCGTCCCGATTCAATACATCGTCCTCCAGCCGAATTGACACCATGGGTCTATTGCTGCCTCGGGCACCTTATGGCCGTTCTGCTGTGAGTCTAGATTATCGAATGGGACAAAAAACTGATAGTGAATTGTAACGTTCAGGGCCTCCTAATGACGATGGATCACTCAAATTGCGTCCCGATTCAATACATCGTCCTCCAGCAGACTTGTCTCCATGGGTCGATTACTGCCTCGCGCACCTTATGGCCGTTCTGATGTGAATCTAGATTATCGAATGGGACAAAAACTGATAATGAATTGTAACGTTCAGGGCCACCCAATGACGATGGATCACTCAAATTGCGTCCCGATTCAATACATCGTCCCCAGCCGACTTGACTCCATGGGACTATTGCTGCCTCGGGAACCATATGGCCGTTCTGCTGTGAGTCTAGATTATCGAATGGGACGAAAAACTGATAGTGAATTGTAACATTCAGGGCCACCTAATGACGATGGACCACGCAAATTGCGTCCCGATTCAATACATCGTCCTCCAGCCGGGTTGACTCCATGGGTTTATTGCTGCCTCGGGCACCTTATGGCCGTTCTGCTGTGAATCTAGATTATCGAATGGGACGAAAAACTGATAGTGAATTGTAACGTTCAGGGCCACCTAATGACGATGGATCACTCAAATTGCGTCCCGATTCAATACATCGTCCCCAGCCGACTTGTCTCCATGGGTCTATTGCTGCCTCGGGCACCTTATGGCCGTTCTGCTGTGAGTCTAGATTATCGAATGGGACGAAAAACTGATAGTGAATTGTAACGTTCAGGGCCACCTAATGACGATGGATCACTCAAATTGCGTCCCGATTCAATACATCGTCCTCCAGCAGACTTGACACCATGGGTCGATTGCTGCCTCGGGCACCTTATGGCCGTTCTGCTGTGAGTCAAAGATTTTCGAATCGGACGAAAAACTGATAGTGATTTGTAACATTCAGGGCCACCTAATGACGATGGACCACACAAATAGCGTCCCGATTCAGTACATCGTCCACTAGCCGACTTGACTCCATGGGACTATTGCTGCCTCGGGCACCTTATGGCCGTTCTGCTGTGAGTCTAGATTATAGAATGGGATGAAAAACTGATAGTGAATTGTAACGTTCAGGGCCACCTAATGACGATGGATCACTCAAATTGCGTCCCGATTCAATACATCGTCCTCCAGCAGACTTGTCTCCATGGGTCTATTGCTGCCTCGGGCACCTTATGGCAGGCTTGCTGTGACTCAAAGATTTTCGAATCGGACGAAAAACTGATAGTGAATTGTAACGTTCAGGGCCTCCTAATGACGATGGAACACTCAAATTGCGTCCCGATTCAATATATCGTCCTCCAGCAGACTTGTCTCCATGCGTCTATTGCTGCCTTGGGCACCTTATGGCCGTTCTGCTGTGAGTCAAAGATTTTCGAATCGGACGAAAAACTGATAGTGAATTGTAACGTTCAGGGCCACCTAATGACGATGGATCACTCAAATTGCGTCCCGATTCAATACATCGTCCTCCAGCCGACTTGACTCCATGGGTCTATTGCTGCCTCGGGATATTTATGGCCGTTCTGCTGTGAGTCTAGATTATCGAATGGGACGAAAAACTGATAGTGAATTGTAACGTTCAGGGCCTCCTAATGACGATGGATCACTCAAATTGCGTCCCGATTCAATACATCGTCCTCCAGCCGACTTGACTCCATGGGTCTATTGCTGCCTCGGGCACCTTATGGCCGTTCTGCTGTGAGTCTAGATTATCGAATGGGACGAAAAACTGATAGTGAATTGTAACGTTCAGGGCCTCCTAATGACGATGGATCACTCAAATTGCGTCCCGATTTAGTACATCGTCCTCCAACAGACTTGTCTCCATGGGTCGATTGCTGCCTCGGGCACCTAATGGCCGTTCTACTGTGAGTCAAAGATTTTCGAATCGGACGATAAACTGATAGTGAATTTTAACATTCAGGGCCACCTAATGACGATGGACCACGCAAATTGCGTCCCGATTCAATACATCGTCCTCCAGCCGAGTTGACTCCATGGGTCTATTGCTGCCTCGGGCACCTTATGGCCGTTCTGCTGTGAGTCTAGATTATTGAATGGGACGAAAAACTGATAGTGAATTGTAACGTTCAGGGCCACCTAATGACGATGGATCACTCAAATTGCGTCCCGATTCAATACATCGTCACCAGCCGACTTGTCTCCATGGGTCTATTGCTGACTCGGGCACCTTATGGCCGTTCTGCTGTGAGTCTAGATTATCGAATGGGACGAAAAACTGATAGTGAATTGTAACGTTGAGGGCCACCTAATGACGATGGGTCACTCAAATTGCGTCCTGATTCAATACATTGTCCTCCAGCAGACTTGACTTCATGGGTCTATTGCTGCCTCGGGCACCTTATGGCCGTTCTGCTGTGAGTCAAAGATTTTCGAATCGGACGAAAAACTGATAGTGAATTGAAACGTTCAGGGCCACCTAATGACGATGGATCACTCAAATTGCGTCCCGATTCAATACAACGTCCTCCAGCCGACTTGACTCCATGGGTCTATTGCTGCCTCGGGCACCTTATGGCCGTTCTGCTGTGAGTCTAGATTATCGAATGGGACAAAAAACTGATAGTGAATTGTAACGTTCAAGGCCTCCTAATGACGATGGATCACTCAAATTGCGTCCCGATTCAATACATCGTCCTCCAGCCGAGTTGACTCCATGGGTTTATTGCTGCCTCGGGCACCTTATGGCCGTTCTGCTGTGAATCTAGATTATCGAATGGGACGAAAAACTGATAGTGAATTGTAACGTTCAGGGCCACCTAATGACGATGGATCACTCAAATTGCGTCCCGATTCAATACATCGTCCCCAGACGACTTGTCTCCATGGGTCTATTGCTGCCTCGGGCACCTTATGGCCGTTCTGCTGTGAGTCTAGATTATCGAATGGGACGAAAAACTGATAGTGAATTGTAACGTTCAGGGCCACCTAATGACGATGGATCACTCAAATTGCGTCCCGATTCAATACACCGTCCTCCAGCAGACTTGACTCCATGGGTCGATTGCTGCCTCGGGCACCTTATGGCCGTTCTGCTGTGAGTCAAAGATTTTCGAATCGGACGAAAAACTGATAGTGATTTGTAACATTCAGGGCCACCTAATGACGATGGACCACACAAATTGCGTCCCGATTCAGTACATCGTCCACTAGCCGACTTGACTCCATGGGACTATTGGCCTCGGGCACCTTATGGTCGTTCTGCTGTGAGTCTAGATTATAGAATGGGATGAAAAACTGATAGTGAATTGTAACGTTCAGGGCCACCTAATGACGATGGATCACTCAAATTGCGTCCCGATTCAATACATCGTCCTCCAGCAGACTTGTCTCCATGCGTCTATTGATGCCTCCGGCACCTTATGGCCGTTCTGCTGTGAGTCAAAGATTTTCGAATCGGACGAAAAACTGATAGTGAATTGTAACGTTCAGGGCCACCTAATGACGATGGATCACTCAAATTGCGTCCCGATTCAATACATCGTCCTCCAGCCGACTTGACTCCATGGGTCTATCGCTGCCTCGGCCCCTTATGGCCGTTTTGCTGTGAGTCTAGATTATCGAATGGGACAAAAAAACTGATAGTGATTTGTAACATTCAGGGCCACCTAATGACGATGGACCACACAAATTGCGTCCCGATTCAGTACATCGTCCACTAGCCGACCTGACTCCATGGGACTATTGCTGCCTCGGGCACCTTATGGCCGTTCTGCTGTGAGTCTAGATTATAGAATGGGATGAAAAACTGATAGTGAATTGTAACGTTCAGGGCCACCTAAATACGATCGATCACTGAAATTGCGTCCCGATTCAATACATCGTCCTCCAGCAGACTTGTCTCCATGGGTCTATTGCTGCCTCGGGCACCTTATGGCAGGCCTGCTGTGACTCAAAGATTTTCGAATCGGACGAAAAACTGATAGTGAATTGTAACGTTCAGGGCCCCCTAATGACGATGGAACACTCAAATTGCGTCCCGATTCAATACATCGTCCTCCAGCAGACTTGTCCTCCATGCGACTATTGCTGCCTCGGCCACCTTATGGCCGTTCTGCTGTGAGTCAAAGATTTCGAATCGGACGAAAAAACTGATAGTGAATTGTAACGTTCAGGGCCACCTAATGACGATGGATCACTCAAATTGCGTCCCGATTCAATACATCGTCCTCCAGCCGAATTGACACCATGGGTCTATTGCTGCCTCGGGCACCTTATGGCCGTTCTGCTGTGAGTGTAGATTATCGAAATGGGACAAAAAACTGATAGTGAATTGTAACGTTCAGGGCCTCCTAATGACGATGGATCACTCAAATTGCGTCCCGATTCAATACAACGTCCTCCAGCAGACTTGTCTCCATGGGTCGATTGCTGCCTCGGGCACCTTATGACCGTTCTGATGTGAATCTAGATTATCGAATGGGACGAAAAACTGATAATGAATTGTAACGTTCAGGGCCACCTAATGACGATGGATCACTCAAATTGCGTCCCGATTCAATACATCGTCCCCAGCCGACTTGACTCCATGGGACTATTGCTGCCTCGGGCACCTTATGGCCGTTCTGCTGTGAGTCTAGATTATCGAATGGGACGAAAAACTGATAGTGAATTGTAACATTCAGGGCCACCTAATGACGATGGACCACGCAAATTGCGTCCCGATTCAATACATCGTCCTCCAGCCGAGTTGACTCCATGGGTTTATTGCTGCCTCGGGCACCTTATGGCCGTTCTGCTGTGAATCTAGATTATCGAATGGGACGAAAAACTGATAGTGAATTGTAACGTTCAGGGCCACCTAATGACGATGGATCACTCAAATTGCGTCCCGATTCAATACATCGTCCCCAGCCGACTTGTCTCCATGGGTCTATTGCTGCCTCGGGCACCTTATGGCCGTTCTGCTGTGTGTCTAGATTATCGAATGGGACGAAAAACTGATAGTGAATTGTAACGTTCAGGGCCACCTAATGACGATGGATCACTCAAATTGCGTCCCGATTCAATACATCGTCCTCCAGCAGACTTGACTCCATGGGTCGATTGCTGCCTCGGGCACCTTATGGCCGTTCTGCTGTGAGTCAAAGATTTTCGAATCGGACGAAAAACTGATAGTGATTTGTAACATTCAGGGCCACCTAATGACGATGGACCACACAAATTGCGTCCCGATTCAGTACGTCGTCCACTAGCCGACCTGACTCCATGGGACTATTGCTGCCTCAGGCACCTTATGGCCGTTCTGCTGTGAGTCTAGATTATAGAATGGGATGAAAAACTGATAGTGAATTGTAACGTTCAGGGCCACCTAATGACGATGGATCACTCAAATTGCGTCCCGATTCAATACATCGTCCTCCAGCAGACTTGTCTCCATGGGTCCATTGCTCCCTCGGGCACCTTATGGCAGGCCTGCTGTGACTCAAAGATTTTCGAATCGGAAGAAAAACTGATAGTGAATTGTAACGTTCAGGGCCTCCTAATGACGATGGAACACTCAAATTGCGTCCCGATTCAATACATCGTCCTACAGCAGACTTGTCTCCATGCGACTATTGCTGCCTCGGCCACCTTATGGCCGTTCTGCTGTGAGTCAAAGATTTTCGAATCGGACGAAAAACTGATAGTGAATTGTAACGTTGAGGGCCACCTAATGACGATGGATCACTCAAATTGCGTCCCGATTCAATACATCGTCCTCCAGCCGAATTGACACCATGGGTCTATTGCTGCCTCGGGCACCTTATGGCCGTTCTGCTGTGAGTGTAGATTATCGAATGGGACAAAAAACTGATAGTGAATTGTAACGTTCAGGGCCTCCTAATGACGATGGATCACTCAAATTGCGTCCCGATTCAATACAACGTCCTCCAGCAGACTTGTCTCCATGGGTCGATTGCTGCCTCGGGCACCTTATGACCGTTCTGATGTGAATCTAGATTATCGAATGGGACGAAAAACTGATAATGAATTGTAACGTTCAGGGCCACCTAATGACGATGGATCACTCAAATTGCGTCCCGATTCAATACATCGTCCCCATCCGACTTGACTCCATGGGACTATTGCTGCCTCGGGCACCTTATGGCCGTTCTGCTGTGAGTCTAGATTATCGAATGGGACGAAAAACTAATAGTGAATTGTAACATTCAGGGCCACCTAATGACGATGGACCACGCAAATTGCGTCCCGATTCAATACATCGTCCTCCAGCCGAGTTGACTCCATGGGTTTATTGCTGCCTCGGGCACCTTATGGCCGTTCTGTTGTGAATCTAGGTTATCGAATGGGACGAAAAACTGATAGTGAATTGTAACGTTCAAGGCCACCTAATGACGATGGATCACTCAAATTGCGTCCCGATTCAATACATCGTCCCCAGCCGACTTGTCTCCATGGGTCTATTGCTGCCTCGGGCACCTTATGGCCGTTCTGCTGTGAGTCTAGATTATCGAATGGGACGAAAAACTGATAGTGAATTGTAACGTTCAGGGCCACCTAATGACGATGGATCACTCAAATTGCGTCCCGATTCAATACATCGTCCTGCAGCAGACTTGACCCCATGGGTCGATTGCTGCCTCGGGCACCTTATGGCCGTTCTGCTGTGAGTCAAAGATTTTCGAATCGGACGAAAAACTGATAGTGATTTGTAACATTCAGGGCCACCTAATGACGATGGACCACACAAATTGCGTCCCGATTCAGTACATCGTCCACTAGCCGACTTGACTCCATGGGACTATTGCTGCCTCGGGCACCTTATGGCCGTTCTGCTGTGAGTCTAGATTATAGAAAGGGATGAAAAACTGATAGTGAATTGTAACGTTCAGGGCCACCTAATGACGATGGATCACTCAAATTGCGTCCCGATTCAATACATCGTCCTCCAGCAGACTTGTCTCCATGGGTCTATTGCTGCCTCGGGCACCTTATGGCAGGCTTGCTGTGACTCAAAGATTTTCGAATCGGACGAAAAACTGATAGTGAATTGTAACATTCAGGGCCACCTAATGACGATGGACCACGCAAATTGCGTCCCGATTCAATACATCGTCCTCCAGCCGAGTTGACTCCATGGGTTTATTGCTGCCTCGGGCACCTTATGGCCGTTCTGCTGTGAATCTAGATTATCGAATGGGACGAAAAACTGATAGTGAATTGTAACGTTCAGGGCCACCTAATGACGATGGATCACTCAAATTGCGTCCCGATTCAATACATCGTCCCCAGCCGACTTGTCTCCATGGGTCTATTGCTGCCTCGGGCACCTTATGGCCGTTCTGCTGTGAGTCTAGATTATCGAATGGGACGAAAAACTGATAGTGAATTGTAACGTTCAGGGCCACCTAATGACGATGGATCACTCAAATTGCGTCCCGATTCAATACATCGTCCTCCAGCAGACTTGACTCCATGGGTCGATTGCTGCCTCGGGCACCTTATGGCCGTTCTGCTGTGAGTCAAAGATTTTCGAATCGGACGAAAAACTGATAGTGATTTGTAACATTCAGGGCCACCTAATGACGATGGACCACACAAATTGCGTCCCGATTCAGTACGTCGTCCACTAGCCGACCTGACTCCATGGGACTATTGCTGCCTCAGGCACCTTATGGCCGTTCTGCTGTGAGTCTAGATTATAGAATGGGATGAAAAACTGATAGTGAATTGTAACGTTCAGGGCCACCTAATGACGATGGATCACTCAAATTGCGTCCCGATTCAATACATCGTCCTCCAGCAGACTTGTCTCCATGGGTCCATTGCTCCCTCGGGCACCTTATGGCAGGCCTGCTGTGACTCAAAGATTTTCGAATCGGAAGAAAAACTGATAGTGAATTGTAACGTTCAGGGCCTCCTAATGACGATGGAACACTCAAATTGCGTCCCGATTCAATACATCGTCCTACAGCAGACTTGTCTCCATGCGACTATTGCTGCCTCGGCCACCTTATGGCCGTTCTGCTGTGAGTCAAAGATTTTCGAATCGGACGAAAAACTGATAGTGAATTGTAACGTTGAGGGCCACCTAATGACGATGGATCACTCAAATTGCGTCCCGATTCAATACATCGTCCTCCAGCCGAATTGACACCATGGGTCTATTGCTGCCTCGGGCACCTTATGGCCGTTCTGCTGTGAGTGTAGATTATCGAATGGGACAAAAAACTGATAGTGAATTGTAACGTTCAGGGCCTCCTAATGACGATGGATCACTCAAATTGCGTCCCGATTCAATACAACGTCCTCCAGCAGACTTGTCTCCATGGGTCGATTGCTGCCTCGGGCACCTTATGACCGTTCTGATGTGAATCTAGATTATCGAATGGGACGAAAAACTGATAATGAATTGTAACGTTCAGGGCCACCTAATGACGATGGATCACTCAAATTGCGTCCCGATTCAATACATCGTCCCCAGCCGACTTGACTCCATGGGACTATTGCTGCCTCGGGCACCTTATGGCCGTTCTGCTGTGAGTCTAGATTATCGAATGGGACGAAAAACTAATAGTGAATTGTAACATTCAGGGCCACCTAATGACGATGGACCACGCAAATTGCGTCCCGATTCAATACATCGTCCTCCAGCCGAGTTGACTCCATGGGTTTATTGCTGCCTCGGGCACCTTATGGCCGTTCTGTTGTGAATCTAGGTTATCGAATGGGACGAAAAACTGATAGTGAATTGTAACGTTCAAGGCCACCTAATGACGATGGATCACTCAAATTGCGTCCCGATTCAATACATCGTCCCCAGCCGACTTGTCTCCATGGGTCTATTGCTGCCTCGGGCACCTTATGGCCGTTCTGCTGTGAGTCTAGATTATCGAATGGGACGAAAAACTGATAGTGAATTGTAACGTTCAGGGCCACCTAATGACGATGGATCACTCAAATTGCGTCCCGATTCAATACATCGTCCTGCAGCAGACTTGACCCCATGGGTCGATTGCTGCCTCGGGCACCTTATGGCCGTTCTGCTGTGAGTCAAAGATTTTCGAATCGGACGAAAAACTGATAGTGATTTGTAACATTCAGGGCCACCTAATGACGATGGACCACACAAATTGCGTCCCGATTCAGTACATCGTCCACTAGCCGACTTGACTCCATGGGACTATTGCTGCCTCGGGCACCTTATGGCCGTTCTGCTGTGAGTCTAGATTATAGAAAGGGATGAAAAACTGATAGTGAATTGTAACGTTCAGGGCCACCTAATGACGATGGATCACTCAAATTGCGTCCCGATTCAATACATCGTCCTCCAGCAGACTTGTCTCCATGGGTCTATTGCTGCCTCGGGCACCTTATGGCAGGCTTGCTGTGACTCAAAGATTTTCGAATCGGACGAAAAACTGATAGTGAATTGTAACGTTCAGGGCCTCCTAATGACGATGGAACACTCAAATTGCGTCCCGATTCAATACATCGTCCTCCAGCAGACTTGTCTCCATGCGTCTATTGCTGCCTCGGGCACCTTATGGCCGTTCTGCTGTGAGTCAAAGATTTTCGAATCGGACGAAAAACTGATAGTGAATTGTAACGTTCAGGGCCACCTAATGACGATGGATCACTCTAATTGCGTCCCGATTCAATACATCGTCCTCCAGCCGACTTGACTCCATGGGTCTATTGCTGCCTCGGGCCCCTTATGGCCGTTCTGCTGTGAGTCTAGATTATCGAATGGGACAAAAAACTGATAGTGATTTGTAACATTCAGGGCCACCTAATGACGATGGACCACACAAATTGCGTCCCGATTCAGTACATCGTCCACTAGCCGACCTGACTCCATGGGACTATTGCTGCCTCGGGCACCTTATGGCCGTTCTGCTGTGAGTCTAGATTATAGAATGGGATGAAAAACTGATAGTGAATTGTAACGTTCAGGGCCACCTAATGACGATGGATCACTCAAATTGCGTCCCGATTCAATACATCGTCCTCCAGCAGACTTGTCTCCATGGGTCTATTTCTGCCTCGGGCACCTTATGGCAGGCCTGCTGTGACTCAAAGATTTTCGAATCGGACGAAAAACTGATAGTGAATTGTAACGTTCAGGGCCTCCTAATGACGATGGAACACTCAAATTGCGTCCCGATTCAATACATCGTCCTCCAGCAGACTTGTCTCCATGCGACTATTGCTGCCTCGGCCACCTTATGGCCGTTCTGCTGTGAGTCAAAGATTTTCGAATCGGACGAAAAACTGATAGTGAATTGTAACGTTCAGGGCCACCTAATGACGATGGATCACTCAAATTGCGTCCCGATTCAATACATCGTCCTCCAGCCGAATTGACACCATGGGTCTATTGCTGCCTCGGGCACCTTATGGCCGTTCTGCTGTGAGTCTAGATTATCGAATGGGACAAAAAACTGATAGTGAATTGTAACGTTCAGGGCCTCCTAATGACGATGGATCACTCAAATTGCGTCCCGATTCAATACATCGTCCTCCAGCAGACTTGTCTCCATGGGTCGATTACTGCCTCGCGCACCTTATGGCCGTTCTGATGTGAATCTAGATTATCGAATGGGACAAAAACTGATAATGAATTGTAACGTTCAGGGCCACCCAATGACGATGGATCACTCAAATTGCGTCCCGATTCAATACATCGTCCCCAGCCGACTTGACTCCATGGGACTATTGCTGCCTCGGGAACCATATGGCCGTTCTGCTGTGAGTCTAGATTATCGAATGGGACGAAAAACTGATAGTGAATTGTAACATTCAGGGCCACCTAATGACGATGGACCACGCAAATTGCGTCCCGATTCAATACATCGTCCTCCAGCCGGGTTGACTCCATGGGTTTATTGCTGCCTCGGGCACCTTATGGCCGTTCTGCTGTGAATCTAGATTATCGAATGGGACGAAAAACTGATAGTGAATTGTAACGTTCAGGGCCACCTAATGACGATGGATCACTCAAATTGCGTCCCGATTCAATACATCGTCCCCAGCCGACTTGTCTCCATGGGTCTATTGCTGCCTCGGGCACCTTATGGCCGTTCTGCTGTGAGTCTAGATTATCGAATGGGACGAAAAACTGATAGTGAATTGTAACGTTCAGGGCCACCTAATGACGATGGATCACTCAAATTGCGTCCCGATTCAATACATCGTCCTCCAGCAGACTTGACACCATGGGTCGATTGCTGCCTCGGGCACCTTATGGCCGTTCTGCTGTGAGTCAAAGATTTTCGAATCGGACGAAAAACTGATAGTGATTTGTAACATTCAGGGCCACCTAATGACGATGGACCACACAAATAGCGTCCCGATTCAGTACATCGTCCACTAGCCGACTTGACTCCATGGGACTATTGCTGCCTCGGGCACCTTATGGCCGTTCTGCTGTGAGTCTAGATTATAGAATGGGATGAAAAACTGATAGTGAATTGTAACGTTCAGGGCCACCTAATGACGATGGATCACTCAAATTGCGTCCCGATTCAATACATCGTCCTCCAGCAGACTTGTCTCCATGGGTCTATTGCTGCCTCGGGCACCTTATGGCAGGCTTGCTGTGACTCAAAGATTTTCGAATCGGACGAAAAACTGATAGTGAATTGTAACGTTCAGGGCCTCCTAATGACGATGGAACACTCAAATTGCGTCCCGATTCAATATATCGTCCTCCAGCAGACTTGTCTCCATGCGTCTATTGCTGCCTTGGGCACCTTATGGCCGTTCTGCTGTGAGTCAAAGATTTTCGAATCGGACGAAAAACTGATAGTGAATTGTAACGTTCAGGGCCACCTAATGACGATGGATCACTCAAATTGCGTCCCGATTCAATACATCGTCCTCCAGCCGACTTGACTCCATGGGTCTATTGCTGCCTCGGGATACTTATGGCCGTTCTGCTGTGAGTCTAGATTATCGAATGGGACGAAAAACTGATAGTGAATTGTAACGTTCAGGGCCTCCTAATGACGATGGATCACTCAAATTGCGTCCCGATTCAATACATCGTCCTCCAGCCGACTTGACTCCATGGGTCTATTGCTGCCTCGGGCACCTTATGGCCGTTCTGCTGTGAGTCTAGATTATCGAATGGGACGAAAAACTGATAGTGAATTGTAACGTTCAGGGCCTCCTAATGACGATGGATCACTCAAATTGCGTCCCGATTTAGTACATCGTCCTCCAGCAGACTTGTCTCCATGGGTCGATTGCTGCCTCGGGCACCTAATGGCCGTTCTACTGTGAGTCAAAGATTTTCGAATCGGACGATAAACTGATAGTGAATTTTAACATTCAGGGCCACCTAATGACGATGGACCACGCAAATTGCGTCCCGATTCAATACATCGTCCTCCAGCCGAGTTGACTCCATGGGTCTATTGCTGCCTCGGGCACCTTATGGCCGTTCTGCTGTGAGTCTAGATTATTGAATGGGACGAAAAACTGATAGTGAATTGTAACGTTCAGGGCCACCTAATGACGATGGATCACTCAAATTGCGTCCCGATTCAATACATCGTCACCAGCCGACTTGTCTCCATGGGTCTATTGCTGACTCGGGCACCTTATGGCCGTTCTGCTGTGAGTCTAGATTATCGAATGGGACGAAAAACTGATAGTGAATTGTAACGTTGAGGGCCACCTAATGACGATGGGTCACTCAAATTGCGTCCTGATTCAATACATTGTCCTCCAGCAGACTTGACTTCATGGGTCTATTGCTGCCTCGGGCACCTTATGGCCGTTCTGCTGTGAGTCAAAGATTTTCGAATCGGACGAAAAACTGATAGTGAATTGAAACGTTCAGGGCCACCTAATGACGATGGATCACTCAAATTGCGTCCCGATTCAATACAACGTCCTCCAGCCGACTTGACTCCATGGGTCTATTGCTGCCTCGGGCACCTTATGGCCGTTCTGCTGTGAGTCTAGATTATCGAATGGGACAAAAAACTGATAGTGAATTGTAACGTTCAAGGCCTCCTAATGACGATGGATCACTCAAATTGCGTCCCGATTCAATACATCGTCCTCCAGCCGAGTTGACTCCATGGGTTTATTGCTGCCTCGGGCACCTTATGGCCGTTCTGCTGTGAATCTAGATTATCGAATGGGACGAAAAACTGATAGTGAATTGTAACGTTCAGGGCAACCTAATGACGATGGATCACTCAAATTGCGTCCCGATTCAATACATCGTCCCCAGACGACTTGTCTCCATGGGTCTATTGCTGCCTCGGGCACCTTATGGCCGTTCTGCTGTGAGTCTAGATTATCGAATGGGACGAAAAACTGATAGTGAATTGTAACGTTCAGGGCCACCTAATGACGATGGATCACTCAAATTGCGTCCCGATTCAATACATCGTCCTCCAGCAGACTTGACTCCATGGGTCGATTGCTGCCTCGGGCACCTTATGGCCGTTCTGCTGTGAGTCAAAGATTTTCGAATCGGACGAAAAACTGATAGTGATTTGTAACATTCAGGGCCACCTAATGACGATGGACCACACAAATTGCGTCCCGATTCAGTACATCGTCCACTAGCCGACTTGACTCCATGGGACTATTGCTGCCTCGGGCACCTTATGGTCGTTCTGCTGTGAGTCTAGATTATAGAATGGGATGAAAAACTGATAGTGAATTGTAACGTTCAGGGCCACCTAATGACGATGGATCACTCAAATTGCGTCCCGATTCAATACATCGTCCTCCAGCAGACTTGTCTCCATGCGTCTATTGATGCCTCCGGCACCTTATGGCCGTTCTGCTGTGAGTCAAAGATTTTCGAATCGGACGAAAAACTGATAGTGAATTGTAACGTTCAGGGCCACCTAATGACGATGGATCACTCAAATTGCGTCCCGATTCAATACATCGTCCTCCAGCCGACTTGACTCCATGGGTCTATCGCTGCCTCGGGCCCCTTATGGCCGTTTTGCTGTGAGTCTAGATTATCGAATGGGACAAAAAACTGATAGTGATTTGTAACATTCAGGGCCACCTAATGACGATGGACCACACAAATTGCGTCCCGATTCAGTACATCGTCCACTAGCCGACCTGACTCCATGGGACTATTGCTGCCTCGGGCACCTTATGGCCGTTCTGCTGTGAGTCTAGATTATAGAATGGGATGAAAAACTGATAGTGAATTGTAACGTTCAGGGCCACCTAAATACGATCGATCACTGAAATTGCGTCCCGATTCAATACATCGTCCTCCAGCAGACTTGTCTCCATGGGTCTATTGCTGCCTCGGGCACCTTATGGCCGTTCTGCTGTGAGTCAAAGATTTTCGAATCGGACGAAAAACTGATAGTGAATTGTAACGTTCAGGGCCACCTAATGACGATGGATCACTCAAATTGCGTCCCGATTCAATACATCGTCCTCCAGCCGACTTGACTCCATGGGTCTATCGCTGCCTCGGGCCCCTTATGGCCGTTTTGCTGTGAGTCTAGATTATCGAATGGGACAAAAAACTGATAGTGATTTGTAACATTCAGGGCCACCTAATGACGATGGACCACACAAATTGCGTCCCGATTCAGTACATCGTCCACTAGCCGACCTGACTCCATGGGACTATTGCTGCCTCGGGCACCTTATGGCCGTTCTGCTGTGAGTCTAGATTATAGAATGGGATGAAAAACTGATAGTGAATTGTAACGTTCAGGGCCACCTAAATACGATCGATCACTGAAATTGCGTCCCGATTCAATACATCGTCCTCCAGCAGACTTGTCTCCATGGGTCTATTGCTGCCTCGGGCACCTTATGGCCGTTCTGCTGTGAGTGTAGATTATCGAATGGGACAAAAAACTGATAGTGAATTGTAACGTTCAGGGCCTCCTAATGACGATGGATCACTCAAATTGCGTCCCGATTCAATACAACGTCCTCCAGCAGACTTGTCTCCATGGGTCGATTGCTGCCTCGGGCACCTTATGACCGTTCTGATGTGAATCTAGATTATCGAATGGGACGAAAAACTGATAATGAATTGTAACGTTCAGGGCCACCTAATGACGATGGATCACTCAAATTGCGTCCCGATTCAATACATCGTCCCCAGCCGACTTGACTCCATGGGACTATTGCTGCCTCGGGCACCTTATGGCCGTTCTGCTGTGAGTCTAGATTATCGAATGGGACGAAAAACTGATAGTGAATTGTAACATTCAGGGCCACCTAATGACGATGGACCACGCAAATTGCGTCCCGATTCAATACATCGTCCTCCAGCCGAGTTGACTCCATGGGTTTATTGCTGCCTCGGGCACCTTATGGCCGTTCTGCTGTGAATCTAGATTATCGAATGGGACGAAAAACTGATAGTGAATTGTAACGTTCAGGGCCACCTAATGACGATGGATCACTCAAATTGCGTCCCGATTCAATACATCGTCCCCAGCCGACTTGTCTCCATGGGTCTATTGCTGCCTCGGGCACCTTATGGCCGTTCTGCTGTGAGTCTAGATTATCGAATGGGACGAAAAACTGATAGTGAATTGTAACGTTCAGGGCCACCTAATGACGATGGATCACTCAAATTGCGTCCCGATTTAATACATCGTCCTCCAGCAGACTTGACTCCATGGGTCGATTGCTGCCTCGGGCACCTTATGGCCGTTCTGCTGTGAGTCAAAGATTTTCGAATCGGACGAAAAACTGATAGTGATTTGTAACATTCAGGGCCACCTAATGACGATGGACCACACAAATTGCGTCCCGATTCAGTACGTCGTCCACTAGCCGACCTGACTCCATGGGACTATTGCTGCCTCAGGCACCTTATGGCCGTTCTGCTGTGAGTCTAGATTATAGAATGGGATGAAAAACTGATAGTGAATTGTAACGTTCAGGGCCACCTAATGACGATGGATCACTCAAATTGCGTCCCGATTCAATACATCGTCCTCCAGCAGACTTGTCTCCATGGGTCCATTGCTCCCTCGGGCACCTTATGGCAGGCCTGCTGTGACTCAAAGATTTTCGAATCGGAAGAAAAACTGATAGTGAATTGTAACGTTCAGGGCCTCCTAATGACGATGGAACACTCAAATTGCGTCCCGATTCAATACATCGTCCTACAGCAGACTTGTCTCCATGCGACTATTGCTGCCTCGGCCACCTTATGGCCGTTCTGCTGTGAGTCAAAGATTTTCGAATCGGACGAAAAACTGATAGTGAATTGTAACGTTGAGGGCCACCTAATGACGATGGATCACTCAAATTGCGTCCCGATTCAATACATCGTCCTCCAGCCGAATTGACACCATGGGTCTATTGCTGCCTCGGGCACCTTATGGCCGTTCTGCTGTGAGTGTAGATTATCGAATGGGACAAAAAACTGATAGTGAATTGTAACGTTCAGGGCCTCCTAATGACGATGGATCACTCAAATTGCGTCCCGATTCAATACAACGTCCTCCAGCAGACTTGTCTCCATGGGTCGATTGCTGCCTCGGGCACCTTATGACCGTTCTGATGTGAATCTAGATTATCGAATGGGACGAAAAACTGATAATGAATTGTAACGTTCAGGGCCACCTAATGACGATGGATCACTCAAATTGCGTCCCGATTCAATACATCGTCCCCAGCCGACTTGACTCCATGGGACTATTGCTGCCTCGGGCACCTTATGGCCGTTCTGCTGTGAGTCTAGATTATCGAATGGGACGAAAAACTAATAGTGAATTGTAACATTCAGGGCCACCTAATGACGATGGACCACGCAAATTGCGTCCCGATTCAATACATCGTCCTCCAGCCGAGTTGACTCCATGGGTTTATTGCTGCCTCGGGCACCTTATGGCCGTTCTGTTGTGAATCTAGGTTATCGAATGGGACGAAAAACTGATAGTGAATTGTAACGTTCAAGGCCACCTAATGACGATGGATCACTCAAATTGCGTCCCGATTCAATACATCGTCCCCAGCCGACTTGTCTCCATGGGTCTATTGCTGCCTCGGGCACCTTATGGCCGTTCTGCTGTGAGTCTAGATTATCGAATGGGACGAAAAACTGATAGTGAATTGTAACGTTCAGGGCCACCTAATGACGATGGATCACTCAAATTGCGTCCCGATTCAATACATCGTCCTGCAGCAGACTTGACCCCATGGGTCGATTGCTGCCTCGGGCACCTTATGGCCGTTCTGCTGTGAGTCAAAGATTTTCGAATCGGACGAAAAACTGATAGTGATTTGTAACATTCAGGGCCACCTAATGACGATGGACCACACAAATTGCGTCCCGATTCAGTACATCGTCCACTAGCCGACTTGACTCCATGGGACTATTGCTGCCTCGGGCACCTTATGGCCGTTCTGCTGTGAGTCTAGATTATAGAAAGGGATGAAAAACTGATAGTGAATTGTAACGTTCAGGGCCACCTAATGACGATGGATCACTCAAATTGCGTCCCGATTCAATACATCGTCCTCCAGCAGACTTGTCTCCATGGGTCTATTGCTGCCTCGGGCACCTTATGGCAGGCTTGCTGTGACTCAAAGATTTTCGAATCGGACGAAAAACTGATAGTGAATTGTAACGTTCAGGGCCTCCTAATGACGATGGAACACTCAAATTGCGTCCCGATTCAATACATCGTCCTCCAGCAGACTTGTCTCCATGCGTCTATTGCTGCCTCGGGCACCTTATGGCCGTTCTGCTGTGAGTCAAAGATTTTCGAATCGGACGAAAAACTGATAGTGAATTATAACGTTCAGGGCCACCTAATGTCGATGGATCACTCAAATTGCGTCCCGATTCAATACATCGTCCTCCAGCCGACTTGACTCCATGGGTCTATTACTGCCTCGGGCCCCTTATGGCCGTTCTGTGTGAGTCTAGATTATCGAATGGGACAAAAAACTGATAGTGATTTGTAACATTCAGGGCCACCTAATGACGATGGACCACACAAATTGCGTCCCGACTCAGTACATCGTCCACTAGCCGACCTGACTCCATGGAACTATTGCTGCCTCGGGCACCTTATGGCCGTTCTGCTGTGAGTCTAGATTATAGAATGGGATGAAAAACTGATAGTGAATTGTAACGTTCAGGGCCACCTAATGACGATGGATCACTCAAATTGCGTCCCGATTCAATACATCGTCCTCCAGCAGACTTGTCTCCATGGGTCTATTGCTGCCTCGGGCACCTTATGGCAGGCCTGCTGTGACTCAAAGATTTTCGAATCGGACGAAAAACTGATAGTGAATTGTAACGTTCAGGGCCTCCTAATGACGAAGGAACACTCAAATTGCGTCCCGATTCAATACATCGTCCTCCAGCAGACTTGTCTCCATGCGACTATTGCTGCCTCGGGCACCTTATGGCCGTTCTGCTGTGAGTCAAAGATTTTCGAATCGGACGAAAAACTGATAGTGAATTGTAACGTTCAGGGCCACCTAATGACGATGGATCACTCAAATTGCGTCCCGATTCAATACATCGTTCTCCAGCAGACTTGACTCCATGGGTCTATTGCTGCCTCGGGATACTTATGGCCGTTCTGCTGTGAGTCTAGATTATCGAATGGGACGAAAAACTGATAGTGAATTGTAACGTTCAGGGCCTCCTAATGACGATGGATCACTCAAATTGCGTCCCGATTCAATACATCGTCCTCCAGCCGACTTGACTCCATGGGTCTATTGCTGCCTCGGGCACCTTATGGCCGTTCTGCTGTGAGTCTAGATTATCGAATGGGACGAAAAACTGATAGTGAATTGTAACGTTCAGGGCCTCCTAATGACGATGGATCACTCAAATTGCGTCCCGATTCAATACATCGTCCTCCAACAGACTTGTCTCCATGGGTCGATTGCTGCCTCGGGCACCTAATGGCCGTTCTACTGTGAGTCAAAGATTTTCGAATCGGACGAAAAACTGATAGTGAATTTTAACATTCAGGGCCACCTAATGACGATGGACCACGCAAATTGCGTCCCGATTCAATACATCGTCCTCCAGCCGAGTTGACTCCATGGGTCTATTGCTGCCTCGGGCACCTTATGGCCGTTCTGCTGTGAGTCTAGATTATTGAATGGGACGAAAAACTGATAGTGAATTGTAACGTTCAGGGCCACCTAATGACGATGGATCACTCAAATTGCGTCCCGATTCAATACATCGTCACCAGCCGACTTGTCTCCATGGGTCTATTGCTGACTCGGGCACCTTATGGCCGTTCTGCTGTGAGTCTAGATTATCGAATGGGACGAAAAACTGATAGTGAATTGTAACGTTGAGGGCCACCTAATGACGATGGGTCACTCAAATTGCGTCCTGATTCAATACATTGTCCTCCAGCAGACTTGACTTCATGGGTCTATTGCTGCCTCGGGCACCTTATGGCCGTTCTGCTGTGAGTCAAAGATTTTCGAATCGGACGAAAAACTGATAGTGAATTGAAACGTTCAGGGCCACCTAATGACGATGGATCACTCAAATTGCGTCCCGATTCAATACAACGTCCTCCAGCCGACTTGACTCCATGGGTCTATTGCTGCCTCGGGCACCTTATGGCCGTTCTGCTGTGAGTCTAGATTATCGAATGGGACAAAAAACTGATAGTGAATTGTAACGTTCAAGGCCTCCTAATGACGATGGACCACACAAATTGCGTCCCGATTCAGTACATCGTCCACTAGCCGACCTGACTCCATGGGACTATTGCTGCCTCGGGCACCTTATGGCCGTTCTGCTGTGAGTCTAGATTATAGAATGGGATGAAAAACTGATAGTGAATTGTAACGTTCAGGGCCACCTAATGACGATGGATCACTCAAATTGCGTCCCGATTCAATACATCGTCCTCCAGCAGACTTGTCTCCATGGGTCCATTGCTCCCTCGGGCACCTTATGGCAGGCCTGCTGTGACTCAAAGATTTTCGAATCGGAAGAAAAACTGATAGTGAATTGTAACGTTCAGGGCCTCCTAATGACGATGGAACACTCAAATTGCGTCCCGATTCAATACATCGTCCTACAGCAGACTTGTCTCCATGCGACTATTGCTGCCTCGGCCACCTTATGGCCGTTCTGCTGTGAGTCAAAGATTTTCGAATCGGACGAAAAACTGATAGTGAATTGTAACGTTCAGGGCCACCTAATGACGATGGATCACTCAAATTGCGTCCCGATTCAATACATCGTCCTCCAGCCGAATTGACACCATGGGTCTATTGCTGCCTCGGGCACCTTATGGCCGTTCTGCTGTGAGTGTAGATTATCGAATGGGACAAAAAACTGATAGTGAATTGTAACGTTCAGGGCCTCCTAATGACGATGGATCACTCAAATTGCGTCCCGATTCAATACAACGTCCTCCAGCAGACTTGTCTCCATGGGTCGATTGCTGCCTCGGGCACCTTATGACCGTTCTGATGTGAATCTAGATTATCAAATGGGACGAAAAACTGATAATGAATTGTAACGTTCAGGGCCACCTAATGACGATGGATCACTCAAATTGCGTCCCGATTCAATACATCGTCCCCAGCCGACTTGACTCCATGGGACTATTGCTGCCTCGGGCACCTTATGGCCGTTCTGCTGTGAGTCTAGATTATCGAATGGGACGAAAAACTGATAGTGAATTGTAACGTTCAGGGCCACCTAATGACGATGGATCACTCAAATTGCGTCCCGATTCAATACATCGTCCTGCAGCAGACTTGACCCCATGGGTCGATTGCTGCCTCGGGCACCTTATGGCCGTTCTGCTGTGAGTCAAAGATTATCGAATCGGACGAAAAACTGATAGTGATTTGTAACATTCAGGGCCACCTAATGACGATGGACCACACAAATTGCGTCCCGATTCAGTACATCGTCCACTAGCCGACTTGACTCCATGGGACTATTGCTGCCTCGGGCACCTTATGGCCGTTCTGCTGTGAGTCTAGATTATAGAAAGGGATGAAAAACTGATAGTGAATTGTAACGTTCAGGGCCACCTAATGACGATGGATCACTCAAATTGCGTCCCGATTCAATACATCGTTCTCCAGCAGACTTGACTCCATGGGTCTATTGCTGCCTCGGGATACTTATGGCCGTTCTGCTGTGAGTCTAGATTATCGAATGGGACGAAAAACTGATAGTGAATTGTAACGTTCAGGGCCTCCTAATGACGATGGATCACTCAAATTGCGTCCCGATTCAATACATCGTCCTCCAGCCGACTTGACTCCATGGGTCTATTGCTGCCTCGGGCACCTTATGGCCGTTCTGCTGTGAGTCTAGATTATCGAATGGGACGAAAAACTGATAGTGAATTGTAACGTTCAGGGCCTCCTAATGACGATGGATCACTCAAATTGCGTCCCGATTCAGTACATCGTCCTCCAGCAGACTTGTCTCCATGGGTCGATTGCTGCCTCGGGCACCTAATGGCCGTTCTACTGTGAGTCAAAGATTTTCGAATCGGACGAAAAACTGATAGTGAATTTTAACATTCAGGGCCACCTAATGACGATGGACCACGCAAATTGCGTCCCGATTCAATACATCGTCCTCCAGCCGAGTTGACTCCATGGGTCTATTGCTGCCTCGGGCACCTTATGGCCGTTCTGCTGTGAGTCTAGATTATTGAATGGGACGAAAAACTGATAGTGAATTGTAACGTTCAGGGCCACCTAATGACGATGGATCACTCAAATTGCGTCCCGATTCAATACATCGTCACCAGCCGACTTGTCTCCATGGGTCTATTGCTGACTCGGGCACCTTATGGCCGTTCTGCTGTGAGTCTAGATTATCGAATGGGACGAAAAACTGATAGTGAATTGTAACGTTGAGGGCCACCTAATGACGATGGGTCACTCAAATTGCGTCCTGATTCAATACATTGTCCTCCAGCAGACTTGACTTCATGGGTCTATTGCTGCCTCGGGCACCTTATGGCCGTTCTGCTGTGAGTCAAAGATTTTCGAATCGGACGAAAAACTGATAGTGAATTGAAACGTTCAGGGCCACCTAATGACGATGGATCACTCAAATTGTGTCCCGATTCAATACAACGTCCTCCAGCCGACTTGACTCCATGGGTCTATTGCTGCCTCGGGCACCTTATGGCCGTTCTGCTGTGAGTCTTGATTATCGAATGGGACAAAAAACTGATAGTGAATTGTAACGTTCAAGGCCTCCTAATGACGATGGACCACACAAATTGCGTCCCGATTCAGTACATCGTCCACTAGCCGACCTGACTCCATGGGACTATTGCTGCCTCGGGCACCTTATGGCCGTTCTGCTGTGAGTCTAGATTATAGAATGGGATGAAAAACTGATAGTGAATTGTAACGTTCAGGGCCACCTAATGACGATGGATCACTCAAATTGCGTCCCGATTCAATACATCGTCCTCCAGCAGACTTGTCTCCATGGGTCTATTGCTGCCTCGGGCACCTTATGGCAGGCCTGCTGTGACTCAAAGATTTTCGAATCGGACGAAAAACTGATAGTGAATTGTAACGTTCAGGGCCTCCTAATGACGATGGAACACTCAAATTGCGTCCCGATTCAATACATCGTCCTCCAGCAGACTTGTCTCCATGCGACTATTGCTGCCTCGGCCACCTTATGGCCGTTCTGCTGTGAGTCAAAGATTTTCGAATCGGACGAAAAACTGATAGTGAATTGTAACGTTGAGGGCCACCTAATGACGATGGATCACTCAAATTGCGTCCCGATTCAATACATCGTCCTCCAGCCGAATTGACACCATGGGTCTATTGCTGCCTCGGGCACCTTATGGCCGTTCTGCTGTGAGTCTAGATTATCGAATGGGACAAAAAACTGATAGTGAATTGTAACGTTCAGGGCCTCCTAATGACGATGGATCACTCAAATTGCTTCCCGATTCAATACAACGTCCTCCAGCAGACTTGTCTCCATGGGTCGATTGCTGCCTCGGGCACCTTATGACCGTTCTGATGTGAATCTAGATTATCGAATGGGACGAAAAACTGATAATGAATTGTAACGTTCAGGGCCACCTAATGACGATGGATCACTCAAATTGCGTCCCGATTCAATACATCGTCCCCAGCCGACTTGACTCCATGGGACTATTGCTGCCTCGGGCACCTTATGGCCGTTCTGCTGTGAGTCTAGATTATCGAATGGGACGAAAAACTGATAGTGAATTGTAACATTCAGGGCCACCTAATGACGATGGACCACGCAAATTGCGTCCCGATTCAATACATCGTCCTCCAGCCGAGTTGACTCCATGGGTTTATTGCTGCCTCGGGCACCTTATGGCCGTTCTGCTGTGAATCTAGATTATCGAATGGGACGAAAAACTGATAGTGAATTGTAACGTTCAGGGCCACCTAATGACGATGGATCACTCAAATTGCGTCCCGATTCAATACATCGTCCCCAGCCGACTTGTCTCCATGGGTCTATTGCTGCCTCGGGCACCTTATGGCCGTTCTGCTGTGAGTCTAGATTATCGAATGGGACGAAAAACTGATAGTGAATTGTAACGTTCAGGGCCACCTAATGACGATGGATCACTCAAATTGCGTCCCGATTCAATACATCGTCCTCCAGCAGACTTGACTCCATGGGTCGATTGCTGCCTCGGGCACCTTATGGCCGTTCTGCTGTGAGTCAAAGATTTTCGAATCGGACGAAAAACTGATAGTGATTTGTAACATTCAGGGCCACCTAATGACGATGGACCACACAAATTGCGTCCCGATTCAGTACATCGTCCACTAGCCGACCTGACTCCATGGGACTATTGCTGCCTCGGGCACCTTATGGCCGTTCTGCTGTGAGTCTAGATTATAGAATGGGATGAAAAACTGATAGTGAATTGTAACGTTCAGGGCCACCTAATGACGATGGATCACTCAAATTGCGTCCCGATTCAATACATCGTCCTCCAGCAGACTTGTCTCCATGGGTCTATTGCTGCCTCGGGCACCTTATGGCAGGCCTGCTGTGACTCAAAGATTTTCGAATCGGACGAAAAACTGATAGTGAATTGTAACGTTCAGGGCCTCCTAATGACGATGGAACACTCAAATTGCGTCCCGATTCAATACATCGTCCTCCAGCAGACTTGTCTCCATGCGACCATTGCTGCCTCGGCCACCTTATGGCCGTTTTGCTGTGAGTCAAAGATTTTCGAATCGGACGAAAAACTGATAGTGAATTGTAACGTTCAGGGCCACCTAATGACGATGGATCACTCAAATTGCGTCCCGATTCAAAACATCGTCCTCCAGCCGAATTGACACCATGGGTCTATTGCTGCCTCGGGCACCTTGTGGCCGTTCTGCTGTGAGTCTAGATTATCGAATGGGACGAAAAACTGATAGTGAATTGTAACGTTCAGGGCCACCTAATGACGATGGATCACTCAAATTGCGTCCCGATTCAATACATCGTCCTCCAGCAGACTTGACTCCATGGGTCGATTGCTGCCTCGAGCACCTTATGGCCGTTCTGCTGAGAGTCAAAGATTTTCGAATCGGACGAAAAACTGATAGTGATTTGTAACATTCAGGGCCACCTAATGACGATGGACCACACAAATTGCGTCCCGATTCAGTACATCGTCCACTAGCCGACCTGACTCCATGGGACTATTGCTGCCTCGGGCACCTTATGGCCGTTCTGCTGTGAGTCTAGATTATAGAATGGGATGAAAAACTGATAGTGAATTGTAACGTTCAGGGCCACCTAATGACGATGGATCACTCAAATTGCGTCCCGATTCAATACATCGTCCTCCAGCAGACTTGTCTCCATGGGTCCATTGCTGCCTCGGCAACCTTATGGCAGGCCTGCTGTGACTCAAAGATTTTCGAATCGGACGAAAAACTGATAGTGAATTGTAACGTTCAGGGCCTCCTAATGACGATGGAACACTCAAATTGCGTCCCGATTCAATACATCGTCCTCCAGCAGACTTGTCTCCATGCGACTATTGCTGCCTCGGCCACCTTATGGCCGTTCTGCTGTGAGTCAAAGATTTTCGAATCGGACGAAAAACTGATAGTGAATTGTAACGTTCAGGGCCACCTAATGACGATGGATCACTCAAATTGCGTCCCGATTCAATACATCGTCCTCCAGCCGAATTGACACCATGGGTCTATTGCTGCCTCGGGCACCTTATGGCCGTTCTGCTGTGAGTGTAGATTATCGAATGGGACAAAAAACTGATAGTGAATTGTAACGTTCAGGGCCTCCTAATGACGATGGATCACTCAAATTGCGTCCCGATTCAATACAACGTCCTCCAGCAGACTTGTCTCCATGGGTCGATTGCTGCCTCGGGCACCTTATGACCGTTCTGATGTGAATCTAGATTATCGAATGGGACGAAAAACTGATAATGAATTGTAACGTTCAGGGCCACCTAATGACGATGGATCACTCAAATTGCGTCCCGATTCAATACATCGTCCCCAGCCGACTTGACTCCATGGGACTATTGCTGCCTCGGGCACCTTATGGCCGTTCTGCTGTGAGTCTAGATTATCGAATGGGACGAAAAACTGATAGTGAATTGTAACATTCAGGGCCACCTAATGACGATGGACCACGCAAATTGCGTCCCGATTCAATACATCGTCCTCCAGCCGAGTTGACTCCATGGGTTTATTGCTGCCTCGGGCACCTTATGGCCGTTCTGTTGTGAATCTAGGTTATCGAATGGGACGAAAAACTGATAGTGAATTGTAACGTTCAGGGCCTCCTAATGACGATGGAACACTCAAATTGCGTCCCGATTCAATACATCGTCCTCCAGCAGACTTGTCTCCATGCGTCTATTGCTGCCTCGGGCACCTTATGGCCGTTCTGCTGTGAGTCAAAGATTTTCGAATCGGACGAAAAACTGATAGTGAATTGTAACGTTCAGGGCCACCTAATGACGATGGATCACTCAAATTGCGTCCCGATTCAATACATCGTCCTCCAGCCGACTTGACTCCATGGGTCTATTGCTGCCTCGGGCCCCTTATGGCCGTTCTGCTGTGAGTCTAGATTATCGAATGGGACAAAAAACTGATAGTGATTTGTAACATTCAGGGCCACCTAATGACGATGGACCACACAAATTGCGTCCCGATTCAGTACATCGTCCACTAGCCGACCTGACTCCATGGAACTATTGCTGCCTCGGGCACCTTATGGCCGTTCTGCTGTGAGTCTAGATTATAGAATGGGATGAAAAACTGATAGTGAATTGTAACGTTCAGGGCCACCTAATGACGATGGATCACTCAAATTGCGTCCCGAGTCAATACATCGTCCTCCAGCAGACTTGTCTCCATGGGTCTATTGCTGCCTCGGGCACCTTATGGCAGGCCTGCTGTGACTCAAAGATTTTCGAATCGGACGAAAAACTGATAGTGAATTGTAACGTTCAGGGCCTCCTAATGACGAAGGAACACTCAAATTGCGTCCCGATTCAATACATCGTCCTCCAGCAGACTTGTCTCCATGCGACTATTGCTGCCTCGGGCACCTTATGGCCGTTCTGCTGTGAGTCAAAGATTTTCGAATCGGACGAAAAACTGATAGTGAATTGTAACGTTCAGGGCCACCTAATGACGATGGATCACTCAAATTGCGTCCCGATTCAATACATCGTCCTCCAGCAGACTTGTCTCCATGGGTCGATTGCTGCCTCGGGCACCTTATGGCCGTTCTGCTGTGAGTCTAGATTATCGAATGGGACGAAAAACTGATAGTGAATTGTAACGTTCAGGGCCTCCTAATGACGATGGATCACTCAAATTGCGTCCCGATTCAATACATCGTCCTCCAGCAGACTTGTCTCCATGGGTCGATTGCTGCCTCGGGCACCTAATGGCCGTTCTGCTGTGAGTCAAAGATTTTCGAATCGGACGAAAAACTGATAGTGAATTGTAACATTCAAGGCCACCTAATGACGATGGACCACGCAAATTGCGTCCCGATTCAATACATCGTCCTCCAGCCGAGTTGACTCCATGGGTCTATTGCTGCCTCGGGCACCTTATGGGCGTTCTGCTGTGAATCTAGATTATCGAATTGAACGAAAAACTGATAGTGAATTGTAACGTTCAGGGCCACCTAATGACGATGGTTCACTCAAATTGCGCCCCGATTCAATACATCGTCCCCAGCCGACTTGTCTCCATGGGTCTATTGCTGCCTCGGGCACCTTATGGGCGTTCTGCTGTGAATCTAGATTATCGAATTGAACGGAAAACTGATACTGAATTGTAACATTCAGGGCCACCTAATGACGATGGACCACACAAATTGCGTCCCGATTCAGTACATCGTCCTCCAGCCGACCTGACTCCATGGGTCTATTGCTGCCTCGGGCACCTTATGGCCCATCTGCTGTGAGTCTAGATTATCGAATGGGACGAAAAACTGATAGTGAATTGTAACGTTCAGGGCCACCTAATGACGATGGATCACTCAAATTGCGTCCTGATTCAATACATCGGGTCTATTGCTGCCTCGGGCACCTTATGGCCGTTCTGCTGTGAATCTAGATTATCGAATGGGACAAAAAACTGATAGTGAATTGTAACGTTCAGGGCGTCCTAATGACGATGGATCACTCAAATTGCGTCCCGATTCAATACATCGTCCTCCAGCCGACTTGACTCCATGGGTCTATGGCTGCCTCGGGGACCTTATGGCCGTTCTGCTGTGAGTCTAGATTATCGAATGGGACGCAAAACTGATAGTGAATTGTAACGTTCAGGGCCTCCTAATGACGATGGATCACTCAAATGGCGTCCCGATTCAATACATCGTCCTCCAGCAGACTTGTCTCCATGGGTCGATTGCCGCCTCGGGCACCAAATGGCCGTTCTGCAGTGAGTCAAAGATTTTCGAATCGGACGAAAAACTGATAGTGAATTGTAACATTCAGGGCTACCTAATGACGATGGACCACGCAAATTGCGTCCCGATTCAATACATCGTCCTCCAGCCGAGTTGACTCCATGGGTCTATTGCTGCCTCGGGCACCTTATGGCCGTTCTGCTGTGAATCTAGATTATGGAATGGGACGAAAAACTGATAGTGAATTGTAACGTTCAGGGCCACCTAATGACTATGGATCACTCAAATTGCGTCCCGATTCAATACATCGTCCCTAGCCGACTTGACTCCATGGGACTATTGCTGCCTCGGGCACCTTATGGCCGTTCTGCTGTGAGTCTAGATTATAGAATGGGATGAAAAACTGATAGTGAATTGTAACGTTCAGGGCCACCTAATGACGATGGATCACTGAAATTGCGTCCCGATTCAATACATCGTCCTCCAGCAGACTTGTCTCCATGGGTCTATTGCTGCCTCGGGCACCTTATGGCAGGCCTGCTGTGACTCAAAGATTTTCGAATCGGACGAAAAACTGATAGTGAATTGTAACGTTCAGGGCCTCCTAATGACGATGGAACACTCAAATTGCGTCCCGATTCAATACATCGTCCTCCAGCAGACTTGTCTCCATGCGTCTATTGCTGCCTCGGGCACCTTATGGCCGTTCTGCTGTGAGTCAAAGATTTTCGAATCGGACGAAAAACTGATAGTGTATTGTAACGTTCAGGGCCACCTAATGACGATGGATCTCTCAAATTGCGTCCCGATTCAATACATCGTCCTCCAGCCGACTTGACTCCATGGGTCTATTGCTGCCTCGGGCACCTTATGGCCGTTCTGCTGTGAGTCTAGATTATCGAATGGGACGAAAAACTGATAGTGAATTGTAACGTTCAGGGCCTCCTAATGACGATGGATCACTCAAATTGCGTCCCGATTCAATACATCGTCCTCCAGCCGACTTGACTCCATGGGTCTATTGCAACCTCGGGCACCTTATGGCCGTTCTGCTGTGAGTCTAGATTATCGAATGGGACGAAAAACTGATAGTGAATTGTAACGTTCAGGGCCTCCTAATGACGATGGATCACTCAAATTGCGTCCCGATTCAATACATCGTCCTCCAGCAGACTTGTCTCCATGGGTCGATTGCTGCCTCGGGCACCTAATGGCCGTTCTGCTGTGAGTCAAAGATTTTCGAATCGGACGAAAAACTGATAGTGAATTGTAACATTCAGGGCCACCTAATGACGATGGACCACGCAAATTGCGTCCCGATTCAATACATCGTCCTCCAGCCGAGTTGACTCCATGGGTCTATTGCTGCCTCGGGCACCTTATGGCCGTTCTGCTGTGAATCTAGATTATCGAATGGGACGAAAAACTGATAGTGAATTGTAACGTTCAGGGCCACCTAATGACGATGGATCACTCAAATGGCGTCCCGATTCAATACATCGTCCCAGCCGACTTGTCTCCATGGGTCTATTGCTGCCTCGGGCACCTTATGGCCGTTCTGCTGTGAGTCTAGATTATCGAATGGGACGAAAAACTGATAGTGAATTGTAACGTTCAGGGCCACCTAATGACGATGGATCACTCAAATTGCGTCCTGATTCAATACATCGTCCTCCAGCAGACTTGACTTCATGGGTCTATTGCTGCCTCGGGCACCTTATGGCAGGCCTGCTGTGACTCAAAGATTTTCGAATCGGACGAAAAACTGATAGTGAATTGTAACGTTCAGGGCCTCCTAATGACGATGGAACACTCAAATTGCGTCCCGATTCAATACATCGTCCTCCAGCAGACTTGTCTCCATGCGTCTATTGCTGCCTCGGGCACCTTATGGCCGTTCTGCTGTGAGTCAAAGGTTTTCGAATCGGACGAAAAACTGATAGTGAATTGTAACGTTCAGGGCCACCTAATGACGATGGATCACTCAAATTGCGTCCCGATTCAATACATCGTCCTCCAGCCGACTTGACTCCATGGGTCTATTGCTGCCTCGGGCACCTTATGGCCGTTCTGCTGTGAGTCTAGATTATCGAATGGGACAAAAAACTGATAGTGAATTGTAACGTTTTGTAACGTTCAGGGCCTCCTAATGACGATGGATCACTCAAATTGCGTCCCGATTCAATACATCGTCCTCCAGCAGACTTGTCTCCATGTGTCTATTGCTGCCTCGGGCACCTTATGGCCGTTCTGCTGTGAGTCTAGATAATCGAATGGGACGAAAAACTGATAGTGAATTGTAACGTTCAGGGCCACCTAATGACGATGGATCTCTCAAATTGCGTCCCGATTCAATACATCGTCCTCCAGTCGACTTGACTCCATGGGTCTATTGCTGCCTCGGGCACCTTATGGCCGTTCTGCTGTGAGTCTAGATTATCGAATGGGACGAAAAACTGATAGGGAATTGTAACGTTCAGGGCCTCCTAATGACGATGGATCACTCAAATTGCGTCCCGATTCAATACATCGTCCTCCAGCCGACTTGACTCCATGGGTCTATTGCAACCTCGGGCACCTTATGGCCGTTCTGCTGTGAGTCTAGATTATCGAATGGGACGAAAAACTGATAGTGAATTGTAACGTTCAGGGCCTCCTAATGACGATGGATCACTCAAATTGCGTCCCGATTCAATACATCGTCCTCCAGCAGACTTGTCTCCATGGGTCGATTGCTGCCTCGGGCACCTAATGGCCGTTCTGCTGTGAGTCAAAGATTTTCGAATCGGACGAAAAACTGATAGTGAATTGTAACATTCAAGGCCACCTAATGACGATGGACCACGCAAATTGCGTCCCGATTCAATACATCGTCCTCCAGCCGAGTTGACTCCATGGGTCTATTGCTGCCTCGGGCACCTTATGGCCGTTCTGCTGTGAATCTAGATTATCGAATGGGACGAAAAACTGATAGTGATTTGTAACGTTCAGGGCCACCTAATGACGATGGATCTCTCAAATTGCGTCCCGATTCAATACATCGTCCTCCAGCCGACTTGACTCCATGGGTCTATTGCTGCCTCGGGCACCTTATGGCCGTTCTGCTGTGAGTCTAGATTATCGAATGGGACGAAAAACTGATAGTGAATTGTAACGTTAGGGGCCACCTAATGACGATGGATCACTCAAATTGCGTCCTGATTCAATACATCGTCCTCCAGCAGACTTGACTTCATGGGTCTATTGCTGCCTCGGGCATCTTATGGCAGGCCTGCTGTGACTCAAAGATTTTCGAATCGGACGAAAAACTGATAGTGAATTGTAACGTTCAGGGCCTCCTAATGACGATGGAACACTCAAATTGCGTCCCGATTCAGTACATCGTCCTCCAGCAGACTTGTCTCCATGCGTCTATTGCTGCCTCGGGCACATTACGGCCGTTCTGCTGTGAGTCAAAGATTTTCGAATCGGACGAAAAACTGATAGTGAATTGTAACGTTCAGGGCCACCTAATGACGATGGATCACTCAAATTGCGTCCCGATTCAATACATCGTCCTCCAGCCGACTTGACTCCATGGGTCTATTGCTGCCTCGGGCAACTTATGGCCGTTCTGCTGTGAGTCTAGATTATCGAATGGGACAAAAAACTGATAGTGAATTGTAACGTTTTGTAACGTTCAGGGCCTCCTAATGACGATGGATCACTCAAATTGCGTCCCGATTCAATACATCGTCCTCCAGCAGACTTGTCTCCATGAGTCTATTGCTGCCTCGGGCACCTTATGGCCGTTCTGCTGTGAGTCTAGATTATCGAATGGGACGAAAAACTGATAGTGATTTGTAACGTTCAGGGCCACCTAATGACGATGGATCTCTCAAATTGCGTCCCGATTCAATACATCGTCCTCCAGCCGACTTGACTCCATGGGTCTATTGCTGCCTCGGGCACCTTATGGCCGTTCTGCTGTGAGTCTAGATTATCGAATGGGACGAAAAACTGATAGTGAATTGTAACGTTAGGGGCCACCTAATGACGATGGATCACTCAAATTGCGTCCCGATTCAATACATCGTCCTCCAGCCGACTTGACTCCATGGGTCTATTGCAACCTCGGGCACCTTATGGCCGTTCTGCTGTGAGTCTAGATTATCGAATGGGACGAAAAACTGATAGTGAATTGTAACGTTCAGGGCCACCTAATGACGATGGATCTCTCAAATTGCGTCCCGATTCAATACATCGTCGTCCAGCCGACTTGACTCCATGGGTCTATTGCTGCCTCGGGCACCTTATGGCCGTTCTGCTGTGAGTCTAGATTATCGAATGGGACGAAAAACTGATAGTGAATTGTAACGTTAGGGGCCACCTAATGACGATGGATCACTCAAATTGCGTCCCGATTCAATACATCGTCGTCCAGCCGACTTGACTCCATGGGTCTATTGCTGCCTCGGGCACCTTATGGCCGTTCTGCTGTGAGTCTAGATTATCGAATGGGACGAAAAACTGATAGTGAATTGTAACGTTAGGGGCCACCTAATGACGATGGATCACTCAAATTGCGTCCCGATTCAATACATCGTCCTCCAGCCGACTTGACTCCATGGGTCTATTGCAACCTCGGGCACCTTATGGCCGTTCTGCTGTGAGTCTAGATTATCGAATGGGACGAAAAACTGATAGTGAATTGTAACGTTCAGGGCCTCCTAATGACGATGGATCACTCAAATTGCGTCCCGATTCAATACATCGTCCTCCAGCAGACTTGTCTCCTTGGGTCGATTGCTGCCTCGGGCACCTAATGGCCGTTCTGCTGTGAGTCAAAGATTTTCGAATCGGACGAAAAACTGATAGTGATTTGTAACAATCAGGGCCACCTAATGACGATGGACCACGCAAATTGCGTCCCGATTCAATACATCGTCCTCCAGCCGAGTTGACTCCATGGGTCTATTGCTGCCTCGGGCACCTTATGGCCGTTCTGCTGTGAATCTAGATTATCGAATGGGACGAAAAACTGATAGTGAATTGTAACGTTCAGGGAAACCTAATGACGATGGATCACTCAAATTGCATCCCGATTCAATACATCGTCCTCCAGCCGACCTGACTCCATGGGTCTATTGCTGCCTCAGGCACCTTATGGCCGTTCTGCTGTGAGTCTAGATTATCGAATGGGACGAAAAACTGATAGTGAATTGTAACGTTCAGGGCCACCTAATGACGATGGATCACTCAAATTGCGTGCCGATTCAATATATCGTCCTCCAGCAGACTTGTTTCCATGGGTCTATAGTTGCCTCGGGCACCTTATTGCCGTTCTGCTGTGAGTCAAAGATTTTCGAATCGGACGAAAAACTGATAGTGAATTGTAACTTTCAGGGCAACCTAATGACGATGGATCACTCAAATTGCGTCCCGATTCAATACATCGTCGTCCAGCCGACTTGACTCCATGGGTCTATTGCTGCCTCGGGCACCTTATGGCCGTTCTGCTGTGAGTCTAGATTATCGAATGGGACGAAAAACTGATAGTGAATTGTAACGTTAGGGGCCACCTAATGACGATGGATCACTCAAATTGCGTCCCGATTCAATACATCGTCCTCCAGCCGACTTGACTCCATGGGTCTATTGCAACCTCGGGCACCTTATGGCCGTTCTGCTGTGAGTCTAGATTATCGAATGGGACGAAAAACTGATAGTGAATTGTAACGTTCAGGGCCTCCTAATGACGATGGATCACTCAAATTGCGTCCCGATTCAATACATCGTCCTCCAGCAGACTTGTCTCCTTGGGTCGATTGCTGCCTCGGGCACCTAATGGCCGTTCTGCTGTGAGTCAAAGATTTTCGAATCGGACGAAAATCTGATAGTGATTTGTAACAATCAGGGCCACCTAATGACGATGGACCACGCAAATTGCGTCCCGATTCAATACATCGTCCTCCAGCCGAGTTGACTCCATGGGTCTATTGCTGCCTCGGGCACCTTATGGCCGTTCTGCTGTGAATCTAGATTATCGAATGGGACGAAAAACTGATAGTGAATTGTAACGTTCAGGGAAACCTAATGACGATGGATCACTCAAATTGCATCCCGATTCAATACATCGTCCTCCAGCCGACCTGACTCCATGGGTCTATTGCTGCCTCAGGCACCTTATGGCCGTTCTGCTGTGAGTCTAGATTATCGAATGGGACGAAAAACTGATAGTGAATTGTAACGTTCAGGGCCACCTAATGACGATGGATCACTCAAATTGCGTGCCGATTCAATATATCGTCCTCCAGCAGACTTGTTTCCATGGGTCTATAGTTGCCTCGGGCACCTTATTGCCGTTCTGCTGTGAGTCAAAGATTTTCGAATCGGACGAAAAACTGATAGTGAATTGTAACTTTCAGGGCAACCTAATGACGATGGATCACTCAAATTGCGTCCCGATTCAATACATCGTCCTCCAGCCGACTTGTCTCCATGCGTCTATTGCTGCCTCGGGCACCTTATGGCCGTTCTGCTGTGAGTCAAAGATTTTCGAATCGGACGAAAAACTGATAGTGAATTGTAACGTTCAGGGCCACCTAATGACGATGGATCACTCAAATTGCGTCCCGATTCAATACATCGTCCTCCAGCCGACTTGACTCCATGGGTCTATTGCTGCCTCGGGCACCTTATGGCCGTTCTGCTGTGAGTCTAGATTATCGAATGGGACAAAAAACAGATAGTGAATTGTAACGTTTTGTAACGTTCAGGGCCTCCTAATGACGATGGATCACTCAAATTGCGTCCCGATTCAATACATCGTCCTCCAGCAGACTTGTCTCCATGTGTGTATTGCTGCCTCGGGCACCTTATGGCCGTTCTGCTGTGAGTCTAGATTATCGAATGGGACGAAAAACTGATAGTGAATTGTAACGTTCAGGGCCACCTAATGACGATGGATCTCTCAAATTGCGTCCCGATTCAATACATCGTCCTCCAGTCGACTTGACTCCATGGGTCTATTGCTGCCTCGGGCACCTTATGGCCGTTCTGCTGTGAGTCTAGATTATCGAATGGGACGAAAAACTGATAGTGAATTGTAACGTTCAGGGCCTCCTAATGACGATGGATCACTCAAATTGCGTCCCGATTCAATACATCGTCCTCCAGCCGACTTGACTCCATGGGTCTATTGCAACCTCGGGCACCTTATGGCCGTTCTGCTGTGAGTCTAGATTATCGAATGGGACGAAAAACTGATAGTGAATTGTAACGTTCAGGGCCTCCTAATGACGATGGATCACTCAAATTGCGTCCCGATTCAATACATCGTCCTCCAGCAGACTTGTCTCCATGGGTCGATTGCTGCCTCGGGCACCTAATGGCCGTTCTGCTGTGAGTCAAAGATTTTCGAATCGGACGAAAAACTGATAGTGAATTGTAACATTCAAGGCCACCTAATGACGATGGACCACGCAAATTGCGTCCCGATTCAATACATCGTCCTCCAGCCGAGTTGACTCCATGTGTCTATTGCTGCCTCGGGCACCTTATGGCCTTTCTGCTGTGAATCTAGATTATCGAATGGGACGAAAAACTGATAGTGAATTGTAACGTTCAGGGCCACCTAATGACGATGGATCACTCAAATTGCGTCCCGATTCAATACATCGTCCCAGCCGACTTGTCTCCATGGGTCTATTGCTGCCTCGGGCACCTTATGGCCGTTCTGCTGTGAGTCTAGATTATCGAATGGGACGAAAAACTGATAGTGAATTGTAACGTTCAGGGCCACCTAATGACGATGGATCACTCAAATTGCGTCCTGATTCAATACATCGTCCTCCAGCAGACTTGACTTCATGGGTCTATTGCTGCCTCGGGCATCTTATGGCAGGCCTGCCGTGACTCAAAGATTTTCGAATCGGACGAAAAACTGATAGTGAATTGTAAAATTCATGGCCACCTAATGACGATGGACCAAGCAAATTGCGTCCCGATTCTGTACATCGTCCACTAGCCGACTTGACTCCATGGGACTATTGCTGCCTCGGGCACCTTATGGCCGTTCTGCTGTGAGTCTAGATTATAGAATGGGATGAAAAACTGATAGTGAATTGTAACTTTCAGGGCCACCTAATGACGATGGACCACTCAAATTGCGTCCCGATTCAATATATCGTCCTCCAGCAGACTTGTCTCCATGGGTCGATTGCTGCCTCGGGCACCTTATGGCCGTTCAGCTGTGACTCAAAGATTTTCGAATCGGACGAAAAACTGATAGTGAATTGTAACGTTCAGGGCCTCCTAATGACGATGGAACACTCAATTTGCGTCCCGATTCAATACATCGTCCTCCAGCCGAGTTGACTCCATGGGTCTATTGCTGCCTAGGGCACCTTATGGCCGTTCTGCTGTGAGTCAAAGATTTTCGAATCGGACGAAAAACTGATAGTGAATTGTAACATTCAGGGCCACCTGATGACGATGGACCACACAAATTGCGTCCCGATTCAGTATATCGTCCTCCAGCCGACCTGACTCCATAGGTCTATTGCTGCCTCGGGCACCTTATGGCCGTTCTGCTGTGAGTCTAGATTATCGAATGGGACGAAAAACTGATAGTGAATTGTAACGTTCAGGGCCACCTAATGACGATGGATCACTCAAATTGCGTCCCGATTCAATATATCGTCCTCCAGTAGACTTGTTTCAATGGGTCTATAGTTGCCTCGGGCACCTTATGGCCGTTCTGCTGTGAGTCAAAGATTTTCGAATCGGACGAAAAACTGATAGTAAATTGGAACGTTCAGGGCCTCCTAAGGACGATGGAACACTCTAATTGCGTCCCGATTCAATACATCGTCCTCCAGCGGACTAGTCTCCATTGGTCTATTGCTGCCTCGGGCACCTAATGGCCGTTCTGCTGTGAGTCAAAGACTATCGAATCGGACGAAAAACTGATAGTGAATTCTAACATTCAGGGCCACCTAATGACGATGGACCACGCAAATTGCGTCCAGATTCAATACATCGTCCTCCAGCCGAGTTGACCCCATGGGTCTATTGCTGCCTCGGGCACCTTATGGCCGTTCTGCTGTGAGTCTAGATTATCGAATGGGATGAAAAACTGATAGTGAATTGTAACGTTCAGGGCCACCTAATGACGATGGATCACTCAAATTGCGTCCCGATTCAAACATCGTCCTCCAGCCGACATGTCTCCATGGGTCTATTGCTGCCTCGGGCACATTATGGCCGTTCTGCTGTGAGTCAAAGATTTTCGAATCGGACGAAAAACTGATAGTCAGTTGTAACGTTCAGGGCCACCTAATGACGATGGATCACTCAAATTGCGTCCGATTCAATACATCGTCCTCCAGCCGACATGTCTCCATGGGTCTATTGCTACCTTGGCACCTTATGGCCGTTCTGCTGTGAGTCAAAGATTTTCGAATCGGACGAAAAACTGATAGTGAATTGTAACGTTCAGGGCCACCTAATGACGATGGATCACTCAAATTGCGTCCCGATTCAATACATTGTCCTCCAGCAGACTGTCATCATGGGTCTATTGCAGCCTCGGGCACCTTATGGCCGTTCAGCTGTGACTCAAAGATTTTCGAATCGGACGAAAAACTGATAGTGAATTGTAACGTTCAGGGCCTCCTAATGATGATGGAACACTCAATTTGCGTCCCCATTCAATACATCGTCCTCCAGCCGACTTGTCTCCATGGGTATATTGCTGCCTCGGGCACCTTATGGCCGTTCTGCTGTGATTCTAGATTATCGAATGGGACTAAAAACTGATAGTGAATTGTAACGTTCAGGGCCACCTAATGACGATGGATCTCTCAAATTGCGTCCCGATTCAATACATCGTCCTCCAGCCGACTTGACTCCATTGGTCTATTGCTGCCTCGGGCACCTTATGGCCGTTCTGCTGTGAGTCTAGATTATCGAATGGGAAGAAAAACTGATAGTGAATTGTAACGTTCAGGGCCTCCTAATGACGATGGATCACTCAAATTGCGTCCCGATTCGATACATCGTCCTCCAGCAGACTTGTCTCCATGGGTCGATTGCTGCCTCGGGCACCTAATGGCCGTTCTGCTGTGAGTCAAAGATTTTCGAATCGGACGAAAAACTGATAGTGAATTGTAACATTCAGGGCCACCTAATGACGATGGATCACTCAAATTGCGTCCCGATTCAATACATCGTCCACTAGCCGACTTGACTCCATGGGACTATTGCTGCCTCGGGCACCTTATGGTCGTTCTGCTGTGAGTCTAGATTATAGAATGGGATGAAAAACTGATAGTGAATTGTAAGTTTCAGGGCCACCTAATGACGATGGATTACTCAAATTGCGTCCCGATTCAATATATCGTCCTCCAGCAGACTTGTCTCCATGCGTCTATTGCTGCCTCGGGCACCTTATGGCCGTTCTGCTGTGAGTCAAAGATTTTCGAATCGGACGAAAAACTGATAGTGAATTGTAACTTTCAGGGCCACCTAATGACGATGGATCACTCAAATTGCGTCCCGATTCAATATATCGTCCTCCAGCAGACTTGTCTCCATGGGTCGATTGCTGCCTCGGGCACCTTATGGCCGTTCAGCTGTGACTCAAAGATTTTCGAATCGGACGAAAAACTGATAGTGAATTGTAACGTTCAGGGCCTCCTAATGACGATGGAACACTCAATTTGCGTCCCGATTCAATACATCGTCCTCCAGCCGACTTGTCTCCATGGGTCTATTGCTGCCTCGGGCACCTTATGGCCGTTCTGCTGTGAGTCTAGATTATCGAATGGGACGAAAAACTGATAGTGAATTGTAACATTCAGGGCCACCTAATGACGATGGACCACGCAAATTGCGTCCCGATTCAATACATCGTCCTCCAGCCGAGTTGACTCCATGGGTCTATTGCTGCCTCGGGCACCTTATGGCCGTTCTGCTGTGAATCTAGATTATCGAATGGGACGAAAAACTGGTAGTGAATTGTAACGTTCAGGGCCACCTAATGACGATGGATCACTCAAATTGCGTCCCGATTCAATACATCGTCCTCCAGCCGACTTGTTTCCATGGGTCTAATGCTGCCTCGGCCACCTTATGGCTGTTCAGTTGTGAGTCTAGATTATCGAATGGGACGAAAATCTGATAGTGAATTGTAACTTTCAGGGCCACCTAATGACGATGGATCACTCAAATTGCGTCCCGATTCAATACATCGTCCTCCAGCAGACTTGTCTCCATGGGTCGATTGCTGCCTCGGGCACCTTATGGCCCTTCTGCTGTGAGTCAAAGATTTTCGAATCGGACGAAAAACCTGATAGTGATTTGTAACATTCAGGGCCACCTAATGACGATGGACCACACTAATTGCGTCCCGATTCAGTACATCGTCCACTAGCCGACTTGACTCCATGGGATTATTGCTGCCTCGGGCACCGTATGGCCGTTCTGCTGTGAGTCTAGATTATCGAATGGGATGAAAAACTGATAGTGAATTGTAACGTTCAGGGCCACCTAATGACGATGGATCACTCAAATTGCGTCCCGATTCAATACATCGTCCTCCAGCAGACTTGTCTCCATGGGTCTATTGCTGCCTCGGGCACCTTATGGCAGTCCTGCTGTGACTCAAAGATTTTCGAATCGGACGAAAAACTGATAGTGAATTGTAACGTTCAGGGCCTCCTAATGACGATGGAACACTCAAATTGCGTCCCGATTCAATACATCGTCCTCCAGCAGACTTGTCTCCATGGGTCTATTGCTGCCTCGGGCACCTTATGGCCGTTCTGCTGTGAGTCAAAGATTTTCGAATCGGACGAAAAACTGATAGTGAATTGTAACATTCAGTGCCACCTAATGACGATGGACCACACAAATTGCGTCCCGATTCAGTACATCGTCCTCCAGCCGACCTGACTCCATGGGTCTATTGCTGCCTCGGGCACCTTATGGCCGTTCTCCTGTGAGTCAAAGATTTTCAAATCGGACGAAAAACTAATAGTGAATTGTAACTTTCAGGGCCACCTAATGACGATGGATAACTCAAATTGCGTACCGATTCAATACATCGTCCACCAGCCGACTTGTCTCCATGGGTCTATTGCTGCCTCGGGCACCTCATGGACGTTCTGCTGTGAGTCAAAGATTTTCGAATCGGACGAAAAACTGATAGTGAATTGTAACGTTCAGGGCCACCTAATGACGATGGATCACTCAAATTGCGTCCGATTCAATACATCGTCCTCCAGCCGACATGTCTCCATGGGTCTATTGCTGCCTTGGCACCTTATGGCCGTTCTGCTGTGAGTCAAAGATTTTCGAATCGGACGAAAAACTGATAGTGAATTGTAACGTTCAGGGCCACCTAATGACGATGGATCACTCAAATTGCGTCCCGATTCAATACATTGTCCTCCAGCAGACTGTCACCATGGGTCTATTGCAGCCTCGGGCACCTTATGGCCAATCAGCTGTGACTCAAAGATTTTCGAATCGGACGAAAAACTGATAGTGAATTGTAACGTTCAGGGCCTCCTAATGATGATGGAACACTCAATTTGCGTCCCGATTCAATACATCGTCCTCCAGCCGACTTGTCTCCATGGGTATATTGCTGCCTCGGGCACCTTATGGCCGTTCTGCTGTGAGTCTAGATTATCGAATGGGACTAAAAACTGATAGTGAATTGTAACGTTCAGGGCCACCTAATGACGATGGATCTCTCAAATTGCGTCCCGATTCAATACATCGTCCTCCAGCCGACTTGACTCCATGGGTCTATTGCTGCCTCGGGCACCTTATGGCCGTTCTGCTGTGAGTCTAGATTATCGAATGGGACGAAAAACTGATAGTGAATTGTAACGTTCAGGGCCTCCTAATGACGATGGCTCACTCAAATTGCGTCCCGATTCAATACATCGTCCTCCAGCAGACTTGACTCCATGGGTCTATTGCTGCCTCGGGCACCTTATGGCCGTTCTGCTGTGAGTCTAGATTATCGAATGGGACGAAAAACTGATAGTGAATTGTAACGTTCAGGGCCTCCTAATGACGATGGATCACTCAAATTGCGTCCCGATTCGATACATCGTCCTCCAGCAGACTTGTCTCCATGGGTCGATTGCTGCCTCGGGCACCTAATGGCCGTTCTGCTGTGAGTCAAAGATTTTCGAATCGGACGAAAAACTGATAGTGAATTGTAACATTCAGGGCCACCTAATGACGATGGACCACGCAAATTGCGTCCCGATTCTGTACATCGTCCACTAGCCGACTTGACTCCATGGGACTATTGCTGCCTCGGGCACCTTATGGCCGTTCTGCTGTGAGTCTAGATTATAGAATGGGATGAAAAACTGATAGTGAATTGTAACTTTCAGGGCCACCTAATGACGATGGATCACTCAAATTGCGTCCCGATTCAATATATCGTCCTCCAGCAGACTTGTCTCCATGCGTCTATTGCTGCCTCGGGCACCTTATGGCCGTTCTGCTGTGAGTCAAAGAATTTCGAATCGGACGAAAAACTGATAGTGAATTGTAACTTTCGGGGCCACCTAATGACGATGGATCACTCAAATTGCGTCCCGATTCAATACATCGTCCTCCTGCAGACTTGTCTCCATGGGTCTATTGCTGCCTCGGGCACCTTATATCCGTTCTGCTGTGAGTCTAGATTATCGAATGGGAGGAAAAACTGATAGTGAATTGTAACGTTCAGGGCCACCTAATGACGATGGATCTCTCAAATTGCGTCCCGATTCAATACATCGTCCTCCAGCCGACTTGACTCCATGGGTCTATTGCTGCCTCGGGCACCTTATGGCCGTTCTGCTGTGAGTCTAGATTATCGAATGGGACGAAAAACTGATAGTGAATTGTAACCTTCAGGGCCACCTAATGACGATGGATCTCTCAAATTGCGTCCCGATTCAATACATCGTCCTCCAGCCGACTTGACTCCATGGGTCTATTGCTGCCTCGGGCACCTTATGGCCGTTCTGCTGTGACTCAAAGATTTTCGAATCGGACGAAAAACTGATAGTGAATTGTAACGTTCAGGGCCTCCTAATGACGATGGAACACTCAATTTGCGTCCCGATTCAATACATCGTCCTCCAGCCGACTTGTCTCCATGGGTCTATTGCTGCCTCGGGCACCTTATGGCCGTTCTGCTGTGAGTCTAGATTATCGAATGGGACGAAAAACTGATAGTGAATTGTAACGTTCAGGGCCACCTAATGACGATGGATCTCTCATATTGCGTCCCGATTCAATACATCGTCCTCCAGCCGACTTGACTCCATGGGTCTATTGCTGCCTCGGGCACCTTATGGCCGTTCTGCTGTGAGTCTAGATTATCGAATGGGACGAAAAACTGATAGTGAATTGTAACGTTCAGGGCCTCCTAATGACGATGGATCACTCAAATTGCGTCCCGATTCGATACATCGTCCTCCAGCAGACTTGTCTCCATGGGTCGATTGCTGCTTCGGGCAGCCGTTCTGCTGTGAGTCAAAGATTTTCGAATCGGACGAAAAACTGATAGTGAATTGTAACATTCAGGGCCACCTAATGACGATGGACCACGCAAATTGCGTCCCGATTCAATACATCGTCCTCCAGCCGAGTTGACTCCATGGGTCTATTGCTGCCTCGGGCACCTTATGGCCGTTCTGCTGTGAATCTAGATTATCGATTAGGACGAAAAACTGATAGTGAATTGTAACGTTCAGGGCCACCTAATGACGATGGATCACTCAAATTGTGTCCCGATTCAATACATCGTCCTCCAGCAGACTTGTCTCCATGGGTCTATTGCTGCTTCGGGCACCTTATGGCAGTCCTGCTGTGACTCAAAGATTTTCGAATCGGACGAAAAACTGATAGTGAATTGTAACGTTCAGGGCCTCCTAATGACGATGGAACACTCAAATTGCGTCCCGATTCAATACATCGTCCTCCAGCAGACGTGTCTCCATGGGTCTATTGCTGCCTCGGGCACCTTATGGCCGTTCTGCTGTGAGTCAAAGATTTTCGAATCGGACGAAAAACTGATAGTGAATTGTAACATTCAGCGCCACCTAATGACGATGGACCACACAAATTGCGTCCCGATTCAGTACATCGTCCTCCAGCCGACCTGACTCCATGGGTCTATTGCTGCCTCGGGCACCTTATGGCCGTTCTGCTGTGAGTCTAGATTATCGAAAGGGACGAAAAACTGATAGTGAATTGTAACGTTCAGGGCCACCTAATGACGATGGATCACTCAAATTGCGTCCCGATTCAATATATCGTCCTCCAGCAGACTTGTTTCCATGGGTCTATAGTTGCCTCGGGCACCTTATGGCCGTTCTGCTGTGAGTCAAAGATTTTCGAATCGGACGAAAAACTGATAGTGAATTGTAACGTTCAGGGCCACCTAATGACGATGGATCACTCAAATTGCGTCCCGATTCAATATATCGTCCTCCAGCAGACTTGTTTCCATGGGTCTATAGTTGCCTCGGGCACCTTATGGCCGTTCTGCTGTGAGTCAAAGATTTTCGAATCGGACGAAAAACTGATAGTGAATTGTAACTTTCAGGGCAACCTAATGACGATGGATAACTCAAATTGCGTCCCGATTCAATACATCGTCCTCCAGCCGACTTGTCTCCATGGGTCTATTGCTGCCTCGGGCACCTTATGGCCGTTCTGCTGTGAGTCAAAGATTTTCGAATCGGACGAAAAACTGATAGTAAATTAGAACGTTCAGGGCCTCCTAAGGACGATGGAACACTCAAATTGCGTCCCGATTCAATACATCGTCCTCCAGCGGACTTGTCTCCATTGGTCTATTGCTGCCTCGGGCAACTAATGGCCGTTCTGCTGTGAGTCAAAGACTTTCGAATCGGACGAAAAACTGATAGTGAATTGTAACATTCAGGGCCACCTAATGACGATGGACCACGCAAATTGCGTCCCGATTCAATACATCGTCCGCCAGCCGAGTTGACTCCATGGGTCTATTACTGCCTCGGGCACCTTATGGCAGTTCTGCTGTGAATCTAGATTATCGAATGGGACGAAAAACTGATAGTGAATTGTAACGTTCAGGGCTACCTAATGACGATGGATCACTCAAATTGGGTCCCGATTCAATACATCGTCCTCCAGCCGACTTGTCTCCATGGGTCTATTGCTGCCTCGGCCACCTTATGGCCGTTCTGCTGTGAGTCTAGATTATCGAATGGGACGAAAAACTGATAGTGAATTGTAACTTTCAGGGCCACCTAATGACGATGGATCACTCAAATTGCGTCCCGATTCAATACATCGTCCTCCAGCAGACTTGTCTCCATGGGTCTATTGCTGCCTCGGGCACCTTATGGCCGTTCTGCTGTGAGTCAAAGATTTTCGAATCGGACGAAAAACCTGATAGTGATTTGTAACATTCAGGGCCACCTAATGACGATGGACCACACAAATTGCGTCCCGATTCAGTACATCGTCCACTAGCCGACTTGACTCCATGGGACTATTGCTGCCTCGGGCACCTTATGGCCGTTCTGCTGTGAGTCTAGATTATCGAATGGGATGAAAAACTGATAGTGAATTGTAACGTTCAGGGCCACCTAATGACGATGGATCACTCAAATTGCGTCCCGATTCAATACATCGTCCTCCAGCAGACTTCTCCATGGGTCTATTGCTGCCTCGGGCACCTTATGGCCGTTCTGCTGTGAGTCAAAGATTTTTGAATCGGACGAAAAACTGATAGTGAATTATAACTTTCAGGGCCACCTAATGACGATGGATCACTCAAATTGCGTCCCGATTCAATATTTCGTCCTCCAGCAGACTTGTCTCCATGGGTCGATTGCTGCCTCGGGCACCTTATGGCCGTTCAGCTGTGACTCAAAGATTTTCGAATCGGACGAAAAACTGATAGTGAATTGTAACGTTCAGGGCCTCCTAATGACGATGGAACACTCAATTTGCGTCCCGATTCAATACATCGTCCTCCAGCCGACTTGTCTCCATGGGTCTATTGCTGCCTCGGGCACCTTATGGCCGTTCTGCTGTGAGTCTAGATTATCGAATGGGACGAAAAACTGATAGTGAATTGTAACATTCAGGGCCACCTAATGACGATGGACCACGCAAATTGCGTCCCGATTCAATACATCGTCCTCCAGCCGAGTTGACTCCATGGGTCTATTGCTGCCTCGGGCACCTTATGGCCGTTCTGCTGTGAATCTAGATTATCGAATGGGACGAAAAACTGGTAGTGAATTGTAACGTTCAGGGCCACCTAATGACGATGGATCACTCAAATTGCGTCCCGATTCAATACATCGTCCTCCAGCCGACTTGTCTCCATGGGTCTAATGCTGCCTCGGCCACCTTATGGCTGTTCAGCTGTGAGTCTAGATTATCGAATGGGACGAAAAACTGATAGTGAATTGTAACTTTCAGGGCCACCTAATGACGATGGATCACTCAAATTGCGTCCCGATTCAATACATCGTCCTCCAGCAGACTTGTCTCCATGGGACGATTGCTGCCTCGGGCACCTTATGGCCCTTCTGCTGTGAGTCAAAGATTTTCGAATCGGACGAAAAACCTGATAGTGATTTGTAACATTCAGGGCCACCTAATGACGATGGACCACACTAATTGCGTCCCGATTCAGTACATCGTCCACTAGCCGACTTGACTCCATGGGACTATTGCTGCCTCGGGCACCTTATGGCCGTTCTGCTGTGAGTCTAGATTATCGAATGGGATGAAAAACTGATAGTGAATTGTAACGTTCAGGGCCACCTAATGACGATGGATCACTCAAATTGCGTCCCGATTCAATACATCGTCCTCCAGCAGACTTGTCTCCATGGGTCTATTGCTGCCTCGGGCACCTTATGGCAGTCCTGCTGTGACTCAAAGATTTTCGAATCGGACGAAAAACTGATAGTGAATTGTAACGTTCAGGGCCTCCTAATGACGATGGAACACTCAAATTACGTCCCGATTCAATACATCGTCCTCCAGCAGACTTGTCTCCATGGGTCTATTGCTGCCTCGGGCACCTTATGGCCGTTCTGCTGTGAGTCAAAGATTTTCGAATCGGACGAAAAACTGATAGTGAATTGTAACATTCAGTGCCACCTAATGACGATGGACCACACAAATTGCGTCCCGATTCAGTACATCGTCCTCCAGCCGACCTGACTCCATGGGTCTATTGCTGCCTCGGGCACCTTATGGCCGTTCTCCTGTGAGTCAAAGATTTTCAAATCGGACGAAAAACTAATAGTGAATTGTAACTTTCAGGGCCGCCTAATGACGATGGATAACTCAAATTGCGTACCGATTCAATACATCGTCCACCAGCCGACTTGTCTCCATGGGTCTATTGCTGCCTCGGGCACCTCATGGACGTTCTGCTGTGAGTCAAAGATTTTCGAATCGGACGAAAAACTGATAGTGAATTGTAACGTTCAGGGCCTCCTAATGACGATGGAACACTCAAATTGCGTCCCGATTCAATACATCGTCCTCCAGCAGACTTGTCTCCATGGGTCTATTGCTGCCTCGGGCACATTATGGCCGTTCTGCTGTGAGTCAAAGATTTTCGAATCGGACGAAAAACTGATAGTGAGTTGTAACGTTCAGGGCCACCTAATGACGATGGATCACTCAAATTGCGTCCGATTCAATACATCGTCCTCCAGCCGACATGTCTCCATGGGACTATTGCTGCCTTGGCACCTTATGGCCGTTCTGCTGTGAGTCAAAGATTTTCGAATCGGACGAAAAACTGATAGTGAATTGTAACGTTCAGGGCCACCTAATGACGATGGATCACTTAAATTGCGTCCCGATTCAATACATTGTCCTCCAGCAGACTGTCACCATGGGTCTATTGCAGCCTCGGGCACCTTATGGCCAATCAGCTGTGACTCAAAGATTTTCGAATCGGACGAAAAACTGATAGTGAATTGTAACGTTCAGGGCCTCCTAATGATGATGGAACACTCAATTTGCGTCCCGATTCAATACATCGTCCTCCAGCCGACTTGTCTCCATGGGTATATTGCTGCCTCGGGCACCTTATGGCCGTTCTGCTGTGAGTCTAGATTATCGAATGGGACTAAAAACTGATAGTGATTTGTAACGTTCAGGGCCACCTAATGACGATGGATCTCTCAAATTGCGTCCCGATTCAATACATCGTCCTCCAGCCGACTTGACTCCATGGGTCTATTGCTGCCTCGGGCACCTTATGGCCGTTCTGCTGTGAGTCTAGATTATCGAATGGGACGAAAAACTGATAGTGAATTGTAACGTTCAGGGCCTCCTAATGACGATGGATCACTCAAATTGCGTCCCGATTCGATACATCGTCTTCCAGCAGACTTGTCTCCATGGGTCGATTGCTGCCTCGGGCACCTTATGGCCGTTCTGCTGTGAGTCAAAGATTTTCGAATCGGACGAAAAACTGATAGTGAATTGTAACATTCAGTGCCACCTAATGACGATGGACCACACAAATTGCGTCCCGATTCAGTACATCGTCCTCCAGCCGACCTGACTCCATGGGTCTATTGCTGCCTCGGGCACCTTATGGCCGTTCTCCTGTGAGTCAAAGATTTTCAAATCGGACGAAAAACTAATAGTGAATTGTAACTTTCAGGGCCACCTAATGACGATGGATAACTCAAATTGCGTACAGATTCAATACATCGTCCACCAGCCGACTTGTCTCCATGGGTCTATTGCTGCCTCGGGCACCTCATGGACGTTCTGCTGTGAGTCAAAGATTTTCGAATCGGACGAAAAACTGATAGTGAATTGTAACGTTCAGGGCCTCCTAATGACGATGGAACACTCAAATTGCGTCCCGATTCAATACATCGTCCTCCAGCAGACTTGTCTCCATGGGTCTATTGCTGCCTCGGGCACATTATGGCCGTTCTGCTGTGAGTCAAAGATTTTCGAATCGGACGAAAAACTGATAGTGAGTTGTCACGTTCAGGGCGACCTAATGACGATGGATCACTCAAATTGCGTCCGATTCAATACATCGTCCTCCAGCCGACATGTCTCCATGGGTCTATTGCTGCCTTGGCACCTTATGGCCGTTCTGCAGTGAGTCAAAGATTTTCGAATCGGACGAAAAACTGATAGTGAATTGTAACGTTCAGGGCCACCTAATGACGATGGATCACTTAAATTGCGTCCCGATTCATACATTGTCCTCCAGCAGACTGTCACCATGGGTCTATTGCAGCCTCGGGCACCTTATGGCCAATCAGCTGTGACTCAAAGATTTTCGAATCGGACGAAAAACTGATAGTGAATTGTAACATTCAGGGCCACCTAATGACGATGGACCACGCAAATTGCGTCCCGATTCTGTACATCGTCCACTAGCCGACTTGACTCCATGGGACTATTGCTGCCTCGGGCACCTTATGGCCGTTCTGCTGTGAGTCTAGATTATAGAATGGGATGAAAAACTGATAGTGAATTGTAACTTTCAAGGCCACCTAATGACGATGGATCTCTCAAATTGCGTCCCGATTCAATACATCGTCCTCCAGCCGACTTGACTCCATGGGTCTATTGCTGCCTCGGGCACTTTATGGCCGTTCTGCTGTGAGTCTAGATTATCGAATGGGACGAAAAACTGATAGTGAATTGTAACCTTCAGGGCCACCTAATGACGATGGATCTCTCAAATTGCGTCCCGATTCAATTCATCGTCCTCCAGCCGACTTGACTCCATGGGTCTATTGCTGCCTCGGGCACCTTATGGCCGTTCTGCTGTGAGTCTAGATTATCGAATGGGACGAAAAACTGATAGTGAATTGTAACGTTCAGGGCCTCCTAATGACGATGGCTCACTCAAATTGCGTCCCGATTCAATACATCGTCCTCCAGCAGACTTGACTCCATGGGTCTATTGCTGCCTCGGGCACCTTATGGCCGTTCTGCTGTGAGTCTAGATTATCGAATGGGACGAAAAACTGATAGTGAATTGTAACGTTCAGGGCCTCCTAATGACGATGGATCACTCAAATTGCGTCCCGATTCGATACATCGTCCTCCAGCAGACTTGTCTCCATGGGTCGATTGCTGCCACGGGCACCTAATGGCCGTTCTGCTGTGAGTCAAAGATTTTCGAATCGGACGAAAAACTGATAGTGAATTGTAACATTCAGGGCCACCTAATGACGATGGACCACGCAAATTGCGTCCCGATTCTGTACATCGTCCACTAGCCGACTTGACTCCATGGGACTATTGCTGCCTCGGGCACCTTATGGCCGTTCTGCTGTGAGTCTAGATTATAGAATGGGATGAAAAACTGATAGTGAATTGTAACTTTCAGGGCCACCTAATGACGATGGATCACTCAAATTGCGTCCCGATTCAATATATCGTCCTCCAGCAGACTTGTCTCCATGCGTCTATTGCTGCCTCGGGCACCTTATGGCCGTTCTGCTGTGAGTCAAAGATTTTCGAATCGGACGAAAAACTGATAGTGAATTGTAACTTTCAGGGCCACCTAATGACGATGGATCACTCAAATTGCGTCCCGATTCAATACATCGTCCTCCAGCAGACTTGTCTCCATGGGTCTATTGCTGCCTCGGGCACCTTATGGCCGTTCTGCTGTGAGTCTAGATTATCGAATGGGACGAAAAACTGATAGTGAATTGTAACGTTCAGGGCCACCTAATGACGATGGATCTCCCAAATTGCGTCCCGATTCAATACATCGTCCTCCAGCCGACTTGACTCCATGGGTCTATTGCTGCCTCGGGCACCTTATGGCCGTTCTGCTGTGAGTCTAGATTATCGAATGGGACGAAAAACTGATAGTGAATTGTAACCTTCAGGGCCACCTAATGACGATGGATCTCTCAAATTGCGTCCCGATTCAATACATCGTCCTCCAGCCGACTTGACTCCATGGGTCTATTGCTGCCTCGGGCACCTTATGGCCGTTCTGCTGTGACTCAAAGATTTTCGAATCGGACGAAAAACTGATAGTGAATTGTAACGTTCAGGGCCTCCTAATGACGATGGAACACTCAATTTGCGTCCCGATTCAATACATCGTCCTCCAGCCGACTTGTTTCCATGGGTCTATTGCTGCCTCGGGCACCTTATGGCCGTTCTGCTGTGAGTCTAGATTATCGAATGGGACGAAAAACTGATAGTGAATTGTAACGTTCAGGGCCTCCTAATGACGATGGCTCACTCAAATTGCGTCCCGATTCAATACATCGTCCTCCAGCAGACTTGACTCCATGGGTCTATTGCTGCCTCGGGCACCTTATGGCCGTTCTGCTGTGAGTCTAGATTATCGAATGGGACGAAAAACTGATAGTGAATTGTAACGTTCAGGGCCTCCTAATGACGATGGATCACTCAAATTGCGTCCCGATTCGATACATCGTCCTCCAGCAGACTTGTCTCCATGGGTCGATTGCTGCCTCGGGCACCTAATGGCCGTTCTGCTGTGAGTCAAAAATTTTCGAATCGGACGAAAAACTGATAGTGAATTGTAACATTCAGGGCCACCTAATGACGATGGACCACGCAAATTGCGTGCCGATTCTGTACATCGTCCACTAGCCGACTTGACTCCATGGGACTATTGCTGCCTCGGGCACCTTATGGCCGTTCTGCTGTGAGTCTAGATTATAGAATGGGATGAAAAACTGATAGTGAATTGTAACTTTCAGGGCCACCTAATGACGATGGATCACTCAAATTGCGTCCCGATTCAATATATCGTCCTCCAGCAGACTTGTCTCCATGCGTCTATTGCTGCCTCGGGCACCTTATGGCCGTTCTGCTGTGAGTCAAAGATTTTCGAATCGGACGAAAAACTGATAGTGAATTGTAACTTTCAGGGCCACCTAATGACGATGGATCACTCAAATTGCGTCCCGATTCAATACATCGTCCTCCAGCAGACTTGTCTCCATGGGTCTATTGCTGCCTCGGGCACCTTATGGCCGTTCTGCTGTGAGTCTAGATTATCGAATGGGACGAAAAACTGATAGTGAATTGTAACGTTCAGGGCCACCTAATGACGATGGATCTCTCAAATTGCGTCCCGATTCAATACATCGTCCTCCAGCCGACTTGACTCCATGGGTCTATTGCTGCCTCGGGCACCTTATGGCCGTTCTGCTGTGAGTCTAGATTATCGAATGGGACGAAAAACTGATAGTGAATTGTAACCTTCAGGGCCACCTAATGACGATGGATCTCTCAAATTGCGTCCCGATTCAATACATCGTCCTCCAGCCGACTTGACTCAATGGGTCTATTGCTGCCTCGGGCACCTTATGGCCGTTCTGCTGTGAGTCTAGATTATCGAATGGGACGAAAAACTGATAGTGAATTGTAACGTTCAGGGCCTCCTAATGACGATGGCTCACTCAAATTGCGTCCCGATTCAATACATCGTCCTCCAGCAGACTTGACTCCATGGGTCTATTGCTGCCTCGGGCACCTTATGGCCGTTCTGCTGTGAGTCTAGATTATCGAATGGGACGAAAAACTGATAGTGAATTGTAACGTTCAGGGCCTCCTAATGACGATGGCTCACTCAAATTGCGTCCCGATTCAATACATCGTCCTCCAGCAGACTTGACTCCATGGGTCTATTGCTGCCTCGGGCACCTTATGGCCGTTCTGCTGTGAGTCTAGATTATCGAATGGGACGAAAAACTGATAGTGAATTGTAACGTTCAGGGCCTCCTAATGACGATGGATCACTCAAATTGCGTCCCGATTCGATACATCGTCCTCCAGCAGACTTGTCTCCATGGGTCGATTGCTGCCTCGGGCACCTTATGGCCGTTCTGCTGTGAGTCAAAGATTTTCGAATCGGACGAAAAACCTGATAGTGATTTGTAACATTCAGGGCCACCTAATGACGATGGACCACGCAAATTGCGTCCCGATTCTGTACATCGTCCACTAGCCGACTTGACTCCATGGGACTATTGCTGCCTCGGGCACCTTATGGCCGTTCTGCTGTGAGTCTAGATTATAGAATGGGATGAAAAACTGATAGTGAATTGTAACTTTCAGGGCCACCTAATGACGATGGATCACTCAAATTGCGTCCCGATTCAATATATCGTCCTCCAGCAGACTTGTCTCCATGCGTCTATTGCTGCCTCGGGCACCTTATGGCCGTTCTGCTGTGAGTCAAAGATTTTCGAATCGGACGAAAAACTGATAGTGAATTGTAACTTTCAGGGCCACCTAATGACGATGGATCACTCAAATTGCGTCCCGATTCAATACATCGTCCTCCAGCAGACTTGTCTCCATGGGTCTATTGCTGCCTCGGGCACCTTATGGCCGTTCTGCTGTGAGTCTAGATTATCGAATGGGACGAAAAACTGATAGTGAATTGTAACGTTCAGGGCCACCTAATGACGATGGATCTCTCAAATTGCGTCCCGATTCAATACATCGTCCTCCAGCCGACTTGACTCCATTGGTCTATTGCTGCCTCGGGCACCTTATGGCCGTTCTGCTGTGAGTCTAGATTATCGAATGGGACGAAAAACTGATAGTGAATTGTAACCTTCAGGGCCACCTAATGACGATGGATCTCTCAAATTGCGTCCCGATTCAATACATCGTCCTCCAGCCGACTTGACTCCATGGGTCTATTGCTGCCTCGGGCACCTTATGGCCGTTCTGCTGTGACTCAAAGATTTTCGAATCGGACGAAAAACTGATAGTGAATTGTAACGTTCAGGGCCTCCTAATGACGATGGAACACTCAATTTGCGTCCCGATTCAATACATCGTCCTCCAGCCGACTTGTCTCCATGGGTCTATTGCTGCCTCGGGCACCTTATGGCCGTTCTGCTGTGAGTCTAGATTATCGAATGGGACGAAAAACTGATAGTGAATTGTTACGTTCAGGGCCACCTAATGACGATGGATCTCTCAAATTGCGTCCCGATTCAATACATCGTCCTCCAGCCGACTTGACTCCATGGGTCTATTGCTGCCTCGGGCACCTTATGGCCGTTCTGCTGTGAGTCTAGATTATCGAATGGGACGAAAAACTGATAGTGAATTGTAACGTTCAGGGCCTCCTAATGACGATGGATCACTCAAATTGCGTCCCGATTCGATACATCGTCCTCCAGCAGACTTGTCTCCATGGGTCGATTGCTGCCTCGGGCAGCCGTTCTGCTGTGAGTCAAAGATTTTCGAATCGGACGAAAAACTGATAGTGAATTGTAACATTCAGGGCCACCTAATGACGATGGACCACGCAAATTGCGTCCCGATTCAATACATCGTCCGCCAGCCGAGTTGACTCCATGGGTCTATTGCTGCCTCGGGCACCTTATGGCCGTTCTGCTGTGAATCTAGATTATCGAATAGGACGAAAAACTGATAGTGAATTGTAACGTTCAGGGCCACCTAATGACGATGGATCACTCAAATTGTGTCCCGATTCAATACATCGTCCTCCAGCAGACTTGTCTCCATGGGTCTATTGCTGCTTCGGGCACCTTATGGCAGTCCTGCTGTGACTCAAAGATTTTCGAATCGGACGAAAAACTGATAGTGAATTGTAACGTTCAGGGCCTCCTAATGACGATGGAACACTCAAATTGCGTCCCGATTCAATACATCGTCCTCCAGCAGACGTGTCTCCATGAATCTATTGCTGCCTCGGGCACCTTATGGCCGTTCTGCTGTGAGTCAAAGATTTTCGAATCGGACGAAAAACTGATAGTGAATTGTAACATTCAGCGCCACCTAATGACGATGGACCACACAAATTGCGTCCCGATTCAGTACATCGTCCTCCAGCCGACCTGACTCCATGGGTCTATTGCTGCCTCGGGCACCTTATGGCCGTTCTGCTGTGAGTCTAGATTATCGAATGGGACGAAAAACTGATAGTGAATCGTAACGTTCAGGGCCACCTAATGACGATGGATCACTCAAATTGCGTCCCGATTCAATATATCGTCCTCCAGCAGACTTGTTTCCATGGGTCTATAGTTGCCTCGGGCACCTTATGGCCGTTCTGCTGTGAGTCAAAGTATTCGAATCGGACTAAAAACTGATAGTGAATTGTAACGTTCAGGGCCACCTAATGACGATGGATCACTCAAATTGCGTCCCGATTCAATATATCGTCCTCCAGCAGACTTGTTTCCATGGGTCTATAGTTGCCTCGGGCACCTTATGGCCGTTCTGCTGTGAGTCAAAGATTTTCGAATCGGACGAAAAACTGATAGTGAATTGTAACTTTCAGGGCAACCTAATGACGATGGATCACTCAAATTGCGTCCCGATTCAATACATCGTCCTCCAGCCGACTTGTCTCCATGGGTCTATTGCTGCCTCGGCCACCTTATGGCCGTTCTGCTGTGAGTCTAGATTATCGAATGGGACGAAAAACTGATAGTGAATTGTAACTTTCAGGGCCACCTAATGACGATGGATCACTCAAATTGCGTCCCGATTCAATACATCGTCCTCCAGCAGACTTGTCTCCATGGGTCTATTGCTGCCTCGGGCTCCTTATGGCCGTTCTGCTGTGAGTCAAAGATTTTCGAATCGGACGAAAAACCTGATAGTGATTTGTAACATTCAGGGCCACCTAATGACGATGGACCACACAAATTGCGTCCCGATTCAGTACATCGTCCACTAGCCGACTTGACTCCATGGGACTATTGCTGCCTCGGGCACCTTATGGCCGATCTGCTGTGAGTCTAGATTATCGAATGGGATGAAAAACTGATAGTGAATTGTAACGTTCAGGGCCACCTAATGACGATGGATCACTCAAATTGCGTCCCGATTCAATACATCGTCCTCCAGCAGACTTGTCTCCATGGGTCTATTGCTGCCTCGGGCACCTTATGGCAGTCCTGCTGTGACTCAAAGATTTTCGAATCGGACGAAAAACTGATAGTGAATTGTAACGTTCAGGGCCTCCTAATGACGATGGAACACTCAAATAGCGTCCCGATTCAATACATCGTCCTCCAGCAGACTTGTCTCCATGGGTCTATTGCTGCCTCGGGCACCTTATGGCCGTTCTGCTGTGAGTCAAAGATTTTCGAATCGGACGAAAAACTGATAGTGAATTGTAACATTCAGGGCCACCTAATGACGATGGACCACACAAATTGCGTCCCGATTCAGTACATCGTCCTCCAGCCGACCTGACTCCATGGGTCTATTGCTGCCTCGGGGACCTTATGGCCGTTCTCCTGTGAGTCAAAGATTTTCAAATCGGACGAAAAACTAATAGTGAATAGTAACTTTCAGGGCCACCTAATGACGATGGATAACTCAAATTGCGTACCGATTCAATACATCGTCCACCAGCCGACTTGTCTCCATGGGTCTATTGCTGCCTCGGGCACCTTATGGCCGTTCTGCTGTGAGTCAAATATTTTCGAATCGGACGAAAAACTGATAGTGAATTGTAACGTTCAGGGCCTCCTAATGACGATGGAACACTCAAATTGCGTCCCGATTCAATACATCGTCCTCCAGCAGACTTGTCTCCATGCGTCTATTGCTGCCTCGGGCACCTTATGGCCGTTCTGCTGTGAGTCAAAGATTTTCGAATCGGACGAAAAACTGATAGTGAATTGTAACTTTCAGTGCCTCCTAATGACGATGGAACACTCAAATTGCGTCCCGATTCAATACATCGTCCTCCAGCAGACTTGTCTCCATGGGTCTATTGCTGCCTCGGGCACCTTATGGCCGTTCTGCTGTGAGTCAAAGATTTTTGAATCGGACGAAAAACTGATAGTGAATTATAACTTTCAGGGCCACCTAATGACGATGGATCACTCAAATTGCGTCCCGATTCAATATATCGTCCTCCAGCAGACTTGTCTCCATGGGTCGATTGCTGCCTCGGGCACCTTATGGCCGTTCAGCTGTGACTCAAAGATTTTCGAATCGGACGAAAAACTGATAGTGAATTGTAACGTTCAGGGCCTCCTAATGACGATGGAACACTCAATTTGCGTCCCGATTCAATACATCGTCCTCCAGCCGACTTGTCTCCATGGGTCTATTGCTGCCTCGGGCACCTTATGGCCGTTCTGCTGTGAGTCTAGATTATCGAATGGGACGAAAAACTGATAGTGAATTGTAACATTCAGGGCCACCTAATGACGATGGACCACGCAAATTGCGTCCCGATTCAATACATCGTCCTCCAGCCGAGTTGACTCCATGGGTCTATTGCTGCCTCGGGCACCTTATGGCCGTTCTGCTGTGAATCTAGATTATCGAATGGGACGAAAAACTGGTAGTGAATTGTAACGTTCAGGGCCACCTAATGACGATGGATCACTCAAATTGCGTCCCGATTCAATACATCGTCCTCCAGCCGACTTGTCTCCATGGGTCTAATGCTGCCTCGGCCACCTTATGGCTGTTCAGCTGTGAGTCTAGATTATCGAATGGGACGAAAAACTGATAGTGAATTGTAACTTTCAGGGCCACCTAATGACGATGGATCACTCAAATTGCGTCCCGATTCAATACATCGTCCTCCAGCAGACTTGTCTCCATGGGACGATTGCTGCCTCGGGCACCTTATGGCCCTTCTGCTGTGAGTCAAAGATTTTCGAATCGGACGAAAAACCTGATAGTGATTTGTAACATTCAGGGCCACCTAATGACGATGGACCACACTAATTGCGTCCCGATTCAGTACATCGTCCACTAGCAGACTTGACTCCATGGGTCTATTGCTGCCTCGGGCACCTTATGGCCGTTCTGCTGTGAGTCTAGATTATCGAATGGGACGAAAAACTGATAGTGAATTGTAACGTTCAGGGCCTCCTAATGACGATGGATCACTCAAATTGCGTCCCGATTCGATACATCGTCCTCCAGCAGACTTGTCCCCATGGGTCGATTGCTGCCTCGGGCACCTAATGGCCGTTCTGCTGTGAGTCAAAGATTTTCGAATCGGACGAAAAACTGATAGTGAATTGTAACATTCAGGGCCACCTAATGACGATGGACCACGCAAATTGCGTCCCGATTCCGTACATCGTCCACTAGCCGACTTGACTCCATGGGACTATTGCTGCCTCGGGCACCTTATGGCCGTTCTGCTGTGAGTCTAGATTATAGAATGGGATGAAAAACTGATAGTGAATTGTAACTTTCAGGGCCACCTAATGACGATGGATCACTCAAATTGCGTCCCGATTCAATATAACGTCCTCCAGCAGACTTGTCTCCATGCGTCTATTGCTGCCTCGGGCACCTTATGGCCGTTCTGCTGTGAGTCAAAGATTTTCGAATCGGACGAAAAACTGATAGTGAATTGTAACTTTCAGGGCCACCTAATGACGATGGATCACTCAAATTGCGTCCCGATTCAATACATCGTCCTCCAGCAGACTTGTCTCCATGGGTCTATTGCTGCCTCGGGCACCTTATGGCCGTTCTGCTGTGAGTCTAGATTATCGAATGGGACGAAAAACTGATAGTGAATTGTAACCTTCAGGGCCACCTAATGACGATGGATCTCTCAAATTGCGTCCCGATTCAATACATCGTCCTCCAGCCGACTTGACTCCATGGGTCTATTGCTGCCTCGGGCACCTTATGGCCGTTCTGCTGTGACTCAAAGATTTTCGAATCGGTCGAAAAACTGATAGTGAATTGTAACGTTCAGGGCCTCCTAATGACGATGGAACACTCAATTTGCGTCCCGATTCAATACATCGTCCTCCAGCCGACTTGTCTCCATGGGTCTATTGCTGCCTCGGGCACCTTATGGCCGTTCTGCTGTGAGTCTAGATTATCGAATGGGACGAAAAACTGATAGTGAATTGTTACGTTCAGGGCCACCTAATGACGATGGATCTCTCAAATTGCGTCCCGATTCAATACATCGTCCTCCAGCCGACTTGACTCCATGGGTCTATTGCTGCCTCGGGCACCTTATGGCCGTTCTGCTGTGAGTCTAGATTATCGAATGGGACGAAAAACTGATAGTGAATTGTAACGTTCAGGGCCTCCTAATGACGATGGATCACTCAAATTGCGTCCCGATTCGATACATCGTCCTCCAGCAGACTTGTCTCCATGGGTCGATTGCTGCCTCGGGCAGCCGTTCTGCTGTGAGTCAAAGATTTTCGAATCGGACGAAAAACTGATAGTGAATTGTAACATTCAGGGCCACCTAATGACGATGGACCACGCAAATTGCGTCCCGATTCAATACATCGTCCGCCAGCCGAGTTGACTCCATGGGTCTATTGCTGCCTCGGGCACCTTATGGCCGTTCTGCTGTGAATCTAGATTATCGAATAGGACGAAAAACTGATAGTGAATTGTAACGTTCAGGGCCACCTAATGACGATGGATCACTCAAATTGTGTCCCGATTCAATACATCGTCCTCCAGCAGACTTGTCTCCATGGGTCTATTGCTGCTTCGGGCACCTTATGGCAGTCCTGCTGTGACTCAAAGATTTTCGAATCGGACGAAAAACTGATAGTGAATTGTAACGTTCAGGGCCTCCTAATGACGATGGAACACTCAAATTGCGTCCCGATTCAATACATCGTCCTCCAGCAGACGTGTCTCCATGAATCAATTGCTGCCTCGGGCACCTTATGGCCGTTCTGCTGTGAGTCAAAGATTTTCGAATCGGACGAAAAACTGATAGTGAATTGTAACATTCAGCGCCACCTAATGACGATGGACCACACAAATTGCGTCCCGATTCAGTACATCGTCCTCCAGCCGACCTGACTCCATGGGTCTATTGCTGCCTCGGGCACCTTATGGCCGTTCTGCTGTGAGTCTAGATTATCGAATGGGACGAAAAACTGATAGTGAATTGTAACGTTCAGGGCCACCTAATGACGATGGATCACTCAAATTGCGTCCCGATTCAATATATCGTCCTCCAGCAGACTTGTTTCCATGGGTCTATAGTTGCCTCGGGCACCTTATGGCCGTTCTGCTGTGAGTCAAAGTATTCGAATCGGACGAAAAACTGATAGTGAATTGTAACGTTCAGGGCCACCTAATGACGATGGATCACTCAAATTGCGTCCCGATTCAATATATCGTCCTCCAGCAGACTTGTTTCCATGGGTCTATAGTTGCCTCGGGCACCTTATGGCCGTTCTGCTGTGAGTCAAAGATTTTCGAATCGGACGAAAAACTGATAGTGAATTGTAACTTTCAGGGCAACCTAATGACGATGGATCACTCAAATTGCGTCCCGATTCAATACATCGTCCTCCAGCCGACTTGTCTCCATGGGTCTATTGCTGCCTCGGGCACCTTATGGCCGTTCTGCTGTGAGTCAAAGATTTTCGAATCGGACGAAAAACTGATAGTAAATTGGAACGTTCAGGGCCTCCTAAGGACGATGGAACACTCAAATTGCGTCCCGATTCAATACATCGTCCTCCAGCGGACTTGTCTCCATTGGTCTATTGCTGCCTCGGGCAACTAATGGCCGTTCTGCTGTGAGTCAAAGACTTTCGAATCGGACGAAAAACTGATAGTGAATTGTAACATTCAGGGCCACCTAATGACGATGGACCACGCAAATTGCGTCCCGATTCAATACATCGTCCGCCAGCCAAGTTGACTCCATGGGTCTATTACTGCCTCGGGCACCTTATGGCCGTCCTGCTGTGAATCTAGATTATCGAATGGGACGAAAAACTGATAGTGAATTGTAACGTTCAGGGCTACCTAATGACGATGGATCACTCAAATTGCGTCCCGATTCAATACATCGTCCTCCAGCCGACTTGTCTCCATGGGTCTATTGCTGCCTCGGCCACCTTATGGCCGTTCTGCTGTGAGTCTAGATTATCGAATGGGACGAAAAACTGATAGTGAATTGTAACTTTCAGGGCCACCTAATGACGATGGATCACTCAAATTGCGTCCCGATTCAATACATCGTCCTCCAGCAGACTTGTCTCCATGGGTCTATTGCTGCCTCGGGCACCTTATGGCCGTTCTGCTGTGAATCAAAGATTTTCGAATCGGACGAAAAACCTGATAGTGATTTGTAACATTCAGGGCCACCTAATGACGATGGACCACACAAATTGCGTCCCGATTCATACATCGTCCACTAGCCGACTTGACTCCATGGGACTATTGCTGCCTCGGGCACCTTATGGCCGATCTGCTGTGAGTCTAGATTATCGAATGGGATGAAAAACTGATAGTGAATTGTAACGTTCAGGGCCACCTAATGACGATGGATCACTCAAATTGCGTCCCGATTCAATACATCGTCCTCCAGCAGACTTGTCTCCATGGGTCTATTGCTGCCTCGGGCACCTTATGGCAGTCCTGCTGTGACTCAAAGAATTTCGAATCGGACGAAAAACTGATAGTGAATTGTAACGTTCAGGGCCTCCTAATGACGATGGAACACTCAAATTGCGTCCCGATTCAATACATCGTCCTCCAGCAGACTTGTCTCCATGGGTCTATTGCTGCCTCGGGCACCTTATGGCCGTTCTGCTGTGAGTCAAAGATTTTCGAATCGGACGAAAAACTGATAGTGAATTGTAACATTCAGGGCCACCTAATGACGATGGACCACACAAATTGCGTCCCGATTCAGTACATCGTCCTCCAGCCGACCTGACTCCATGGGTCTATTGCTGCCTCGGGGACCTTATGGCCGTTCTCCTGTGAGTCAAAGATTTTCAAATCGGACGAAAAACTAATAGTGAATTGTAACTTTCAGGGCCACCTAATGACGATGGATAACTCAAATTGCGTACCGATTCAATACATCGTCCACCAGCCGACTTGTCTCCATGGGTCTATTGCTGCCTCGGGCACCTTATGGCCGTTCTGCTGTGAGTCAAATATTTTCGAATCGGACGAAAAACTGATAGTGAATTGTAACGTTCAGGGCCTCCTAATGACGATGGAACACTCAAATTGCGTCCCGATTCAATACATCGTCCTCCAGCAGACTTGTCTCCATGGGTCTATTGCTGCCTCGGGCACCTTATGGCCGTTCTGCTGTGAGTCAAAGATTTTTGAATCGGACGAAAAACTGATAGTGAATTATAACTTTCAGGGCCACCTAATGACGATGGATCACTCAAATTGCGTCCCGATTCAATATATCGTCCTCCAGCAGACTTGTCTCCATGGGTCGATTGCTGCCTCGGGCACCTTATGGCCGTTCAGCTGTGACTCAAAGATTTTCGAATCGGACGAAAAACTGATAGTGAATTGTAACGTTCAGGGCCTCCTAATGACGATGGAACACTCAATTTGCGTCCCGATTCAATACATCGTCCTCCAGCCGACTTGTCTCCATGGGTCTATTGCTGCCTCGGGCACCTTATGGCCGTTCTGCTGTGAGTCTAGATTATCGAATGGGACGAAAAACTGATAGTGAATTGTAACATTCAGGGCCACCTAATGACGATGGACCACGCAAATTGCGTCCCGATTCAATACATCGTCCTCCAGCCGAGTTGACTCCATGGGTCTATTGCTGCCTCGGGCACCTTATGGCCGTTCTGCTGTGAATCTAGATTATCGAATGGGACGAAAAACTGGTAGTGAATTGTAACGTTCAGGGCCACCTAATGACGATGGATCACTCAAATTGCGTCCCGATTCAATACATCGTCCTCCAGCCGACTTGTCTCCATGGGTCTAATGCTGCCTCGGCCACCTTATGGCTGTTCAGCTGTGAGTCTAGATTATCGAATGGGACGAAAAACTGATAGTGAATTGTAACTTTCAGGGCCACCTAATGACGATGGATCACTCAAATTGCGTCCCGATTCAATACATCGTCCTCCAGCAGACTTGTCTCCATGGGACGATTGCTGCCTCGGGCACCTTATGGCCCTTCTGCTGTGAGTCAAAGATTTTCGAATCGGACGAAAAACCTGATAGTGATTTGTAACATTCAGGGCCACCTAATGACGATGGACCACACTAATTGCGTCCCGATTCAGTACATCGTCCACTAGCCGACTTGACTCCATGGGACTATTGCTGCCTCGGGCACCTTATGGCCGTTCTGCTGTGAGTCTAGATTATCGAATGGGATGAAAAACTGATAGTGAATTGTAACGTTCAGGGCCACCTAATGACGATGGATCACTCAAATTGCGTCCCGATTCAATACATCGTCCTCCAGCAGACTTGTCTCCATGGGTCTATTGCTGCCTCGGGCACCTTATGGCAGTCCTGCTGTGACTCAAAGATTTTCGAATCGGACGAAAAACTGATAGTGAATTGTAACGTTCAGGGCCTCCTAATGACGATGGAACACTCAAATGACGTCCAGATTCAATACATCGTCCTCCAGCAGACTTGTCTCCATGGGTCTATTGCTGCCTCGGGCACCTTATGGCCGTTCTGCTGTGAGTCAAAGATTTTCGAATCGGACGAAAAACTGATAGTGAATTGTAACATTCAGTGCCACCTAATGACGATGGACCACACAAATTGCGTCGCGATTCAGTACATCGTCCTCCAGCCGACCTGACTCCATGGGTCTATTGCTGCCTCGGGCACCTTATGGCCGTTCTCCTGTGAGTCAAAGATTTTCGAATCGGACGAAAAACTGATAGTGAGTTGTAACGTTCAGGGCCACCTAATGACGATGGATCACTCAAATTGCGTCCGATTCAATACATCGTCCTCCAGCCGACATGTCTCCATGGGTCTATTGCTGCCTTGGCACCTTATGGCCGTTCTGCTGTGAGTCAAAGATTTTCGAATCGGACGAAAAACTGATAGTGAATTGTAACGTTCAGGGCCACCTAATGACGATGGATCACTTAAATTGCGTCCCGATTCAATACATTGTCCTCCAGCAGACTGTCACCATGGGTCTATTGCAGCCTCGGGCACCTTATGGCCAATCAGCTGTGACTCAAAGATTTTCGAATCGGACGAAAAACTGATAGTGAATTGTAACGTTCAGGGCCTCCTAATGATGATGGAACACTCAATTTGCGTCCCGATTCAATACATCGTCCTCCAGCCGACTTGTCTCCATGGGTATATTGCTGCCTCGGGCACCTTATGGCCGTTCTGCTGTGAGTCTAGATTATCGAATAGGACTAAAAACTGATAGTGATTTGTAACGTTCAGGGCCACCTAATGACGATGGATCTCTCAAATTGCGTCCCGATTCAATACATCGTCCTCCAGCCGACTTGACTCCATGGGTCTATTGCTGCCTCGGGCACCTTATGGCCGTTCTGCTGTGAGTCTAGATTATCGAATGGGACGAAAAACTGATAGTGAATTGTAACGTTCAGGGCCTCCTAATGACGATGGATCACTCAAATTGCGTCCCGATTCGATACATCGTCCTCCAGCAGACTTGTCTCCATGGGTCGATTGCTGCCTCGGGTACCTTATGGCCGTTCTGCTGTGAGTCAAAGATTTTCGAATCGGACGAAAAACTGATAGTGAATTGTAACATTCAGTGCCACCTAATGACGATGGACCACACAAATTGCGTCCCGATTCAGTACATCGTCCTCCAGCCGATCTGACTCCATGGGTCTATTGCTGCCTCGGGCACCTTATGGCCGTTCTCCTGTGAGTCAAAGATTTTCAAATCGGACGAAAAACTAATAGTGAATTGTAACTTTCAGGGCCACCTAATGACGATGGATAACTCAAATTGCGTACCGATTCAATACATCGTCCACCAGCCGACTTGTCTCCATGGGTCTATTGCTGCCTCGGGCACCTCATGGACGATCTGCTGTGAGTCAAAGATTTTCGAATCGGACGAAAAACTGATAGTGAATTGTAACGTTCAGGGCCTCCTAATGACGATGGAACACTCAAATTGCGTCCCGATTCAATACATCGTCCTCCAGCAGACTTGTCTCCATGGGTCTATTGCTGCCTCGGGCACATTATGGCCGTTCTGCTGTGAGTCAAAGATTTTCGAATCGGACGAAAAACTGATAGTGAGTTGTAACGTTCAGGGCGACCTAATGACGATGGATCACTCAAATTGCGTCCGATTCAATACATCGTCCTCCAGCCGACATGTCTCCATGGGTCTATTGCTGCCTTGGCACCTTATGGCCGTTCTGCAGTGAGTCAAAGATTTTCGAATCGGACGAAAAACTGATAGTGAATTGTAACGTTCAGGGCCACCTAATGACGATGGATCACTTAAATTGCGTCCCGATTCATACATTGTCCTCCAGCAGACTGTCACCATGGGTCTATTGCAGCCTTGGGCACCTTATGGCCAATCAGCTGTGACTCAAAGATTTTCGAATCGGACGAAAAACTGATAGTGAATTGTAACGTTCAGGGCCTCCTAATGATGATGGAACACTCAATTTGCGTCCCGAATCAATACATCGTCCTCCAGCCGACTTGTCTCCATGGGTATATTGCTGCCTCGGGAACCATATGGCCGTTCTGCTGTGAGTCTAGATTATCGAATGGGACTAAAAACTGATAGTGAATTGTAACGTTCAGGGCCACCTAATGACGATGGATCTCTCAAATTGCGTCCCGATTCAATACATCGTCATCCAGCCGATTTGACTCCATGGGTCTATTGCTGCCTCGGGCACCTTATGGCCGTTCTGCTGTGAGTCTAGATTATCGAATGGGACGAAAAACTGATAGTGAATTGTAACGTTCAGGGCCTCCTAATGACGATGGCTCACTCAAATAGCGTCCCGATTCAATACATCGTCCTCCAGCAGACTTGACTCCATGGGTCTATTGCTGCCTCGGGCACCTTATGGCCGTTGTGCTGTGAGTCTAGATTATCGAATGGGACGAAAAACTGATAGTGAATTGTAACGTTCAGGGCCTCCTAATGACGATGGATCACTCAAATTGCGTCCCGATTCGATACATCGTCCTCCAGCAGACTTGTCTCCATGGGTCGATTGCTGCCTCGGGCACCTAATGGCCGTTCTGCTGTGAGTCAAAAATTTTCGAATCGGACGAAAAACTGATAGTGAATTGTATCATTCAGGGCCACCTAATGACGATGGACCACGCAAATTGCGTCCCGATTCTGTACATCGTCCACTAGCCGACTTGACTCCATGGGACTATTGCTGCCTCGGGCACCTTATGGCCGTTCTGCTGTGAGTCTAGATTATAGAATGGGATGAAAAACTGATAGTGAATTGTAACTTTCAGGGCCACCTAATGACGATGGATCACTCAAATTGCGTCCCGATTCAATATATCGTCCTCCAGCAGACTTGTCTCCATGCGTCTATTGCTTCCTCGGGCACCTTATGGCCGTTCTGCTGTGAGTCAAAGATTTTCGAATCGGACGAAAAACTGATAGTGAATTGTAACTTTCAGGGTCACCTAATGACGATGGATCACTCAAATTGCGTCCCGATTCAATACATCGTCCTCCAGCAGACTTGTCTCCATGGGTCTATTGCTGCCTCGGGCACCTTATGGCCGTTCTGCTGTGAGTCTAGATTATCGAATGGGACGAAAAACTGATAGTGAATTGTAACGTTCAGGGCCACCTAATGACGATGGATCTCTCAAATTGCGTCCCGATTCAATACATCGTCCTCCAGCCGACTTGACTCCATGGGTCTATTGCTGCCTCGGGCACTTTATGGCCGTTCTGCTGTGAGTCTAGATTATCGAATGGGACGAAAAACTGATAGTGAATTGTAACCTTCAGGGCCACCTAATGACGATGGATCTCTCAAATTGCGTCCCGATTCAATACATCGTCCTCCAGCCGACTTGACTCCATGGGTCTATTGCTGCCTCGGGCACCTTATGGCCGTTCTGCTGTGAGTCTAGATTATCGAATGGGACGAAAAACTGATAGTGAATTGTAACGTTCAGGGCCTCCTAATGACGATGGCTCACTCAAATTGCGTCCCGATTCAATACATCGTCCTCCAGCAGACTTGACTCCATGGGTCTATTGCTGCCTCGGGCACCTTATGGCCGTTCTGCTGTGAGTCTAGATTATCGAATGGGACGAAAAACTGATAGTGAATTGTAACGTTCAGGGCCTCCTAATGACGATGGATCACTCAAATTGCGTCCCGATTCGATACATCGTCCTCCAGCAGACTTGTCTCCATGGGTCGATTGCTGCCACGGGCACCTAATGGCCGTTCTGCTGTGAGTCAAAGATTTTCGAATCGGACGAAAAACTGATAGTGAATTGTAACATTCAGGGCCACCTAATGACGATGGACCACGCAAATTGCGTCCCGATTCTGTACATCGTCCACTAGCCGACTTGACTCCATGGGACTATTGCTGCCTCGGGCACCTTATGGCCGTTCTGCTGTGAGTCTAGATTATAGAATGGGATGAAAAACTGATAGTGAATTGTAACTTTCAGGGCCACCTAATGACGATGGATCACTCAAATTGCGTCCCGATTCAATATATCGTCCTCCAGCAGACTTGTCTCCATGCGTCTATTGCTGCCTCGGGCACCTTATGGCCGTTCTGCTGTGAGTCAAAGATTTTCGAATCGGACGAAAAACTGATAGTGAATTGTAACGTTCAGGGCCTCCTAATGACGATGGAACACTCAAATTACGTCCAGATTCAATACATCGTCCTCCAGCAGACTTGTCTCCATGGGTCTATTGCTGCCTCGGGCACCTTATGGCCGTTCTGCTGTGAGTCAAAGATTTTCGAATCGGACGAAAAACTGATAGTGAATTGTAACATTCAGTGCCACCTAATGACGATGGACCACACAAATTGCGTCGCGATTCAGTACATCGTCCTCCAGCCGACCTGACTCCATGGGTCTATTGCTGCCTCGGGCACCTTATGGCCGTTCTCCTGTGAGTCAAAGATTTTCAAATCGGACGAAAAACTAATAGTGAATTGTAACTTTCAGGGCCGCCTAATGACGATGGATAACTCAAATTGCGTACCGATTCAATACATCGTCCACCAGCCGACTTGTCTCCATGGGTCTATTGCTGCCTCGGGCACCTCATGGACGTTCTGCTGTGAGTCAAAGATTTTCGAATCGGACGAAAAACTGATAGTGAATTGTAACGTTCAGGGCCTCCTAATGACGATGGAACACTCAAATTGCGTCCCGATTCAATACATCGTCCTCCAGCAGACTTGTCTCCATGGGTCTATTGCTGCCTCGGGCAGATTATGGCCGTTCTGCTGTGAGTCAAAGATTTTCGAATCGGACGAAAAACTGATAGTGAGTTGTAACGTTCAGGGCCACCTAATGACGATGGATCACTCAAATTGCGTCCGATTCAATACATCGTCCTCCAGCCGACATGTCTCCATGGGTCTATTGCTGCCTTGGCACCTTATGGCCGTTCTGCTGTGAGTCAAAGATTTTCGAATCGGACGAAAAACTGATAGTGAATTGTAACGTTCAGGGCCACCTAATGACGATGGATCACTTAAATTGCGTCCCGATTCAATACATTGTCCTCCAGCAGACTGTCACCATGGGTCTATTGCAGCCTCGGGCACCTTATGGCCAATCAGCTGTGACTCAAAGATTTTCGAATCGGACGAAAAACTGATAGTGAATTGTAACGTTCAGGGCCTCCTAATGATGATGGAACACTCAATTTGCGTCCCGATTCAATACATCGTCCTCCAGCCGACTTGTCTCCATGGGTATATTGCTGCCTCGGGCACCTTATGGCCGTTCTGCTGTGAGTCTAGATTATCGAATGGGACTAAAAACTGATAGTGATTTGTAACGTTCAGGGCCACCTAATGACGATGGATCTCTCAAATTGCGTCCCGATTCAATACATCGTCCTCCAGCCGACTTGACTCCATGGGTCTATTGCTGCCTCGGGCACCTTATGGCCGTTCTGCTGTGAGTCTAGATTATCGAATGGGACGAAAAACTGATAGTGAATTGTAACGTTCAGGGCCTCCTAATGACGATGGATCACTCAAATTGCGTCCCGATTCGATACATCGTCCTCCAGCAGACTTGTCTCCATGGGTCGATTGCTGCCTCGGGCACCTTATGGCCGTTCTGCTGTGAGTCAAAGATTTTCAAATCGGACGAAAAACTAATAGTGAATTGTAACTTTCAGGGCCACCTAATGACGATGGATAACTCAAATTGCGTACCGATTCAATACATCGTCCACCAGCCGACTTGTCTCCATGGGTCTATTGCTGCCTCGGGCACCTCATGGACGATCTGCTGTGAGTCAAAGATTTTCGAATCGGACGAAAAACTGATAGTGAATTGTAACGTTCAGGGCCTCCTAATGACGATGGAACACTCAAATTGCGTCCCGATTCAATACATCGTCCTCCAGCAGACTTGTCTCCATGGGTCTATTGCTGCCTCGGGCACATTATGGCCGTTCCGCTGTGAGTCAAAGATTTTCGAATCGGACGAAAAACTGATAGTGAGTTGTAACGTTCAGGGCGACCTAATGACGATGGATCACTCAAATTGCGTCCGATTCAATACATCGTCCTCCAGCCGACATGTCTCCATGGGTCTATTGCTGCCTTGGCACCTTATGGCCGTTCTGCAGTGAGTCAAAGATTTTCGAATCGGACGAAAAACTGATAGTGAATTGTAACGTTCAGGGCCACCTAATGACGATGGATCACTTAAATTGCGTCCCGATTCATACATTGTCATCCAGCAGACTGTCACCATGGGTCTATTGCAGCCTCGGGCACCTTATGGCCAATCAGCTGTGACTCAAAGATTTTCGAATCGGACGAAAAACTGATAGTGAATTGTAACGTTCAGGGCCTCCTAATGATGATGGAACACTCAATTTGCGTCCCGATTCAATACATCGTCCTCCAGCCGACTTGTCTCCATGGGTATATTGCTGCCTCGGGAACCTTATGGCCGTTCTGCTGTGAGTCTAGATTATCGATTGGGACTAAAAACTGATAGTGAATTGTAACGTTCAGGGCCACCTAATGACGATGGATCTCTCAAATTGCGTCCCGATTCAATACATCGTCCTCCAGCCGATTTGACTCCATGGGTCTATTGCTGCCTCGGGCACCTTATGGCCGTTCTGCTGTGAGTCTAGATTATCGAATGGGACGAAAAACTGATAGTGAATTGTAACGTTCAGGGCCTCCTAATGACGATGGCTCACTCAAATAGCGTCCCGATTCAATACATCGTCCTCCAGCAGACTTGACTCCATGGGTCTATTGCTGCCTCGGGCACCATATGGCCGTTCTGCTGTGAGTCTAGATTATCGAATGGGACGAAAAACTGATAGTGAATTGTAACGTTCAGGGCCTCCTAATGACGATGGATCACTCAAATTGCGTCCCGATTCGATACATCGTCCTCCAGCAGACTTGTCTCCATGGGTCGATTGCTGCCTCGGGCACCTAATGGCCGTTCTGCTGTGAGTCAAAAATTTTCGAATCGGACGAAAAACTGATAGTGAATTGTATCATTCAGGGCCACCTAATGACGATGGACCACGCAAATTGCGTCCCGATTCTGTACATCGTCCACTAGCCGACTTGACTCCATGGGACTATTGCTGCCTCGGGCACCTTATGGCCGTTCTGCTGTGAGTCTAGATTATTGAATGGGATGAAAAACTGATAGTGAATTGTAACTTTCAGGGCCACCTAATGACGATGGATCACTCAAATTGCGTCCCGATTCAATATATCGTCCTCCAGCAGACTTGTCTCCATGCGTCTATTGCTTCCTCGGGCACCTTATGGCCGTTCTGCTGTGAGTCAAAGATTTTCGAATCGGACGAAAAACTGATAGTGAATTGTAACTTTCAGGGCCACCTAATGACGATGGATCACTCAAATTGCGTCCCGATTCAATACATCGTCCTCCAGCAGACTTGTCTCCATGGGTCTATTGCTGCCTCGGGCACCTTATGGCCGTTCTGCTGTGAGTCTAGATTATCGAATGGGACGAAAAACTGATAGTGAATTGTAACGTTCAGGGCCACCTAATGACGATGGATCTCTCAAATTGCGTCCCGATTCAATACATCGTCCTCCAGCCGACTTGACTCCATGGGTCTATTGCTGCCTCCGGCACTTTATGGCCGTTCTGCTGTGAGTCTAGATTATCGAATGGGACGAAAAACTGATAGTGAATTGTAACCTTCAGGGCCACCTAATGACGATGGATCTCTCAAATTGCGTCCCGATTCAATACATCGTCCTCCAGCCGACTTGACTCCATGGGTCTATTGCTGCCTCGGGCACCTTATGGCCGTTCTGCTGTGAGTCTAGATTATCGAATGGGACGAAAAACTGATAGTGAATTGTAACGTTCAGGGCCTCCTAATGACGATGGCTCACTCAAATTGCGTCCCGATTCAATACATCGTCCTCCAGCAGACTTGACTCCATGGGTCTATTGCTGCCTCGGGCACCTTATGGCCGTTCTGCTGTGAGTCTAGTTTATCGAATGGGACGAAAAACTGATAGTGAATTGTAACGTTCAGGGCCTCCTAATGACGATGGATCACTCAAATTGCGTCCCGATTCGATACATCGTCCTCCAGCAGACTTGTCTCCATGGGTCGATTGCTGCCACGGGCACCTAATGGCCGTTCTGCTGTGAGTCAAAGATTTTCGAATCGGACGAAAAACTGATAGTGAATTGTAACATTCAGGGCCACCTAATGACGATGGACCACGCAAATTGCGTCCCGATTCTGTACATCGTCCACTAGCCGACTTGACTCCATGGGACTATTGCTGCCTCGGGCACCTTATGGCCGTTCTGCTGTGAGTCTAGATTATAGAATGGGATGAAAAACTGATAGTGAATTGTAACTTTCAGGGCCACCTAATGACGATGGATCACTCAAATTGCGTCCCGATTCAATATATCGTCCTCCAGCAGACTTGTCTCCATGCGTCTATTGCTGCCTCGGGCACCTTATGGCCGTTCTGCTGTGAGTCAAAGATTTTCGAATCGGACGAAAAACTGATAGTGAATTGTAACTTTCAGGGCCACCTAATGACGATGGATCACTCAAATTGCGTCCCGATTCAATACATCGTCCTCCAGCAGACTTGTCTCCATGGGTCTATTGCTGCCTCGGGCACCTTATGGCCGTTCTGCTGTGAGCCTAGATTATCGAATGGGACGAAAAACTGATAGTGAATTGTAACGTTCAGGGCCACCTAATGACGATGGATCTCTCAAATTGCGTCCCGATTCAATACATCGTCCTCCAGCCGACTTGACTCCATGGGTCTATTGCTGCCTCGGGCACCTTATGGCCGTTCTGCTGTGAGTCTAGATTATCGAATGGGACGAAAAACTGATAGTGAATTGTAACCTTCAGGGCCACCTAATGACGATGGATCTCTCAAATTGCGTCCCGATTCAATACATCGTCCTCCAGCCGACTTGACTCCATGGGTCTATTGCTGCCTCGGGCACCTTATGGCCGTTCTGCTGTGACTCAAAGATTTTCGAATCGGACGAAAAACTGATAGTGAATTGTAACGTTCAGGGCCTCCTAATGACGATGGAACACTCAATTTGCGTCCCGATTCAATACATCGTCCTCCAGCCGACTTGTCTCCATGGGTCTATTGCTGCCTCGGGCACCTTATGGCCGTTCTGCTGTGAGTCTAGATTATCGAATGGGACGAAAAACTGATAGTGAATTGTAACGTTCAGGGCCTCCTAATGACGATGGCTCACTCAAATTGCGTCCCGATTCAATACATCGTCCTCCAGCAGACTTGACTCCATGGGTCTATTTCTGCCTCGGGCACCTTATGGCCGTTCTGCTGTGAGTCTAGATTATCGAATGGGACGAAAAACTGATAGTGAATTGTAACATTCAGGGCCTCCTAATGACGATGGATCACTCAAATTGCGTCCCGATTCGATACATCGTCCTCCAGCAGACTTGTCTCCATGGGTCGATTGCTGCCTCGGGCACCTAATGGCCGTTCTGCTGTGAGTCAAAAATTTTCGAATCGGACGAAAAACTGATAGTGAATTGTAACATTCAGGGCCACCTAATGACGATGGACCACGCAAATTGCGTCCCGATTCTGTACATCGTCCACTAGCCGACTTGACTCCATGGGACTATTGCTGCCTCGGGCACCTTATGGCCGTTCTGCTGTGAGTCTAGATTATAGAATGGGATGAAAAACTGATAGTGAATTGTAACTTTCAGGGCCACCTAATGACGATGGATCACTCAAATTGCGTCCCGATTCAATATATCGTCCTCCAGCAGACTTGTCTCCATGCGTCTATTGCTGCCTCGGGCACCTTATGGCCGTTCTGCTGTGAGTCAAAGATTTTCGAATCGGACGAAAAACTGATAGTGAATTGTAACTTTCAGGGCCACCTAATGACGATGGATCACTCAAATTGCGTCCCGATTCAATACATCGTCCTCCAGCAGACTTGTCTCCATGGGTCTATTGCTGCCTCGGGCACCTTATGGCCGTTCTGCTGTGAGTCTAGATTATCGAATGGGACGAAAAACTGATAGTGAATTGTAACGTTCAGGGCCACCTAAATACGATGGATCTCTCAAATTGCGTCCCGATTCAAAACATCGTCCTCCAGCCGACTTGACTCCATGGGTCTATTGCTGCCTCGTGCACTTTATGGCCGTTCTGCTGTGAGTCTAGATTATCGAATGGGACGAAAAACTGATAGTGAATTGTAACCTTCAGGGCCACCTAATGACGATGGATCTCTCAAATTGCGTCCCGATTCAATACATCGTCCTCCAGCCGACTTGACTCAATGGGTCTATTGCTGCCTCGGGCACCTTATGGCCGTTCTGCTGTGAGTCTAGATTATCGAATGGGACGAAAAACTGATAGTGAATTGTAACGTTCAGGGCCTCCTAATGACGATGGCTCACTCAAATTGCGTCCCGATTCAATACATCGTCCTCCAGCAGACTTGACTCCATGGGTCTATTGCTGCCTCGGGCACCTTATGGCCGTTCTGCTGTGAGTCTAGATTATCGAATGGGACGAAAAACTGATAGTGAATTGTAACGTTCAGGGCCACCTAATGACGATGGATCTCTCAAATTGCGTCCCGATTCAATACATCGTCCTCCAGCCGACTTGACTCCATGGGTCTATTGCTGCCTCCGGCACTTTATGGCCGTTCTGCTGTGAGTCTAGATTATCGAATGGGACGAAAAACTGATAGTGAATTGTAACCTTCAGGGCCACCTAATGACGATGGATCTCTCAAATTGCGTCCCGATTCAATACATCGTCCTCCAGCCGACTTGACTCCATGGGTCTATTGCTGCCTCGGGCACCTTATGGCCGTTCTGCTGTGAGTCTAGATTATCGAATGGGACGAAAAACTGATAGTGAATTGTAACGTTCAGGGCCTCCTAATGACGATGGCTCACTCAAATTGCGTCCCGATTCAATACATCGTCCTCCAGCAGACTTGACTCCATGGGTCTATTGCTGCCTCGGGCACCTTATGGCCGTTCTGCTGTGAGTCTAGATTATCGAATGGGACGAAAAACTGATAGTGAATTGTAACGTTCAGGGCCTCCTAATGACGATGGATCACTCAAATTGCGTCCCGATTCGATACATCGTCCTCCAGCAGACTTGTCTCCATGGGTCGATTGCTGCCACGGGCACCTAATGGCCGTTCTGCTGTGAGTCAAAGATTTTCGAATCGGACGAAAAACTGATAGTGAATTGTAACATTCAGGGCCACCTAATGACGATGGACCACGCAAATTGCGTCCCGATTCTGTACATCGTCCACTAGCCGACTTGACTCCATGGGACTATTGCTGCCTCGGGCACCTTATGGCCGTTCTGCTGTGAGTCTAGATTATAGAATGGGATGAAAAACTGATAGTGAATTGTAACTTTCAGGGCCACCTAATGACGATGGATCACTCAAATTGCGTCCCGATTCAATATATCGTCCTCCAGCAGACTTGTCTCCATGCGTCTATTGCTGCCTCGGGCACCTTATGGCCGTTCTGCTGTGAGTCAAAGATTTTCGAATCGGACGAAAAACTGATAGTGAATTGTAACTTTCAGGGCCACCTAATGACGATGGATCACTCAAATTGCGTCCCGATTCAATACATCGTCCTCCAGCAGACTTGTCTCCATGGGTCTATTGCTGCCTCGGGCACCTTATGGCCGTTCTGCTGTGAGTCTAGATTATCGAATGGGACGAAAAACTGATAGTGAATTGTAACGTTCAGGGCCACCTAATGACGATGGATCTCTCAAATTGCGTCCCGATTCAATACATCGTCCTCCAGCCGACTTGACTCCATGGGTCTATTGCTGCCTCGGGCACCTTATGGCCGTTCTGCTGTGAGTCTTGATTATCGAATGGGACGAAAAACTGATAGTGAATTGTAACCTTCAGGGCCACCTAATGACGATGGATCTCTCAAATTGCGTCCCGATTCAATACATCGTCCTCCAGCCGACTTGACTCCATGGGTCTATTGCTGCCTCGGGCACCTTATGGCCGTTCTGCTGTGACTCAAAGATTCTCGAATCGGACGAAAAACTGATAGTGAATTGTAACGTTCAGGGCCTCCTAATGACGATGGAACACTCAATTTGCGTCCCGATTCAATACATCGTCCTCCAGCCGACTTGTCTCCATGGGTCTATTGCTGCCTCGGGCACCTTATGGCCGTTCTGCTGTGAGTCTAGATTATCGAATGGGACGAAAAACTGATAGTGAATTGTAACGTTCAGGGCCTCCTAATGACGATGGCTCACTCAAATTGCGTCCCGATTCAATACATCGTCCTCCAGCAGACTTGACTCCATGGGTCTATTGCTGCCTCGGGCACCTTATGGCCGTTCTGCTGTGAGTCTAGATTATCGAATGGGACGAAAAACTGATAGTGAATTGTAACATTCAGGGCCTCCTAATGACGATGGATCACTCAAATTGCGTCCCGATTCGATACATCGTCCTCCAGCAGACTTGTCTCCATGGGTCGATTGCTGCCTCGGGCACCTAATGGCCGTTCTGCTGTGAGTCAAAAATTTTCGAATCGGACGAAAAACTGATAGTGAATTGTAACATTCAGGGCCACCTAATGACGATGGACCACGCAAATTGCGTCCCGATTCTGTACATCGTCCACTAGCCGACTTGACTCCATGGGACTATTGCTGCCTCGGGCACCTTATGGCCGTTCTGCTGTGAGTCTAGATTATAGAATGGGATGAAAAACTGATAGTGAATTGTAACTTTCAGGGCCACCTAATGACGATGGATCACTCAAATTGCGTCCCGATTCAATATATCGTCCTCCAGCAGACTTGTCTCCATGCGTCTATTGCTGCCTCGGGCACCTTATGGCCGTTCTGCTGTGAGTCAAAGATTTTCGAATCGGACGAAAAACTGATAGTGAATTGTAACTTTCAGGGCCACCTAATGACGATGGATCACTCAAATTGCGTCCCGATTCAATACATCGTCCTCCAGCAGACTTGTCTCCATGGGTCTATTGCTGCCTCGGGCACCTTATGGCCGTTCTGCTGTGAGTCTAGATTATCGAATGGGACGAAAAACTGATAGTGAATTGTAACGTTCAGGGCCACCTAATGACGATGGATCTCTCAAATTGCGTCCCGATTCAATACATCGTCCTCCAGCCGACTTGACCCCATGGGTCTATTGCTGCCTCGGGCACTTTATGGCCGTTCTGCTGTGAGTCTAGATTATCGAATGGGACGAAAAACTGATAGTGAATTGTAACCTTCAGGGCCACCTAATGACGATGGATCTCTCAAATTGCGTCCCGATTCAATACATCGTCCTCCAGCCGACTTGACTCAATGGGTCTATTGCTGCCTCGGGCACCTTATGGCCGTTCTGCTGTGAGTCTAGATTATCGAATGGGACGAAAAACTGATAGTGAATTGTAACGTTCAGGGCCTCCTAATGACGATGGCTCACTCAAATTGCGTCCCGATTCAATACATCGTCCTCCAGCAGACTTGACTCCATGGGTCTATTGCTGCCTCGGGCACCTTATGGCCGTTCTGCTGTGAGTCTAGATTATCGAATGGGACGAAAAACTGATAGTGAATTGTAACGTTCAGGGCCTCCTAATGACGATGGATCACTCAAATTGCGTCCCGATTCGATACATCGTCCTCCAGCAGACTTGTCTCCATGGGTCGATTGCTGCCTCGGGCACCTAATGGCCGTTCTGCTGTGAGTCAAAGATTTTCGAATCGGACGAAAAACTGATAGTGAATTGTAACATTCAGGGCCACCTAATGACGATGGACCACGCAAATTGCGTCCCGATTCTGTACATCGTCCACTAGCCGACTTGACTCCATGGGACTATTGCTGCCTCGGGCACCTTATGGCCGTTCTGCTGTGAGTCTAGATTATAGAATGGGATGAAAAACTGATAGTGAATTGTAACTTTCAGGGCCACCTAATGACGATGGATCACTCAAATTGCGTCCCGATTCAATATATCGTCCTCCAGCAGACTTGTCTCCATGCGTCTATTGCTGCCTCGGGCACCTTATGGCCGTTCTGCTGTGAGTCAAAGATTTTCGAATCGGACGAAAAACTGATAGTGAATTGTAACTTTCAGGGCCACCTAATGACGATGGATCACTCAAATTGCGTCCCGATTCAATACATCGTCCTCCAGCAGACTTGTCTCCATGGGTCTATTGCTGCCTCGGGCACCTTATGGCCGTTCTGCTGTGAGTCTAGATTATCGAATGGGACGAAAAACTGATAGTGAATTGTAACGTTCAGGGCCACCTAATGACGATGGATCTCTCAAATTGCGTCCCGATTAAATACATCGTCCTCCAGCCGACTTGACTCCATGGGTCTATTGCTGCCTCGGGCACTTTATGGCCGTTCTGCTGTGAGTCTAGATTATCGAATGGGACGAAAAACTGATAGTGAATTGTAACCTTCAGGGCCACCTAATGACGATGGATCTCTCAAATTGCGTCCCGATTCAATACATCGTCCTCCAGCCGACTTGACTCCATGGGTCTATTGCTGCCTCGGGCACCTTATGGCCGTTCTGCTGTGAGTCTAGATTATCGAATGGGACGAAAAACTGATAGTGAATTGTAACGTTCAGGGCCTCCTAATGACGATGGCTCACTCAAATTGCGTCCCGATTCAATACATCGTCCTCCAGCAGACTTGACTCCATGGGTCTATTGCTGCCTCGGGCACCTTATGGCCGTTCTGCTGTGAGTCTAGATTATCGAATGGGACGAAAAACTGATAGTGAATTGTAACGTTCAGGGCCACCTAATGACGATGGATCTCTCAAATTGCGTCCCGATTCAATACATCGTCCTCCAGCCGACTTGACTCCATGGGTCTATTGCTGCCTCGGGCACCTTATGGCCGTTCTGCTGTGAGTCTAGATTATCGAATGGGACGAAAAACTGATAGTGAATTGTAACTTTCAGGGCCACCTAATGACGATGGATCACTCAAATTGCGTCCCGATTCAATATATCGTCCTCCAGCAGACTTGTCTCCATGCGTCTATTGCTGCCTCGGGCACCTTATGGCCGTTCTGCTGTGAGTCAAAGATTTTCGAATCGGACGAAAAACTGATAGTGAATTGTAACTTTCAGGGCCACCTAATGACGATGGATCACTCAAATTGCGTCCCGATTCAATACATCGTCCTCCAGCAGACTTGTCTCCATGGGTCTATTGCTGCCTCGGGCACCTTATGGCCGTTCTGCTGTGAGTCTAGATTATCGAATGGGACGAAAAACTGATAGTGAATTGTAACATTCAGGGCCACCTAATGACGATGGACCACGCAAATTGCGTCCCGATTCTGTACATCGTCCACTAGCCGACTTGACTCCATGGGACTATTGCTGCCTCGGGCACCTTATGGCCGTTCTGCTGTGAGTCTAGATTATAGAATGGGATGAAAAACTGATAGTGAATTGTAACTTTCAGGGCCACCTAATGACGATGGATCACTCAAATTGCGTCCCGATTCAATATATCGTCCTCCAGCAGACTTGTCTCCATGCGTCTATTGCTGCCTCGGGCACCTTATGGCCGTTCTGCTGTGAGTCAAAGATTTTCGAATCGGACGAAAAACTGATAGTGAATTGTAACTTTCAGGGCCACCTAATGACGATGGATCACTCAAATTGCGTCCCGATTCAATACATCGTCCTCCAGCAGACTTGTCTCCATGGGTCTATTGCTGCCTCGGGCACCTTATGGCCGTTCTGCTGTGAGTCTAGATTATCGAATGGGACGAAAAACTGATAGTGAATTGTAACGTTCAGGGCCACCTAATGACGATGGATCTCTCAAATTGCGTCCCGATTCAATACATCGTCCTCCAGCCGACTTGACTCCATGGGTCTATTGCTGCCTCGGGCACCTTATGGCCGTTCTGCTGTGAGTCTAGATTATCGAATGGGACGAAAAACTGATAGTGAATTGTAACCTTCAGGGCCACCTAATGACGATGGATCTCTCAAATTGCGTCCCGATTCAATACATCGTCCTCCAGCCGACTTGACTCCATGGGTCTATTGCTGCCTCGGGCACCTTATGGCCGTTCTGGTGTGACTCAAAGATTTTCGAATCGGACGAAAAACTGATAGTGAATTGTAACGTTCAGGGCCTCCTAATGACGATGGCTCACTCAAATTGCGTCCCGATTCAATACATCGTCCTCCAGCAGACTTGACTCCATGGGTCTATTGCTGCCTCGGGCACCTTATGGCCGTTCTGCTGTGAGTCTAGATTATCGAATGGGACGAAAAACTGATAGTGAATTGTAACGTTCAGGGCCTCCTAATGACGATGGATCACTCAAATTGCGTCCCGATTCGATACATCGTCCTCCAGCAGACTTGTCTCCATGGGTCGATTGCCGCCTCGGGCACCTAATGGCCGTTCTGCTGTGAGTCAAAGATTTTCGAATCGGACGAAAAACTGATAGTGAATTGTAACATTCAGGGCCACCTAATGACGATGGACCACGCAAATTGCGTCCCGATTCTGTACATCGTCCACTAGCCGACTTGACTCCATGGGACTATTGCTGCCTCGGGCACCTTATGGCCGTTCTGCTGTGAGTCTAGATTATAGAATGGGATGAAAAACTGATAGTGAATTGTAACTTTCAGGGCCACCTAATGACGATGGATCACTCAAATTGCGTCCCGATTCAATATATCGTCCTCCAGCAGACTTGTCTCCATGCGTCTATTGCTGCCTCGGGCACCTTATGGCCGTTCTGCTGTGAGTCAAAGATTTTCGAATCGGACGAAAAACTGATAGTGAATTGTAACTTTCAGGGCCACCTAATGACGATGGATCACTCAAATTGCGTCCCGATTCAATACATCGTCCTCCAGCAGACTTGTCTCCATGGGTCTATTGCTGCCTCGGGCACCTTATGGCCGTTCTGCTGTGAGTCTAGATTATCGAATGGGACGAAAAACTGATAGTGAATTGTAACGTTCAGGGCCACCTAATGACGATGGATCTCTCAAATTGCGTCCCGATTCAATACATCGTCCTCCAGCCGACTTGACTCCATGGGTCTATTGCTGCCTCGGGCACCTTATGGCCGTTCTGCTGTGAGTCTAGATTATCGAATGGGACGAAAAACTGATAGTGAATTGTAACCTTCAGGGCCACCTAATGACGATGGATCTCTCAAATTGCGTCCCGATTCAATACATCGTCCTCCAGCCGACTTGACTCCATGGGTCTATTGCTGCCTCGGGCACCTTATGGCCGTTCTGCTGTGACTCAAAGATTTTCGAATCGGACGAAAAACTGATAGTGAATTGTAACGTTCAGGGCCTCCTAATGACGATGGAACACTCAATTTGCGTCCCGATTCAATACATCGTCCTCCAGCCGACTTGTCTCCATGGGTCTATTGCTGCCTCGGGCACCTTATGGCCGTTCTGCTGTGAGTCTAGATTATCGAATGGGACGAAAAACTGATAGTGAATTGTTACGTTCAGGGCCACCTAATGACGATGGATCTCTCAAATTGCGTCCCGATTCAATACATCGTCCTCCAGCCGACTTGACTCCATGGGTCTATTGCTGCCTCGGGCACCTTATGGCCGTTCTGCTGTGAGTCTAGATTATCGAATGGGACGAAAAACTGATAGTGAATTGTAACGTTCAGGGCCTCCTAATGACGATGGATCACTCAAATTGCGTCCCGATTCGATACATCGTCCTCCAGCAGACTTGTCTCCATGGGTCGATTGCTGCCTCGGGCAGCCGTTCTGCTGTGAGTCAAAGATTTTCGAATCGGACGAAAAACTGATAGTGAATTGTAACATTCAGGGCCACCTAATGACGATGGACCACGCAAATTGCGTCCCGATTCAATACATCGTCCGCCAGCCGAGTTGACTCCATGGGTCTATTGCTGCCTCGGGCACCTTATGGCCGTTCTGCTGTGAATCTAGATTATCGAATAGGACGAAAAACTGATGGTGAATTGTAACGTTCAGGGCCACCTAATGACGATGGATCACTCAAATTGTGTCCCGATTCGATACATCGTCCTCCAGCAGACTTGTCTCCATGGGTCTATTGCTGCTTCGGGCACCTTATGGCAGTCCTGCTGTGACTCAAAGATTTTCGAATCGGACGAAAAACTGATAGTGAATTGTAACGTTCAGGGCCTCCTAATGACGATGGAACACTCAAATTGCGTCCAGATTCAATACATCGTCCTCCAGCAGACGTGTCTCCATGAATCTATTGCTGCCTCGGGCACCTTATGGCCGTTCTGCTGTGAGTCAAAGATTTTCGAATCGGACGAAAAACTGATAGTGAATTGTAACATTCAGCGCCACCTAATAACGATGGACCACACAAATTGCGTCCCGATTCAGTACATCGTCCTCCAGCCGACCTGACTCCATGGGTCTATTGCTGCCTCGGGCACCTTATGGCCGTTCTGCTGTGAGTCTAGATTATCGAATGGGACGAAAAACTGATAGTGAATTGTAACGTTCAGGGCCACCTAATGACGATGGATCACTCAAATTGCGTCCCGATTCAATATATCGTCCTCCAGCAGACTTGTTTCCATGGGTCTATAGTTGCCTCGGGCACCTTATGGCCGTTCTGCTGTGAGTCAAAGTATTCGAATCGGACGAAAAACTGATAGTGAATTGTAACGTTCAGGGCCACCTAATGACGATGGATCACTCAAATTGCGTCCCGATTCAATATATCGTCCTCCAGCAGACTTGTTTCCATGGGTCTATAGTTGCCTCGGGCACCTTATGGCCGTTCTGCTGTGAGTCAAAGATTTTCGAATCGGACGAAAAACTGATAGTGAATTGTAACTTTCAGGGCAACCTAATGACGATGGATCACTCAAATTGCGTCCCGATTCAATACATCGTCCTCCAGCCGACTTGTCTCCATGGGTCTATTGCTGCCTCGGGCACCTTATGGCCGTTCTGCTGTGAGTCAAAGATTTTCGAATCGGACGAAAAACTGATAGTAAATTGGAACGTTCAGGGCCTCCTAAGGACGATGGAACACTCAAATTGCGTCCCGATTCAATACATCGTCCTCCAGCGGACTTGTCTCCATTGGTCTATTGCTGCCTCGGGCAACTAATGGCCGTTCTGCTGTGAGTCAAAGACTTTCGAATCGGACGAAAAACTGATAGTGAATTGTAACATTCAGGGCCACCTAATGACGATGGACCACGCAAATTGCGTCCCGATTCAATACATCGTCCGCCAGCCGAGTTGACTCCATGGGTCTATTACTGCCTCGGGCACCTTATGGCCGTTCTGCTGTGAATCTAGATTATCGAATGGGACGAAAAACTGATAGTGAATTGTAACGTTCAGGGCTACCTAATGACGATGGATCACTCAAATTGCGTCCCGATTCAATACATCGTCCTCCAGCCGACTTGTCTCCATGGGTCTATTGCTGCCTCGGCCACCTTATGGCCGTTCTGCTGTGAGTCTAGATTATCGAATGGGACGAAAAACTGATAGTGAATTGTAACTTTCAGGGCCACCTAATGACGATGGATCACTCAAATTGCGTCCCGATTCAATACATCGTCCTCCAGCAGACTTGTCTCCATGGGTCTATTGCTGCCTCGGGCACCTTATGGCCGTTCTGCTGTGAGTCAAAGATTTTCGAATCGGACGAAAAACCTGATAGTGATTTGTAACATTCAGGGCCACCTAATGACGATGGACCACACAAATTGCATCCCGATTCAGTACATCGTCCACTAGCCGACTTGACTCCATGGGACTATTGCTGCCTCGGGCACCTTATGGCCGATCTGCTGTGAGTCTAGATTATCGAATGGGATGAAAAACTGATAGTGAATTGTAACGTTTAGGGCCACCTAATGACGATGGATCACTCAAATTGCGTCCCGATTCAATACATCGTCCTCCAGCAGACTTGTCTCCATGGGTCTATTGCTGCCTCGGGCACCTTATGGCAGTCCTGCTGTGACTCAAAGATTTTCGAATCGGACGAAAAACTGATAGTGAATTGTAACGTTCAGGGCCTCCTAATGACGATGGAACACTCAAATTGCGTCCCGATTCAATACATCGTCCTCCAGCCGACTTGACTCCATGGGTCTATTGCTGCCTCGGGCACTTTATGGCCGTTCTGCTGTGAGTCTAGATTATCGAATGGGACGAAAAACTGATAGTGAATTGTAACCTTCAGGGCCACTTAATGACGATGGATCTCTCAAATTGCGTCCCGATTCAATACATCGTCCTCCAGCCGACTTGACTCAATGGGTCTATTGCTGCCTCGGGCACCTTATGGCCGTTCTGCTGTGAGTCTAGATTATCGAATGGGACGAAAAACTGATAGTGAATTGTAACGTTCAGGGCCTCCTAATGACGATGGCACACTCAAATTGCGTCCCGATTCAATACATCGTCCTCCAGCAGACTTGACTCCATGGGTCTATTGCTGCCTCGGGCACCTTATGGCCGTTCTGCTGTGAGTCTAGATTATCGAATGGGACGAAAAACTGATAGTGAATTGTAACGTTCAGGGCCTCCTAATGACGATGGATCACTCAAATTGCGTCCCGATTCGATACATCGTCCTCCAGCAGACTTGTCTCCATGGGTCGATTGCTGCCTCGGGCACCTAATGGCCGTTCTGCTGTGAGTCAAAGATTTTCGAATCGGACGAAAAACTGATAGTGAATTGTAACATTCAGGGCCACCTAATGACGATGGACCACGCAAATTGCGTCCCGATTCTGTACATCGTCCACTAGCCGACTTGACTCCATGGGACTATTGCTGCCTCGGGCACCTTATGGCCGTTCTGCTGTGAGTCTAGATTATAGAATGGGATGAAAAACTGATAGTGAATTGTAACTTTCAGGGCCACCTAATGACGATGGATCACTCAAATTGCGTCCCGATTCAATATATCGTCCTCCAGCAGACTTGTCTCCATGCGTCTATTGCTGCCTCGGGCACCTTATGGCCGTTCTGCTGTGAGTCAAAGATTTTCGAATCGGACGAAAAACTGATAGTGAATTGTAACGTTCAGGGCCACCTAATGACGATGGATCTCTCAAATTGCGTCCCGATTCAATACATCGTCCTCCAGCCGACTTGACTCCATGGGTCTATTGCTGCCTCGGGCACCTTATGGCCGTTCTGCTGTGAGTCTAGATTATCGAATGGGACGAAAAACTGATAGTGAATTGTAACCTTCAGGGCCACCTAATGACGATGGATCTCTCAAATTGCGTCCCGATTCAATACATCGTCCTCCAGCCGACTTGACTCCATGGGTCTATTGCTGCCTCGGGCACCTTATGGCCGTTCTGCTGTGACTCAAAGATTTTCGAATCGGACGAAAAACTGATAGTGAATTGTAACGTTCAGGGCCTCCTAATGACGATGGAACACTCAATTTGCGTCCCGATTCAATACATCGTCCTCCAGCCGACTTGTCTCCATGGGTCTATTGCTGCCTCGGGCACCTTATGGCCGTTCTGCTGTGAGTCAAGATTATCGAATGGGACGAAAAACTGATAGTGAATTGTTACGTTCAGGGCCACCTAATGACGATGGATCTCTCAAATTGCGTCCCGATTCAATACATCGTCCTCCAGCCGACTTGACTCCATGGGTCTATTGCTGCCTCGGGCACCTTATGGCCGTTCTGCTGTGAGTCTAGATTATCGAATGGGACGAAAAACTGATAGTGAATTGTAACGTTCAGGGCCTCCTAATGACGATGGATCACTCAAATTGCGTCCCGATTCGATACATCGTCCTCCAGCAGACTTGTCTCCATGGGTCGATTGCTGCCTCGGGCAGCCGTTCTGCTGTGAGTCAAAGATTTTCGAATCGGACGAAAAACTGATAGTGAATTGTAACATTCAGGGCCACCTAATGACGATGGACCACGCAAATTGCGTCCCGATTCAATACATCGTCCGCCAGCCGAGTTGACTCCATGGGTCTATTGCTGCCTCGGGCACCTTATGGCCGTTCTGCTGTGAATCTAGATTATCGAATAGGACGAAAAACTGATAGTGAATTGTAACGTTCAGGGCCACCTAATGACGATGGATCACTCAAATTGTGTCCCGATTCAATACATCGTCCTCCAGCAGACTTGTCTCCATGGGTCTATTGCTGCTTCGGGCACCTTATGGCAGTCCTGCTGTGACTCAAAGATTTTCGAATCGGACGAAAAACTGATAGTGAATTGTAACGTTCAGGGCCTCCTAATGACGATGGAACACTCAAATTGCGTCCCGATTCAATACATCGTCCTCCAGCAGACGTGTCTCCATGAATCTATTGCTGCCTCGGGCACCTTATGGCCGTTCTGCTGTGAGTCAAAGATTTTCGAATCGGACGAAAAACTGATAGTGAATTGTAACATTCAGCGCCACCTAATAACGATGGACCACACAAATTGCGTCCCGATTCAGTACATCGTCCTCCAGCCGACCTGACTCCATGGGTCTATTGCTGCCTCGGGCACCTTATGGCCGTTCTGCTGTGAGTCTAGATTATCGAATGGGACGAAAAACTGATAGTGAATTGTAACGTTCAGGGCCACCTAATGACGATGGATCACTCAAATTGCGTCCCGATTCAATATATCGTCCTCCAGCAGACTTGTTTCCATGGGTCTATAGTTGCCTCGGGCACCTTATGGCCGTTCTGCTGTGAGTCAAAGTATTCGAATCGGACGAAAAACTGATAGTGAATTGTAACGTTCAGGGCCACCTAATGACGATGGATCACTCAAATTGCGTCCCGATTCAATATATCGTCCTCCAGCAGACTTGTTTCCATGGGTCTATAGTTGCCTCGGGCACCTTATGGCCGTTCTGCTGTGAGTCAAAGATTTTCGAATCGGACGAAAAACTGATAGTGAATTGTAACTTTCAGGGCAACCTAATGACGATGGATCACTCAAATTGCGTCCCGATTCAATACATCGTCCTCCAGCCGACTTGTCTCCATGGGTCTATTGCTGCCTCGGGCACCTTATGGCCGTTCTGCTGTGAGTCAAAGATTTTCGAATCGGACGAAAAACTGATAGTAAATTGGAACGTTCAGGGCCTCCTAAGGACGATGGAACACTCAATTTGCGTCCCGATTCAATACATCGTCCTCCAGCGGACTTGTCTCCATTGGTCTATTGCTGCCTCGGGCAACTAATGGCCGTTCTGCTGTGAGTCAAAGACTTTCGAATCGGACGAAAAACTGATAGTGAATTGTAACATTCAGGGCCACCTAATGACGATGGACCACGCAAATTGCGTCCCGATTCAATACATCGTCCGCCAGCCGAGTTGACTCCATGGGTCTATTACTGCCTCGGGCACCTTATGGCCGTTCTGCTGTGAATCTAGATTATCGAATGGGACGAAAAACTGATAGTGAATTGTAACGTTCAGGGCTACCTAATGACGATGGATCACTCAAATTGCGTCCCGATTCAATACATCGTCCTCCAGCCGATTTGTCTCCATGGGTCTATTGCTGCCTCGGCCACCTTATGGCCGTTCTGCTGTGAGTCTAGATTATCGAATGGGACGAAAAACTGATAGTGAATTGTAACTTTCAGGGCCACCTAATGACGATGGATCACTCAAATTGCGTCCCGATTCAATACATCGTCCTCCAGCAGTCTTGTCTCCATGGGTCTATTGCTGCCTCGGGCACCTTATGGCCGTTCTGCTGTGAGTCAAAGATTTTCGAATCGGACGAAAAACCTGATAGTGATTTGTAACATTCAGGGCCACCTAATGACGATGGACCACACAAATTGCGTCCCGATTCAGTACATCGTCCACTAGCCGACTTGACTCCATGGGACTATTGCTGCCTCGGGCACCTTATGGCCGATCTGCTGTGAGTCTAGATTATCGAATGGGATGAAAAACTGATAGTGAATTGTAACGTTCAGGGCCACCTAATGACGATGGATCACTCAAATTGCGTCCCGATTCAATACATCGTCCTCCAGCAGACTTGTCTCCATGGGTCTATTGCTGCCTCGGGCACCTTATGGCAGTCCTGCTGTGACTCAAAGATTTTCGAATCGGACGAAAAACTGATAGTGAATTGTAACGTTCAGGGCCTCCTAATGACGATGGAACACTCATTTGCGTCCCGATTCAATACATCGTCCTCCAGCAGACTTGTCTCCATGGGTCTATTGCTGCCTCGGGCACCTTATGGCCGTTCTGCTGTGAGTCAAAGATTTTCGAATCGGACGAAAAACTGATAGTGAATTGTAACATTCAGGGCCACCTAATGACGATGGACCACACAAATTGCGTCCCGATTCAGTACATCGTCCTCCAGCCGACCTGACTCCATGGGTCTATTGCTGCCTCGGGGACCTTATGGCCGTTCTCCTGTGAGTCAAAGATTTTCAAATCGGACGAAAAACTAATAGTGAATTGAAACTTTCAGGGCCACCTAATGACGATGGATAACTCAAATTGCGTACCGATTCAATACATCGTCCACCAGCCGACTTGTCTCCATGGGTCTATTGCTGCCTCGGGCACCTTATGGCCGTTCTGCTGTGAGTCAAATATTTTCGAATCGGACGAAAAACTGATAGTGAATTGTAACGTTCAGGGCCTCCTAATGACGATGGAACACTCAAATTGCGTCCCGATTCAATACATCGTCCTCCAGCAGACTTGTCTCCATGCGTCTATTGCTGCCTCGGGCACCTTATGGCCGTTCTGCTGTGAGTCAAAGATTTTCGAATCGGACGAAAAACTGATAGTGAATTGTAACTTTCAGTGCCTCCTAATGACGATGGAACACTCAAATTGCGTCCCGATTCAATACATCGTCCTCCAGCAGACTTGTCTCCATGGGTCGATTGCTGCCTCGGGCACCTAATGGCCGTTCTGCTGTGAGTCAAAGATTTTCGAATCGGACGAAAAACTGATAGTGAATTGTAACATTCAGGGCCACCTAATGACGATGGACCACGCAAATTGCGTCCCGATTCTGTACATCGTCCACTAGCCGACTTGACTCCATGGGACTATTGCTGCCTCGGGCACCTTATGGCCGATCTGCTGTGAGTCTAGATTATCGAATGGGATGAAAAACTGATAGTGAATTGTAACGTTCAGGGCCACCTAATGACGATGGATCACTCAAATTGCGTCCCGATTCAATACATCGTCCTCCAGCAGACTTGTCTCCATGGGTCTATTGCTGCCTCGGGCACCTTATGGCAGTCCTGCTGTGACTCAAAGATTTTCGAATCGGACGAAAAACTGATAGTGAATTGTAACGTTCAGGGCCTCCTAATGACGATGGAACACTCATTTGCGTCCCGATTCAATACATCGTCCTCCAGCAGACTTGTCTCCATGGGTCTATTGCTGCCTCGGGCACCTTATGGCCGTTCTGCTGTGAGTCAAAGATTTTCGAATCGGACGAAAAACTGATAGTGAATTGTAACATTCAGGGCCACCTAATGACGATGGACCACACAAATTGCGTCCCGATTCAGTACATCGTCCTCCAGCCGACCTGACTCCATGGGTCTATTGCTGCCTCGGGGACCTTATGGCCGTTCTCCTGTGAGTCAAAGATTTTCAAATCGGACGAAAAACTAATAGTGAATTGAAACTTTCAGGGCCACCTAATGACGATGGATAACTCAAATTGCGTACCGATTCAATACATCGTCCACCAGCCGACTTGTCTCCATGGGTCTATTGCTGCCTCGGGCACCTTATGGCCGTTCTGCTGTGAGTCAAATATTTTCGAATCGGACGAAAAACTGATAGTGAATTGTAACGTTCAGGGCCTCCTAATGACGATGGAACACTCAAATTGCGTCCCGATTCAATACATCGTCCTCCAGCAGACTTGTCTCCATGCGTCTATTGCTGCCTCGGGCACCTTATGGCCGTTCTGCTGTGAGTCAAAGATTTTCGAATCGGACGAAAAACTGATAGTGAATTGTAACTTTCAGTGCCTCCTAATGACGATGGAACACTCAAATTGCGTCCCGATTCAATACATCGTCCTCCAGCAGACTTGTCTCCATGGGTCGATTGCTGCCTCGGGCACCTAATGGCCGTTCTGCTGTGAGTCAAAGATTTTCGAATCGGACGAAAAACTGATAGTGAATTGTAACATTCAGGGCCACCTAATGACGATGGACCACGCAAATTGCGTCCCGATTCTGTACATCGTCCACTAGCCGACTTGACTCCATGGGACTATTGCTGCCTCGGGCACCTTATGGCCGTTCTGCTGTGAGTCTAGATTATAGAATGGGATGAAAAACTGATAGTGAATTGTAACTTTCAGGGCCTTCTAATGACGATGGATCACTCAAATTGCGTCCCGATTCAATACATCGTCCTCCAGCAGACTTGTCTCCATGGGTCTATTGCTGCCTCGGGCACCTTATGGCCGTTCTGCTGTGAGTCTAGATTATCGAATGGGACGAAAAACTGATAGTGAATTGTAACGTTCAGGGCCACCAAATGACGATGGATCTCTCAAATTGCGTCCCGATTCAATACATCGTCCTCCAGCCGACTTGACTCCATGGGTCTATTGCTGCCTCGGGCACCTTATGGCCGTTCTGCTGTGAGTCTAGATTATCGAATGGGACGAAAAACTGATAGTGAATTGTAACCTTCAGGGCCACCTAATGACGATGGATCTCTCAAATTGCGTCCCGATTCAATACATCGTCCTCCAGCCGACTTGACTCCATGGGTCTATTGCTGCCTCGGGCACCTTATGGCCGTTCTGCTGTGACTCAAAGATTTTCGAATCGGACGAAAAACTGATAGTGAATTGTAACGTTCAGGGCCTCCTAATGACGATGGAACACTCAAATTGCGTCCCGATTCAATACATCGTCCTCCAGCCGACTTGTCTCCATGGGTCTATTGCTGCCTCGGGCACCTTATGGCCGTTCTGCTGTGAGTCTAGATTATCGAATGGGACGAAAAACTGATAGTGAATTGTAACGTTCAGGGCCTCCTAATGACGATGGATCACTCAAATTGCGTCCCGATTCGATACATCGTCCTCCAGCAGACTTGTCTCCATGGGTCGATTGCTGCCTCGGGCAGCCGTTCTGCTGTAAGATTTTCGAATCGGACGAAAAACTGATAGTGAATTGTAACATTCAGGGCCACCTAATGACGATGGACCACGCAAATTGCGTCCCGATTCAATACATCGTCCTCCAGCCGAGTTGTCTCCATGGGTCTATTGCTGCCTCGGGCACCTTATGGCCGTTCTGCTGTGAATCTAAATTATCGAATAGGACGAAAAACTGATAGTGAATTGTAACGTTCAGGGCCACCTAATGACGATGGATCACTCAAATTGTGTCCCGATTCAATACATCGTCCTCCAGCAGACTTGTCTCCATGGGTCTATTGCTGCTTCGGGCACCTTATGGCAGTCCTGCTGTGACTCAAAGATTTTCGAATCGGACGAAAAACTGATAGTGAATTGTAGCGTTCAGGGCCTCCTAATGACGATGGAACACTCAAATTGCGTCCCGATTCAATACATCGTCCTCCAGCAGACGTGTCTCCATGGGTCTATTGCTGCCTCGGGCACCTTATGGCCGTTCTGCTGTGAGTCAAAGATTTTCGAATCGGACGAAAAACTGATAGTGAATTGTAACATTCAGCGCCACCTAATGACGATGGACCACACAAATTGCGTCCTGATTCAGTACATCGTCCTCCAGCCGACCTGACTCCATGGGTCTATTGCTGCCTCGGGCACCTTATGGCCGTTCTGCTGTGAGTCTAGATTATCGAATGGGACGAAAAACTGATAGTGAATTGTAACGTTCAGGGCCACCTAATGACGATGGATCACTCAAATTGCGTCCCGATTCAATATATCGTCCTCCAGCAGACTTGTTTCCATGGCTCTACAGTTACCTCGGGCACCTTATGGCCGTTCTGCTGTGAGTCAAAGATTTTCGAATCGGACGAAAAACTGATAGTGAATTGTAACGTTCAGGGCCACCTAATGACGATGGATCACTCAAATTGCGTCCCGATTCAATATATCGTCCTCCAGCAGACTTGTTTCCATGGGCCTATAGTTGCCTCGGGCACCTTATGGCCGTTCTGCTGTGAGTCAAAGATTTTCGAATCGGACGAAAAACTGATATTGAATTGTAACTTTCAGGGCAACCTAATGACGATGGATCACTCAAATTGCGTCCCGATTCAATACATCGTCCTCCAGCCGACTTGTCTCCATGGGTCTATTGCTGCCTCGGGCACCTTATGGCCGTTCTGCTGTGAGTCAAAGATTTTCGAATCGGACGAAAAACTGATAGTAAATTGGAACGTTCAGGGCCTCCTAAGGACGATGGAACACTCAAATTGCGTCCCGATTCAATACATCGTCCTCCAGCGGACTTGTCTCCATTGGTCTATTGCTGCCTCGGGCAACTAATGGCCGTTCTGCTGTGAGTCAAAGACTTTCGAATCGGACGAAAAACTGATAGTGAATTGTAACATTCAGGGCCACCTAATGACGATGGACCACGCAAATTGCGTCCCGATTCAATACATCGTCCGCCAGCCGAGTTGACTCCATGGGTCTATTACTGCCTCGGGCACCTTATGGCCTTTCTGCTGTGAATCTAGATTATCGAATGGGACGAAAAACTGATAGTGAATTGTAACGTTCAGGGCTACCTAATGACGATGGATCACTCAAATTGCGTCCCGATTCAATACATCGTCCTCCAGCAGACTTGTCTCCATGGGTCGATTGCTGCCTCGGGCACCTTATGGCCGTTCTGCTGTGAGTCAAAGATTTTCGAATGGGACGAAAAACTGATAGTGAATTGTAACTTTCAGGGCCACCTAATGACGATGGAATACTCAAATTGCGTCCCGATTCAATACATCGTCCTCCAGCAGACTTGTCTCCATGGGTCGATTGCTGCCTCGGGCACCTTATGGCCGTTCTGCTGTGAGTCAAAGATTTTCGAATCGGACGTAAAACCTGATAGTGATTTGTAACATTCAGGGCCACCTAATGACGATGGACCACACAAATTGCGTCCCGATTCAGTACATCGTCCACTAGCCGACTTGACTCCATGGGACTATTGCTGCCTCGGGCACCTTATGGCCGTTCTGCTGTGAGTCTAGATTATCGAATGGGATGAAAAACTGATAGTGAATTGTAACGTTCAGGGCCACCTAATGACGATGGATCACTCAAATTGCGTCCCGATTCAATACATCGTCCTCCAGCAGACTTGTCTCCATGGGTCTATTGCTGCCTCGGGCACCTTATGGCAGTCCTGCTGTGACTCAAAGATTTTCGAATCGGACGAAAAACTGATAGTGAATTGTAACGTTCAGGGCCACCTAATGACGATGGAACACTCAAATTGCGTCCCGATTCAATACATCGTCCTCCAGCAGACTTGTCTCCATGGGTCTATTGCTGCCTCGGGCACCTTATGGCCGTTCTGCTGTGAGTCAAAGATTTTCGAATCGGACGAAAAACTGATAGTGAATTGTAACATTCAGGGCCACCTAATGACGATGGACCACACAAATTGCGTCCCGATTCAGTACATCGTCCTCCAGCCGACCTGACTCCATGGGTCTATTGCTGCCTCGGGCACCTTATGGCCGTTCTGCTGTGAGTCAAATATTTTCGAATCGGACGAAAAACTGATAGTGAATTGTAACGTTCAGGGCCTCCTAATGACGATGGAACACTCAAATTGCGTCCCGATTCAATACATCGTCCTCCAGCAGACTTGTCTCCATGCGTCTATTGCTGCCTCGGGCACCTTATGGCCGTTCTGCTGTGAGTCAAAGATTTTCGAATCGGACGAAAAACTGATAGTGAATTGTAACTTTCATTCCCTCCTAATGACGATGGAACACTCAAATTGCGTCCCGATTCAATACATCGTCCTCCAGCAGACTTGTCTCCATGGGTCGATTGCTGCCTCGGGCACCTAATGGCCGTTCTGCTGTGAGTCAAAGATTTTCGAATCGGACGAAAAACTGATAGTGAATTGTAACATTCAGGGCCACCTAATGACGATGGACCACGCAAATTGCGTCCCGATTCTGTACATCGTCCACTAGCCGACTTGACTCCATGGGACTATTGCTGCCTCGGGCACCTTATGGCCGTTCTGCTGTGAGTCTAGATTATAGAATGGGATGAAAAACTGATAGTGAATTGTAACTTTCAGGGCCACCTAATGACGATGGATCACTCAAATTGCGTCCCGATTCAATATATCGTCCTCCAGCAGACTTGTCTCCATGCGTCTATTGCTGCCTCGGGCACCTTATGGCCGTTCTGCTGTGAGTCAAAGATTTTCGAATCGGACGAAAAACTGATAGTGAATTGTAACTTTCAGGGCCACCTAATGACGATGGATCACTCAAATTGCGTCCCGATTCAATACATCGTCCTCCAGCAGACTTGTCTCCATGGGTCTATTGCTGCCTCCGGCACCTTATGGCCGTTCTGCTGTGAGTCTAGATTATCGAATGGGACGAAAAACTGATAGTGAATTGTAACGTTCAGGGCCACCTAATGACGATGGATCTCTCAAATTGCGTCCCGATTCAATACATCGTCCTCCAGCCGACTTGACTCCATGGGTCTATTGCTGCCTCGGGCACCTTATGGCCGTTCTGCTGTGAGTCTAGACTATCGAATGGGACGAAATACTGATAGTGAATTGTAACCTTCAGGGCCACCTAATGACGATGGATCTCTCAAATTGCGTCCCGATTCAATACATCGTCCTCCAGCCGACTTGACTCCATGGGTCTATTGCTGCCTCGGGCACCTTATGGCCGTTCTGCTGTGACTCAAAGATTTTCGAATCGGACGAAAAACTGATAGTGAATTGTAATGTACAGGGCCTCCTAATGACGATGGAACACTCAAATTGCGTCCCGATTCAATACATCGTCCTCCAGCCGACTTGTCTCCATGGGTCTATTGCTGCCTCGGGCACCTTATGGCCGTTCTGCTGTGAGTCTAGATTATCGAATGGGACGAAAAACTGATAGTGAATTGTAACGTTCAGGGCCACCTAATGACGATGGATCTCTCAAATTGCGTCCCGATTCAATACATCGTCCTCCAGCCGACTTGACTCCATGGGTCTATTGCTGCCTCGGGCACCTTATGGCCGTTCTGCTGTGAGTCTAGATTATCGAATGGGACGAAAAACTGATAGTGAATTGTAACGTTCAGGGCCTCCTAATGACGATGGATCACTCAAATTGCGTCCCGATTCGATACATCGTCCTCCAGCAGACTTGTCTCCATGGGTCGATTGCTGCCTCGGGCAGCCGTTCTGCTGTGAGTCAAAGATTTTCGAATCGGACGAAAAACTGATAGTGAATTGTAACATTCAGGGCCACCTAATGACGATGGAACACGCAAATTGCGTCCCGATTCAATACATCGTCCTCCAGCCGAGTTGACTCCATGGGTCTATTGCTGCCTCGGGCACCTTTTGGCCGTTCTGCTGTGAATCTAGATTATCGAATAGGACGAAAAACTTATAGTGAATTGTAACGTTCAGGGCCACCTAATGACGATGGATCACTCAAATTGTGTCCCGATTCAATACATCGTCCTCCAGCAGACTTGTCTCCATGGGTCTATTGCTGCTTCGGGCACCTTATGGCAGTCCTGCTGTGACTCAAAGATTTTCGAATCGGACGAAAAACTGATAGTGAATTGTAACGTTCAGGGCCTCCTAATGACGATGGAACACTCAAATTGCGTCCCGATTCAATACATCGTCCTCCAGCAGACGTGTCTCCATGGGTCTATTGCTGCCTCGGGCACCTTATGGCCGTTCTGCTGTGAGTCAAAGATTTTAAATCGGACGAAAAACTGATAGTGAATTGTAACATTCAGCGCCACCTAATGACGATGGACCACACAAATTGCGTCCCGATTCAGTACATCGTCCTCCAGCCGACCTGACTCCATGGGTCTATTGCTGCCTCGGGCACCTGATGGCCGTTCTGCTGTGAGTCTAGATTATCGAATGGGAGGAAAAACTGATAGTGAATTGTAACGTTCAGGGCCACCTAATGACGATGGATCACTCAAATTGCGTCCCGATTCAATATATCGTCCTCCAGCAGACTTGTTTCCATGGCTCTATAGTTGCCTCGGGCACCTTATGGCCGTTCTGCTGTGAGTCAAAGATTTTCGAATCGGACGAAAAACTGATAGTGAATTGTAACGTTCAGGGCCACCTAATGACGATGGATCACTCAAATTGCGTCCCGATTCAATATATCGTCCTCCAGCAGACTTGTTTCCATGGGTCTATAGTTGCCTCGGGCACCTTATGGCCGTTCTGCTGTGAGTCAAAGATTTTCGAATCGGACGAGAAACTGATAGTGAATTGTAACGTTCAGGGCCACCTAATGACGATGGATCACTCAAATTGCGTCCCGATTCAATACATCGTCCTCCAGCCGACTTGTCTCCATGGGTCTATTGCTGCCTCGGGCACCTTATGGCCGTTCTGCTGTGAGTCAAAGATTTTCGAATCGGACGAAAAACTGATAGTAAATTGGAACGTTCAGGGCCTCCTAAGGACGATGGAACACTCAAATTGCGTCCCGATTCAATACATCGTCCTCCAGCGGACTTGTCTCCATTGGTCTATTGCTGCCTCGGGCAACTAATGGCCGTTCTGCTGTGAGTCAAAGACTTTCGAATCGGACGAAAAACTGATAGTGAATTGTAACATTCAGGGCCACCTAATGACGATGGACCACGCAAATTGCGTCCCGATTCAATACATCGTCCGCCAGCCGAGTTGACTCCATGGGTCTATTATTGCCTCGGGCACCTTATGGCCGTTCTGCTGTGAATCTAGATTATCGAATGGGACGAAAAACTGATAGTGAATTGTAACGTTCAGGGCTACCTAATGACGATGGATCACTCAAATTGCGTCCAATTCAATACATCGTCCTCCAGCCGACTTGTCTCCATGGGTCTATTGCTGCCTCGGCCACCTTATGGCCGTTCTGCTGTGAGTCTAGATTATCGAATGGGACGAAAAACTGATAGTGAATTGTAACGTTCAGGGCCACCTAATGACGATGGATCACTCAAATTGCGTCCGATTCAATACATCGTCCTCCAGCCGACATGTCTCCATGGGTCTATTGCTGCCTTGGCACCTTATGGCCGTTCTGCTGTGAGTCAAAGATTTTCGAATCGGACGAAAAACTGATAGTGAAGTGTAACGTTCAGGGCCACCTAATGACGATGGATCACTCAAATTGCGTCCCGATTCAATACATTGTCCTCCAGCAGACTGTCACCATGGGTCTATTGCAGCCTCGGGCACCTTATGGCCGTTCAGCTGTGACTCAAAGATTTTCGAATCGGACGAAAAACTGATAGTGAATTGTAACGTTCAGGGCCTCCTAATGATGATGGAACACTCAATTTGCGTCCCGATTCAATACAACGTCCTCCAGCCGACTTGTCTCCATGGGTATATTGCTGCCTCGGGCACCTTATGGCCGTTCTGCTGTGAGTCTAGATTATCGAATGGGACTAAAAACTGATAGTGAATTGTAACGTTCAGGGCCACCTAATGACGATGGATGTCTCAAATTGCGTCCCGATTCAATACATCGTCCCCCAGCCGACTTGACTCCATGGGTCTATTGCTGCCTCGGGCACCTTATGGCCGTTCTGCTGTGAGTCTAGATTATCGAATGGGACGAAAAACTGATAGTGAATTGTAACGTTCAGGGCCTCCTAATGACGATGGATCACTCAAATTGCGTCCCGATTCGATACATCGTCCTCCAGCAGACTTGTCTCCATGGGTCGATTGCTGCCTCGGGCACCTAATGGCCGTTCTGCTGTGAGTCAAAGATTTTCGAATCGGACGAAAAACTGATAGTGAATTGTAACATTCAGGGCCACCTAATGACGATGGACCACGCAAATTGCGTCCCGATTCTGTACATCGTCCACTAGCCGACTTGACTCCATGGGTCTATTGCTGCCTCGGGCACCTTATGGCCGTTCTGCTGTGAGTCTAGATTATAGAATGGGATGAAAAACTGATAGTGAATTGTAACTTTCAGGGCCACCTAATGACGATGGATCACTCAAATTGCGTCCCGATTCAATATATCGTCCTCCAGCAGACTTGTCTCCATGCGTCTATTGCTGCCTCGGGCACCTTATGGCCGTTCTGCTGTGAGTCAAAGATTTTCGAATCGGACGAAAAACTGATAGTGAATTGTAACTTTCAGGGCCACCTAATGACGATGGATCACTCAAATTGCGTCCCGATTCAATACATCGTCCTCCAGCAGACTTGTCTCCATGGGTCGATTGCTGCCTCGGGCACCTTATGGCCGTTCACCTGTGACTCAAAAATTTTCGAATCGGACGAAAAACTGATAGTGAATTGTAACTTTCAGGACCACCTAATGACGATGGAACACTCAATTTTTCGTCCCGATTCAATACATCGTCCTCCAGCCGACTTGTCTCCATGGGTCTATTGCTGCCTCGGGCACCTGATGGCCGTTCTGCTGTGAGTCTAGATTATCGAATGGGACGAAAAACTGATAGTGAATTGTAACGTTCAGGGCCACCTAATGACGATGGATCTCTCAAATTGCGTCCCGATTCAATACATCGTCCTCCAGCCGACTTGACTCCATGGGTCTATTGCTGCCTCGGGCACCTTATGGCCGTTCTGCTGTGAGTCTAGATTATCGAATGGGACGAAAAACTGATAGTGAATTGTTACGTTCAGGGCCTCCTAATGACGATGGATCACTCAAATTGCGTCCCGATTCAATACATCGTCCTCCAGCCGACTTGACTCCATGGGTCTATTGATGCCTCGGGCACCTTATGGCCGTTCTGCTGTGAGTCTAGATTATCGAATGGGACGAAAAACAGATAGTGAATTGTAACGTTCAGGGCCTCCTAATGACGATGGATCACTCAAATTGCGTCCCGATTCAATACATCGTCCTCCAGCAGACTTGTCTCTATGGGTCGATTGCTGCCTCGGGCACCTTATGGCCGTTCTGCTGTGAGTCAAAGATTTTCGAATCGGACGAAAAACTGATAGTGAATTGTAACATTCAGGGCCACCTAATGACGATGGACCACGCAAATTGCGTCCCGATTCAATACATCGTCCTCCAGCCGAGTTGACTCCATGGGTCTATTGGTGCCTCGGGCACCTTATGGCCGTTCTGCTGTGAATCTAGATTATCGAATAGGACGAAGAACTGATAGTGAATTGTAACGTTCAGGGCCACCTAATGACGATGGATCACTCAAATTGTGTCCCGATTCAATACATCGTCCTCCAGCAGACTTGTCTCCATGGGTCTATTGCTGCTTCGTACACCTTATGGCAGTCCTGCTGTGACTCAAAGATTTTCGAATCGGACGAAAAACTGATAGTGAATTGTAACGTTCAGGGCCTCCTAATGACGATGGAACACTCAAATTGCGTCCCGATCCAATACATCGTCCTTCAGCAGACGTGTCTCCATGGGTCTATTGCTGCCTCGGGCACCTTATGGCCGTTCTGCTGTGAGTCAAAGATTTTCGAATCGGACGAAAAACTGATAGTGAATTGTAACATTCAGGGCCACCTAATGACGATGGACCACACAAATTGCGTCCCGATTCAGTACATCGTCCTCCAGCCGACTTGACTCCATGGGTCTATTGCTGCCTCGGGCACCTTATGGCCGTTCTGCTGTGAGTCAAAGATTTTCGAATCGGACGAAAAACTGATAGTGAATTGTAACTTTCAGGGCCACCTAACGACGATGGATCACTCAAATTGCGTCCCGATTCAATACATCGTCCACCAGCCGATTTGTCTCCATGGGTCTATTGCTGCCTCGGGCACCTTATGGCCGTTCTGCTGTGAGTCAAAGATTTTTGAATCGGACGAAAAACTGATAGTGAATTGTAACATTCAGGGCCACCTAATGACGATGGACCACACAAATTGCGTCCCGATTCAGTACATCGTCCTCCAGAAGACCTGACTCCATGGGTCTATTGCTGCCTCGGGCACCTTATGTCCGTTCTGCTGTGAGTCTAGATTATCGAATGGGACGAAAAACTGATAATGAATTGTAACGTTCAGGGCCACCTAATGACGATGGAACACTCAAATTGCGTCCCGATCCAATACATCGTCCTTCAGCAGACGTGTCTCCATGGGTCTATTGCTGCCTCGGGCACCTTATGGCCGTTCTGCTGTGAGTCAAAGATTTTCGAATCGGACGAAAAACTGATAGTGAATTGTAACTTTCAGGGCCACCTAATGACGATGGATCACTCAAATTGCGTCCCGATTCAATACATCGTCCACCAGCCGACTTGTCTCCATGGGTCTATTGCTGCCTCAGGCACCTTATGGCCGTTCTGCTGTGAGTCAAAGATTTTCGAATCGGACGAAAAACAGATAGTGAATTGTAACGTTCAGGGCCACCTAATGACGATGGATCACTCAAATTGCGTCCCGATTCAATACATCGTCCTCCAGCCGACTTGTCTCCATGGGTCTATTGCTGCCTCGGGCACCTTATGGCCGTTCTGCTGTGAGTCAAAGATTTTCGAATCGGACGAAAAACTGATAGTGAATTGCGTCCCGATTGAATACATCGTCCTCCAGCCGACTTGACTCCATGGGTCTATTGCTGCCTCGGGCACCTTATGGCCGTTCTGCTGTGAGTCTAGATTATCGAATGGGACAAATAACTGATAGTGAATTGTGACGTTCAAGGCCTCCTAATGACGATGGATCACTCAAATTGCGTCCCGATTCAATACATCGTCCTCCAGCAGACTTGTCTCCTTGGGTCTATTGCTGCCTCGGGCACCTTATGGCCGTTCTGCTGTGAGTCTAGATTATCGAATGGGACGAAAAACTGATAGTGAATTGTAACGTTCAGGGCCACCTAATGACGATGGATCACTCAAATTGCGTCCCGATTCAATACATCGTCCTCCAGCCGACTTGACTCCATGGGTCTATTGCTGCCTCGGGCACCTTATGGCCGTTCTGCAGTGAGTCTAGATTATCGAATGGGACGAAAAACTGATAGTGAATTGTAACGTTCAGGGCCTCCTAATGACGATGGATCACTCAAATTGCGTCCCGATTCAATACATCGTCCTCCAGCCGACTTGACTCCATGGGTCTATTGCTGCCTCGGGCACCTTAAAGCCGTTCTGCTGTGAGTCTAGATTATCGAATGGGACGAAAAACTGATAGTGAATTGTAACGTTCAGGGCCTCCTAATGACTATGGATCACTCAAATTGCGTCCCGATTCAATACATCGTCCTCCAGCAGACTTGTCTCCATGGGTCGATTGCTGCCTAGGGCACCTAATGGCCGTTCTGCTGTGAGTCAAAGATTTACGAATCGGACGAAAAACTGATAGTGAATTGTAACATTCAGGGCCACCTAATGACGATGGACCACGCAAATTGCGTCCCGATTCAATACATCGTCCTCCAGCCGGGTTGACTCCATGGGTCTATTGCTGCCTCGGGCACCTTATGGCCGTTCTGCTGTGAATCTAGATTATCGAATGGGACGAAAAACTGATAGTGAATTGTAACGTTCAGGGCCACTTAATGACGATGGATCACTCAAATTGCGTCCTGATTCAATACATCGTCCTCCAGCAGACTTGACTTCATCGGCCTATTGCTGCCTCGGGCACCTTATGGCCGTTCTGCTGTGAGTCAAAGATTTTCGAATCGGACGAAAAACTGATAGTGAATTGTAACATTGAGGGCCACCTAATGACGATGGACCACGCAAATTGCGTCCCGATTCAATACATCGTCCTCCAGCCGAGTTGACTCCATGGGCTATTGCTGCCTCGGGCACCTAATGGCCGTTTTGCTGTGAATCTAGATTATCGAATAGGACGAAAAACTGATAGTGAATTGTAACGTTCAGGGCCACCTAATGACGATGGATCACTCAAATTGCGTCCCGATTCAATACATCGTCCACCAGCCGATTTGTCTCCATGGGTCTATTGCTGCCTCGGGCACCTTATGGCCGTTCTGCTGTGAGTCAAAGATTTTTGAATCGGACGAAAAACTGATAGTGAATTGTAACATTCAGGGCCACCTAATGACGATGGACCACACAAATTGCGTCCCGATTCAGTACATCGTCCTCCAGCCGACCTGACTCCATGGGTCTATTGCTGCCTCGGGCACCTTATGTCCGTTCTGCTGTGAGTCTAGATTATCGAATGGGACGAAAAACTGATAATGAATTGTAACGTTCAGGGCCACCTAATGACGATGGATCACTCAAATTGCGTCCCGATTCAATACATCGTCCTCCAGCAGACTTGTCTCCATGGGTCAATTGCTTCCTCGGGCACCTTATGGCCGTTCTGCTGTGAGTCAAAGATTTTCGAATCGGACGAAAAACTGATAGTGAATTGTAACTTTCAGGGCCACCTAATGACGATAGATCACTCAAATTGCGTCCCGATTCAATACATCGTCCACCAGCCGACTTGTCTCCATGGATCTATTGCTGCCTCAGGCACCTTATGGCCGTTCTGCTGTGAGTCAAAGATTTTCGAATCGGACGAAAAACAGATAGTGAATTGTAACGTTCAGGGCCACCTAATGACGATGGATCACTCAAATTGCGTCCCGATTCAATACATCGTCCTCCAGCCGACTTGTCTCCATGGGTCTATTGCTGCCTCGGGCACCTTATGGCCGTTCTGCTGTGAGTCAAAGATTTTCGAATCGGACGAAAAACTGATAGTGAATTGCGTCCCGATTGAATACATCGTCCTCCAGCCGACTTGACTCCATGGGTCTATTGCTGCCTCGGGCACCTTATGGCCGTTCTGCTGTGAGTCTAGATTATCGAATGGGACAAAAAACTGATAGTGAATTGTAACGTTCAAGGCCTCCTAATGACGATGGATCACTCAAATTGCGTCCCGATTCAATACATCGTCCTCCAGCAGACTTGTCTCCTTGGGTCTATTGCTGCCTCGGGCACCTTATGGCCGTTCTGCTGTGAGTCTAGATTATCGAATGGGACGAAAAACTGATAGTGAATTGTAACGTTCAGGGCCACCTAATGACGATGGATCACTCAAATTGCGTCCCGATTCAATACATCGTCCTCCAGCCGACTTGACTCCATGGGTCTATTGCTGCCTCGGGCACCTTATGGCCGTTCTGCAGTGAGTCTAGATTATCGAATGGGACGAAAAACTGATAGTGAATTGTAACGTTAAGGGCCTCCTAATGACGATGGATCACTCAAATTGCGTCCCGATTCAATACATCGTCCTCCAGCCGACTTGACTCCATGGGTCTATTGCTGCCTCGGGCACCTTAAAGCCGTTCTGCTGTGAGTCTAGATTATCGAATGGGACGAAAAACTGATAGTGAATTGTAACGTTCAGGGCCTCCTAATGACTATGGATCACTCAAATTGCGTCCCGATTCAATACATCGTCCTCCAGCAGACTTGTCTCCATGGGTCGATTGCTGCCTAGGGCACCTAATGGCCGTTCTGCTGTGAGTCAAAGATTTTCGAATCGGACGAAAAACTGATAGTGAATTGTAACATTGAGGGCCACCTAATGACGATGGACCACGCAAATTGCGTCCTGATTCAATACATCGTCCTCCAGCAGACTTGACTTCATCGGCCTATTGCTGCCTCGGGCACCTTATGGCCGTTCTGCTGTGAGTCAAAGATTTTCGAATCGGACGAAAAACTGATAGTGAATTGTAACATTGAGGGCCACCTAATGACGATGGACCACGCAAATTGCGTCCCGATTCAATACATCGTCCTCCAGCCGAGTTGACTCCATGGGCTATTGCTGCCTCGGGCACCTAATGGCCGTTTTGCTGTGAATCTAGATTATCGAATAGGACGAAAAACTGATAGTGAATTGTAACGTTCAGGGCCACCTAATGACGATGGATCACTCAAATTGTGTCCCGATTCAATACATCGTCCTCCAGCCGACTTGACTCCATGGGTCTATTGCTGCCTCGGGCACCTTAACACTCTCTGTACCAGGCCTATTTTATGCACCCGTCCCTAGAAACCGGGCAATTTTACCAATATTAAAAAAATTACTGCATCAAATCTACTGTTTGGATTGTGGCAAATTTGGTACCATCTTGAAGCTGCACATTTCTACTTTAATTCTGAGTGAAAGAAACTACTTTACAATGCACAGCTTTAAGGTACAGTTATAGAAATCACTTAGATGTTTTAAGAATTTAGAAAAAGTCATACGAATAAGGGAATACAATTGTGATTTATTTTTAACCAAAATTGTGGCACTACATTACATGTTTCTGATAGTATACAGTATTACATATAAATTTCACACAGAATCATATTGTTTTTTAGTGTGGAAAATTTTAAAGCAAGGTTCCAGGCAGAGTGCAACGCCACACTGTTCACATTCGTATCGTGTCTCTTTGCGAGAAGCCTTGCCACTCTGTTTCTTGCTCCTGGAACTGCACACGTGACACACACGAGCAGCATACTTCTTAGTAGTTGCAGGTATGTGCTGCAAAAAATGTCTCTTTGTTAGCCGACCTACAGTTCCTTCATTTCTTGGAATGAATTCAAGTGTGTCGTCTTCAACAAGCTGAACTGCAAGCACTGTTATAAAGTCTGTTATTGTAATTTTCTTCCTGTGCACTGCATTGTACAGCCAAAATGCATTTGATACTCCCATAAGCAGCAAATGGAAATATAATTTTCGCCACCATTTCACAGTTCTGTGCTGGAACGGATTGTACTGCAGGCGTTGGTCTCCAATATCCACTCCAATTTTATTGAGGTTGTAATCAAGTACCTGAAGTGGTTTCAATACTACAGACCCATTTCTCTTAGTATGCGTACCAAATGTTGCTTGATGCCTTGTAGACAATGTATACACATCTCTCTTATCTTTCCACTTCATTGCCAATACATTATCTTTACGCCGAAAAGACATTTCGCCCTTTTTCAGCTTAGCAGATACTAAATCTTTAGGCAATCCTTTCCTGGATTTGTTCACAGTACCAACAGCTCCAGTGCCTTTCTCTGCCAGTTGCTGAAATAGCTCTGGACTGGAATAAAATCGATCTAAATACACAGTGTGGCCTTTGTTCAGCAAGCTGCTGTCAGACAACAATCGCAAAATAACCGCAGACGAAGAATTGTCAACAATATGCTTACCAGCATAAACTTCAAAATTTACAACATAGCCACTACTGGCTTCAGCAACAGCATATACTTTCAGTCCATACTTATGAGGCTTATTTTGCATGTAAACACGGAAACTCACACGACCTCGAAATGGGCAAATTCCTTCATCAATTGTCACTTTTTCTGAGGGACGATATGCCTGGATACATCGCTCCTTCAAATTATTATAATATGGCAAAACTTTGTAAAGTGGATGAAATCCATCTTCGCCTGGTTTTTTCTGATTTGAATTGTCAACAAGATGCAAGCATGACAGTATCTGAGTGAAACGCAAACGGCTCATGACATGGGGACAAAAGTTACAACTAAGAACAGGATTAGTGCTCCAATGGTCCGCAATTTTGGGCTTTTTCGAAACACACATGTGGAAAATAATACCCAAGAAACGCCTCATCTCACTTATAGTCACTGGCTTCCACGAACTCAAAACTGAATGGGGCTTCAGATTATTTCCTCTTCTTTTCTTCTGTATTGTCTGTGATGCATACAAATTTGTCTGTCTCTTGAGTTCATTTACGTCACTGTCAGTAAGGAACACTTTACTGCAATCCAGTACAGAACTCGACTCATCAATATCCACTAGTATCTGCCTGGGTGTCGTGTTGACAGGCAGAGGTCGGTAGGTGTCAACTGCAGTCCACTCACTGTCTTTCGGATACGGCACAGCTGCTGGATTTGAAGCAACACCTTCAACATCATTCTCGTCTTCATCTGAAGACAAACTGTCATCAATCTCGTCTTCTAAAAAGAATATCACATTATGTGTAACTACATACATCGTTTACACATGTTCAACAGATAAGTGCGTACTGCACAATTACGTGGAAAATTCGGAAATACGTACCTTCAAACACACCATTGCATTCAGAATCGTCTGAATCACTCTCTACATTATCCAGAGTGTCGCTATGATTGATCAAATCCGCAATTTCTGCGTCTGATAAACCGCGCCGAAACATGATGACAAACAACTGAATGATATACAGACTGAGAACGCAAAGATAAGTTTTAACATGAATTACAGCGCTGCCGTGACATCTATGGACGCATTTTGTTAATAAACATCTGAAAAACGTATAGCGCTGGCCAAACCCGTAGAAATAACGTTGCAGTGTTTTGAATGAAATTAAATGTAGCGGCCCGTAAATTTTACGGGCTTGGTGATTTTCGCGCGATCCCAGGCCCGTAAATTTTACGGGCTTGGCGCTTAGAGTGTTAAAGCCGTTCTGCTGTGAGTCTAGATTATCGAATGGGACGAAAAACTGATAGTGAATTGTAACGTTCAGGGCCTCCTAATGACTATGGATCACTCAAATTGCGTCCCGATTCAATACATCGTCCTCCAGCAGACTTGTCTCCATGGGTCGATTGCTGCCTAGGGCACCTAATGGCCGTTCTGCTGTGAGTCAAAGATTTACGAATCGGACGAAAAACAGATAGTGAATTGTAACATTCAGGGCCACCTAATGACGATGGACCACGCAAATTGCGTCCCGATTCAATACATCGTCCTCCAGCCGGGTTGACTCCATGGGTCTATTGCTGCCTCGGGCACCTTATGGCCGTTCTGCTGTGAGTCAAAGATTTTCGAATCGGACGAAAAACTGATAGTGAATTGCGTCCCGAATGAATACATCGTCCTCCAGCCGACTTGACTCCATGGGTCTATTGCTGCCTCGGGCACCTTATGGCCGTTCTGCTGTGAGTCTAGATTATCGAATGGGACAAAAAACTGATAGTGAATTGTAACGTTCAGGGCCTCCTAATGACGATGGATCACTCAAATTGCGTACCGATTCAATACATCGTCCTCCAGCAGACTTGTCTCCTTGGGTCTATTGCTGCCTCGGGCACCTTATAGCCGTTTTGCTGTGAATCTAGATTATCGAATAGGACGAAAAACTGATCGTGAATTGTAACGTTCAGGGCCACCTAATGACGATGGATCACTCAAATTGTGTCCCGATTCAATACATCTTCCTCCAGCAGACTTGTCTCCATGGGTCTATTGCTGCTTCGGGCACCTTATGGCAGTCCTGCTGTGACTCAAAGATTTTCGAATCGGACGAAAAACTGATAGTGAATTGTAACATTCAGGGCCACCCAATGACGATGGACCACACAAATTGCGTCCCGATTCAATACATCGTCCTCCAGCAGACGAGTCTCCATGGGTCTATTGCTGCCTCGGGCACCTTATGGCCGTTCTGCTGTGAGTCACTATCGAATGGGACGAAAAACTGATAGTGAATTGTAACGTTCAGGGCCACCTAATGACGATGGATCACTCAAATTGCGTCCCGATTCAATACATCGTGCTCCAGCCGACTTGACTCCATGGGTCTATTGCTGCCTCGGGCACCTTATGGCCGTTCTGCTGTGAGTCTAGATTATCGAATGGGACGAAAAACTGATAGTGAATTGTAACGTTCAGGGCCTCCTAATGACGATGGATCACTCAAATTGCGACCCGATTCAATACATCGTCCTCCAGCCGACTTGACTCCATGGGTCTATTGCTGCCTCGGGCACCTTAAAGCCGTTCTGCTGTGAGTCTAGATTATCGAATGGGACGAAAAACTGATAGTGAATTGTAACGTTCAGTGCCTCCTAATGACGATGGATCACTCAAATTGCGTCCCGATTCAATACATCGTCCTCCAGCAGACTTGTCTCCATGGGTCGATTGCTGCCTCGGGCACCTTATGACCGTTCTGCTGTGAATCTAGATTATCGAATAGGACGAAAAACTGATAGTGAATTGTAACGTTCAGGGCCACCTAATGACGATGGATCACTCAAATTGTGTCCCGATTCAATACATCGTCCTCCAGCAGACTTGTCTCCATGGGTCTATTGCTGCTTCGTACACCTTATGGCAGTCCTGCTGTGACTCAAAGATTTTCGAATCGGACGAAAAACTGATAGTGAATTGTAACGTTCAGGGCCTCCTAATGACGATGGAACACTCAAATTGCGTCCCGATCCAATACATCGTCCTTCAGCAGACGTGTCTCCATGGGTCTATTGCTGCCTCGGGCACCTTATGGCCGTTCTGCTGTGAGTCAAAGATTTTCGAATCGGACGAAAAACTGATAGTGAATTGTAACATTCAGGGCCACCTAATGACGATGGACCACACAAATTGCGTCCCGATTCAGTACATCGTCCTCCAGCCGACTTGACTCCATGGGTCTATTGCTGCCTCGGGCACCTTATGGCCGTTCTGCTGTGAGTCAAAGATTTTCGAATCGGACGAAAAACTGATAGTGAATTGTAACTTTCAGGGCCACCTAACGACGATGGATCACTCAAATTGCGTCCCGATTCAATACATCGTCCACCAGCCGATTTGTCTCCATGGGTCTATTGCTGCCTCGGGCACCTTATGGCCGTTCTGCTGTGAGTCAAAGATTTTTGAATCGGACGAAAAACTGATAGTGAATTGTAACATTCAGGGCCACCTAATGACGATGGACCACACAAATTGCGTCCCGATTCAGTACATCGTCCTCCAGCCGACCTGACTCCATGGGTCTATTGCTGCCTCGGGCACCTTATGTCCGTTCTGCTGTGAGTCTAGATTATCGAATGGGACGAAAAACTGATAATGAATTGTAACGTTCAGGGTCACCTAATGACGATGGATCACTCAAATTGCGTCCCGATTCAATACATCGTCCTCCAGCAGACTTGTCTCCATGGGTCAATTGCTTCCTCGGGCACCTTATGGCCGTTCTGCTGTGAGTCAAAGATTTTCGAATCGGACGAAAAACTGATAGTGAATGTAACGTTCAGGGCCACCTAATGACGATGGATCACTCAAATTGCGTCCCGATTCAATACATCGTCCTCCAGCCGACTTGTCTCCATGGGTCTATTGCTGCCTCGGGCACCTTATGGCCGTTCTGCTGTGAGTCAAAGATTTTCGAATCGGACGAAAAACTGATAGTGAATTGCGTCCCGATTGAATACATCGTCCTCCAGCCGACTTGACTCCATGGGTCTATTGCTGCCTCGGGCACCTTATGGCCGTTCTGCTGTGAGTCTAGATTATCGAATGGGACAAAAAACTGATAGTGAATTGTAACGTTCAAGGCCTCCTAATGACGATGGATCACTCAAATTGCGTCCCGATTCAATACATCGTCCTCCAGCAGACTTGTCTCCTTGGGTCTATTGCTGCCTCGGGCACCTTATGGCCGTTCTGCTGTGAGTCTAGATTATCGAATGGGACGAAAAACTGATAGTGAATTGTAACGTTCAGGGCCACCTAATGACGATGGATCACTCAAATTGCGTCCCGATTCAATACATCGTCCTCCAGCCGACTTGACTCCATGGGTCTATTGCTGCCTCGGGCACCTTATGGCCGTTCTGCAGTGAGTCTAGATTATCGAATGGGACGAAAAACTGATAGTGAATTGTAACGTTCAGGGCCTCCTAATGACGATGGATCACTCAAATTGCGTCCCGATTCAATACATCGTCCTCCAGCCGACTTGACTCCATGGGTCTATTGCTGCCTCGGGCACCTTAAAGCCGTTCTGCTGTGAGTCTAGATTATCGAATGGGACGAAAAACTGATAGTGAATTGTAACGTTCAGGGCCTCCTAATGACTTTGGATCACTCAAATTGCGTCCCGATTCAATACATCGTCCTCCAGCAGACTTGTCTCCATGGGTCGATTGCTGCCTAGGGCACCTAATGGCCGTTCTGCTGTGAGTCAAAGATTTACGAATCGGACGAAAAACTGATAGTGAATTGTAACATTCAAGGCCACCTAATGACGATGGACCACGCAAATTGCGTCCCGATTCAATACATCGTCCTCCAGCCGGGTTGACTCCATGGGTCTATTGCTGCCTCGGGCACCTTATGGCCGTTCTGCTGTGAATCTAGATTATCGAATGGGACGAAAAACTGATAGTGAATTGTAACGTTCAGGGCCACTTAATGACGATGGATCACTCAAATTGCGTCCTGATTCAATACATCGTCCTCCAGCAGACTTGACTTCATCGGCCTATTGCGGCCTCGGGCACCTTATGGCCGTTCTGCTGTGAGTCAAAGATTTTCGAATCGGACGAAAAACTGATAGTGAATTGTAACATTGAGGGCCACCTAATGACGATGGACCACGCAAATTGCGTCCCGATTCAATACATCGTCCTCCAGCCGAGTTGACTCCATGGGCTATTGCTGCCTCGGGCACCTAATGGCCGTTTTGCTGTGAATCTAGATTATCGAATAGGACGATAAACTGATAGTGAATTGTAACGTTCAGGGCCACCTAATGACGATGGATCACTCAAATTGTGTCCCGATTCAATACATCGTCCTCCAGCAGACTTGTCTCCATGGGTCTATTGCTGCTTCGGGCACCTTATGGCAGTCCTGCTGTGACTCAAAGATTTTCGAATCGGACGAAAAACTGATAGTGAATTGTATCTTTCAGGGCCACCTAATGACGATGGATCACTCAAATTGCGTCCCGATTCAATACATCGTCCACCAGCCGACTTGTCTCCATGGGTCTATTGCTGCCTCGGGCACCTTATGGCCGTTCTGCTGTGAGTCAAAGATTTTCGAATCGGACGAAAAACTGATAGTGAATTGTAACGTTCAGGGCCACCTAATGACGATGGATCACTCAAATTGCGTCCCGATTCAATACATCGTCCTCCAGCCGACTTGTCTCCATGGGTCTATTGCTGCCTCGGGCACCTTATGGCCGTTCTGCTGTGAGTCAAAGATTTTCGAATCGGACGAAAAACTGATAGTGAATTGCGTCCCGAATGAATACATCGTCCTCCAGCCGACTTGACTCCATGGGTCTATTGCTGCCTCGGGCACCTTATGGCCGTTCTGCTGTGAGTCTAGATTATCGAATGGGACAAAAAACTGATAGTGAATTGTAACGTTCAGGGCCTCCTAATGACGATGGATCACTCAAATTGCGTACCGATTCAATACATCGTCCTCCAGCAGACTTGTCTCCTTGGGTCTATTGCTGCCTCGGGCACCTTATAGCCGTTTTGCTGTGAATCTAGATTATCGAATAGGACGAAAAACTGATCGTGAATTGTAACGTTCAGGGCCACCTAATGACGATGGATCACTCAAATTGTGTCCCGATTCAATACATCTTCCTCCAGCAGACTTGTCTCCATGGGTCTATTGCTGCTTCGGGCACCTTATGGCAGTCCTGCTGTGACTCAAAGATTTTCGAATCGGACGAAAAACTGATAGTGAATTGTAACGTTCAGGGCCTCCTAATGACGATGGAACACTCAAATTGCGTCCCGATTCAATACATCGTCCTCCAGCAGACGAGTCTCCTTGGGTCTATTGCTGCCTCGGGCACCTTATGGCCGTTCTGCTGTGAGTAAAAGATTTTCGAATCGGACGAAAAACTGATAGTGAATTGTAACATTCAGGGCCACCTAATGACGATGGACCACACAAATTGCGTCCCGATTCAATACATCGTCCTCCAGCAGACGAGTCTCCATGGGTCTATTGCTGCCTCGGGCACCTTATGGCCGTTCTGCTGTGAGTCACTATCGAATGGGACGAAAAACTGATAGTGAATTGTAACGTTCAGGGCCACCTAATGACGATGGATCACTCAAATTGCGTCCCGATTCAATACATCGTGCTCCAGCCGACTTGACTCCATGGGTCTATTGCTGCCTCGGGCACCTTATGGCCGTTCTGCTGTGAGTCTAGATTATCGAATGGGACGAAAAACTGATAGTGAATTGTAACGTTCAGGGCCTCCTAATGACGATGGATCACTCAAATTGCGACCCGATTCAATACATCGTCCTCCAGCCGACTTGACTCCATGGGTCTATTGCTGCCTCGGGCACCTTAAAGCCGTTCTGCTGTGAGTCTAGATTATCGAATGGGACGAAAAACTGATAGTGAATTGTAACGTTCAGGGCCTCCTAATGACGATGGATCACTCAAATTGCGTCCCGATTCAATACATCGTCCTCCAGCAGACTTGTCTCCATGGGTCGATTGCTGCCTCGGGCACCTAATGGCCGTTCTGCTGTGAGTCAAAGATTTTCGAATCGGACGAAAAACTGATAGTGAATTGTAACATTCAGGGCCACCTAATGACGATGGACCACGCAAATTGCGTCCCGATTCAATACATCGTCCTCCAGCCGAGTTGACTCCATGGGTCTATTGCTGCCTCGGGCACCTTATGGCATTCCTGCTGTGACTCAAAGATTTTCGAATCGGACGAAAAACTGATAGTGAATTGTAACGTTCAGGGCCACCTAATGACGATGGATCACTCAAATTGCGTCCCGATTCAATACATCGTCCTCCAGCAGACTTGTCTCCATGGGTCAATTGCTTCCTCGGGCACCTTATGGCCGTTCTGCTGTGAGTCAAAGATTTTCGAATCGGACGAAAAACTGATAGTGAATTGTAACGTTCAGGGCCACCTAATGACGATGGATCACTCAAATTGCGTCCCGATTCAATACATCGTCCTCCAGCCGACTTGTCTCCATGGGTCTATTGCTGCCTCGGGCACCTTATGGCCGTTCTGTTGTGAGTCAAAGATTTTCGAATCGGACGAAAAACTGATAGTGAATTGCGTCCCGATTGAATACATCGTCCTCCAGCCGACTTGACTCCATGGGTCTATTGCTGCCTCGGGCACCTTATGGCCGTTCTGCTGTGAGTCTAGATTATCGAATGGGACAAAAAACTGATAGTGAATTGTAACGTTCAAGGCCTCCTAATGACGATGGATCACTCAAATTGCGTCCCGATTCAATACATCGTCCTCCAGCAGACTTGTCTCCTTGGGTCTATTGCTGCCTCGGGCACCTTATGGCCGTTCTGCAGTGAGTCTAGATTATCGAATGGGACGAAAAACTGATAGTGAATTGTAACGTTCAGGGCCACCTAATGACGATGGATCACTCAAATTGCGTCCCGATTCAATACATCGTCCTCCAGCCGACTTGACTCCATGGGTCTATTGCTGCCTCGGGCACCTTATGGCCGTTCTGCTGTGAGTCTAGATTATCGAATGGGACGAAAAACTGGTAGTGAATTGTAACGTTCAGGGCCTCCTAATGACGATGGATCACTCAAATTGCGACCCGATTCAATACATCGTCCTCCAGCCGACTTGACTCCATGGGTCTATTGCTGCCTCGGGCACCTTAAAGCCGTTCTGCTGTGAGTCTAGATTATCGAATGTGACGAAAAACTGATAGTGAATTGTAACGTTCAGGGCCTCCTAATGACGATGGATCACTCAAATTGCGTCCCGATTCAATACATCGTCCTCCAGCAGACTTGTCTCCATGGGTCGATTGCGGCCTAGGGCACCTAATGGCCGTTCTGCTGTGAGTCAAAGATTTTCGAATCGGACTAAAAACTGATAGTGAATTGTAACATTCAGGGCCACCTAATGACGATGGACCACGCAAATTGCGTCCCGATTCAATACATCGTCCTCCAGCCGAGTTGACTCCATGGGTCTATTGCTGCCTCGGGCACCTTATGGCCGTTCTGCTGTGAATCTAGATTATCGAATGGGACGAAAAACTGATAGTGAATTGTAACGTTCAGGGCCACTTAATGACGATGGATCACTCAAATTGCGTCCTGATTCAATACATCGTCCTCCAGCAGACTTGACTTCATCGGCCTATTGCTGCCTCGGGCACCTTATGGCCGTTCTGCTGTGAGTCAAAGATTTTCGAATCGGACGAAAAACTGATAGTGAATTGTAACATTGAGGGCCACCTAATGACGATGGACCACGCAAATTGCGTCCCGATTCAATACAACGTTCTCCAGCCGAGTTGACTCCATGGGTCTATTGCTGCCTCGGGCACCTAATGGCCGTTTTGCTGTGAATCTAGATTATCGAATAGGACAAAAACTGATAGTGAATTGTAACGTTCAGGGCCACCTAATGACGATGGATCACTCAAATTGTGTCCCGATTCAATACATCGTCCTCCAGCAGACTTGTCTCCATGGGTCTATTGCTGCTTCGGGCACCTTATCGCAGTCCTGCTGTGACTCAAAGATTTTCGAATCGGACGAAAAACTGATTGTGAATTGTAACGTTCAGGGCCTCCTAATGACGATGGAACACTCAAATTGCGTCCCGATTCAATACATCGTCCTCCAGCAGACGAGTCTCCATGGGTCTATTGCTGCCTCGGGCACCTTATGGCCGTTCTGCGGTGAGTCTAGATTATCGAATGGGACGAAAAACTGATAGTGAATTGTAACGTTCAGGGCCTCCTAATGACGATGGATCACTCAAATTGCGACCCGATTCAATACATCGTCCTCCAGCCGACTTGACTCCATGGGTCTATTGCTGCCTCGGGCACCTTAAAGCCGTTCTGCTGTGAGTCTAGATTATCGAATGGGACGAAAAACTGATAGTGAATTGTAACGTTCAGGGCCACCTAATGACGGTGGATCACTCAAATTGCGTCCCGATTCAATACATCGTCCTCTAGCCGACTTGACTCCATGGGTCTATTGCTGCCTCGGGCACCTTATGGCCGTTCTGCTGTGAGTCTAGATTATCGAATGGGACGAAAAACTGATAGTGAATTGTAACGTTCAGGGCCTCCTAATGACGATGGATCACTCAAATTGCGACCCGATTCAATACATCGTCCTCCAGCCGACTTGACTCCATGGGTCTATTGCTGCCTCGGGCACCTTAAAGCCGTTCTGCTGTGAGTCTAGATTATCGAATGGGACAAAAAACTGATAGTGAATTGTAACGTTCAGGGCCTCCTAATGACGATGGATCACTCAAATTGCGTCCCGATTCAATACATCGTCCTCCAGCAGACTTGTCTCCATGGGTCGATTGCTGCCTCGGGCCGTTCTGCTGTGAGTCAAAGATTTTCGAATCGGACGAAAAACTGATAGTGAATTGTAACATTCAGGGCCACCTAATGACGATGGACCACGCAAATTGCGTCCCGATTCAATACATCGTCCTCCAGCCGAGTTGACTCCATGGGTCTATTGCTGCCTCGGGCACCTTATGGCCGTTCTGCTGTGAATCTAGATTATCGAATGGGACGAAAAACTGATAGTGAATTGTAACGTACAGGGCCACCTAATGACGATGGATCACTCAAATTGCGTCCTGATTCAATACATCGTCCTCCAGCAGACTTGACTTCATCGGCCTATTGCTGCCTCGGGCACCTTATGGCCGTTCTGCTGTGAGTCAAAGATTTTCGAATCGGACGAAAAACTGATAGTGAATTGTAACATTCAGGGCCACCTAATGACGATGGACCACACAAATTGCGTCCCGATTCAATTCATCGTCCTCCAGCAGACGAGTCTCCATGGGTCTATTGCTGCCTCGGGCACCTTATGGCCGTTCTGCTGTGAGTCACTATCGAATGGGACGAAAAACTGATAGTGAATTGTAACGTTCAGGGCCACCTAATGACGATGGATCACTCAAATTGCGTCCCGATTCAATACATCGTTCTCCAGCCGACTTGACTCCATGGGTCTATTGCTGCCTCGGGCACCTTATGGCCGTTCTGCTGTGAGTCTAGATTATCGAATGGGACGAAAAACTGATAGTGAATTGTAACGTTCAGGGCCTCCTAATGACGATGGATCACTCAAATTGCGACCCGATTCAATACATCGTCCTCCAGCCGACTTGACTCCATGGGTCTATTGCTGCCTCGGGCACCTTAAAGCCGTTCTGCTGTGAGTCTAGATTATCGAATGGGACGAAAAACTGATAGTGAATTGTAACGTTCAGGGCCTCCTAATGACGATGGATCACTCAAATTGCGCCCGATTCAATACATCGTCCTCCAGCAGACTTGTCTCCATGGGTCGATTGCTGCCTCGGGCACCTAATGGCCGTTCTGCTGTGAGTCAAAGATTTTCGAATCGGACGAAAAACTGATAGTGAATTGTAACATTCAGGGCCACCTAATGACGATGGACCACGCAAATTGCGTCCCGATTCAATACATCGTCCTCCAGCCGAGTTGACTCCATGGGTCTATTGCTGCCTCGGGCACCTTATGGCCGTTCTGCTGTGAATCTAGATTATCGAATGGGACGAAAAACTGATAGTGAATTGTAACGTTCAGGGCCACCTAATGACGATGGATCACTCAAATTGTGTCCCGATTCAATACATCGTCCTCCAGCAGACTTGTCTCCATGGGTCTATTGCTGCTTCGGGCACCTTATGGCAGTCCTGCTGTGACTCAAAGATTTTCGAATCGGACGAAAAACTGATAGTGAATTGTAACGTTCAGGGCCACCTAATGACGATGGATCACTCAAATTGCGTCCCGATTCAATACATCGTCCTCCAGCACACTTGTCTCCATGGGTCAATTGCTTCCTCGGGCACCTTATGGCCGTTCTGCTGTGAGTCAAAGATTTTCGAATCGGACGAAAAACTGATAGTGAATTGCGTCCCGATTGAATACATCGTCCTCCAGCCGACTTGACTCCATGGGTCTATTGCTGCCTCGGGCACCTTATGGCCGTTCTGCTGTGAGTCTAGATTATCGAATGGGACAAAAAACTGATAGTGATTTGTAACGTTCAAGGCCTCCTAATGACGATGGATCACTCAAATTGCGTCCCGATTCAATACATCGTCCTCCAGCAGACTTGTCTCCTTGGGTCTATTGCTGCCTCGGGCACCTTATGGCCGTTCTGCTGTGAGTCTAGATTATCGAATGGGACGAAAAACTGATAGTGAATTGTAACGTTCAGGGCCACCTAATGACGATGGATCACTCAAATTGCGTCCCGATTCAATACATCGTCCTCCAGCCGACTTGACTCCATGGGTCTATTGCTGCCTCGGGCACCTTATGGCCGTTCTGCTGTGAGTCTAGATTATCGAATGGGACGAAAAACTGATAGTGAATTGTAACGTTCAGGGCCTCCTAATGACGATGGATCACTCAAATTGCGACCCGATTCAATACATCGTCCTCCAGCCGACTTGACTCCATGGGTCTATTGCTGCCTCGGGCACCTTAAAGCCGTTCTGCTGTGAGTCTAGATTATCGAATGGGACGAAAAACTGATAGTGAATTGTAACGTTCAGGGCCTCCTAATGACGATGGATCACTCAAATTGCGTCCCGATTCAATACATCGTCCTCCAGCAGACTTGTCTCCATGGGTCGATTGCTGCCTAGGGCACCTAAAGGCCGTTCTGCTGTGAGTCAAAGATTTTCGAATCGGACGAAAAACTGATAGTGAATTGTAACATTCAGGGCCACCAAATGACGATGGACCACGCAAATTGCGTCCCGATTCAATACATCGTCCTCCAGCCCAGTTGACTCCATGGGTCTATTGCTGCCTCGGGCACCTTATGGCCGTTCTGCTGTGAGTCACTATCGAATGGGACGAAAAACTGATAGTGAATTGTAACATTGAGGGCCACCTAATGACGATGGACCACGCAAATTGCGTCCCGATTCAATACATCGTCCTCCAGCCGAGTTGACTCCATGGGCTATTGCTGCCTCGGGCACCTAATGGCCGTTTTGCTGTGAATCTAGATTATCGAATAGGACGAAAAACTGATAGTGAATTGTAACGTTCAGGGCCACCTAATGACGATGGATCACTCAAATTGTGTCCCGATTCAATACATCGTCCTCCAGCAGACTTGTCTCCATGGGTCTATTGCTGCTTCGGGCACCTTATGGCAGTCCGGCTGTGACTCAAAGATTTTCGAATCGGACGAAAAACTGATAGTGAATTGTATCTTTCAGGGCCACCTAATGACGATGGATCACTCAAATTGCGTCCCGATTCAATACATCGTCCACCAGCCGACTTGTCTCCATGGGTCTATTGCTGCCTCGGGCACCTTATGGCCGTTCTGCTGTGAGTCAAAGATTTTCGAATCGGACGAAAAACTGATAGTGAATTGTAACGTTCAGGGCCACCTAATGACGATGGATCACTCAAATTGCGTCCCGATTCAATACATCGTCCTCCAGCCGACTTGTCTCCATGGGTCTATTGCTGCCTCGGGCACCTTATGGCCGTTCTGCTGTGAGTCAAAGATTTTCGAATCGGACGAAAAACTGATAGTGAATTGCGTCCCGAATGAATACATCGTCCTCCAGCCGACTTGACTCCATGGGTCTATTGCTGCCTCGGGCACCTTATGGCCGTTCTGCTGTGAGTCTAGATTATCGAATGGGACAAAAAACTGATAGTGAATTGTAACGTTCAGGGCCTCCTAATGACGATGGATCACTCAAATTGCGTACCGATTCAATACATCGTCCTCCAGCAGACTTGTCTCCTTGGGTCTATTGCTGCCTCGGGCACCTTATAGCCGTTTTGCTGTGAATCTAGATTATCGAATAGGACGAAAAACTGATCGTGAATTGTAACGTTCAGGGCCACCTAATGACGATGGATCACTCAAATTGTGTCCCGATTCAATACATCTTCCTCCAGCAGACTTGTCTCCATGGGTCTATTGCTGCTTCGGGCACCTTATGGCAGTCCTGCTGTGACTCAAAGATTTTCGAATCGGACGAAAAACTGATAGTGAATTGTAACGTTCAGGGCCTCCTAATGACGATGGAACACTCAAATTGCGTCCCGATTCAATACATCGTCCTCCAGCAGACGAGTCTCCTTGGGTCTATTGCTGCCTCGGGCACCTGATGGCCGTTTTGCAGTGAATCTAGATTATCGAATAGGACGAAAAACTGATAGTGAATTGTAACGTTCAGGGCCACCTAATGACGATGGATCACTCAAATTGTGTCCCGATTCAATACATCGTCCTCCAGCAGACTTGTCTCCATGGGTCTATTGCTGCTTCGGGCACCTTATTGCAGTCCTGCTGTGACTCAAAGATTTTCGAATCGGACTCAAAACTGAAAGTGAATTGTAACGTTCAGGGCCTCCTAATGACGATGGAACACTCAAATTGCGTCCCGATTCAATACATCGTCCTCCAGCAGACGAGTCTCCATGGGTCTATTGCTGCCTCGGGCACCTTATGGCCGTTCTGCTGTGAGTCTAGATTATCGAATGGGACGAAAAACTGATAGTGAATTGTAACGTTCAGGGCCTCCAAATGACGATGGATCACTCAAATTGCGACCCGATTCAATACATCGTCCTCCAGCCGACTTGACTCCATGGGTCTATTGCTGCCTCGGGCACCTTAAAGCCGTTCTGCTGTGAGTCTAGATTATCGAATGGGACGAAAAACTGATAGTGAATTGTAACGTTCAGGGCCTCCTAATGACGATGGATCACTCAAATTGCGTCCCGATTCAATACATCGTCCTCCAGCAGACTTGGCTCCATGGGTCGATGGCTGCCTAGGGCACCTAATGGCCGTTCTGCTGTGAGTCAAAGATTTTCGAATCGGACGAAAAACTGATAGTGAATTGTAACATTCAGGGCCACCTAATGACGATGGACCACGCAAATTGCGTCCCGATTCAATACATCGTCCTCCAGCCGAGTTGACTCCATGGGTCTATTGCTGCCTCGGGCACCTTATGGCCGTTCTGCTGTGAATCTAGATTATCGAATGGGACGAAAAACTGATAGTGAATTGTAACGTTCAGGGCCACTTAATGACGATGGATCACTCAAATTGCGTCCTGATTCAATACATCGTCCTCCAGCAGACTTGACTTCATCGGCCTATTGCTGCCTCGGGCACCTTATGGCCGTTCTGCTGTGAGTCAAAGATTTTCGAATCGGACGAAAAACAGATAGTGAATTGTAACATTCAGGGCCACCTAATGACGATGGACCACGCAAATTGCGTCCCGATTCAATACATCGTCCTCCAGCCGAGTTGACTCCATGGGTCTATTGCCGCCTCGGGCACCTAATGGCCGTTTTGCTGTGAATCTAGATTATCGAATAGGACGAACAACTGATAGTGAATTGTAACGTTCAGGGCCACCTAATGACGATGGAACACTCAAATTGTGTCCCGATTCAATACATCGTCCTCCAGCAGACGAGTCTCCATGGGTCTATTGCTGCCTCGGGCACCTTATGGCCGTTCTGCTGTGAGTCAAAGATTTTCGAATCGGACGAAAACCTGATAGTGAATTGTAACATTCAGGGCCACCTAATGACGATGGACCACACAATTTGCGTCCCGATTCAGTACATCGTCCTCCAGCCGACCTGACTCCATGGGTCTATTGGTGCCTCGGGCACCTTATGGCCGTTCTGCTGTGAGTCTAGATTATCGAATGGGACGAAAAACTGATAGTGAATTGTAACGTTCAAGGCCTCCTAATGACGATGGATCACTCAAATTGCGTCCCGATTCAATACATCGTCCTCCAGCAGACTTGGCTCCATGGGTCGATGGCTGCCTAGGGCACCTAATGGCCGTTCTGCTGTGAGTCAAAGATTTTCGAATCGGACGAAAAACTGATAGTGAATTGTAACATTCAGGGCCACCTAATGACGATGGACCACGCAAATTGCGTCCCGATTCAATACATCGTCCTCCAGCCGAGTTGACTCCATGGGTCTATTGCTGCCTCGGGCACCTGATGGCCGTTTTGCTGTGAATCTAGATTATCGAATGGGACGAAAAACTGATAGTGAATTGTAACGTTCAAGGCCTCCTAATGACGATGGATCACTCAAATTGCGTCCCGATTCAATACATCGTCCTCCAGCAGACTTGTCTCCTTGGGTCTATTGCTGCCACGGGCACCTTATGGCCGTTCTGCAGTGAGTCTAGATTATCGAATGGGACGAAAAACTGATAGTGAATTGTAACGTTCAGGGCCACCTAATGACGATGGATCACTCAAATTGCGTCCCGATTCAATACATCGTCCTCCAGCCGACTTGACTCCATGGGTCTATTGCTGCCTCGGGCACCTTATGGCCGTTCTGCTGTGAGTCTAGATTATCGAATGGGACGAAAAACTGATAGTGAATTGTAACGTTCAGGGCCTCCTGATGACGATGGATCACTCAAATTGCGACCCGATTCAATACATCGTCCTCCAGCCGACTTGACTCCATGGGTCTATTGCTGCCTCGGGCACCTTAAAGCCGTTCTGCTGTGAGTCTAGATTATCGAATGTGACGAAAAACTGATAGTGAATTGTAACGTTCAGGGCCTCCTAATGACGATGGATCACTCAAATTGCGTCCCGATTCAATACATCGTCCTCCAGCAGACTTGTCTCCATGGGTCGACTGCGGCCTAGGGCACCTAATGGCCGTTCTGCTGTGAGTCAAAGATTTTCGAATCGGACTAAAAACTGATAGTGAATTGTAACATTCAGGGCCACCTAATGACGATGGACCACGCAAATTGCGTCCCGATTCAATACATCGTCCTCCAGCCGAGTTGACTCCATGGGTCTATTGCTGCCTCGGGCACCTTATGGCCGTTCTGCTGTGAATCTAGATTATCGAATGGGACGAAAAACTGATAGTGAATTGTAACGTTCAGGGCCACTTAATGACGATGGATCACTCAAATTGCGTCCTGATTCAATACATCGTCCTCCAGCAGACTTGACTTCATCGGCCTATTGCTGCCTCGGGCACCTTATGGCCGTTCTGCTGTGAGTCAAAGATTTTCGAATCGGACGAAAAACTGATAGTGAATTGTAACATTGAGGGCCACCTAATGACGATGGACCACGCAAATTGCGTCCCGATTCAATACAACGTTCTCCAGCCGAGTTGACTCCATGGGTCTATTGCTGCCTCGGGCACCTAATGGCCGTTTTGCTGTGAATCTAGATTATCGAATAGGACAAAAACTGATAGTGAATTGTAACGTTCAGGGCCACCTAATGACGATGGATCACTCAAATTGTGTCCCGATTCAATACATCGTCCTCCAGCAGACTTGTCTCCATGGGTCTATTGCTGCTTCGGGCACCTTATCGCAGTCCTGCTGTGACTCAAAGATTTTCGAATCGGACGAAAAACTGATTGTGAATTGTAACGTTCAGGGCCTCCTAATGACGATGGAACACTCAAATTGCGTCCCGATTCAATACATCGTCCTCCAGCAGACGAGTCTCCATGGGTCTATTGCTGCCTCGGGCACCTTCTGGCCGTTCTGCGGTGAGTCTAGATTATCGAATGGGACGAAAAACTGATAGTGAATTGTAACGTTCAGGGCCTCCTAATGACGATGGATCACTCAAATTGCGACCCGATTCAATACATCGTCCTCCAGCCGACTTGACTCCATGGGTCTATTGCTGCCTCGGGCACCTTAAAGCCGTTCTGCTGTGAGTCTAGATTATCGAATGGGACGAAAAACTGATAGTGAATTGTAACGTTCAGGGCCACCTAATGACGATGGATCACTCAAATTGCGTCCCGATTCAATACATCGTCCTCTAGCCGACTTGACTCCATGGGTCTATTGCTGCCTCGGGCACCTTATGGCCGTTCTGCTGTGAGTCTAGATTATCGAATGGGACGAAAAACTGATAGTGAATTGTAACGTTCAGGGCCTCCTAATGACGATGGATCACTCAAATTGCGACCCGATTCAATACATCGTCCTCCAGCCGACTTGACTCCATGGGTCTATTGCTGCCTCGGGCACCTTAAAGCCGTTCTGCTGTGAGTCTAGATTATCGAATGGGACGAAAAACTGATAGTGAATTGTAACGTTCAGGGCCTCCTAATGACGATGGATCACTCAAATTGCGTCCCGATTCAATACATCGTCCTCCAGCAGACTTGTCTCCATGGGTCGATTGCTGCCTCGGGCACCTAATGGCCGTTCTGCTGTGAGTCAAAGATTTTCGAATCGGACGAAAAACTGATAGTGAATTGTAACATTCAGGGCCACCTAATGACGATGGACCACGCAAATTGCGTCCCGATTCAATACATCGTCCTCCAGCCGAGTTGACTCCATGGGTCTATTGCTGCCTCGGGCACCTTATGGCCGTTCTGCTGTGAATCTAGATTATCGAATGGGACGAAAAACTGATAGTGAATTGTAACGTACAGGGCCACCTAATGACGATGGATCACTCAAATTGCGTCCTGATTCAATACATCGTCCTCCAGCAGACTTGACTTCATCGGCCTATTGCTGCCTCGGGCACCTTATGGCCGTTCTGCTGTGAGTCAAAGATTTTCGAATCGGACGAAAAACTGATAGTGAATTGTAACATTCTGGGCCACTTAATGACGATGGACCACGCAAATTGCGCCCCGATTCAATACATCGTCCTCCAACCGAGTTGACTCCATGGGTCTATTGCTGCCTCGGGCACCTAATGGCCGTTTTGCTGTGAATCTAGATTATCGAATAGGACGAAAAACTGATAGTGAATTGTAACGTTCAGGGCCACCTAATGACGATGGATCACTCAAATTGTGTCCCGATTCAATACATCGTCCTCCAGCAGACTTGTCTCCATGGGTCTATTGCTGCTTCGGGCACCTTATGGCAGTCCTGCTGTGACTCAAAGATTTTCGAATCGGACGAAAAACTGATAGTGAATTGTAACGTTCAGGGCCTCCTAATGACGATGGAACACTCAAATTGCGTCCCGATTCAATACATCGTCCTCCAGCAGACGAGTCTCCATGGGTCTATTGCTGCCTCGGGCACCTTATGGCCGTTCTGCTGTGAGTCAAAGATTTTCGAATCGGACGAAAAACTGATAGTGAATTGTAACATTCAGGGCCACCTAATGACGATGGACCACACAAATTGCGTCCCGATTCAATTCATCGTCCTCCAGCAGACGAGTCTCCATGGGTCTATTGCTGCCTCGGGCACCTTATGGCCGTTCTGCTGTGAGTCACTATCGAATGGGACGAAAAACTGATAGTGAATTGTAACGTTCAGGGCCACCTAATGACGATGGATCACTCAAATTGCGTCCCGATTCAATACATCGTTCTCCAGCCGACTTGACTCCATGGGTCTATTGCTGCCTCGGGCACCTTAAAGCCGTTCTGCTGTGAGTCTAGATTATCGAATGGGACGAAAAACTGATAGTGAATTGTAACGTTCAGGGCCTCCTAATGACGATGGATCACTCAAATTGCGCCCGATTCAATACATCGTCCTCCAGCCGACTTGTCTCCATGGGTCTATTGCTGCCTCGGGCACCTTATGGCCGTTCTGCTGTGAGTCAAAGATTTTCGAATCGGACGAAAAACTGATAGTGAATTGCGTCCCGATTGAATACATCGTCCTCCAGCCGACTTGACTCCATGGGTCTATTGCTGCCTCGGGCACCTTATGGCAGTCCTGCTGTGACTCAAAGATTTTCGAATCGGACGAAAAACTGATAGTGAATTGTAACGTTCAGGGCCACCTAATGACGATGGATCACTCAAATTGCGTCCCGATTCAATACATCGTCCTCCAGCACACTTGTCTCCATGGGTCAATTGCTTCCTCGGGCACCTTATGGCCGTTCTGCTGTGAGTCAAAGATTTTCGAATCGGACGAAAAACTGATAGTGAATTGTAACGTTCAGGGCCACCTAATGACGATGGATCACTCAAATTGCGTCCCGATTCAATACATCGTCCTCCAGCCGACTTGTCTCCATGGGTCTATTGCTGCCTCGGGCACCTTATGGCCGTTCTGCTGTGAGTCAAAGATTTTCGAATCGGACGAAAAACTGATAGTGAATTGCGTCCCGATTGAATACATCGTCCTCCAGCCGACTTGACTCCATGGGTCTATTGCTGCCTCGGGCACCTTATGGCCGTTCTGCTGTGAGTCTAGATTATCGAATGGGACGAAAAACTGATAGTGAATTGTAACGTTCAAGGCCTCCTAATGACGATGGATCACTCAAATTGCGTCCCGATTCAATACATCGTCCTCCAGCAGACTTGTCTCCTTGGGTCTATTGCTGCCTCGGGCACCTTATGGCCGTTCTGCTGTGAGTCTAGATTATCGAATGGGACGAAAAACTGATAGTGAATTGTAACGTTCAGGGCCACCTAATGACGATGGATCACTCAAATTGCGTCCCGATTCAATACATCGTCCTCCAGCCGACTTGACTCCATGGGTCTATTGCTGCCTCGGGCACCTTATGGCCGTTCTGCTGTGAGTCTAGATTATCGAATGGGACGAAAAACTGATAGTGAATTGTAACGTTCAGGGCCTCCTAATGACGATGGATCACTCAAATTGCGACCCGATTCAATACATCGTCCTCCAGCCGACTTGACTCCATGGGTCTATTGCTGCCTCGGGCACCTTAAAGCCGTTCTGCTGTGAGTCTAGATTATCGAATGGGACGAAAAACTGATAGTGAATTGTAACGTTCAGGGCCTCCTAATGACGATGGATCACTCAAATTGCGTCCCGATTCAATACATCGTCCTCCAGCAGACTTGTCTCCATGGGTCGATTGCTGCCTAGGGCACCTAAAGGCCGTTCTGCTGTGAGTCAAAGATTTTCGAATCGGACGAAAAACTGATAGTGAATTGTAACATTCAGGGCCACCAAATGACGATGGACCACGCAAATTGCGTCCCGATTCAATACATCGTCCTCCAGCCCAGTTGACTCCATGGGTCTATTGCTGCCTCGGGCACCTTATGGCCGTTCTGCTGTGAGTCACTATCGAATGGGACGAAAAACTGATAGTGAATTGTAACACTGAGGGCCACCTAATGACGATGGACCACGCAAATTGCGTCCCGATTCAATACATCGTCCTCCAGCCGAGTTGACTCCATGGGCTATTGCTGCCTCGGGCACCTAATGGCCGTTTTGCTGTGAATCTAGATTATCGAATAGGACGAAAAACTGATAGTGAATTGTAACGTTCAGGGCCACCTAATGACGATGGATCACTCAAATTGTGTCCCGATTCAATACATCGTCCTCCAGCAGACTTGTCTCCATGGGTCTATTGCTGCTTCGGGCACCTTATGGCAGTCCTGCTGTGACTCAAAGATTTTCGAATCGGACGAAAAACTGATAGTGAATTGTATCTTTCAGGGCCACCTAATGACGATGGATCACTCAAATTGCGTCCCGATTCAATACATCGTCCACCAGCCGACTTGTCTCCATGGGTCTATTGCTGCCTCGGGCACCTTATGGCCGTTCTGCTGTGAGTCAAAGATTTTCGAATCGGACGAAAAACTGATAGTGAATTGTAACGTTCAGGGCCACCTAATGACGATGGATCACTCAAATTGCGTCCCGATTCAATACATCGTCCTCCAGCCGACTTGTCTCCATGGGTCTATTGCTGCCTCGGGCACCTTATGGCCGTTCTGCTGTGAGTCAAAGATTTTCGAATCGGACGAAAAACTGATAGTGAATTGCGTCCCGAATGAATACATCGTCCTCCAGCCGACTTGACTCCATGGGTCTATTGCTGCCTCGGGCACCTTATGGCCGTTCTGCTGTGAGTCTAGATTATCGAATGGGACAAAAAACTGATAGTGAATTGTAACGTTCAGGGCCTCCTAATGACGATGGATCACTCAAATTGCGTACCGATTCAATACATCGTCCTCCAGCAGACTTGTCTCCTTGGGTCTATTGCTGCCTCGGGCACCTTATAGCCGTTTTGCTGTGAATCTAGATTATCGAATAGGACGAAAAACTGATCGTGAATTGTAACGTTCAGGGCCACCTAATGACGATGGATCACTCAAATTGTGTCCCGATTCAATACATCTTCCTCCAGCAGACTTGTCTCCATGGGTCTATTGCTGCTTCGGGCACCTTATGGCAGTCCTGCTGTGACTCAAAGATTTTCGAATCGGACGAAAAACTGATAGTGAATTGTAACGTTCAGGGCCTCCTAATGACGATGGAACACTCAAATTGCGTCCCGATTCAATACATCGTCCTCCAGCAGAAGAGTCTCCTTGGGTCTATTGCTGCCTCGGGCACCTGATGGCCGTTTTGCTGTGAATCTAGATTATCGAATAGGACGAAAAACTGATAGTGAATTGTAACGTTCAGGGCCACCTAATGACGATGGATCACTCAAATTGTGTCCCGATTCAATACATCGTCCTCCAGCAGACTTGTCTCCATGGGTCTATTGCTGCTTCGGGCACCTTATCGCAGTCCTGCTGTGACTCAAAGATTTTCGAATCGGACTCAAAACTGAAAGTGAATTGTAGCGTTCAGGGCCTCCTAATGACGATGGAACACTCAAATTGCGTCCCGATTCAATACATCGTCCTCCAGCAGACGAGTCTCCATGGGTCTATTGCTGCCTCGGGCACCTTATGGCCGTTCTGCTGTGAGTCTAGATTATCGAATGGGACGAAAAACTGATAGTGAATTGTAACGTTCAGGGCCTCCAAATGACGATGGATCACTCAAATTGCGACCCGATTCAATACATCGTCCTCCAGCCGACTTGACTCCATGGGTCTATTGCTGCCTCGGGCACCTTAAAGCCGTTCTGCTGTGAGTCTAGATTATCGAATGGGACGAAAAACTGATAGTGAATTGTAACGTTCAGGGCCTCCTAATGACGATGGATCGCTCAAATTACGTCCCGATTCAATACATCGTCCTCCAGCAGACTTGGCTCCATGGGTCGATGGCTGCCTAGGGCACCTAATGGCCGTTCTGCTGTGAGTCAAAGATTTTCGAATCGGACGAAAAACTGATAGTGAATTGTAACATTCAGGGCCACCTAATGACGATGGACCACGCAAATTGCGTCCCGATTCAATACATCGTCCTCCAGCCGAGTTGACTCCATGGGTCTATTGCTGCCTCGGGCACCTTATGACCGTTCTGCTGTGAATCTAGATTATCGAATGGGACGAAAAACTGATAGTGAATTGTAACGTTCAGGGCCACTTAATGACGATGGATCACTCAAATTGCGTCCTGATTCAATACATCGTCCTCCAGCAGACTTGACTTCATCGGCCTATTGCTGCCTCGGGCACCTTATGGCCGTTCTGCTGTGAGTCAAAGATTTTCGAATCGGACGAAAAACAGATAGTGAATTGTAACATTCAGGGCCACCTAATGACGATGGACCACGCAAATTGCGTCCCGATTCAATACATCGTCCTCCAGCCGAGTTGACTCCATGGGTCTATTGCCGCCTCGGGCACCTAATGGCCGTTTTGCTGTGAATCTAGATTATCGAATAGGACGAACAACTGATAGTGAATTGTAACGTTCAGGGCCACCTAATGACGATGGAACACTCAAATTGTGTCCCGATTCAATACATCGTCCTCCTGCAGACTTGTCTCCATGGGTCTATTGCTGCTTCGGGCACCTTATGGCAGTCCTGCTGTGACTCAAAGATTTTCGAATCGGACGAAAAACTGATAGTGAATTGTAACGTTCAGGGCCTCCTAATGACGATGGAACACTCAAATTGCGTCCCGATTCAATACATCGTCCTCCAGCAGACGAGTCTCCATGGGTCTATTGCTGCCTCGGGCACCTTATGGCCGTTCTGCTGTGAGTCAAAGATTTTCGAATCGGACGAAAACCTGATAGTGAATTGTAACATTCAGGGCCACCTAATGACGATGGACCACACAATTTGCGTCCCGATTCAGTACATCGTCCTCCAGCCGACCTGACTCCATGGGTCTATTGGTGCCTCGGGCACCTTATGGCCGTTCTGCTGTGAGTCTAGATTATCGAATGGGACGAAAAACTGATAGTGAATTGTAACGTTCAAGGCCTCCTAATGACGATGGATCACTCAAATTGCGTCCTGATTCAATACATCGTCCTCCAGCAGACTTGACTTCATCGGCCTATTGCTGCCTCGGCCACCTTATGGCCGTTCTGCTGTGAATCTAGATTATCGAATGGGACGAAAAACTGATAGTGAATTGTAACGTTCAGGGCCACTTAATGACGATGGATCACTCAAATTGCGTCCTGATTCAATACATCGTCCTCCAGCAAACTTGACTTCATCGGCCTATTGCTGCCTCGGGCACCTTATGGCCGTTCTGCTGTGAGTCAAAGATTTTCGAATCTGACGAAAAACTGATAGTGAATTGTAACATTGAGGGCCACCTAATGACGATGGACCACGCAAATTGCGTCCCGATTCAATACATCGTCCTCCAGCCGAGTTGACTCCATGGGCTATTGCTGCCTCGGGCACCTAATGGCCGTTTTGCTGTGAATCTAGATTATCGAATAGGACGAAAAACTGATAGTGAATTGTAACGTTCAGGGCCACCTAATGACGATGGATCACTCAAATTGTGTCCCGATTCAATACATCGTCCTCCAGCAGACTTGTCTCCATGGGTCTATTGCTGCTTCGGGCACCTTATGGCAGTCCTGCTGTGACTCAAAGATTTTCGAATCGGACGAAAAACTGATAGTGAATTGTATCTTTCAGGGCCACCTAATGACGATGGATCACTCAAATTGCGTCCCGATTCAATACATCGTCCACCAGCCGACTTGTCTCCATGGGTCTATTGCTGCCTCGGGCACCTTATGGCCGTTCTGCTGTGAGTCAAAGATTTTCGAATCGGACGAAAAACTGATAGTGAATTGTAACGTTCAGGGCCACCTAATGACGATGGATCACTCAAATTGCGTCCCGATTCAATACATCGTCCTCCAGCCGACTTGTCTCCATGGGTCTATTGCTGCCTCGGGCACCTTATGGCCGTTCTGCTGTGAGTCAAAGATTTTCGAATCGGACGAAAAACTGATAGTGAATTGCGTCCCGAATGAATACAACGTCCTCCAGCCGACTTGACTCCATGGGTCTATTGCTGCCTCGGGCACCTTATGGCCGTTCTGCTGTGAGTCTAGATTATCGAATGGGACAAAAAACTGATAGTGAATTGTAACGTTCAGGGCCTCCTAATGACGATGGATCACTCAAATTGCGTACCGATTCAATACATCGTCCTCCAGCAGACTTGTCTCCTTGGGTCTATTGCTGCCTCGGGCACCTTATAGCCGTTTTGCTGTGAATCTAGATTATCGAATAGGACGAAAAACTGATCGTGAATTGTAACGTTCAGGGCCACCTAATGACGATGGATCACTCAAATTGCGTCCCGATTCAATACATCGTCCTCCAGCCGACTTGTCTCCATGGGTCTATTGCTGCCTCGGGCACCTTATGGCCGTTCTGCTGTGAGTCAAAGATTTTCGAATCGGACGAAAAACTGATAGTGAATTGCGTCCCGATTGAATACATCGTCCTCCAGCCGACTTGACTCCATGGGTCTATTGCTGCCTCGGGCACCTTATGGCCGTTCTGCTGTGAGTCTAGATTATCGAATGGGACGAAAAACTGATAGTGAATTGTAACGTTCAAGGCCTCCTAATGACGATGGATCACTCAAATTGCGTCCCGATTCAATACATCGTCCTCCAGCAGACTTGTCTCCTTGGGTCTATTGCTGCATCGGGCACCTTATGGCCGTTCTGCTGTGAGTCTAGATTATCGAATGGGACGAAAAACTGATAGTGAATTGTAACGTTCAGGGCCACCTAATGACGATGGATCACTCAAATTGCGTCCCGATTCAATACATCGTCCTCCAGCCGACTTGACTCCATGGGTCTATTGCTGCCTCGGGCACCTTATGGCCGTTCTGCTGTGAGTCTAGATTATCGAATGGGACGAAAAACTGATAGTGAATTGTAACGTTCAGGGCCTCCTAATGACGATGGATCACTCAAATTGCGACCCGATTCAATACATCGTCCTCCAGCCGACTTGACTCCATGGGTCTATTGCTGCCTCGGGCACCTTAAAGCCGTTCTGCTGTGAGTCTAGATTATCGAATGGGACGAAAAACTGATAGTGAATTGTAACGTTCAGGGCCTCCTAATGACGATGGATCACTCAAATTGCGTCCCGATTCAATACATCGTCCTCCAGCAGACTTGTCTCCATGGGTCGATTGCTGCCTAGGGCACCTAAAGGCCGTTCTGCTGTGAGTCAAAGATTTTCGAATCGGACGAAAAACTGATAGTGAATTGTAACATTCAGGGCCACCAAATGACGATGGACCACGCAAATTGCGTCCCGATTCAATACATCGTCCTCCAGCCCAGTTGACTCCATGGGTCTATTGCTGCCTCGGGCACCTTATGGCCGTTCTGCTGTGAGTCACTATCGAATGGGACGAAAAACTGATAGTGAATTGTAACACTGAGGGCCACCTAATGACGATGGACCACGCAAATTGCGTCCCGATTCAATACATCGTCCTCCAGCCGAGTTGACTCCATGGGCTATTGCTGCCTCGGGCACCTAATGGCCGTTTTGCTGTGAATCTAGATTATCGAATAGGACGAAAAACTGATAGTGAATTGTAACGTTCAGGGCCACCTAATGACGATGGATCACTCAAATTGTGTCCCGATTCAATACATCGTCCTCCAGCAGACTTGTCTCCATGGGTCTATTGCTGCTTCGGGCACCTTATGGCAGTCCTGCTGTGACTCAAAGATTTTCGAATCGGACGAAAAACTGATAGTGAATTGTATCTTTCAGGGCCACCTAATGACGATGGATCACTCAAAATGCGTCCCGATTCAATACATCGTCCACCAGCCGACTTGTCTCCATGGGTCTATTGCTGCCTCGGGCACCTTATGGCCGTTCTGCTGTGAGTCAAAGATTTTCGAATCGGACGAAAAACTGATAGTGAATTAAAACGTTCAGGGCCACCTAATGACGATGGATCACTCAAATTGCGTCCCGATTCAATACATCGTCCTCCAGCCGACTTGTCTCCATGGGTCTATTGCTGCCTCGGGCACCTTATGGCCGTTCTGCTGTGAGTCAAAGATTTTCGAATCGGACGAAAAACTGATAGTGAATTGCGTCCCGAATGAATACATCGTCCTCCAGCCGACTTGACTCCATGGGTCTATTGCTGCCTCGGGCACCTTATGGCCGTTCTGCTGTGAGTCTAGATTATCGAATGGGACAAAAAACTGATAGTGAATTGTAACGTTCAGGGCCTCCTAATGACGATGGATCACTCAAATTGCGTACCGATTCAATACATCGTCCTCCAGCAGACTTGTCTCCTTGGGTCTATTGCTGCCTCGGGCACCTTATAGCCGTTTTGCTGTGAATCTAGATTATCGAATAGGACGAAAAACTGATCGTGAATTGTAACGTTCAGGGCCACCTAATGACGATGGATCACTCAAATTGTGTCCCGATTCAATACATCTTCCTCCAGCAGACTTGTCTCCATGGGTCTATTGCTGCTTCGGGCACCTTATGGCAGTCCTGCTGTGACTCAAAGATTTTCGAATCGGACGAAAAACTGATAGTGAATTGTAACGTTCAGGGCCTCCTAATGACGATGGAACACTCAAATTGCGTCCCGATTCAATACATCGTCCTCCAGCAGACGAGTCTCCTTGGGTCTATTGCTGCCTCGGGCACCTGATGGCCGTTTTGCTGTGAATCTAGATTATCGAATAGGACGAAAAACTGATAGTGAATTGTAACGTTCAGGGCCACCTAATGACGATGGATCACTCAAATTGTGTCCCGATTCAATACATCGTCCTCCAGCAGACTTGTCTCCATGGGTCTATTGCTGCTTCGGGCACCTTATCGCAGTCCTGCTGTGACTCAAAGATTTTCGAATCGGACTCAAAACTGAAAGTGAATTGTAGCGTTCAGGGCCTCCTAATGACGATGGAACACTCAAATTGCGTCCCGATTCAATACATCGTCCTCCAGCAGACGAGTCTCCATGGGTCTATTGCTGCCTCGGGCACCTTATGGCCGTTCTGCTGTGAGTCTAGATTATCGAATGGGACGAAAAACTGATAGTGAATTGTAACGTTCAGGGCCTCCAAATGACGATGGATCACTCAAATTGCGACCCGATTCAATACATCGTCCTCCAGCCGACTTGACTCCATGGGTCTATTGCTGCCTCGGGCACCTTAAAGCCGTTCTGCTGTGAGTCTAGATTATCGAATGGGACGAAAAACTGATAGTGAATTGTAACGTTCAGGGCCTCCTAATGACGATGGATCGCTCAAATTACGTCCCGATTCAATACATCGTCCTCCAGCAGACTTGGCTCCATGGGTCGATGGCTGCCTAGGGCACCTAATGGCCGTTCTGCTGTGAGTCAAAGATTTTCGAATCGGACGAAAAACTGATAGTGAATTGTAACATTCAGGGCCACCTAATGACGATGGACCACGCAAATTGCGTCCCGATTCAATACATCGTCCTCCAGCCGAGTTGACTCCATGGGTCTATTGCTGCCTCGGGCACCTTATGACCGTTCTGCTGTGAATCTAGATTATCGAATGGGACGAAAAACTGATAGTGAATTGTAACGTTCAGGGCCACTTAATGACGATGGATCACTCAAATTGCGTCCTGATTCAATACATCGTCCTCCAGCAGACTTGACTTCATCGGCCTATTGCTGCCTCGGGCACCTTATGGCCGTTCTGCTGTGAGTCAAAGATTTTCGAATCGGACGAAAAACAGATAGTGAATTGTAACATTCAGGGCCACCTAATGACGATGGACCACGCAAATTGCGTCCCGATTCAATACATCGTCCTCCAGCCGAGTTGACTCCATGGGTCTATTGCCGCCTCGGGCACCTAATGGCCGTTTTGCTGTGAATCTAGATTATCGAATAGGACGAACAACTGATAGTGAATTGTAACGTTCAGGGCCACCTAATGACGATGGAACACTCAAATTGTGTCCCGATTCAATACATCGTCCTCCAGCAGACTTGTCTCCATGGGTCTATTGCTGCTTCGGGCACCTTATGGCAGTCCTGCTGTGACTCAAAGATTTTCGAATCGGACGAAAAACTGATAGTGAATTGTAACGTTCAGGGCCTCCTAATGACGATGGAACACTCAAATTGCGTCCCGATTCAATACATCGTCCTCCAGCAGACGAGTCTCCATGGGTCTATTGCTGCCTCGGGCACCTTATGGCCGTTCTGCTGTGAGTCAAAGATTTTCGAATCGGACGAAAACCTGATAGTGAATTGTAACATTCAGGGCCACCTAATGACGATGGACCACACAATTTGCGTCCCGATTCAGTACATCGTCCTCCAGCCGACCTGACTCCATGGGTCTATTGGTGCCTCGGGCACCTTATGGCCGTTCTGCTGTGAGTCTAGATTATCGAATGGGACGAAAAACTGATAGTGAATTGTAACGTTCAAGGCCTCCTAATGACGATGGATCACTCAAATTGCGTCCTGATTCAATACATCGTCCTCCAGCAGACTTGACTTCATCGGCCTATTGCTGCCTCGGCCACCTTATGGCCGTTCTGCTGTGAATCTAGATTATCGAATGGGACGAAAAACTGATAGTGAATTGTAACGTTCAGGGCCACTTAATGACGATGGATCACTCAAATTGCGTCCTGATTCAATACATCGTCCTCCAGCAAACTTGACTTCATCGGCCTATTGCTGCCTCGGGCACCTTATGGCCGTTCTGCTGTGAGTCAAAGATTTTCGAATCTGACGAAAAACTGATAGTGAATTGTAACATTGAGGGCCACCTAATGACGATGGACCACGCAAATTGCGTCCCGATTCAATACATCGTCCTCCAGCCGAGTTGACTCCATGGGCTATTGCTGCCTCGGGCACCTAATGGCCGTTTTGCTGTGAATCTAGATTATCGAATAGGACGAAAAACTGATAGTGAATTGTAACGTTCAGGGCCACCTAATGACGATGGATCACTCAAATTGTGTCCCGATTCAATACATCGTCCTCCAGCAGACTTGTCTCCATGGGTCTATTGCTGCTTCGGGCACCTTATGGCAGTCCTGCTGTGACTCAAAGATTTTCGAATCGGACGAAAAACTGATAGTGAATTGTATCTTTCAGGGCCACCTAATGACGATGGATCACTCAAATTGCGTCCCGATTCAATACATCGTCCACCAGCCGACTTGTCTCCATGGGTCTATTGCTGCCTCGGGCACCTTATGGCCGTTCTGCTGTGAGTCAAAGATTTTCGAATCGGACGAAAAACTGATAGTGAATTGTAACGTTCAGGGCCACCTAATGACGATGGATCACTCAAATTGCGTCCCGATTCAATACATCGTCCTCCAGCCGACTTGTCTCCATGGGTCTATTGCTGCCTCGGGCACCTTATGGCCGTTCTGCTGTGAGTCAAAGATTTTCGAATCGGACGAAAAACTGATAGTGAATTGCGTCCCGAATGAATACATCGTCCTCCAGCCGACTTGACTCCATGGGTCTATTGCTGCCTCGGGCACCTTATGGCCGTTCTGCTGTGAGTCTAGATTATCGAATGGGACAAAAAACTGATAGTGAATTGTAACGTTCAGGGCCTCCTAATGACGATGGATCACTCAAATTGCGTACCGATTCAATACATCGTCCTCCAGCAGACTTGTCTCCTTGGGTCTATTGCTGCCTCGGGCACCTTATAGCCGTTTTGCTGTGAATCTAGATTATCGAATAGGACGAAAAACTGATCGTGAATTGTAACGTTCAGGGCCACCTAATGACGATGGATCACTCAAATTGTGTCCCGATTCAATACATCTTCCTCCAGCAGACTTGTCTCCATGGGTCTATTGCTGCTTCGGGCACCTTATGGCAGTCCTGCTGTGACTCAAAGATTTTCGAATCGGACGTAAAACTGATAGTGAATTGTAACGTTCAGGGCCTCCTAATGACGATGGAACACTCAAATTGCGTCCCGATTCAATACATCGTCCTCCAGCAGACGAGTCTCCTTGGGTCTATTGCTGCCTCGGGCACCTTATGGCCGTTCTGCTGTGAGTAAAAGATTTTCGAATCGGACGAAAAACTGATAGTGAATTGTAACATTCAGGGCCACCTAATGACGATGGACCACACAAATTGCGTCCCGATTCAATACATCGTCCTCCAGCAGACGAGTCTCCATGGGTCTATTGCTGCCTCGGGCACCTTATGGCCGTTCTGCTGTGAGTCACTATCGAATGGGACGAAAAACTGATAGTGAATTGTAACGTTCAGGGCCACCTAATGACGATGGATCACTCAAATTGCGTCCCGATTCAATACATCGTGCTCCAGCCGACTTGACTCCATGGGTCTATTGCTGCCTCGGGCACCTTATGGCCGTTCTGCTGTGAGTCTAGATTATCGAATGGGACGAAAAACTGATAGTGAATTGTAACGTTCAGGGCCTCCTAATGACGAAGGATCACTCAAATTGCGACCCGATTCAATACATCGTCATCCAGCCGACTTGACTCCATGGGTCTATTGCTGCCTCGGGCACCTTAAAGCCGTTCTGCTGTGAGTCTAGATTATCGAATGGGACGAAAAACTGATAGTGAATTGTAACGTTCAGGGCCTCCTAATGACGATGGATCACTCAAATTGCGTCCCGATTCAATACATCGTCCTCCAGCAGACTTGTCTCCATGGGTCGATTGCTGCCTCGGGCACCTAATGGCCGTTCTGCTGTGAGTCAAAGATTTTCGAATCGGACGAAAAACTGATAGTGAATTGTAACATTCAGGGCCACCTAATGACGATGGACCACGCAAATTGCGTCCCGATTCAATACATCGTCCTCCAGCCGAGTTGACTCCATGGGTCTATTGCTGCCTCGGGCACCTTATGGCATTCCTGCTGTGACTCAAAGATTTTCGAATCGGACGAAAAACTGATAGTGAATTGTAACGTTCAGGGCCACCTAATGACGATGGATCACTCAAATTGCGTCCCGATTCAATACATCGTCCTCCAGCAGACTTGTCTCCATGGGTCAATTGCTTCCTCGGGCACCTTATGGCCGTTCTGCTGTGAGTCAAAGATTTTCGAATCGGACGAAAAACTGATAGTGAATTGTAACGTTCAGGGCCACCTAATGACGATGGATCACTCAAATTGCGTCCCGATTCAATACATCGTCCTCCAGCCGACTTGTCTCCATGGGTCTATTGCTGCCTCGGGCACCTTATGGCCGTTCTGCTGTGAGTCAAAGATTTTCGAATCGGACGAAAAACTGATAGTGAATTGCGTCCCGATTGAATACATCGTCCTCCAGCCGACTTGACTCCATGGGTCTATTGCTGCCTCGGGCACCTTATGGCCGTTCTGCTGTGAGTCTAGATTATCGAATGGGACAAAAAACTGTTGTAACGTTCAAGGCCTCCTAATGACGATGGATCACTCAAACTGCGTCCCGATTCAATACATCGTCCTCCAGCAGACTTGTCTCCTTGGGTCTATTGCTGCCTCGGGCACCTTATGGCCGTTCTGCAGTGAGTCTAGATTATCGAATGGGACGAAAAACTGATAGTGAATTGTAACGTTCAGGGCCACCTAATGACGATGGATCACTCAAATTGCGTCCCGATTCAATACATCGTCCTCCAGCCGACTTGACTCCATGGGTCTATTGCTGCCTCGGGCACCTTATGGCCGTTCTGCTGTGAGTCTAGATTATCGAATGGGACGAAAAACTGATAGTGAATTGTAACGTTCAGGGCCTCCTAATGACGATGGATCACTCAAATTGCGTCCCGATTCAATACATCGTCCTCCAGCAGACTTGTCTCCATGGGTCGATTGCGGCCTAGGGCACCTAATGGCCGTTCTGCTGTGAGTCAAAGATTTTCGAATCGGACTAAAAACTGATAGTGAATTGTAACATTCAGGGCCACCTAATGACGATGGACCACGCAAATTGCGTCCCGATTCAATACATCGTCCTCCAGCCGAGTTGACTCCATGGGTCTATTGCTGCCTCGGGCACCTTATGGCCGCTCTGCTGTGAATCTAGATTATCGAATGGGACGAAAAACTGATAGTGAATTGTAACGTTCAGGGCCTCCTAATGACGATGGATCACTCAAATTGCGACCCGATTCAATACATCGTCCTCCAGCCGACTTGACTCCATGGGTCTATTGCTGCCTCGGGCACCTTAAAGCCGTTCTGCTGTGAGTCTAGATTATCGAATGGGACGAAAAACTGATAGTGAATTGTAACGTTCAGGGCCACCTAATGACGATGGATCACTCAAATTGCGTCCCGATTCAATACATCGTCCTCTAGCCGACTTGACTCCATGGGTCTATTGCTGCCTCGGGCACCTTATGGCCGTTCTGCTGTGAGTCTAGATTATCGAATGGGACGAAAAACTGATAGTGAATTGTAACGTTCAGGGCCTCCTAATGACGATGGATCACTCAAATTGCGACCCGATTCAATACATCGTCCTCCAGCCGACTTGACTCCATGGGTCTATTGCTGCCTCGGGCACCTTAAAGCCGTTCTGCTGTGAGTCTAGATTATCGAATGGGACGAAAAACTGATAGTGAATTGTAACGTTCAGGGCCTCCTAATGACGATGGATCACTCAAATTGCGTCCCGATTCAATACGTCGTCCTCCAGCAGACTTGTCTCCATGGGTCGATTGCTGCCTCGGGCACCTAATGGCCGTTCTGCTGTGAGTCAAAGATTTTCGAATCGGACGAAAAACTGATAGTGAATTGTAACATTCAGGGCCACCTAATGACGATGGACCACGCAAATTGCGTCCCGATTCAATACATCGTCCTCCAGCCGAGTTGACTCCATGGGTCTATTGCTGCCTCGGGCACCTTATGGCCGTTCTGCTGTGAATCTAGATTATCGAATGGGACGAAAAACTGATAGTGAATTGTAACGTACAGGGCCACCTAATGACGATGGATCACTCAAATTGCGTCCTGATTCAATACATCGTCCTCCAGCAGACTTGACTTCTACGGCCTATTGCTGCCTCGGGCACCTTATGGCCGTTCTGCTGTGAGTCAAAGATTTTCGAATCGGACGAAAAACTGATAGTGAATTGTAACATTCTGGGCCACCTAATGACGATGGACCACGCAAATTGCGCCCCGATTCAATACATCGTCCTCCAACCGAGTTGACTCCATGGGTCTATTGCTGCCTCGGCACCTAATGGCCGTTTTGCTGTGAATCTAGATTATCGAATAGGACGAAAAACTGATAGTGAATTGTAACGTTCAGGGCCACCTAATGACGATGGATCACTCAAATTGTGTCCCGATTCAATACATCGTCCTCCAGCAGACTTGTCTCCATGGGTCTATTGCTGCTTCGGGCACCTTATGGCAGTCCTGCTGTGACTCAAAGATTTTCGAATCGGACGAAAAACTGATAGTGAATTGTAACGTTCAGGGCCTCCTAATGACGATGGAACACTCAAATTGCGTCCCGATTCAATACATCGTCCTCCAGCAGACGAGTCTCCATGGGTCTATTGCTGCCTCGGGCACCTTATGGCCGTTCTGCTGTGAGTCAAAGATTTTCGAATCGGACGAAAAACTGATAGTGAATTGTAACATTCAGGGCCACCTAATGACGATGGACCACACAAATTGCGTCCCGATTCAATTCATCGTCCTCCAGCAGACGAGTCTCCATGGGTCTATTGCTGCCTCGGGCACCTTATGGCCGTTCTGCTGTGAGTCACTATCGAATGGGACGAAAAACTGATAGTGAATTGTAACGTTCAGGGCCACCTAATGACGATGGATCACTCAAATTGCGTCCCGATTCAATACATCGTTCTCCAGCCGACTTGACTCCATGGGTCTATTGCTGCCTCGGGCACCTTATGGCCGTTCTGCTGTGAGTCTAGATTATCGAATGGGACGAAAAACTGATAGTGAATTGTAACGTTCAGGGCCTCCTAATGACGATGGATCACTCAAATTGCGACCCGATTCAATACATCGTCCTCCAGCCGACTTGACTCCATGGGTCTATTGCTGCCTCGGGCACCTTAAAGCCGTTCTGCTGTGAGTCTAGATTATCGAATGGGACGAAAAACTGATAGTGAATTGTAACGTTCAGGGCCTCCTAATGACGATGGATCACTCAAATTGCGCCCGATTCAATACATCGTCCTCCAGCAGACTTGTCTCCATGGGTCGATTGCTGCCTCGGGCACCTAATGGCCGTTCTGCTGTGAGTCAAAGATTTTCGAATCGGACGAAAAACTGATAGTGAATTGTAACATTCAGGGCCACCTAATGACGATGGACCACGCAAATTGCGTCCCGATTCAATACATCGTCCTCCAGCCGAGTTGACTCCATGGGTCTATTGCTGCCTCGGGCACCTTATGGCCGTTCTGCTGTGAATCTAGATTATCGAATGGGACGAAAAACTGATAGTGAATTGTAACGTTCAGGGCCACCTAATGACGATGGATCACTCAAATTGTGTCCCGATTCAATACATCGTCCTCCAGCAGACTTGTCTCCATGGGTCTATTGCTGCTTCGGGCATCTTATGGCAGTCCTGCTGTGACTCAAAGATTTTCGAATCGGACGAAAAACTGATAGTGAATTGCGTCCCGATTGAATACATCGTCCTCCAGCCGACTTGACTCCATGGGTCTATTGCTGCCTCGGGCACCTTATGGCCGTTCTGCTGTGACTCTAGATTATCGAATGGGACAAAAAACTGATAGTGAATTGTAACGTTCAAGGCCTCCTAATGACGATGGATCACTCAAATTGCGTCCCGATTCAATACATCGTCCTCCAGCAGACTTGTCTCCTTGGGTCTATTGCTGCCTCGGGCACCTTATGGCCGTTCTGCAGTGAGTCTAGATTATCGAATGGGACGAAAAACTGATAGTGAATTGTAACGTTCAGGGCCACCTAATGACGATGGATCACTCAAATTGCGTCCCGATTCAATACATCGTCCTCCAGCCGACTTGACTCCATGGGTCTATTGCTGCCTCGGGCACCTTATGGCCGTTCTGCTGTGAGTCTAGATTATCGAATGGGACGAAAAACTGATAGTGAATTGTAACGTTCAGGGCCTCCTAATGACGATGGATCACTCAAATTGCGTCCCGATTCAATACATCGTCCTCCAGCAGACTTGTCTCCATGGGTCGATTGCGGCCTAGGGCACCTAATGGCCGTTCTGCTGTGAGTCAAAGATTTTCGAATCGGACTAAAAACTGATAGTGAATTGTAACATTCAGGGCCACCTAATGACGATGGACCACGCAAATTGCGTCCCGATTCAATACATCGTCCTCCAGCCGAGTTGACTCCATGGGTCTATTGCTGCCTCGGGCACCTTATGGCCGTTCTGCTGTGAATCTAGATTATCGAATGGGACGAAAAACTGATAGTGAATTGTAACGTTCAGGGCCTCCTAATGACGATGGATCACTCAAATTGCGACCCGATTCAATACATCGTCCTCCAGCCGACTTGACTCCATGGGTCTATTGCTGCCTCGGGCACCTTAAAGCCGTTCTGCTGTGAGTCTAGATTATCGAATGGGACGAAAAACTGATAGTGAATTGTAACGTTCAGGGCCACCTAATGACGATGGATCACTCAAATTGCGTCCCGATTCAATACATCGTCCTCTAGCCGACTTGACTCCATGGGTCTATTGCTGCCTCGGGCACCTTATGGCCGTTCTGCTGTGAGTCTAGATTATCGAATGGGACGAAAAACTGATAGTGAATTGTAACGTTCAGGGCCTCCTAATGACGATGGATCACTCAAATTGCGACCCGATTCAATACATCGTCCTCCAGCCGACTTGACTCCATGGGTCTATTGCTGCCTCGGGCACCTTAAAGCCGTTCTGCTGTGAGTCTAGATTATCGAATGGGACGAAAAACTGATAGTGAATTGTAACGTTCAGGGCCTCCTAATGACGATGGATCACTCAAATTGCGTCCCGATTCAATACATCGTCCTCCAGCAGACTTGTCTCCATGGGTCGATTGCTGCCTCGGGCACCTAATGGCCGTTCTGCTGTGAGTCAAAGATTTTCGAATCGGACGAAAAACTGATAGTGAATTGTAACATTCAGGGCCACCTAATGACGATGGACCACGCAAATTGCGTCCCGATTTAATACATCGTCCTCCAGCCGAGTTGACTCCATGGGTCTATTGCTGCCTCGGGCACCTTATGGCCGTTCTGCTGTGAATCTAGATTATCGAATGGGACGAAAAACTGATAGTGAATTGTAACGTACAGGGCCACCTAATGACGATGGATCACTCAAATTGCGTCCTGATTCAATACATCGTCCTCCAGCAGACTTGACTTCTACGGCCTATTGCTGCCTCGGGCACCTTATGGCCGTTCTGCTGTGAGTCAAAGATTTTCGAGTCGGACGAAAAACTGATAGTGAATTGTAACATTCTGGGCCACCTAATGACGATGGACCACGCAAATTGCGCCCCGATTCAATACATCGTCCTCCAACCGAGTTGACTCCATGGGTCTATTGCTGCCTCGGGCACCTAATGGCCGTTTTGCTGTGAATCTAGATTATCGAATAGGACGAAAAACTGATAGTGAATTGTAACGTTCAGGGCCACCTAATGACGATGGATCACTCAAATTGTGTCCCGATTCAATACATCGTCCTCCAGCAGACTTGTCTCCATGGGTCTATTGCTGCTTCGGGCACCTTATGGCAGTCCTGCTGTGACTCAAAGATTTTCGAATCGGACGAAAAACTGATAGTGAATTGTAACGTTCAGGGCCTCCTAATGACGATGGAACACTCAAATTGCGTCCCGATTCAATACATCGTCCTCCAGCAGACGAGTCTCCATGGGTCTATTGCTGCCTCGGGCACCTTATGGCCGTTCTGCTGTGAGTCAAAGATTTTCGAATCGGACGAAAAACTGATAGTGAATTGTAACATTCAGGGCCACCTAATGACGATGGACCACACAAATTGCGTCCCGATTCAATTCATCGTCCTCCAGCAGACGAGTCTCCATGGGTCTATTGCTGCCTCGGGCACCTTATGGCCGTTCTGCTGTGAGTCACTATCGAATGGGACGAAAAACTGATAGTGAATTGTAACGTTCAGGGCCACCTAATGACGATGGATCACTCAAATTGCGTCCCGATTCAATACATCGTTCTCCAGCCGACTTGACTCCATGGGTCTATTGCTGCCTCGGGCACCTTATGGCCGTTCTGCTGTGAGTCTAGATTATCGAATGGGACGAAAAACTGATAGTGAATTGTAACGTTCAGGGCCTCCTAATGACGATGGATCACTCAAATTGCGACCCGATTCAATACATCGTCCTCCAGCCGACTTGACTCCATGGGTCTATTGCTGCCTCGGGCACCTTAAAGCCGTTCTGCTGTGAGTCTAGATTATCGAATGGGACGAAAAACTGATAGTGAATTGTAACGTTCAGGGCCTCCTAATGACGATGGATCACCCAAATTGCGCCCGATTCAATACATCGTCCTCCAGCAGACTTGTCTCCATGGGTCGATTGCTGCCTCGGGCACCTAATGGCCGTTCTGCTGTGAGTCAAAGATTTTCGAATCGGACGAAAAACTGATAGTGAATTGTAACATTCAGGGCCACCTAATGACGATGGACCACGCAAATTGCGTCCCGATTCAATACATCGTCCTCCAGCCGAGTTGACTCCATGGGTCTATTGCTGCCTCGGGCACCTTATGGCCGTTCTGCTGTGAATCTAGATTATCGAATGGGACGAAAAACTGATAGTGAATTGTAACGTTCAGGGCCACCTAATGACGATGGATCACTCAAATTGTGTCCCGATTCAATACATCGTCCTCCAGCAGACTTGTCTCCATGGGTCTATTGCTGCTTCGGGCACCTTATGGCAGTCCTGCTGTGACTCAAAGATTTTCGAATCGGACGAAAAACTGATAGTGAATTGTAACGTTCAGGGCCACCTAATGACGATGGATCACTCAAATTGCGTCCCGATTCAATACATCGTCCTCCAGCAGACTTGTCTCCATGGGTCAATTGCTTCCTCGGGCACCTTATGGCCGTTCTGCTGTGAGTCAAAGATTTTCGAATCGGACGAAAAACTGATAGTGAATTGTAACGTTCAGGGCCACCTAATGACGATGGATCACTCAAATTGCGTCCCGATTCAATACATCGTCCTCCAGCCGACTTGTCTCCATGGGTCTATTGCTGCCTCGGGCACCTTATGGCCGTTCTGCTGTGAGTCTAGATTATCGAATGGGACAAAAAACTGATAGTGATTTGTAACGTTCAAGGCCTCCTAATGACGATGGATCACTCAAATTGCGTCCCGATTCAATACATCGTCCTCCAGCAGACTTGTCTCCTTGGGTCTATTGCTGCCTCGGGCACCTTATGGCCGTTCTGCTGTGAGTCTAGATTATCGAATGGGACGAAAAACTGATAGTGAATTGTAACGTTCAGGGCCACCTAATGACGATGGATCACTCAAATTGCGTCCCGATTCAATACATCGTCCTCCAGCCGACTTGACTCCATGGGTCTATTGCTGCCTCGGGCACCTTATGGCCGTTCTGCTGTGAGTCTAGATTATCGAATGGGACGAAAAACTGATAGTGAATTGTAACGTTCAGGGCCTCCTAATGACGATGGATCACTCAAATTGCGACCCGATTCAATACATCGTCCTCCAGCCGACTTGACTCCATGGGTCTATTGCTGCCTCGGGCACCTTAAAACCGTTCTGCTGTGAGTCTAGATTATCGAATGGGACGAAAAACTGATAGTGAATTGTAACGTTCAGGGCCTCCTAATGACGATGGATCACTCAAATTGCGTCCCGATTCAATACATCGTCCTCCAGCAGACTTGTCTCCATGGGTCTATTGCTGCTTCGGGCACCTAATGGCCGTTCTGCTGTGAGTCAAAGATTTTCGAATCGGACGAAAAACTGATAGTGAATTGCGTCCCGATTGAATACATCGTCCTCCAGCCGACTTGACTCCATGGGTCTATTGCTGCCTCGGGCACCTTATGGCCGTTCTGCTGTGAGTCTAGATTATCGAATGGGACAAAAAACTGATAGTGAATTGTAACGTTCAAGGCCTCCTAATGACGATGGATCACTCAAATTGCGTCCCGATTCAATACATCGTCCTCCAGCAGACTTGTCTCCTTGGGTCTATTGCTGCCTCGGGCACCTTATGGCCGTTCTGCAGTGAGTCTAGATTATCGAATGGGACGAAAAACTGATAGTGAATTGTAACGTTCAGGGCCACCTAATGACGATGGATCACTCAAATTGCGTCCCGATTCAATACATCGTCCTCCAGCCGACTTGACTCCATGGGTCTATTGCTGCCTCGGGCACCTTATGGCCGTTCTGCTGTGAGTCTAGATTATCGAATGGGACGAAAAACTGATAGTGAATTGTAACGTTCAGGGCCTCCTAATGACGATGGATCACTCAAATTGCGTCCCGATTCAATACATCGTCCTCCAGCAGACTTGTCTCCATGGGTCGATTGCGGCCTAGGGCACCTAATGGCCGTTCTGCTGTGAGTCAAAGATTTTCGAATCGGACTAAAAACTGATAGTGAATTGTAACATTCAGGGCCACCTAATGACGATGGACCACGCAAATTGCGTCCCGATTCAATACATCGTCCTCCAGCCGAGTTGACTCCATGGGTCTATTGCTGCCTCGGGCACCTTATGGCCGTTCTGCTGTGAATCTAGATTATCGAATGGGACGAAAAACTGATAGTGAATTGTAACGTTCAGGGCCTCCTAATGACGATGGATCACTCAAATTGCGACCCGATTCAATACATCGTCCTCCAGCCGACTTGACTCCATGGGTCTATTGCTGCCTCGGGCACCTTAAAGCCGTTCTGCTGTGAGTCTAGATTATCGAATGGGACGAAAAACTGATAGTGAATTGTAACGTTCAGGGCCACCTAATGACGATGGATCACTCAAATTGCGTCCCGATTCAATACATCGTCCTCTAGCCGACTTGACTCCATGGGTCTATTGCTGCCTCGGGCACCTTATGGCCGTTCTGCTGTGAGTCTAGATTATCGAATGGGACGAAAAACTGATAGTGAATTGTAACGTTCAGGGCCTCCTAATGACGATGGATCACTCAAATTGCGACCCGATTCAATACATCGTCCTCCAGCCGACTTGACTCCATGGGTCTATTGCTGCCTCGGGCACCTTAAAGCCGTTCTGCTGTGAGTCTAGATTATCGAATGGGACGAAAAACTGATAGTGAATTGTAACGTTCAGGGCCACCTAATGACGATGGATCACTCAAATTGCGTCCTGATTCAATACATCGTCCTCCAGCAGACTTGACTTCTACGGCCTATTGCTGCCTCGGGCACCTTATGGCCGTTCTGCTGTGAGTCAAAGATTTTCGAATCGGACGAAAAACTGATAGTGAATTGTAACATTCTGGGCCACCTAATGACGATGGACCACGCAAATTGCGCCCCGATTCAAAACATCGTCCTCCAACCGAGTTGACTCCATGGGTCTATTGCTGCCTCGGGCACCAAATGGCCGTTTTGCTGTGAATCTAGATTATCGAATAGGACGAAAAACTGATAGTGAATTGTAACGTTCAGGGCCACCTAATGACGATGGATCACTCAAATTGTGTCCCGATTCAATACATCGTCCTCCAGCAGACTTGTCTCCATGGGTCTATTGCTGCTTCGGGCACCTTATGGCAGTCCTGCTGTGACTCAAAGATTTTCGAATCGGACGAAAAACTGATAGTGAATTGTAACGTTCAGGGCCTCCTAATGACGATGGAACACTCAAATTGCGTCCCGATTCAATACATCGTCCTCCTGCAGACGAGTCTCCATGGGTCTATTGCTGCCTCGGGCACCTTATGGCCGTTCTGCTGTGAGTCAAAGATTTTCGAATCGGACGAAAAACTGATAGTGAATTGTAACATTCAGGGCCACCTAATGACGATGGACCACACAAATTGCGTCCCGATTCAATTCATCGTCCTCCAGCAGACGAGTCTCCATGGGTCTATTGCTGCCTCGGGCACCTTATGGCCGTTCTGCTGTGAGTCACTATCGAATGGGACGAAAAACTGATAGTGAATTGTAACGTTCAGGGCCACCTAATGACGATGGATCACTCAAATTGCGTCCCGATTCAATACATCGTTCTCCAGCCGACTTGACTCCATGGGTCTATTGCTGCCTCGGGCACCTTATGGCCGTTCTGCTGTGAGTCTAGATTATCGAATGGGACGAAAAACTGATAGTGAATTGTAACGTTCAGGGCCTCCTAATGACGATGGATCACTCAAATTGCGACCCGATTCAATACATCGTCCTCCAGCCGACTTGACTCCATGGGTCTATTGCTGCCTCGGGCACCTTAAAGCCGTTCTGCTGTGAGTCTAGATTATCGAATGGGACGAAAAACTGATAGTGAATTGTAACGTTCAGGGCCTCCTAATGACGATGGATCACTCAAATTGCGCCCGATTCAATACATCGTCCTCCAGCAGACTTGTCTCCATGGGTCGATTGCTGCCTCGGGCACCTAATGGCCGTTCTGCTGTGAGTCAAAGATTTTCGAATCGGACGAAAAACTGATAGTGAATTGTAACATTCAGGGCCACCTAATGACGATGGACCACGCAAATTGCGTCCCGATTCAATACATCGTCCTCCAGCCGAGTTGACTCCATGGGTCTATTGCTGCCTCGGGCACCTTATGGCCGTTCTGCTGTGAATCTAGATTATCGAATGGGACGAAAAACTGATAGTGAATTGTAACGTTCAGGGCCACCTAATGACGATGGATCACTCAAATTGTGTCCCGATTCAATACATCGTCCTCCAGCAGACTTGTCTCCATGGGTCTATTGCTGCTTCGGGCACCTTATGGCAGTCCTGCTGTGACTCAGAGATTTTCGAATCGGACGAAAAACTGATAGTGAATTGTAACGTTCAGGGCCACCTAATGACGATGGATCACTCAAATTGCGTCCCGATTCAATACATCGTCCTCCAGCAGACTTGTCTCCATGGGTCAATTGCTTCCTCGGGCACCTTATGGCCGTTCTGCTGTGAGTCAAAGATTTTCGAATCGGACGAAAAACTGATAGTGAATTGTAACGTTCAGGGCCACCTAATGACGATGGATCACTCAAATTGCGTCCCGATTCAATACATCGTCCTCCAGCCGACTTGTCTCCATGGGTCTATTGCTGCCTCGGGCACCTTATGGCCGTTCTGCTGTGAGTCAAAGATTTTCGAATCGGACGAAAAACTGATAGTGAATTGCGTCCCGATTGAATACATCGTCCTCCAGCCGACTAGACTCCATGGGTCTATTGCTGCCTCGGGCACCTTATGGCCGTTCTGCTGTGAGTCTAGATTATCGAATGGGACAAAAAACTGATAGTGATTTGTAACGTTCAAGGCCTCCTAATGACGATGGATCACTCAAATTGCGTCCCGATTCAATACATCGTCCTCCAGCAGACTTGTCTCCTTGGGTCTATTGCTGCCTCGGGCACCTTATGGCCGTTCTGCTGTGAGTCTAGATTATCGAATGGGACGAAAAACTGATAGTGAATTGTAACGTTCAGGGCCACCTAATGACGATGGATCACTCAAATTGCGTCCCGATTCAATACATCGTCCTCCAGCCGACTTGACTCCATGGGTCTATTGCTGCCTCGGGCACCTTATGGCCGTTCTGCTGTGAGTCTAGATTATCGAATGGGACGAAAAACTGATAGTGAATTGTAACGTTCAGGGCCTCCTAATGACGATGGATCACTCAAATTGCGACCCGATTCAATACATCGTCCTCCAGCCGACTTGACTCCATGGGTCTATTGCTGCCTCGGGCACCTTAAAACCGTTCTGCTGTGAGTCTAGATTATCGAATGGGACGAAAAACTGATAGTGAATTGTAACGTTCAGGGCCTCCTAATGACGATGGATCACTCAAATTGCGTCCCGATTCAATACATCGTCCTCCAGCAGACTTGTCTCCATGGGTCTATTGCTGCTTCGGGCACCTAATGGCCGTTCTGCTGTGAGTCAAAGATTTTCGAATCGGACGAAAAACTGATAGTGAATTGCGTCCCGATTGAATACATCGTCCTCCAGCCGACTTGACTCCATGGGTCTATTGCTGCCTCGGGCACCTTATGGCCGTTCTGCTGTGAGTCTAGATTATCGAATGGGACAAAAAACTGATAGTGAATTGTAACGTTCAAGGCCTCCTAATGACGATGGATCACTCAAATTGCGTCCCGATTCAATACATCGTCCTCCAGCAGACTTGTCTCCTTGGGTCTATTGCTGCCTCGGGCACCTTATGGCCGTTCTGCAGTGAGTCTAGATTATCGAATGGGACGAAAAACTGATAGTGAATTGTAACGTTCAGGGCCACCTAATGACGATGGATCACTCAAATTGCGTCCCGATTCAATACATCGTCCTCCAGCCGACTTGACTCCATGGGTCTATTGCTGCCTCGGGCACCTTATGGCCGTTCTGCTGTGAGTCTAGATTATCGAATGGGACGAAAAACTGATAGTGAATTGTAACGTTCAGGGCCTCCTAATGACGATGGATCACTCAAATTGCGTCCCGATTCAATACATCGTCCTCCAGCAGACTTGTCTCCATGGGTCGATTGCGGCCTAGGGCACCTAATGGCCGTTCTGCTGTGAGTCAAAGATTTTCGAATCGGACTAAAAACTGATAGTGAATTGTAACATTCAGGGCCACCTAATGACGATGGACCACGCAAATTGCGTCCCGATTCAATACATCGTCCTCCAGCCGAGTTGACTCCATGGGTCTATTGCTGCCTCGGGCACCTTATGGCCGTTCTGCTGTGAATCTAGATTATCGAATGGGACGAAAAACTGATAGTGAATTGTAACGTTCAGGGCCTCCTAATGACGATGGATCACTCAAATTGCGACCCGATTCAATACATCGTCCTCCAGCCGACTTGACTCCATGGGTCTATTGCTGCCTCGGGCACCTTAAAGCCGTTCTGCTGTGAGTCTAGATTATCGAATGGGACGAAAAACTGATAGTGAATTGTAACGTACAGGGCCACCTAATGACGATGGATCACTCAAATTGCGTCCTGATTCAATACATCGTCCTCCAGCAGACTTGACTTCTACGGCCTATTGCTGCCTCGGGCACCTTATGGCCGTTCTGCTGTGAGTCAAAGATTTTCGAGTCGGACGAAAAACTGATAGTGAATTGTAACATTCTGGGCCACCTAATGACGATGGACCACGCAAATTGCGCCCCGATTCAATACATCGTCCTCCAACCGAGTTGACTCCATGGGTCTATTGCTGCCTCGGGCACCTAATGGCCGTTTTGCTGTGAATCTAGATTATCGAATAGGACGAAAAACTGATAGTGAATTGTAACGTTCAGGGCCACCTAATGACGATGGATCACTCAAATTGTGTCCCGATTCAATACATCGTCCTCCAGCAGACTTGTCTCCATGGGTCTATTGCTGCTTCGGGCACCTTATGGCAGTCCTGCTGTGACTCAAAGATTTTCGAATCGGACGAAAAACTGATAGTGAATTGTAACGTTCAGGGCCTCCTAATGACGATGGAACACTCAAATTGCGTCCCGATTCAATACATCGTCCTCCAGCAGACGAGTCTCCATGGGTCTATTGCTGCCTCGGGCACCTTATGGCCGTTCTGCTGTGAGTCAAAGATTTTCGAATCGGACGAAAAACTGATAGTGAATTGTAACATTCAGGGCCACCTAATGACGATGGACCACACAAATTGCGTCCCGATTCAATTCATCGTCCTCCAGCAGACGAGTCTCCATGGGTCTATTGCTGCCTCGGGCACCTTATGGCCGTTCTGCTGTGAGTCACTATCGAATGGGACGAAAAACTGATAGTGAATTGTAACGTTCAGGGCCACCTAATGACGATGGATCACTCAAATTGCGTCCCGATTCAATACATCGTTCTCCAGCCGACTTGACTCCATGGGTCTATTGCTGCCTCGGGCACCTTATGGCCGTTCTGCTGTGAGTCTAGATTATCGAATGGGACGAAAAACTGATAGTGAATTGTAACGTTCAGGGCCTCCTAATGACGATGGATCACTCAAATTGCGACCCGATTCAATACATCGTCCTCCAGCCGACTTGACTCCATGGGTCTATTGCTGCCTCGGGCACCTTAAAGCCGTTCTGCTGTGAGTCTAGATTATCGAATGGGACGAAAAACTGATAGTGAATTGTAACGTTCAGGGCCTCCTAATGACGATGGATCACCCAAATTGCGCCCGATTCAATACATCGTCCTCCAGCAGACTTGTCTCCATGGGTCGATTGCTGCCTCGGGCACCTAATGGCCGTTCTGCTGTGAGTCAAAGATTTTCGAATCGGACGAAAAACTGATAGTGAATTGTAACATTCAGGGCCACCTAATGACGATGGACCACGCAAATTGCGTCCCGATTCAATACATCGTCCTCCAGCCGAGTTGACTCCATGGGTCTATTGCTGCCTCGGGCACCTTATGGCCGTTCTGCTGTGAATCTAGATTATCGAATGGGACGAAAAACTGATAGTGAATTGTAACGTTCAGGGCCACCTAATGACGATGGATCACTCAAATTGTGTCCCGATTCAATACATCGTCCTCCAGCAGACTTGTCTCCATGGGTCTATTGCTGCTTCGGGCACCTTATGGCAGTCCTGCTGTGACTCAAAGATTTTCGAATCGGACGAAAAACTGATAGTGAATTGTAACGTTCAGGGCCACCTAATGACGATGGATCACTCAAATTGCGTCCCGATTCAATACATCGTCCTCCAGCAGACTTGTCTCCATGGGTCAATTGCTTCCTCGGGCACCTTATGGCCGTTCTGCTGTGAGTCAAAGATTTTCGAATCGGACGAAAAACTGATAGTGAATTGTAACGTTCAGGGCCACCTAATGACGATGGATCACTCAAATTGCGTCCCGATTCAATACATCGTCCTCCAGCCGACTTGTCTCCATGGGTCTATTGCTGCCTCGGGCACCTTATGGCCGTTCTGCTGTGAGTCTAGATTATCGAATGGGACAAAAAACTGATAGTGATTTGTAACGTTCAAGGCCTCCTAATGACGATGGATCACTCAAATTGCGTCCCGATTCAATACATCGTCCTCCAGCAGACTTGTCTCCTTGGGTCTATTGCTGCCTCGGGCACCTTATGGCCGTTCTGCTGTGAGTCTAGATTATCGAATGGGACGAAAAACTGATAGTGAATTGTAACGTTCAGGGCCACCTAATGACGATGGATCACTCAAATTGCGTCCCGATTCAATACATCGTCCTCCAGCCGACTTGACTCCATGGGTCTATTGCTGCCTCGGGCACCTTATGGCCGTTCTGCTGTGAGTCTAGATTATCGAATGGGACGAAAAACTGATAGTGAATTGTAACGTTCAGGGCCTCCTAATGACGATGGATCACTCAAATTGCGACCCGATTCAATACATCGTCCTCCAGCCGACTTGACTCCATGGGTCTATTGCTGCCTCGGGCACCTTAAAACCGTTCTGCTGTGAGTCTAGATTATCGAATGGGACGAAAAACTGATAGTGAATTGTAACGTTCAGGGCCTCCTAATGACGATGGATCACTCAAATTGCGTCCCGATTCAATACATCGTCCTCCAGCAGACTTGTCTCCATGGGTCTATTGCTGCTTCGGGCACCTAATGGCCGTTCTGCTGTGAGTCAAAGATTTTCGAATCGGACGAAAAACTGATAGTGAATTGCGTCCCGATTGAATACATCGTCCTCCAGCCGACTTGACTCCATGGGTCTATTGCTGCCTCGGGCACCTTATGGCCGTTCTGCTGTGAGTCTAGATTATCGAATGGGACAAAAAACTGATAGTGAATTGTAACGTTCAAGGCCTCCTAATGACGATGGATCACTCAAATTGCGTCCCGATTCAATACATCGTCCTCCAGCAGACTTGTCTCCTTGGGTCTATTGCTGCCTCGGGCACCTTATGGCCGTTCTGCAGTGAGTCTAGATTATCGAATGGGACGAAAAACTGATAGTGAATTGTAACGTTCAGGGCCACCTAATGACGATGGATCACTCAAATTGCGTCCCGATTCAATACATCGTCCTCCAGCCGACTTGACTCCATGGGTCTATTGCTGCCTCGGGCACCTTATGGCCGTTCTGCTGTGAGTCTAGATTATCGAATGGGACGAAAAACTGATAGTGAATTGTAACGTTCAGGGCCTCCTAATGACGATGGATCACTCAAATTGCGTCCCGATTCAATACATCGTCCTCCAGCAGACTTGTCTCCATGGGTCGATTGCGGCCTAGGGCACCTAATGGCCGTTCTGCTGTGAGTCAAAGATTTTCGAATCGGACTAAAAACTGATAGTGAATTGTAACATTCAGGGCCACCTAATGACGATGGACCACGCAAATTGCGTCCCGATTCAATACATCGTCCTCCAGCCGAGTTGACTCCATGGGTCTATTGCTGCCTCGGGCACCTTATGGCCGTTCTGCTGTGAATCTAGATTATCGAATGGGACGAAAAACTGATAGTGAATTGTAACGTTCAGGGCCTCCTAATGACGATGGATCACTCAAATTGCGACCCGATTCAATACATCGTCCTCCAGCCGACTTGACTCCATGGGTCTATTGCTGCCTCGGGCACCTTAAAGCCGTTCTGCTGTGAGTCTAGATTATCGAATGGGACGAAAAACTGATAGTGAATTGTAACGTTCAGGGCCACCTAATGACGATGGATCACTCAAATTGCGTCCCGATTCAATACATCGTCCTCTAGCCGACTTGACTCCATGGGTCTATTGCTGCCTCGGGCACCTTATGGCCGTTCTGCTGTGAGTCTAGATTATCGAATGGGACGAAAAACTGATAGTGAATTGTAACGTTCAGGGCCTCCTAATGACGATGGATCACTCAAATTGCGACCCGATTCAATACATCGTCCTCCAGCCGACTTGACTCCATGGGTCTATTGCTGCCTCGGGCACCTTAAAGCCGTTCTGCTGTGAGTCTAGATTATCGAATGGGACGAAAAACTGATAGTGAATTGTAACGTTCAGGGCCACCTAATGACGATGGATCACTCAAATTGCGTCCTGATTCAATACATCGTCCTCCAGCAGACTTGACTTCTACGGCCTATTGCTGCCTCGGGCACCTTATGGCCGTTCTGCTGTGAGTCAAAGATTTTCGAATCGGACGAAAAACTGATAGTGAATTGTAACATTCTGGGCCACCTAATGACGATGGACCACGCAAATTGCGCCCCGATTCAAAACATCGTCCTCCAACCGAGTTGACTCCATGGGTCTATTGCTGCCTCGGGCACCAAATGGCCGTTTTGCTGTGAATCTAGATTATCGAATAGGACGAAAAACTGATAGTGAATTGTAACGTTCAGGGCCACCTAATGACGATGGATCACTCAAATTGTGTCCCGATTCAATACATCGTCCTCCAGCAGACTTGTCTCCATGGGTCTATTGCTGCTTCGGGCACCTTATGGCAGTCCTGCTGTGACTCAAAGATTTTCGAATCGGACGAAAAACTGATAGTGAATTGTAACGTTCAGGGCCTCCTAATGACGATGGAACACTCAAATTGCGTCCCGATTCAATACATCGTCCTCCTGCAGACGAGTCTCCATGGGTCTATTGCTGCCTCGGGCACCTTATGGCCGTTCTGCTGTGAGTCAAAGATTTTCGAATCGGACGAAAAACTGATAGTGAATTGTAACATTCAGGGCCACCTAATGACGATGGACCACACAAATTGCGTCCCGATTCAATTCATCGTCCTCCAGCAGACGAGTCTCCATGGGTCTATTGCTGCCTCGGGCACCTTATGGCCGTTCTGCTGTGAGTCACTATCGAATGGGACGAAAAACTGATAGTGAATTGTAACGTTCAGGGCCACCTAATGACGATGGATCACTCAAATTGCGTCCCGATTCAATACATCGTTCTCCAGCCGACTTGACTCCATGGGTCTATTGCTGCCTCGGGCACCTTATGGCCGTTCTGCTGTGAGTCTAGATTATCGAATGGGACGAAAAACTGATAGTGAATTGTAACGTTCAGGGCCTCCTAATGACGATGGATCACTCAAATTGCGACCCGATTCAATACATCGTCCTCCAGCCGACTTGACTCCATGGGTCTATTGCTGCCTCGGGCACCTTAAAGCCGTTCTGCTGTGAGTCTAGATTATCGAATGGGACGAAAAACTGATAGTGAATTGTAACGTTCAGGGCCTCCTAATGACGATGGATCACTCAAATTGCGCCCGATTCAATACATCGTCCTCCAGCAGACTTGTCTCCATGGGTCGATTGCTGCCTCGGGCACCTAATGGCCGTTCTGCTGTGAGTCAAAGATTTTCGAATCGGACGAAAAACTGATAGTGAATTGTAACATTCAGGGCCACCTAATGACGATGGACCACGCAAATTGCGTCCCGATTCAATACATCGTCCTCCAGCCGAGTTGACTCCATGGGTCTATTGCTGCCTCGGGCACCTTATGGCCGTTCTGCTGTGAATCTAGATTATCGAATGGGACGAAAAACTGATAGTGAATTGTAACGTTCAGGGCCACCTAATGACGATGGATCACTCAAATTGTGTCCCGATTCAATACATCGTCCTCCAGCAGACTTGTCTCCATGGGTCTATTGCTGCTTCGGGCACCTTATGGCAGTCCTGCTGTGACTCAGAGATTTTCGAATCGGACGAAAAACTGATAGTGAATTGTAACGTTCAGGGCCACCTAATGACGATGGATCACTCAAATTGCGTCCCGATTCAATACATCGTCCTCCAGCAGACTTGTCTCCATGGGTCAATTGCTTCCTCGGGCACCTTATGGCCGTTCTGCTGTGAGTCAAAGATTTTCGAATCGGACGAAAAACTGATAGTGAATTGTAACGTTCAGGGCCACCTAATGACGATGGATCACTCAAATTGCGTCCAGATTCAATACATCGTCCTCCAGCCGACTTGTCTCCATGGGTCTATTGCTGCCTCGGGCACCTTATGGCCGTTCTGCTGTGAGTCAAAGATTTTCGAATCGGACGAAAAACTGATAGTGAATTGCGTCCCGATTGAATACATCGTCCTCCAGCCGACTAGACTCCATGGGTCTATTGCTGCCTCGGGCACCTTATGGCCGTTCTGCTGTGAGTCTAGATTATCGAATGGGACAAAAAACTGATAGTGATTTGTAACGTTCAAGGCCTCCTAATGACGATGGATCACTCAAATTGCGTCCCGATTCAATACATCGTCCTCCAGCAGACTTGTCTCCTTGGGTCTATTGCTGCCTCGGGCACCTTATGGCCGTTCTGCTGTGAGTCTAGATTATCGAATGGGACGAAAAACTGATAGTGAATTGTAACGTTCAGGGCCACCTAATGACGATGGATCACTCAAATTGCGTCCCGATTCAATACATCGTCCTCCAGCCGACTTGACTCCATGGGTCTATTGCTGCCTCGGGCACCTTATGGCCGTTCTGCTGTGAGTCTAGATTATCGAATGGGACGAAAAACTGATAGTGAATTGTAACGTTCAGGGCCTCCTAATGACGATGGATCACTCAAATTGCGACCCGATTCAATGCATCGTCCTCCAGCCGACTTGACTCCATGGGTCTATTGCTGCCTCGGGCACCTTAAAGCCGTTCTGCTGTGAGTCTAGATTATCGAATGGGACGAAAAACTGATAGTGAATTGTAACGTTCAGGGCCTCCTAATGACGATGGATCACTCAAATTGCGTCCCGATTCAATACATCGTCCTCCAGCAGACTTGTCTCCATGGGTCGATTGCTGCCTAGGGCACCTAATGGCCGTTCTGCTGTGAGTCAAAGATTTTCGAATCGGACGAAAAACTGATAGTGAATTGTAACATTCAGGGCCACCAAATGACGATGGACCACGCAAATTGCGTCCCGATTCAATACATCGTCCTCCAGCCCAGTTGACTCCATGGGTCTATTGCTGCCTCGGGCACCTTGTGGCCGTTCTGCTGTGAATCTAGATTATCGAATGGAACGAAAAACTGATAGTGAATTGTAACGTTCAGGGCCACTTAATGACGATGGATCACTCAAATTGCGTCCTGATTCAATACATCGTCCTCCAGCAGACTTGACTTCATCGGCCTATTGCTGCCTCGGGCACCTTATGGCCGTTCTGCTGTGAGTCAAAGATTTTCGAATCGGACGAAAAACTGATAGTGAATTGTAACATTGAGGGCCACCTAATGACGATGGACCACGCAAATTGCGTCCCGATTCAATACAACGTCCTCCAGCCGAGTTGACTCCATGGGTCTATTGCTGCCTCGGGCACCTGATGGCCGTTTTGCTGTGAATCTAGATTATCGAATAGGACGAAAAACTGATAGTGAATTGTAACGTTCAGGGCCACCTAATGACGATGGATCACTCAAATTGTGTCCCGATTCAATACATCGTCCTCCAGCAGACTCGTCTCCATGGGTCTATTGCTGCTTCGGGCACCTTATCGCAGTCCTGCTGTGACTCAAAGATTTTCGAATCGGACTCAAAACTGAAAGTGAATTGTAACGTTCAGGGCCTCCTAATGACGATGGAACACTCAAATTGCGTCCCGATTCAATACATCGTCCTCCAGCAGACGAGTCTCCATGGGTCTATTGTTGCCTCGGGCACCTTATGGCCGTTCTGCTGTGAGTCTAGATTATCGAATGGGACGAAAAACTGATAGTGAATTGTAACGTTCAGGGCCTCCAAATGACGATGGATCACTCAAATTGCGACCCGATTCAATACATCGTCCTCCAGCCGACTTGACTCCATGGGTCTATTGCTGCCTCGGGCACCTTAAAGCCGTTCTGCTGTGAGTCTAGATTATCGAATGGGACGAAAAACTGATAGTGAATTGTAACGTTCAGGGCCTCCTAATGACGATGGATCACTCAAATTGCGTCCCGATTCAATACATCGTCCTCCAGCAGACTTGGCTCCATGGGTCGATGGCTGCCTAGGGCACCTAATGGCCGTTCTGCTGTGAGTCAAAGATTTTCGAATCGGACGAAAAACTGATAGTGAATTGTAACATTCAGGGCCACCTAATGACGATGGACCACGCAAATTGCGTCCCGATTCAATACATCGTCCTCCAGCCGAGTTGACTCCATGGGTCTATTGCTGCCTCGGGCACCTTATGGCCGTTCTGCTGTGAATCTAGATTATCGAATGGGACGAAAAACTGATAGTGAATTGTAACGTTCAGGGCCACTTAATGACGATGGATCACTCAAATTGCGTCCTGATTCAATACATCGTCCTCCAGCAGACTTGACTTCATCGGCCTATTGCTGCCTCGGGCACCTTATGGCCGTTCTGCTGTGAGTCAAAGATTTTCGAATCGGACGAAAAACAGATAGTGAATTGTAACATTCAGGGCCACCTAATGACGATGGACCACGCAAATTGCGTCCCGATTCAATACATCGTCCTCCAGCCGAGTTGACTCCATGGGTCTATTGCCGCCTCGGGCACCTAATGGCCGTTTTGCTGTGAATCTAGATTATCGAATAGGACGAACAACTGATAGTGAATTGTAACGTTCAGGGCCACCTAATGACGATGGAACACTCAAATTGTGTCCCGATTCAATACATCGTCCTCCAGCAGACTTGTCTCCATGGGTCTATTGCTGCTTCGGGCACCTTATGGCAGTCCTGCTGTGACTCAAAGATTTTCGAATCGGACGAAAAACTGATAGTGAATTGTAACGTTCAGGGCCTCCTAATGACGATGGAAAACTCAAATTGCGTCCCGATTCAATACATCGTCCTCCAGCAGACGAGTCTCCATGGGTCTATTGCTGCCTCGGGCACCTTATGGCCGTTCTGCTGTGAGTCAAAGATTTTCGAATCGGACGAAAACCTGATAGTGAATTGTAACATTCAGGGCCACCTAATGACGATGGACCACACAATTTGCGTCCCGATTCAGTACATCGTCCTCCAGCCGACCTGACTCCATGGGTCTATTGGTGCCTCGGGCACCTTATGGCCGTTCTGCTGTGAGTCTAGATTATCGAATGGGACGAAAAACTGATAATGAATTGTAACGTTCAAGGCCTCCTAATGACGATGGATCACTCAAATTGCGTCCCGATTCAATACATCGTCCTCCAGCAGACTTGTCTCCATGGGTCGATTGCTGCCTAGGGCACCTAATGGCCGTTCTGCTGTGAGTCAAAGATTTTCGAATCGGACGAAAAACTGATAGTGAATTGTAACGTTCAGGGCCACTTAATGACGATGGATCACTCAAATTGCGTCCTGATTCAATACATCGTCCTCCAGCAGACTTGACTTCATCGGCCTATTGCTGCCTCGGGCACCTTATGGCCGTTCTGCTGTGAGTCAAAGATTTTCGAATCGGACGAAAAACTGATAGTGAATTGTAACATTCAGGGCCACCTAATGACGATGGACCACACAAATTGCGTCCCGATTCAGTACATCGTCCTCCAGCCGACGTGACTCCATGGGTCTATTGCTGCCTCGGGCACCTTATGGCCGTTCTGCTGTGAGTCAAAGATTTTCGAATCGGACGAAAAACTGATAGTGAATTGTAACGTTCAGGGCCACCTAATGACGATGGATCACTCAAATTGCGTCCCGATTCAATACATCGTCCTCCAGCCGACTTGTCTCCACGGGTCTATTGCTGCCTCGGGCACCTTATGGCCGTTCTGCTGTGAGTCAAAGATTTTCGAATCGGACGAAAAACTGATAGTGAATTGCGTCCCGATTGAATACATCGTCCTCCAGCCGACTTGACTCCATGGGTCTATTGCTGCCTCGGGCACCTTATGGCCGTTCTGCTGTGAATCTAGATTATCGAATGGGACGAAAAACTGATAGTGAATTGTAACGGTCAGGGCCACCTAATGACGATGGATCACTCAAATTGTGTCCCGATTCAATACATCGTCCTCCAGCAGACTTGTCTCCATAGGTCTATTGCTGCTTCGGGCACCTTATGGCAGTCCTGCTGTGACTCAAAGATTTTCGAATCGGACGAAAAACTGATAGTGAATTGTAACGTTCAGGGCCTCCTAATGACGATGGAACACTCAAATTGCGTCCCGATTCAATACATCGTCCTCCAGCAGACGAGTCTCCATGGGTCTATTGCTGCCTCGGGCACCTTATGGCCGTTCTGCTGTGAGTCAAAGATTTTCGAATCGGACGAAAAACTGATAGTGAATTGTAACATTCAGGGCCACCTAATGACGATGGACCACACAAATTGCGTCCCGATTCAGTACATCGTCCTCCAGCCGACCTGACTCCATGGGTCTATTGCTGCCTCGGGCACCTTATGGCCGTTCTGCTGTGAGTCTAGATTATCGAATGGGACGAAAAACTGATAGTGAATTGTAACGTTCAGGGCCACCTAATGACGATGGATCTCTCAAATTGCGTCCCGATTCAATACATCGTCCTCCAGCAGACTTGTCTCCATGGGTCAATTGCTTCCTCGGGCACCTTATGGCCGTTCTGCTGTGAGTCAAAGATTTTCGAATCGGACGAAAAACTGATAGTGAATTGTAACTTTCAGGGCCACCTAATGACGATGGATCACTCAAATTGCGTCCCGATTCAATACATCGTCCACCAGCCGACTTGTCTCCATGGGTCTATTGCTGCCTCGGGCACCTTATGGCCGTTCTGCTGTGAGTCAAAGATTTTCGAATCGGACGAAAAACTGATAGTGAATTGTAACGTTCAGGGCCACCTAATGACGATGGATCACTCAAATTGCGTCCCGATTCAATACATCGTCCTCCAGCCGACTTGTCTCCATGGGTCTATTGCTGCCTCGGGCACCTTATGGCCGTTCTGCTGTGAGTCAAAGATTTTCGAATCGGACGAAAAACTGATAGTGAATTGCGTCCCGATTGAATACATCGTCCTCCAGCCGACTTGACTCCATGGGTCTATTGCTGCCTCGGGCACCTTATGGCCGTTCTGCTGTGAGTCTAGATTATCGAATGGGACAAAAAACTGATAGTGAATTGTAACGTTCAAGGCCTCCTAATGACGATGGATCACTCAAATTGCGTCCCGATTCAATACATCGTCCTCCAGCAGACTTGTCTCCTTGGGTCTATTGCTGCCTCGGGCACCTTATGGCCGTTCTGCTGTGAGTCTAGATTATCGAATGGGACGAAAAACTGATAGTGAATTGTAACGTTCAGGGCCACCTAATGACGATGGATCACTCAAATTGCGTCCCGATTCAATACATCGTCCTCCAGCCGACTTGACTCCATGGGTCTATTGCTGCCTCGGGCACCTTATGGCCGTTCTGCTGTGAGTCTAGATTATCGAATGGGACGAAAAACTGATAGTGAATTGTAACGTTCAGGGCCTCCTAATGACGATGGATCACTCAAATTGCGACCCGATTCAATACATCGTCCTCCAGCCGACTTGACTCCATGGGTCTATTGCTGCCTCGGGCACCTTAAAGCCGTTCTGCTGTGAGTCTAGATTATCGAATGGGACGAAAAACTGATAGTGAATTGTAACGTTCAGGGCCTCCTAATGACGATGGATCACTCAAATTGCGTCCCGATTCAATACATCGTCCTCCAGCAGACTTGACTTCATCGGCCTATTGCTGCCTCGGGCACCTTATGGCCGTTCTGCTGTGAGTCAAAGATTTTCGAATCGGACGAAAAACTGATAGTGAATTGTAACATTCAGGGCCACCTAATGACGATGGACCACGCAAATTGCGTCCCGATTCAATACATCGTCCTCCAGCCGAGTTGACTCCATGGGTCTATTGCTGCCTCGGGCACCTAATGGCCGTTTTGCTGTGAATCTAGATTATAGAATAGGACGAAAAACTGATAGTGAATTGTAACGTTCAGGGCCACCTAATGACGGTGGATCACTCAAATTGTGTCCCGATTCAATACATCGTCCTCCAGCAGACTTGTCTCCATGGGTCTATTGCTGCTTCGGGCACCTTATGGCGGTCCTGCTGTGACTCAAAGATTTTCGAATCGGTCGAAAAACTGATAGTGAATTGTAACGTTCATGGCCTCCTAATGACGATGGAACACTCAAATTGCGTCCCGATTCAATACATCGTCCACCAGCCGACTTGTCTCCATGGGTCTATTGCTGCCTCGGGCACCTTATGGCCGTTCTGCTGTGAGTCAAAGATTTTCGAATCGGACGAAAAACTGATAGTGAATTGTAACGTTCAGGGCCACCTAATGACGATGGATCACTCAAATTGCGTCCCGATTCAATACATCGTCCTCCAGCCGACTTGTCTCCATGGGTCTATTGCTGCCTCGGGCACCTTATGGCCGTTCTGCTGTGAGTCAAAGATTTTCGAATCGGACGAAAAACTGATAGTGAATTGCGTCCCGATTGAATACATCGTCCTCCAGCCGACTTGACTCCATGGGTCTATTGCTGCCTCGGGCACCTTATGGCCGTTCTGCTGTGAGTCTAGATTATCGAATGGGACAAAAAACTGATAGTGAATTGTAACGTTCAAGGCCTCCTAATGACGATGGATCACTCAAATTGCGTCCCGATTCAATACATCGTCCTCCAGCAGACTTGTCTCCTTGGGTCTATTGCTGCCTCGGGCACCTTATGGCCGTTCTGCTGTGAGTCTAGATTATCGAATGGGACGAAAAACTGATAGTGAATTGTAACGTTCAGGGCCACCTAATGACGATGGATCACTCAAATTGCGTCCCGATTCAATACATCGTCCTCCAGCCGACTTGACTCCATGGGTCTATTGCTGCCTCGGGCACCTTATGGCCGTTCTGCTGTGAGTCTAGATTATCGAATGGGACGAAAAACTGATAGTGAATTGTAACGTTCAGGGCCTCCTAATGACGATGGATCACTCAAATTGCGACCCGATTCAATACATCGTCCTCCAGCCGACTTGACTCCATGGGTCTATTGCTGCCTCGGGCACCTTAAAGCCGTTCTGCTGTGAGTCTAGATTATCGAATGGGACGAAAAACTGATAGTGAATTGTAACGTTCAGGGCCTCCTAATGACGATGGATCACTCAAATTGCGTCCCGATTCAATACATCGTCCTCCAGCAGACTTGACTTCATCGGCCTATTGCTGCCTCGGGCACCTTATGGCCGTTCTGCTGTGAGTCAAAGATTTTCGAATCGGACGAAAAACTGATAGTGAATTGTAACATTCAGGGCCACCTAATGACGATGGACCACGCAAATTGCGTCCCGATTCAATACATCGTCCTCCAGCCGAGTTGACTCCATGGGTCTATTGCTGCCTCGGGCACCTAATGGCCGTTTTGCTGTGAATCTAGATTATAGAATAGGACGAAAAACTGATAGTGAATTGTAACGTTCAGGGCCACCTAATGACGGTGGATCACTCAAATTGTGTCCCGATTCAATACATCGTCCTCCAGCAGACTTGTCTCCATGGGTCTATTGCTGCTTCGGGCACCTTATGGCAGTCCTGCTGTGACTCAAAGATTTTCGAATCGGTCGAAAAACTGATAGTGAATTGTAACGTTCATGGCCTCCTAATGACGATGGAACACTCAAATTGCGTCCCGATTCAATACATCGTCCTCCAGCAGACGAGTCTCCATGGGTCTATTGATGCCTCGGGCACCTTATGGCCGTTCTGCTGTGAGTCAAAGATTTTCGAATCGGACGAAAAACTGATAGTGAATTGTAACATTCAGGGCCACCTAATGACGATGGACCACACAAATTGCGTCCCGATTCAATACATCGTCCTCCAGCAGACGAGTCTCCATGGGTCTATTGCTGCCTCGGGCACCTTATGGCCGTTCTGCTGTGAGTCACTATCGAATGGGACGAAAAACTGATAGTGAATTGTAACGTTCAGGGCCACCTAATGACGATGGATCACTCAAATTTCGTCCCGATTCAATACATCGTCCTCCAGCAGACTTGACTTCATCGGCCTATTGCTGCCTCGGGCACCTTATGGCCGTTCTGCTGTGACTCAAAGATTTTCGAATCGGTCGAAAAACTGATAGTGAATTGTAACGTTCATGGCCTCCTAATGACGATGGAACACTCAAATTGCGTCCCGATTCAATACATCGTCCTCCAGCAGACGAGTCTCCATGGGTCTATTGCTGCCTCGGGCACCTTATGGCCGTTCTGCTGTGAGTCAAAGATTTTCGAATCGGACGAAAAACTGATAGTGAATTGTAACATTCAGGGCCACCTAATGACGATGGACCACACAAATTGCGTCCCGATTCAGTACATCGTCCTCCAGCCGACCTGACCCCATGGGTCTATTGGTGCCTCTGGCACCTTATGGCCGTTCTGCTGTGAGTCTAGATTATCGAATGGGACGAAAAACTGATAGTGAATTGTAACGTTCAGGGCCACCTAATGACGATGGATCACTCAAATTGCGTCCCGATTCAATACATCGTCCTCCAGCAGACTTGTCTCCATGGGTCAATTGCTTCCTCGGGCACCTTATGGCCGTTCTGCTGTGAGTCAAAGATTTTCGAATCGGACGAAAAACTGATAGTGAATTGTAACCTTCAGGGCCACCTAATGACGATGGATCACTCAATTTGCGTCCCGATTCAATACAACGTCCTCCAGCCGACTTGTCTCCATGGGTCTATTGCTGCCTCGGGCACCTGATGGCCGTTCTGCTGTGAGTCTAGATTATCGAATGGGACGAAAAACTGATAGTGAATTGTAACGTTCAGGGCCACCTAATGACGATGGATCTCTCAAATTGCGTCCCGATTCAATACATCGTCCTCCAGCCGACTTGACTCCATGGGTCTATTGCTGCCTCGGGCACCTGATGGCCGTTCTGCTGTGAGTCTAGATTATCGAATGGGACGAAAAACTGATAGTGAATTGTAACGTTCAGGGCCTCCTAATGACGATGGATCACTCAAATTGCGTCCCGATTCAATACATCGTCCTCCAGCCGACTTGACTCCATGGGTCTATTGATGCCTCGGGCACCTTATGGCCGTTCTGCTGTGAGTCTAGATTATCGAATGGGACGAAAAACTGATAGTGAATTGTAACGTTCAGGGCCTCCTAATAACGATGGATCACTCAAATTGCGTCCCGATTCAATACATCGTCCTCCAGCAGACTTGTCTCCATGGGTCTATTGCTGCTTCGGGCACCTTATGGCAGTCCTGCTGTGACTCAAAGATTTTCGAATCGGTCGAAAAACTGATAGTGAATTGTAACGTTCATGGCCTCCTAATGACGATGGAACACTCAAATTGCGTCCCGATTCAATACATCGTCCTCCAGCAGACGAGTCTCCATGGGTCTATTGATGCCTCGGGCACCTTATGGCCGTTCTGCTGTGAGTCAAAGATTTTCGAATCGGACGAAAAACTGATAGTGAATTGTAACATTCAGGGCCACCTAATGACGATGGACCACACAAATTGCGTCCCGATTCAATACATCGTCCTCCAGCAGACGAGTCTCCATGGGTCTATTGCTGCCTCGGGCACCTTATGGCCGTTCTGCTGTGAGTCACTATCGAATGGGACGAAAAACTGATAGTGAATTGTAACGTTCAGGGCCACCTAATGACGATGGATCACTCAAATTTCGTCCCGATTCAATACATCGTCCTCCAGCCGACTTGACTCCATGGGTCTATTGCTGCCTCGGGCACCTGATGGCCGTTCTGCTGTGAGTCTAGATTATCGAATGGGACGAAAAACTGATAGTGAATTGTAACGTTCAGGGCCTCCTAATGACGATGGATCACTCAAATTGCGACCCGATTCAATACATCGTCCTCCAGCCGACTTGACTCCATGGGTCTATTGCTGCCTCGGGCACCTTAAAGCCGTTCTGCTGTGAGTCTAGATTATCGAATGGGACGAAAAACTGATAGTGAATTGTAACGTTCAGGGCCTCCTAATGACGATGGATCACTCAAATTGCGTCCCGATTCAATACATCGTCCTCCAGCAGTCTTGTCTCCATGGGTCGATTGCTGCCTCGGGCACCTAATGGCCGTTCTGCTGTGAGTCAAAGATTTTCGAATCGGACGAAAAACTGATAGTGAATTGTAACATTCAGGGCCACCTAATGACGATGGACCACGCAAATTGCGTCCCGACTCAATACATCGTCCTCCAGCCGAGTCGACTCCATGGGTCTATTGCTGCCTCGGGCACCTTATGGCCGTTCTGCTGTGAATCTAGATTATCGAATGGGACGAAAAACTGATGTGAATTGTAACGTTCAGGGCCACCTAATGACGATGGATCACTCAAATTGCGTCCTGATTCAATACATCGTCCTCCAGCAGACTTGACTTCATCGGCCTATTGCTGCCTCGGGCACCTTATGGCCGTTCTGCTGTGACTCAAAGATTTTCGAATCGGTCGAAAAACTGATAGTGAATTGTAACGTTCATGGCCTCCTAATGACGATGGAACACTCAAATTGCGTCCCGATTCAATACATCGTCCTCCAGCAGACGAGTCTCCATGGGTCTATTGCTGCCTCGGGCACCTTATGGCCGTTCTGCTGTGAGTCAAAGATTTTCGAATCGGACGAAAAACTGATAGTGAATTGTAACATTCAGGGCCACCTAATGACGATGGACCACACAAATTGCGTCCCGATTCAGTACATCGTCCTCCAGCCGACCTGACCCCATGGGTCTATTGGTGCCTCGGGCACCTTATGGCCGTTCTGCTGTGAGTCTAGATTATCGAATGGGACGAAAAACTGATAGTGAATTGTAACGTTCAGGGCCACCTAATGACGATGGATCACTCAAATTGCGTCCCGATTCAATACATCGTCCTCCAGCAGACTTGTCTCCATGGGTCAATTGCTTCCTCGGGCACCTTATGGCCGTTCTGCTGTGAGTCAAAGATTTTCGAATCGGACGAAAAACTGATAGTGAATTGTAACCTTCAGGGCCACCTAATGACGATGGATCACTCAATTTGCGTCCCGATTCAATACAACGTCCTCCAGCCGACTTGTCTCCATGGGTCTATTGCTGCCTCGGGCACCTGATGGCCGTTCTGCTGTGAGTCTAGATTATCGAATGGGACGAAAAACTGATAGTGAATTGTAACGTTCAGGGCCACCTAATGACGATGGATCTCTCAAATTGCGTCCCGATTCAATACATCGTCCTCCAGCCGACTTGACTCCATGGGTCTATTGCTGCCTCGGGCACCTTATGGCCGTTCTGCTGTGAGTCTAGATTATCGAATGGGACGAAAAACTGATAGTGAATTGTAACGTTCAGGGCCTCCTAATGACGATGGATCACTCAAATTGCGTCCCGATTCAATACATCGTCCTCCAGCCGACTTGACTCCATGGGTCTATTGATGCCTCGGGCACCTTATGGCCGTTCTGCTGTGAGTCTAGATTATCGAATGGGACGAAAAACTGATAGTGAATTGTAACGTTCAGGGCCTCCTAATAACGATGGATCACTCAAATTGCGTCCCGATTCAATACATCGTCCTCCAGCAGACTTGTCTCCATGGGTCGATTGCTGCCTCGGGCCGTTCTGCTGTGAGTCAAAGATTTTCGAATCGGACGAAAAACTGATAGTGAATTGTAACATTCAGGGCCACCTAATGACGATGGACCACGCAAATTGCGTCCCGATTCAATACATCGTCCTCCAGCCGAGTTGACTCAATGGGTCTATTGCTGCCTCGGGCACCTTATAGCCGTTCTGCTGTGAATATAGATTATCGAATAGGACGAAAAACTGATAGTGAATTGTAACGTTCAGGGCCACCTAATGACGATGGATCACTCAAATTGTGTCCCGATTCAATACATCGTCCTCCAGCAGACTTGTCTCCATGGGTCTATTGCTGCTTCGTACACCTTATGGCAGTCCTGCTGTGACTCAAAGATTTTCGAATCGGACGAAAAACTGATATTGAATTGTAACGTTCAGGGCCTCCTAATGACGATGGAACACTCAAATTGCGTCCCGATTCAATACATCGTCCTCCAGCAGACGTGTCTCCATGGGTCTATTGCTGCCTCGGGCACCTTATGGCCGTTCTGCTGTGAGTCAAAGATTTTCGAATCGGACGAAATACTGATAGTGAATTGTAACATTCAGGGCCACCTAATGACGATGGACCACACAAATTGCGTCCCGATTCAGTACATCGTCCTCCAGCCGACCTGACTCCATGGGTCTATTGCTGCCTCGGGCACCTTATGGCCGTTCTGCTGTGAGTCTAGATTATCGAATGGGACGAAAAACTGATAGTGAATTGTAACGTTCAGGGCCACCTAATGACGATGGATCACTCAAATTGCGTCCCGATTCAATACATCGTCCTCCAGCAGACATGTCTCCATGGGTCAATTGCTTCCTCGGGCACCTTATGGCCGTTCTGCTGTGAGTCAAAGATTTTCGAATCGGACGAAAAACTGATAGTGAATTGTAACTTTCAGGGCCACCTAATGACGATGGATCACTCAAATTGCGTCCCGATTCAATACATCGTCCACCAGCTGACTTGTCTCCATGGGTCTATTGCTGCCTCGGGCACCTTATGGCCGTTCTGCTGTGAGTCAAAGATTTTCGAATCGGACGAAAAACTGATAGTGAATTGTAACGTTCAGGGCAACCTAATGACGATGGATCACTCAAATTGCGTCCCGATTCAATACATCGTCCTCCAGCCGACTTGTCTCCATGGGTCTATTGCTGCCTCGGGCACCTTATGGCCGTTCTGCTGTGAGTCAAAGATTTTCGAATCGGACGAAAAATTGATAGTGAATTGCGTCCCGATTGAATACATCGTCCTCCAGCCGACTTGACTCCATGGGTCTATTGCTGCCTCGGGCACCTTATGGCCGTTCTGCTGTGAGTCTAGATTATCGAATGGGACGAAAAACTGATAGTGAATTGTAACGTTCAGGGCCTCCTAATGACGATGGATCACTCAAATTGCGACCCGATTCAATACATCGTCCTCCAGCCGACTTGACTCCATGGGTCTATTGCTGCCTCGGGCACCTTATAGCCCTCCTGCTGTGAGTCTAGATTATCGAATGGGACGAAAAACTGATAGTGAATTGTAACGTTCAGGGCCACCTAATGACGATGGATCTCTCAAATTGCGTCCCGATTCAATACATCGTCCTCCAGCCGACTTGACTCCATGGGTCTATTGCAGCCTCGGGCACCTTATGGCCGTTCTGCTGTGAGTCTAGATTATCGAATGGGACGAAAAACTGATAGTGAATTGTAACGTTCAGGGCCTCCTAATGACGATGGATCACTCAAATTGCGTCCCGATTCAATACATCGTCCTCCAGCCGACTTGACTCCATGGGTCTATTGATGCCTCGGGCACCTTATGGCCGTTCTGCTGTGAGTCTAGATTATCGAATGGGACGAAAAACTGATAGTGAATTGTAACGTTCAGGGCCTCCTAATAACGATGGATCACTCAAATTGCGTCCCGATTCAATACATCGTCCTCCAGCAGACTTGTCTCCATGGGTCGATTGCTGCCTCGGGCCGTTCTGCTGTGAGTCAAAGATTTTCGAATCGGACGAAAAACTGATAGTGAATTGTAACATTCAGGACCACCTAATGACGATGGACCACACAAATTGCGTCCCGATTCAGTACATCGTCCTCCAGCCGACCTGACTCCATGGGTCTATTGCTGCCTCGGGCACCTTATGGCCGTTCTGCTGTGAGTCTAGATTATCGAATGGGACGAAAAACTGATAGTGAATTGTAACGTTCAGGGCCACCTAATGACGATGGATCACTCAAATTGCGTCCCGATTCAATACATCGTCCTCCAGCAGACATGTCTCCATGGGTCAATTGCTTCCTCGGGCACCTTATGGCCGTTCTGCTGTGAGTCAAAGATTTTCGAATCGGACGAAAAACTGATAGTGAATTGTAACTTTCAGGGCCACCTAATGACGATGGATCACTCAAATTGCGTCCCGATTCAATACATCGTCCACCAGCTGACTTGTCTCCATGGGTCTATTGCTGCCTCGGGCACCTTATGGCCGTTCTGCTGTGAGTCAAAGATTTTCGAATCGGACGAAAAACTGATAGTGAATTGTAACGTTCAGGGCAACCTAATGACGATGGATCACTCAAATTGCGTCCCGATTCAATACATCGTCCTCCAGCCGACTTGTCTCCATGGGTCTATTGCTGCCTCGGGCACCTTATGGCCGTTCTGCTGTGAGTCAAAGATTTTCGAATCGGACGAAAAATTGATAGTGAATTGCGTCCCGATTGAATACATCGTCCTCCAGCCGACTTGACTCCATGGGTCTATTGCTGCCTCGGGCACCTTATGGCCGTTCTGCTGTGAGTCTAGATAATCGAATGGGACAAAAAACTGATAGTGAATTGTAACGTTCAAGGCCTCCTAATGACGATGGATCACTCAAATTGCGTCCCGATTCAATACATCGTCCTCCAGCAGACTTGTCTCCTTGGGTCTATTGCTGCCTCGGGCACCTTATGGCCGTTCTGCTGTGAGTCTAGATTATCGAATGGGACGAAAAACTGATAGTGAATTGTAACGTTCAGGGCCTCCTAATGACGATGGATCACTCAAATTGCGACCCGATTCAATACATCGTCCTCCAGCCGACTTGACTCCATGGGTCTATTGCTGCCTCGGGCACCTTATAGCCCTCCTGCTGTGAGTCTAGATTATCGAATGGGACGAAAAACTGATAGTGAATTGTAACGTTCAGGGCCACCTAATGACGATGGATCTCTCAAATTGCGTCCCGATTCAATACATCGTCCTCCAGCCGACTTGACTCCATGGGTCTATTGCAGCCTCGGGCACCTTATGGCCGTTCTGCTGTGAGTCTAGATTATCGAATGGGACGAAAAACTGATAGTGAATTGTAACGTTCAGGGCCTCCTAATGACGATGGATCACTCAAATTGCGTCCCGATTCAATACATCGTCCTCCAGCCGACTTGACTCCATGGGTCTATTGATGCCTCGGGCACCTTATGGCCGTTCTGCTGTGAGTCTAGATTATCGAATGGGACGAAAAACTGATAGTGAATTGTAACGTTCAGGGCCTCCTAATAACGATGGATCACTCAAATTGCGTCCCGATTCAATACATCGTCCTCCAGCAGACTTGTCTCCATGGGTCGATTGCTGCCTCGGGCCGTTCTGCTGTGAGTCAAAGATTTTCGAATCGGACGAAAAACTGATAGTGAATTGTAACATTCAGGGCCACCTAATGACGATGGATCACTCAAATTGCGTCCCGATTCAATACATCGTCCTCCAGCAGACTTGTCTCCATGGGTCAATTGCTTCCTCGGGCACCTTATGGCCGTTCTGCTGTGAGTCAAAGATTTTCGAATCGGACGAAAAACTGATAGTGAATTGTAACCTTCAGGGCCACCTAATGACGATGGATCACTCAATTTGCGTCCCGATTCAATACAACGTCCTCCAGCCGACTTGTCTCCATGGGTCTATTGCTGCCTCGGGCACCTGATGGCCGTTCTGCTGTGAGTCTAGATTATCGAATGGGACGAAAAACTGATAGTGAATTGTAACGTTCAGGGCCACCTAATGACGATGGATCTCTCAAATTGCGTCCCGATTCAATACATCGTCCTCCAGCCGACTTGACTCCATGGGTCTATTGCTGCCTCGGGCACCTTATGGCCGTTCTGCTGTGAGTCTAGATTATCGAATGGGACGAAAAACTGATAGTGAATTGTAACGTTCAGGGCCTCCTAATGACGATGGATCACTCAAATTGCGTCCCGATTCAATACATCGTCCTCCAGCCGACTTGACTCCATGGGTCTATTGATGCCTCGGGCACCTTATGGCCGTTCTGCTGTGAGTCTAGATTATCGAATGGGACGAAAAACTGATAGTGAATTGTAACGTTCAGGGCCTCCTAATAACGATGGATCACTCAAATTGCGTCCCGATTCAATACATCGTCCTCCAGCAGACTTGTCTCCATGGGTCGATTGCTGCCTCGGGCCGTTCTGCTGTGAGTCAAAGATTTTCGAATCGGACGAAAAACTGATAGTGAATTGTAACATTCAGGGCCACCTAATGACGATGGACCACGCAAATTGCGTCCCGATTCAATACATCGTCCTCCAGCCGAGTTGACTCAATGGGTCTATTGCTGCCTCGGGCACCTTATAGCCGTTCTGCTGTGAATATAGATTATCGAATAGGACGAAAAACTGATAGTGAATTGTAACGTTCAGGGCCACCTAATGACGATGGATCACTCAAATTGTGTCCCGATTCAATACATCGTCCTCCAGCAGACTTGTCTCCATGGGTCTATTGCTGCTTCGTACACCTTATGGCAGTCCTGCTGTGACTCAAAGATTTTCGAATCGGACGAAAAACTGATATTGAATTGTAACGTTCAGGGCCTCCTAATGACGATGGAACACTCAAATTGCGTCCCGATTCAATACATCGTCCTCCAGCAGACGTGTCTCCATGGGTCTATTGCTGCCTCGGGCACCTTATGGCCGTTCTGCTGTGAGTCAAAGATTTTCGAATCGGACGAAATACTGATAGTGAATTGTAACATTCAGGGCCACCTAATGACGATGGACCACACAAATTGCGTCCCGATTCAGTACATCGTCCTCCAGCCGACCTGACTCCATGGGTCTATTGCTGCCTCGGGCACCTTATGGCCGTTCTGCTGTGAGTCTAGATTATCGAATGGGACGAAAAACTGATAGTGAATTGTAACGTTCAGGGCCACCTAATGACGATGGATCACTCAAATTGCGTCCCGATTCAATACATCGTCCTCCAGCAGACATGTCTCCATGGGTCAATTGCTTCCTCGGGCACCTTATGGCCGTTCTGCTGTGAGTCAAAGATTTTCGAATCGGACGAAAAACTGATAGTGAATTGTAACTTTCAGGGCCACCTAATGACGATGGATCACTCAAATTGCGTCCCGATTCAATACATCGTCCACCAGCTGACTTGTCTCCATGGGTCTATTGCTGCCTCGGGCACCTTATGGCCGTTCTGCTGTGAGTCAAAGATTTTCGAATCGGACGAAAAACTGATAGTGAATTGTAACGTTCAGGGCAACCTAATGACGATGGATCACTCAAATTGCGTCCCGATTCAATACATCGTCCTCCAGCCGACTTGTCTCCATGGGTCTATTGCTGCCTCGGGCACCTTATGGCCGTTCTGCTGTGAGTCAAAGATTTTCGAATCGGACGAAAAATTGATAGTGAATTGCGTCCCGATTGAATACATCGTCCTCCAGCCGACTTGACTCCATGGGTCTATTGCTGCCTCGGGCACCTTATGGCCGTTCTGCTGTGAGTCTAGATTATCGAATGGGACGAAAAACTGATAGTGAATTGTAACGTTCAGGGCCTCCTAATGACGATGGATCACTCAAATTGCGACCCGATTCAATACATCGTCCTCCAGCCGACTTGACTCCATGGGTCTATTGCTGCCTCGGGCACCTTATAGCCCTCCTGCTGTGAGTCTAGATTATCGAATGGGACGAAAAACTGATAGTGAATTGTAACGTTCAGGGCCACCTAATGACGATGGATCTCTCAAATTGCGTCCCGATTCAATACATCGTCCTCCAGCCGACTTGACTCCATGGGTCTATTGCAGCCTCGGGCACCTTATGGCCGTTCTGCTGTGAGTCTAGATTATCGAATGGGACGAAAAACTGATAGTGAATTGTAACGTTCAGGGCCTCCTAATGACGATGGATCACTCAAATTGCGTCCCGATTCAATACATCGTCCTCCAGCCGACTTGACTCCATGGGTCTATTGATGCCTCGGGCACCTTATGGCCGTTCTGCTGTGAGTCTAGATTATCGAATGGGACGAAAAACTGATAGTGAATTGTAACGTTCAGGGCCTCCTAATAACGATGGATCACTCAAATTGCGTCCCGATTCAATACATCGTCCTCCAGCAGACTTGTCTCCATGGGTCGATTGCTGCCTCGGGCCGTTCTGCTGTGAGTCAAAGATTTTCGAATCGGACGAAAAACTGATAGTGAATTGTAACATTCAGGGCCACCTAATGACGATGGACCACGCAAATTGCGTCCCGATTCAATACATCGTCCTCCAGCCGAGTTGACTCAATGGGTCTATTGCTGCCTCGGGCACCTTATAGCCGTTCTGCTGTGAATATAGATTATCGAATAGGACGAAAAACTGATAGTGAATTGTAACGTTCAGGGCCACCTAATGACGATCGATCACTCAAATTGTGTCCCGATTCAATACATCGTCCTCCAGCAGACTTGTCTCCATGGGTCTATTGCTGCTTCGTACACCTTATGGCAGTCCTGCTGTGACTCAAAGATTTTCGAATCGGACGAAAAACTGATAGTGAATTGTAACGTTCAGGGCCTCCTAATGACGATGGAACACTCAAATTGCGTCCCGATTCAATACATCGTCCTCCAGCAGACGTGTCTCCATGGGTCTATTGCTGCCTCGGGCACCTTATGGCCGTTCTGCTGTGAGTCAAAGATTTTCGAATCGGACGAAATACTGATAGTGAATTGTAACATTCAGGACCACCTAATGACGATGGACCACACAAATTGCGTCCCGATTCAGTACATCGTCCTCCAGCCGACCTGACTCCATGGGTCTATTGCTGCCTCGGGCACCTTATGGCCGTTCTGCTGTGAGTCTAGATTATCGAATGGGACGAAAAACTGATAGTGAATTGTAACGTTCAGGGCCACCTAATGACGATGGATCACTCAAATTGCGTCCCGATTCAATACATCGTCCTCCAGCAGACATGTCTCCATGGGTCAATTGCTTCCTCGGGCACCTTATGGCCGTTCTGCTGTGAGTCAAAGATTTTCGAATCGGACGAAAAACTGATAGTGAATTGTAACTTTCAGGGCCACCTAATGACGATGGATCACTCAAATTGCGTCCCGATTCAATACATCGTCCTCCAGCCGACTTGTCTCCATGGGTCTATTGCTGCCTCGGGCACCTTATGGCCGTTCTGCTGTGAGTCAAAGATTTTCGAATCGGACGAAAAATTGATAGTGAATTGCGTCCCGATTGAATACATCGTCCTCCAGCCGACTTGACTCCATGGGTCTATTGCTGCCTCGGGCACCTTATGGCCGTTCTGCTGTGAGTCTAGATAATCGAATGGGACAAAAAACTGATAGTGAATTGTAACGTTCAAGGCCTCCTAATGACGATGGATCACTCAAATTGCGTCCCGATTCAATACATCGTCCTCCAGCAGACTTGTCTCCTTGGGTCTATTGCTGCCTCGGGCACCTTATGGCCGTTCTGCTGTGAGTCTAGATTATCGAATGGGACGAAAAACTGATAGTGAATTGTAACGTTCAGGGCCTCCTAATGACGATGGATCACTCAAATTGCGACCCGATTCAATACATCGTCCTCCAGCCGACTTGACTCCATGGGTCTATTGCTGCCTCGGGCACCTTATAGCCCTCCTGCTGTGAGTCTAGATTATCGAATGGGACGAAAAACTGATAGTGAATTGTAACGTTCAGGGCCACCTAATGACGATGGATCTCTCAAATTGCGTCCCGATTCAATACATCGTCCTCCAGCCGACTTGACTCCATGGGTCTATTGCAGCCTCGGGCACCTTATGGCCGTTCTGCTGTGAGTCTAGATTATCGAATGGGACGAAAAACTGATAGTGAATTGTAACGTTCAGGGCCTCCTAATGACGATGGATCACTCAAATTGCGTCCCGATTCAATACATCGTCCTCCAGCCGACTTGACTCCATGGGTCTATTGATGCCTCGGGCACCTTATGGCCGTTCTGCTGTGAGTCTAGATTATCGAATGGGACGAAAAACTGATAGTGAATTGTAACGTTCAGGGCCTCCTAATAACGATGGATCACTCAAATTGCGTCCCGATTCAATACATCGTCCTCCAGCAGACTTGTCTCCATGGGTCGATTGCTGCCTCGGGCCGTTCTGCTGTGAGTCAAAGATTTTCGAATCGGACGAAAAACTGATAGTGAATTGTAACATTCAGGGCCACCTAATGACGATGGACCACGCAAATTGCGTCCCGATTCAATACATCGTCCTCCAGCCGAGTTGACTCAATGGGTCTATTGCTGCCTCGGGCACCTTATAGCCGTTCTGCTGTGAATATAGATTATCGAATAGGACGAAAAACTGATAGTGAATTGTAACGTTCAGGGCCACCTAATGACGATCGATCACTCAAATTGTGTCCCGATTCAATACATCGTCCTCCAGCAGACTTGTCTCCATGGGTCTATTGCTGCTTCGTACACCTTATGGCAGTCCTGCTGTGACTCAAAGATTTTCGAATCGGACGAAAAACTGATAGTGAATTGTAACGTTCAGGGCCTCCTAATGACGATGGAACACTCAAATTGCGTCCCGATTCAATACATCGTCCTCCAGCAGACGTGTCTCCATGGGTCTATTGCTGCCTCGGGCACCTTATGGCCGTTCTGCTGTGAGTCAAAGATTTTCGAATCGGACGAAAAACTGATAGTGAATTGTAACATTCAGGGCCACCTAATGACGATGTACCACACAAATTGCGTCCCGATTCAGTACATCGTCCTCCAGCCGACCTGACTCCATGGGTCTATTGCTGCCTCGGGCACCTTATGGCCGTTCTGCTGTGAGTCTAGATTATCGAATGGGACGAAAAACTGATAGTGAATTGTAACGTTCAGGGCCACCTAATGACGATGGATCACTCAAATTGCGTCCCGATTCAATACATCGTCCTCCAGCAGACATGTCTCCATGGGTCAATTGCTTCCTCGGGCACCATATGGCCGTTCTGCTGTGAGTCAAAGATTTTCGATTCGGACGAAAAACTGATAGTGAATTGTAACGTTCAGGGAAACCTAATGACGATGGATCACTCAAATTGCGTCCTGATTCAATACACCGTCCTCCAGCAGACTTGACTTCATCGGCCTATTGCTGCCTCGGGCACCTTATGGCCGTTCTGCTGTGAGTCAAAGATTTTCGAATCGGACGAAAAATTGATAGTGAATTGCGTCCCGATTGAATACATCGTCCACCAGCCGACTTGACTCCATGGGTCTATTGCTGCCTCGGGCACCTTATGGACGTTCTGCTGTGAGTCTAGATAATCGAATGGGACAAAAAACTGATAGTGAATTGTAACGTTCAAGGCCTCCTAATGACGATGGATCACTCAAATTGCGTCCCGATTCAATACATCGTCCTCCAGCAGACTTGTCTCCTTGGGTCTATTGCTGCCTCGGGCACCTTATGGCCGTTCTGCTGTGAGTCTGGATTATCGAATGGGACGAAAAACTGATAGCGAATTGTAACGTTCAGGGCCTCCTAATGACGATGGATCACTCAAACTGCGACCCGATTCAATACATCGTCCTCCAGCCGACTTGACTCCATGGGTCTATTGCTGCCACGGGCACCTTATAGCCGTTCTGCTGTGAGTCTAGATTATCGAATGGGACGAAAAACTGATAGTGAATTGTAACGTTCAGGGCCACCTAATGACGATGGATCTCTCAAATTGCGTCCCGATTCAATACATCGTCCTCCAGCCGACTTGACTCCATGGGTCTCTTGCTGCCTCGGGCACCTTATGGCCGTTCTGCTGTGAGTCTAGATTATCGAATGGGACGAAAAACTGATAGTGAATTGTAACGTTCAGGGCCTCCTAATGACGATGGATCACTCAAATTGCGTCCCGATTCAATACATCGTCCTCCAGCCGACTTGACTCCATGGGTCTATTGATGCCTCGGGCACCTTATGGCCGTTCTGCTGTGAGTCTAGATTATCGAATGGGACGAAAAACTGATAGTGAATTGTAACGTTCAGGGCCTCCTAATAACGATGGATCACTCAAATTGCGTCCCGATTCAATACATCGTCCTCCAGCAGACTTGTCTCCATGGGTCGATTGCTGCCTCGGGCCGTTCTGCTGTGAGTCAAAGATTTTCGAATCGGACGAAAAACTGATAGTGAATTGTAACATTCAGGGCCACCTAATGACGATGGACCACACAAATTGCGTCCCGATTCAGTACATCGTCCTCCAGCCGACCTGACTCCATGGGTCTATTGCTGCCTCGGGCACCTTATGGCCGTTCTGCTGTGAGTCTAGATTATCGAATGGGACGAAAAACTGATAGTGAATTGTAACGTTCAGGGCCACCTAATGACGATGGATCACTCAAATTGCGTCCCGATTCAATACATCGTCCTCCAGCAGACATGTCTCCATGGGTCAATTGCTTCCTCGGGCACCTGATGGCCGTTCTGCTGTGAGTCAAAGATTTTCGATTCGGACGAAAAACTGATAGTGAATTGTAACTTTCAGGGCCACCTAATGACGATGGATCACTCAAATTGCGTCCCGATTCAATACATCGTCCACCAGCCGACTTGTCTCCATGGGTCTATTGCTGCCTCGGGCACCTTATGGCCGTTCTGCTGTGAGTCAAAGATTTTCGAATCGGACGAAAAACTGATAGTGAATTGTAACGTTCAGGGCAACCTAATGACGATGGATCACTCAAATTGCGTCCCGATTCAATACATCGTCCTCCAGCCGACTTGTCTCCATGGGTCTATTGCTGCCTCGGGCACCTTATGGCCGTTCTGCTGTGAGTCAAAGATTTTCGAATCGGACGAAAAACTGATAGTGAATTGCGTCCCGATTGAATACATCGTCCTCCAGCCGACTTGACTCCATGGGTCTATTGCTGCCTCGGGCACCTTATGGCCGTTCTGCTGTGAGTCTAGATAATCGAATGGGACAAAAAACTGATAGTGAATTGTAACGTTCAAGGCCTCCTAATGACGATGGATCACTCAAATTGCGTCCCGATTCAATACATCGTCCTCCAGCAGACTTGTCTCCTTGGGTCTATTGCTGCCTCGGGCACCTTATAGCCGTTCTGCTGTGAGTCTAGATTATCGAATGGGACGAAAAACTGATAGTGAATTGTAACGTTCAGGGCCTCCTAATGACGATGGATCACTCAAATTGCGTCCCGATTCAATACATCGTCCTCCAGCAGACTTGTCTCCATGGGTCGATTGCTGCCTCGGGCACCTAATGGCCGTTCTGCTGTGAGTCAAAGATTTTCGAATCGGACGAAAAACTGATAGTGAATTGTAACATTCAGGGCCACCTAATGACGATGGACCACGCAAATTGCGTCCCGATTCAATACATCGTCCTCCAGCCGAGTTGACTCCATGGGTCTATTGCTGCCTCGGGCACCTTATGGCCGTTCTGCTGTGAATCTAGATTATCGAATGGGACGAAAAACTGATAGTGAATTGTAACGTTCAGGGCCACCTAATGACGATGGATCACTCAAATTGCGTCCTGATTCAATACACCGTCCTCCAGCAGACTTGACTTCATCGGCCTATTGCTGCCTCGGGCACCTTATGGCCGTTCTGCTGTGAGTCAAAGATTTTCGAATCGGACGAAAAACTGACAGTGAATTGTAACATTCAGGGCCACCTAATGAAGATGGACCACGCAAATTGCGTCCCGATTCAATACATCGTCCTCCAGCAGACTTGTCTCCATGGGTCGATTGCTGCCTCGGGCCGTTCTGCAGTGAGTCAAAGATTTTCGAATCGGACGAAAAACTGATAGTGAATTGTAACATTCAGGGCCACCTAATGACGATGGACCACGCAAATTGCGTCCCGATTCAATACATCGTCCTCCAGCCGAGTTGACTCAATGGGTCTATTGCTGGCTCGGGCACCTTATAGCCGTTCTGCTGTGAATCTAGATTATCGAATAGGACGAAAAACTGATAGTGAATTGTAACGTTCAGGGCCACCTAATGACGATGGATCACTCAAATTGTGTCCCGATTCAATACATCGTCCTCCAGCAGACTTGTCTCCATGGGTCTATTGCTGCTTCGTACACCTTATGGCAGTCCTGCTGTGACTCAAAGATTTTCGAATCGGACGAAAAACTGATAGTGAATTGTAACGTTCAGGGCCTCCTAATGACGATGGAACACTCAAATTGCGTCCCGATTCAATACATCGTCCTCCAGCAGACGTGTCTCCATGGGTCTATTGCTGCCTCGGGCACCTTATGGCCGTTCTGCTGTGAGTCTAGATTATCGAATGGGACAAAAAACTGATAGTGAATTGTAACGTTCAAGGCCTCCTAATAACGATGGATCACTCAAATTGCGTCCCGATTCAATACATCGTCCTCCAGCAGACTTGTCTCCTTGGGTCTATTGCTGCCTCGGGCACCTTATGGCCGTTCTGCTGTGAGTCTAGATTATCGAATGGGACGAAAAACTGATAGTGAATTGTAACGTTCAGGGCCTCCTAATGACGATGGATCACTCAAATTGCGACCCGATTCAATACATCGTCCTCCAGCCGACTTGACTCCATGGGTCTATTGCTGCCTCGGGCACCTTATAGCCGTTCTGCTGTGAGTCTAGATTATCGAATGGGGCGAAAAACTGATAGTGAATTGTAACGTTCAGGGCCACCTAATGACGATGGATCTCTCAAATTGCGTCCCGATTCAATACATCGTCCTCCAGCCGACTTGACTCCATGGGTCTATAGCTGCCTCGGGCACCTTATGGCCGTTCTGCTGTGAGTCTAGATTATCGAATGGGACGAAAAACTGATAGTGAATTGTAACGTTCAGGGCCTCCTAATAACGATGGATCACTCAAATTGCGTCCCGATTCAATACATCGTCCTCCAGCAGACTTGTCTCCATGGGTCGATTGCTGCCTCGGGCCGTTCTGCTGTGAGTCAAAGATTTTCGAATCGGACGAAAAACTGATAGTGAATTGTAACATTCAGGGCCACCTAATGACGATGGACCACGCAAATTGCGTCCCGATTCAATACATCGTCCTCCAGCCGAGTTGACTCAATGGGTCTATTGCTGCCTCGGGCACCTTATAGCCGTTCTGCTGTGAATATAGATTATCGAATAGGACGAAAAACTGATAGTGAATTGTAACGTTCAGGGCCACCTAATGACGATGGATCACTCAAATTGTGTCCCGATTCAATACATCGTCCTCCAGCAGACTTGTCTCCATGGGTCTATTGCTGCTTCGTACACCTTATGGCAGTCCTGCTGTGACTCAAAGATTTTCGAATCGGACGAAAAACTGATAGTGAATTGTAACGTTCAGGGCCTCCTAATGACGATGGAACACTCAAATTGCGTCCCGATACAATACATCGTCCTCCAGCAGACGTGTCTCCATGGGTCTATTGCTGCCTCGGGCACCTTATGGCCGTTCTGCTGTGAGTCAAAGATTTTCGAATCGGACGAAAAACTGATAGTGAATTGTAACATTCAGGGCCACCTAATGACGATGGACCACACAAATTGCGTCCCGATTCAGTACATCGTCCTCCAGCCGACCTGACTCCATGGGTCTATTGCTGCCTCGGGCACCTTATGGCCGTTCTGCTGTGAGTCTAGATTATCGAATGGGACGAAAAACTGATAGTGAATTGTAACGTTCAGGGCCACCTAATGACGATGGATCACTCAAATTGCGTCCCGATTCAATACATCGTCCTCCAGCAGACATGTCTCCATGGGTCAATTGCTTCCTCGGGCACCTTATGGCCGTTCTGCTGTGAGTCAAAGATTTTCGAATCGGACGAAAAACTGATAGTGAATTGTAACTTTCAGGGCCACCTAATGACGATGGATCACTCAAATTGCGTCCCGATTCAATACATCGTCCACCAGCTGACTTGTCTCCATGGGTCTATTGCTGCCTCGGGCACCTTATGGCCGTTCTGCTGTGAGTCAAAGATTTTCGAATCGGACGAAAAACTGATAGTGAATTGTAACGTTCAGGGCAACCTAATGACGATGGATCACTCAAATTGCGTCCCGATTCAATACATCGTCCTCCAGCCGACTTGTCTCCATGGGTCTATTGCTGCCTCGGGCACCTTATGGCCGTTCTGCTGTGAGTCAAAGATTTTCGAATCGGACGAAAAACTGATAGTGAATTGCGTCCCGATTGAATACATCGTCCTCCAGCCGACTTGACTCCATGGGTCTATTGCTGCCTCGGGCACCTTATGGCCGTTCTGCTGTGAGTCTAGATAATCGAATGGGACAAAAAACTGATAGTGAATTGTAACGTTCAAGGCCTCCTAATGACGATGGATCACTCAAATTGCGTCCCGATTCAATACATCGTCCTCCAGCAGACTTGTCTCCTTGGGTCTATTGCTGCCTCGGGCACCTTATGGCCGTTCTGCTGTGAGTCTAGATTATCGAATGGGACGAAAAACTGATAGTGAATTGTAACGTTCAGGGCCTCCTAATGACGATGGATCACTCAAATTGCGACCCGATTCAATACATCGTCCTCCAGCCGACTTGACTCCATGGGTCTATTGCTGCCTCGGGCACCTTATAGCCGTTCTGCTGTGAATATAGATTATCGAATAGGACGAAAAACTGATAGTGAATTGTAACGTTCAGGGCCACCTAATGACGATGGATCACTCAAATTGTGTCCCGATTCAATACATCGTCCTCCAGCAGACTTGTCTCCATGGGTCTATTGCTGCTTCGTACACCTTATGGCAGTCCTGCTGTGACTCAAAGATTTTCGAATCGGACGAAAAACTGATAGTGAATTGTAACGTTCAGGGCCTCCTAATGACGATGGAACACTCAAATTGCGTCCCGATTCAATACATCGTCCTCCAGCAGACGTGTCTCCATGGGTCTATTGCTGCCTCGGGCACCTTATGGCCGTTCTGCTGTGAGTCAAAGATTTTCGAATCGGACGAAAAACTGATAGTGAATTGTAACATTCAGGGCCACCTAATGACGATGGACCACACAAATTGCGTCCCGATTCAGTACATCGTCCTCCAGCCGACCTGACTCCATGGGTCTATTGCTGCCTCGGGCACCTTATGGCCGTTCTGCTGTGAGTCTAGATTATCGAATGGGACGAAAAACTGATAGTGAATTGTAACGTTCAGGGCCACCTAATGACGATGGATCACTCAAATTGCGTCCCGATTCAATACATCGTCCTCCAGCAGACATGTCTCCATGGGTCAATTGCTTCCTCGGGCACCTTATGGCCGTTCTGCTGTGAGTCAAAGATTTTCGAATCGGACGAAAAACTGATAGTGAATTGTAACGTTCAGGGCAACCTAATGACGATGGATCACTCAAATTGCGTCCCGATTCAATACATCGTCCTCCAGCCGACTTGTCTCCATGGGTCTATTGCTGCCTCGGGCACCTTATGGCCGTTCTGCTGTGAGTCAAAGATTTTCGAATCGGACGAAAAACTGATAGTGAATTGCGTCCCGATTGAATACATCGTCCTCCAGCCGACTTGACTCCATGGGTCTATTGCTGCCTCGGGCACCTTATGGCCGTTCTGCTGTGAGTCTAGATAATCGAATGGGACAAAAAACTGATAGTGAATTGTAACGTTCAAGGCCTCCTAATGACGATGGATCACTCAAATTGCGTCCCGATTCAATACATCGTCCTCCAGCAGACTTGTCTCCTTGGGTCTATTGCTGCCTCGGGCACCTTATGGCCGTTCTGCTGTGAGTCTAGATTATCGAATGGGACGAAAAACTGATAGTGAATTGTAACGTTCAGGGCCTCCTAATGACGATGGATCACTCAAATTGCGACCCGATTCAATACATCGTCCTCCAGCCGACTTGACTCCATGGGTCTATTGCTGCCTCGGGCACCTTATAGCCGTTCTGCTGTGAGTCTAGATTATCGAATGGGACGAAAAACTGATAGTGAATTGTAACGTTCAGGGCCTCCTAATGACGATGGATCACTCAAATTGCGTCCCGATTCAATACATCGTCCTCCAGCAGAGTTGTCTCCATGGGTCGATTGCTGCCTCGGGCACCTAATGGCCGTTCTGCTGTGAGTCAAAGATTTTCGAATCGGACGAAAAACTGATAGTGAATTGTAACATTCAGGGCCACCTAATGACGATGGACCACGCAAATTGCGTCCCGATTCAATACATCGTCCTCCAGCCGAGTTGACTCAATGGGTCTATTGCTGCCTCGGGCACCTTATAGCCGTTCTGCTGTGAATCTAGATTATCGAATAGGACGAAAAACTGATAGTGAATTGTAACGTTCAGGGCCACCTAATGACGATGGATCACTCAAATTGTGTCCCGATTCAATACATCGTCCTCCAGCAGACTTGTCTCCATGGGTCTATTGCTGCTTCGTACACCTTATGGCAGTCCTGCTGTGACTCAAAGATTTTCGAATCTGACGAAAAACTGATAGTGAATTGCGTCCCGATTGAATACATCGTCCTCCAGCCGACTTGACTCCATGGGTCTATTGCTGCCTCGGGCACCTTATGGCCGTTCTGCTGTGAGTCTAGATAATCGAATGGGACAAAAAACTGATAGTGAATTGTAACGTTCAAGGCCTCCTAATGACGATGGATCACTCAAATTGCGTCCCGATTCAATACATCGTCCTCCAGCAGACTTGTCTCCTTGGGTCTATTGCTGCCTCGGGCACCTTATGGCCGTTCTGCTGTGAGTCTAGATTATCGAATGGGACGAAAAACTGATAGTGAATTGTAACGTTCAGGGCCTCCTAATGACGATGGATCACTCAAATTGCGACCCGATTCAATACATCGTCCTCCAGCCGACTTGACTCCATGGGTCTATTGCTGCCTCGGGCACCTTATAGCCGTTCTGCTGTGAATATAGATTATCGAATAGGACGAAAAACTGATAGTGAATTGTAACGTTCAGGGCCACCTAATGACGATGGATCACTCAAATTGTGTCCCGATTCAATACATCGTCCTCCAGCAGACTTGTCTCCATGGGTCTATTGCTGCTTCGTACACCTTATGGCAGTCCTGCTGTGACTCAAAGATTTTCGAATCGGACGAAAAACTGATAGTGAATTGTAACGTTCAGGGCCTCCTAATGACGATGGAACACTCAAATTGCGTCCCGATTCAATACATCGTCCTCCAGCAGACGTGTCTCCATGGGTCTATTGCTGCCTCGGGCACCTTATGGCCGTTCTGCTGTGAGTCAAAGATTTTCGAATCGGACGAAAAACTGATAGTGAATTGTAACATTCAGGGCCACCTAATGACGATGGACCACACAAATTGCGTCCCGATTCAGTACATCGTCCTCCAGCCGACCTGACTCCATGGGTCTATTGCTGCCTCGGGCACCTTATGGCCGTTCTGCTGTGAGTCTAGATTATCGAATGGGACGAAAAACTGATAGTGAATTGTAACGTTCAGGGCCACCTAATGACGATGGATCACTCAAATTGCGTCCCGATTCAATACATCGTCCTCCAGCAGACATGTCTCCATGGGTCAATTGCTTCCTCGGGCACCTTATGGCCGTTCTGCTGTGAGTCAAAGATTTTCGAATCGGACGAAAAACTGATAGTGAATTGTAACTTTCAGGGCCACCTAATGACGATGGATCACTCAAATTGCGTCCCGATTCAATACATCGTCCACCAGCTGACTTGTCTCCATGGGTCTATTGCTGCCTCGGGCACCTTATGGCCGTTCTGCTGTGAGTCAAAGATTTTCGAATCGGACGAAAAACTGATAGTGAATTGTAACGTTCAGGGCAACCTAATGACGATGGATCACTCAAATTGCGTCCCGATTCAATACATCGTCCTCCAGCCGACTTGTCTCCATGGGTCTATTGCTGCCTCGGGCACCTTATGGCCGTTCTGCTGTGAGTCAAAGATTTTCGAATCGGACGAAAAACTGATAGTGAATTGCGTCCCGATTGAATACATCGTCCTCCAGCCGACTTGACTCCATGGGTCTATTGCTGCCTCGGGCACCTTATGGCCGTTCTGCTGTGAGTCTAGATAATCGAATGGGACAAAAAACTGATAGTGAATTGTAACGTTCAAGGCCTCCTAATGACGATGGATCACTCAAATTGCGTCCCGATTCAATACATCGTCCTCCAGCAGACTTGTCTCCTTGGGTCTATTGCTGCCTCGGGCACCTTATGGCCGTTCTGCTGTGAGTCTAGATTATCGAATGGGACGAAAAACTGATAGTGAATTGTAACGTTCAGGGCCTCCTAATGACGATGGATCACTCAAATTGCGACCCGATTCAATACATCGTCCTCCAGCCGACTTGACTCCATGGGTCTATTGCTGCCTCGGGCACCTTATAGCCGTTCTGCTGTGAGTCTAGATTATCGAATGGGACGAAAAACTGATAGTGAATTGTAACGTTCAGGGCCTCCTAATGACGATGGATCACTCAAATTGCGTCCCGATTCAATACATCGTCCTCCAGCAGAGTTGTCTCCATGGGTCGATTGCTGCCTCGGGCACCTAATGGCCGTTCTGCTGTGAGTCAAAGATTTTCGAATCGGACGAAAAACTGATAGTGAATTGTAACATTCAGGGCCACCTAATGACGATGGACCACGCAAATTGCGTCCCGATTCAATACATCGTCCTCCAGCCGAGTTGACTCAATGGGTCTATTGCTGCCTCGGGCACCTTATAGCCGTTCTGCTGTGAATCTAGATTATCGAATAGGACGAAAAACTGATAGTGAATTGTAACGTTCAGGGCCACCTAATGACGATGGATCACTCAAATTGTGTCCCGATTCAATACATCGTCCTCCAGCAGACTTGTCTCCATGGGTCTATTGCTGCTTCGTACACCTTATGGCAGTCCTGCTGTGACTCAAAGATTTTCGAATCTGACGAAAAACTGATAGTGAATTGTAACGTTCAGGGCCTCCTAATGACGATGGAACACTCAAATTGCGTCCCGATTCAATACATCGTCCTCCAGCAGACGTGTCTCCATGGGTCTATTGCTGCCTCGGGCACCTTACGGCCGTTCTGCTGTGAGTCAAAGATTTTCGAATCGGACGAAAAACTGATAGTGAATTGTAACATTCAGGGCCACCTAATGACGATGGACCACACAAATTGCGTCCCGATTCAGTACATCGTCCTCCAGCCGACCTGACTCCATGGGTCTAGTGCTGCCTCGGGCACCTTATGGCCGTTCTGCTGTGAGTCTAGATTATCGAATGGGACGAAAAACTGATAGTGAATTGTAACGTTCAGGGCCACCTAATGACGATGGATCACTCAAATTGCGTCCCGATTCAATACATCGTCCTCCAGCAGACATGTCTCCATGGGTCAATTGCTTCCTCGGGCACCTTATGGCCGTTCTGCTGTGAGTCAAAGATTTTCGATTCGGACGAAAAACTGATAGTGAATTGTAACTTTCAGGGCCACCTAATGACGATGGATCACTCAAATTGCGTCCCGATTCAATACATCGTCCTCCAGCCGACTTGTCTCCATGGGTCTATTGCTGCCTCGGGCACCTTATGGCCGTTCTGCTGTGAGTCAAAGATTTTCGAATCGGACGAAAAACTGATAGTGAATTGCGTCCCGATTGAATACATCGTCCTCCAGCCGACTTGACTCCATGGGTCTATTGCTGCCTCGGGCACCTTATGGCCGTTCTGCTGTGAGTCTAGATTATCGAATGGGACAAAAAACTGATAGTGAATTGTAACGTTCAAGGCCTCCTAATGACGATGGATCACTCAAATTGCGTCCCGATTCAATACATCGTCCTCCAGCAGACTTGTCTCCTTGGGTCTATTGCTGCCTCGGGCACCTTATGGCCGTTCTGCTGTGAGTCTAGATTATCGAATGGGACGAAAAACTGATAGTGAATTGTAACGTTCAGGGCCTCCTAATGACGATGGATCACTCAAATTGCGACCCGATTCAATACATCGTCCTCCAGCCGACTTGACTCCATGGGTCTATTGCTGCCTCGGGCACCTTATAGCCGTTCTGCTGTGAGTCTAGATTATCGAATGGGACGAAAAACTGATAGTGAATTGTAACGTTCAGGGCCTCCTAATGACGATGGATCACTCAAATTGCGTCCCGATTCAATACATCGTCCTCCAGCAGACTTGTCTCCATGGGTCGATTGCTGCCTCGGGCACCTAATGGCCGTTCTGCTGTGAGTCAAAGATTTTCGAATCGGACGAAAAACTGATAGTGAATTGTAACATTCAGGGCCACCTAATGACGATGGACCACGCAAATTGCGTCCCGATTCAATACATCGTCCTCCAGCCGAGTTGATTCCATGGGTCTATTGCTGCCTCGGGCACCTTATGGCCGTTCTGCTGTGAATCTAGATTATCGAATGGGACGAAAAACTGATAGTGAATTGTAACGTTCAGGGCCACCTAATGAAGATGGATCACTCAAATTGCGTCCTGATTCAATAAATCGTCCTCCAGCAGACTTGACTTCATCGGCCTATTGCTGCCTCGGGCACCTTATGGCAGTTCTGCTGTGAGTCAAAGATTTTCGAATCGGACGAAAAACTGATAGTGAATTGTAACATTCAGGGCCACCTAATGACGATGGACCACGCAAATTGCGTCCCGATTCAATACATCGTCCTCCAGCCGAGTTGACTCCATGGGTCTATTGCTGCCTCGGGCACCTAATGGCCGTTTTGCTGTGAATCTAGATTATCGAATAGGACGAAAAACTGATAGTGAATTGTAGCGTTCAGGGCCACCTAATGACGATGGACCACGCAAATTGCGTCCCGATTCAATACATCGTCCTCCAGCCGAGTTGACTCCATGGGTCTATTGCTGCCTCGGGCACCTTATGGCCGTTCTGCTGTGAATCTAGATTATCGAATGGGACGAAAAACTGATAGTGAATTGTAACGTTCAGGGCCACCTAATGACGATGGATCACTCAAATTGCGTCCTGATTCAATACATCGTCCTCCAGCAGACTTGACTTCATCGGCCTATTGCTGCCTCGGGCACCTTATGGCCGTTCTGCTGTGAGTCAAAGATTTTCGAATCGGACGAAAAACTGATAGTGAATTGTAACATTCAGGGCCACCTAATGACGATGGACCACGCAAATTGCGTCCCGATTCAATACATCGTCCTCCAGCCGAGTTGACTCTATGGGTCTATTGCTGCCTCGGGCACCTTATAGCCGTTCTGCTGTGAATCTAGATTATCGAATAGGACGAAAAACTGATAGTGAATTGTAACGTTCAGGGCCACCTAATGACGATCGATCACTCAAATTGTGTCCCGATTCAATACATCGTCCTCCAGCAGACTTGTCTCCATGGGTCTATTGCTGCTTCGTACACCTTATGGCAGTCCCGCTGTGACTCAAAGATTTTCGAATCGGACGAAAAACTGATAGTGAATTGTAACGTTCAGGGCCTCCTAATGACGATGGAACACTCAAATTGCGTCCCGTTTCAATACATCGTCCTCCAGCAGACGTGTCTCCATGGGTCTATTGCTGCCTCGGGCACCTTATGGCCGTTCTGCTGTGAGTCAAAGATTTTCGAATCGGACGAAAAACTGATAGTGAATTGTAACATTCAAGGCCACCTAATGACGATGGACCACACAAATTGCGTCCCGATTCAGTACATCGTCCTCCAGCCGACCTGACTCCATGGGTCTATTGCTGCCTCGGGCACCTTATGGCCGTTCTGCTGTGAGTCTAGATTATCGAATGGGACGAAAAACTGATAGTGAATTGTAACGTTCAGGGCCACCTAATGACGATGGATCACTCAAATTGCGTCCCGATTCAATACATCGTCCTCCAGCAGACTTGTCTCCATGGGTCAATTGCTTCCTCGGGCACCTTATGGCCGTTCTGCTGTGAGTCAAAGATTTTCGATTCGGACGAAAAACTGATAGTGAATTGTAACTTTCAGGGCCACCTAATGACGATGGATCACTCAAATTGCGTCCCGATTCAATACATCGTCCACCAGCCGACTTGTCTCCATGGGTCTATTGCTGCCTCGGGCACCTTATGGCCGTTCTGCTGTGAGTCAAAGATTTTCGAATCGGACGAAAAACTGATAGTGAATTGTAACGTTCAGGGCAACCTAATGACGATGGATCACTCAAATTGCGTCCCGATTCAATACATCGTCCTCCAGCCGACTTGTCTCCATGGGTCTATTGCTGCCTCGGGCACCTTATGGCCGTTCTGCTGTGAGTCAAAGATTTTCGAATCGGACGAAAAACTGATAGTGAATTGCGTCCCGATTGAATACATCGTCCTCCAGCCGACTTGACTCCATGGGTCTATTGCTGCCTCGGGCACCTTATGGCCGTTCTGCTGTTAGTCTAGATTACCGAATGGGACAAAAAACTGATAGTGAATTGTAACGTTCAAGGCCTCCTAATGACGATGGATCACTCAAATTGCGTCCCGATTCAATACATCGTCCTCCAGCAGACTTGTCTCCTTGGGTCTATTGCTGCCTCGGGCACCTTATGGCCGTTCTGCTGTGAGTCTATATTATCGAATGGGACGAAAAACTGATAGTGAATTGTAACGTTCAGGGCCTCCTAATGACGATGGATCACTCAAATTGCGACCCGATTCAATACATCGTCCTCCAGCCGACTTGACTACATGGGTCTATTGCTGCCTCGGGCACCTTATAGCCGTTCTGCTGTGAGTCTAGATTATCGAATGGGACGAAAAACTGATAGTGAATTGTAACGTTCAGGGCCTCCTAATGACGATGGATCACTCAAATTGCGTCCCGATTCAATACATCGTCCTCCAGCAGACTTGTCTCCATGGGTCGATTGCTGCCTCGGGCACCTAATGGCCGTTCTGCTGTGAGTCAAAGATTTTCGAATCGGACGAAAAACTGATAGTGAATTGTAACATTCAGGGCCACCTAATGACGATGGACCACGCAAATTGCGTCCCGATTCAATACATCGTCCTCCAGCCGAGTTGACTCCATGGGTCTATTGCTGCCTCGGGCACCTAATGGCCGTTTTGCTGTGAATCTAGATTATCGAATAGGACGAAAAACTGATAGTGAATTGTAACGTTCAGGGCCACCTAATGACGATGGATCACTCAAATTGCGTCCCGATTCAATACATCGTCCTCCAGCAGACATGTCTCCATGGGTCAATTGCTTCCTCGGGCACCTTATGGCCGTTCTGCTGTGAGTCAAAGATTTTCGAATCGGACGAAAAACTGATAGTGAATTGTAACTTTCAGGGCCACCTAATATCGATGGATCACTCAAATTTCGTCCCGATTCAATACATCGTCCACCAGCCGACTTGTCTCCACGGGTCTATTGCTGCCTCGGGCACCTTATGGCCGTTCTGCTGTGAGTCAAAGATTTTCGAATCGGACGAAAAACTGATAGTGAATTGTAACGTTCAGGGCAACCTAATGACGATGGATCACTCAAATTGCGTCCCGATTCAATACATCGTCCTCCAGCCGACTTGTCTCCATGGGTCTATTGCTGCCTCGGGCACCTTATGGCCGTTCTGCTGTGAGTCAAAGATTTTCGAATCGGACGAAAAACTGATAGTGAATTGCGTCCCGATTGAATACATCGTCCTCCAGCCGACTTGACTCCATGGGTCTATTGCTGCCTCGGGCACCTTATGGCCGTTCTGCTGTGAGTCTAGATTATCGAATGGGACAAAAAACTGATAGTGAATTGTAACGTTCAAGGCCTCCTAATGACGATGGATCACTCAAATTGCGCCCCGATTCAATACATCGTCCTCCAGCAGACTTGTCTCCTTGGGTCTATTGCTGCCTCGGGCACCTTATGGCCGTTCTGCTGTGAGTCTAGATTATCGAATGGGACGAAAAACTGATAGTGAATTGTAACGTTCAGGGCCTCCTAATGACGATGGATCACTCAAATTGCGACCCGATTCAATACATCGTCCTCCAGCCGAGTTGACTCCATGGGTCTATTGCTGCCTCGGGCACCTTATGGCCGTTCTGCTGTGAATCTAGATTATCGAATGGGACGAAAAACTGATAGTGAATTGTAACGTTCAGGGCCACCTAATGACGATGGATCACTCAAATTGCGTCCTGATTCAATACACCGTCCTCCAGCAGACTTGACTTCATCGGCCTATTGCTGCCTCGGGCACCTGATGGCCGTTCTGCTGTGAGTCAAAGATTTTCGAATCGGACGAAAAACTGATAGTGAATTGTAACATTCAGGGCCACCTAATGACGATGGACCACGCAAATTGCGTCCCGATTCAATACATCGTCCTCCAGCAGACTTGTCTCCATGGGTCGATTGCTGCCTCGGGCCGTTCTGCTGTGAGTCAAAGATTTTCGAATCGGACGAAAAACTGATAGTGAATTGTAACATTCAGGGCCACCTAATGACGATGGACCACGCAAATTGCGTCCCGATTCAATACATCGTCCTCCAGCCGAGTTGACTCAATGGGTCTATTGCTGCCTCGGGCACCTTATAGCCGTTCTGCTGTTAATCTAGATTATCGAATAGGACGAAAAACTGATAGTGAATTGTAACGTTCAGGGCCACCTAATGACGATGGATCACTCAAATTGTGTCCCGATTCAATACATCGTCCTCCAGCAGACTTGTCTCCATGGGTCTATTGCTGCTTCGTACACCTTATGGCAGTCCTGCTGTGACTCAAAGATTTTCGAATCGGACGAAAAACTGATAGTGAATTGTAACGTTCAGGGCCTCCTAATGACGATGGAACACTCAAATTGCGTCCCGATTCAATACATCGTCCTCCAGCAGACGTGTCTCCATGGGTCTATTGCTGCCTCGGGCACCTTATGGCCGTTCTGCTGTGAGTCAAAGATTTTCGAATCGGACGAAAAACTGATAGTGAATTGTAACGTTCAGGGCCTCCTAATGACGATGGATCACTCAAATTGCGACCCGATTCAATACATCGTCCTCCAGCCGACTTGACTCCATGGGTCTATTGCTGCCTCGGGCACCTTATAGCCGTTCTGCTGTGAGTCTAGATTATCGAATGGGACGAAAAACTGATAGTGAATTGTAACGTTCAGGGCCTCCTAATGACGATGGATCACTCAAATTGCGTCCCGATTCAATACATCGTCCTCCAGCAGACTTGTCTCCATGGGTCGATTGCTGCCTCGGGCACCTAATGGCCGTTCTGCTGTGAGTCAAAGATTTTCGAATCGGACGAAAAACCGATAGTGAATTGTAACATTCAGGGCCACCTAATGACGATGGACCACGCAAATTTCGTCCCGATTCAATACATCGTCCTCCAGCCGAGTTGACTCCATGGGTCTATTGCTGCCTCGGGCACCTTATGGCCGTTCTGCTGTGAATCTAGATTATCGAATGGGACGAAAAACTGATAGTGAATTGTAACGTTCAGGGCCACCTAATGACGATGGATCACTCAAATTGCGTCCTGATTCAATACATCGTCCTCCAGCAGACTTGACTTCATCGGCCTATTGCTGCCTCGGTCACCTTATGGCAGTTCTGCTGTGAGTCAAAGATTTTCGAATCGGACGAAAAACTGATAGTGAATTGTAACATTCAGGGCCACCTAATGACGATGGACCACGCAAATTGCGTCCCGATTCAATACATCGTCCTCCAGCCGAGTTGACTCCATGGGTCTATTGCTGCCTCGGGCACCTAATGGCCGTTTTGCTGTGAATCTAGATTATCGAATAGGACGAAAAACTGATAGTGAATTGTAGCGTTCAGGGCCACCTAATGACGATGGACCACGGAAATTGCGTCCCGATTCAATACATCGTCCTCCAGCCGAGTTGACTCCATGGGTCTATTGCTGCCTCGGGCACCTTATGGCCGTTCTGCTGTGAATCTAGATTATCGAATGGGACGAAAAACTGATAGTGAATTGTAACGTTCAGGGCCACCTAATGACGATGGATCACTCAAATTGCGTCCTGAATCATTACATCGTCCTCCAGCAGACTTGACTTCATCGGCCTATTGCTGCCTCGGGCACCTTATGGCCGTTCTGCTGTGAGTCAAAGATTTTCGATTCGGACGAAAAACTGATAGTGAATTGTAACTTTCAGGGCCACCTAATGACGATGGATCACTCAAATTGCGTCCCGATTCAATACATCGTCCACCAGCCGACTTGTCTCCATGGGTCTATTGCTGCCTCGGGCACCTTATGGCCGTTCTGCTGTGAGTCAAAGATTTTCGAATCGGACGAAAAACTGATAGTGAATTGTAACGTTCAGGGCAACCTAATGACGATGGATCACTCAAATTGCGTCCCGATTCAATACATCGTCCTCCAGCCGACTTGTCTCCATGGGTCTATTGCTGCCTCGGGCACCTTATGGCCGTTCTGCTGTGAGTCAAAGATTTTCGAATCGGACGAAAAACTGATAGTGAATTGCGTCCCGATTGAATACATCGTCCTCCAGCCGACTTGACTCCATGGGTCTATTGCTGCCTCGGGCACCTTATGGCCGTTCTGCTGTGAGTCTAGATTATCGAATGGGACAAAAAACTGATAGTGAATTGTAACGTTCAAGGCCTCCTAATGACGATGGATCACTCAAATTGCGTCCCGATTCAATACATCGTCCTCCAGCAGACTTGTCTCCTTGGTTCTATTGCTGCCTCGGGCACCTTATGGCCGTTCTGCTGTGAGTCTAGATTATCGAATGGGACGAAAAACTGATAGTGAAATGTAACGTTCAGGGCCTCCTAATGACGATGGATCACTCAAATTCAATACATCGTCCTCCAGCCGACTTGACTCCATGGGTCTATTGCTGCCTCGGGCACCTTATAGCCGTTCTGCTGTGAGTCTAGATTATCGAATGGGACGAAAAACTGATAGTGAATTGTAACGTTCAGGGCCTCCTAATGACGATGGATCACTCAAATTGCGTCCCGATTCAATACATCGTCCTCCAGCAGACTTGTCTCCATGGGTCGATTGCTGCCTCGGGCACCTAATGGCCGTTCTGCTGTGAGTCAAAGATTTTCGAATCGGACGAAAAACTGATAGTGAATTGTAACATTCAGGGCCACCTAATGACGATGGACCACGCAAATTGCGTCCCGATTCAATACATCGTCCTCCAGCCGAGTTGACTCCATGGGTCTATTGCTGCCTCGGGCACCTTATGGCCGTTCTGCTGTGAATCTAGATTATCGAATGGGACGAAAAACTGATAGTGAATTGTAACGTTCAGGGCCACCTAATGACGATGGATCACTCAAATTGCGTCCTGATTCAATACATCGTCCTCCAGCAGACTTGACTTCATCGGCCTATTGCTGCCTCGGTCACCTTATGGCAGTTCTGCTGTGAGTCAAAGATTTTCGAATCGGACGAAAAACTGATAGTGAATTGTAACATTCAGGGCCACCTAATGACGATGGACCACGCAAATTGCGTCCCAATTCAATACATCGTCCTCCAGCCGAGTTGACTCCATGGGTCTATTGCTGCCTCGGGCACCTAATGGCCGTTTTGCTGTGAATCTAGATTATCGAATAGGACGAAAAACTGATAGTGAATTGTAGCGTTCAGGGCCACCTATTGACGATGGACCACGGAAATTGCGTCCCGATTCAATACATCGTCCTCCAGCCGAGTTGACTCCATGGGTCTATTGCTGCCTCGGGCACCTTATGGCCGTTCTGCTGTGAATCTAGATTATCGAATGGGACGAAAAACTGATAGTGAATTGTTACGTTCAGGGCCACCTAATGACGATGGATCACTCAAATTGCGTCCTGATTCAATACATCGTCCTCCAGCAGACTTGACTCCATGGGTCTATTGCTGCGTCGGGCACCTTATAGCCGTTCTGCTGTGAGTCTAGATTATCGAATGGGACGAAAAACTGATAGTGAATTTTAACGTTCAGGGCCTCCTAATGACGATGGATCACTCAAATTGCGTCCCGATTCAATACATCGTCCTCCAGCAGACTTGTCTCCATGGGTCGATTGCTGCCTCGGGCACCTAATGGCCGTTCTGCTGTGAGTCAAAGATTTTCGAATCGGACGAAAAACTGATAGTGAATTGTAACATTCAGGGCCACCTAATGACGATGGACCACGCAAATTTCGTCCCGATTCAATACATCGTCCTCCAGCCGAGTTGACTCCATGGGTCTATTGCTGCCTCGGGCACCTTATGGCCGTTCTGCTGTGAATCTAGATTATCGAATGGGACGAAAAACTGATAGTGAATTGTAACGTTCAGGGCCACCTAATGACGATGGATCACTCAAATTGCGTCCTGATTCAATACATCGTCCTCCAGCAGACTTGACTTCATCGGCCTATTGCTGCCTCGGTCACCTTATGGCAGTTCTGCTGTGAGTCAAAGATTTTCGAATCGGACGAAAAACTGATAGTGAATTGTAACATTCAGGGCCACCTAATGACGATGGACCACGCAAATTGCGTCCCGATTCAATACATCGTCCTCCAGCCGAGTTGACTCCATGGGTCTATTGCTGCCTCGGGCACCTAATGGCCGTTTTGCTGTGAATCTAGATTATCGAATAGGACGAAAAACTGATAGTGAATTGTAGCGTTCAGGGCCACCTAATGACGATGGACCACGGAAATTGCGTCCCGATTCAATACATCGTCCTCCAGCCGAGTTGACTCCATGGGTCTATTGCTGCCTCGGGCACCTTATGGCCGTTCTGCTGTGAATCTAGATTATCGAGTGGGACGAAAAACTGATAGTGAATTGTAACGTTCAGGGCCACCTAATGACGATGGATCACTCAAATTGCGTCCTGATTCAATACATCGTCCTCCAGCATACTTGACTTCATCGGCCTATTGCTGCCTCGGGCACCTTATGGCCGTTCTGCTGTGAGTCAAAGATTTTCGATTCGGACGAAAAACTGATAGTGAATTGTAACTTTCAGGGCCACCTAATGACGATGGATCACTCAAATTGCGTCCCGATTCAATACATCGTCCACCAGCCGACTTGTCTCCATGGGTCTATTGCTGCCTCGGGCACCTTATGGCCGTTCTGCTGTGAGTCAAAGATTTTCGAATCGGACGAAAAACTGATAGTGAATTGTAACGTTCAGGGCAACCTAATGACGATGGATCACTCAAATTGCGTCCCGATTCAATACATCGTCCTCCAGCCGACTTGTCTCCATGGGTCTATTGCTGCCTCGGGCACCTTATGGCCGTTCTGCTGTGAGTCAAAGATTTTCGAATCGGACGAAAAACTGATAGTGAATTGCGTCCCGATTGAATACATCGTCCTCCAGCCGACTTGACTCCATGGGTCTATTGCTGCCTCGGGCACCTTATGGCCGTTCTGCTGTGAGTCTAGATTATCGAATGGGACAAAAAACTTATAGTGAATTGTAACGTTCAAGGCCTCCTAATGACGATGGATCACTCAAATTGCGTCCCGATTCAATACATCGTCCTCCAGCAGACTTGTCTCCTTGGTTCTATTGCTGCCTCGGGCACCTTATGGCCGTTCTGCTGTGAGTCTAGATTATCGAATGGGACGAAAAACTGATAGTGAAATGTAACGTTCAGGGCCTCCTAATGACGATGGATCACTCAAATTGCGACCCGATTCAATACATCGTCCTCCAGCCGACTTGACTCCATGGGTCTATTGCTGCCTCGGGCACCTTATAGCCGTTCTGCTGTGAGTCTAGATTATCGAATGGGACGAAAAACTGATAGTGAATTGTAACGTTCAGGGCCTCCTAATGACGATGGATCACTCAAATTGCGTCCCGATTCAATACATCGTCCTCCAGCAGACTTGTCTCCATGGGTCGATTGCTGCCTCGGGCACCTAATGGCCGTTCTGCTGTGAGTCAAAGATTTTCGAATCGGACGAAAAACTGATAGTGAATTGTAACATTCAGGGCCACCTAATGACGATGGACCACGCAAATTGCGTCCCGATTCAATACATCGTCCTCCAGCCGAGTTGACTCCATGGGTCTATTGCTGCCTCGGGCACCTTATGGCCGTTCTGCTGTGAATCTAGATTATCGAATGGGACGAAAAACTGATAGTGAATTGTAACGTTCAGGGCCACCTAATGACGATGGATCACTCAAATTGCGTCCTGATTCAATACATCGTCCTCCAGCAGACTTGACTTCATCGGCCTATTGCTGCCTCGGGCACCTTATGGCCGTTCTGCTGTGAGTCAAAGATTTTCGAATCGGACGAAAAACTGATAGTGAATTGTAACATTCAGGGCCACCTAATGACGATGGACCACGCAAATTGCGTCCCGATTCAATACATCGTCCTCCAGCAGACTTGTCTCCATGGGTCGATTGCTGCATCGGGCCGTTCTGCTGTAAGTCAAAGATTTTCGAATCGGACGAAAAACTGATAGTGAATTGTAACATTCAGGGCCACCTAATGACGATGGACCACGCAAATTGCGTCCCGATTCAATACATCGTCCTCCAGCCGAGTTGACTCAATGGGTCTATTGCTGCCTCGGGCACCTTATAGCCGTTCTGCTGTGAATCTAGATTATCGAATAGGACGAAAAACTGATAGTGAATTGTAACGTTCAGGGCCACCTAATGACGATGGATCACTCAAATTGTGTCCCGATTCAATACATCGTCCTCCAGCAGACTTGTCTCCATGGGTCTATTGCTGCTTCGTACACCTTATGGCAGTCCTGCTGTGACTCAAAGATTTTCGAATCGGACGAAAAACTGATAGTGAATTGTAACGTTCAGGGCCTCCTAATGACGATGGAACACTCAAATTGCGTCCCGATTCAATACATCGTCCTCCAGCAGACGTGTCTCCATGGGTCTATTGCTGCCTCGGGCACCTTATGGCCGTTCTGCTGTGAGTCAAAGATTTTCGAATCGGACGAAAAACTGATAGTGAATTGTAACATTCAGGGCCACCAAATGACGATGGACCACACAAATTGCGTCCCGATTCAGTACATCGTCCTCCAGCCGACCTGACTCCATGGGTCTATTGCTGCCTCGGGCACCTTATGGCCGTTCTGCTGTGAGTCAAAGATTTTCGAATCGGACGAAAAACTGATAGTGAATTGTAACGTTCAGGGCAACCTAATGACGATGGATCACTCAAATTGCGTCCCGATTCAATACATCGTCCTCCAGCCGACTTGTCTCCATGGGTCTATTGCTGCCTCGGGCACCTTATGGCCGTTCTGCTGTGAGTCAAAGATTTTCGAATCGGACGAAAAACTGATAGTGAATTGCGTCACGATTGAATACATCGTCCTCCAGCCGACTTGACTCCATGGGTCTATTGCTGCCTCGGGCACCTTATGGCCGTTCTGCTGTGAGTCTAGATTATCGAATGGGACAAAAAACTGATAGTGAATTGTAACGTTCAAGGCCTCCTAATGACGATGGATCACTCTAATTGCGTCCCGATTCAATACATCGTCCTCCAGCAGACTTGTCTCCTTGGGTCTATTGCTGCCTCGGGCACCTTATGGCCGTTCTGCTGTGAGTCTATATTATCGAATGGGACGAAAAACTGATAGTGAATTGTAACGTTCAGAGCCTCCTAATGACGATGGATCACTCAAATTGCGACCCGATTCAATACATCGTCCTCCAGCCGACTTGACTCCATGGGTCTATTGCTGCCTCGGGCACCTTATAGCCGTTCTGCTGTGAGTCTAGATTATCGAATGGGACGAAAAACTGATAGTGAATTGTAACGTTCAGGGCCTCCTAATGACGATGGATCACTCAAATTGCGTCCCGATTCAATACATCGTCCTCCAGCAGACTTGTCTCCATGGGTCGATTGCTGCCTCGGGCACCTAATGGCCGTTCTGCTGTGAGTCAAAGATTTTCGAATCGGACGAAAAACTGATAGTGAATTGTAACATTCAGGGCCACCTAATGACGATGGACCACGCAAATTGCGTCCCGATTCAATACATCGTCCTCCAGCCGAGTTGACTCCATGGGTCTATTGCTGCCTCGGGCACCTTATGGCCGTTCTGCTGTGAATCTAGATTATAGAATGGGACGAAAAACTGATAGTGAATTGTAACGTTCAGGGCCACCTAATGACGATGGATCACTCAAATTGCGTCCTGATTCAATACATCGTCCTCCAGCAGACTTGACTTCATCGGCCTATTGCTGCCTCGGGCACCTTATGGCCGTTCTGCTGTGAGTCAAAGATTTTCGAATCGGACGAAAAACTGATAGTGAATTGTAACATTCAGGGCCACCTAATGACGATGGACCACGCAAATTGCGTCCCGATTCAATGCATCGTCCTCCAGCCGAGTTGACTCCATGGGTCTATTGCTGCCTCGGGCACCTAATGGCCGTTTTGCTGTGAATCTAGATTATCGAATAGGACGAAAAACTGATAGTGAATTGTAACGTTCAGGGCCACCTAATGACGATGGATCACTCAAATTGCGTCCCGATTCAATACATCGTCCTCCAGCAGACATGTCTCCATGGGTCTATTGCTGCCTCGGGCACCTTATGGCCGTTCTGCTGTGAGTCAAAGATTTTCGAATCGGACGAAAAACTGATAGTGAATTGTAACGTTCAGGGCAACCTAATGACGATGGATCACTCAAATTGCGTCCCGATTCAATACATCGTCCTCCAGCAGACTTGTCTCCATGGGTCTATTGCTGCTTCGGGCACCTTATGGCAGTCCTGCTGTGACTCAAAGATTTTCGAATCGGACGAAAAACTGATAGTGAATTGTAACGATCAGGGCCTCCTAATGACGATGGAACACTCAAATTGCGTCCCGATTCAATACATCGTCCTCCAGCAGACGAGTCTCCATGGGTCTATTGCTGCTTCGGGCACCTTATGGCCGTTCTGCTGTGAGTCTAGATTATCGAATGGGACGAAAAACTGATAGTGAATTGTAACGTTCAGGGCCTCCTAATGACGATGGATCACTCAAATTGCGTCCCGATTCAATACATCGTCCTCCAGCAGACTTGTCTCCATGGGTCGATTGCTGCCTCGGGCACCTAATGGCCGTTCTGCTGTGAGTCAAAGATTTTCGAATCGGACGAAAAACTGATAGTGAATTGTAACATTCAGGGCCACCTAATGACGATGGACCACGCAAATTGCGTCCCGATTCAATACATCGTCCTCCAGCCGAGTTGACTCCATGGGTCTATTGCTGCCTCGGGCACCTAATGGCCGTTTTGCTGTGAATCTAGATTATCGAATAGGACGAAAAACTGATAGTGAATTGTAGCGTTCAGGGCCACCTAATGACGATGGACCACGGAAATTGCGTCCCGATTCAATACATCGTCCTCCAGCCGAGTTGACTCCATGGGTCTATTGCTGCCTCGGGCACCTTATGGCCGTTCTGCTGTGAATCTAGATTATCGAATGGGACGAAAAACTGATAGTGAATTGTAACGTTCAGGGCCACCTAATGACGATGGATCACTCAAATTGCGTCCTGATTCAATACATCGTCCTCCAGCAGACTTGACTTCATCGGCCTAATGCTGCCTCGGGCACCTCATGGCCGTTCTGCTATGAGTCAAAGATTTTCGAATCGGACGAAAAACTGATAGTGAATTGTAACATTCAGGGCCACCTAATGACGATGGACCACGCAAATTGCGTCCCGATTCAATACATCGTCCTCCAGCAGACTTGTCTCCATGGGTCGATTGCTGCATCGGGCCGTTCTGCTGTGAGTCAAAGATTTTCGAATCGGACGAAAAACTGATAGTGAATTGTAACATTCAGGGCCACCTAATGACGATGGACCACGCAAATTGCGTCCCGATTCAATACATCGTCCTCCAGCCGAGTTGACTCAATGGGTCTATTGCTGCATCGGGCACCTTATAGCCGTTCTGCTGTGAATCTAGATTATCGAATAGGACGAAAAACTGATAGTGAATTGTAACGTTCAGGGCCACCTAATGACGATGGATCACTCAAATTGTGTCCCGATTCAATACATCGTCCTCCAGCAGACTTGTCTCCATGGGTCTATTGCTGCTTCGTACACCTTATGGCAGTCCTGCTGTGACTCAAAGATTTTCGAATCGGACGAAAAACAGATAGTGAATTGTAACGTTCAGGGCCTCCTAATGACGATGGAACACTCAAATTGCGTCCCGATTCAATACATCGTCCTCCAGCAGACGTGTCTCCATGGGTCTATTGCTGCCTTGGGCACCTTATGGCCGTTCTGCTGTGAGTCAAAGATTTTCGAATCGGACGAAAAACTGATAGTGAATTGTAACATTCAGTTCCACCTAATGACGATGGACCACACAAATTGCGTCCCGATTCAGTACATCGTCCTCCAGCCGACCTGACTCCATGGGTCTATTGCTGCCTCGGGCACCTTATGGCCGTTCTGCTGTGAGTCTAGATTATCGAATGGGACGAAAAACTGATAGTGAATTGTAACGTTCAGGGCCACCTAATGACGATGGATCACTCAAATTGCGTCCCGATTCAATACATCGTCCTCCAGCAGACATGTCTCCATGGGTCAATTGCTTCCTCGGGCACCTTATGGCCGTTCTGCTGTGAGTCAAAGATTTTCGATTCGGACGAAAAACTGATAGTGAATTGTAACTTTCAGGGCCACCTAATGACGATGGATCACTCAAATTGCGTCCCGATTCAATACATCGTCCACCAGCCGACTTGTCTCCATGGGTCTATTGCTGCCTCGGGCACCTTATGGCCGTTCTGCTGTGAGTCAAAGATTTTCGAATCGGACGAAAAACTGATAGTGAATTGTAACGTTCAGGGCAACCTAATGACGATGGATCACTCAAATTGCGTCCCGATTCAATACATCGTCCTCCAGCCGACTTGTCTCCATGGGTCTATTGCTGCCTCGGGCACCTTATGGCCGTTCTGCTGTGAGTCAAAGATTTTCGAATCGGACGAAAAACTAATAGTGAATTGCGTCCCGATTGAATACATCGTCCTCCAGCCGACTTGACTCCATGGGTCTATTGCTGCCTCGGGCACCTTATGGCCGTTCTGCTGTGAGTCTAGATTATCGAATGGGACAAAAAACTGATAGTGAATTGTAACGTTCAAGGCCTCCTAATGACGATGGATCACTCTAATTGCGTCCCGATTCAATACATCGTCCTCCAGCAGACTTGTCTCCTTGGGTCTATTGCTGCCTCGGGCACCTTATGGCCGTTCTGCTGTGAGTCTATATTATCGAATGGGACGAAAAACTGATAGTGAATTGTAACGTTCAGGGCCTCCTAATGACGATGGATCACTCAAATTGCGACCCGATTCAATACATCGTCCTCCAGCCGAGTTGACTCCATGGGTCTATTGCTGCCTCGGGCACCTAATGGCCGTTTTGCTGTGAATCTAGATTATCGAATAGGACGAAAAACTGATAGTGAATTGTAACGTTCAGGGCCACCTAATGACGATGGATCACTCAAATTGTGTCCCGATTCAATACATCGTCCTCCAGCAGACTTGTCTCCATGGGTCTATTGCTGCTTCGGGCACCTTATGGCAGTCCTGCTGTGACTCAAAGATTTTCGAATCGGACGAAAAACTGATAGTGAATTGTAACGATCAGGGCCTCCTAATGACGATGGAACACTCAAATTGCGTCCCGATTCAATACATCGTCCTCCAGCAGACGAGTCGCCATGGGTCTATTGCTGCCTCGGGCACCTTATGGCCGTTCTGCTGTGAGTCTAGATTATCGAATGGGACGAAAAACTGATAGTGAATTGTAACGTTCAGGGCCTCCTAATGACGATGGATCACTCAAATTGCGTCCCGATTCAATACATCGTCCTCCAGCAGACTTGTCTCCATGGGTCGATTGCTGCCTCGGGCACCTAATGGCCGTTCTGCTGTGAGTCAAAGATTTTCGAATCGGACGAAAAACTGATAGTGAATTGTAACATTCAGGGCCACCTAATGACGATGGACCACGCAAATTGCGTCCCGATTCAATACATCGTCCTCCAGCCGAGTTGAATCCATGGGTCTATTGCTGCCTCGGGCACCTTATGGCCGTTCTGCTGTGAATCTAGATTATCGAATGGGACGAAAAACTGATAGTGAATTGTAACGTTCAGGGCCACCTAATGACGATGGATCACTCAAATTGCGTCCTGATTCAATACATCGTCCTCCAGCAGACTTGACTTCATCGGCCTATTGCTGCCTCGGGCACCTAATGGCCGTTCTGCTGTGAGTCAAAGATTTTCGAATCGGACGAAAAACTGATAGTGAATTGTAACGTTCAGGGCCACCTAATGACGATGGATCACTCAAATTGCGTCCCGATTCAATACATCGTCCTCCAGCAGACATGTCTCCATGGGTCAATTGCTTCCTCGGGCACCTTATGGCCGTTCTGCTGTGAGTCAAAGATTTTCGAATCGGACGAAAAACTGATAGTGAATTGTAACGATCAGGGCCTCCTAATGACGATGGAACACTCAAATTGCGTCCCGATTCAATACATCGTCCTCCAGCAGACGAGTCTCCATGGGTCTATTGCTGCCTCGGGCACCTTATGGCCGTTCTGCTGTGAGTCTAGATTATCGAATGGGACGAAAAACTGATAGTGAATTGTAACGTTCAGGGCCTCCTAATGACGATGGATCACTCAAATTGCGTCCCGATTCAATACATCGTCCTCCAGCAGACTTGTCTCCATGGGTCGATTGCTGCCTCGGGCACCTAATGGCCGTTCTGCTGTGAGTCAAAGATTTTCGAATCGGACGAAAAACTGATAGTGAATTGTAACATTCAGGGCCACCTAATGACGATGGACCACGCAAATTGCGTCCCGATTCAATACATCGTCCTCCAGCCGAGTTGACTCCATGGGTCTATTGCTGCCTCGGGCACCTAATGGCCGTTTTGCTGTGAATCTAGATTATCGAATAGGACGAAAAACTGATAGTGAATTGTAGCGTTCAGGGCCACCTAATGACGATGGACCACGGAAATTGCGTCCCGATTCAATACATCGTCCTCCAGCCGAGTTGACTCCATGGGTCTATTGCTGCCTCGGGCACCTTATGGCCGTTCTGCTGTGAATCTAGATTATCGAATGGGACGAAAAACTGATAGTGAATTGTAACGTTCAGGGCCACCTAATGACGATGGATCACTCAAATTGCGTCCTGATTCAATACATCGTCCTCCAGCAGACTTGACTTCATCGGCCTAATGCTGCCTCGGGCACCTCATGGCCGTTCTGCTGTGAGTCAAAGATTTTCGAATCGGACGAAAAACTGATAGTGAATTGTAACATTCAGGGCCACCTAATGACGATGGACCACGCAAATTGCGTCCCGATTCAATACATCGTCCTCCAGCAGACTTGTCTCCATGGGTCGATTGCTGCATCGGGCCGTTCTGCTGTGAGTCAAAGATTTTCGAATCGGACGAAAAACTGATAGTGAATTGTAACATTCAGGGCCACCTAATGACGATGGACCACGCAAATTGCGTCCCGATTCAATACATCGTCCTCCAGCCGAGTTGACTCAATGGGTCTATTGCTGCATCGGGCACCTTATAGCCGTTCTGCTGTGAATCTAGATTATCGAATAGGACGAAAAACTGATAGTGAATTGTAACGTTCAGGGCCACCTAATGACGATGGATCACTCAAATTGTGTCCCGATTCAATACATCGTCCTCCAGCAGACTTGTCTCCATGGGTCTATTGCTGCTTCGTACACCTTATGGCAGTCCTGCTGTGACTCAAAGATTTTCGAATCGGACGAAAAACAGATAGTGAATTGTAACGTTCAGGGCCTCCTAATGACGATGGAACACTCAAATTGCGTCCCGATTCAATACATCGTCCTCCAGCAGACGTGTCTCCATGGGTCTATTGCTGCCTTGGGCACCTTATGGCCGTTCTGCTGTGAGTCAAAGATTTTCGAATCGGACGAAAAACTGATAGTGAATTGTAACATTCAGTTCCACCTAATGACGATGGACCACACAAATTGCGTCCCGATTCAGTACATCGTCCTCCAGCCGACCTGACTCCATGGGTCTATTGCTGCCTCGGGCACCTTATGGCCGTTCTGCTGTGAGTCTAGATTATCGAATGGGACGAAAAACTGATAGTGAATTGTAACGTTCAGGGCCACCTAATGACGATGGATCACTCAAATTGCGTCCCGATTCAATACATCGTCCTCCAGCAGACATGTCTCCATGGGTCAATTGCTTCCTCGGGCACCTTATGGCCGTTCTGCTGTGAGTCAAAGATTTTCGATTCGGACGAAAAACTGATAGTGAATTGTAACTTTCAGGGCCACCTAATGACGATGGATCACTCAAATTGCGTCCCGATTCAATACATCGTCCACCAGCCGACTTGTCTCCATGGGTCTATTGCTGCCTCGGGCACCTTATGGCCGTTCTGCTGTGAGTCAAAGATTTTCGAATCGGACGAAAAACTGATAGTGAATTGTAACGTTCAGGGCAACCTAATGACGATGGATCACTCAAATTGCGTCCCGATTCAATACATCGTCCTCCAGCCGACTTGTCTCCATGGGTCTATTGCTGCCTCGGGCACCTTATGGCCGTTCTGCTGTGAGTCAAAGATTTTCGAATCGGACGAAAAACTAATAGTGAATTGCGTCCCGATTGAATACATCGTCCTCCAGCCGACTTGACTCCATGGGTCTATTGCTGCCTCGGGCACCTTATGGCCGTTCTGCTGTGAGTCTAGATTATCGAATGGGACAAAAAACTGATAGTGAATTGTAACGTTCAAGGCCTCCTAATGACGATGGATCACTCTAATTGCGTCCCGATTCAATACATCGTCCTCCAGCAGACTTGTCTCCTTGGGTCTATTGCTGCCTCGGGCACCTTATGGCCGTTCTGCTGTGAGTCTATATTATCGAATGGGACGAAAAACTGATAGTGAATTGTAACGTTCAGGGCCTCCTAATGACGATGGATCACTCAAATTGCGACCCGATTCAATACATCGTCCTCCAGCCGAGTTGACTCCATGGGTCTATTGCTGCCTCGGGCACCTAATGGCCGTTTTGCTGTGAATCTAGATTATCGAATAGGACGAAAAACTGATAGTGAATTGTAACGTTCAGGGCCACCTAATGACGATGGATCACTCAAATTGTGTCTCGATTCAATACATCGTCCTCCAGCAGACTTGTCTCCATGGGTCTATTGCTGCTTCGGGCACCTTATGGCAGTCCTGCTGTGACTCAAAGATTTTCGAATCGGACGAAAAACTGATAGTGAATTGTAACGATCAGGGCCTCCTAATGACGATGGAACACTCAAATTGCGTCCCGATTCAATACATCGTCCTCCAGCAGACGAGTCGCGATGGGTCTATTGCTGCCTCGGGCACCTTATGGCCGTTCTGCTGTGAGTCTAGATTATCGAATGGGACGAAAAACTGATAGTGAATTGTAACGTTCAGGGCCTCCTAATGACGATGGATCACTCAAATTGCGTCCCGATTCAATACATCGTCCTCCAGCAGACTTGTCTCCATGGGTCGATTGCTGCCTCGGGCACCTAATGGCCGTTCTGCTGTGAGTCAAAGATTTTCGAATCGGACGAAAAACTGATAGTGAATTGTAACATTCAGGGCCACCTAATGACGATGGACCACGCAAATTGCGTCCCGATTCAATACATCGTCCTCCAGCCGAGTTGAATCCATGGGTCTATTGCTGCCTCGGGCACCTTATGGCCGTTCTGCTGTGAATCTAGATTATCGAATGGGACGAAAAACTGATAGTGAATTGTAACGTTCAGGGCCACCTAATGACGATGGATCACTCAAATTGCGTCCTGATTCAATACATCGTCCTCCAGCAGACTTGACTTCATCGGCCTATTGCTGCCTCGGGCACCTAATGGCCGTTCTGCTGTGAGTCAAAGTTTTTCGAATCGGACGAAAAACTGATAGTGAATTGTAACGTTCAGGGCCACCTAATGACGATGGATCACTCAAATTGCGTCCCGATTCAATACATCGTCCTCCAGCAGACATGTCTCCATGGGTCAATTGCTTCCTCGGGCACCTTATGGCCGTTCTGCTGTGAGTCAAAGATTTTCGAATCGGACGAAAAACTGATAGTGAATTGTAACTTTCAGGGCCACCTAATGACGATGGATCACTCAAATTGCGTCCCGATTCAATACATCGTCCACCAGCCGACTTGTCTCCATGGGTCTATTGCTGCCTCGGGCACCTTATGGCCGTTCTGCTGTGAGTCAAAGATTTTCGAATCGGACGAAAAACTGATAGTGAATTGTAACGTTCAGGGCAACCTAATGACGATGGATCACTCAAATTGCGTCCCGATTCAATACATCGTCCTCCAGCCGACTTGTCTCCATGGGTCTATTGCTGCCTCGGGCACCTTATGGCCGTTCTGCTGTGAGTCAAAGATTTTAGAATCGGACGAAAAACTGATAGTGAATTGCGTCCCGATTGAATACATCGTCCTCCAGCCGACTTGACTCCATGGGTCTATTGCTGCCTCGGGCACCTTATGGCCGTTCTGCTGTGAGTCTAGATTATCGAATGGGACAAAAAACTGATAGTGAATTGTAACGTTCAAGGCCTCCTAATGACGATGGATCACTCAAATTGCGTCCCGATTCAATACATCGTCCTCCAGCAGACTTGTCTCCTTGGGTCTATTGCTGCCTCGGGCACCTTATGGCCGTTCTGCTGTGAGTCTAGATTATCGAATGGGACAAAAAACTGATAGTGAATTGTAACGTTCAAGGCCTCCTAATGACGATGGATCACTCAAATTGCGTCCCGATTCAATACATCGTCCTCCAGCAGACTTGTCTCCTTGGGTCTATTGCTGCCTCGGGCACCTTATGGCCGTTCTGCTGTGAGTCTAGATTATCGAATGGGACAAAAAACTGATAGTGAATTGTAACGTTCAAGGCCTCCTAATGACGATGGATCACTCTAATTGCGTCTCGATTCAATACATCGTCCTCCAGCAGACTTGTCTCCTTGGGTCTATTGCTGCCTCGGGCACCTTATGGCCGTTCTGCTGTGAGTCTAGATTATCGAATGGGACGAAAAACTGATAGTGAATTGTAACGTTCAGGGCCTCCTAATGACGATGGATCACTCAAATTGCGACCCGATTCAATACATCGTCCTCCAGCCGACTTGACTCCATGGGTCTATTGCTGCCTCGGGCACCTTATAGCCGTTCTGCTGTGAGTCTAGATTATCGAATGGGACGAAAAACTGATAGTGAATTGTAACATTCAGGGCCACCTAATGACGATGGACCACGCAAATTGCGTCCCGATTCAATACATCGTCCTCCAGCCGAGTTGACTCCATGGGTCTATTGCTGCCTCGGGCACCTAATGGCCGTTTTGCTGTGAATCTAGATTATCGAATAGGACGAAAAACTGATAGTGAATTGTAGCGTTCAGGGCCACCTAATGACGATGGACCACGGAAATTGCGTCCCGATTCAATACATCGTCCTCCAGCCGAGTTGACTCCATGGGTCTATTGCTGCCTCGGGCACCTTATGGCCGTTCTGCTGTGAATCTAGATTATCGAATGGGACGAAAAACTGATAGTGAATTGTAACGTTCAGGGCCACCTAATGACGATGGATCACTCAAATTGCGTCCTGATTCAATACATCGTCCTCCAGCAGACTTGACTTCATCGGCCTAATGCTGCCTCGGGCACCTCATGGCCGTTCTGCTGTGAGTCAAAGATTTTCGAATCGGACGAAAAACTGATAGTGAATTGTAACATTCAGGGCCACCTAATGACGATGGACCACGCAAATTGCGTCCCGATTCAATACATCGTCCTCCAGCAGACTTGTCTCCATGGGTCGATTGCTGCATCGGGCCGTTCTGCTGTGAGTCAAAGATTTTCGAATCGGACGAAAAACTGATAGTGAATTGTAACATTCAGGGCCACCTAATGACGATGGACCACGCAAATTGCGTCCCGATTCAATACATCGTCCTCCAGCCGAGTTGACTCAATGGGTCTATTGCTGCATCGGGCACCTTATAGCCGTTCTGCTGTGAATCTAGATTATCGAATAGGACGAAAAACTGATAGTGAATTGTAACGTTCAGGGCCACCTAATGACGATGGATCACTCAAATTGTGTCCCGATTCAATACATCGTCCTCCAGCAGACTTGTCTCCATGGGTCTATTGCTGCTTCGTACACCTTATGGCAGTCCTGCTGTAACTCAAAGATTTTCGAATCGGACGAAAAACAGATAGTGAATTGTAACATTCAGTTCCACCTAATGACGATGGACCACACAAATTGCGTCCCGATTCAGTACATCGTCCTCCAGCCGACCTGACTCCATGGGTCTATTGCTGCCTCGGGCACCTTATGGCCGTTCTGCTGTGAGTCTAGATTATCGAATGGGACGAAAAACTGATAGTGAATTGTAACGTTCAGGGCCACCTAATGACGATGGATCACTCAAATTGCGTCCCGATTCAATACATCGTCCTCCAGCAGACACGTCTCCATGGGTCAATTGCTTCCTCGGGCACCTTATGGCCGTTCTGCTGTGAGTCAAAGATTTTCGATTCGGACGAAAAACTGATAGTGAATTGTAACTTTCAGGGCCACCTAATGACGATGGATCACTCAAATTGCGTCCCGATTCAATACATCGTCCACCAGCCGACTTGTCTCCATGGGTCTATTGCTGCCTCGGGCACCTTATGGCCGTTCTGCTGTGAGTCAAAGATTTTCGAATCGGACGAAAAACTGATAGTGAATTGTAACGTTCAGGGCAACCTAATGACGATGGATCACTCAAATTGCGTCCCGATTCAATACATCGTCCTCCAGCCGACTTGTCTCCATGGGTCTATTGCTGCCTCGGGCACCTTATGGCCGTTCTGCTGTGAGTCAAAGATTTTCGAATCGGACGAAAAACTGATAGTGAATTGCGTCCCGATTGAATACATCGTCCTCCAGCCGACTTGACTCCATGGGTCTATTGCTGCCTCGGGCACCTTATGGCCGTTCTGCTGTGAGTCTAGATTATCGAATGGGACAAAAAACTGATAGTGAATTGTAACGTTCAAGGCCTCCTAATGACGATGGATCACTCTAATTGCGTCCCGATTCAATACATCGTCCTCCAGCAGACTTGTCTCCTTGGGTCTATTGCTGCCTCGGGCACCTTATGGCCGTTCTGCTGTGAGTCTATATTATCGAATGGGACGAAAAACTGATAGTGAATTGTAACATTCAGTTCCACCTAATGACGATGGACCACACAAATTGCGTCCCGATTCAGTACATCGTCCTCCAGCCGACCTGACTCCATGGGTCTATTGCTGCCTCGGGCACCTTATGGCCGTTCTGCTGTGAGTCTAGATTATCGAATGGGACGAAAAACTGATAGTGAATTGTAACGTTCAGGGCCACCTAATGACGATGGATCACTCAAATTGCGTCCCGATTCAATAGATCGTCCTCCAGCAGACACGTCTCCATGGGTCAATTGCTTCCTCGGGCACCTTATGGCCGTTCTGCTGTGAGTCAAAGATTTTCGATTCGGACGAAAAACTGATAGTGAATTGTAACTTTCAGGGCCACCTAATGACGATGGATCACTCAAATTGCGTCCCGATTCAATACATCGTCCACCAGCAGACTTGTCTCCATGGGTCGATTGCTGCATCGGGCCGTTCTGCTGTGAGTCAAAGATTTTCGAATCGGACGAAAAACTGATAGTGAATTGTAACATTCAGGGCCACCTAATGACGATGGATCACTCAAATTGCGACCCGATTCATTACATCGTCCTCCCGCCGAGTTGACTCCAAGGGTCTATTGCTGCCTCGGGCACCTAATGGCCGTTTTGCTGTGAATCTAGATTATCGAATAGGACGAAAAACTGATAGTGAATTGTAACGTTCAGGGCCACCTAATGACGATGGATCACTCAAATTGTGTCCCGATTCAATACATCGTCCTCCAGCAGACTTGTCTCCATGGGTCTATTGCTGCTTCGGGCACCTTATGGCAGTCCTGCTGTGACTCAAAGATTTTCGAATCGGACGAAAAACTGATAGTGAATTGTAACGATCAGGGCCTCCTAATGACGATGGAACACTCAAATTGCGTCCCGATTCAATACATCGTCCTCCAGCAGACGAGTCGCCATGGGTCTATTGCTGCCTCGGGCACCTTATGGCCGTTCTGCTGTGAGTCTAGATTATCGAATGGGACGAAAAACTGATAGTGAATTGTAACGTTCAGGGCCTCCTAATGACGATGGATCACTCAAATTGCGTCCCGATTCAATACATCGTCCTCCAGCAGACTTGTCTCCATGGGTCGATTGCTGCCTCGGGCACCTAATGGCCGTTCTGCTGTGAGTCAAAGATTTTCGAATCGGACGAAAAACTGATAGTGAATTGTAACATTCAGGGCCACCTAATGACGATGGACCACGCAAATTGCGTCCCGATTCAATACATCGTCCTCCAGCCGAGTTGAATCCATGGGTCTATTGCTGCCTCGGGCACCTTATGGCCGTTCTGCTGTGAATCTAGATTATCGAATGGGACGAAAAACTGATAGTGAATTGTAACGTTCAGGGCCACCTAATGACGATGGATCACTCAAATTGCGTCCTGATTCAATACATCGTCCTCCAGCAGACTTGACTTCATCGGCCTATTGCTGCCTCGGGCACCTAATGGCCGTTCTGCTGTGAGTCAAAGATTTTCGAATCGGACGAAAAACTGATAGTGAATTGTAACGTTCAGGGCCACCTAATGACGATGGATCACTCAAATTGCGTCCCGATTCAATACATCGTCCTCCAGCAGACATGTCTCCATGGGTCAATTGCTTCCTCGGGCACCTTATGGCCGTTCTGCTGTGAGTCAAAGATTTTCGAATCGGACGAAAAACTGATAGTGAATTGTAACTTTCAGGGCCACCTAATGACGATGGATCACTCAAATTGCGTCCCGATTCAATACATCGTCCACCAGCCGACTTGTCTCCATGGGTCTATTGCTGCCTCGGGCACCTTATGGCCGTTCTGCTGTGAGTCAAAGATTTTCGAATCGGACGAAAAACTGATAGTGAATTGTAACGTTCAGGGCAACCTAATGACGATGGATCACTCAAATTGCGTCCCGATTCAATACATCGTCCTCCAGCCGACTTGTCTCCATGGGTCTATTGCTGCCTCGGGCACCTTATGGCCGTTCTGCTGTGAGTCAAAGATTTTAGAATCGGACGAAAAACTGATAGTGAATTGCGTCCCGATTGAATACATCGTCCTCCAGCCGACTTGACTCCATGGGTCTATTGCTGCCTCGGGCACCTTATGGCCGTTCTGCTGTGAGTCTAGATTATCGAATGGGACAAAAAACTGATAGTGAATTGTAACGTTCAAGGCCTCCTAATGACGATGGATCACTCAAATTGCGTCCCGATTCAATACATCGTCCTCCAGCAGACTTGTCTCCTTGGGTCTATTGCTGCCTCGGGCACCTTATGGCCGTTCTGCTGTGAGTCTAGATTATCGAATGGGACAAAAAACTGATAGTGAATTGTAACGTTCAAGGCCTCCTAATGACGATGGATCACTCAAATTGCGTCCCGATTCAATACATCGTCCTCCAGCAGACTTGTCTCCTTGGGTCTATTGCTGCCTCGGGCACCTTATGGCCGTTCTGCTGTGAGTCTAGATTATCGAATGGGACAAAAAACTGATAGTGAATTGTAACGTTCAAGGCCTCCAAATGACGATGGATCACTCTAATTGCGTCTCGATTCAATACATCGTCCTCCAGCAGACTTGTCTCCTTGGGTCTATTGCTGCCTCGGGCACCTTATGGCCGTTCTGCTGTGAGTCTAGATTATCGAATGGGACGAAAAACTGATAGTGAATTGTAACGTTCAGGGCCTCCTAATGACGATGGATCACTCAAATTGCGACCCGATTCAATACATCGTCCTCCAGCCGACTTGACTCCATGGGTCTATTGCTGCCTCGGGCACCTTATAGCCGTTCTGCTGTGAGTCTAGATTATCGAATGGGACGAAAAACTGATAGTGAATTGTAACGTTCAGGGCCTCCTAATGACGATGGATCACTCAAATTGCGTCCCGATTCAATACATCGTCCTCCAGCAGACTTGTCTCCATGGCTCGATTGCTGCCTCGGGCACCTTATGGCAGTTCTGCTGTGAGTCAAAGATTTTCGAATCGGACGAAAAACTGATAGTGAATTGTAACATTCAGGGCCACCTAATGACGATGGACCACGCAAATTGCGTCCCGATTCAATACATCGTCCTCCAGCCGAGTTGACTCCATGGGTCTATTGCTGCCTCGGGCACCTAATGGCCGTTTTGCTGTGAATCTAGATTATCGAATAGGACGAAAAACTGATAGTGAATTGTAGCGTTCAGGGCCACCTAATGACGATGGACCACGGAAATTGCGTCCCGATTCAATACATCGTCCTCCAGCCGAGTTGACTCCATGGGTCTATTGCTGCCTCGGGCACCTTATGGCCGTTCTGCTGTGAATCTAGATTATCGAATGGGACGAAAAACTGATAGTGAATTGTAACGTTCAGGGCCACCTAATGACGATGGATCACTCAAATTGCGTCCTGATTCAATACATCGTCCTCCAGCAGACTTGACTTCATCGGCCTAATGCTGCCTCGGGCACCTCATGGCCGTTCTGCTGTGAGTCAAAGATTTTCGAATCGGACGAAAAACTGATAGTGAATTGTAACATTCAGGGCCACCTAATGACGATGGACCACGCAAATTGCGTCCCGATTCAATACATCGTCCTCCAGCAGACTTGTCTCCATGGGTCGATTGCTGCATCGGGCCGTTCTGCTGTGAGTCAAAGATTTTCGAATCGGACGAAAAACTGATAGTGAATTGTAACATTCAGGGCCACCTAATGACGATGGACCACGCAAATTGCGTCCCGATTCAATACATCGTCCTCCAGCCGAGTTGACTCAATGGGTCTATTGCTGCATCGGGCACCTTATAGCCGTTCTGCTGTGAATCTAGATTATCGAATAGGACGAAAAACTGATAGTGAATTGTAACGTTCAGGGCCACCTAATGACGATGGATCACTCAAATTGTGTCCCGATTCAATACATCGTCCTCCAGCAGACTTGTCTCCATGGGTCTATTGCTGCTTCGTACACCTTATGGCAGTCCTGCTGTAACTCAAAGATTTTCGAATCGGACGAAAAACAGATAGTGAATTGTAACGTTCAGGGCCTCCTAATGACGATGGAACACTCAAATTGCGTCCCGATTCAATACATCGTCCTCCAGCAGACGTGTCTCCATGGGTCTATTGCTGCCTCGGGCACCTTATGGCCGTTCTGCTGTGAGTCAAAGATTTTCGAATCGGACGAAAAACTGATAGTGAATTGTAACATTCAGTTCCACCTAATGACGATGGACCACACAAATTGCGTCCCGATTCAGTACATCGTCCTCCAGCCGACCTGACTCCATGGGTCTATTGCTGCCTCGGGCACCTTATGGCCGTTCTGCTGTGAGTCTAGATTATCGAATGGGACGAAAAACTGATAGTGAATTGTAACGTTCAGGGCCACCTAATGACGACGGATCACTCAAATTGCGTCCCGATTCAATACATCGTCCTCCAGCAGACACGTCTCCATGGGTCAATTGCTTCCTCGGGCACCTTATGGCCGTTCTGCTGTGAGTCAAAGATTTTCGATTCGGACGAAAAACTGATAGTGAATTGTAACTTTCAGGGCCACCTAATGACGATGGATCACTCAAATTGCGTCCCGATTCAATACATCGTCCACCAGCCGACTTGTCTCCATGGGTCTATTGCTGCCTCGGGCACCTTATGGCCGTTCTGCTGTGAGTCAAAGATTTTCGAATCGGACGAAAAACTGATAGTGAATTGTAACGTTCAGGGCAACCTAATGACGATGGATCACTCAAATTGCGTCCCGATTCAATACATCGTCCTCCAGCCGACTTGTCTCCATGGGTCTATTGCTGCCTCGGGCACCTTATGGCCGTTCTGCTGTGAGTCAAAGATTTTCGAATCGGACGAAAAACTGATAGTGAATTGCGTCCCGATTGAATACATCGTCCTCCAGCCGACTTGACTCCATGGGTCTATTGCTGCCTCGGGCACCTTATGGCCGTTCTGCTGTGAGTCTAGATTATCGAATGGGACAAAAAACTGATAGTGAATTGTAACGTTCAAGGCCTCCTAATGACGATGGATCACTCTAATTGCGTCCCGATTCAATACATCGTCCTCCAGCAGACTTGTCTCCTTGGGTCTATTGCTGCCTCGGGCACCTTATGGCCGTTCTGCTGTGAGTCTATATTATCGAATGGGACGAAAAACTGATAGTGAATTGTAACATTCAGTTCCACCTAATGACGATGGACCACACAAATTGCGTCCCGATTCAGTACATCGTCCTCCAGCCGACCTGACTCCATGGGTCTATTGCTGCCTCGGGCACCTTATGGCCGTTCTGCTGTGAATCTAGATTATCGAATGGGACGAAAAACTGATAGTGAATTGTAACGTTCAGGGCCACCTAATGACGATGGATCACTCAAATTGCGTCCTGATTCAATACATCGTCCTCCAGCAGACTTGACTTCATCGGCCTATTGCTGCCTCGGGCACCTAATGGCCGTTCTGCTGTGAGTCAAAGATTTTCGAATCGGACGAAAAACTGATAGTGAATTGTAACGTTCAGGGCCACCTAATGACGATGGATCACTCAAATTGCGTCCCGATTCAATACATCGTCCTCCAGCAGACATGTCTCCATGGGTCAATTGCTTCCTCGGGCACCTTATGGCCGTTCTGCTGTGAGTCAAAGATTTTCGAATCGGACGAAAAACTGATAGTGAATTGTAACTTTCAGGGCCACCTAATGACGATGGATCACTCAAATTGCGTCCCGATTCAATACATCGTCCACCAGCCGACTTGTCTCCATGGGTCTATTGCTGCCTCGGGCACCTTATGGCCGTTCTGCTGTGAGTCAAAGATTTTCGAATCGGACGAAAAACTGATAGTGAATTGTAACGTTCAGGGCAACCTAATGACGATGGATCACTCAAATTGCGTCCCGATTCAATACATCGTCCTCCAGCCGACTTGTCTCCATGGGTCTATTGCTGCCTCGGGCACCTTATGGCCGTTCTGCTGTGAGTCAAAGATTTTAGAATCGGACGAAAAACTGATAGTGAATTGCGTCCCGATTGAATACATCGTCCTCCAGCCGACTTGACTCCATGGGTCTATTGCTGCCTCGGGCACCTTATGGCCGTTCTGCTGTGAGTCTAGATTATCGAATGGGACAAAAAACTGATAGTGAATTGTAACGTTCAAGGCCTCCTAATGACGATGGATCACTCAAATTGCGTCCCGATTCAATACATCGTCCTCCAGCAGACTTGTCTCCTTGGGTCTATTGCTGCCTCGGGCACCTTATGGCCGTTCTGCTGTGAGTCTAGATTATCGAATGGGACAAAAAACTGATAGTGAATTGTAACGTTCAAGGCCTCCTAATGACGATGGATCACTCAAATTGCGTCCCGATTCAATACATCGTCCTCCAGCAGACTTGTCTCCTTGGGTCTATTGCTGCCTCGGGCACCTTATGGCCGTTCTGCTGTGAGTCTAGATTATCGAATGGGACAAAAAACTGATAGTGAATTGTAACGTTCAAGGCCTCCAAATGACGATGGATCACTCTAATTGCGTCTCGATTCAATACATCGTCCTCCAGCAGACTTGTCTCCTTGGGTCTATTGCTGCCTCGGGCACCTTATGGCCGTTCTGCTGTGAGTCTAGATTATCGAATGGGACGAAAAACTGATAGTGAATTGTAACGTTCAGGGCCTCCTAATGACGATGGATCACTCAAATTGCGACCCGATTCAATACATCGTCCTCCAGCCGACTTGACTCCATGGGTCTATTGCTGCCTCGGGCACCTTATAGCCGTTCTGCTGTGAGTCTAGATTATCGAATGGGACGAAAAACTGATAGTGAATTGTAACGTTCAGGGCCTCCTAATGACGATGGATCACTCAAATTGCGTCCCGATTCAATACATCGTCCTCCAGCAGACTTGTCTCCATGGCTCGATTGCTGCCTCGGGCACCTTATGGCAGTTCTGCTGTGAGTCAAAGATTTTCGAATCGGACGAAAAACTGATAGTGAATTGTAACATTCAGGGCCACCTAATGACGATGGACCACGCAAATTGCGTCCCGATTCAATACATCGTCCTCCAGCCGAGTTGACTCCATGGGTCTATTGCTGCCTCGGGCACCTAATGGCCGTTTTGCTGTGAATCTAGATTATCGAATAGGACGAAAAACTGATAGTGAATTGTAGCGTTCAGGGCCACCTAATGACGATGGACCACGGAAATTGCGTCCCGATTCAATACATCGTCCTCCAGCCGAGTTGACTCCATGGGTCTATTGCTGCCTCGGGCACCTTATGGCCGTTCTGCTGTGAATCTAGATTATCGAATGGGACGAAAAACTGATAGTGAATTGTAACGTTCAGGGCCACCTAATGACGATGGATCACTCAAATTGCGTCCTGATTCAATACATCGTCCTCCAGCAGACTTGACTTCATCGGCCTAATGCTGCCTCGGGCACCTCATGGCCGTTCTGCTGTGAGTCAAAGATTTTCGAATCGGACGAAAAACTGATAGTGAATTGTAACATTCAGGGCCACCTAATGACGATGGACCACGCAAATTGCGTCCCGATTCAATACATCGTCCTCCAGCAGACTTGTCTCCATGGGTCGATTGCTGCATCGGGCCGTTCTGCTGTGAGTCAAAGATTTTCGAATCGGACGAAAAACTGATAGTGAATTGTAACATTCAGGGCCACCTAATGACGATGGACCACGCAAATTGCGTCCCGATTCAATACATCGTCCTCCAGCCGAGTTGACTCAATGGGTCTATTGCTGCATCGGGCACCTTATAGCCGTTCTGCTGTGAATCTAGATTATCGAATAGGACGAAAAACTGATAGTGAATTGTAACGTTCAGGGCCACCTAATGACGATGGATCACTCAAATTGTGTCCCGATTCAATACATCGTCCTCCAGCAGACTTGTCTCCATGGGTCTATTGCTGCTTCGTACACCTTATGGCAGTCCTGCTGTAACTCAAAGATTTTCGAATCGGACGAAAAACAGATAGTGAATTGTAACGTTCAGGGCCTCCTAATGACGATGGAACACTCAAATTGCGTCCCGATTCAATACATCGTCCTCCAGCAGACGTGTCTCCATGGGTCTATTGCTGCCTCGGGCACCTTATGGCCGTTCTGCTGTGAGTCAAAGATTTTCGAATCGGACGAAAAACTGATAGTGAATTGTAACATTCAGTTCCACCTAATGACGATGGACCACACAAATTGCGTCCCGATTCAGTACATCGTCCTCCAGCCGACCTGACTCCATGGGTCTATTGCTGCCTCGGGCACCTTATGGCCGTTCTGCTGTGAGTCTAGATTATCGAATGGGACGAAAAACTGATAGTGAATTGTAACGTTCAGGGCCACCTAATGACGACGGATCACTCAAATTGCGTCCCGATTCAATACATCGTCCTCCAGCAGACACGTCTCCATGGGTCAATTGCTTCCTCGGGCACCTTATGGCCGTTCTGCTGTGAGTCAAAGATTTTCGATTCGGACGAAAAACTGATAGTGAATTGTAACTTTCAGGGCCACCTAATGACGATGGATCACTCAAATTGCGTCCCGATTCAATACATCGTCCACCAGCCGACTTGTCTCCATGGGTCTATTGCTGCCTCGGGCACCTTATGGCCGTTCTGCTGTGAGTCAAAGATTTTCGAATCGGACGAAAAACTGATAGTGAATTGTAACGTTCAGGGCAACCTAATGACGATGGATCACTCAAATTGCGTCCCGATTCAATACATCGTCCTCCAGCCGACTTGTCTCCATGGGTCTATTGCTGCCTCGGGCACCTTATGGCCGTTCTGCTGTGAGTCAAAGATTTTCGAATCGGACGAAAAACTGATAGTGAATTGCGTCCCGATTGAATACATCGTCCTCCAGCCGACTTGACTCCATGGGTCTATTGCTGCCTCGGGCACCTTATGGCCGTTCTGCTGTGAGTCTAGATTATCGAATGGGACAAAAAACTGATAGTGAATTGTAACGTTCAAGGCCTCCTAATGACGATGGATCACTCTAATTGCGTCCCGATTCAATACATCGTCCTCCAGCAGACTTGTCTCCTTGGGTCTATTGCTGCCTCGGGCACCTTATGGCCGTTCTGCTGTGAGTCTATATTATCGAATGGGACGAAAAACTGATAGTGAATTGTAACATTCAGTTCCACCTAATGACGATGGACCACACAAATTGCGTCCCGATTCAGTACATCGTCCTCCAGCCGACCTGACTCCATGGGTCTATTGCTGCCTCGGGCACCTTATGGCCGTTCTGCTGTGAGTCTAGATTATCGAATGGGACGAAAAACTGATAGTGAATTGTAACGTTCAGGGCCACCTAATGACGATGGATCACTCAAATTGCGTCCCGATTCAATAGATCGTCCTCCAGCAGACACGTCTCCATGGGTCAATTGCTTCCTCGGGCACCTTATGGCCGTTCTGCTGTGAGTCAAAGATTTTCGATTCGGACGAAAAACTGATAGTGAATTGTAACTTTCAGGGCCACCTAATGACGATGGATCACTCAAATTGCGTCCCGATTCAATACATCGTCCACCAGCAGACTTGTCTCCATGGGTCGATTGCTGCATCGGGCCGTTCTGCTGTGAGTCAAAGATTTTCGAATCGGACGAAAAACTGATAGTGAATTGTAACATTCAGGGCCACCTAATGACGATGGATCACTCAAATTGCGACCCGATTCAATACATCGTCCTCCCGCCGAGTTGACTCCAAGGGTCTATTGCTGCCTCGGGCACCTAATGGCCGTTTTGCTGTGAATCTAGATTATCGAATAGGACGAAAAACTGATAGTGAATTGTAACGTTCAGGGCCACCTAATGACGATGGATCACTCAAATTGTGTCCCGATTCAATACATCGTCCTCCAGCAGACTTGTCTCCATGGGTCTATTGCTGCTTCGGGCACCTTATGGCAGTCCTGCTGTGACTCAAAGATTTTCGAATCGGACGAAAAACTGATAGTGAATTGTAACGATCAGGGCCTCCTAATGACGATGGAACACTCAAATTGCGTCCCGATTCAATACATCGTCCTCCAGCAGACGAGTCGCCATGGGTCTATTGCTGCCTCGGGCACCTTATGGCCGTTCTGCTGTGAGTCTAGATTATCGAATGGGACGAAAAACTGATAGTGAATTGTAACGTTCAGGGCCTCCTAATGACGATGGATCACTCAAATTGCGTCCCGATTCAATACATCGTCCTCCAGCAGACTTGTCTCCATGGGTCGATTGCTGCCTCGGGCACCTAATGGCCGTTCTGCTGTGAGTCAAAGATTTTCGAATCGGACGAAAAACTGATAGTGAATTGTAACATTCAGGTCCACCTAATGACGATGGACCACGCAAATTGCGTCCCGATTCAATACATCGTCCTCCAGCCGAGTTGACTCCATGGGTCTATTGCTGCCTCGGGCACCTTATGGCCGTTCTGCTGTGAATCTAGATTATCGAATGGGACGAAAAACTGATAGTGAATTGTAACGTTCAGGGCCACCTAATGACGATGGATCACTCAAATTGCGTCCTGATTCAATACATCGTCCTCCAGCAGACTTGACTTCATCGGCCTATTGCTGCCTCGGGCACCTAATGGCCGTTCTGCTGTGAGTCAAAGATTTTCGAATCGGACGAAAAACTGATAGTGAATTGTAACGTTCAGGGCCACCTAATGACGATGGATCACTCAAATTGCGTCCCGATTCAATACATCGTCCTCCAGCAGACATGTCTCCATGGGTCAATTGCTTCCTCGGGCACCTTATGGCCGTTCTGCTGTGAGTCAAAGATTTTCGAATCGGACGAAAAACTGATAGTGAATTGTAACTTTCAGGGCCACCTAATGACGATGGATCACTCAAATTGCGTCCCGATTCAATACATCGTCCACCAGCCGACTTGTCTCCATGGGTCTATTGCTGCCTCGGGCACCTTATGGCCGTTCTGCTGTGAGTCAAAGATTTTCGAATCGGACGAAAAACTGATAGTGAATTGTAACGTTCAGGGCAACCTAATGACGATGGATCACTCAAATTGCGTCCCGATTCAATACATCGTCCTCCAGCCGACTTGTCTCCATGGGTCTATTGCTGCCTCGGGCACCTTATGGCCGTTCTGCTGTGAGTCAAAGATTTTCGAATCGGACGAAAAACTGATAGTGAATTGCGTCCCGATTGAATACATCGTCCTCCAGCAGACTTGTCTCCTTGGGTCTATTGCTGCCTCGGGCACGTTATGGCCGTTCTGCTGTGAGTCTAGATTATCGAATGGGACAAAAAACTGATAGTGAATTGTAACGTTCAAGGCCTCCTAATGACGATGGATCACTCAAATTGCGTCCCGATTCAATACATCGTCCTCCAGCAGACTTGTCTCCTTGGGTCTATTGCTGCCTCGGGCACCTTATGGCCGTTCTGCTGTGAGTCTAGATTATCGAATGGGACGAAAAACTGATAGTGAATTGTAACGTTCAGGGCCTCCTAATGACGATGGATCACTCAAATTGCGACCCGATTCAATACATCGTCCTCCAGCCGACTTGACTCCATGGGTCTATTGCTGCCTCGGGCACCCTATAGCCGTTTTGCTGTGAGTCTAGATTATCGAATGGGACGAAAAACTGATAGTGAATTGTAACGTTCAGGGCCTCCTAATGACGATGGATCACTCAAATTGCGTCCCGATTCAATACATCGTCCTCCAGCAGACTTGTCTCCATGGCTCGATTGCTGCCTCGGGCACCTTATGGCAGTTCTGCTGTGAGTCAAAGATTTTCGAATCGGACGAAAAACTGATAGTGAATTGTAACATTCAGGGCCACCTAATGACGATGGACCACGCAAATTGCGTCCCGATTCAATACATCGTCCTCCAGCAGACTTGTCTCCATGGGTCGATTGCTGCATCGGGCCGTTCTGCTGTGAGTCAAAGATTTTCGAATCGGACGAAAAACTGATAGTGAATTGTAACATTCGGGGCCACCTAATGACGATGGACCACGCAAATTGCGTCCCGATTCAATACATCGTCCTCCAGCCGAGTTGACTCAATGGGTCTATTGCTGCCTCGGGCACCTTAAGGCCGTTCTGCTGTGAATCTAGATTATCGAATAGGACGAAAAACTGATAGTGAATTGTAACGTTCAGGGCCACCTAATGACGATGGATCACTCAAATTGTGTCCCGATTCAATACATCGTCCTCCAGCAGACTTGTCTCCATGGGTCTATTGCTGCTTCGTACACCTTATGGCAGTCCTGCTGTGACTCAAAGATTTTCGAATCGGACGAAAAACTGATAGTGAATTGTAACGTTCAGGGCCTCCTAATGACGATGGAACACTCAAATTGCGTCCCGATTCAATACATCGTCCTCCAGCAGACGTGTCTCCAAGGGGCTATTGCTGCCTCGGGCACCTTATGGCCGTTCTGCTGTGAGTCAAAGATTTTCGAATCGGACGAAAAACTGATAGTGAATTGTAACATTCAGGGCCACCTAATGACGATGGACCACACAAATTGCGTCCCGATTCAGTACATCGTCCTCCAGCCGACCTGACTCCAAGGGTCTATTGCTGCCTCGGGCACCTTATGGCCGTTCTGCTGTGAGTCTAGATTATCGAATGGGACGAAAAACTGATAGTGAATTGTAACGTTCAGGGCCTCCTAATGACGATGGAACACTCAAATTGCGTCCCGATTCAATACATCGTCCTCCAGCAGACATGTCTCCATGGGTCAATTGCTTCCTCGGGCACCTTATGGCCGTTCTGCTGTGAGTCAAAGATTTTCGATTCGGACGAAAAACTGATAGTGAATTGTAACTTTCAGGGCCACCTAATGACGATGGATCACTCAAATTGCGTCCCGATTCAATACATCGTCCACCAGCCGACTTGTCTCCATGGGTCTATTGCTGCCTCGGGCACCTTATGGCCGTTCTGCTGTGAGTCAAAGATTTTCGAATCGGACGAAAAACTGATAGTGAATTGTAACGTTCAGGGCAACCTAATGACGATGGATCACTCAAATTGCGTCCCGATTCAATACATCGTCCTCCAGCCGACTTGTCTCCATGGGTCTATTGCTGCCTCGGGCACCTTATGGCCGTTCTGCTGTGAGTCAAAGATTTTCGAATCGGACGAAAAACTGATAGTGAATTGCGTCCCGACTGAATACATCGTCCTCCAGCCGACTTGACTCCATGGGTCTATTGCTGCCTCGGGCACCTTATGGCCGTTCTGCTGTGAGTCTAGATTATTGGGAGGGACAAAAAACTGATAGTGAATTATAACGTTCAATGCCTCCTAATGACGATGGATCACTCTAATTGCGTCCCGATTCAATACATCGTCCTCCAGCAGACTTGTCTCCTTGGGTCTATTGCTGCCTCGGGCACCTTATGGCCGTTCTGCTGTGAGTCTATATTATCGAATGGGACGAAAAACTGATAGTGAATTGTAACGTTCAGGGCCTCCTAATGACGATGGATCACTCAAATTGCGACCCGATTCAATACATCGTCCTCCAGCCGACTTGACTCCATGGGTCTATTGCTGCCTCGGGCACCTTATAGACGTTCTGCTGTGAGTCTAGATTATCGAATGGGACGAAAAACTGATAGTGAATTGTAACGTTCAGGGCCTCCTAATGACGATGGATCACTCAAATTGCGTCCCGATTCAATACATCGTCCTCCAGCAGACTTGTCTCCATGGGTCGATTGCTGCCTCGGGCACCTAATGGCCGTTCTGCTGTGAGTCAAAGATTTTCGAATCGGACGAAAAACTGATAGTGAATTGTAACATTCAGGGCCACCTAATGACGATGGACCACGCAAATTGCGTCCCGATTCAATACATCGTCCTCCAGCCGAGTTGACTCCATGGGTCTATTGCTGCCTCGGGCACCTTATGGCCGTTCTGCTGTGAATCTAGATTATCGAATGGGACGAAAAACTGATAGTGAATTGTAACGTTCAGGGCCACCTAATGACGATGGATCACTCAAATTGCGTCCTGATTCAATACATCGTCCTCCAGCAGACTTGACTTCATCGGCCTATTGCTGCCTCGGGCACCTTATGGCCGTTCTGCTGTGAGTCAAAGATTTTCGAATCGGACGAAAAACTGATAGTGAATTGTAACATTCAGGGCCACCTAATGACGATGGACCACGCAAATTGCGTCCCGATTCAATACATCGTCCTCCAGCCGAGTTGACTCCATGGGTCTATTGCTGCCTCGGGCACCTAATGGCCGTTTTGCTGTGAATCTAGATTTTCGAATCGGACGAAAAACTGATAGTGAATTGTAACTTTCAGGGCCACCTAATGACGATGGATCACTCAAATTGCGTCCCGATTCAATACATCGTCCACCAGCCGACTTGTCTCCATGGGTCTATTGCTGCCTCGGGCACCTTATGGCCGTTCTGCTGTGAGTCAAAGATTTTCGAATCGGACGAAAAACTGATAGTGAATTGTAACGTTCAGGGCAACCTAATGACGATGAATCACTCAAATTGCGTCCCGATTCAATACATCGTCCTCCAGCCGACTTGTCTCCATGGGTCTATTGCTGCCTCGGGCACCTTATGGCCGATCTGCTGTGAGTCAAAGATTTTCGAATCGGACGAAAAACTGATAGTGAATTGCGTCCCGATTGAATACATCGTCCTCCAGCCGACTTGACTCCATGGGTCTATAGCTGCCTCGGGCACCTTATGGCCGTTCTGCTGTGAGTCTAGATTATCGAATGGGACAAAAAACTGATAGTGAATTGTAACGTTCAAGGCCTCCTAATGACGATGGATCACTCAAATTGCGTCCCGATTCAATACATCGTCCTCCAGCAGACTTGTCTCCTTGGGTCTATTGCTGCCTCGGGCACCTTATGGCCGTTCTGCTGTGAGTCTAGATTATCGAATGGGACGAAAAACTGATAGTGAATTGTAACGTTCAGGGCCTCCTAATGACGATGGATCACTCAAATTGCGACCCGATTCAATACATCGTCCTCCAGCCGACTTGACTCCATGGGTCTATTGCTGCCTCGGGCACCTTATAGCCGTTCTGCTGTGAGTCTAGATTATCGAATGGGACGAAAAACTGATAGTGAATTGTAACGTTCAGGGCCTCCTAATGACGATGGATCACTCAAATTGCGTCCCGATTCAATACATCGTCCTCCAGCAGACTTGTCTCCATGGGTCGATTGCTGCCTCGGGCACCTAATGGGCGTTCTGCTGTGAGTCAAAGATTTTCGAATCGGACGAAAAACTGATAGTGAATTGTAACATTCAGGGCCACCTAATGACGATGGACCACGCAAATTGCGTCCCGATTCAATACATCGTCCTCCAGCCGAGTTGACTCCATGGGTCTATTGCTGCCTCGGGCACCTAATGGCCGTTTTGCTGTGAATCTAGATTATCGAATAGGACGAAAAACTGATAGTGAATTGTAACGTTCAGGGCCACCTAATGACGATGGATCACTCAAATTGTGTCCCGATTCAATACATCGTCCTCCAGCAGACTTGTCTCCATGGGTCTATTGCTGCTTCGGGCACCTTATGGCAGTCCTGCTGTGACTCAAAGATTTTCGAATCGGACGAAAAACTGATAGTGAATTGTAACGATCAGGGCCTCCTAATGACGATGGAACACTCAAATTGCGTCCCGATTCAATACATCGTCCTCCAGCAGACGAGTCTCCATGGGTCTATTGCTGCCTCGGGCACCTTATGGCCGTTCTGCTGTGAGTGTAGATTATCGAATGGGACGAAAAACTGATAGTGAATTGTAACGTTCAGGGCCTCCTAATGACGATGGATCACTCAAATTGCGTCCCGATTCAATACATCGTCCTCCAGCAGACTTGTCTCCATGGGTCGATTGCTGCCTCGGGCACCTAATGGCCGTTCTGCTGTGAGTCAAAGATTTTCGAATCGGACGAAAAACTGATAGTGAATTGTAACATTCAGGGCCACCTAATGACGATGGACCACGCAAATTGCGTCCCGATTCAATACATCGTCCTCCAGCCGAGTTGACTCCATGGGTCTATTGCTGCCTCGGGCACCTTATGGCCGTTCTGCTGTGAATCTAGATTATCGAATGGGACGAAAAACTGATAGTGAATTGTAACGTTCAGGGCCACCTAATGACGATGGATCACTCAAATTGCGTCCTGATTCAATACATCGTCCTCCAGCAGACTTGACTTCATCGGCCTATTGCTGCCTCGGGCACCTAATGGCCGTTCTGCTGTGAGTCAAAGATTTTCGAATCGGACGAAAAACTGATAGTGAATTGTAACATTCAGGGCCACCTAATGACGATGGACCACGCAAATTGCGTCCCGATTCAATACATCGTCCTCCAGCCGAGTTGACTCCATGGGTCTATTGCTGCCTCGGGCACCTAATGGCCGTTTTGCTGTGAATCTAGATTATCGAATAGGACGAAAAACTGATAGTGAATTGTACCGTTCAGGGCCACCTAATGACGATGGATCACTCAAATTGCGTCCCGATTCAATACATCGTCCTCCAGCAGACATGTCTCCATGGGTCAATTGCTTCCTCGGGCACCTTATGGCCGTTCTGCTGTGAGTCAAAGATTTTCGAATCGGACGAAAAACTGATAGTGAATTGTAACTTTCAGGGCCACCTAATGACGATGGATCACTCAAATTGCGTCCCGATTCAATACATCGTCCACCAGCCGACTTGTCTCCATGGGTCTATTGCTGCCTCGGGCACCTTATGGCCGTTCTGCTGTGAGTCAAAGATTTTCGAATCGGACGAAAAACTGATAGTGAATTGTAACGTTCAGGGCAACCTAATGACGATGGATCACTCAAATTGCGTCCCGATTCAATACATCGTCCTCCAGCCGACTTGTCTCCATGGGTCTATTGCTGCCTCGGGCACCTTATGGCCGTTCTGCTGTGAGTCAAAGATTTTCGAATCGGACGAAAAACTGATAGTGAATTGCGTCCCTATTGAATACATCGTCCTCCAGCCGACTTGACTCCATGGGTCTATTGCTGCCTCGGGCACCTTATGGCCGTTCTGCTGTGAGTCTAGATTATCGAATGGGACAAAAAACTGATAGTGAATTGTAACGTTCAAGGCCTCCTAATGACGATGGATCACTCAAATTGCGTCCCGATTCAATACATCGTCCTCCAGCAGACTTGTCTCCTTGGGTCTATTGCTGCCTCGGGCACCTTATGGCCGTTCTGCTGTGAGTCTAGATTATCGAATGGGACGAAAAACTGATAGTGAATTGTAACGTTCAGGGCCACCTAATGACGATGGATCACTCAAATTGTGTCCCGATTCAATACATCGTCCTCCAGCAGACTTGTCTCCATGGGTCTATTGCTGCTTCGGGCCCCTTATGGCAGTCCTGCTGTGACTCAAAGATTTTCGAATCGGACGAAAAACTGATAGTGAATTGTAACGATCAGGGCCTCCTAATGACGATGGAACACTCAAATTGCGTCCCGATTCAATACATCGTCCTCCAGCAGACTTGTCTCCTTGGGTCTATTGCTGCCTCGGGCACCTTATGGCCGTTCTGCTGTGAGTCTAGATTATCGAATGGGACGAAAAACTGATAGTGAATTGTAACGTACAGGGCCTCCTAATAACGATGGATCACTCAAATTGCGTCCCGATTCAATACATCGTCCTCCAGCAGACTTGTCTCCATGGGTCGATTGCTGCCTCGGGCCGTTCTGCTGTGAGTCAAAGATTTTCGAATCGGACGAAAAACTGATAGTGAATTGTAACGATCAGGGCCTCCTAATGACGATGGAACACTCAAATTGCGTCCCGATTCAATACATCGTCCTCCAGCAGACGAGTCTCCATGGGTCTATTGCTGCCTCGGGCACCTTATGGCCGTTCTGCTGTGAGTCTAGATTATCGAATGGGACGAAAAACTGATAGTGAATTGTAACGTTCAGGGCCTCCTAATGACGATGGATCACTCAAATTGCGTCCCGATTCAATACATCGTCCTCCAGCCGACTTGACTCCATGGGTCTATTGATGCCTCGGGCACCTTATGGCCGTTCTGCTGTGAGTCTAGATTATCGAATGGGACGAAAAACTGATAGTGAATTGTAACGTTCAGGGCCTCCTAATAACGATGGATCACTCAAATTGCGTCCCGATTCAATACATCGTCCTCCAGCAGACTTGTCTCCTTGGGTCTATTGCTGCCTCGGGCACCTTATGGCCGTTCTGCTGTGAGTCTAGATTATCGAATGGGACGAAAAACTGATAGTGAATTGTAACGTTCAGGGCCACCTAATGACGATGGATCACTCAAATTGTGTCCCGATTCAATACATCGTCCTCCAGCAGACTTGTCTCCATGGGTCTATTGCTGCTTCGGGCCCCTTATGGCAGTCCTGCTGTGACTCAAAGATTTTCGAATCGGACGAAAAACTGATAGTGAATTGTAACGATCAGGGCCTCCTAATGACGATGGAACACTCAAATTGCGTCCCGATTCAATACATCGTCCTCCAGCAGACTTGTCTCCTTGGGTCTATTGCTGCCTCGGGCACCTTATGGCCGTTCTGCTGTGAGTCTAGATTATCGAATGGGACGAAAAACTGATAGTGAATTGTAACGTTCAGGGCCTCCTAATAACGATGGATCACTCAAATTGCGTCCCGATTCAATACATCGTCCTCCAGCAGACTTGTCTCCATGGGTCGATTGCTGCCTCGGGCCGTTCTGCTGTGAGTCAAAGATTTTCGAATCGGACGAAAAACTGATAATGAATTGTAACATTCAGGGCCACCTAATGACGATGGACCACGCAAATTGCGTCCCGATTCAATACATCGTCCTCCAGCCGAGTTGACTCTATGGGTCTATTGCTGCCTCGGGCACCTTATAGCCGTTCTGCTGTGAATCTAGATTATCGAATAGGACGAAAAACTGATAGTGAATTGTAACGTTCAGGGCCACCTAATGACGATGGATCACTCAAATTGTGTCCCGATTCAATACATCGTCCTCCAGCAGACTTGTCTCCATGGGTCTATTGCTGCTTCGTACACCTTATGGCAGTCCTGCTGTGACTCAAAGATTTTCGAATCGGACGAAAAACTGATAGTGAATTGTAACGTTCAGGGCAACCTAATGACGATGGATCACTCAAATTGCGTCCCGATTCAATACATCGTCCTCCAGCCGACTTGTCTCCATGGGTCTATTGCTGCCTCGGGCACCTTATGGCCGTTCTGCTGTGAGTCAAAGATTTTCGAATCGGACAAAAACTGATAGTGAATTGCGTCCCGATTGAATACATCGTCCTCCAGCCGACTTGACTCCATGGGTCTATTGCTGCCTCGGGCACCTTATGGCCGTTCTGCTGTGAGTCTAGATTATCGAATGGGACAAAAAACTGATAGTGAATTGTAACGTTCAAGGCCTCCTAATGACGATGGATCACTCAAATTGCGTCCCGATTCAATACATCGTCCTCCAGCAGACTTGTCTCCTTGGGTCTATTGCTGCCTCGGGCACCTTATGGCCGTTCTGCTGTGAGTCTAGATTATCGAATGGGACGAAAAACTGATAGTGAATTGTAACGTTCAGGGCCACCTAATGACGATGGATCACTCAAATTGTGTCCCGATTCAATACATCGTCCTCCAGCAGACTTGTCTCCATGGGTCTATTGCTGCTTCGGGCACCTTATGGCAGTCCTGCTGTGAGTCAAAGATTTTCGAATCGGACGAAAAACTGATAGTGAATTGTAACGATCAGGGCCTCCTAATGACGATGGAACACTCAAATTGCGTCCCGATTCAATACATCGTCCTCCAGCAGACGAGTCTCCATGGGTCTATTGCTGCCTCGGGCACCTTATGGCCGTTCTGCTGTGAGTCTAGATTATCGAATGGGACGAAAAACTGATAGTGAATTGTAACGTTCAGGGCCTCCTAATGACGATGGATCACTCAAATTGCGTCCCGATTCAATACATCGTCCTCCAGCCGACTTGACTCCATGGGTCTATTGATGCCTCGGGCACCTTATGGCCGTTCTGCTGTGAGTCTAGATTATCGAATGGGACGAAAAACTGATAGTGAATTGTAACGTTCAGGGCCTCCTAATAACGATGGATCACTCAAATTGCGTCCCGATTCAATACATCGTCCTCCAGCAGACTTGTCTCCATGGGTCGATTGCTGCCTCGGGCCGTTCTGCTGTGAGTCAAAGATTTTCGAATCGGACGAAAAACTGATAGTGAATTGTAACATTCAGGGCCACCTAATGACGATGGACCACGCAAATTGCGTCCCGATTCAATACATCGTCCTCCAGCCGAGTTGACTCAATGGGTCTATTGCTGCCTCGGGCACCTTATAGCCGTTCTGCTGTGAATCTAGATTATCGAATAGGACGAAAAACTGATAGTGAATTGTAACGTTCAGGGCCACCTAATGACGATGGATCACTCAAATTGTGTCCCGATTCAATACATCGTCCTCCAGCAGACTTGTCTCCATTGGTCTATTGCTGCTTCGTACACCTTATGGCAGTCCTGCTGTGACTCAAAGATTTTCGAATCGGACGAAAAACTGATAGTGAATTGTAACGTTCAGGGCCTCCTAATGACGATGGAACACTCAAATTGCGTCCCGATTCAATACATCGTCCTCCAGCAGACGTGTCTCCATGGGTCTATTGCTGCCTCGGGCACCTTATGGCCGTTCTGCTGTGAGTCAAAGATTTTCGAATCGGACGAAAAACTGATAGTGAATTGTAACATTCAGGGCCACCTAATGACGATGGACCACACAAATTGCGTCCCGATTCAGAACATCGTCCTCCAGCCGACCTGACTCCATGGGTCTATTGCTGCCTCGGGCACCTTATGGCCGTTCTGCTGTGAGTCTAGATTATCGAATGGGACGAAAAACTGATAGTGAATTGTAACGTTCAGGGCCACCTAATGACGATGGATCACTCAAATTGCGTCCCGATTCAATACATCGTCCTCCAGCAGACATGTCTCCATGGGTCAATTGCTTCCTCGGGCACCTTATGGCCATTCTGCTGTGAGTCAAAGATTTTCGATTCGGACGAAAAACTGATAGTGAATTGTAACTTTCAGGGCCACCTAATGACGATGGATCACTCAAATTGCGTCCCGATTCAATACATCGTCCACCAGCCGACTTGTCTCCATGGGTCTATTGCTGCCTCGGGCACCTTATGGCCGTTCTGCTGTGAGTCTAGATTATCGAATGGGACAAAAAACTGATAGTGAATTGTAACGTTCAAGGCCTCCTAATGACGATGGATCACTCAAATTGCGTCCCGATTCAATACATCGTCCTCCAGCAGACTTGTCTCCTTGGGTCTATTGCTGCCTCGGGCACCTTATGGCCGTTCTGCTGTGAGTCTAGATCATCGAATGGGACAAAAAACTGATAGTGAATTGTAACGTTCAGGGCCTCCTAATGACGATGGATCACTCAAATTGCGACCCGATTCAATACATCGTCCTCCAGCCGACTTGACTCCATGGGTCTATTGCTGCCTCGGGCACCTTATAGCCGTTCTGCTGTGAGTCTAGATTATCGAATGGGACGAAAAACTGATAGTGAATTGTAACGTTCAGGGCCTCCTAATGACGATGGATCACTCAAATTGCGTCCCGATTCAATACATCGTCCTCCAGCAGACTTGTCTCCATGGGTCGATTGCTGCCTCGGGCACCTAATGGCCGTTCTGCTGTGAGTCAAAGATTTTCGAATCGGACGAAAAACTGATAGTGAATTGTAACATTCAGGGCTACCTAATGACGATGGACCACGCAAATTGCGTCCCGATTCAATACATCGTCCTCCAGCCGAGTTGACTCCATGGGTCTATTGCTGCCTCGGGCACCTTATGGCCGTTCTGCTGTGAATCTAGATTATCGAATGGGACGAAAAACTGATAGTGAATTGTAACGTTCGGGGCCACCTAATGACGATGGATCACTCAAATTGCGTCCTGATTCAATACATCGTCCTCCAGCAGACTTGACTTCATCGGCCTATTGCTGCCTCGGGCACCTTATGGCCGTTCTGCTGTGAGTCAATGATTTTCGAATCGGACGAAAAACTGATAGTGAATTGTAACATTCAGGGCCACCTAATGACGATGGACCACGCAAATTGCGTCCCGATTCAATACATCGTCCTCCAGCCGAGTTGACTCCATGGGTCTATTGCTGCCTCGGGCACCTAATGGCCGTTTTGCTGTGAATCTAGATTATCGAATAGGACGAAAAACTGATAGTGAATTGTAACGTTCAGGGCCACCTAATGACGATGGATCACTCAAATTGTGTCCCGATTCTATACATCGTCCTCCAGCAGACTTGTCTCCATGGGTCTATTGCTGCTTCGGGCACCTTATGGCAGTCCTGCTGTGACTCAAAGATTTTCGAATCGGACGAAAAACTGATAGTGAATTGTAACGTTCAGGGCCTCCTAATGACGATGGAACACTCAAATTGCGTCCCGATTCAATACATCGTCCTCCAGCAGACGAGTCTCCATGGGTCTATTGCTGCCTCGGGCACCTTATGGCCGTTCTGCTGTGAGTCAAAGATTTTCGAATCGGACGAAAAACTGATAGTGAATTGTAACATTCAGGGCCACCTAATGACGATGGACCACACAAATTGCGTCCCGATTCAGTACATCGTCCTCCAGCCGACCTGACTCCATGGGTCTATTGGTGCCTCGGGCACCTTATGGCCGTTCTGCTGTGAGTATAGATTATCGAATGGGACGAAAAACTGATAGTGAATTGTAACGTTCAGGGCCACCTAATGACGATGGATCACTCAAATTGCGTCCCGATTCAATACATCGTCCTCCAGCAGACTTGTCTCCATGGGTCAATTGCTTCCTCGGGCACCTTATGGCCGTTCTGCTGTGAGTCAAAGATTTTCGAATCGGACGAAAAACTGATAGTGAATTGTAACGTTCAGGGCAACCTAATGACGATGGATCACTCAAATTGCGTCCCGATTCAATACATCGTCCTCCAGCCGACTTGTCTCCATGGGTCTATTGCTGCCTCGGGCACCTTATGGCCGTTCTGCTGTGAGTCAAAGATTTTCGAATCGGACAAAAACTGATAGTGAATTGCGTCCCGATTGAATACATCGTCCTCCAGCCGACTTGACTCCATGGGTCTATTGCTGCCTCGGGCACCTTATGGCCGTTCTGCTGTGAGTCTAGATTATCGAATGGGACAAAAAACTGATAGTGAATTGTAACGTTCAAGGCCTCCTAATGACGATGGATCACTCAAATTGCGTCCCGATTCAATACATCGTCCTCCAGCAGACTTGTCTCCTTGGGTCTATTGCTGCCTCGGGCACCTTATGGCCGTTCTGCTGTGAGTCTAGATTATCGAATGGGACGAAAAACTGATAGTGAATTGTAACGTTCAGGGCCACCTAATGACGATGGATCACTCAAATTGTGTCCCGATTCAATACATCGTCCTCCAGCAGACTTGTCTCCATGGGTCTATTGCTGCTTCGGGCACCTTATGGCAGTCCTGCTGTGACTCAAAGATTTTCGAATCGGACGAAAAACTGATAGTGAATTGTAACGATCAGGGCCTCCTAATGACGATGGAACACTCAAATTGCGTCCCGATTCAATACATCGTCCTCCAGCAGACGAGTCTCCATGGGTCTATTGCTGCCTCGGGCACCTTATGGCCGTTCTGCTGTGAGTCTAGATTATCGAATGGGACGAAAAACTGATAGTGAATTGTAACGTTCAGGGCCTCCTAATGACGATGGATCACTCAAATTGCGTCCCGATTCAATACATCGTCCTCCAGCCGACTTGACTCCATGGGTCTATTGATGCCTCGGGCACCTTATGGCCGTTCTGCTGTGAGTCTAGATTATCGAATGGGACGAAAAACTGATAGTGAATTGTAACGTTCAGGGCCTCCTAATAACGATGGATCACTCAAATTGCGTCCCGATTCAATACATCGTCCTCCAGCAGACTTGTCTCCATGGGTCGATTGCTGCCTCGGGCCGATCTGCTGTGAGTCAAAGATTTTCGAATCGGACGAAAAACTGATAGTGAATTGTAACATTCAGGGCCACCTAATGACGATGGACCACGCAAATTGCGTCCCGATTCAATACATCGTCCTCCAGCCGAGTTGACTCAATGGGTCTATTGCTGCCTCGGGCACCTTATAGCCGTTCTGCTGTGAATCTAGATTATCGAATAGGACGAAAAACTGATAGTGAATTGTAACGTTCAGGGCCACCTAATGACGATGGATCACTCAAATTGTGTCCCGATTCAATACATCGTCCTCCAGCAGACTTGTCTCCATTGGTCTATTGCTGCTTCGTACACCTTATGGCAGTCCTGCTGTGACTCAAAGATTTTCGAATCGGACGAAAAACTGATAGTGAATTGCGTCCCGATTGAATACATCGTCCTCCAGCCGACTTGACTCCATGGGTCTATTGCTGCCTCGGGCACCTTATGGCCGTTCTGCTGTGAGTCTAGATTATCGAATGGGACAAAAAACTGATAGTGAATTGTAACGTTCAAGGCCTCCTAATGACGATGGATCACTCAAATTGCGTCCCGATTCAATACATCGTCCTCCAGCAGACTTGTCTCCTTGGGTCTATTGCTGCCTCGGGCACCTTATGGCCGTTCTGCTGTGAGTCTAGATCATCGAATGGGACAAAAAACTCATAGTGAATTGTAACGTTCAGGGCCTCCTAATGACGATGGATCACTCAAATTGCGACCCGATTCAATACATCGTCCTCCAGCCGACTTGACTCCATGGGTCTATTGCTGCCTCGGGCACCTTATAGCCGTTCTGCTGTGAGTCTAGATTATCGAATGGGACGAAAAACTGATAGTGAATTGTAACGTTCAGGGCCTCCTAATGACGATGGATCACTCAAATTGCGTCCCGATTCAATACATCGTCCTCCAGCAGATTTGTCTCCATGGGTCGATTGCTGCCTCGGGCACCTAATGGCCGTTCTGCTGTGAGTCAAAGATTTTCGAATCGGACGAAAAACTGATAGTGAATTGTAACATTCAGGGCTACCTAATGACGATGGACCACGCAAATTGCGTCCCGATTCAATACATCGTCCTCCAGCCGAGTTGACTCAATGGGTCTATTGCTGCCTCGGGCACCTTATGGCCGTTCTGCTGTGAATCTAGATTATCGAATGGGACGAAAAACTGATAGTGAATTGTAACGTTCAGGGCCACCTAATGACGATGGATCACTCAAATTGCGTCCTGATTCAATACATCGTCCTCCAGCAGACTTGACTTCATCGGCCTATTGCTGCCTCGGGCACCTTATGGCCGTTCTGCTGTGAGTCAATGATTTTCGAATCGGACGAAAAACTGATAGTGAATTGTAACATTCAGGGCCACCTAATGACGATGGACCACGCAAATTGCGTCCCGATTCAATACATCGTCCTCCAGCCGAGTTGACTCCATGGGTCTATTGCTGCCTCGGGCACCTAATGGCCGTTTTGCTGTGAATCTAGATTATCGAATAGGACGAAAAACTGATAGTGAATTGTAACGTTCAGGGCCACCTAATGACGATGGATCACTCAAATTGTGTCCCGATTCAATACATCGTCCTCCAGCAGACTTGTCTCCATGGGTCTATTGCTGCTTCGGGCACCTTATGGCAGTCCTGCTGTGACTCAAAGATTTTCGAATCGGACGAAAAACTGATAGTGAATTGTAACGTTCAGGGCCTCCTAATGACGATGGAACACTCAAATTGCGTCCCGATTCAATACATCGTCCTCCAGCAGACGAGTCTCCATGGGTCTATTGCTGCCTCGGGCACCTTATGGCCGTTCTGCTGTGAGTCAAAGATTTTCGAATCGGACGAAAAACTGATAGTGAATTGTAACATTCAGGGCCACCTAATGACGATGGACCACACAAATTGCGTCCCGATTCAGTACATCGTCCTCCAGCCGACCTGACTCCATGGGTCTATTGGTGCCTCGGGCACCTTATGGCCGTTCTGCTGTGAGTCTAGATTATCGAATGGGACGAAAAACTGATAGTGAATTGTAACGTTCAGGGCCACCTAATGACGATGGATCACTCAAATTGCGTCCCGATTCAATACATCGTCCTCCAGCAGACTTGTCTCCATGGGTCAATTGCTTCCTCGGGCACCTTATGGCCGTTCTGCTGTGAGTCAAAGATTTTCCAATCGGACGGAAAACTGATAGTGAATTGTAACTTTCAGGGCCACCTAATGACGATGGATCACTCAAATTGCGTCCCGATTCAATACATCGTCCACCAGCCGACTTGTCTCCATGGGTCTATTGCTGCCTCGGGCACCTTTTGGCCGTTCTGCTGTGAGTCAAAGATTTTCGAATCGGACGAAAAACTGATAGTGAATTGTAACGTTCAGGGCCACCTAATGACGATGGATCACTCAAATTGCGTCCCGATTCAATACATCGTCCTCCAGCCGACTTGTCTCCATGGGTCTATTGCTGCCTCGGGCACCTTATGGCCGTTCTGCTGTGAGTCAAAGATTTTCGAAACGGACGAAAAACTGATAGTGAATTGCGTCCCGATTCAATACATCGTCCTCCAGCCGACTTGACTCCATGGGTCTATTGCTGCCTCGGGCACCTTATGGCCGTTCTGCTGTGAGTCTAGATTATCGAATGGGACAAAAAACTGATAGTGAATTGTAACGTTCAACGCCTCCTAATGACGATGGATCACTCAAATTGCGACCCGATTCAATACATCGTCCTCCAGCCGACTTGACTCCATGGGGCTATTGCTGCCTCGGGCACCTTATGGCCGTTCTGCTGTGAGTCAAAGATTTTCCAATCGGACGGAAAACTGATAGTGAATTGTAACTTTCAGGGCCACCTAATGACGATGGATCACTCAAATTGCGTCCCGATTCAATACATCGTCCTCCAGCCGACTTGACTCCATGGGTCTATTGCTGCCTCGGGCACCTTATGGCCGTTCTGCTGTGAGTCTAGATTATCGAATGGGACGAAAAACTGATAGTGAATTGTAACGTTCAGGGCCTCCTAATGACGATGGATCACTCAAATTGCGACCCGATTCAATACATCGTCCTCCAGCCGACTTGACTCCATGGGGCTATTGCTGCCTCGGGCACCTTATGGCCGTTCTGCTGTGAGTCTAGATTATCGAATGGGACGAAAGACTGATAGTGAATTGTAACGTTCAGGGCCTCCTAATGACGATGGATCACTCAAATTGCGTCCCGATTCAATACATCGTCCTCCAGCAGACTTGTCTCCATGGGTCGATTGCTGCCTCGGGCACCTAATGGCCGTTCTGCTGTGAGTCAAAGATTTTCGAATCGGACGAAATACTGATAGTGAATTGTAACATTCAGGGCCACCTAATGACGATGGACCACGCAAATTGCGTCCCGATTCAATACATCGTCCTCCAGCCGAGTTGACTCCATGGGTCTATTGCTGCCTCGGGCACCTTATGGCCGTTCTGCTGTGAATCTAGATTATCGAATGGGACGAAAAACTGATAGTGAATTGTAACGTTCAGGGCCACCTAATGACGATGGATCACTCAAATTGCGTCCTGATTCAATACATCGTCCTCCAGCAAACTTGACTACATGGGCCTATTGCTGCCTCGGGCACCTTATGGCCGTTCTGCTGTGAATCAAAGATTTTCGAAGCGGACGAAAAACTGATAGTGAATTGTAACTTTCAGGGCAACCTAATGACGATGGATCACTCAAATTGCGTCCCGATTCAATACATCGTCCTCCAGCAGACTTGTCTCCATGGGTCGATTGCTGCCTCGGGCACCTAATGGCCGTTCTGCTGTGAGTCAAAGATTTTCGAATCGGACGAAACACTGATAGTGATTTGTAACATTCAGGGGCACCTAATGACGATGGACCACACAAATTGCGTCCCGATTCAGTACATCGTCCACTAGCCGACTTGACTCCATGGGACTATTGCTGCCTCGGGCACCTTATGGCCGTTCTGCTGTGAGTCTAGATTATAGAATGGGATGAAAAACTGATAGTGAATTGTAACGTTCAGGGCCACCTAATGACGATGGATCACTCAAATTGCGTCCCGATTCAATACATCGTCCTCCAGCAGACTTGTCTCCATGGGTCAATTGCAGCCTCGGGCACCTTATGGCAGGCCTGTTGTGACTGAAAGATTTTCGAATCGGACGAAAAACTGATAGTGAATTGTAACGTTCAGGGCCTCCTGATGACGATGGAACACTCAAATTGCGTCCCGATTTAATACATCGTCCTCCAGCAGACTTGTCTCCATGCGTCTATTGCTGCCTCGGGCACCTTATGGCCGTTCTGCTGTGAGTCAAAGATTTTCGAATCGGACGAAAAACTGAAAGTGAATTGTAACGTTCAGGGCCACCTAATGACGATGGATCACTCAAATTGCGTCCCGATTCAATACATCGTCCTCCAGCCGACTTGACTCTATGGGTCTATTGCTGCGTCGGGCACCTTATGGCCGTTCTACTGTGAGTCAAGATTATCGAATTGTAACGTTCAGGGCCACCTAATGACGATGGATCACTCAAATTGCGTCCCGATTCAATACATCGTCCTCCAGCCGACTTGACTCCATGGGTCCATTGCTGACTCGGGCCCCTTATGGCCGTTCTGCTGTGAGTCTAGATTATCGAATGGGACGAAAAACTGATAGTGAATTGTAACGTTCAGGGCCTCCTAATGACGATGAATCACTCAAATTGCGTCCCGATTCAATACATCGTCCTCCAGCCGACTTGACTCCATGGGTCTATTGCTGCCTCGGGCACCTTATGGCCGTTCTGCTGTGAGTCTAGATTATCGAATGGGACGAAAAACTGATAGTGAATTGTAACGTTCAGGGCCTCCTAATGACCATGGATCACTCAAATTGCGTCCCGATTCAATACATCGTCCTCCAGCAGACTTGTCTCCATGGGTCGATTGCTGCCTCGGGCACCTAATGGCCGTTTTACTGTGAGTCAAAGATTTTCGAATCGGACGAAAAACTGATAGTGAATTGTAACATTCAGGGCCACCTAATGACGATGGACCACGCAAATTGCGTCCCGATTCAATACATCGTCCTCCAGCCGAGTTGACTCAATGGGTCTATTGCTGCCTCGGGCACCTTATAGCCGTTCTGCTGTGAATCTAGATTATCGAATAGGACGAAAAACTGATAGTGAATTGTAACGTTCAGGGCCACCTAATGACGATGGATCACTCAAATTGTGTCCCGATTCAATACATCGTCCTCCAGCAGACTTGTCTCCATGGGTCTATTGCTGCTTCGTACACCTTATGGCAGTCCTGCTGTGACTCAAAGATTTTCGAATCGGACGAAAAACTGATAGTGAATTGTAACTTTCAGGGCCACCTAATGACGACGGATCACTCAAATTGCGTCCCGATTCAATACATCGTCCACCAGCCGACTTGTCTCCATGGGTCTATTGCTGCCTCGGGCACCTTATGGCCGTTCTGCTGTGAGTCAAAGATTTTCGAATCGGACGAAAAACTGATAGTGAATTGTAACGTTCAGGGCAACCTAATGACGATGGATCACTCAAATTGCGTCCCGATTCAATACATCGTCCTCCAGCCGACTTTTCTCCATGGGTCTATTGCTGCCTCGGGCACCTTATGGCCGTTCTGCTGTGAGTCAAAGATTTTCATAATCGGACAAAAACTGATAGTGAATTGCGTCCCGATTGAATACATCGTCCTCCAGCCGACTTGACTCCATGGGTCTATTGCTGCCTCGGGCACCTTATGGCCGTTCTGCTGTGAGTCTAGATTATCGAATGGGACAAAAAACTGATAGTGAATTGTAACGTTCAAGGCCTCCTAATGACGATGGATCACTCAAATTGCGTCCCGAATCAATACATCGTCCTCCAGCCGACTTGACTCCATGGGTCTATTGCTGCCTCGGGCACCTTATGGCCGTTCTGCTGTGAGTCTAGATTATCGAATGGGACGAAAAACTGATAGTGAATTGTAACGTTCAGGGCCTCCTAATGACGATGGATCACTCAAATTGCGTCGCGATTCAATACATCGTCCTCCAGCCGACTTGACTCCATGGGTCTATTGCTGCCTCGGGCACCTTATGGCCGTTCTGCTGTGAATCTAGATTATCGAATGGGACGAAAAACTGATAGTGAATTGTAACGTTCAGGGCCACCTTATGACGATGGATCACTCAAATTGCGTCGCGATTCAATACATCGTCCCCAGCCGACTTGTCTCCATGGGTCTATTGCTGCCTCGGGCACCTTATGGCCGTTCTGCTGTGAGTCAAACATTTTCGAATCGGACGAAAAACTGATAGTGATTTGTAACATTCAGGGCCACCTAATGACGATGGACCACACAAATTGCGTCCCGATTCAGTACATCGTCCACTAGCCGACGTGACTCCATGGGACTATTGCTGCCTCGGGCACCTTATGGCCGTTCTGCTGTGAGTCTAGATTATAGAGTGGGATGAAAAACTGATAGTGAATTGTAACGTTCAGGGCCACCTAATGACGATGGATCACTCAAATTGCGTCCCGATTCAATACATCGTCCTCCAGCCGACTTGTCTCCATGCGTCTATTGCTGCCTCAGGCACCTTATGGCCGTTCTGCTGTGAGTCAAAGATTTTCGAATCGGACGAAAAACTGATAGTGAATTGTAACGTTGAGGGCCTCCTAATGACGATGGAACACTCAAATTGCGTCCCGATTCATTGCATCGTCCTCCAGCAGACTTGTCTAAACGCGTCTATTGCTGCCTCGGGCACCTTATGGCCGTTCTGCTGTGAGTCAAAGATTTTCGAATCGGACGAAAAACTGATAGTGAATTGTAACGTTCAGGGCCACCTAATGACGATGGATCACTCAAATTGCGTCCCGACTCAATACATCGTCCTCCAGCCGACTTGACTCCATGGGTCTATTGCTGCCTCGGGCACCTTATGGCCGTTCTGCTGTGAGTCTAGATTATCGAATGGGACGAAAAACTGATAGTGAATTGTAACGTTCAGGGCCTCCTAATGACGATGGATCACTCAAATTGCGTCCCGATTCAATACATCGTCCTCCAGCAGACTTGTCTCCATGGGTCTCTTGCTGCCTCGGGCACCTTATGGCAGGCCTGCTGTGACTCAAAGATTTTCGAATCGGACGAAAAACTGATAGTGAATTGTAACGTTCAGGGCCTCCTAATGACGATGGAACACTCAAATTGCGTCCCGATCATTACATCGTCCTCCAGCAGACTTGTCTAAACGCGTCTATTGCTGCCTCGGGCACCTTATGGCCGTTCTGCTGTGAGTCTAGATTATCGAATGGGACGAAAAACTGATAGTGAATTGTAACGTTCAGGGCCTCCTAATGACGATGGATCACTCTAATTACGTCCCGATTCAATACATCGTCCTCCAGCAGACTTGTCTCCATGGGTCGATTGCTGCCTCGGGCAAGTAATGGCCGTTCTGCTGTGAGTAAAAGATTTTCGAATCGGACGAAAAACTGATAGTGAATTGTAACATTCAGGGCCACCTAATGACGATGGACCACGCAAATTGCGTCCCGAATCAATACATCGTCGTCCAGCCGAGTTGACTCCTTGGGTCTATTGCTGCCTCGGGCACCTTATGGCCGTTCTGCTGTGAGTCAAAGATTTTCGAATCGGACGAAATACTGATAGTGATTTGTAACATTCAGTGCCACCTAATGACGATGGATCACTCAAATTGCGTCCCGAATCAATACATCGTCGTCCAGCCGAGTTGACTCCATGGGTCGATTGCTGCCTCGGGCACCTTATGGCCGTTCTGCTGTGAGTCAAAGATTTTCGAATCGGACGAAAAACTGATAGTGATTTGTAACATTCAGTGCCACCTAATGACGATGGACCACACAAATTGCGTCCCGATTCAGTACATCGTCCACTAGACGACTTGACTCCATGGGACTATTGCTGCCTCGGGCACCTTATGGCCGTTCTGCTGTGAGTCTAGATTATAGAATGGGATGAAAAACTGATAGTGAATTGTAACGTTCAGGGCCACCTTATGACGATGGATCACTCAAATTGCGTCCCGATTCAATACATCGTCCTCCAGCAGACTTGTCTCCATGGGTCTATTGCTGCCTCGGGCACCTTATGGCAGGCCTGCTGTGACTCAAAGATTTTCGAATCGGACGAAAAACTGATAGTTAATTGTAACGTTCAGGGCCTCCTAATGACGATGGAACACTCAAATTGCGTCCCGATTCAATACATCGTCCTCCAGCAGACTTGTCTCCATGCGCCTATTGCTGCCTCGGGCACTTTATGGCCGTTCTGCTGTGAGTCAAAGATTTTCAAATCGGACGAAAAACTGATAGTGAATTGTAACGTTCAGGGCCACCTAATGACGATGGATCACTCAAATTGCGTCCTGATTCAATACATCGTCCTCCAGCAGACTTGACTTCATGGGTCTATTGCTGCCTCGGGCACCTTATGGCCGTTCTGCTGTGAGTCAAAGCTTTTCGAATCTGACGAAAAACTGATAGTGAATTGTAACTTTCAGGGCCACCTAACGACGATGGACCACACAAATTGCGTCCTGATTCAGTACATCGTCCACTAGCCGACCTGACTCCATGGGACTATTGCTGCCTCGGGCACCTTATGGCCGTTCTGCTGTGAGTCTAGATTATAGAATGGGATGAAAAACTGATAGTGAATTGTAACGTTCAGGGCCACCTAATGACGATGGATCACTCAAATTGCGTCCCGATTCAATACATCGTCCTCCAGCAGACTTGTCTCCATGGGTCTATTGCTGCTTCGGGCACCTTATGGCAGGCTTGCTGTGACTCAAAGATTTTCGAATCGGACGAAAAACTGATAGTTAATTGTAACGTTCAGGGCCTCCTAATGACGATGGAACACTCAAATTGCGTCCCGATTCAATACCTCGTCCTCCAGCCGACTTGACTCCATGGGTCTATTGCTGCCTCGGGCACCTTATGGCCTTTCTGCTGTGAGTTTAGATTATCGAATGGGACGAAAAACTGTAAGTGAATTGTAACGTTCAGGGCCTCCTAATGACGATGGATCACTCAAATTGCGTCCCGATTCAATACATCGTCCTCCAGCAGACTTGTCTCCATGGTTCGATTGCTGCCTCGGGCACCTAATGGCCGTTCTGCTGTGAGTCAAAGATTTTCGAACAGCACGAAAAACTGATAGTGAATTGTAACATTCAGGGCCACCTAATGACGCTGGACCACGCAAATTGCGTCCCGATTCAATACATCGTCCTCCGGCCGAGTTGACTCCATGGGTCTATTGCTGCCTCGGGCTCCTTATGGCCGTTCTGCTGTGAATCTAGATGATCGAATGGGACGAAAAACTGATAGTGAATTGTAACGTTCAGGGCCACCTAATGACGATGAATCACTCAAATTGCGTCCCGATTCAATACATCGTCCCCAGCCGACTTGACTCCATGGGACTATTGCTGCCTCGGGCACCTTATGGCCGTTCTGCTGTGAGTCTAGATTATAGAATGGGATGAAAAACCGATAGTGAATTGTAACGTTCAGAGCGACCTAATGACGATGGATCACTCAAATTGCGTCCCGATTCAATACATCGTCCTCCAGCAGACTTGTCTCCATGGGTCTATTGCTGCCTCGGGCACCTTATGGCAGGCCTGCTGTGACTCAAAGATTTTCGAATCGGACGAAAAACTGATAGTGAATTGTAACGTTCAGGGCCTCCTAATGACGATAGAACACTCAAATTGCGTCCCGATTCAATACATCGTCCTCCAGCCGACTTGACTCCATGGGTCTATTGCTGCCTCGGGCACCTTATGGCCGTTCTGCTGTGAGTCTAGATTATCGAATGGGACAAAAAACTGATAGTGAATTGTAACGTTCAGAGCCTCCTAATGACGATGGATCACTCAAATTGCGTCCCGATTCAATACATCGTCCTCCAGCAGACTTGTCTCAATGGGTCTATTGCTGCCTCGGGCACCTTATGGCCGTCCTGCTGTGAGTCTAGATTATCGAATGGGACGAAAAACTGATAGTGAATTGTAACGTTCAGGGCCACCTAATGACGATGGATCTCTCAAATTGCGTCCCGATTCAATACATCGTCCTCCAGCCGACTTGACTCCATGGGTCTATTGCTGCCTCGGGCACCTTTATCCGTTCTGCTGTGAGTCTACATTATCGAATGGGACGAAAAACTGATAGTGAATTGTAACGTTCAGGGCCTCCTAATGACGATGGATCACTCAAATTGCGTCCCGATTCAATACATCGTCCTCCAGCCGACTTGACTCCATGGGTCTATTGCTGCCTCGGGCACCTTATGGCCGTTCTGCTGTGAGTCTAGATTATAGAATGGGATGAAAAACCGATAGTGAATTGTAACGTTCAGGGCGACCTAATGACGATGAATCACTCAAATTGCGTCCCGATTCAATACATCGTCCTCCAGCAGACTTGTCTCCATGGGTCTATTGCTGCCTCGGGCACCTTATGGCCGTCCTGCTGTGAGTCTAGATTATCGAATGGGACGAAAAACTGATAGTGAATTGTAACGTTCAGGGCCACCTAATGACGATGGATCTCTCAAATTGCGTCCCGATTCAATACATCGTCCTCCAGCCGACTTGACTCCATGGGTCTATTGCTGCCTCGGGCACCTTATGGCCGTTCTGCTGTGATTCTAGATTATCGAATGGGACGAAAAACTGATAGTGAATTGTAACGTTCAGGGCCTCCTAATGACGATGGATCACTCAAATTGCGTCCCGATTCAATACATCGTCCTCCAGCCGACTTGACTCCATGGGTCTATTGCTGCCTCGGGCACCTTATGGCCGTTCTGCTGTGAGTCTAGATTATCGAATGGGACGAAAAACTGATTGTGAATTGTAACGTTCAGGGCCTCCTAATGACGATGGATCACTCAAATTGCGTCCCGATTCAATACATCGTCCTCCAGCAGACTTGTCTCCATGGGTCCATTGCTGCCTCGGGCACCTAATGGCCGTTCTGCTGTGAGTCAAAGATTTTCGAATCGGACGAAATACTGATAGTGAATTGTAACATTCAGGGCCACCTAATGACGATTGACCACGCAAATTGCGTCCCGATTCAATACATCATCCTCCAGCCGAGTTGACTCCATGGGTCTATTGCTGCCTCGGGCACCTTATGGCCGTTCTGCTGTGAGTCAAAGATTTTCGAATCGGACGAAAAACTGATAGTGAATTGTATCTTTCAGGGCCACCTAATGACGATGGATCACTCAATTTGCGTCCCGATTCAATACATCGTCCTCCAGCAGACTTGTCTCCATGGGTCGATTGCTGCCTCGGGCACCTTATGGCCGTTCTGCTGTGAGTCAAAGATTTTCGAATCGGACGAAAAACGGATAGTGATTTGTAACATTCAGGGCCACCTAATGACGATGGACCACACAAATTGCGTCCCGATTCAGTACATCGTCCACTAGCCGACTTGACTCCATGGGACTATTGCTGCCTCGGGCACCTTATGGCCGTTCTGCTGTGAGTCTAGATTATAGAATGGGATGAAAAACTGATAGTGAATTGTAACGTTCAGGGCCACCTAATGACGATGGATCACTCAAATTGCGTCCCGATTCAATACATCGTCTTCCAGCAGACTTGTCTCCATGGGTCTATTGCTGCCTCGGGCACCTTATGGCCGTTCTGCTGTGAGTCTAGATTATCGAATGGGACGAAAAACTGATAGTGAATTGTAACGTTCAGGGCCTCCTAATGACGATGGATCACTCAAATTGCGTCCCGATACAATACATCGTCCTCCAGCAGACTTGTCTCCATGGGTCGATTGCTGCCTCGGGCACCTAATGGCCGTTCTGCTGTGAGTCAAAGATTTTCGAATCGGACGAAAAACTGATAGTGATTTGTAACATTCAGTGCCACCTAATGACGATGGACCACACAAATTGCGTCCCGATTCAGTACATCGTCCACTAGCCGACTTGCTCCATGGGACTATTGCTGCCTCGGGCACCTTATGGCCGTTCTGCTGTGAGTCTAGATTATAGAATGGGATGAAAAACTGATAGTGAATTGTAACGTTCAGGACCACCTAATGACGATGGATCACTCAAATTGCGTCCCGATTCAATACATCGTCCTCCAGCAGACTTGTCTCCATGGGTCTATTGCTGCCTCGGGCACCTTATGGCAGGCCTGCTGTGACTCAAAGATTTTCGAATCGGACGAAAAACTGATAGTTAATTGTAACGTTCAGGGCCTCCTAATGACGATGGAACACTCAAATTGCGTCCCGATTCAATACATCGTCCTCCAGCAGACTTGTCTCCATGCGCCTATTGCTGCTTCGGGCACCTTATGGCAGGCTAGCTGTGACTCAAAGATTTTCGAATCGGATGAAAAACTGATAGTGAATTGTAACGTTCAGGGCCTCCTAATGACGATGGAACACTCAAATTGCGTCCCGATTCAATACATCGTCCTCCAGCAGCCTTGCCTCCATGGGTCGATTGCTGCCTCGGGCACCTAATGGCCGTTCTGCTGTGAGTCAAAGATTTTCGAACCGCACGAAAAACTGATAGTGAATTGTAACATTCAGGGCCACCTAATGACGCTGGACCACGCAAATTGCGTCCTGATTCAATACATCGTCCTCCAGCAGACTTGACTTCATGGGTCTATTGCTGCCTCGGGCACCTTATGGCCGTTCTGCTGTGAGTCAAAGATTTTCGAATCTGACGAAAAACTGATAGTGAATTGTAACTTTCAGGGCCACCTAATGACGATGGACCACACAAATTGCGTCCTGATTCAGTACATCGTCCACTAGCCGACCTGACTCCATGGGTCTATTGCTGCCTCGGGCACCTTATGGCCGTTCTGCTGTGAGACTAGATTATCGAATGGGACGAAAAACTGATAGTGAATTGTAACGTTCAGGGCCTCCTAATGACGATGGATCACTCAAATTGCGTCCCGATTCAATACATCGTCCTCCAGCAGACTTGTCTCCATGGGTCGATTGCTGCCTCGGGCACCTAATGGCCCTTCTGCTGTGAGTCAAAGATTTTCGAACCGCACGAAAAACTGATAGTGAATTGTAACATTCAGGGCCACCTAATGACGCTGGACCACGCAAATTGCGTCCCGATTCAATACATCGTCCTCCAGCCGAGTTGACTCCATGGGTCTATTGCTGCCTCGGGCACCTTATGGCCGTTCTGCTGTGAGTCTAGATTATAGAATGGGATGAAAAACCGATAGTGAATTGTAACGTTCAGGGCGACCTAATGACGATGGATCACTCAAATTGCGTCCCGATTCAATACATCGTCCTCCAGCCGACTTGACTCCATGGGTCTATTGCTGCCTCGGGCACCTTATGGCCGTTCTGCTGAGAGGCTAGATTATCGAATGGGACGAAAAACTGATAGTGAATTGTAACGTTCAGGGCCTCCTAATGACGATGGATCACTCAAATTGCGTCCCGATTCAATACATCGTCCTCCAGCAGACTTGTCTCCATGGGTCGATTGCTGCCTCGGGCACCTAATGGCCGTTCTGCTGTGAGTCAAAGATTTTCGAACCGCACGAAAAACTGATAGTGAATTGTAACGTTCAGGGCCACCTAATGACGATGAATCACTCAAATTGCGTCCCGATTCAATACATCGTCCCCAGCCGACTTGACTCCATGGGACTATTGCTGCCTCGGGCACCTTATGGCAGGCCTGCTGTGACTCAAAGATTTTCGAATCGGACGAAAAACTGATAGTGAATTGTAACGTTCAGGGCCTCCTAATGACGATGGAACACTCAAATTGCGTCCCGATTCAATACATCGTCCTCCAGCCGACTTGACTCCATGGGTCTATTGCTGCCTCGGGCACCTTATGGCCGTTCTGCTGTGAGTCTAGATTAACGAATGGGACAAAAAACTGATAGTGAATTGTAACGTTCAGGGCCTCCTAATGACGATGGAACACTCAAATTGCGTCCCGATTCAATACATCGTCCTCCAGCCGACTTGACTCCAAGGGTCTATTGCAGCCTCGGGCACCTTATGGCCGTTCTGCTGTGAGTCTAGATTAACGAATGGGACAAAAAACTGATAGTGAATTGTAACGTTCAGGGCCTCCTAATGACGATGGATCACTCAAATTGCGTCCCGATTCAATACATCGTCCTCCAGCAGACTTGTCTCAATGGGTCTATTGCTGCCTCGGGCACCTTATGGCCGTCCTGCTGTGAGTCTAGATTATCGAATGGGACGAAAAACTGATAGTGAATTGTAACGTTCAGGGCCACCTAATGACGATGGATCTCTCAAATTGCGTCCCGATTCAATACATCGTCCTCCAGCCGACTTGACTCCATGGGTCTATTGCTGCCTCGGGCACCTTATGGCCGTTCTGCTGTGAGTCTAGGTTATCGAATGGGACGAAAAACTGATAGTGAATTGTAACGTTCAGGGCCTCCTAATGACGATGGATCACTCAAATTGCGTCCCGATTCAATACATCGTCCTCCAGCCGACTTGACTCCATGGGTCTATTGCTGCCTCGGGCACCTTATTGCCGTTCTGCTGTGAGTCTAGATTATAGAATGGGATGAAAAACCGATAGTGAATTGTAACGTTCAGGGCGACCTAATGACGATGGATCACTCAAATTGCGTCCCGATTCAATACATCGTCCTCCAGCAGACTTGTCTCCATGGGTCTATTGCTGCCTCGGGCACCTTATGGGAGGCCTGCTGTGACTCAAAGATTTTCGAATCGGACGAAAAACTGATAGTGAATTGTAACGTTCAGGGCCTCCTAATGACGATGGAACACTCAATTTGCGTCCCGATTCAATACATCGTCCTCCAGCAGACTTGTCTCCATGGGTCGATTGCTGCCTCGGGCACCTTATGGCCGTTCTGCTGTGAGTCAAAGATTTTCGAATCGGACGAAAAACGGATAGTGATTTGTAACATTCAGGGCCACCTAATGACGATGGACCACACAAATTGCGTCCCGATTCAGTACATCGTCCACTAGCCGACTTGACTCCATGGGACTATTGCTGCCTCGGGCACCTTATGGCCGTTCTGCTGTGAGTCTAGATTATAGAATGGGATGAAAAACTGATAGTGAATTGTAACGTTCAGGGCCACCTAATGACGATGGATCACTCAAATTGCGTCCCGATTCAATACATCGTCTTCCAGCAGACTTGTCTCCATGGGTCTATTGCTGCCTCGGGCACCTTATGGCCGTTCTGCTGTGAGTCTAGATTATCGAATGGGACGAAAAACTGATAGTGAATTGTAACGTTCAGGGCCTCCTAATGACGATGGATCACTCAAATTGCGTCCCGATACAATACATCGTCCTCCAGCAGACTTGTCTCCATGGGTCGATTGCTGCCTCGGGCACCTAATGGCCGTTCTGCTGTGAGTCAAAGATTTTCGAATCGGACGAAAAACTGATAGTGATTTGTAACATTCAGTGCCACCTAATGACGATGGACCACACAAATTGCGTCCCGATTCAGTACATCGTCCACTAGCCGACTTGCTCCATGGGACTATTGCTGCCTCGGGCACCTTATGGCCGTTCTGCTGTGAGTCTAGATTATAGAATGGGATGAAAAACTGATAGTGAATTGTAACGTTCAGGACCACCTAATGACGATGGATCACTCAAATTGCGTCCCGATTCAATACATCGTCCTCCAGCAGACTTGTCTCCATGGGTCTATTGCTGCCTCGGGCACCTTATGGCAGGCCTGCTGTGACTCAAAGATTTTCGAATCGGACGAAAAACTGATAGTTAATTGTAACGTTCAGGGCCTCCTAATGACGATGGAACACTCAAATTGCGTCCCGATTCAATACATCGTCCTCCAGCAGACTTGTCTCCATGCGCCTATTGCTGCTTCGGGCACCTTATGGCAGGCTAGCTGTGACTCAAAGATTTTCGAATCGGATGAAAAACTGATAGTGAATTGTAACGTTCAGGGCCTCCTAATGACGATGGAACACTCAAATTGCGTCCCGATTCAATACATCGTCCTCCAGCAGCCTTGTCTCCATGGGTCGATTGCTGCCTCGGGCACCTAATGGCCGTTCTGCTGTGAGTCAAAGATTTTCGAACCGCACGAAAAACTGATAGTGAATTGTAACATTCAGGGCCACCTAATGACGCTGGACCACGCAAATTGCGTCCTGATTCAATACATCGTCCTCCAGCAGACTTGACTTCATGGGTCTATTGCTGCCTCGGGCACCTTATGGCCGTTCTGCTGTGAGTCAAAGATTTTCGAATCTGACGAAAAACTGATAGTGAATTGTAACTTTCAGGGCCACCTAATGACGATGGACCACACAAATTGCGTCCTGATTCAGTACATCGTCCACTAGCCGACCTGACTCCATGGGTCTATTGCTGCCTCGGGCACCTTATGGCCGTTCTGCTGTGAGTCTACATTATCGAATGGGACGAAAAACTGATAGTGAATTGTAACGTTCAGGGCCTCCTAATGACGATGGATCACTCAAATTGCGTCCCGATTCAATACATCGTCCTCCAGCCGACTTGACTCCATGGGTCTATTGCTGCCTCGGGCACCTTATGGCCGTTCTGCTGTGAGTCTAGATTATAGAATGGGATGAAAAACCGATAGTGAATTGTAACGTTCAGGGCGACCTAATGACGATGAATCACTCAAATTGCGTCCCGATTCAATACATCGTCCTCCAGCAGACTTGTCTCCATGGGTCTATTGCTGCCTCGGGCACCTTATGGCCGTCCTGCTGTGAGTCTAGATTATCGAATGGGACGAAAAACTGATAGTGAATTGTAACGTTCAGGGCCACCTAATGACGATGGATCTCTCAAATTGCGTCCCGATTCAATACATCGTCCTCCAGCCGACTTGACTCCATGGGTCTATTGCTGCCTCGGGCACCTTATGGCCGTTCTGCTGTGATTCTAGATTATCGAATGGGACGAAAAACTGATAGTGAATTGTAACGTTCAGGGCCTCCTAATGACGATGGATCACTCAAATTGCGTCCCGATTCAATACATCGTCCTCCAGCCGACTTGACTCCATGGGTCTATTGCTGCCTCGGGCACCTTATGGCCGTTCTGCTGTGAGTCTAGATTATCGAATGGGACGAAAAACTGATAGTGAATTGTAACGTTCAGGGCCTCCTAATGACGATGGATCACTCAAATTGCGTCCCGATTCAATACTTCGTCCTCCAGCAGACTTGTCTCCATGGGTCGATTGCTGCCTCGGGCACCTAATGGCCGTTCTGCTGTGAGTCAAAGATTTTCGAATCGGACGAAATACTGATAGTGAATTGTAACATTCAGGGCCACCTAATGACGATTGACCACGCAAATTGCGTCCCGATTCAATACATCATCCTCCAGCCGAGTTGACTCCATGGGTCTATTGCTGCCTCGGGCACCTTATGGCCGTTCTGCTGTGAGTCAAAGATTTTCGAATCGGACGAAAAACTGATAGTGAATTGTATCTTTCAGGGCCACCTAATGACGATGGATCACTCAATTTGCGTCCCGATTCAATACATCGTCCTCCAGCAGACTTGTCTCCATGGGTCGATTGCTGCCTCGGGCACCTTATGGCCGTTCTGCTGTGAGTCAAAGATTTTCGAATCGGACGAAAAACGGATAGTGATTTGTAACATTCAGGGCCACCTAATGACGATGGACCACACAAATTGCGTCCCGATTCAGTACATCGTCCACTAGCCGACTTGACTCCATGGGACTATTGCTGCCTCGGGCACCTTATGGCCGTTCTGCTGTGAGTCTAGATTATAGAATGGGATGAAAAACTGATAGTGAATTGTAACGTTCAGGGCCACCTAATGACGATGGATCACTCAAATTGCGTCCCGATTCAATACATCGTCTTCCAGCAGACTTGTCTCCATGGGTCTATTGCTGCCTCGGGCACCTTATGGCCGTTCTGCTGTGAGTCTAGATTATCGAATGGGACGAAAAACTGATAGTGAATTGTAACGTTCAGGGCCTCCTAATGACGATGGATCACTCAAATTGCGTCCCGATACAATACATCGTCCTCCAGCAGACTTGACTCCATGGGTCTATTGCTGCCTCGGGCACCTTATGGCCGTTCTGCTGTGAGTCTAGATTAACGAATGGGACAAAAAACTGATAGTGAATTGTAACGTTCAGGGCCTCCTAATGACGATGGAACACTCAAATTGCGTCCCGATTCAATACATCGTCCTCCAGCCGACTTGACTCCAAGGGTCTATTGCAGCCTCGGGCACCTTATGGCCGTTCTGCTGTGAGTCTAGATTAACGAATGGGACAAAAAACTGATAGTGAATTGTAACGTTCAGGGCCTCCTAATGACGATGGATCACTCAAATTGCGTCCCGATTCAATACATCGTCCTCCAGCAGACTTGTCTCAATGGGTCTATTGCTGCCTCGGGCACCTTATGGCCGTCCTGCTGTGAGTCTAGATTATCGAATGGGACGAAAAACTGATAGTGAATTGTAACGTTCAGGGCCACCTAATGACGATGGATCTCTCAAATTGCGTCCCGATTCAATACATCGTCCTCCAGCCGACTTGACTCCATGGGTCTATTGCTGCCTCGGGCACCTTATGGCCGTTCTGCTGTGAGTCTAGGTTATCGAATGGGACGAAAAACTGATAGTGAATTGTAACGTTCAGGGCCTCCTAATGACGATGGATCACTCAAATTGCGTCCCGATTCAATACATCGTCCTCCAGCCGACTTGACTCCATGGGTCTATTGCTGCCTCGGGCACCTTATTGCCGTTCTGCTGTGAGTCTAGATTATAGAATGGGATGAAAAACCGATAGTGAATTGTAACGTTCAGGGCGACCTAATGACGATGGATCACTCAAATTGCGTCCCGATTCAATACATCGTCCTCCAGCAGACTTGTCTCCATGGGTCTATTGCTGCCTCGGGCACCTTATGGGAGGCCTGCTGTGACTCAAAGATTTTCGAATCGGACGAAAAACTGATAGTGAATTGTAACGTTCAGGGCCTCCTAATGACGATGGAACACTCAATTTGCGTCCCGATTCAATACATCGTCCTCCAGCAGACTTGTCTCCATGGGTCGATTGCTGCCTCGGGCACCTTATGGCCGTTCTGCTGTGAGTCAAAGATTTTCGAATCGGACGAAAAACGGATAGTGATTTGTAACATTCAGGGCCACCTAATGACGATGGACCACACAAATTGCGTCCCGATTCAGTACATCGTCCACTAGCCGACTTGACTCCATGGGACTATTGCTGCCTCGGGCACCTTATGGCCGTTCTGCTGTGAGTCTAGATTATAGAATGGGATGAAAAACTGATAGTGAATTGTAACGTTCAGGGCCACCTAATGACGATGGATCACTCAAATTGCGTCCCGATTCAATACATCGTCTTCCAGCAGACTTGTCTCCATGGGTCTATTGCTGCCTCGGGCACCTTATGGCCGTTCTGCTGTGAGTCTAGATTATCGAATGGGACGAAAAACTGATAGTGAATTGTAACGTTCAGGGCCTCCTAATGACGATGGATCACTCAAATTGCGTCCCGATACAATACATCGTCCTCCAGCAGACTTGTCTCCATGGGTCGATTGCTGCCTCGGGCACCTAATGGCCGTTCTGCTGTGAGTCAAAGATTTTCGAATCGGACGAAAAACTGATAGTGATTTGTAACATTCAGTGCCACCTAATGACGATGGACCACACAAATTGCGTCCCGATTCAGTACATCGTCCACTAGCCGACTTGCTCCATGGGACTATTGCTGCCTCGGGCACCTTATGGCCGTTCTGCTGTGAGTCTAGATTATAGAATGGGATGAAAAACTGATAGTGAATTGTAACGTTCAGGACCACCTAATGACGATGGATCACTCAAATTGCGTCCCGATTCAATACATCGTCCTCCAGCAGACTTGTCTCCATGGGTCTATTGCTGCCTCGGGCACCTTATGGCAGGCCTGCTGTGACTCAAAGATTTTCGAATCGGACGAAAAACTGATAGTTAATTGTAACGTTCAGGGCCTCCTAATGACGATGGAACACTCAAATTGCGTCCCGATTCAATACATCGTCCTCCAGCAGACTTGTCTCCATGCGCCTATTGCTGCTTCGGGCACCTTATGGCAGGCTAGCTGTGACTCAAAGATTTTCGAATCGGATGAAAAACTGATAGTGAATTGTAACGTTCAGGGCCTCCTAATGACGATGGAACACTCAAATTGCGTCCCGATTCAATACATCGTCCTCCAGCAGCCTTGTCTCCATGGGTCGATTGCTGCCTCGGGCACCTAATGGCCGTTCTGCTGTGAGTCAAAGATTTTCGAACCGCACGAAAAACTGATAGTGAATTGTAACATTCAGGGCCACCTAATGACGCTGGACCACGCAAATTGCGTCCTGATTCAATACATCGTCCTCCAGCAGACTTGACTTCATGGGTCTATTGCTGCCTCGGGCACCTTATGGCCGTTCTGCTGTGAGTCAAAGATTTTCGAATGTGACGAAAAACTGATAGTGAATTGTAACTTTCAGGGCCACCTAATGACGATGGACCACACAAATTGCGTCCTGATTCAGTACATCGTCCACTAGCCGACCTGACTCCATGGGTCTATTGCTGCCTCGGGCACCTTATGGCCGTTCTGCTGTGAGTCTACATTATCGAATGGGACGAAAAACTGATAGTGAATTGTAACGTTCAGGGCCTCCTAATGACGATGGATCACTCAAATTGCGTCCCGATTCAATACATCGTCCTCCAGCCGACTTGACTCCATGGGTCTATTGCTGCCTCGGGCACCTTATGGCCGTTCTGCTGTGAGTCTAGATTATAGAATGGGACGAAAAACCGATAGTGAATTGTAACGTTCAGGGCGACCTAATGACGATGAATCACTCAAATTGCGTCCCGATTCAATACATCGTCCTCCAGCAGACTTGTCTCCATGGGTCTATTGCTGCCTCGGGCACCTTATGGCCGTCCTGCTGTGAGTCTAGATTATCGAATGGGACGAAAAACTGATAGTGAATTGTAACGTACAGGGCCACCTAATGACGATGGATCTCACAAATTGCGTCCCGATTCAATACATCGTCCTCCAGCCGACTTGACTCCATGGGTCTATTGCTGCCTCGGGCACCTTATGGCCGTTCTGCTGTGATTCTAGATTATCGAATGGGACGAAAAACTGATAGTGAATTGTAACGTTCAGGCCCTCCTAATGACGATGGATCACTCAAATTGCGTCCCGATTCAATACATCGTCCTCCAGCCGACTTGACTCCATGGGTCTATTGCTGCCTCGGGCACCTTATGGCCGTTCTGCTGTGAGTCAAAGATTTTCGAATCGGACGAAAAACTGATAGTGAATTGTATCTTTCAGGGCCACCTAATGACGATGGATCACTCAATTTGCGTCCCGATTCAATACATCGTCCTCCAGCAGACTTGTCTCCATGGGTCGATTGCTGCCTCGGGCACCTTATGGCCGTTCTGCTGTGAGTCAAAGATTTTCGAATCGGACGAAAAACGGATAGTGATTTGTAACATTCAGGGCCACCTAATGACGATGGACCACACAAATTGCGTCCCGATTCAGTACATCGTCCACTAGCCGACTTGACTCCATGGGACTATTGCTGCCTCGGGCACCTTATGGCCGTTCTGCTGTGAGTCTAGATTATAGAATGGGATGAAAAACTGATAGTGAATTGTAACGTTCAGGGCCACCTAATGACGATGGATCACTCAAATTGCGTCCCGATTCAATACATCGTCTTCCAGCAGACTTGTCTCCATGGGTCTATTGCTGCCTCGGGCACCTTATGGCCGTTCTGCTGTGAGTCTAGATTATCGAATGGGACGAAAAACTGATAGTGAATTGTAACGTTCAGGGCCTCCTAATGACGATGGATCACTCAAATTGCGTCCCGATACAATACATCGTCCTCCAGCAGACTTGTCTCCATGGGTCGATTGCTGCCTCGGGCACCTAATGGCCGTTCTGCTGTGAGTCAAAGATTTTCGAATCGGACGAAAAACTGATAGTGATTTGTAACATTCAGTGCCACCTAATGACGATGGACCACACAAATTGCGTCCCGATTCAGTACATCGTCCACTAGCCGACTTGCTCCATGGGACTATTGCTGCCTCGGGCACCTTATGGCCGTTCTGCTGTGAGTCTAGATTATAGAATGGGATGAAAAACTGATAGTGAATTGTAACGTTCAGGACCACCTAATGACGATGGATCACTCAAATTGCGTCCCGATTTAATACATCGTCCTCCAGCAGACTTGTCTCCATGGGTCTATTGCTGCCTCGGGCACCTTATGGCAGGCCTGCTGTGACTCAAAGATTTTCGAATCGGACGAAAAACTGATAGTTAATTGTAACGTTCAGGGCCTCCTAATGACGATGGAACACTCAAATTGCGTCCCGATTCAATACATCGTCCTCCAGCAGACTTGTCTCCATGCGCCTATTGCTGCTTCGGGAACCTTATGGCAGGCTAGCTGTGACTCAAAGATTTTCGAATCGGATGAAAAACTGATAGTGAATTGTAACGTTCAGGGCCTCCTAATGACGATGGAACACTCAAATTGCGTCCCGATTCAATACATCGTCCTCCAGCAGCCTTGTCTCCATGGGTCGATTGCTGCCTCGGGCACCTAATGGCCGTTCTGCTGTGAGTCAAAGATTTTCGAACCGCACGAAAAACTGATAGTGAATTGTAACATTCAGGGCCACCTAATGACGCTGGACCACGCAAATTGCGTCCTGATTCAATACATCGTCCTCCAGCAGACTTGACTTCATGGGTCTATTGCTGCCTCGGGCACCTTATGGCCGTTCTGCTGTGAGTCAAAGATTTTCGAATCTGACGAAAAACTGATAGTGAATTGTAACTTTCAGGGCCACCTAATGACGATGGACCACACAAATTGCGTCCTGATTCAGTACATCGTCCACTAGCCGACCTGACTACATGGGTCTATTGCTGCCTCGGGCACCTTATGGCCGTTCTGCTGTGAGTCTAGATTATAGAATGGGATGAAAAACCGATAGTGAATTGTAACGTTCAGGGCGACCTAATGACGATGGATCACTCAAATTGCGTCCCGATTCAATACATCGTCCTCCAGCCGACTTGACTCCATGGGTCTATTGCTGCCTCGGGCACCTTATGGCCGTTCTGCTGAGAGGCTAGATTATCGAATGGGACGAAAAACTGATAGTGAATTGTAACGTTCAGGGCCTCCTAATGACGATGGATCACTCAAATTGCGTCCCGATTCAATACATCGTCCTCCAGCAGACTTGTCTCCATGGGTCGATTGCTGCCTCGGGCACCTAATGGCCGTTCTGCTGTGAGTCAAAGATTTTCGAACCGCACGAAAAACTGATAGTGAATTGTAACGTTCAGGGCCACCTAATGACGATGAATCACTCAAATTGCGTCCCGATTCAATACATCGTCCCCAGCCGACTTGACTCCATGGGACTATTGCTGCCTCAGGCACCTTATGGCAGGCCTGCTGTGACTCAAAGATTTTCGAATCGGACGAAAAACTGATAGTGAATTGTAACGTTCAGGGCCTCCTAATGACGATGGAACACTCAAATTGCGTCCCGATTCAATACATCGTCCTCCAGCCGACTTGACTCCATGGGCCTATTGCTGCCTCGGGCACCTTATGGCCGTTCTGCTGTGAGTCTAGATTAACGAATGGGACAAAAAACTGATAGTGAATTGTAACGTTCAGGGCCTCCTAATGACGATGGAACACTCAAATTGCGTCCCGATTCAATACATCGTCCTCCAGCCGACTTGACTCCAAGGGTCTATTGCAGCCTCGGGCACCTTATGGCCGTTCTGCTGTGAGTCTAGATTAACGAATGGGACAAAAAACTGATAGTGAATTGTAACGTTCAGGGCCTCCTAATGACGATGGATCACTCAAATTGCGTCCCGATTCAATACATCGTCCTCCAGCAGACTTGTCTCAATGGGTCTATTGCTGCCTCGGGCACCTTATGGCCGTCCTGCTGTGAGTCTAGATTATCGAATGGGACGAAAAACTGATAGTGAATTGTAACGTTCAGGGCCACCTAATGACGATGGATCTCTCAAATTGCGTCCCGATTCAATACATCGTCCTCCAGCCGACTTGACTCCATGGGTCTATTGCTGCCTCGGGCACCTTATGGCCGTTCTGCTGTGAGTCTAGGTTATCGAATGGGACGAAAAACTGATAGTGAATTGTAACGTTCAGGGCCTCCTAATGACGATGGATCACTCAAATTGCGTCCCGATTCAATACATCGTCCTCCAGCCGACTTGACTCCATGGGTCTATTGCTGCCTCGGGCACCTTATTGCCGTTCTGCTGTGAGTCTAGATTATAGAATGGGATGAAAAACCGATAGTGAATTGTAACGTTCAGGGCGACCTAATGACGATGGATCACTCAAATTGCGTCCCGATTCAATACATCGTCCTCCAGCAGACTTGTCTCCATGGGTCTATTGCTGCCTCGGGCACCTTATGGGAGGCCTGCTGTGACTCAAAGATTTTCGAATCGGACGAAAAACTGATAGTGAATTGTAACGTTCAGGGCCTCCTAATGACGATGGAACACTCAATTTGCGTCCCGATTCAATACATCGTCCTCCAGCAGACTTGTCTCCATGGGTCGATTGCTGCCTCGGGCACCTTATGGCCGTTCTGCTGTGAGTCAAAGATTTTCGAATCGGACGAAAAACGGATAGTGATTTGTAACATTCAGGGCCACCTAATGACGATGGACCACACAAATTGCGTCCCGATTCAGTACATCGTCCACTAGCCGACTTGACTCCATGGGACTATTGCTGCCTCGGGCACCTTATGGCCGTTCTGCTGTGAGTCTAGATTATAGAATGGGATGAAAAACTGATAGTGAATTGTAACGTTCAGGGCCACCTAATGACGATGGATCACTCAAATTGCGTCCCGATTCAATACATCGTCTTCCAGCAGACTTGTCTCCATGGGTCTATTGCTGCCTCGGGCACCTTATGGCCGTTCTGCTGTGAGTCTAGATTATCGAATGGGACGAAAAACTGATAGTGAATTGTAACGTTCAGGGCCTCCTAATGACGATGGATCACTCAAATTGCGTCCCGATACAATACATCGTCCTCCAGCAGACTTGTCTCCATGGGTCGATTGCTGCCTCGGGCACCTAATGGCCGTTCTGCTGTGAGTCAAAGATTTTCGAATCGGACGAAAAACTGATAGTGATTTGTAACATTCAGTGCCACCTAATGACGATGGACCACACAAATTGCGTCCCGATTCAGTACATCGTCCACTAGCCGACTTGCTCCATGGGACTATTGCTGCCTCGGGCACCTTATGGCCGTTCTGCTGTGAGTCTAGATTATAGAATGGGATGAAAAACTGATAGTGAATTGTAACGTTCAGGACCACCTAATGACGATGGATCACTCAAATTGCGTCCCGATTCAATACATCGTCCTCCAGCAGACTTGTCTCCATGGGTCTATTGCTGCCTCGGGCACCTTATGGCAGGCCTGCTGTGACTCAAAGATTTTCGAATCGGACGAAAAACTGATAGTTAATTGTAACGTTCAGGGCCTCCTAATGACGATGGAACACTCAAATTGCGTCCCGATTCAATACATCGTCCTCCAGCAGCCTTGTCTCCATGGGTCGATTGCTGCCTCGGGCACCTAATGGCCGTTCTGCTGTGAGTCAAAGATTTTCGAACCGCACGAAAAACTGATAGTGAATTGTAACATTCAGGGCCACCTAATGACGCTGGACCACGCAAATTGCGTCCTGATTCAATACATCGTCCTCCAGCAGACTTGACTTCATGGGTCTATTGCTGCCTCGGGCACCTTATGGCCGTTCTGCTGTGAGTCAAAGATTTTCGAATGTGACGAAAAACTGATAGTGAATTGTAACTTTCAGGGCCACCTAATGACGATGGACCACACAAATTGCGTCCTGATTCAGTACATCGTCCACTAGCCGACCTGACTCCATGGGTCTATTGCTGCCTCGGGCACCTTATGGCCGTTCTGCTGTGAGACTAGATTATCGAATGGGACGAAAAACTGATAGTGAATTGTAACGTTCAGGGCCTCCTAATGACGATGGATCACTCAAATTGCGTCCCGATTCAATACATCGTCCTCCAGCAGACTTGTCTCCATGGGTCGATTGCTGCCTCGGGCACCTAATGGCCGTTCTGCTGTGAGTCAAAGATTTTCGAACCGCACGAAAAACTGATAGTGAATTGTAACGTTCAGGGCCACCTAATGACGATGAATCACTCAAATTGCGTCCCGATTCAATACATCGTCCCCAGCCGACTTGACTCCATGGGACTATTGCTGCCTCGGGCACCTTATGGCAGGCCTGCTGTGACTCAAAGATTTTCGAATCGGACGAAAAACTGATAGTGAATTGTAACGTTCAGGGCCTCCTAATGACGATGGAACACTCAAATTGCGTCCCGATTCAATACATCGTCCTCCAGCCGACTTGACTCCATGGGTCTATTGCTGCCTCGGGCACCTTATGGCCGTTCTGCTGTGAGTCTAGATTAACGAATGGGACAAAAAACTGATAGTGAATTGTAACGTTCAGGGCCTCCTAATGACGATGGAACACTCAAATTGCGTCCCGATTCAATACATCGTCCTCCAGCCGACTTGACTCCAAGGGTCTATTGCAGCCTCGGGCACCTTATGGCCGTTCTGCTGTGAGTCTAGATTAACGAATGGGACAAAAAACTGATAGTGAATTGTAACGTTCAGGGCCTCCTAATAACGATGGATCACTCAAATTGCGTCCCGATTCAATACATCGTCCTCCAGCAGACTTGTCTCAATGGGTCTATTGCTGCCTCGGGCACCTTATGGCCGTCCTGCTGTGAGTCTAGATTATCGAATGGGACGAAAAACTGATAGTGAATTGTAACGTTCAGGGCCACCTAATGACGATGGATCTCTCAAATTGCGTCCCGATTCAATACATCGTCCTCCAGCCGACTTGACTCCATGGGTCTATTGCTGCCTCGGGCACCTTATGGCCGTTCTGCTGTGAGTCTAGGTTATCGAATGGGACGAAAAACTGATAGTGAATTGTAACGTTCAGGGCCTCCTAATGACGATGGATCACTCAAATTGCGTCCCGATTCAATACATCGTCCTCCAGCCGACTTGACTCCATGGGTCTATTGCTGCCTCGGGCACCTTATTGCCGTTCTGCTGTGAGTCTAGATTATAGAATGGGATGAAAAACCGATAGTGAATTGTAACGTTCAGGGCGACCTAATGACGATGGATCACTCAAATTGCGTCCCGATTCAATACATCGTCCTCCAGCAGACTTGTCTCCATGGGTCTATTGCTGCCTCGGGCACCTTATGGGAGGCCTGCTGTGACTCAAAGATTTTCGAATCGGACGAAAAACTGATAGTGAATTGTAACGTTCAGGGCCTCCTAATGACGATGGAACACTCAAATTGCGTCCCGATTCAATACATCGTCCTCCAGCCGACTTGACTCCATGGGTCTATTGCTGCCTTGGGCACCTTATGGCCGTTCTGCTGTGAGTCTAGATTATCGAATGGGACAAAAAACTGATAGTGAATTGTAACGTTCAGGGCCTCCTAATGACGATGGATCACTCAAATTGCGTCCCGATTCAATACATCGTCCTCCAGCAGACTTGTCTCAATGGGTCTATTGCTGCCTCGGGCACCTTATGGCCGTCCTGCTGTGAGTCTAGATTATCGAATGGGACGAAAAACTGATAGTGAATTGTAACGTTCAGGGCCACCTAATGACGATGGATCTCTCAAATTGCGTCCCGATTCAATACATCGTCCTCCAGCCGACTTGACTCCATGGGTCGATTGCTGCCTCGGGCACCTTATGGCCGTTCTGCTGTGAGTCTAGATAATCGAATGGGACGAAAAACTGATAGTGAATTGTAACGTTCAGGGCCTCCTAATGACGATGGATCACTCAAATTGCGTCCCGATTCAATACATCGTCCTCCAGCCGACTTGACTCCATGGGTCTATTGCTGCCTCGGGCACCTTATGGCCGTTCTGCTGTGAGTCTAGATTATCGAATGGGACGAAAAACTGATAGTGAATTGTAACGTTCAGGGCCTCCTAATGACGATGGATCACTCAAATTGCGTCCCGATTCAATACATCGTCCTCCAGCAGACTTGTCTCCATGGGTCGATTGCTGCCTCGGGCACCTAATGGCCGTTCTGCTGTGAGTCAAAGATTTTCGAATCGGACGAAATACTGATAGTGAATTGTAACATTCAGGGCCACCTAATGACGATTGACCACGCAAATTGCGTCCCGATTCAATACATCATCCTCCAGCCGAGTTGACTCCATGGGTCTACTGCTGCCTCGGGCACCTTATGGCCGTTCTGCTGTGAGTCAAAGATTTTCGAATCGGACGAAAAACTGATAGTGAATTGAAACATTCAGGGCCACCTAATGACGATGGACCACGCAAATTGCGTCCCGATTCTATACATCGTCCTCCAGCCGAGTTGACTCCATGGGACTATTGCTGCCTCGGGCTCCTTATGGCCGTTCTGCTGTGAATCTAGATTATCGAATGGGACGAAAAACTGATAGTGAATTGTAACGTTCAGGGCCACCTAATGACGAAGGATCACTCAAATTGCGTCCTGATTCAATACATCGTCCTCCAGCAAACTTGACTTCATGGGCCTATTGCTGCCTCGGGCACCTTATGGCCGTTCTGCTGTGAATCAAAGATTTTCGAAGCGGACGAAAAACTGATAGTGAATTGTAACTTTCAGGGCAACCTAATGACGATGGATCACTCAAATTGCGTCCCGATTCAATACATCGTCCTCCAGCAGACTTGTCTCCATGGGTCGATTGCTGCCTCGGGCACCTAATGGCCGTTCTGCTGTGAGTCAAAGATTTTCGAATCGGACGAAAAACTGATAGTGATTTGTAACATTCAGGGCCACCTAATGACGATGGACCACACAAATTGCGTCCCGATTCAGTACATCGTCCACTAGCCGACTTGACTCCATGGGACTATTGCTGCCTCGGGCACCTTATGGCCGTTCTGCTGTGAGTCTAGATTATAGAATGGGATGAAAAACTGATAGTGAATTGTAACGTTCAGGGCCACCTAATGACGATGGATCACTCAAATTGCGTCCCGATTCAATACATCGTCCTCCAGCAGACTTGTCTCCATGGGTCAATTGCTGCCTCGGGCACCTTATGGCAGGCCTGTTGTGACTGAAAGATTTTCGAATCGGACGAAAAACTGATAGTGAATTGTAACGTTCAGGGCCTCCTGATGACGATGGAACACTCAAATTGCGTCCCGATTTAATACATCGTCCTCCAGCAGAATTGTCTCCATGCGTCTATTGCTGCCTCGGGCACCTTATGGCCGTTCTGCTGTGAGTCAAAGATTTTCGAATCGGACGAAAAACTGAAAGTGAATTGTAACGTTCAGGGCCACCTAATGACGATGGATCACTCAAATTGCGTCCCGATTCAATACATCGTCCTCCAGCCGACTTGACTCTATGGGTCTATTGCTGCGTCGGGCACCTTATGGCCGTTCTACTGTGAGTCAAGATTATCGAATGGGACGAAAAACTGATAGTGAATTGTAACGTTCAGGGCCACCTAATGACGATGGATCACTCAAATTGCGTCCCGATTCAATACATCGTCCTCCAGCCGACTTGACTCCATGGGTCCATTGCTGCCTCGGGCCCCTTATGGCCGTTCGGCTGTGACTCAAAGATTTTCGAATCGGACGAAAAACTGATAGTGAATTGTAACGTTCAGGGCCTCCTAATGACGATGGAACACTCAAATTGCGTCCCGATTCAATACATCGTCCTCCAGCCGACTTGACTCCATGGGTCTATTGCTGCCTCGGGCACCTTATGGCCGTTCTGCTGTGAGTCTAGATTAACGAATGGGACAAAAAACTGATAGTGAATTGTAACGTTCAGGGCCTCCTAATGACGATGGAACACTCAAATTGCGTCCCGATTCAATACATCGTCCTCCAGCCGACTTGACTCCATGGGTCTATTGCAGCCTCGGGCACCTTATGGCCGTTCTGCTGTGAGTCTAGATTAACGAATGGGACAAAAAACTGATAGTGAATTGTAACGTTCAGGGCCTCCTAATGACGATGGATCACTCAAATTGCGTCCCGATTCAATACATCGTCCTCCAGCAGACTTGTCTCAATGGGTCTATTGCTCCCTCGGGCACCTTATGGCCGTCCTGCTGTGAGTCTAGATTATCGAATGGGACGAAAAACTGATAGTGAATTGTAACGTTCAGGGCCACCTAATGACGATGGATCTCTCAAATTGCGTCCCGATTCAATACATCGTGCTCCAGCCGACTTGACTCCATGGGTCTATTGCTGCCTCGGGCACCTTATGGCCGTTCTGCTGTGAGTCTAGGTCATCGAATGGGACGAAAAACTGATAGTGAATTGTAACGTTCAGGGCCTCCTAATGACGATGGATCACTCAAATTGCGTCCCGATTCAATACATCGTCCTCCAGCCGACTTGACTCCATGGGTCTATTGCTGCCTCGGGCACCTTATTGCCGTTCTGCTGTGAGTCTAGATTATAGAATGGGATGAAAAACCGATAGTGAATTGTAACGTTCAGGGCGACCTAATGACGATGGATCACTCTAATTGCGTCCCGATTCAATACATCGTCCTCCAGCAGACTTGTCTCCATGGGTCTATTGCTGCCTCGGGCACCTTATGGCAGGCCTGCTGTGACTCAAAGATTTTCGAATCGGACGAAAAACTGATAGTGAATTGTAACGTTCAGGGCCTCCTAATGACGATGGAACACTCAAATTGCGTCCCGATTCAATACATCGTCCTCCAGCCGACTTGACTCCATGGGTCTATTGCTGCCTCGGGCACCTTATGGCCGTTCTGCTGTGAGTCTAGATTATCGAATGGGACAAAAAACTGATAGTGAATTGTAACGTTCAGGGCCTCCTAATGACGATGGATCACTCAAATTGCGTCCCGATTCAATACATCGTCCTCCAGCAAACTTGTCTCAATGGGTCTATTGCTGCCTCGGGCACCTTATGGCCGTCCTGCTGTGAGTCTAGATTATCGAATGGGACGAAAAACTGATAGTGAATTGTAACGTTCAGGGCCACCTAATGACGATGGATCTCTCAAATTGCGTCCCGATTCAATACATCGTTCTCCAGCCGACTTGTCTCCATGGGTCCATTGCTGCCTCGGGCACCTAATGGCCCTTCTGCTGTGAGTCAAAGATTTTCGAACCGCACGAAAAACTGATAGTGAATTGTAACATTCAGGGCCACCTAATGACGCTGGACCACGCAAATTGCGTCCCGATTCAATACATCGTCCTCCAGCCGAGTTGACTCCATGGGTCTATTGCTGCCTCGGGCACCTTATGGCCGTTCTGCTGTGAGTCTAGATTATAGAATGGGATGAAAAACCGATAGTGAATTGTAACGTTCAGGGCGACCTAATGACGATGGATCACTCAAATTGCGTCCCGATTCAATACATCGTCCTCCAGCCGACTTGACTCCATGGGTCTATTGCTGCCTCGGGCACCTTATGGCCGTTCTGCTGAGAGGCTAGATTATCGAATGGGACGAAAAACTGATAGTGAATTGTAACGTTCAGGGCCTCCTAATGACGATGGATCACTCAAATTGCGTCCCGATTCAATACATCGTCCTCCAGCAGACTTGTCTCCATGGGTCGATTGCTGCCTCGGGCACCTAATGGCCGTTCTGCTGTGAGTCAAAGATTTTCGAACCGCACGAAAAACTGATAGTGAATTGTAACATTCAGGGCCACCTAATGACGCTGGACCACGCAAATTGCGTCCCGATTCAATACATCGTCCTCCAGCTGAGTTGACTCCATGGGTCTATTGCTGCCTCGTGCACCTTATGGCCGTTCTGCTGTGAATCTAGATGATCGAATGGGACGAAAAACTGATAGTGAATTGTAACGTTCAGGGCCACCTAATGACGATGAATCACTCAAATTGCGTCCCGATTCAATACATCGTCCCCAGCCGACTTGACTCCATGGGACTATTGCTGCCTCGGGCACCTTATGGCAGGCCTGCTGTGACTCAAAGATTTTCGAATCGGACGAAAAACTGATAGTGAATTGTAACGTTCAGGGCCTCCTAATGACGATGGAACACTCACATTGCGTCCCGATTCAATACATCGTCCTCCAGCCGACTTGACTCCATGGGTCTATTGCTGCCTCGGGCACCTTATGGCCGTTCTGCTGTGAGTCTAGATTAACGAATGGGACAAAAAACTGATAGTGAATTGTAACGTTCAGGGCCTCCTAATGACGATGGAACACTCAAATTGCGTCCCGATTCAATACATCGTCCTCCAGCCGACTTGACTCCATGGGTCTATTGCAGCCTCGGGCACCTTATGGCCGTTCTGCTGTGAGTCTAGATTAACGAATGGGACAAAAAACTGATAGTGAATTGTAACGTTCAGGGCCTCCTAATGACGATGGATCACTCAAATTGCGTCCCGATTCAATACATCGTCCTCCAGCAGACTTGTCTCAATGTGTCTATTGCTGCCTCGGGCACCTTATGGCCGTCCTGCTGTGAGTCTAGATTATCGAATGGGACGAAAAACTGATAGTGAATTGTAACGTTCAGGGCCACCTAATGACGATGGATCTCTCAAATTGCGTCCCGATTCAATACATCGTCCTCCAGCCGACTTGACTCCATGGGTCTATTGCTGCCTCGGGCACCTTATGGCCGTTCTGCTGTGAGTCTAGGTTATCGAATGGGACGAAAAACTGATAGTGAATTGTAACGTTCAGGGCCTCCTAAGGACGATGGATCACTCAAATTGCGTCCCGATTCAATACATCGTCCTCCAGCCGACTTGACTCCATGGGTCTATTGCTGCTTCGGGCACCTTATTGCCGTTCTGCTGTCAGTCTAGATTATAGAATGGGATGAAAAACCGATAGTGAATTGTAACGTTCAGGGCGACCTAATGACGATGGATCACTCAAATTGCGTCCCGATTCAATACATCGTCCTCCAGCAGACTTGTCTCCATGGGTCTATTGCTGCCTCGGGCACCTTATGGCAGGCCTGCTGTGACTCAAAGATTTTCGAATCGGACGAAAAACTGATAGTCAATTGTAACGTTCAGGGCCTCCTAATGACGATGGAACACTCAAATTGCGTCCCGATTCAATACATCGTCCTCCAGCCGACTTGACTCCATGGGTCTATTGCTGCCTCGGGCACCTTATGGCCGTTCTGCTGTGAGTCTAGATTATCGAATGGGACAAAAAACTGATAGTGAATTGTAACGTTCAGGGCCTCCTAATGACGATGGATCACTCAAATTGCGTCCCGATTCAATACATCGTCCTCCAGCAAACTTGTCTCAATGGGTCTATTGCTGCCTCGGGCACCTTATGGCCGTCCTGCTGTGAGTCTAGATTATCGAATGGGACGAAAAACTGATAGTGAATTGTAACGTTCAGGGCCACCTAATGACGATGGATCTCTCAAATTGCGTCCCGATTCAATACATCGTTCTCCAGCCGACTTGACTCCATGGGTCTATTGCTGCCTCGGGCACCTTATGGCCGTTCTGCTGTGAGTCTAGATTATAGAATGGGATGAAAAACCGATAGTGAATTGTAACGTTCAGGGCGACCTAATGACGATGAATCACTCAAATTGCGTCCCGATTCAATACATCGTCCTCCAGCAGACTTGTCTCCATGGGTCTATTGCTGCCTCGGGCACCTTATGGGAGGCCTGCTGTGACTCAAAGATTTTCGAATCGGACGAAAAACTGATAGTGAATTGTAACGTTCAGGGCCTCCTAATGACGATGGAACACTCAAATTGCGTCCCGATTCAATACATCGTCCTCCAGCCGACTTGACTCCATGGGTCTATTGCTGCCTCGGGCACCTTATGGCCGTCCTGCTGTGAGTCTAGATTATCGAATGGGACGAAAAACTGATAGTGAATTGTAACGTTCAGGGCCACCTAATGACGATGGATCTCTCAAATTGCGTCCCGATTCAATACATCGTCCTCCAGCAGACTTGACTCCATGGGTCGATTGCTGCCTCGGGCACCTTATGGCCGTTCTGCTGTGAGTCTAGATAATCGAATGGGACGAAAAACTGATAGTGAATTGTAACGTTCAGGGCCTCCTAATGACGATGGATCACTCAAATTGCGTCCCGATTCAATACATCGTCCTCCAGCCGACTTGACTCCATGGGTCTATTGCTGCCTCGGGCACCTTATGGCCGTTCTGCTGTGAGTCTAGATTATCGAATGGGACGAAAAACTGATAGTGAATTGTAACGTTCAGGGCCACCTAATGACGATGGATCACTCAAATTGCGTCCTGATTCAATACATCGTCCTCCAGCAAACTTGACTTCATGGGCCTATTGCTGCCTCGGGCACCTTATGGCCGTTCTGCTGTGAATCAAAGATTTTCGAAGCGGACGAAAAACTGATAGTGAATTGTAACTTTCAGGGCAACCTAATGACGATGGATCACTCAAATTGCGTCCCGATTCAATACATCGTCCTCCAGCAGACTTGTCTCCATGGGTCGATTACTGCCTCGGGCACCTAATGGCCGTTCTGCTGTGAGTCAAAGATTTTCGAATCGGACGAAAAACTGATAGTGATTTGTAACATTCAGGGGCACCTAATGACGATGGACCACACAAATTGCGTCCCGATTCAGTACATCGTCCACTAGCCGACTTGACTCCATGGGACTATTGCTGCCTCGGGCACCTTATGGCCGTTCTGCTGTGAGTCTAGATTATAGAATGGGATGAAAAACTGATAGTGAATTGTAACGTTCAGGGCCACCTAATGACGATGGATCACTCAAATTGCGTCCCGATTCAATACATCGTCCTCCAGCAGACTTGTCTCCATGGGTCAATTGCTGCCTCGGGCACCTTATGGCAGGCCTGTTGTGACTGAAAGATTTTCGAATCGGACGAAAAACTGATAGTGAATTGTAACGTTCAGGGCCTCCTGATGACGATGGAACACTCAAATTGCGTCCCGATTTAATACATCGTCCTCCAGCAGACTTGTCTCCATGCGTCTATTGCTGCCTCGGGCACCTTATGGCCGTTCTGCTGTGAGTCAAAGATTTTCGAATCGGACGAAAAACTGAATGTGAATTGTAACGTTCAGGGCCACCTAATGACGATGGATCACTCAAATTGCGTCCCGATTCAATACATCGTCCTCCAGCCGACTTGACTCTATGGGTCTATTGCTGCGTCGGGCACCTTATGGCCGTTCTACTGTGAGTCAAGATTATCGAATGGGACGAAAAACTGATAGTGAATTGTAACGTTCAGGGCCACCTAATGACGATGGATCACTCAAATTGCGTCCCGATTCAATACATCGTCCTCCAGCCGACTTGACTCCATGGGTCCATTGCTGCCTCGGGCCCCTTATGGCCGTTCTGCTGTGAGTCTAGATTATCGAATGGGACGAAAAACTGATAGTGAATTGTAACGTTCAGGGCCTCCTAATGACGATGAATCACTCAAATTGCGTCCCGATTCAATACATCGTCCTCCAGCCGACTTGACTCCATGGGTCTATTGCTGCCTCGGGCACCTTATGGCCGTTCAGCTGTGAGTCTAGATTATCGAATGGGACGAAAAACTGATAGTGAATTGTAACGTTCAGGGCCTCCTAATGACCATGGATCACTCAAATTGCGTCCCGATTCAATACATCGTCCTCCAGCAGACTTGTCTCCATGGGTCGATTGCTGCCTCGGGCACCTAATGGCCGTTCTACTGTGAGTCAAAGATTTTCGAATCGGACGAAAAACTGATAGTGAATTGTAACATTCAGGGCCACCTAATGACGATGGACCACGCAAATTGCGTCCCGATTCAATACATCGTCCTCCAGCCGAGTTGAATCCATGGGTCTATTGCTGCCTCGGGCACCTTATGGCCGTTCTGCTGTGAGTCTAGATTACTGAATGGGACGAAAAACTGATAGTGAATTGTAACGTTCAGGGCCACCTAATGACGATGGATCACTCAAATTGCGTCCCGATTCAATACATCGTCCCCAGCCGACTTGTCTCCATGGGTCTATTGCTGACTCGGGCACCTTATGGCCGTTCTGCTGTGAGTCTAGATTATCGAATGGGATGAAAAACTGATAGTGAATTGTAACGTTCAGGGCCACCTAATGACGATGGGTCATTCAAATTGCGTCCTGATTCAATACATCGTCCTCCAGCAGACTTGACTTCATGGGTCTATTGCTGCCTCGGGCACCTGATGACCGTTCTGCTGTGAGTCAAAGATTTTCGAATCGGACGAAAAACTGATAGTGAATTGAAACGTTCAGGGCCACCTAATGACAATGGATCACTCAAATTGCGTCCCGATTCAATACATCGTCCTCCAGCCGACTTGACTTTATGGGTCTATTGCTGCCTCGGGCACCTTATGGCCGTTCTGCTGTGAGTCTAGATTATCGAATGGGACAAAAAACTGATAGTGAATTGTAACGTTCAAGGCCTCCTAATGACGATGGATCACACAAATTGCGTCCCGATTCAATACATCGTCCTCCAGCCGACTTGACTCCATGGGTCTATTGCTGACTCGGGCACCTTATGGCCGTTCTGCTGTGAGTCTAGATTATCGAATGGGACGAAAAACTGATAGTGAATTGTAACGTTCAGGGCCTCCTAATGACGATGGATCACTCAAATTGCGTCGCGATTCAATACATCGTCCTCCAGCCGACTTGACTCCATGGGTCTATTGCTGCCTCGGGCACCTTATGGCCGTTCTGCTGTGAATCTAGATTATCGAATGGGACGAAAAACTGATAGTGAATTGTAACGTTCAGGGCCACCTAATGACGATGGATCACTCAAATTGCGTCGCGATTCAATACATCGTCCCCAGCCGACTTGTCTCCATGGGTCTATTGCTGCCTCGGGCACCTTATGGCCGTTCTGCTGTGAGTCAAACATTTTCGAATCGGACGAAAAACTGATAGTGATTTGTAACATTCAGGGCCACCTAATGACGATGGACCACACAAATTGCGTCCCGATTCAGTACATCGTCCACTAGCCGACGTGACTCCATGGGACTATTGCTGCCTCGGGCACCTTATGGCCGTTCTGCTGTGAGTCTAGATTATAGAGTGGGATGAAAAACTGATAGTGAATTGTAACGTTCAGGGCCACCTAATGACGATGGATCACTCAAATTGCGTCCCGATTCAATACATCGTCCTCCAGCCGACTTGTCTCCATGCGTCTATTGCTGCCTCAGGCACCTTATGGCCGTTCTGCTGTGAGTCAAAGATTTTCGAATCGGACGAAAAACTGATAGTGAATTGTAACGTTGAGGGCCTCCTAATGACGATGGAACACTCAAATTGCGTCCCGATTCATTGCATCGTCCTCCAGCAGACTTGTCTAAACGCGTCTATTGCTGCCTCGGGCACCTTATGGCCGTTCTGCTGTGAGTCAAAGATTTTCGAATCGGACGAAAAACTGATAGTAAATTGTAACGTTCAGGGCCACCTAATGGCGATGGATCACTCAAATTGCGTCCCGACTCAATACATCGTCCTCCAGCCGACTTGACTCCATGGGTCCATTGCTGCCTCGGGCCCCTTATGGCCGTTCTGCTGTGAGTCTAGATTATCGAATGGGACGAAAAACTGATAGTGAATTGTAACGTTCAGGGCCTCCTAATGACGATGAATCACTCAAATTGCGTCCCGATTCAATACATCGTCCTCCAGCCGACTTGACTCCATGGGTCTATTGCTGCCTCGGGCACCTTATGGCCGTTCAGCTGTGAGTCTAGATTATCGAATGGGACGAAAAACTGATAGTGAATTGTAACGTTCAGGGCCTCCTAATGACCATGGATCACTCAAACTGCGTCCCGATTCAATACATCGTCCTCCAGCAGACTTGTCTCCATGGGTCGATTGCTGCCTCGGGCACCTAATGGCCGTTCTACTGTGAGTCAAAGATTTTCGAATCGGACGAAAAACTGATAGTGAATTGTAACATTCAGGGCCACCTAATGACGATGGACCACGCAAATTGCGTCCCGATTCAATACATCGTCCTCCAGCCGAGTTGAATCCATGGGTCTATTGCTGCCTCGGGCACCTTATGGCCGTTCTGCTGTGAGTCTAGATTACTGAATGGGACGAAAAACTGATAGTGAATTGTAACGTTCAGGGCCACCTAATGACGATGGATCACTCTAATTGCGTCCCGATTCAATACATCGTCCCCAGCCGACTTGTCTCCATGGGTCTATTGCTGACTCGGGCACCTTATGGCCGTTCTGCTGTGAGTCTAGATTATCGAATGGGATGAAAAACTGATAGTGAATTGTAACGTTCAAGGCCACCTAATGACGATGGGTCACTCAAATTGCGTCCTGATTCAATACATCGTCCTCCAGCAGACTTGACTTCATGGGTCTATTGCTGCCTCGGGCACCTTATGACCGTTCTGCTGTGAGTCAAAGATTTTCGAATCGGACGAAAAACTGATAGTGAATTGAAACGTTCAGGGCCACCTAATGACAATGGATCACTCAAATTGCGTCCCGATTCAATACATCGTCCTCCAGCCGACTTGACTTTATGGGTCTATTGCTGCCTCGGGCACCTTATGGCCGTTCTGCTGTGAGTCTAGATTATCGAATGGGACAAAAAACTGATAGTGAATTGTAACGTTCAAGGCCTCCTAATGACGATGGATCACTCAAATTGCGTCCCGATTCAATACATCGTCCTCCAGCCGACTTGACTCCATGGGTCTATTGCTGCCTCGGGCACCTTATGGCCGTTCTGCTGTGAGTCTAGATTATCGAATGGGACGAAAAACTGATAGTGAATTGTAACGTTCAGGGCCTCCTAATGACGATGGATCACTCAAATTGCGTCGCGATTCAATACATCGTCCTCCAGCCGACTTGACTCCATGGGTCTATTGCTGCCTCGGGCACCTTATGGCCGTTCTGCTGTGAATCTAGATTATCGAATGGGACGAAAAACTGATAGTGAATTGTAACGGTCAGGGCCACCTAATGACGATGGATCACTCAAATTGCGTCGCGATTCAATACATCGTCCCCAGCCGACTTGTCTCCATGGGTCTATTGCTGCCTCGGGCACCTTATGGCCGTTCTGCTGTGAGTCAAACATTTTCGAATCGGACGAAAAACTGATAGTGATTTGTAACATTCAGGGCCACCTAATGACGATGGACCACACAAATTGCGTCCCGATTCAGTACATCGTCCACTAGCCGACGTGACTCCATGGGACTATTGCTGCCTCGGGCACCTTATGGCCGTTCTGCTGTGAGTCTAGATTATAGAGTGGGATGAAAAACTGATAGTGAATTGTAACGTTCAGGGCCACCTAATGACGATGGATCACTCAAATTGCGTCCCGATTCAATACATCGTCCTCCAGCCGACTTGTCTCCATGCGTCTATTGCTGCCTCAGGCACCTTATGGCCGTTCTGCTGTGAGTCAAAGATTTTCGAATCGGACGAAAAACTGATAGTGAATTGTAACGTTGAGGGCCTCCTAATGACGATGGAACACTCAAATTGCGTCCCGATTCATTGCATCGTCCTCCAGCAGACTTGTCTAAACGCGTCTATTGCTGCCTCGGGCACCTTATGGCCGTTCTGCTGTGAGTCAAAGATTTTCGAATCGGACGAAAAACTGATAGTAAATTGTAACGTTCAGGGCCACCTAATGACGATGGATCACTCAAATTGCGTCCCGACTCAATACATCGTCCTCCAGCCGACTTGACTCCATGGGTCTATTGCTGCCTCGGGCACCTTATGGCCGTTCTGCTGTGAGTCTAGATTATCGAATGGGACGAAAAACTGATAGTGAATTGTATCGTTCAGGGCCTCCTAATGACGATGGATCACTCAAATTGCGTCCCGATTCAATACATCGTCCTCCAGCAGACTTGTCTCCATGTGTCTCTTGCTGCCTCGGGCACCTTATGGCAGGCCTGCTGTGACTCAAAGATTTTCGAATCGGACGAAAAACTGATAGTGAATTGTAACGTTCAGGGCCTCCTAATGACGATGGAACACTCAAATTGCGTTCCGATCATTACATCGTCCTCCAGCAGACTTGTCTAAACGCGTCTATTGCTGCCTCGGGCACCTTATGGCCGTTCTGCTGTGAGTCTAGATTATCGAATGGGACGAAAAACTGATAGTGAATTGTAACGTTCAGGGCCTCCTAATGACGATGGATCACTCTAATTACGTCCCGATTCAATACATCGTCCTCCAGCAGACTTGTCTCCATGGGTCGATTGCTGCCTCGGGCAAGTAATGGCCGTTCTGCTGTGAGTAAAAGATTTTCGAATCGGACGAAAAACTGATAGTGAATTGTAACATTCAGGGCCACCTAATGACGATGGAACACGCAAATTGCGTCCCGAATCAATACATCGTCGTCCAGCCGAGTCGACTCCTTGGGTCTATTGCTGCCTCGGGCACCTTATGGCCGTTCTGCTGTGAGTCAAAGATTTTCGAATCGGACGAAATACTGATAGTGATTTGTAACATTCAGTGCCACCTAATGACGATGGATCACTCAAATTGCGTCCCGAATCAATACATCGTCGTCCAGCCGAGTTGACTCCAAGGGTCGATTGCTGCCTCGGGCACCTTATGGCCGTTCTGCTGTGAGTCAAAGATTTTCGAATCGGACGAAAAACTGATAGTGATTTGTAACATTCAGTGCCACCTAATGACGATGGACCACACAAATTGCGTCCCGATTCAGTACATCGTCCACTAGACGACTTGACTCCATGGGACTATTGCTGCCTCGGGCACCTTATGGCCGTTCTGCTGTGAGTCTAGATTATAGAATGGGATGAAAAACTGATAGTGAATTGTAACGTTCAGGGCCACCTTATGACGATGGATCACTCAAATTGCGTCCCGATTCAATACATCGTCCTCCAGCAGACTTGTCTCCATGGGTCTATTGCTGCCTCGGGCACCTTATGGCAGGCCTGCTGTGACTCAAAGATTTTCGAATCGGACGAAAAACTGATAGTTAATTGTAACGTTCAGGGCCTCCTAATGACGATGGAACACTCAAATTGCGTCCCGATTCAATACATCGTCCTCCAGCAGACTTGTCTCCATGCGCCTATTGCTGCCTCGGGCACTTTATGGCCGTTCTGCTGTGAGTCAAAGATTCTCAAATCGGACGAAAAACTGATAGGGAATTGTAACGTTCAGGGCCAGATAATGACGATGGATCACTCAAATTGCGTCCCGATTCAATACATCGTCCTCCAGCCGACTTGACTCCATGGGTCTATTGCTGCCTCGGGCACCTTATGGCCGTTCTGCTGTGAGTCTAGAATATCGAATGGGACAAAAAACTGATAGTGAATTGTAACGTTCAGGGCCTCCTAATGACGATGGATCACTCAAATTGTGTCCCGATTCAATACATCGTCCTCCAGCATACTTGTCTCCATGGGTCTATTGCTGCCTCGGGCACCTTATGGCCGTTCTGCTGTGAGTCTAGAGTATCGAATGGGACGAAAAACTGATAGTGAATTGTAACGTTCAGGGCCACCTAATGACGATGGATCACTCAAATTGCGTCCTGATTCAATACATCGTCCTCCAGCAGACTTGACTTCATGGGTCTATTGCTGCCTCGGGCACCTTATGGCCGTTCTGCTGTGAGTCAAAGATTTTCGAATCTGACGAAAAACTGATAGTGAATTGTAACTTTCAGGGCCACCTAATGACGATGGACCACACAAATTGCGTCCTGATTCAGTACATCGTCCACTAGCCGACCTGACTCCATGGGACTATTGCTGCCTCGGGCACCTTATGGCCGTTCTGCTGTGAGTCTAGATTATAGAATGGGATGAAAAACTGATAGTGAATTGTAACGTTCAGGGCCACCTAATGACGATGGATCACTCAAATTGCGTCCCGATTCAATACATCGTCCTCCAGCAGACTTGTCTCCATGGGTCTATTGCTGCTTCGGGCACCTAATGGCAGGCTTGCTGTGACTCAAAGATTTTCGAATCGGATGAAAAACTGATAGTGAATTGTAACGTTCAGGGCCTCCTAATGACGATGGAACACTCAAATTGCGTCCCGATTCAATACATCGTCCTCCAGCAGACTTGTCTCCATGCGTCTATTGCTGCCTCGGGCACCTTATGGCCGTTCTGCTGTGAGTCTAGATTTTAGAATCGGACGAAAAACTGATAGTGAATGGTAACGTTCAGGGCCACCTAATGACGATGGATCTCTCAAATTGCGTCCCGATTCAATACCTCGTCCTCCAGCCGACTTGACTCCATGGGTCTATTGCTGCCTCGGGCACCTTATGGCCTTTCTGCTGTGAGTCTAGATTATCGAATGGGACGAAAAACTGATAGTGAATTGTAACGTTCAGGGCCTCCTAATGACGATGGATCACTCAAATTGCGTCCCGATTCAATACATCGTCCTCCAGCAGACTTGTCTCCATGGGTCGATTGCTGCCTCGGGCACCTAATGGCCGTTCTGCTGTGAGTCAAAGATTTTCGAACAGCACGAAAAACTGATAGTGAATTGTAACATTCAGGGCCACCTAATGACGCTGGACCACGCAAATTGAGTCCCGATTCAATACATCGTCCTCCAGCCGAGTTGACTCCATGGGTCTATTGCTGCCTCGGGCTCCTTATGGCCGTTCTGCTGTGAATCTAGATGATCGAATGGGACGAAAAACTGATAGTGAATTGTAACGTTCAGGGCCACCTAATGACGATGAATCACTCAAATTGCGTCCCGATTCAATACATCGTCCCCAGCCGACTTGACTCCATGGGACTATTGCTGCCTCGGGCACCTTATGGCCGTTCTGCTGTGAGTCTAGATTATAGAATGGGATGAAAAACCGATAGTGAATTGTAACGTTCAGGGCGACCTAATGACGATGGATCACTCAAATTGCGTCCCGATTCAATACATCGTCCTCCAGCAGACTTGTCTCCATGGGTCTATTGCTGCCTCGGGCACCTTATGGCAGGCCTGCTGTGACTCAAAGATTTTCGAATCGGACGAAAAACTGATAGTGAATTGTAACGTTCAGGGCCTCCTAATGACGATAGAACACTCAAATTGCGTCCCGATTCAATACATCGTCCTCCAGCCGACTTGACTCCATGGGTCTATTGCTGCCTCGGGCACCTTATGGCCGTTCTGCTGTGAGTCTAGATTATCGAATGGGACAAAAAACTGATAGTGAATTGTAACGTTCAGAGCCTCCTAATGACGATGGATCACTCAAATTGCGTCCCGATTCAATACATCGTCCTCCAGCAGACTTGTCTCAATGGGTCTATTGCTGCCTCGGGCACCTTATGGCCGTTCTGCTGTGAGTCTAGATTATCGAATGGGACGAAAAACTGATAGTGAATTGTAACGTTCAGGGCCACCTAATGACGATGGATCTCTCAAATTGCGTCCCGATTCAATACATCGTCCTCCAGCCGACTTGACTCCATGGGTCTATTGCTGCCTCGGGCACCTTATGGCCGTTCTGCTGTGAGTCTAGATTATCGAATGGGACGAAAAACTGATATTGAATTGTAACGTTCAAGGCCTCCTAATGACGATGGATCACTCAAATTGCGTCCCGATTCAATACATCGTCCTCCAGCCGACTTGACTCCATGGGTCTATTGCTGCCTCGGGCACCTTATGGCCGTTCTGCTGTGAGTCTAGATTATAGAATGGGATGAAAAACCGATAGTGAATTGTAACGTTCAGGGCGACCTAATGACGATGGATCATTCAAATTGCGTCCCGATTCAATACATCGTCCTCCAGCAGACTTGTCTCCATGGGTCTATTGCTGCCTCGGGCACCTTATGGCAGGCCTGCTGTGACTCAAAGATTTTCGAATCGGACGAAAAACTGATAATGAATTTTAACGTTCAGGGCGTCCTAATGACGATGGAACACTCAAATTGCGTCCCGATTCAATACATCGTCCTCCAGCCGACTTGACTCCATGGGTCTATTGCTGCCTCGGGCACCTTATGGCCGTTCTGCTGTGAGTCTAGATTATCGAATGGGACAAAAAACTGATAGTGAATTGTAACGTTCAGGGCCTCCTAATGACGATGGATCACTCAAATTGCGTCCCGATTCAATACATCGTCCTCCAGCAGACTTGTCTCAATGGGTCTATTGCTGCCTCGGGCACCTTATGGCCGTCCTGCTGTGAGTCTAGATTATCGAATGGGACGAAAAACTGATAGTGAATTGTAACGTTCAGGGCCACCTAATGACGATGGATCTCTCAAATTGCGTCCCGATTCAATACATCGTCCTCCAGCCGACTTGACTCCATGGGTCTATTGCTGCCTCGGGCACCTTATGGCCGTTCTGCTGTGAGTCTACATTATCGAATGGGACGAAAAACTGATAGTGAATTGTAACGTTCAGGGCCTCCTAATGACGATGGATCACTCAAATTGCGTCCCGATTCAATACAACGTCCTCCAGCCGACTTGACTCCATGGGTCTATTGCTGCCTCGGGCACCTTATGGCCGTTCTGCTGTGAGTCTAGATTATAGAATGGGATGAAAAACCGATAGTGAATTGTAACGTTCAGGGCGACCTAATGACGATGAATCACTCAAATTGCGTCCCGATTCAATACATCGTCCTCCAGCAGACTTGTCTCCATCGGTCTATTGCTGCCTCGGGCACCTTATGGCCGTCCTGCTGTGAGTCTAGATTATCGAATGGGACGAAAAACTGATAGTGAATTGTAACGTTCAGGGCCACCCAATGACGATGGATCTCTCAAATTGCGTCCCGATTCAATACATCGTCCTCCAGCCGACTTGACTCCATGGGTCTATTGCTGCCTCGGGCACCTTATGGCCGTTCTGCTGTGAGTCTAGATTATCGAATGGGACGAAAAACTGATAGTGAATTGTAACGTTCAGGGCCTCCTAATGACGATGGATCACTCAAATTGCGTCCCGATTCAATACATCGTCCTCCAGCAGACTTGTCTCCATGGGTCGATTGCTGCCTCGGGCACCTAATGGCCGTTCTGCTGTGAGTCAAAGATTTTCGAATCGGACGAAATACTGATAGTGAATTGTAACATTCAGGGCCACCTAATGACGATTGACCACGCAAATTGCGTCCCGATTCAATACATCATCCTCCAGCCGAGTTGACTCCATGGGTCTATTGCTGCCTCGGGCACCTTATGGCCGTTCTGCTGTGAGTCAAAGATTTTCGAATCGGACGAAAAACTGATAGTGAATTGTATCTTTCAGGGCCACCTAATGACGATGGATCACTCAATTTGCGTCCCGATTCAATACATCGTCCTCCAGCAGACTTGTCTCCATGGGTCGATTGCTGCCTCGGGCACCTTATGGCCGTTCTGCTGTGAGTCAAAGATTTTCGAATCGGACGAAAAACGGATAGTGATTTGTAACATTCAGGGCCACCTAATGACGATGGACCACAGAAATTGCGTCCCGATTCAGTACATCGTCCACTAGCCGACTTGACTCCATGGGACTATTGCTGCCTCGGGCACCTTATGGCCGTTCTGCTGTGAGTCTAGATTATAGAATGGGATGAAAAACCGATAGTGAATTGTAACGTTCAGGGCGACCTAATGACGATGGATCACTCAAATTGCGTCCCGATTCAATACATCGTCCTCCAGCAGACTTGTCTCCATGGGTCTATTGCTGCCTCGGGCACCTTATGGCAGGCCTGCTGTGACTCAAAGATTTTCGAATCGGACGAAAAACTGATAGTGAATTGTAACGTTCAGGGCCTCCTAATGACGATAGAACACTCAAATTGCGTCCCGATTCAATACATCGTCCTCCAGCCGACTTGACTCCATGGGTCTATTGCTGCCTCGGGCACCTTATGGCCGTTCTGCTGTGAGTCTAGATTATCGAATGGGACAAAAAACTGATAGTGAATTGTAACGTTCAGAGCCTCCTAATGACGATGGATCACTCAAATTGCGTCCCGATTCAATACATCGTCCTCCAGCAGACTTGTCTCAATGGGTCTATTGCTGCCTCGGGCACCTTATGGCCGTTCTGCTGTGAGTCTAGATTATCGAATGGGACGAAAAACTGATAGTGAATTGTAACGTTCAGGGCCACCTAATGACGATGGATCTCTCAAATTGCGTCCCGATTCAATACATCGTCCTCCAGCCGACTTGACTCCATGGGTCTATTGCTGCCTCGGGCACCTTATGGCCGTTCTGCTGTGAGTCTAGATTATCGAATGGGACGAAAAACTGATATTGAATTGTAACGTTCAAGGCCTCCTAATGACGATGGATCACTCAAATTGCGTCCCGATTCAATACATCGTCCTCCAGCCGACTTGACTCCATGGGTCTATTGCTGCCTCGGGCACCTTATGGCCGTTCTGCTGTGAGTCTAGATTATAGAATGGGATGAAAAACCGATAGTGAATTGTAACGTTCAGGGCGACCTAATGACGATGGATCATTCAAATTGCGTCCCGATTCAATACATCGTCCTCCAGCAGACTTGTCTCCATGGGTCTATTGCTGCCTCGGGCACCTTATGGCAGGCCTGCTGTGACTCAAAGATTTTCGAATCGGACGAAAAACTGATAATGAATTTTAACGTTCAGGGCGTCCTAATGACGATGGAACACTCAAATTGCGTCCCGATTCAATACATCGTCCTCCAGCCGACTTGACTCCATGGGTCTATTGCTGCCTCGGGCACCTTATGGCCGTTCTGCTGTGAGTCTAGATTATCGAATGGGACAAAAAACTGATAGTGAATTGTAACGTTCAGGGCCTCCTAATGACGATGGATCACTCAAATTGCGTCCCGATTCAATACATCGTCCTCCAGCAGACTTGTCTCAATGGGTCTATTGCTGCCTCGGGCACCTTATGGCCGTCCTGCTGTGAGTCTAGATTATCGAATGGGACGAAAAACTGATAGTGAATTGTAACGTTCAGGGCCACCTAATGACGATGGATCTCTCAAATTGCGTCCCGATTCAATACATCGTCCTCCAGCCGACTTGACTCCATGGGTCTATTGCTGCCTCGGGCACCTTATGGCCGTTCTGCTGTGAGTCTACATTATCGAATGGGACGAAAAACTGATAGTGAATTGTAACGTTCAGGGCCTCCTAATGACGATGGATCACTCAAATTGCGTCCCGATTCAATACAACGTCCTCCAGCCGACTTGACTCCATGGGTCTATTGCTGCCTCGGGCACCTTATGGCCGTTCTGCTGTGAGTCTAGATTATAGAATGGGATGAAAAACCGATAGTGAATTGTAACGTTCAGGGCGACCTAATGACGATGAATCACTCAAATTGCGTCCCGATTCAATACATCGTCCTCCAGCAGACTTGTCTCCATCGGTCTATTGCTGCCTCGGGCACCTTATGGCCGTCCTGCTGTGAGTCTAGATTATCGAATGGGACGAAAAACTGATAGTGAATTGTAACGTTCAGGGCCACCCAATGACGATGGATCTCTCAAATTGCGTCCCGATTCAATACATCGTCCTCCAGCCGACTTGACTCCATGGGTCTATTGCTGCCTCGGGCACCTTATGGCCGTTCTGCTGTGAGTCTAGATTATCGAATGGGACGAAAAACTGATAGTGAATTGTAACGTTCAGGGCCTCCTAATGACGATGGATCACTCAAATTGCGTCCCGATTCAATACATCGTCCTCCAGCAGACTTGTCTCCATGGGTCGATTGCTGCCTCGGGCACCTAATGGCCGTTCTGCTGTGAGTCAAAGATTTTCGAATCGGACGAAATACTGATAGTGAATTGTAACATTCAGGGCCACCTAATGACGATTGACCACGCAAATTGCGTCCCGATTCAATACATCATCCTCCAGCCGAGTTGACTCCATGGGTCTATTGCTGCCTCGGGCACCTTATGGCCGTTCTGCTGTGAGTCAAAGATTTTCGAATCGGACGAAAAACTGATAGTGAATTGTATCTTTCAGGGCCACCTAATGACGATGGATCACTCAATTTGCGTCCCGATTCAATACATCGTCCTCCAGCAGACTTGTCTCCATGGGTCGATTGCTGCCTCGGGCACCTTATGGCCGTTCTGCTGTGAGTCAAAGATTTTCGAATCGGACGAAAAACGGATAGTGATTTGTAACATTCAGGGCCACCTAATGACGATGGACCACAGAAATTGCGTCCCGATTCAGTACATCGTCCACTAGCCGACTTGACTCCATGGGACTATTGCTGCCTCGGGCACCTTATGGCCGTTCTGCTGTGAGTCTAGATTATAGAATGGGATGAAAAACTGATAGTGAATTGTAACGTTCAGGGCCACCTAATGACGATGGATCACTCAAATTGCGTCCCGATTCAATACATCGTCTTCCAGCAGACTTGTCTCCATGGGTCTATTGCTGCCTCGGGCACCTTATGGCCGTTCTGCTGTGAGTCTAGATTATCGAATGGGACGAAAAACTGATAGTGAATTGTAACGTTCAGGGCCTCCTAATGACGATGGATCACTCAAATTGCGTCCCGATACAATACATCGTCCTCCAGCAGTCTTGTCTCCATGGGTCGATTGCTGCCTCGGGCACCTAATGGCCGTTCTGCTGTGAGTCAAAGATTTTCGAATCGGACGAAAAACTGATAGTGATTTGTAACATTCAGTGCCTCCTAATGACGATGGACCACACAAATTGCGTCCCGATTCAGTACATCGTCCACTAGCCGACTTGCTCCATGGGACTATTGCTGCCTCGGGCACCTTATGGCCGTTCTGCTGTGAGTCTAGATTATAGAATGGGATGAAAAACTGATAGTGAATTGTAACGTTCAGGGCCACCTAATGACGATGGATCACTCAAATTGCGTCCCGATTCAATACATCGTCCTCCAGCAGACTTGTCTCCATGGGTCTATTGCTGCCTCGGGCACCTTATGGCAGGCCTGCTGTGACTCAAAGATTTTCGAATCGGACGAAAAACTGATAGTTAATTGTAACGTTCAGGGCCTCCTAATGACGATGGAACACTCAAATTGCGTCCCGATTCAATACATCGTCCTCCAGCAGACTTGTCTCCATGCGCCTATTGCTGCCTCGGGTACTTTATGGCCGTTCTGCTGTGAGTCAAAGATTTTCAAATCGGACGAAAAACTGATAGTGAATTGTAACGTTCAGGGCCACATAATGACGATGGATCACTAAAATTGCGTCCCGATTCAATACATCGTCCTCCAGCCGACTTGACTCCATGGGTCTATTGCTGCCTCGGGCACCTTATGGCCGTTCTGCTGTGAGTCAAAGATTTTCGAATCTGACGAAAAACTGATAGTGAATTGTAACTTTCAGGGCCACCTAATGACGATGGACCACACAAATTGCGTCCTGATTCAGTACATCGTCCACTAGCCGACCTGACTCCATGGGTCTATTGCTGCCTCGGGCACCTTATGGCCGTTCTGCTGTGAGACTAGATTATCGAATGGGACGAAAAACTGATAGTGAATTGTAACGTTCAGGGCCTCCTAATGACGATGGATCACTCAAATTGCGTCCCGATTCAATACATCGTCCTCCAGCAGACTTGTCTCCATCGGTCTATTGCTGCCTCGGGCACCTTATGGCCGTCCTGCTGTGAGTCTAGATTATCGAATGGGACGAAAAACTGATAGTGAATTGTAACGTTCAGGGCCACCCAATGACGATGGATCTCTCAAATTGCGTCCCGATTCAATACATCGTCCTCCAGCCGACTTGACTCCATGGGTCTATTGCTGCCTCGGGCACCTTATGGCCGTTCTGCTGTGAGTCTAGATTATCGAATGGGACGAAAAACTGATAGTGAATTGTAACGTTCAGGGCCTCCTAATGACGATGGATCACTCAAATTGCGTCCCGATTCAATACATCGTCCTCCAGCAGACTTGTCTCCATGGGTCGATTGCTGCCTCGGGCACCTAATGGCCGTTCTGCTGTGAGTCAAAGATTTTCGAATCGGACGAAATACTGATAGTGAATTGTAACATTCAGGGCCACCTAATGACGATTGACCACGCAAATTGCGTCCCGATTCAATACATCATCCTCCAGCCGAGTTGACTCCATGGGTCTATTGCTGCCTCGGGCACCTTATGGCCGTTCTGCTGTGAGTCAAAGATTTTCGAATCGGACGAAAAACTGATAGTGAATTGTATCTTTCAGGGCCACCTAATGACGATGGATCACTCAATTTGCGTCCCGATTCAATACATCGTCCTCCAGCAGACTTGTCTCCATGGGTCGATTGCTGCCTCGGGCACCTTATGGCCGTTCTGCTGTGAGTCAAAGATTTTCGAATCGGACGAAAAACGGATAGTGATTTGTAACATTCAGGGCCACCTAATGACGATGGACCACAGAAATTGCGTCCCGATTCAGTACATCGTCCACTAGCCGACTTGACTCCATGGGACTATTGCTGCCTCGGGCACCTTATGGCCGTTCTGCTGTGAGTCTAGATTATAGAATGGGATGAAAAACTGATAGTGAATTGTAACGTTCAGGGCCACCTAATGACGATGGATCACTCAAATTGCGTCCCGATTCAATACATCGTCTTCCAGCAGACTTGTCTCCATGGGTCTATTGCTGCCTCGGGCACCTTATGGCCGTTCTGCTGTGAGTCTAGATTATCGAATGGGACGAAAAACTGATAGTGAATTGTAACGTTCAGGGCCTCCTAATGACGATGGATCACTCAAATTGCGTCCCGATACAATACATCGTCCTCCAGCAGTCTTGTCTCCATGGGTCGATTGCTGCCTCGGGCACCTAATGGCCGTTCTGCTGTGAGTCAAAGATTTTCGAATCGGACGAAAAACTGATAGTGATTTGTAACATTCAGTGCCTCCTAATGACGATGGACCACACAAATTGCGTCCCGATTCAGTACATCGTCCACTAGCCGACTTGCTCCATGGGACTATTGCTGCCTCGGGCACCTTATGGCCGTTCTGCTGTGAGTCTAGATTATAGAATGGGATGAAAAACTGATAGTGAATTGTAACGTTCAGGGCCACCTAATGACGATGGATCACTCAAATTGCGTCCCGATTCAATACATCGTCCTCCAGCAGACTTGTCTCCATGGGTCTATTGCTGCCTCGGGCACCTTATGGCAGGCCTGCTGTGACTCAAAGATTTTCGAATCGGACGAAAAACTGATAGTTAATTGTAACGTTCAGGGCCTCCTAATGACGATGGAACACTCAAATTGCGTCCCGATTCAATACATCGTCCTCCAGCAGACTTGTCTCCATGCGCCTATTGCTGCCTCGGGTACTTTATGGCCGTTCTGCTGTGAGTCAAAGATTTTCAAATCGGACGAAAAACTGATAGTGAATTGTAACGTTCAGGGCCACATAATGACGATGGATCACTAAAATTGCGTCCCGATTCAATACATCGTCCTCCAGCCGACTTGACTCCATGGGTCTATTGCTGCCTCGGGCACCTTATGGCCGTTCTGCTGTGAGTCAAAGATTTTCGAATCTGACGAAAAACTGATAGTGAATTGTAACTTTCAGGGCCACCTAATGACGATGGACCACACAAATTGCGTCCTGATTCAGTACATCGTCCACTAGCCGACCTGACTCCATGGGTCTATTGCTGCCTCGGGCACCTTATGGCCGTTCTGCTGTGAGACTAGATTATCGAATGGGACGAAAAACTGATAGTGAATTGTAACGTTCAGGGCCTCCTAATGACGATGGATCACTCAAATTGCGTCCCGATTCAATACATCGTCCTCCAGCCGACTTGACTCCATGGGTCTATTGCTGCCTCGGGCACCTTATGGCCGTTCTGCTGTGAGTCTAGATTATCGAATGGGACGAAAAAATGATAGTGAATTGTAACGTTCAGGGCCTCCTAATGACGATGGATCACTCAAATTGCGTCCCGATTCAATACATCGTCCTCCAGCAGACTTGTCTCCATGGGTCGATTGCTGCCTCGGGCACCTAATGGCCGTTCTGCTGTGAGTCAAAGATTTTCGAACCGCACGAAAAACTGATAGTGAATTGTAACATTCAGGGCCACCTAATGACGCTGGACCACGCAAATTGCGTCCCGATTCAATACATCGTCCTCCAGCCGAGTTGACTCCATGGGTCTATTGCTGCCTCGGGCACCTTATGGCCGTTCTGCTGTGAGTCTAGATTATAGAATGGGATGAAAAACCGATAGTGAATTGTAACGTTCAGGGCGACCTAATGACGATGGATCACTCAAATTGCGTCCCGATTCAATACATCGTCCTCCAGCCGACTTGACTCCATGGGTCTATTGCTGCCTCGGGCACCTTATGGCCGTTCTGCTGTGAGGCTAGATTATCGAATGGGACGAAAAACTGATAGTGAATTGTAACGTTCAGGGCCTCCTAATGACGATGGATCACTCAAATTGCGTCCCGATTCAATACATCGTCCTCCAGCAGACTTGGCTCCATGGGTCGATTGCTGCCTCGGGCACCTAATGGCCGTTCTGCTGTGAGTCAAAGATTTTCGAACCGCACGAAAAACTGATAGTGAATTGTAACATTCAGGGCCACCTAATGACGCTGGACCACGCAAATTGCGTCCCGATTCAATACATCGTCCTCCAGCCGAGTTGACTCCATGGGTCTATTGCTGCCTCGTGCACCTTATGGCCGTTCTGCTGTGAATCTAGATGATCGAATGGGACGAAAAACTGATAGTGAATTGTAACGTTCAGGGCCACCTAATGACGATGAATCACTCAAATTGCGTCCCGATTCAATACATCGTCCCCAGCCGACTTGACTCCATGGGACTATTGCTGCCTCGGGCACCTTATGGCAGGCCTGCTGTGACTCAAAGATTTTCGAATCGCACGAAAAACTGATAGTGAATTGTAACGTTCAGGGCCTCCTAATGACGATGGAACACTCAAATTGCGTCCCGATTCAATACATCGTCCTCCAGCCGACTTGACTCCATGGGTCTATTGCTGCCTCGGGCACCTTATGGCCGTTCTGCTGTGAGTCTAGATTAACGAATGGGACAAAAAACTGATAGTGAATTGTAACGTTCAGGGCCTCCTAATGACGATGGATCACTCAAATTGCGTCCCGATTCAATACATCGTCCTCCAGCAGACTTGTCTCAATGGGTCTATTGCTGCCTCGGGCACCTTATGGCCGTCCTGCTGTGAGTCTAGATTATCGAATGGGACGAAAAACTGATAGTGAATTGTAACGTTCAGGGCCACCTAATGACGATGGATCTCTCAAATTGCGTCCCGATTCAATACATCGTCCTCCAGCCGACTTGACTCCATGGGTCTATTGCTGCCTCGGGCACCTTATGGCCGTTCTGCTGTGAGTCTAGGTTATCGAATGGGACGAAAAACTGATAGTGAATTGTAACGTTCAGGGCCTCCTAATGACGATGGATCACTCAAATTGCGTCCCGATTCAATACATCGTCCTCCAGCCGACTTGACTCCATGGGTCTATTGCAGCCTCGGGCACCTTATTGCCGTTCTGCTGTGAGTCTAGATTATAGAATGGGATGAAAAACCGATAGTGAATTGTAACGTTCAGGGCGACCTAATGACGATGGATCACTCAAATTGCGTCCCGATTCAATACATCGTCCTCCAGCAGACTTGTCTCCATGGGTCTATTGCTGCCTCGGGCACCTTATGGCAGGCCTGCTGTGACTCAAAGATTTTCGAATCGGACGAAAAACTGATAGTGAATTGTAACGTTCAGGGCCTCCTAATGACGATGGAACACTCAAATTGCGTCCCGATTCAATACATCGTCCTCCAGCCGACTTGACTCCATGGGTCTATTGCTGCCTCGGGCACATTATGGCCGTTCTGCTGTGAGTCTAGATTATCGAATGGGACGAAAAACTGATAGTGAATTGTAACGTTCAGGGCCTCCTAATGACGATGGATCACTCAAATTGCGTCCCGATTCAATACATCGTCCTCCAGCCGACTTGACTCCATGGGTCTATTGCTGCCTCGGGCACCTTATGGCCGTTCTGCTGTGAGTCTAGACTATCGAATGGGACGAAAAACTGATAGTGAATTGTAACGTTCAGGGCCTCCTAATGACGATGGATCACTCAAATTGCGTCCCGATTCAATACATCGTCCTCCAGCAGACTTGTCTCCATGGGTCGATTGCTGCCTCGGGCACCTAATGGCCGTTCTGCTGTGAGTCAAAGATTTTCGAATCGGACGAAATACTGATAGTGAATTGTAACATTCAGGGCCACCTAATGACGATTGACCACGCAAATTGCGTCCCGATTCAATACATCATCCTCCAGCCGAGTTGACTCCATGGGTCTACTGCTGCCTCGGGCACCTTATGGCCGTTCTGCTGTGATTCAAAGATTTTCGAATCGGACGAAAAACTGATAGTGAATTGAAACATTCAGGGCCACCTAATGACGATGGACCACGCAAATTGCGTCCCGATTCAATTCATCGTCCTCCAGCCGAGTTGACTCCATGGGTCTATTGCTGCCTCGGGCACCTTATGGCCGTTCTGCTGTGAATCTAGATTATCGAATGGGACGAAAAACTGATAGTGAATTGTAACGTTCAGCGCCACCTAATGACGATGGATCACTGAAATTGCGTCCCGATTCAATACATCGTCCCCAGCCGACTTGACTCCATGAAACTATTGCTGCCTCGGGCACCTTATGGCCGTTCTGCTGTGAGTCTAGGTTATAGAATGCAATGAAAAACTGATAGTGAATTGTAACGTTCAAGTCCACCTAATGACGATGGATCACTCAAATTGCGTCCCGATTCAATACATCGTCCTCCAGCAGACTTGTCTCCATGGGTCTATTGCTGCCTCGGGCACCTTATGGCAGGCCTGCTGTGACTCAAAGATTTTCGAATCGGACGAAAAACTGATAGTGAATTGTAACGTTCAGGGCCTCCTAATGACGATGGAACACTCAAATTGCGTCCCGATTCAATACATCGTCCTCCAGCCGACTTGACTCCATGGGTCTATTGCTGCCTCGGGCACCTTATGGCCGTTCTGCTGTGAGTCTAGATTATCGAATGGGACAAAAAACTGATAGTGAATTGTAACGTTCAGGGCCTCCTAATGACGATGGATCACTCAAATTGCGTCCCGATTCAATACATCGTCCTCCAGCCGACTTGTCTCCATGGGTCTATTGCTGCCTCGGGCACCTTATGGCAGGCCTGCTGTGACTCAAAGATTTTCGAATCGGACGAAAAACTGATAGTGAATTGTAACGTTCAGGGCCTCCTAATGACGATGGAACACTCAAATTGCGTCCCGATTCAATACATCGTCCTCCAGCCGACTTGACTCCATGGGTCTATTGCTGCCGCGGGCACCTTATGGCCGTTCTGCTGTGAGTCTAGATTATAGAATGGAATGAAAAACTGATAGTGAATTGTAACGTTCAAGTCCACCTAATGACGATGGATCACTCAAATTGCGTCCCGATTCAATACATCGTCCTCCAGCAGACTTGTCTCCATGGGTCTATTGCTGCCTCGGGCACCTTATGGCAGGCCTGCTGTGACTCAAAGATTTTCGAATCGGACGAAAAACTGATAGTGAATTGTAACGTTCAGGGCCTCCTAATGACGATGGAACACTCAAATTGCGTCCCGAATCAATACATCGTCCTCCAGCCGACTTGACTCCATGGGTCTATTGCTGCCTCGGGCACCTTATGGCCGTTCTGCTGTGAGTCTAGATTATCGAATGGGACAAAAAACTGATAGTGAATTGTAACGTTCAGGGCCTCCTAATGACGATGGATCACTCAAATTGCGTCCCGATTCAATACATCGTCCTCCAGCAAACTTGTCTCAATGGGTCTATTGCTGCCTCGGGCACCTTATGGCCGTCCTGCTGTGAGTCTAGATTATCGAATGGGACGAAAAACTGATAGTGAATTGTAACGTTCAGGGCCACCTAATGACGATGGATCTCTCAAATTGCGTCCCGATTCAATACATCGTCCTCCAGCCGACTTGACTCCATGGGTCTATTGCTGCCTCGGGCACCTTATGGCCGTTCTGCTGTGAGTCTAGATTATCGAATGGGACGAAAAACTGATAGTGAATTGTAACGTTCAGGGCCTCCTAATGACGATGGATCACTCAAATTGCGTCCCGATTCAATACATCGTCCTCCAGCCGACTTGACTCCATGGGTCTATTGCTGCCTCGGGCACCTTATGGCCGTTCTGCTGTGAGTCTAGATTATCGAATGGGACGAAAAACTGATTGTGAATTGTAACGTTCAGGGCCTCCTAATGACGATGGATCACTCAAATTGCGTCCCGATTCAATACATCGTCCTCCAGCAGACTTGTCTCCATGGGTCGATTGCTGCCTCGGGCACCTAATGGCCGTTCTGCTGTGAGTCAAAGATTTTCGAATCGGACGAAATACTGATAGTGAATTGTAACATTCAGGGCCTCCTAATGACGATGGAACACTCAAATTGCGTCCCGATTCAATACATCGTCCTCCAGCCGACTTGACTCAATGGGTCTTTTGCTGCCTCGGGCACCTTATGGCCGTTCTGCTGTGAGTCTAGATTATCGAATGGGACAAAAAACTGATAGTGAATTGTAACGTTCAGGGCCTCCTAATGACGATGGATCACTCAAATTGCGTCCCGATTCAATACATCGTCCTCCAGCAAACTTGTCTCAATGGGTCTATTGCTGCCTCGGGCACCTTATGGCCGTCCTGCTGTGAGTCCAGATTATCGAATGGGACGAAAAACTGATAGTGAATTGTAACGTTCAGGGCCACCTAATGACGATGGATCTCTCAAATTGCGTCCCGATTCAATACATCGTCCTCCAGCCGACTTGACTCCATGGGTCTATTGCTGCCTCGGGCACCTTATGGCCGTTCTGCTGTGAGTCTAGATTATCGAATGGGACGAAAAACTGATAGTGGATTGTAACGTTCAGGGCCTCCTAATGACGATGGATCACTCAAATTGCGTCCCGATTCAATACATCGTCCTCCAGCCGACTTGACTCCATGGGTCTATTGCTGCCTCGGGCACCTTATGGCCGTTCTGCTGTGAGTCTAGATTATCGAATGGGACGAAAAACTGATAGTGAATTGTAACGTTCAGGGCCTCCTAATGACGATGGATCACTCAAATTGCGTCCCGATTTAATACATCGTCCTCCAGCAGACTTGTCTCCATGGGTCGATTGCTGCCTCGGGCACCTAATGGCCGTTCTTCTGTGAGTCAAAGATTTTCGAATCGGACGAAATACTGATAGTGAATTGTAACATTCAGGGCCACCTAATGACGATTGACCACGCAAATTGCGTCCCGATTCAATACATCATCCTCCAGCCGAGTTGACTCCATGGGTCTACTGCTGCCTCGGGCACCTTATGGCCGTTCTGCTGTGAGTCAAAGATTTTCGAATCGGACGAAAAACTGATAGTGAATTGTAACATTCAGGGCCACCTAATGACGATGGACCACGCAAATTGCGTCCCGATTCAATACATCGTCCTCCAGCCGACTTGACTCCATGGGTCTATTGCTGCCTCGGGCACCTTATGGCCGTTCTGCTGTGAATCTAGATTATCGAATGGGACGAAAAACTGATAGTGAATTGTAACGTTCAGGGCCACCTAATGACGATGGATCACTGAAATTGCGCCCCGATTCAATACATCGTCCCCAGCCGACTTGACTCCATGAAACTATTGCTGCCTCGGGCACCTTATGGCCGTTCTGCTGTGAGTCTAGATTATAGAATGGAATGAAAAACTGATAGTGAATTGTAACGTTCAAGTCCACCTAATGACGATGGATCACTCAAATTGCGTCCCGATTCAATACATCGTCCTCCAGCAGACTTGTCTCCATGGGTCTATTGCTGCCTCGGGCACCTTATGGCAGGCCTGCTGTGCCTCAAAGATTTTCGAATCGGAAGAAAAACTGATAGTGAATTGTAACGTTCAGGGCCTCCTATGTCGATGGATCACTCAAATTGCGTCCCGATTCAATACATCGTCCTCCAGCCGACTTGACTCCATGGGACGAAAAACTGATAGTGAATTGTAACGTTCAGGGCCACCTAATGACGATGGATCTCTCAAATTGCGTCCCGATTCAATACATCGTCCTCCAGCAAACTCGGGCACCTTATGGCCGTTCTGCTGTGAGTCTAGATTATCGAATGGGACAAAAAACTGATAGTGAATTGTAACGTTCAGGGCCTCCTAATGACGATGGATCACTCAAATTGCGTCCTGATTCAATACATCGTCCTCCAGCCGAGTTGACTCCATGGGTCTATTGCTGCCTCGGGCACCTTATGGCCGTTCTGCTGTGAATCTAGATTATCGAATGAGACGAAAAACTGATAGTGAATTGTAACGCTCAGGGCCTCCTAATGGCGATGGATCACTCAAATTGCGTACCGATTCAATACATCGTCCTCCAGCCGACTTGACTCCATGGTTCTATTGCTGCCTCGGGCACCTTATGGCCGTTCTGCTGTGAGTCTAGATTATCGAATGGGACGAAAAACTGATAGTGAATTGTAACGTTCAGGGCCTCCTAATGACGATGGATCACTCAAATTGCGTCCCGATTCAATACATCGTCCTCCAGCAGACTTGTCTCCAAGGGTCTATTGCTGCCTCGGGCACCTTATGGCAGGCCTGCTGTGACTCAAAGATTTTCGAATCGGACGAAAAACTGATTGTGAATTGTAACGTTCAGGGCCTCCTAATGACGATGGAACACTCAAATTGCGTCCCGATTCAATATATCGTCCTCCAGCCGACTTGACTCCATGGGTCTATTGCTGCCTCGGGCACCTTATGGCCGTTCTGCTGTGAGTCTAGATTATCGAATGGGACAAAAAACTGATAGTGAATTGTAATGTTCAGGGCCTCCTAATGACGATGGATCACTCAAATAGCGTCCCGATTCAATACATCGTCCTCCAGCAGACTTGTCTCAATGGGTCTATTGCTGCCTCGGGCACCTTATGGCCGTCCTGCTGTGAGTCTAGATTATCGAATGGGACGAAAAACTGATAGTGAATTGTAACGTTCAGGGCCACCTAATGACGATGGATCTCTCAAATTGCGTCCCGATTTAATACATCGTCCTCCAGCCGACTTGACTCCATGGGTCTATTGCTGCCTCGGGCACCTTATGGCCGTTCTGCTGTGAGTCTAGATTATAGAATGGGATGAAAAACCGATAGTGAATTGTAACGTTCAGGGCGACCTAATGACGATGGATCACTCAAATTGCGTCCCGATTCAATACATCGTCCACCAGCAGACTTGTCTCCATGGGTCTATTGCTGCCTCGGGCACCTTATGGCAGGCCTGCTGTGACTCAAAGATTTTCGAATCGGACGAAAAACTGATAGTGAATTGTAACGTTCAGGGCCTCCTAATGACGATGGAACACTCAAATTGCGTCCCGATTCAATACATCGTCCTCCAGCCGACTTGACTCCATGGGTCTATTGCTGCCTCGGGCACCTTATGGCCGTTCTGCTGTGAGTCTAGATTGTCGAATGGGACAAAAAACTGATAGTGAATTGTAACGTTCAGGGCCTCCTAATGACGATGGATCACTCAAATTGCGTCCCGATTCAATACATCGTCCTCCAGCAGACTTGTCTCAATGGGTCTATTGCTGCTTCGGGCACCTTATGGCCGTCCTGCTGTGAGTCTAGATTATCGAATGGGACGAAAAACTGATAGTGAATTGTAACGTTCAGGGCCACCTAATGACGATGGATCTCTCAAATTGCGTCCCGATTCAATACATCGTCCTCCAGCCGACTTGACTCCATGGGTCTATTGCTGCCTCGGGCACCTTATGGCCGTTCTGCTGTGAATCTAGATTATCGAATGGGACGAAAAACTGATAGTGAATTGTAACGTTCAGGGCCTCCTAATGACGATGGATCACTCAAATTGCGTCCCGATTCAATACATCGTCCTCCAGCCGACTTGACTCCATGGGTCTATTGCTGCCTCGGGCACCTTATGGCCGTTCTGCTGTGAGTCTAGATTATCGAATGGGACGAAAAACTGATAGTGAATTGTAACGCTCAGGGCCTCCTAATGACGATGGATCACTCAAATTGCGTCCCGATTCAATACAACGTCCTCCAGCAGACTTGTCTCCATGGGTCGATTGCTGCCTCGGGCACCTAATGGCCGTTCTGCTGTGAGTCAAAGATTTTCGAATCGGACGAAATACTGATAGTGAATTGTAACATTCAGGGCCACCTAATGACGATTGACCACGCAAATTGCGTCCCGATTCAATACATCATCCTCCAGCAGACTTGTCTCCATGGGTCGATTGCTGCCTCGGGCACCTTATGGCCGTTCTGCTGTGAGTCAAATATTTTCGAATCGGACGAAAAACTGATAGTGATTTGTAACATTCAGGGCCACCTAATGACGATGGACCACACAAATTGCGTCCCGATTCAGTACATCGTCCACTAGCCGACTTGACTCCATGGGACTATTGCTGCCTCGGGCACCTTATGGCCGTTCTGCTGTGAGTCTAGATTATAGAATGGGATGAAAAACTGATAGTGAATTGTAACGTTCAGAGCCTCCTAATGTCGATGGATCACTCAAATTGCGTCCCGATTCAATACATCGTCCTCCAGCCGACTTGACTCCATGGGTCTATTGCTGCCTCGGGCACCTTATGGCCGTTCTGCTGTGAGTCTAGATTATCGAATGGCACGAAAAACTGATAGTGCATTGTAACGTTCAGGGCCTCCTAATGACAATGGATCACTCAAATTGCGTCCCGATTCAATACATCGTCCTCCAGCCGACTTGACTCCATGGGTCTATTGCTGCCTCGGGCACCTTATGGCCGTTCTGCTGTGAATCTAGATTATCGAATGAGACGAAAAACTGATAGTCAATTGTAACGTTCAGGGCCTCCTAATGACGATGGATCACTCAAATTGCGTCCCGATTCAATACATCGTCCTCCAGCCGACTTGACCCCATGGGTCTATTGCTGCCTCGGGCACCTTATGGCCGTTCTGCTGTGAGTCTAGATTATCGAATGGCACGAAAAACTGATAGTGAATTGTAACGTTCAGGGCCTCCTAATGACGATGGATCACTCAAATTGCGTCCCGATTCAATACATCGTCCTCCAGCCGACTTGACTCCATGGGTCTATTGCTGCCTCGGGCACCTTATGGCCGTTCTGCTGTGAGTCTAGATTATCGATTGGGACGAAAAACTGATAGTGAATTGTAACGTTCAGGGCCTCCTAATGACGATGGATCACTCAAATTGCGTCCCGATTCAATACATCATCCTCCAGCAGACTTGTCTCCACGGGTCGATTGCTGCCTCGGGCACCTAATGGCCGTTCTGCTGTGAGTCAAAGATTTTCGAATCGGACGAAAAACTGATAGTGAATTGTAACATTAAGGGCCACCTAATGACGATGGACCACGCAAATTGCGTCCCGATTCAATACATCGTCCTCCAGCCGAGTTGACTCCATGGGTCTATTGCTGCCTCGGGCACCTTATGGCCGTTCTGCTGTGAATCTAGATTATCGAATGGGACGAAGAACTGGTAGTGAAATGTAACGTTCAGGGCCACCTAATGACGATGGATCACTCAAATTGCGTCCCGATTCAATACATCGTCCTCCAGCCGACTTGTCTCCATGGGTCTATTGCTGCCTCGGGCACCTTATCGCCGTTCTGCTGTTAGTCAAAGATTTTCGAATCGGACGAAAAACAGATAGTGAATTGTAACGTTCAGGGCCACCTAATGACGATGGATCACTCAAATTGCGTCCCGATTCAATACATTGTCCTCCAGCAGACTGTCTCCATGGGTCTATTGCAGCCTCGGGCACCTTATGGCCGTTCAGCTGTGACTCAAAGATTTTCGAATCGGACGAAAAACTGATAGTGAATTGTAACAGTCAAGGCCACCTTATGACGATGGACCACGCAAATTGCGTCCCGATTCAATACATCGTCCTCCAGCCGACTTGTCTCCATTGGTCTATTGCTGCCTCGGGCACCTAATGGCCGTTCTGCTGTGAGTCAAAGATTTTCGAATCGGACGAAAAACTGATAGTGATTTGTAACATTCAGGGCCACCTAATGACGATGGACCACACAAATTGCGTCCCGATTCAGTACATCGTCCACTAGCCGACTTGACTCCATGGGACTTTTGCTGCCTCGGGCACCTTATGGCCGTTCTGCTGTGAGTCTAGATTATAGAATGGGATGAAAAACTGATAGTGAATTGTAACGTTCAGGGCCACCTAATGACGATGGATCACTCAAATTGCGTCCCGATTCAATACATCGTCTTCCAGCAGACTTGTCTCCATGGGTCTATTGCTGCCTCGGGCACCTTATGGCCGTTCTGCTGTGAGTCTAGATTATAGAATGGAATGAAAAACTGATAGTGAATTGTAACGTTCAAGTCCACCTAATGACGATGGATCACTCAAATTGCGTCCCGATTCAATACATCGTCCTCCAGCAGACTTGTCTCCATGGGTCTATTGCTGCCTCGGGCAACTTATGGCAGGCCTGCTGTGACTCAAAGATTTTCGAATCGGACGAAAAACTGATAGTGAATTGTAACGTTCAGAGCCTCCTAATGTCGATGGATCACTCAAATTGCGTCCCGATTCAATACATCGTCCTCCAGCCGACTTGACTCCATGGGTCTATTGCTGCCTCGGGCACCTTATGGCCGTTCTGCTGTGAGTCTAGATTATCGAATGGGACAAAAAACTGATAGTGAATTGTAACGTTCAGGGCCTCCTAATGACGATGGATCACTCAAATTGCGTCCTGATTCAATACATCGTCCTCCAGCCGACTTGTCTCCATGGGTCTATTGCTGCCTCGGGCACCTTATGGCCGTTCTGCTGTGAGACTAGATTATCGAATGGCACGAAACACTGATAGTGAATTGTAACGTTCAGGGCCTCCTAATGACAATGGATCACTCAAATTGCGTCCCGATTCAATACATCGTCCTCCAGCCGACTTGACTCCATGGGTCTATTGCTGCCTCGAGCACCTTATGGCCGTTCTGCTGTGAATCTAGATTATCGAATGAGACGAAAAACTGATAGTGAATTGTAACGTTCAGGGTCTCCTAATGACGATGGATCACTCAAATTGCGTCCCGATTCAATACATCGTCCTCCAGCCGACTTGACTCCATGGGTCTATTGCTGCCTCGGGCACCTTATGGCCGTTCTGCTGTGAGTCTAGATTATCGAATGGCACAAAAAACTGATAGTGAATTGTAACGTTCAGGGCCTCCTAATGACGATGGTTCACTCAAATTGCGTCCCGATTCAATACATCGTCCTCCAGCCGACTTGACTCCATGGGTCTATTGCTGCCTCGGGCACCTTATGGCCGTTCTGCTGTGAGTCTAGATTATCGATTGGGACGAAAAACTGATAGTGAATTGTAACATTCAGGGCCTCCTAATGACGATGGAACACTCAAATTGCGTCCCGATTCAATACATCATCCTCCAGCAGACTTGTCTCCACGGGTCGATTGCTGCCTCGGGCACCTAATGGCCGTTCTGCTGTGAGTCAAAGATTTTCGAATCGGACGAAAAACTGATAGTGAATTGTAACATTAAGGGCCACCTAATGACGATGGACCATGCAAATTGCGTCCCGATTCAATACATCGTCCTCCAGCCGAGTTGACTCCATGGGTCTATTGCTGCCTCGGGCACCTTATGGCCGTTCTGCTGTGAATCTAGATTATCGAATGGGACGAAGAACTGGTAGTGAATTGTAACGTTCAGGGCCACCTAATGACGATGGATCACTCAAATTGCGTCCCGATTCAATACATCGTCCTCCAGCCGACTTGTCTCCATGGGTCTATTGCTGCCTCGGGCACCTTATCGCCGTTCTGCTGTGAGTCAAAGATTTTCGAATCGGACGAAAAACAGATAGTGAATTGTAACGTTCAGGGCCACCTAATGACGATGGATCACTCAAATTGCGTCCCGATTCAATACATTGTCCTCCAGCAGACTGTCTCCATGGGTCTATTGCAGCCTCGGGCACCTTATGGCCGTTCAGCTGTGACTCAAAGATTTTCGAATCGGACGAAAAACTGATAGTGAATTGTAACGTTCAGGGTCTCCTAATGACGATGGATCACTCAAATTGCGTACCGATTCAATACATCGTCCTCCAGCAGACTTGTCTCCATGGGTCGATTGCTGCCTCGGGCACCTAATGGCCGTTTTGCTGTGAGTCAAAGATTTTCGAATCGGACGAAAAACTGATAGTGAATTGTAACATTCAGGGCCACCTTATGACGATGGACCACGCAAATTGCGTCCCGATTCAATACATCGTCCTCCAGCCGAGTTGACTCCATGGGTCTATTGCTGCCTCGGGCACCTTATGGCCGTTCTGCTGTGAATCTAGATTATCGAATGGGACGAAAAACTGATAGTGAATTGTAACGTTCAGGGCCACCTAAAGACGATGGATTACTGAAATTGCGTCCCGATTCAATACATCGTCCCCAGCCGACTTGACTCCATGGGACTATTGCTGCCTCGGGCACCTTATGGCCGTTCTGCTGTGAGTCTAGATTATAGAGTGGAATGAAAAACTGATAGTGAATTGTAACGTTCAATCCACCTAATGACGATGGATCACTCAAATTGCGTCCCGATTCAATACATCGTCCTCCAGCAGACTTGTCTCCATGGGTCTATTGCTGCCTCGGGCACCTTATGGCAGGCCTGCTGTGACTCAAAGATTTTCGAATCGGACGAAAAACTGATAGTGAATTGTAACGTTCAGGGCCTCCTAATGACGATGGAACACTCAAATTGCGTCCCGATTCAATACATCGTCCTCCAGCAGACTTGTCTCCATGCGTCTATTGCAGTCTCGGGCACCTTATGGCCGTTCTGCTGTGAGTCAAAGATTTTCGAATCGGACGAAAAACTGATAGTGAATTGTAACATTCAGGGCCACCTTATGACGATGGAGCACGCAAATTGCGTCCCGATTCAATACATCGTCCTCCAGCCGAGTTGACTCCATGGGTCTATTGCTGCCTCGGGCACCTTATGGCCGTTCTGCTGTGAGTCTAGATTATCGAATGGGACGAAAAACTGATTGTGAATTGTAACGTTCAGGGCCTCCTAATGACGATGGATCACTCAAATTGCGTCCCGATTCAATACATCGTCCTCCAGCCGACTTGACTCCATGGGTCTATTGCTGCCTCGGGCACCTTATGGCCGTTCTGCTGTGAGTCTAGATTATCGAATGGCACGGAATACTGATAGTGAATTGTAACGTTCAGGGCCTCCTAATGACGATGGATCACTCAAATGGGTCTATTGCTGCCTCGGGCACCTTATGGCCGTTCTGCTGTGAGTCTAGATTATCGATTTGGACGAAAAACTGATAGTGAATTGTAACGTTCAGGGCCTCCTAATGACGATAGATCACTCAAATTGCGTCCCGATTCAATACATCGGCCCCAGCCGACTTGTCTCCATGGGACTATTGCTGCCTCGGGCACCTTATGGCCGTTCTGCTGTGAGTCTAGATTATAGAATGGAATGAAAAACTGATAGTGAATTGTAACGTTCAAGTCCACCTAATGACGATGGATCACTCAAATTGCGTCCCGATTCAATACATCGTCCTCCAGCAGACTTGACTCCATGGATCTATTGCTGCCTCGGGCACCTTATGGCCGTTCTGCTGTGAGTCTAGATTATCGAATGGGACAAAAAACTGATAGTGAATTGTAGCGTTCAGGGCCACCTAATGACGATGCATCACTCAAATTGCGTCCCGATTCAATACATCGTCCTCCAGCAGACTTGTCTCCATGGGTCTATTGCTGCCTCGGGCACCTTATGGCAGGCCTGCTGTGACTCATAGATTTTCGAATCGGACGAAAAACTGATAGTGAATTGTAACGTTCAGAGCCTCCTAATGACGATGGAACACTCAAATTGCGTCCCGATTCAATACATCGTCCTCCAGCAGACTTGTCTCCATGCGTCTATTGCAGCCTCGGGCACCTTATGGCCGTTCTGCTGTGAGTCAAAGATTTTCGAATCGGACGAAAAACTGATAGTGATTTGTAGCGTTCAGGGTTACCTAATGACGATGGATCACTCAAATTGCGTCCCGATTCAATACATCGTCCTCCAGCCGACTTGACTCCATGGATCTATTGCTGCCTCGGGCACCTTATGGCCGTTCTGCTGTGAGTCTAGATTATCGAATGGGACAAAAAACTGATAGTGAATTGTAACGTTCAGGGCCTCCTAATGACGATGGATCACTCAAATTGCGTCCTGATTCAAAACATCGTCCTCCAGCCGACTTGACTCCATGGGTCTATTGCTGCCTCGGGCACCTTATGGCCGTTCTGCTGTGAGTATAGATTATCGAATGGCACGAAAAACTGATAGTGAATTGTAACGTTCAGGGCCACCTAATGACGATGGATCACTGAAATTGCGTCCCGATTCAATACATCGTCCCCAGCCGACTTGACTCCATGCGACTATTGCTGCCTCGGGCACCTTATGGCCGTTCTGCTGTGAGTGTAGATTATAGAATGGGATGAAAAACTGATAGTGGATTGTAACGTTCAAGTCCACCTAATGACGATGGATCACTCAAATTGCGTCCCGATTCAATACATCGTCCTCCAGCAGACTTGTCTCCATCGGTCTATTGCTGCCTCGGGCACCTTATGGCAGGCCTGCTGTGGCTCAAAGATTTTCGAATCGGACGAAAAACTGATAGTGAATTGTAACGTTCAGGGCCTCCTAATGACAATGGAACACTCAAATTGCGTCCCAATTCAATACATCGTCCTCCAGCAGACTTGTCTCCATGCGTCTCTTGCTGCCTCGGGCACCTTATGGCCGTTCTGCTGTGATTCAAAGATTTTCGAATCGGACGAAAAACTGATAGTGAATTGTAGCGTTCAGGGCCACCTAATGACGATGGATCACTCAAATTGCGTCCCGATTCAATACATCGTCCTCCAGCCGACTTGACTCCATGGGTCTATTGCTGCCTCGGGCACCTTATGGCCGTTCTGCTGTGAGTATAGATTATCGAAAGGGACGAAAAACTGATTGTGAATTGTAACGTTCAGGGCCTCCTAATGACGATGGATCACTCAAATTGCGTCCCGATTCAATACATCGTCCTCCAGCCGACTTGACTCCATGGGTCTATTGCTGCCTCGGGCACCTTATGGCCGTTCTGCTGTGAGTCTAGATTATCGAATGGCACGGAAAACTGATAGTGAATTGCAACGTTCAGGGCCTCCTAATGACGATGGATGACTCAAATTGCGTCCCGATTCAATACATCGTCCTCCAGCCGACTTGACTCCATGGGTCTATTGCTGCCTCGGGCACCATATGGCCGTTCTGCTGTGAGTCTAGATTATCGATTGGGACGAAAAACTGATAGTGAATTGTAACGTTCAGGGCCTCCTAATGACGATGGATCACTCAAATTGCGTCCCGATTCAATACATCGTCCTCCAGCAGACTTGTCTCCACGGGTCGATTGCTGCCTCCGGCACCTAATGGCCGTTCTGCTGTGAGTCAAAGATTTTCGAATCGGACGAAAAACTGATAGTGAATTGTAACATTCAGGGCCACCTAATGACTAGGACCACGCAAATTGCGTCCCGATTCAATACATCGTCCTCCAGCCGAGTTGACTCCATGGGTCTATTGCTGCCTCGGGCACCTTATGGCCGTTCTGCTGTGAATCTAGATTATCGAATGGGACGAAAAACTGATAGTGAATTGTAACGTTCAGGGCCACCTAAAGACGATGGATCACTGAAATTGCGTCCCGATTCAATACATCGTCCGCAGCCGACTTGACTCCATGGGACTATTGCTGCCTCGGGCACCTTATGGCCGTTCTGCTGTGAGTCTAGATTATAGAATGGAATGAAAAACTGATAGTGAATTGTAACGTTCAAGTCCACCTAATGACGATGGATCACTCAAATTGCGTCCCGATTCAATACATCGTCCTCCAGCAGACTTGTCTCCATGCGTCTATTGCAGCCTAGGGCACCTTATGGCCGTTCTGCTGTGAGTCAAAGATTTTCGAATGGGACGAAAAACTGATAGTGAATTGTAGCGTTCAGGGCCACCTAATGACGATGGATCACTCAAATTGCGTCCCGATTCAATACATCGTCCTCCAGCCGACTTGACTCCATGGGTCTATTGCTGCCTCGGGCACCTTATGGCCGTTCTGCTGTGAGTCTAGATAATCGAATGGGACAAAAAACTGATAGTGAATTGTAACGTTCAGGGCCACCTAATGACGATGGATCACTGAAATTGCGTCCCGATTCAATACATCGTCCCCAGCCGACTTGACTCCATGCGACTATTGCTGCCTCGGGCACCTTATGGCCGTTCTGCTGTGAGTCTAGATTATAGAATGGGATGAAAACTGATAGTGAATTGCAACGTTCAGGGCCTCCTAATGACGATGGATCACTCAAATTGCGTCCCGATTCAATACATCGTCCTCCAGCAGACTTGTCTCCACGGGTCGAATGCTGCCTCGGGCACCTAATGGCCGTTCTGCTGTGAGTCAAAGAATTTCGAATCGGACGAAAAACTGATAGTGAATTGTAACATTCAGGGCCACCTAATGACGATGGACCACGCAAATTGCGTCCCGATTCAATACATCGTCCTCCAGCCGAGTTGACTCCATGGGTCTATTGCTGCCTCGGGCACCTTATGGCCGTCCTGCTGTGAATCTAGATTATCGAATGGGACGAAGAACTGGTAGTGAATTGTAACGTTCAGGGCCACCTAATGACGATAGATCACTCAAATTGCGTCCCGATTCAATACATCGTCCCCAGCCGACTTGTCTCCATGGGACTATTGCTGCCTCGGGCACCTTATGGCCGTTCTGCTGTGAGTCTAGATTATAGAATGGAATGAAAAACTGATAGTGAATTGTAACGTTCAAGTCCACCTAATGACGATGGATCACTCAAATTGCGTCCCGATTCAATACAACGTCCTCCAGCAGACTTGACTCCATGGATCTATTGCTGCCTCGGGCACCTTATGGCCGTTCTGCTGTGAGTCTAGATTATCGAATGGGACAAAAAACTGATAGTGAATTGTAGCGTTCAGGGCCACCTAATGACGATGCATCACTCAAATTGCGTCCCGATTCAATACATCGTCCTCCAGCAGACTTGTCTCCATGGGTGTCTATTGCTGCCTCGGGCACCTTATGGCAGGCCTGCTGTGACTCAAAGATTTTCGAATCGGACGAAAAACTGATAGTGAATTGTAACGTTCAGGGCCTCCTAATGACGATGGAACACTCAAATTGCGTCCCGATTCAATACATCGTCCTCCAGCAGACTTGTCTCCATGCGTCTATTGCAGCCTCGGGCACCTTATGGCCGTTCTGCTGTGAGTCAAAGATTTTCGAATCGGACGAAAAACTGATAGTGAATTGTAGCGTTCAGGGTTACCTAATGACGATGGAATACTGAAATTGCGTCCCGATTCAATACATCGTCCTCCAGCCGACTTGACTCCATGGATCTATTGCTGCCTCGGGCACCTTATGGCCGTTCTGCTGTGAGTCTAGATTATCGAATGGGACAAAAAACTGATAGTGAATTGTAACGTTCAGGGCCTCCTAATGACGATGGATCACTCAAATTGCGTCCTGATTCAATACATCGTCCTCCAGCCGACTTGACTCCATGGGTCTATTGCTGCCTCGGGCACCTTATGGCCGTTCTGCTGTGAGTCTAGATTATCGAATGGCACGAAAAACTGATAGTGAATTGTAACGTTCAGGGCCACCTAATGACGATGGATCACTGAAATTGCGTCCCGATTCAATACATCGTCCCCAGCCGACTTGACTCCATGCGACTATTGCTGCCTCGGGCACCTTATGGCCGTTCTGCTGTGAGTGTAGATTATAGAATGGGATGAAAAACTGATAGTGGATTGTAACGTTCAAGTCCACCTAATGACGATGGATCACTCAAATTGCGTCCCGATTCAATACATCGTCCTCCAGCAGACTTGTCTCCATCGGTCTATTGCTGCCTCGGGCACCTTATGGCAGGCCTGCTGTGGCTCAAAGATTTTCGAATCGGACGAAAAACTGATAGTGAATTGTAACGTTCAGGGCCTCCTAATGACGATGGAACACTCAAATTGCGTCCCGATTCAATACATCGTCCTCCAGCAGACTTGTCTCCATGCGTCTATTGCTGCCTCGGGCACCTAATGGCCGTTCTGCTGTGAGTCAAAGATTTTCGAATCGGACGAAAAACTGATAGTGAATTGTAACATTCAGGGCCACCTAATGACGATGGACCACGCAAATTGCGTCCCGATTCAATACATCGTCCTCCAGCCGAGTTGACTCCATGGGTCTATTGCTGCCTCGGGCACCTTATGGCCGTTCTGCTGTGAATCTAGATTATCGAATGGGACGAAAAACTGATAGTGAATTGTAACGTTCAGGGCCACCTAAAGACGATGGATCACTGAAATTGCGTCCCGATTCAATACATCGTCCGCAGCCGACTTGACTCCATGGGACTATTGCTGCCTCGGGCACCTTATGGCCGTTCTGCTGTGAGTCTAGATTATAGAATGGAATGAAAAACTGATAGTGAATTGTAACGTTCAAGTCCACCTAATGACGATGGATCACTCAAATTGCGTCCCGATTCAATACATCGTCCTCCAGCAGACTTGTCTCCATGCGTCTATTGCAGCCTAGGGCACCTTATGGCCGTTCTGCTGTGAGTCAAAGATTTTCGAATGGGACGAAAAACTGATAGTGAATTGTAGCGTTCAGGGCCACCTAATGACGATGGATCACTCAAATTGCGTCCCGATTCAATACATCGTCCTCCAGCCGACTTGACTCCATGGGTCTATTGCTGCCTCGGGCACCTTATGGCCGTTCTGCTGTGAGTCTAGATTATCGAATGGGACAAAAAACTGATAGTGAATTGTAACGTTCAGGGCCACCTAATGACGATGGATCACTGAAATTGCGTCCCGATTCAATACATCGTCCCCAGCCGACTTGACTCCATGCGACTATTGCTGCCTCGGGCACCTTATGGCCGTTCTGCTGTGAGTCTAGATTATAGAATGGGATGAAAAACTGATAGTGAATTGTAACGTTCAAGTCCACCTAATGACGATGGATCACTCAAATTGCGTCCCAATTCGATACATCGTCCTCCAGCAGACTTGTCTCCATGGGTCTATTGCTGCCTCGGGCACCTTATGGCAGGCCTGCTGTGACTCAAAGATTTTCGAATCGGACGAAAAACTGATAGTGAATTGTAGCGTTCGGGGCCACCTAATGACGATGGATCACTCAAATTGCGTCCCGATTCAATACATCGTCCTCCAGCCGACTTGACTCCATGGGTCTATTGCTGCCTCGGGCACCTTATGGCCGTTCTGCTGTGAGTCTAGATTATCGAAAGGGACGAAAAACTGATTGTGAATAGTAACGTTCAGGGCCTCCTAATGACGATGGATCACTCAAATTGCGTCCCGATTCAATACATCGTCCTCCAGCCGACTTGACTCCATGGGTCTATTGCTGCCTCGGGCACCTTATGGCCGTTCTGCTGTGAGTCTAGATTATCGAATGGCACGGAAAACTGATAGTGAATTGTAACGTTCAGGGCCTCCTAATGACGATGGATCACTCAAACTGCGTCCCGATTCAATACATCGTCCTCCAGCAGACTTGTCTCCACGGGTCGATTGTTGTCTCGGGCACCTAATGGCCGTTCTGCTGTGAGTCAAAATTTTTCGAATCGGACGAAAAACTGATAGTGAATTGTAACATTCAGGGCCACCTAATGACGATGGACCACGCAAATTGCGTCCCGATTCAATACATCGTCCTCCAGCCGAGTTGACTCCATGGGTCTATTGCTGCCTCGGGCACCAGATGGCCGTTCTCCTGTGAATCTAGATTATCGAATGGGACGAAGAACTGGTAGTGAATTGTAACGTTCAGGGCCACCTAATGACGATGGATCACTCAAATTGCGTCCCGATTCAATACATCGTTCTCCAGCCGACTTGTCTCCATGGGTCTATTGCTGCCTCGGGCACCTTATGGCCGTTCTGCTGTGAGTCTAGATTATCGAATGGGACGTAAAACTGATAGTGAATTGTAACTTTCAGGGCCACCTAATGACGATGGATCACTCAAATTGCGTCCCGATTCAATACATCGTCCTCCGGCAGACTTGTCTCCATGGGTCAATTGCTGCCTCGGGCACCTTATGGCCGTTCTGCTGTGACTCAAAGATTTTCGAATCGGACGAAAAACTGATAGTGAATTGTAACATTCAGTGCCACCTAATGACGATGGATCACTCAAATTGCGTCCCGATTCATTACATCGTCCACCAGCCGACTTGTCTCCATGGGTCTATTGCTGCCTCGGGCACCTTATGGCCGTTCTGCTGTGAGTCAAAGATTTTTGAATCGGACGAAAAACTGATAGTGAATTGTAACGTTCAGGGCCACCTAATGACGATGGATCACTCAAATTGCGTCCCGATTCAATACATCGTCCTCCAGCCGACATGTCTCCATGGGTCTATTGCTGCCTTGGCACCTTATGGCCGTTCTGCTGTGAGTCAAAGATTTTCGAATCGGACGAAAAACAGATAGTGAATTGTAACGTTCAGGGCCACCTAATGACGATGGATCACTCAAATTGCGTCCCGATTCAATACATTGTCCTCCAGCAGACTGTCTCCATGGGTCTATTGCAGCCTCGGGCACCTAATGGCCGTTCAGCTGTGACTCAAAGATTTTCGAATCGGACGAAAAACTGATAGTGAATTGTAACGTTCAGGGCCTCCTAATGACGATGGAACACTCAAATTGCGTCCTGATTCAATACATCGTCCTTCAGCCGACTTGTCTCCATGGGTCTATTGCTGCCTCGGGCACCTAATGGCCGTTCTGCTGTGAGTCAAAGATTTTCGAATCGGACGAAAAACTGATAGTGAATTGTAACATTCAGGGCCACCTAATGACGATGGACCACGCAAATTGCGTCCCGATTCAATACATCGTCCTCCAGCCGAGTTGACTCCATGGGTCTATTGCTGCCTCGGGCACCTTATGGCCGTTCTGCGGTGAGTCTAGATTATCGAATGGGACGAAAAACTGATAGTGAATTGTAACGTTCAGGGCCACCTAATGACGATGGATCACTCAAATTGCGTCCCGATTCAATACATCGTCCCCAGCCGACTTGTCTCCATGGGTCTATTGCTGCCTCGGGCACCTTATGGCCGTTCTGCTGTGAGTCAAAGATTTTCGAATCGGACGAAAAACTGATAGTGAATTGTAACGTTCAGGGCCACCTAATGACGATGGATCACTCAAATTGCGTCCCGATTCAATACATCGTCCTCCAGCAGACTTGTCTCCATGGGTCTATTGCTGCCTCGGGCACCTTATGGCAGGCCTGCTGTGACTCAATGATTTTCGAATCGGACGAAAAACAGATAGTGAATTGTAACGTTCAGGGCCTCCTAATGACGATGGAACATTCAAATTGCGTCCCGATTCAATACATCGTCCTCCAGCAGACTTGTCTCCATGCGTCTATTGTAGCCTCGGGCACCTTATGGCCGTTCTGCTGTGAGTCAAAGATTTTCGAATCGGACGAAAAACTGATAGTGAATTGTAACGTTCAGGGTCACTTAGTGACGATGGATCACTCAAATTGCGTCCCGATTCAATACATCGTCATCCAGCCGACATGTCTCCATGGGTCTATTGCTGCCTTGGCACCTTATGGCCGTTCTGCTGTGAGTCAAAGATTTTCGAATCGGACGAAAAACAGATAGTGAATTGTAACGTTCAGGGCCACCTAATGACGATGGATCACTCAAATTGCGTCCCGATTCAATACATTGTCCTCCAGCAGACTGTCTCCATGGGTCTATTGCAGCCTCGGGCACCTTATGGCCGTTCAGCTGTGACTCAAAGATTTTCCAATCGGACGAAAAACTGATAGTGAATTGTAACGTTCAGGGCCTCCTAATGACGATGGATCACTCAAATTGCGTCCCGATTCAATACATCGTCTTCCAGCCGACTTGACTCCATGGGTCTATTGCTGCCTCGGGCACCTTATGGCCGTTCTGCTGTGAGTCTAGATTATCGAATGGCACGAAAAACTGATAGTGAATTGTAACATTCAGGGCCACCTAATGACGATGGACCACGCAAATTGCGTCCCGATTCAATACATCGTCCCCAGCCGACTTGACTCCATGCGACTATTGCTGCCTCGGGCACCTTATGGCCGTTCTGCTGTGAGTCTAGATTATAGAATGGGATGAAAAACTGATAGTGAATTGTAACGTTCAGGGCCACCTAATGACGATGGATCACTGAAATTGCGTCCCGATTCAATACATCGTCCCCAGCCGACTTGACTCCATGCGACTATTGCTGCCTCGGGCACCTTATGGCCGTTCTGCTGTGAGTGTAGATTATAGAATGGGATGAAAAACTGATAGTGGATTGTAACGTTCAAGTCCACCTAATGACGATGGATCACTCAAATTGCGTCCCGATTCAATACATCGTCCTCCAGCAGACTTGTCTCCATCGGTCTATTGCTGCCTCGGGCACCTTATGGCAGGCCTGCTGTGGCTCAAAGATTTTCGAATCGGACGAAAAACTGATAGTGAATTGTAACGTTCAGGGCCTCCTAATGACGATGGAACACTCAAATTGCGTCCCGATTCAATACATCGTCCTCCAGCAGACTTGTCTCCATGCGTCTATTGCTGCCTCGGGCACCTAATGGCCGTTCTGCTGTGAGTCAAAGATTTTCGAATCGGACGAAAAACTGATAGTGAATTGTAACATTCAGGGCCACCTAATGACGATGGACCACGCAAATTGCGTCCCGATTCAATACATCGTCCTCCAGCCGAGTTGACTCCATGGGTCTATTGCTGCCTCGGGCACCTTATGGCCGTTCTGCTGTGAATCTAGATTATCGAATGGGACGAAAAACTGATAGTGAATTGTAACGTTCAGGGCCACCTAAAGACGATGGATCACTGAAATTGCGTCCCGATTCAATACATCGTCCGCAGCCGACTTGACTCCATGGGACTATTGCTGCCTCGGGCACCTTATGGCCGTTCTGCTGTGAGTCTAGATTATAGAATGGAATGAAAAACTGATAGTGAATTGTAACGTTCAAGTCCACCTAATGACGATGGATCACTCAAATTGCGTCCCGATTCAATACATCGTCCTCCAGCAGACTTGTCTCCATGCGTCTATTGCAGCCTAGGGCACCTTATGGCCGTTCTGCTGTGAGTCAAAGATTTTCGAATGGGACGAAAAACTGATAGTGAATTGTAGCGTTCAGGGCCACCTAATGACGATGGATCACTCAAATTGCGTCCCGATTCAATACATCGTCCTCCAGCCGACTTGACTCCATGGGTCTATTGCTGCCTCGGGCACCTTATGGCCGTTCTGCTGTGAGTCTAGATTATCGAATGGGACAAAAAACTGATAGTGAATTGTAACGTTCAGGGCCACCTAATGACGATGGATCACTGAAATTGCGTCCCGATTCAATACATCGTCCCCAGCCGACTTGACTCCATGCGACTATTGCTGCCTCGGGCACCTTATGGCCGTTCTGCTGTGAGTCTAGATTATAGAATGGGATGAAAAACTGATAGTGAATTGTAACGTTCAAGTCCACCTAATGACGATGGATCACTCAAATTGCGTCCCAATTCGATACATCGTCCTCCAGCAGACTTGTCTCCATGGGTCTATTGCTGCCTCGGGCACCTTATGGCAGGCCTGCTGTGACTCAAAGATTTTCGAATCGGACGAAAAACTGATAGTGAATTGTAGCGTTCGGGGCCACCTAATGACGATGGATCACTCAAATTGCGTCCCGATTCAATACATCGTCCTCCAGCCGACTTGACTCCATGGGTCTATTGCTGCCTCGGGCACCTTATGGCCGTTCTGCTGTGAGTCTAGATTATCGAAAGGGACGAAAAACTGATTGTGAATAGTAACGTTCAGGGCCTCCTAATGACGATGGATCACTCAAATTGCGTCCCGATTCAATACATCGTCCTCCAGCCGACTTGACTCCATGGGTCTATTGCTGCCTCGGGCACCTTATGGCCGTTCTGCTGTGAGTCTAGATTATCGAATGGCACGGAAAACTGATAGTGAATTGTAACGTTCAGGGCCTCCTAATGACGATGGATCACTCAAACTGCGTCCCGATTCAATACATCGTCCTCCAGCAGACTTGTCTCCACGGGTCGATTGTTGTCTCGGGCACCTAATGGCCGTTCTGCTGTGAGTCAAAATTTTTCGAATCGGACGAAAAACTGATAGTGAATTGTAACATTCAGGGCCACCTAATGACGATGGACCACGCAAATTGCGTCCCGATTCAATACATCGTCCTCCAGCCGAGTTGACTCCATGGGTCTATTGCTGCCTCGGGCACCATATGGCCGTTCTCCTGTGAATCTAGATTATCGAATGGGACGAAGAACTGGTAGTGAATTGTAACGTTCAGGGCCACCTAATGACGATGGATCTCTCAAATTGCGTCCCGATTCAATACATCGTTCTCCAGCCGACTTGTCTCCATGGGTCTATTGCTGCCTCGGGCACCTTATGGCCGTTCTGCTGTGAGTCTAGATTATCGAATGGGACGTAAAACTGATAGTGAATTGTAACTTTCAGGGCCACCTAATGACGATGGATCACTCAAATTGCGTCCCGATTCAATACATCGTCCTCCGGCAGACTTGTCTCCATGGGTCAATTGCTGCCTCGGGCACCTTATGGCCGTTCTGCTGTGACTCAAAGATTTTCGAATCGGACGAAAAACTGATAGTGAATTGTAACATTCAGTGCCACCTAATGACGATGGATCACTCAAATTGCGTCCCGATTCATTACATCGTCCACCAGCCGACTTGTCTCCATGGGTCTATTGCTGCCTCGGGCACCTTATGGCCGTTCTGCTGTGAGTCAAAGATTTTTGAATCGGACGAAAAACTGATAGTGAATTGTAACGTTCAGGGCCACCTAATGACGATGGATCACTCAAATTGCGTCCCGATTCAATACATCGTCCTCCAGCCGACATGTCTCCATGGGTCTATTGCTGCCTTGGCACCTTATGGCCGTTCTGCTGTGAGTCAAAGATTTTCGAATCGGACGAAAAACAGATAGTGAATTGTAACGTTCAGGGCCACCTAATGACGATGGATCACTCAAATTGCGTCCCGATTCAATACATTGTCCTCCAGCAGACTGTCTCCATGGGTCTATTGCAGCCTCGGGCACCTAATGGCCGTTCAGCTGTGACTCAAAGATTTTCGAATCGGACGAAAAACTGATAGTGAATTGTAACGTTCAGGGCCTCCTAATGACGATGGAACACTCAAATTGCGTCCTGATTCAATACATCGTCCTTCAGCCGACTTGTCTCCATGGGTCTATTGCTGCCTCGGGCACCTAATGGCCGTTCTGCTGTGAGTCAAAGATTTTCGAATCGGACGAAAAACTGATAGTGAATTGTAACATTCAGGGCCACCTAATGACGATGGACCACGCAAATTGCGTCCCGATTCAATACATCGTCCTCCAGCCGAGTTGACTCCATGGGTCTATTGCTGCCTCGGGCACCTTATGGCCGTTCTGCGGTGAGTCTAGATTATCGAATGGGACGAAAAACTGATAGTGAATTGTAACGTTCAGGGCCACCTAATGACGATGGATCACTCAAATTGCGTCCCGATTCAATACATCGTCCCCAGCCGACTTGTCTCCATGGGTCTATTGCTGCCTCGGGCACCTTATGGCCGTTCTGCTGTGAGTCAAAGATTTTCGAATCGGACGAAAAACTGATAGTGAATTGTAACGTTCAGGGCCACCTAATGACGATGGATCACTCAAATTGCGTCCCGATTCAATACATCGTCCTCCAGCAGACTTGTCTCCATGGGTCTATTGCTGCCTCGGGCACCTTATGGCAGGCCTGCTGTGACTCAATGATTTTCGAATCGGACGAAAAACAGATAGTGAATTGTAACGTTCAGGGCCTCCTAATGACGATGGAACATTCAAATTGCGTCCCGATTCAATACATCGTCCTCCAGCAGACTTGTCTCCATGCGTCTATTGTAGCCTCGGGCACCTTATGGCCGTTCTGCTGTGAGTCAAAGATTTTCGAATCGGACGAAAAACTGATAGTGAATTGTAACGTTCAGGGTCACTTAGTGACGATGGATCACTCAAATTGCGTCCCGATTCAATACATCGTCATCCAGCCGACATGTCTCCATGGGTCTATTGCTGCCTTGGCACCTTATGGCCGTTCTGCTGTGAGTCAAAGATTTTCGAATCGGACGAAAAACAGATAGTGAATTGTAACGTTCAGGGCCACCTAATGACGATGGATCACTCAAATTGCGTCCCGATTCAATACATTGTCCTCCAGCAGACTGTCTCCATGGGTCTATTGCAGCCTCGGGCACCTTATGGCCGTTCAGCTGTGACTCAAAGATTTTCCAATCGGACGAAAAACTGATAGTGAATTGTAACGTTCAGGGCCTCCTAATGACGATGGATCACTCAAATTGCGTCCCGATTCAATACATCGTCTTCCAGCCGACTTGACTCCATGGGTCTATTGCTGCCTCGGGCACCTTATGGCCGTTCTGCTGTGAGTCTAGATTATCGAATGGCACGAAAAACTGATAGTGAATTGTAACATTCAGGGCCACCTAATGACGATGGACCACGCAAATTGCGTCCCGATTCAATACATCGTCCCCAGCCGACTTGACTCCATGCGACTATTGCTGCCTCGGGCACCTTATGGCCGTTCTGCTGTGAGTCTAGATTATAGAATGGGATGAAAAACTGATAGTGAATTGTAACGTTCAAGTCCACCTAATGACGATGGATCACTCAAATTGCGTCCCGATTCAATACATCGTCCTCCAGCAGACTTGTCTCCATGGGTCTAATGCTGCCTCGGGCACCTTATGGCAGGCCTGCTGTGACTCAAAGATTTTCGAATCGGACGAAAAACTGATAGTGAATTGTAACGTTCAGGGCCTCCTAATTACGATGGAACATTCAAATTGCGTCCCGATTCAATACATCGTCCTCCAGCAGACTTGTCTCCATGGGTCTATTGCTGCCTCGGGCACCTTATGGCCGTTCTGCTGTGAGTCAAAGATTTTCGAATCGGACGAAAAACTGATAGTGAATTGTAACATTCAGGGCCACCTAATGACGATGGATCACTCAAATTGCGTCCCGATTCATTACATCGTCCACCGGCCGACTTGTCTCCATGGGTTTATTGTTGCCTCGGGCACCTTATGGCCGTTCTGCTGTGAGTCAAATATTTTCGAATCGGACGAAAAACTGATAGTGAATTGTAACGTTCAGGGCCACCTAGTGACGATGGATCACTCAAATTGCGTCCCGATTCAATACATCGTCCTCCAGCCGACATGTCTCCATGGGTCTATTGCAGCCTCGGGCACCTTATGGCCGTTCAGCTGTGACTCAAAGATTTTCGAATCGGACGAAAAACTGATAGTGAATTGTAACGTTCAGGGCCACCTAATGACGTTGGATCACTCAAATTGCGTCCCGATTCAATACATCGTCCCCAGCCGACTTGTCTCCATGGGTCTATTGCTGCCTCGGGCACCTTATGGCCGTTCTGCTGTGAGTCTAGATTATCGAATGGGACAAAAAACTGATAGTGAATTGTAACGTTCAGGGCCACCTAATGACGATGGATCACTGAAATTGCGTCCCGATTCAATACATCGTCCCCAGCCGACTTGACTCCATGCGACTATTGCTGCCTCGGGCACCTTATGGCCGTTCTGCTGTGAGTCTAGATTATAGAATGGGATGAAAAACTGATAGTGAATTGTAACGTTCAAGTCCACCTAATGACGATGGATCACTCAAATTGCGTCCCAATTCGATACATCGTCCTCCAGCAGACTTGTCTCCATGGGTCTATTGCTGCCTCGGGCACCTTATGGCAGGCCTGCTGTGACTCAAAGATTTTCGAATCGGACGAAAAACTGATAGTGAATTGTAGCGTTCGGGGCCACCTAATGACGATGGATCACTCAAATTGCGTCCCGATTCAATACATCGTCCTCCAGCCGACTTGACTCCATGGGTCTATTGCTGCCTCGGGCACCTTATGGCCGTTCTGCTGTGAGTCTAGATTATCGAAAGGGACGAAAAACTGATTGTGAATAGTAACGTTCAGGGCCTCCTAATGACGATGGATCACTCAAATTGCGTCCCGATTCAATACATCGTCCTCCAGCCGACTTGACTCCATGGGTCTATTGCTGCCTCGGGCACCTTATGGCCGTTCTGCTGTGAGTCTAGATTATCGAATGGCACGGAAAACTGATAGTGAATTGTAACGTTCAGGGCCTCCTAATGACGATGGATCACTCAAACTGCGTCCCGATTCAATACATCGTCCTCCAGCACACTTGTCTCCACGGGTCGATTGTTGTCTCGGGCACCTAATGGCCGTTCTGCTGTGAGTCAAAATTTTTCGAATCGGACGAAAAACTGATAGTGAATTGTAACATTCAGGGCCACCTAATGACGATGGACCACGCAAATTGCGTCCCGATTCAATACATCGTCCTCCAGCCGAGTTGACTCCATGGGTCTATTGCTGCCTCGGGCACCATATGGCCGTTCTCCTGTGAATCTAGATTATCGAATGGGACGAAGAACTGGTAGTGAATTGTAACGTTCAGGGCCACCTAATGACGATGGATCACTCAAATTGCGTCCCGATTCAATACATCGTTCTCCAGCCGACTTGTCTCCATGGGTCTATTGCTGCCTCGGGCACCTTATGGCCGTTCTGCTGTGAGTCTAGATTATCGAATGGGACGTAAAACTGATAGTGAATTGTAACTTTCAGGGCCACCTAATGACGATGGATCACTCAAATTGCGTCCCGATTCAATACATCGTCCTCCGGCAGACTTGTCTCCATGGGTCAATTGCTGCCTCGGGCACCTTATGGCCGTTCTGCTGTGACTCAAAGATTTTCGAATCGGACGAAAAACTGATAGTGAATTGTAACATTCAGTGCCACCTAATGACGATGGATCACTCAAATTGCGTCCCGATTCATTACATCGTCCACCAGCCGACTTGTCTCCATGGGTCTATTGCTGCCTCGGGCACCTTATGGCCGTTCTGCTGTGAGTCAAAGATTTTTGAATCGGACGAAAAACTGATAGTGAATTGTAACGTTCAGGGCCACCTAATGACGATGGATCACTCAAATTGCGTCCCGATTCAATACATCGTCCTCCAGCCGACATGTCTCCATGGGTCTATTGCTGCCTTGGCACCTTATGGCCGTTCTGCTGTGAGTCAAAGATTTTCGAATCGGACGAAAAACAGATCGTGAATTGTAACGTTCAGGGCCACCTAATGACGATGGATCACTCAAATTGCGTCCCGATTCAATACATTGTCCTCCAGCAGACTGTTTCCATGGGTCTATTGCAGCCTCGGGCACCTAATGGCCGTTCAGCTGTGACTCAAAGATTTTCGAATCGGACGAAAAACTGATAGTGAATTGTAACGTTCAGGGCCTCCTAATGACGATGGAACACTCAAATTGCGTCCTGATTCAATACATCGTCCTTCAGCCGACTTGTCTCCATGGGTCTATTGCTGCCTCGGGCACCTAATGGCCGTTCTGCTGTGAGTCAAAGATTTTCGAATCGGACGAAAAACTGATAGTGAATTGTAACATTCAGGGCCACCTAATGACGATGGACCACGCAAATTGCGTCCCGATTCAATACATCGTCCTCCAGCCGAGTTGACTCCATGGGTCTATTGCTGCCTCGGGCACCTTATGGCCGTTCTGCGGTGAGTCTAGATTATCGAATGGGACGAAAAACTGATAGTGAATTGTAACGTTCAGGGCCACCTAATGACGATGGATCACTCAAATTGCGTCCCGATTCAATACATCGTCCCCAGCCGACTTGTCTCCATGGGTCTATTGCTGCCTCGGGCACCTTATGGCCGTTCTGCTGTGAGTCTAGATTATAGAATGGGATGAAAAACTGATAGTGAATTGTAACGTTCAAGTCCACCTAATGACGATGGATCACTCAAATTGCGTCCCGATTCAATACATCGTCCTCCAGCAGACTTGTCTCCATGGGTCTATTGCTGCCTCGGGCACCTTATGGCAGGCCTGCTGTGACTCAAAGATTTTCGAATCGGACGAAAAACTGATAGTGAATTGTAACGTGCAGGGCCTCCTAATGACGATGGAACATTCAAATTGCGTCCCGATTCAATACATCGTCCTCCAGCAGACTTGTCTCCATGGGTCTATTGCTGCCTCGGGCACCTTATGGCCGTTCTGCTGTGAGTCAAAGATTTTCGAATCGGACGAAAAACTGATAGTGAATTGTAACATTCAGGGCCACCTAATGACGATGGATCACTCAAATTGCGTCCCGATTCATTACATCGTCCACCGGCCGACTTGTCTCCATGGGTTTATTGTTGCCTCGGGCACCTTATGGCCGTTCTGCTGTGAGTCAAATATTTTCGAATCGGACGAAAAACTGATAGTGAATTGTAACGTTCAGGGCCACCTAGTGACGATGGATCACTCAAATTGCGTCCCGATTCAATACATCGTCCTCCAGCCGACATGTCTCCATGGGTCTATTGCAGCCTCGGGCACCTTATGGCCGTTCAGCTGTGACTCAAAGATTTTCGAATCGGACGAAAAACTGATAGTGAATTGTAACGTTCAGGGCCTCCTAATGACGATGGAACACTCAAATTGCGTCCCGATTCAATACATCGTCCTCCAGCAGACTTGTCTCCATGCGTCTATTGCAGCCTCGGGCACCTTATGGCCGTTCTTCTGTGAGTCAAAGATTTTCGAATCGGACGAAAAACTGATAGTGAATTGTAGCGTTCAGGGCCACCTAATGTGATGGATCACTCAAATTGCGTCCCGATTCAATACATCGTCCTCCAGCCGACTTGACTCCATGGGTCTATTGCTGCCTCGGGCACCTTATGGCCGTTCTGCTGTGAGTCTAGATTATCGAATGGGACAAAAAACTGATAGTGAATTGTAACGTTCAAGGCTTCCTAATGACGATGGATCACTCAAATTGCGTCCTGATTCAATACATCGTCCTCCAGCCGACTTGACTCCATGGGTCTATTGCTGCCTCGGGCACCTTATGGCCGTTCTGCTGTGAGTCTAGATTATCGAATGGCACGAAAAACTGCTAGTGAATTGTAACGTTCAGGGCCACCTAATGACGATGGATCACTGAAATTGCGTCCCGATTCAATACATCGTCCCCAGCCGACTTGACTCCATGCGACTATTGCTGCCTCGGGCACCTTATGGCAGGCCTGCTGTGACTCAAAGATTTTCGAATCGGACGAAAAACTGATAGTGAATTGTAACGTTCAGGGCCTCCTAATGACGATGGAACACGCAAATTGCGTCCCGATTCAATACATCGTCCTCCAGCAGACTTGACTCCATGGGTCTATTGCTGCCTCGGGCACCTTATGGCCGTTCTGCTGTGAGTCTAGATTATAGAATGGGATGAAAAACTGATAGTGAATTGTAACGTTAAAGTCCACCTAATGACGATGGATCACTCAAATTGCGTCCCGATTCAATACATCGTCCTCCAGCAGACTAGACTCCATGGGTCTATTGCTGCCTCGGGCACCTTATGGCAGGCCTGCTGTGACTCAAAGATTTTCGAATCGGACGAAAAACTGATAGTGAATTGTAACGTTCAGGGCCTCCTAATGACGATGGAACACTCAAATTGCGTCCCGATTCAATACATCGTCCTCCAGCAGACTTGTCTCCATGCGTCTATTGCTGCCTCGGGCACCTTATGGCCGTTCTGCTGTGAGTCAAAGATTTTCGAATCGGACGAAAAACTGATAGTGAATTGTAGCGTTCAGGGCCACCTAATGACGATGGATCACTCAAATTGCGTCCCGATTCAATACATCGTCCTCCAGGCGACTTGACTCCATGGGTCTATTGCTGCCTCGGGCACCTTATGGCCGTTCTGCTGTGTGTCTAGATTATCGAAAGGGACGAAAAACTGATTGTGAATTGTAACGTTCAGGGCCTCCTAATGACGATGGATCACTCAAATTGCGTCCCGTTTCAATACTTCGTCCTCCAGCCGACTTGACTCCATGGGTCTATTGCTGCCTCGGGCACCTTATGGCCGTTCTGCTGTGAGTCTAGATTATCGAATGGGACAAAAAACTGATAGTGAATTGTAACGTTCAGGGCCTCCTAATGACGATGGATCACTGAAATTGCGTCCCGATTCAATACATCGTCCTCCAGCAGACTTGTCTGCATGGGTCTATTGCTGCCTCGGGCACCTTATGGCAGGCCTGCTGTGACTCAAAGATTTTCGAATCGGACGAAAAACTGATAGTGAATTGTAACGTTCAGGGCCTCCTAATGACGATGGAACACTCAAATTGCGTCCCGATTCAATACATCGTCCTCCAGCAGACTTGTCTCCATGCGTCTATTGCTGCCTCGGGCACCTTATGGCCGTTCTGCTGTGAGTCAAAGATTTTCGAATCGGACGAAAAACTGATAGTGAATTGTAGCGTTCAGGGCCACCTAATGACGATGGATCACTTAAATTGCGTCCCGATTCAATACATCGTCCTCCAGCCGACTTGACTCCATGGGTCTATTGCTGCCTCGGGCACCTTATGGCCGTTCTGCTGTGAGTCTAGATTATCGAAAGGGACGAAAAACTGATTGTGAATTGTAACGTTCAGGGCCTCCTAATGACGATGGATCACTCAAATTGCGTCCCGCTTCAATACATCGTCCTCCAGCCGACTTGACTCCATGGGTCTATTGCCGCCTCGGGCACCTTATGGCCGTTCTGCTGTGAGTCTAGATTATCGAATGGCACGGAAAACTGATAGTGAATTGTAACGTTCAGGGCTTCCTAATGACGATGGATCACTCAAATTGCGTCCCGATTCAATACATCGTCCTCCAGCCGACTTGACTCCATGGGTCTATTGCTGCCTCGGGCACCTTATGGCCGTTCTGCTGTGAGTCTAGATTATCGATTGGGACGAAAAACTGATAGTGAATTGTAACGTTCAGGGCCTCCTAATGACGATGGATCACTCAAATTGCGTCCCGATTCAATACATCGTCCTCCAGCAGATTTGTCTCCACGGGTCGATTGCTGCCTCGGGCACCTAATGGCCGTTCTGCTGTGAGTCAAAGATTTTCGAATCGGACGAAAAACTGATAGTAAATTGTAACATTCAGGGCCACCTAATGACGATGGACCACGCAAATTGCGTCCCGATTCAATACATCGTCCTCCAGCCGAGTTGACTCCATGGGTCTATTGCTGCCTCGGGCACCATATGGCCGTTCTGAAGTGAATCTAGATTATCGAATGGGACGAAGAACTGGTAGTGAATTGTAACGTTCAGGGCCACCTAATGACGATGGATCACTCAAATTGCGTCCCGTTTCAATACTTCGTCCTCCAGCCGACTTGACTCAATGGGTCTATTGCTGCCTCGGGCACCTTATGGCCGTTCTGCTGTGAGTCTAGATTATCGAATGGCACGGAAAACTGATAGTGAATTGTAACGTTCAGGGCCACCTAAAGACGATGGATCACTGAAATTGCGTCCCGATTCAATACATCGTCCCCAGCCGACTTGACTCCATGGGACTATTGCTGCCTCGGGCACCTTATGGCCGTTCTGCTGTGAGTCTAGATTATAGAATGGAATGAAAAACTGATAGTGAATTGTAACGTTCAAGTCCACCTAATGACGATGGATCACTCAAATTGCGTCCCGATTCAATACATCGTCCACCAGCAGACTTGTCTCCATGCGTCTATTGCAGCCTCGGGCACCTTATGGCCGTTTTGCTGTGAGTCAAAGATTTTCGAATCGGACGAAAAACTGATAGTGAATTGTAGCGTTCAGGGCCACCTAATGACGATGGATCACTCAAATTGCGTCCCGATTCAATACATCGTCCTCCAGCCGACTTGACTCCATGGGTCTATTGCTGCCTCGGGCACCTTATGGCCGTTCTGCTGTGAGTCTAGATTATCGAATGGGACAAAAAACTGATAGTGAATTGTAACGTTCAGGGCCTCCTAATGACGATGGATCACTGAAATTGCGTCCCGATTCAATACATCGTCCTCCAGCAGACTTGTCTGCATGGGTCTATTGCTGCCTCGGGCACCTTATGGCAGGCCTGCTGTGACTCAAAGATTTTCGAATCGGACGAAAAACTGATAGTGAATTGTAACGTTCAGGGCCTCCTAATGACGATGGAACACTCAAATTGCGTCCCGATTCAATACATCGTCCTCCAGCAGACTTGTCTCCATGGGTCTATTGCTGCCTCGGGTACCTTATGGCCGTTCTGCTGTGAGTCAAAGATTTTCGAATCGGACGAAAAACTGATAGTGAATTGTAGCGTTCAGGGCCACCTAATGACGATGGATCACTGAAATTGCGTCCCGATTCAATACATCGTCCTCCAGCCGACTTGACTCCATGGGTCTATTGCTGCCTCGGGCACCTTATGGCCGTTCTGCTGTGAGTCTAGATTATCGAAAGGGACGAAAAACTGATTGTGAATTGTAACGTTCAGGGCCTCCTAATGACGATGGATCACTCAAATTGCGTCCCGATTCAATACATCGTCCTCCAGCCGACTTGACTCCATGGGTCTATTGCTGCCTCGGGCACCTTATGGCCGTTCTGCTGTGTGTCTAGATTATCGAATGGCACGGAAAACTGATAGTGAATTGTAACGTTCAGGGCCTCCTAATGACGATGGATCACTCAAATTGCGTCCCGATTCAAGACATCGTCCTCCAGCCGACTTGACTCCATGGGTCTATTGCTGCGTCGGGCACCTTATGGCCGTTCTGCTGTGAGTCTAGATTATCGATTGGGACGAAAAACTGATAGTGAATTGTAACGTTCAGGGCCTCCTAATGACGATGGATCACTCAAATTGCGTCCCGATTCAATACATCGTCCTCCAGCAGACTTGTCTCCACGGGTCGATTGCTGCCTCGGGCACCTAATGGCCGTTCTGCTGTGAGTCAAAGATTTTCGAATCGGACGAAAAACTGATAGTGATTTGTAACATTCAGGGCCACCTAATGACGATGGACCACGCAAATTTGTCCCGATTCAATACATCGTCCTCCAGCCGAGTTGACTCCATGGGTCTATTGCTGCCTCGGGCACCATATGGCCGTTCTGCTGTGAATCTAGATTATCGAATGGGACGAAGAACTGGTAGTGAATTGTAACGTTCAGGGCCACCTAATGACGATGGATCACTCAAATTGCGTCCCGATTCAACACATCGTCCTCCAGCCGACTTGTCTCCATGGGTCTATTGCTGCCTCGGGCACCTTATGGCCGTTCTGCTGTGAGTCTAGATTATCGAATGGGAGGTAAAACTGATAGTGAATTGTAACTTTCAGGGCCACCTAATGACGATGGATCACTGAAATTGCGTCCCGATTCAATACATCGTCCTCCAGCAGACTTGTCTCCAAGGATCGATTGCTGCCTCGGGCACCTTATGGCCGTTCTGCTGTGTGTCAAAGATTTTCGAATCGGACGAAAAACTGATAGTGAATTGTAACATTCGGGGCCACCTAATGACGATGGACCACACAAATTGCGTCCCGATTCAGTACATCGTCCTCCAGCCGACCTGACTCCATGGGTCTATTGCTGCCTCGGGCACCTTATGGCCGTTCTGCTGTGAGTCTAGAGTATGAATGGGACGAAAAACGGATAGTGAATTGTAACGTTCAGAGCCACCTAATGACGATGGATCACTCAAATTGCGTCCCGATTCAATACATCGTCCTCCAGCAGACTTGTCTCCATGGGTCTATTGCTGCCTCGGGCACCTTATGGCCGTTTTGCTGTGACTCAAAGATTTTCGAATCGGACGAAAAACTGATAGTGAATTGTAACATTCAGGGCCACCTAATGACGATGGATCACTCAAATTGCGTCCCGATTCATTACATCGTCCACCAGCCGACTTGTCTCCATGGGTCTATTGCTGCCTCGGGCACCTTATGGCCGTTCTGCTGTGAGTCAAAGATTTTCGAATCGGACGAAAAACTGATAGTGAATTGTAACGTTCAGGGCCACCTAATGACGATGGATCACTCAAATTGCGTCCCGATTCAATACATTATCCTCCAGCAGACTGTCTCCATGGGTCTATTGCAACCTCGGGCACCTTATGGCCGTTCAGCTGTGACTCAAAGATTTTCGAATCGGACGAAAAACTGATAGTGAATTGTAGCGTTCAGGGCCACCTAATGACGATGGATCACTGAAATTGCGTCCCGATTCAATACATCGTCCTCCAGCCGACTTGTCTCCATCGGTCTATTGCTGCCTCGGGCACCTTATGGCCGTTCTGCTGTGAGTCAAAGATTTTCGAATCGGACGAAAAACTGATAGTGAATTGTAACATTGAGGGCCACCTAATGACGATGGACCACGCAAATTGCGTCCCGATTCAATACATCGTCCTCCAGCCGAGTTGAATCCATGGGTCTATTGCTGCCTCGGGCACCATATGGCCGTTCTGCTGTGAATCTAGATTATCGAATGGGACGAAGAACTGGTAGTGAATTGTAACGTTCAGGGCCACCTAATGATGATGGATCACTCAAATTGCGTCCCGATTCAACACATCGTCCTCCAGCCGACTTGTCTCCATGGGTCTATTGCTGCCTCGGGCACCTTATGGCCGTTCTGCTGTGAGTCTAGATTATCGAATGGGACGTAAAACTGATAGTGAATTGTAACTTTCAGGGCCACCTAATGACGATGGATCACTGAAATTGCGTCCCGATTCAATACATCGTCCTCCAGCAGACTTGTCTCCAAGGGTCGATTGCTGCCTCGGGCACCTTATGGCCGTTCTGCTGTGTGTCAAAGATTTTCGAATCGGACGAAAAACTGATAGTGAATTGTAACATTCAGGGCCACCTAATGACGATGGACCACACAAATTGCGTCCCGATTCAGTACATCGTCCTCCAGCCGACCTGACTCCATGGGTCTATTGCAGCCTCGGGCACCTTATGGCCGTTCTGCTGTGAGTCTAGAGTATGAATGGGACGAAAAACCGATAGTGAATTGTAACGTTCAGGGCCTCCTAATGACGATGGATCACTCAAATTGCGTCCCGATTCAATACATCGTCCTCCAGCAGACTTGTCTCCACGGGTCGATTGCTGCCTCGGGCACCTAATGGCCGTTCTGCTGTGAGTCAAAGATTTTCGAATCGGACGAAAAACTGATAGTGAATTGTAACATTCAGGGCCACCTAATGACGATGGACCACGCAAATTGCGTCCCGATTCAATACATCGTCCTCCAGCCGAGTTGACTCCATGGGTCTATTGCTGCCTCGGGCACCATATGGCCGTTCTGCTGTGAATCTAGATTATCGAATGGGACGAAGAACTGGTAGTGAATTGTAACGTTCAGGGCCACCTAATGACGATGGATCACTCAAATTGCGTCCCGATTCAACACATCGTCCTCCAGCCGACTTGTCTCCATGGGTCTATTGCTGCCTCGGGCACCTTATGGCCGTTCTGCTGTGAGTCTAGATTATCGAATGGGAGGTAAAACTGATAGTGAATTGTAACTTTCAGGGCCACCTAATGACGATGGATCACTGAAATTGCGTCCCGATTCAATACATCGTCCTCCAGCAGACTTGTCTCCAAGGGTCGATTGCTGCCTCGGGCACCTTATGGCCGTTCTGCTGTGTGTCAAAGATTTTCGAATCGGACGAAAAACTGATAGTGAATTGTAACATTCAGGGCCACCTAATGACGATGGACCACACAAATTGCGTCCCGATTCAGTACATCGTCCTCCAGCCGACCTGACTCCATGGGTCTATTGCTGCCTCGGGCACCTTATGGCCGTTCTGCTGTGAGTCTAGAGTTGAATGGGACGAAAAACTGATAGTGAATTGTAACGTTCAGAGCCACCTAATGACGATGGATCACTCAAATTGCGTCCCGATTCAATACATCGTCCTCCAGCAGACTTGTCTCCATGGGTCTATTGCTGCCTCGGGCACCTTATGGCCGTTTTGCTGTGACTCAAAGATTTTCGAATCGGACGAAAAACTGATAGTGAATTGTAACATTCAGGGCCACCTAATGACGATGGATCACTCAAATTGCGTCCCGATTCATTACATCGTCCACCAGCCGTCTTGTCTCCATTGGTCTATTGCTGCCTCGGGCACCTTATGGCCGTTCTGCTGTGAGTCAAAGATTTTCGAATCGGACGAAAAACTGATAGTGAATTGTAACGTTCAGGGCCACCTAATGACGATGGATCACTGAAATTGCGTCCCGATTCAATACATCGTCCTCCAGCCGACATGTCTCCATGGGTCTATTGCTGCCTTGGCACCTTATGGCCGATCTGCTGTGAGTCAAAGATTTTCGAATCGGACGAAAAACAGATAGTGAATTGTAACGTTCAGGGCCACCTAATGACGATGGATCACTCAAATTGCGTCCCGATTCAATACATTATCCTCCAGCAGACTGTCTCCATGGGTCTATTGCAACCTCGGGCACCTTATGGAAGTACAGCTGTGACTCAAAGATTTTCGAATCGGACGAAAAACTGATAGTGAATTGTAGCGTTCAGGGCCACCTAATGACGATGGATCACTGAAATTGCGTCCCGATTCAATACATCGTCCTCCAGCCGACTTGTCTCCATCGGTCTATTGCTGCCTCGGGCACCTTATGGCCGTTCTGCTGTGAGTCTAGATTATCGAAAGGGACGAAAAACTGATTGTGAATTGTAACGTTCAGGGCCTCCTAATGACGATGGATCACTCAAATTGCGTCCCGATTCAATACATCGTCCTCCAGCCGACTTGACTCCATGGGTCTATTGCTGCCTCGGGCACCTTATGGCCGTTCTGCTGTGAGTCTAGATTATCGAATGGCACGGAAAACTGATAGTGAATTGTAACGTTCAGGGCCTCCTAATGACGATGGATCACTCAAATTGCGTCCCGATTCAATACATCGTCCTCCAGCCGACTTGTCTCCATCGGTCTATTGCTGCCTCGGGCACCTTATGGCCGTTCTGCTGTGAGTCTAGATTATCGAAAGGGACGAAAAACTGATTGTGAATTGTAACGTTCAGGGCCTCCTAATGACGATGGATCACTCAAATTGCGTCCCGATTCAATACATCGTCCTCCAGCCGACTTGACTCCATGGGTCTATTGCTGCCTCGGGCACCTTATGGCCGTTCTGCTGTGAGTCTAGATTATCGAATGGCACGGAAAACTGATAGTGAATTGTAACGTTCAGGGCCTCCTAATGACGATGGATCACTCAAATTGCGTCCCGATTCAATACATCGTCCTCCAGCCGACTTGACTCCATGGGTCTATTGCTGCCTCGGGCACCTTATGGCCGTTCTGCTGTGAGTCTAGATTATCGATTGGGACGAAAAACTGATAGTGAATTGTAACGTTCAGGGCCTCCTAATGACGATGGATCACTCAAATTGCGTCCCGATTCAATACATCGTCCTCCAGCAGACTTGTCTCCACGGGTCGATTGCTGCCTCGGGCACCTAATGGCCGTTCTGCTGTGAGTCAAAGATTTTCGAACCGGACGAAAAACTGATAGTGAATTGTAACATTCAGGGCCACCTAATGACGATGGACCACGCAAATTGCGTCCCGATTCAATACATCGTCCTCCAGCCGAGTGACTCCATGGGTCTATTGCTGCCTCGGGCACCATATGGCCGTTCTGCTGTGAATCTAGATTATCGAATGGGACGAAGAACTGGTAGTGAATTGTAACGTTCAGGGCCACCTAATGACGATGGATCACTCAAATTGCGTCCCGATTCAACACATCGTCCTCCAGCCGACTTGTCTCCATGGGTCTATTGCTGCCTCGGGCACCATATGGCCGTTCTGCTGTGAGTCAAAGATTTTCGAATCGGACGAAAAACTGATAGTGAATTGTAACGTTCAGGGCCACCTAATGACGATGGATCACTCAAATTGCGTCCCGATTCAATACATCGTCCTCCAGCAGACTTGTCTCCATGGGTCTATTGCTGCCTCGGGCACCTTATGGCCGTTCTGCTGTGAGTCTAGATTATCGAATCGGACAAAAAACTGATAGTGAATTGTAACATTCAGGGCCACCTAATGACGATGGACCACACAAATTGCATCCCGATTCAGTACATCGTTCTCCAGCCGACCTGACTCCATGGGTCTATTGCTGCCTCGGGCACCTTATGGCCGTTTAGCTGTGAGTCTAGAGTATGAATGGGACGAAAAACTGATAGTGAATTGTAACGTTCAGGGCCTCCGAATGACGATGGAACATTCAAATTGCGTCCCGATTCAATACATCGTCCTCCAGCAGACTTGTCTCCATGCGTCTATTGCTGCCTCGGGCACCTTATGGCCGTTCTGCTGTGAGTCAAAGATTTTCGAATCGGACGAAAAACTGATAGTGAATTGTAACGTTCAGGGCCACCTAGTGACGATGGATCACTCAAATTGCGTCCCGATTCAATACATCGTCCTCCAGCCGACATGTCTCCATGGGTCTATTGCTGCCTTGGCACCTTATGGCCGTTCTGCTGTGAGTCAAAGATTTTCGAATCGGACGAAAAACAGATAGTGAATTGTAACGTTCAGGGCCACCTAATGACGATGGATCACTCAAATTGCGTCCCGATTCAGTACATCGTCCACTAGCCGACTTGACTCCATGGGACTATTGCTGCCTCGGGCACCTTATGGCCGTTCTGCTGTGAGTCTAGATTATAGAATGGGATGAAAAACTGATATGTGAATTGTAACGTTCAGGGCCACCTAATGACGATGGATCACTCAAATTGCGTCCCGATTCAATACATCGTCCTCCAGCAGACTTGTCTCCATGGGTCTATTGCTGCCTCGGGCACCTTATTGCAGGCCTGCTGTAACTCAAAGATTTTCGAATCGGACGAAAAACTGATAGTGAATTGTAACGTTCAGGGCCTCCTAATGACTATGGAACACTCAAATTGCGTCCCGATTCAATACATCGTCCTCCAGCAGACTTGTCTCCATGCGTCTATTGCTGCCTCGGGCACCTTATGGCAGGCCTGCTGTGACTCAAAGATTTTCGAATCGGACGAAAAACTGCTAGTGAATTGTAACGCTCAGGGCCACCTAATGACGATGGATCACTCAAATTGCGTCCCGATTCAATACATCGTCCTCCAGCCGACTTGACTCCATGGGTCTATTGCTGCCTCGGGCACCTTATGGCCGTTCTGCTGTGAGTCTAGATTATCGAATGGGACAAAAAACTGATAGTGAATTGTAACGTTCAGGGCCACCTAATGACGATGGATCTCTCAAATTGCGTCCCGATTCAATACATCGTCCTCCAGCCGACTAGACTCCATGGATCTATTGCTGCCTCGGGCACTTTATGGCCGTTCTGCTGTGAGTCTAGATTATCGAATGGGACGAATAACTGATAGTGAATTGTAACGTTCAGGGACTCCTAATGACGATGGATCACTCAAATTGCGTCCCGATTCAATACATCGTCCTCCAGCCGATTTGACTCCACGGGTCTATTGCTGCCTCGGGCACCTTATCGCCGTTCTGCTGTGAGTCTAGATTATCGAATGGGACGAAAAACTGATAGTGAATTGTAACGTTCAGGGCCTCCTAATGACGATGGATCACTCAAATTGCGTCCCGATTCAATATATCGTCCTCCAGCAGACTTGTCTCCATGGGTCGATTGCTGCCTCGGGCACCTAATGGCCGTTCTGAGGTGAGTCAAAGATTTTCGAATCGGACGAAAAACTGATAGTGAATTGTAACATTCAGGGCCACCTAATGACGATGGACCACGCAAATTGCGTCCCGATTCAATACATCGTCCTCCAGCCGAGTTGACTCCATGGGTCTATTGCTGCCTCGGGCACCTTATCGCCATTCTGCTGTGAATCTAGATTATCGAATGGGACGAAAAACTGATATGTGAATTGTAACGTTCAGGGCCACCTAATGACGATGGATCACTCAAATTGCGTCCCGATTCAATACATCGTCCCCAGCCGACTTGACTCTATGGGACTATTGCTGCCTCGGGCACCTTATGGCCGTTCTGCTGTGTGTCTAGATTATAGAATGAGATGAAAAACTGATAGTGAATTGTAACGTTCAGGGCCACCTAATGACGATGGATCACTCAAATTGCGTCCCGATTCAATACATCGTCGTCCAGCAGACTTGTCTCCATGGGTCTATTGCTGCCTCGGGCACCTTATGGCAGGCCTGCTGTGACTCAAAGATTTTCGAATCGGACGAAAAACTGATAGTGAATTGTAACGTTCAGGGCCTCCTAATGACGATGGATCACTCAAATTGCGTCCCGATTCAATTCATCGTCCTCCAGCAGACTTGTCTCCACGGGTCGATTGCTGCCTCGGGCACCTAATGGCCGTTCTGCTGTGAGTCAAAGATTTTCGAATCGGACGAAAAACTGATAGTGAATTGTAACATTCAGGGCCACCTAATGACGATGGACCACGCAAATTGCGTCCCGATTCAATACATCGTCCTCCAGCCGACTTGTCTCCATGGGTCTATTGCTGCCTCGGGCACCTTATGGCCGTTCTGCTGTGAGTCTAGATTATCGAATGGGACAAAAAACTGATAGTGAATTGTAACTTTCAGGGCCTCCTAATGACGATGGATCTCTCAAATTGCGTCCCGATTCAATACATCGTCCTCCAGCAGACTTGTCTCCATGGGTCTATTGCTGCCTCGGGCACCTTATGGCCGTTCTGCTGTGAGTCTAGATTATCGAATGGGACGAAAAACTGATAGTGAATTGTAACGTTCAGGGCCTCCTAATGTCGATGGATCACTCAAAATGCGTCCCGATTCAATACATCGTCCTCCAGCAGACTTGTCTCCATGGGTCGATTGCTGCCTTGGGCACCTAATGGCCGTTCTGCTGTGAGTCAAAGGTTTTCGAATCGGACGAAAAACTGATAGTGAATTGTAACATTCAGGGCCACCTAATGACGATGGACCACGCAAATTGCGTCCCGATTCAATACATCGTCCTCCAGCCGACTTGACTCCATGGGTCTATTGCTGAATCGTGCACCTTATCGCCATTCTCCTGTGAGTCTAGATTATCGAATGGGACGAAAAACTGATAGTGAAGTGTAACGTTCAGGGCTTCCTAATGACGATGGATCACTCAAATTGCGTCCCGATTCAATATATCGTCCTCCAGCACACTTGTCTCCATGGGTCGATTGCTGCCTCGGGCACCTAATGGCCGTTCTGAGGTGAGTCAAAGATTTTCGAATCGGACGAAAAACTGATAGTGAATTGTAACGTTCAGGGCCTCCTAATGACGATGGATCACTCAAATTGCGTCCCGATTCAATACATCGTCCTCCAGCAGACTTGTCTCCACGGGTCGATTGCTGCCTCGGGCACCTTATGGCCGTTCTGCTGTGAGTCTAGATTATCGAATGGGACAAAAAACTGATAGAGAATTGTAACGTTCAGGGCCTCCTAATGACGATGGATCTCTCAAATTGCGTCCCGATTCAATACATCGTCCTCCAGCAGACTTGTCTCCATGGGTCTATTGCTGCCTCGGGCACCTTATGGCCGTTCTGCTGTGAGTCTAGATTATCGAATGGGACGAAAAACTGATAGTGAATTGTAACGTTCAGGGCCTCCTAATGACGATGGATCACTCAAATTGCGTCCCGATTCAATACATCGTCCTCCAGCAGACTTGTCTCCATGGGTCGATTGCTGCCTCGGGCACCTAATGGCCGTTCTGCTGTGAGTCAAAGATTTTCGAATCGGACGAAAAACTGATAGTGAATTGTAACAGTCAGGGCCACCTAATGACGATGGACCACGCAAATTGCGTCCCGATTCAATACATCGTCCTCCAGCCGAGTTGACTCCATGGGTCTATTGCTGCCTCGGGCACCTTATGGCCGTTCTGCTGTGAATCTAGATTATCGAATGGGACGAAAAACTAACAGTGAATTGTAACGTTCAGGGCCACCTAATGACGATGGATCACTCAAATTGCGTCCTGATTCAATACATCGTCCTCCAGCAGACTTTACTTCTTGGGTCTATTGCTGCCTCGGGCACCTTATGGCCGTTCTGCTGTGAGTCAAAGATTTTCGAATCGGACGAAAAACTGATAGTGAATTGTAACTTTCAGGGCCACCTAATGACGATGGATCACGCAAATTGCGTCCCGATTCAATACATCGTCCTCCAGCAGACTTGTCCCCATGGGTCGATTGCTGCCTCGGGCTCCTTATGGCCGTTCTGCTGTGAGTCAAAGATTTTCGAATCGGACGAAAAACTGACAGTGAATTGTAACATTCAGGGCCACCTAATGACGATGGACCACGCAAATTGCGTCCCGATTCAATACATCGTTCTCCAGCCGAGTTGACTCCATGGGTCTATTGCTGCCTCGGGCACCTTATCGCCATTCTGCTGTGAATCTAGATTATCGAATGGGACGAAAAACTGATAGTGAATTGTTACGTTCAGGGCCGCTTAATGACGATGGATCACTCAAATTGCGTCCCGATTCAATACATCGTCCCCAGCCGACTTGACTCCATGGGACTATTGCTGCCTCGGGCACCTTATGGCCGTTCTGCTGTGAGTCTAGATTATAGAATGGGATGAAAAACTGATAGTGAATTGTAACGTTCAGGGCCACCTAATGACGATGGATCACTCAAATTGCGTCCCGATTCAATACATCGTCCTCCAGCAGACTTGTCTCCATGGGTCTATTGCTGCCTCGGGCACCTTATGGCAGGCCTGCTGTGACTCAAAGATTTTCGAATCGGACGAAAAACTGATAGTGAATTGTAACGTTCAGGGCCTCCTAATGACGATGGATCACTCAAATTGCGTCCCGATTCAATACATCGTCCCCAGCCGACTTGACTCCATGGGACTATTGCTGCCTCGGGCACCTTATGGCCGTTCTGCTGTGAGTCTAGATTATAGAATGGGATGAAAAACTGATAGTGAATTGTAACGTTCAGGGCCACCTAATGACGATGGATCACTCAAATTGCGTCCCGATTCAATACATCGTCCTCCAGCCGACTTGACTCCATGGGTCTATTGCTGCCTCGGGCACCTTATGGCCGTTCTGCTGTGAGTCTAGATTATCGAATGGGACAAAAAACTGATAGTGAATTGTAACGTTCAGGGCCACCTAATGACGATGGATCTCTCAAATTGTGTCCCGATTCAATACATCGTCCCCTAGCCGACTTGACTCCATGGATCTATTGCTGCCTCGGGCACTTTATGGCCGTTCTGCTGTGAGTCTAGATTATCGAATGGGTCGAAAAACTGATAGTGAATTGTAACGTTCAGGGCCTCCTAATGACGATGGATCACTCAAATTGCGTCCCGATTCAATACATCGTCCTCCAGCAGACTTTTCTCCATGGGTCGATTGCTGCCTCGGGCACCTAATGGCCGTTCTGCTGTGAGTCAAAGATTTTCGAATCGGACGAAAAACTGATAGTGAATTGTAACATTCAGGGCCACCTAATGACGATGGACCACGCTAATTGCGTCCCGATTCAATACATCGTCCTCCAGCCGAGTTGACTCCATGGGTCTATTGCTGCTTCGGGCAGCTTATGGCCGTTCTGCTGAGAATCTAGATTATCGAATGGGACGAAAAAGTAACGGTGAATTGTAACGTTCAGGGCCACCTAATGACGATGGATCACTCAAATTGCGTCCTGATTCAAGACATCGTCCTCCAGCAGACTTGACTTCTTGGGTCTATTGCTGCCTCGGGCACCTTATGGCCGTTCTGCTGTGAGTCAAAGATTTTCGAATCGGACGAAAAACTGATAGTGAATTGTAACTTTCAGGGCCACCTAATGACGATGGATCACTCAAATTGCGTCCCGATTCAATACATCGTCCTCCAGCAGACTTGTCCCCATGGGTCGATTGCTGCCTCGGGCACCTTATGGCCGTTCTGCTGTGAGTCAAAGATTTTCGAATCGGACGAAAAACTGATAGTGATTTGTAACATTCAGGGCCACCTAATGACGATGGACCACGCAAATTGCGTCCCGATTCAGTACATCGTCCAATAGCCGACTTGACTCCATGGGACTATTGCTGCCGCGGGCACCTTATGGCCGTTCTGCTGTGAGTCTAGATTATAGAATGGGATGAAAAACTGATAGTGAATTGTAACGTTCAGGGCCACCTAATGACGATGGATCACTCAAATTGCGTCCCGATTCAATACATCGTCCTCCAGCAGACTTGTCTCCATGGGTCTATTGCTGCCTCGGGAACCTAATGGCAGGCCTGCTGCCATTTTCGAATCAGACGAAAAACTGATAGTGAATTGTAACCTTCAGGGCCTCCTAATGACGATGGACCACGCAAATTGCGTCCCGATTCAATACATCGTTCTCCAGCCGAGTTGACTCCATGGGTCTATTGCTGCCTCGGGCACCTTATCGCCATTCTGCTGTGAATCTAGATTATCGAATGGGACGAAAAACTGATAGTGAATTGTTACGTTCAGGGCCGCCTAATGACGATGGATCACTCAAATTGCGTCCCGATTCAATACATCGTCCCCAGCCGACTTGACTCCATGGGACTATTGCTGCCTCGGGCACCTTATGGCCGTTCTGCTGTGAGTCTAGATTATAGAATGGGATGAAAAACTGATAGTGAATTGTAACGTTCAGGGCCACCTAATGACGATGGATCACTCAAATTGCGTCCCGATTCAATACATCGTCCTCCAGCAGACTTGTCTCCATGGGTCTATTGCTGCCTCGGGCACCTTATGGCAGGCCTGCTGTGACTCAAAGATTTTCGAATCGGACGAAAAACTGATAGTGAATTGTAACGTTCAGGGCCTCCTAATGACGATGGATCACTCAAATTGCGTCCCGATTCAATATATCGTCCTCCAGCAGACTTGTCTCCATGGGTCGATTGCTGCCTCGGGCACCTAATGGCCGTTCTGAGGTGAGTCAAAGATTTTCGAATCGGACGAAAAACTGATAGTGAATTGTAACGTTCAGGGCCTCCTAATGACGATGGATCACTCAAATTGCGTCCCGATTCAATACATCGTCCTCCAGCAGACTTGTCTCCACGGGTCGATTGCTGCCTCGGGCACCTTATGGCCGTTCTGCTGTGAGTCTAGATTATCGAATGGGACAAAAAACTGATAGAGAATTGTAACGTTCAGGGCCTCCTAATGACGATGGATCTCTCAAATTGCGTCCCGATTCAATACATCGTCCTCCAGCAGACTTGTCTCCATGGGTCTATTGCTGCCTCGGGCACCTTATGTCCGTTCTGCTGTGAGTCTAGATTATCGAATGGGACGAAAAACTGATAGTGAATTGTAACGTTCAGGGCCTCCTAATGACGATGGATCACTCAAATTGCGTCCCGATTCAATACATCGTCCTCCAGCCGAGTTGACTCCATGGGTCTATTGCTGCCTCGGGCACCTTATGGCCGTTCTGCTGTGAATCTAGATTATCGAATGGGACGAAAAACTAACAGTGAATTGTAACGTTCAGGGCCACCTAATGACGATGGATCACTCAAATTGCGTCCTGATTCAATACATCGTCCTCCAGCAGACTTTACTTCTTGGGTCTATTGCTGCCTCGGGCACCTTATGGCCGTTCTGCTGTGAGTCAAAGATTTTCGAATCGGACGAAAAACTGATAGTGAATTGTAACTTTCAGGGCCACCTAATGACGATGGATCACTCAAATTGCGTCCCGATTCAATACATCGTCCTCCAGCAGACTTGTCCCCATGGGTCGATTGCTGCCTCGGGCTCCTTATGGCCGTTCTGCTGTGAGTCAAAGATTTTCGAATCGGACGAAAAACTGACAGTGATTTGTAACATTCAGGGCCACCTAATGACGATGGACCACACAAATTGCGTCCCGATTCAGTACATCGTCCACTAGCCGACTTGACTCCATGGGACTATTGCTGCCTCGGGCACCTTATGGCCGTTCTGCTGTGAGTCTAGATTATAGAATGGGATGAAAAACTGATAGTGAATTGTAACGTTCAGGGCCACCTAATGACGATGGATCTCTCAAATTGCGTCCCGATTCAATACATCGTCCTCCAGCCGACTTGACTCCATGGATCTATTGCTGCCTCGGGCACTTTATGGCCGTTCTGCTGTGAGTCTAGATTATCGAATGGGTCGAAAAACTGATAGTGAATTGTAACGTTCAGGGACTCCTAATGACGATGGATCACTCAAATTGCGTCCCGATTCAATATATCGTCCGCCAGTAGACTTGTCTCCATGGGTCGATTGCTGCCTCGGGCACCTAATGGCCGTTCTGAAGTGAGTCAAAAATTTTCGAATCGGACGAAAAACTGATAGTGAATTGTAACATTCAGGGCCACCTAATGACGATGGACCACGCAAATTGCGTCCCGATTCAATACATCGTTATCCAGCCGAGTTGACTCCATGGGTCTATTGCTGCCTCGGGCACCTTATCGCCATTCTGCTGTGAATCTAGATTATCGAATGGGACGAAAAACTGATAGTGAATTGTTACGTTCAGGGCCGCCTAATGACGATGGATCACTCAAATTGCGTCCCGATTTAATACATCGTCCCCAGCCGACTTGACTCCATGGGACTATTGCTGCCTCGGGCACCTTATGGCCGTTCTGCTGTGAGTCTAGATTATAGAATGGGATGAAAAACTGATAGTGAATTGTAACGTTCAGGGCCACCTAATGACGATGGATCACTCAAATTGCGTCCCGATTCAATACATCGTCCTCCAGCAGACTTGTCTCCATGGGTCTATTGCTGAATCGGGCACCTTATGGCAGGCCTGCTGTGACTCAAAGATTTTCGAATCGGACGAAAAACTGATAGTGAATTGTAACGTTCAGGGCCTCCTAATGACGATGGATCACTCAAATTGCGTCCCGATTCAATACATCGTCCTCCAGCAGACTTGTCTCCACGGGTCGATTGCTGCCTCGGGCACCTAATGGCCGTTCTGCTGTGAGTCAAAGATTTTCGAATCGGACGAAAAACTGATAGTGAATTGTAACATTCAGGGCCACCTAATGACGATGGACCACGCAAATTGCGTCCCGATTCAATACATCGTCCACCAGCCGACTTGACTCCATGGGTCTATTGCTGCCTCGGGCACCTTATGGCCGTTCTGCTGTGAGTCTAGATTATCGAATGGGACAAAAAACTGATAGTGAATTGTAACGTTCAGGGCCACCTAATGACGATGGATCACTCAAATTGCGTCCTGATTCAATACATCGTCCTCCAGCCGACTTGACTCCATGGGTCTATTGTTGCCTCGGGCACCTTATGGCCGTTCTGCTGTGAGTCTAGATTATCGAATGGGACAAAAAACTGATAGTGAATTGTAACATTCAGGGCCACCTAATGACGATGGACCACACAAATTGCGTCCCGATTCAGTACATCGTCCACTAGCCGACTTGACTCCATGGGACTATTGCTGCCTCGGGCACCTAATGGCCGTTCTGAAGTGAGTCAAAAATTTTCGAATCGGACGAAAAACTGATAGTGAATTGTAACATTCAGGGCCACCTAATGACGATGGACCACGCAAATTGCGTCCCGATTCAATACATCGTTCTCCAGCCGAGTTGACTCCATGGGTCTATTGCTGCCTCGGGCACCTTATCGCCATTCTGCTGTGAATCTAGATTATCGAATGGGACAAAAAACTGATAGTGAATTGTAACGTTCAGGGCCACCTAATGACGATGGATCACTCAAATTGCGTCCCGATTCAATACATCGTCCTCCAGCAGACTTGTCTCCATGGGTCTATTGCTGCCTCGGGAACCTAATGGCAGGCCTGCTGCCATTTTCGAATCGGACGAAAAACTGATAGTGAATTGTAACCTTCAGGGCCTCCTAATGATGATGGATCACTCAAATTGCGTCCCGATTCAATATATCGTCCTCCAGCAGACTTGTCTCCATGGGTCGATTGCTGCCTCGGGCACCTAATGGCCGTTCTGCTGTGAGTCAAAGATTTTCGAATCGGACGAAAAACTGATAGTGAATTGTAACATTCAGGGCCACCTAATGACGATGGACCACGCAAATTGCGTCCCGATTCAATACATCGTCCTCCAGCCGAGTTGACTCCATGGGTCTATTGCTGCCTCGGGCACCTTATCGCCATTCTGCTGTGAATCTAGATTATCGAATGGGACGAAAAACTGATAGTGAATTGTAACGTTCAGGGCCACCTAATGACGATGGATCACTCAAATTGCGTCCCGATTCAATACATCGTCCCCAGCCGACTTGACTCCATGGGACTATTGCTGCCTCGGGCACCTTATGGCCGTTCTGCTGTGAGTCTAGATTATAGAATGGGATGAAAAACTGATAGTGAATTGTAACGTTCAGGGCCACCTAATGACGATGGATCACTCAAATTGCGTCCCGATTCAATACATCGTCCTCCAGCAGACTTGTCTCCACGGGTCGATTGCTGCCTCGGGCACCTTATGGCCGTTCTGCTGTGAGTCTAGATTATCGAATAGGACAAAAAACTGATAGAGAATTGTAACGTTCAGGGCCTCCTAATGACGATGGATCTCTTAAATTGCGTCCCGATTCAATACATCGTCCTCCAGCAGACTTTTCTCCATGGGTCTATTGCTGCCTCGGGCACCTTATGGCCGTTCTGCTGTGAGTCTAGATTATCGAATGGGACGAAAAACTGATAGTGAATTGTAACGTTCAGGGCCTCCTAATGACGATGGATCACTCAAATTGCGTCCCGATTCAATACATCGTCCTCCAGCAGACTTGTCTCCATGGGTCGATTGCTGCCTCGGGCACCTAATGGCCGTTCTGCTGTGAGTCAAAGATTTTCGAATCGGACGAAAAACTGATAGTGAATTGTAACATTCAGGGCCACCTAATGACGATGGACCACGCAAATTGCGTCCCGATTCAATACATCGTCCTCCAGCCGAGTTGACTCCATGGGTCTATTGCTGCCTCGGGCACCTTATGGCCGTTCTGCTGTGAATCTAGATTATCGAATGGGACGAAAAACTAACAGTGAATTGTAACGTTCAGGGCCACCTAATGACGATGGATCACTCAAATTGCGTCCTGATTCAATACATCGTCCTCCAGCAGACTCTACTTCTTGGGTCTATTGCTGCCTCGGGCACCTTATGGCCGTTCTGCTGTGAGTCAAAGATTTTCGAATCGGACGAAAAACTGATAGTGAATTGTAACTTTCAGGGCCACCTAATGACGATGGATCACTCAAATTGCGTCCCGATTCAATACATCGTCCTCCAGCAGACTTGTCCCCATGGGTCGATTGCTGCCTCGGGCTCCTTATGGCCGTTCTGCTGTGAGTCAAAGATTTTCGAATCGGACGAAAAACTGACAGTGATTTGTAACATTCAGGGCCACCTAATGACGATGGACCACACAAATTGCGTCCCGATTCAGTACATCGTCCACTAGCCGACTTGACTCCATGGGACTATTGCTGCCTCGGGCACCTTATGGCCGTTCTGCTGTGAGTCTAGATTATAGAATGGGATGAAAAACAGATAGTGAATTGTAACGTTCAGGGCCACCTAATGACGATGGATCTCTCAAATTGCGTCCCGATTCAATACATCGTCCTCCAGCCGACTTGACTCCATGGGTCTATTGCTGCCTCGGGCACCTTATCGCCATTCTGCTGTGAATCTAGATTATCGAATGGGACGAAAAACTGATAGTGAATTGTTACGTTCAGGGCCGCCTAATGACGATGGATCACTCAAATTGCGTCCCGATTCAATACATCGTCCCCAGCCGACTTGACTCCATGGGACTATTGCTGCCTCGGGCACCTTATGGCCGTTCTGCTGTGAGTCTAGATTATAGAATGGGATGAAAAACTGATAGTGAATTGTAACGTTCAGGGCCACCTAATGACGATGGATCACTCAAATTGCGTCCCGATTCAATACATCGTCCTCCAGCAGACTTGTCTCCATGGGTCTATTGCTGCCTCGGGCACCTTATGGCAGGCCTGCTGTGACTCAAAGATTTTCGAATCGGACGAAAAACTGATAGTGAATTGTAACGTTCAGGGCCTCCTAATGACGATGGATCACTCAAATTGCGTCCCGATTCAATACATCGTCCTCCAGCAGACTTGTCTCCACGGGTCGATTGCTGCCTCGGGCACCTAATGGCCGTTCTGCTGTGAGTCAAAGATTTTCGAATCGGACGAAAAACTGATAGTGAATTGTAACATTCAGGGCCACCTAATGACGATGGACCACGCAAATTGCGTCCCGATTCAATACATCGTCCACCAGCCGACTTGACTCCATGGGTCTATTGCTGCCTCGGGCACCTTATGGCCGTTCTGCTGTGAGTCTAGATTATCGAATGGGACAAAAAACTGATAGTGAATTGTAACGTTCAGGGCCACCTAATGACGATGGATCACTCAAATTGCGTCCCGATTCAATACATCGTCCTCCAGCCGACTTGACTCCATATGTCTATTGCTGCCTCGGGCACCTTATGGCCGTTCTGCTGTGAGTCTAGATTATCGAATGGGACAAAAAACTGATAGTGAATTGTAACGTTCAGGGCCACCTAATGACGATGGATCTCTCAAATTGTGTCCCGATTCAATACATCGTCCTCCAGCCGACTTGACTCCATGGATCTATTGCTGCCTCGGGCACTTTATGGCCGTTCTGCTGTGAGTCTAGATTATCGAATGGGTCGAAAAACTGATAGTGAATTGTAACGTTCAGGGCCTCCTAATGACGATGGATCACTCAAATTGCGTCCCGATTCAATACATCGTCCTCCAGCAGACTTGTCTCCATGGGTCGATTGCTGCCTCGGGCACCTAATGGCCGTTCTGCTGTGAGTCAAAGATTTTCGAATCGGACGAAAAACTGATAGTGAATTGTAACATTCAGGGCCACCTAATGACGATGGACCACGCAAATTGCGTCCCGATTCAATACATCGTCCTCCAGCCGAGTTGACTCCATGGGTCTATTGCTGCTTCGGGCACCTTATGGCCGTTCTGCTGAGAATCTAGATTATCGAATGGGACGAAAAAGTAACAGTGAATTGTAACGTTCAGGGCCACCTAATGACGATGGATCACTCAAATTGCGTCCTGATTCAATACATCGTCCTCCAGCAGACTTGACTTCTTGGGTCTATTGCTGCCTCGGGCACCTTATGGCCGTTCTGCTGTGAGTCAAAGATTTTCGAATCGGACGAAAAACTGATAGTGAATTGTAACTTTCAGGGCCACCTAATGACGATGGATCACTCGAATTGCGTCCCGATTCAATACATCGTCCTCCAGCAGACTTGTCCCCATGGGTCGATTGCTGCCTCGGGCACCTTATGGCCGTTCTGCTGTGAGTCAAAGATTTTCGAATCGGACGAAAAACTGATAGTGATTTGTAACATTCAGGGCCACCTAATGACGATGGACCACACAAATTGCGTCCCGATTCAGTACATCGTCCACTAGCCGACTTGACTCCATGGGACTATTGCTGCCTCGGGCACCTTATCGCCATTCTGCTGTGAATCTAGATTATCGAATGGGACGAAAAACTGATAGTGAATTGTAACGTTCAGGGCCACCTAATGACGATGGAACACTCAAATTGCGTCCCGATTCAATACATCGTCCCCAGCCGACTTGACTCCATGGGACTATTGCTGCCTCGGGCACCTTATGGCCGTTCTGCTGTGAGTCTAGATTATAGAATGGGATGAAAAACTGATAGTGAATTGTAACGTTCAGGGCCACCTAATGACGATGGATCACTCAAATTGCGTCCCGATTCAATACATCGTCCTCCAGCAGACTTGTCTCCATGCGTCTATTGCTGCCTCGGGCACCTTATGGCCGTTCTGCTGTGAGTCAAAGATTTTCGAATCGGACGAAAAACAGTTAGTGAATTGTAACGTTCAGGGCCACTTAATGACGATGGATCACTCAAATTGCGTCCCGATTCAATACATCGTCCTCCAGCCGACTTGACTCCATGGGTCTATTGCTGCCTCGGGCACCTTATGGCCGTTCTGCTGTGAGTCTAGATTATCGAATGGGACAAAAAACTTATAGTGAATTGTAACGTTCAGGGCCTCCTAATGACGAAGGATCCTTCAAATTGCGTCCCGATTCAATACATCGTCCTCCAGCAGACTTGTCTCCATGGGTCGATTGCTGCCTCGGGCACCTAATGGCCGTTCTGCTGTGAGTCAAAGATTTTCGAATCGGACGAAAAACTGATAGTGAATTGTAACATTCAGGGCCACCTAATGACGATGGACCACGCAAATTGCGTCCCGATTCAATACATCGTCCTCCAGCCGAGTTGACTCCATGGGTCTATTGCTGCTTCGGGCACCTTATGGCCGTTCTGCTGAGAATCTAGATTATCGAATGGGACGAAAAAGTAACAGTGAATTGTAACGTTCAGGGCCACCTAATGACGATGGATCACTCAAATTGCGTCCTGATTCAATACATCGTCCCCAGCCGACTTGACTCCATGGGACTATTGCTGCCTCGGGCACCTTATGGCCGTTCTGCTGTGAGTCTAGATTATAGAATGGGATGAAAAACTGATAGTGAATTGTAACGTTCAGGGCCACCTAATGACGATGGATCACTCAAATTGCGTCCCGATTCAATACATCGTCCTCCAGCAGACATGTCTCCATGGGTCTATTGCTGCCTCGGGCACCTTATGGCAGGCATGCTGTGACTCAAAGATTTTCGAATCGGACGAAAAACTGATAGTGAATTGTAACGTTCAGGGCCTACTAATGACGATGGAACACTCAATTTGCGTCCCGATTCAATACATCGTCCTTCAGCAGACTTGTCTCCATGCGTCTATTGCTGCCTCGGGCACCTTATGGCCGTTCTGCTGTGAGTAAAAGATTTTCGAATCGGACGAAAAACAGATAGTGAATTGTAACGTTCAGGGCCACCTAATGACGATGGATCACTCAAATTGCGTCCCGATTCAATACATCTTCCTCCAGCCGACTTGACTCCATGGGTCTATTGCTGCCTCGGGCACCTTATGGCCGTTCTGCTGTGAGTCTAGATTATCGAATGGGACAAAAAACTGATAGTGAATTGTAACGTTCAGGGCCACCTAATGACGATGGATCTCTCAAATTGCGTCCCGATTCAATACATCGTCCTCCAGCCGACTTGACTCCATGGATCTATTGCTGCCTCGGGCACCTTATGGCCGTTCTGCTGTGAGTCTAGATTATCGAATGGGACGAAAAACTGATAGTGAATTGTAACGTTCAGGGCCTCCTAATGACGATGGAACACTCAAATTGCGTCCCGATTCAATACATCGTCCTCCAGCCGACTTGACTCCATGGGTCTATTGCTGCCTCGGGCACCTTATGGCCGTTCTGCTGTGAGTCTAGATTATCGAATGGGACGAAAAACTGATAGTGAATTGTAACGTTCAGGGCCTCCTAATGACGATGGATCACTCAAATTGCGTCCCGATTCAATACATCGTCCTCCAGCAGACTTGTCTCCATGGGTCGATTGCTGCCTCGGGCACCTTATGGCCGTTCTGCTGTGAGTCAAAGATTTTCGAATCGGACGAAAAACTGATAGTGAATTGTAACATTTAGGGCCACCTAATGACGATGGACCACGCAAATTGCCTCCCGATTCAATACATCGTCCTCCAGCCGAGTTGACTCCATGGGTCTATTGCTGCCTCGGGCACCTATTCGCCATTCTGCTGTGAATCTAGATTATCGAATCGGACGAAAAACTGATAGTGAATTGTAACGTTCAGGGCCTCCTAATGACGATGGAACACTCAAATTGCGTCCCGATTCAATACATCGTCCTCCAGCAGACTTGTCTCAATGCGTCTATTGCTGCCTCGGGCACCTTATGGCCGTTCTGCTGTGAGTCAAAGATTTTCGAATCGGACGAAAAACAGATAGTGAATTGTAACGTTCAGGGCGACCTAATGACGATGGATCACTCAAATTGCGTTCCGATTCAATACATCGTCCTCCAGCCGACTTGACTCCATGGGTTTATTGCTGCCTCGGGCACCTTATGGCCGTTCTGCTGTGAGTCTAGATTATCGAATGGGACAAAAAACTTATAGTGAATTGTAACGTTCAGGGCCTCCTAATGACGATGGATCCCTCAAATTGCGTCCCGATTCAATACATCGTCCTCCAGCCGACTTGTCTCCATGGGTCTATTGCTGCCTCGGGAACCTAATGGCAGGCCTGCTGCCATTTTCGAATCGGACGAAAAACTGATAGTGAATTGTAACCTTCAGGGCCTCCTAATGACGATGGATCACTCAAATTGCGTCCCGATTCAATATATCGTCCTCCAGCAGACTTGTCTCCATGGGTCGATTGCTGCCTCGGGCACCTAATGGCCGTTCTGCTGTGAGTCAAAGATTTTCGAATCGGACGAAAAACTGATAGTGAATTGTAACATTCAGGGCCACCTAATGACGATGGACCACGCAAATTGCGTCCCGATTCAATACATCGTCCTCCAGCCGAGTTGACTCCATGGGTCTATTGCTGCCTCGGGCACCTTATCGCCATTCTGCTGTGAATCTAGATTATCGAATGGGACGAAAAACTGATAGTGAATTGTAACGTTCAGGGCCACCTAATGACGATGGATCACTCAAATTGCGTCCCGATTCAATACATCGTCCCCAGCCGACTTGACTCCATGGGACTATTGCTGCCTCGGGCACCTTATGGCCGTTCTGCTGTGAGTCTAGATTATAGAATGGGATGAAAAACTGATAGTGAATTGTAACGTTCAGGGCCACCTAATGACGATGGATCACTCAAATTGCGTCCCGATTCAATACATCGTCCTCCAGCAGACTTGTCTCCATGCGTCTATTGCTGCCTCGGGCACCTTATGGCCGTTCTGCTGTGAGTCAAAGATTTTCGAATCGGACGAAAAACAGTTAGTGAATTGTAACGTTCAGGGCCACCTAATGACGATGGATCACTCAATTTGCGTCCCGATTCAATACATCGTCCTCCAGCCGACTTGACTCCATGGGTCTATTGCTGCCTCGGGCACCTTATGGCCGTTCTGCTGTGAGTCTAGATTATCGAATGGGACAAAAAACTTATAGTGAATTGTAACGTTCAGGGCCTCCTAATGACGAAGGATCCCTCAAATTGCGTCCCGATTCAATACATCGTCCTCCAGCAGACTTGTCTCCATGGGTCGATTGCTGCCTCGGGCACCTTATGGCCGTTCTGCTGTGAGTCAAAGATTTTCGAATCGGACGAAAAACTGATAGTGATTTGTAACATTCAGGGCCACCTAATGACGATGGAACACTCAAATTGCGTCCCGATTCAATACATCGTCCCCAGCCGACTTGACTCCATGGGACTATTGCTGCCTCGGGCACCTTATGGCCGTTCTGCTGTGAGTCTAGATTATAGAATGGGACGAAAAACTGATAGTGAATTGTAACGTTCAGGGCCACCTAATGACGATGGATCACTCAAATTGTGTCCCGATTCAATACATCGTCCCCAGCCGACTTGACTCCATGGGACTATTGCTGCCTCGGGCACCTTATGGCCGTTCTGCTGTGAGTCTAGATTATAGAATGGGATGAAAAACTGATAGTGAATTGTAACGTTCAGGGCCACCTAATGACGATGGATCACTCAAATTGCGTCCCGATTCAATACATCGTCCTCCAGCAGACATGTCTCCATGGGTCTATTGCTGCCTCGGGCACCTTATGGCAGGCCTGCTGTGACTCAAAGATTTTCGAATCGGACGAAAAACTGATAGTGAATTGTAACGTTCAGGGCCTACTAATGACGATGGAACACTCAAATTGCGTCCCGATTCAATACATCGTCCTTCAGCAGACTTGTCTCCATGCGTCTATTGCTGCCTCGGGCACCTTATGGCCGTTCTGCTGTGAGTCAAAGATTTTCGAATCGGACGAAAAACAGATAGTGAATTGTAACGTTCAGGGCCACCTAATGACGATGGATCACTCAAATTGCGTCCCGATTCAATACATCTTCCTCCAGCCGACTTGACTCCATGGGTCTATTGCTGCCTCGGGCACCTTATGGCCGTTCTGCTGTGAGTCTAGATTATCGAATGGGACAAAAAACTGATAGTGAATTGTAACGTTCAGGGCCACCTAATGACGATGGATCTCTCAAATTGCGTCCCGATTCAATACATCGTCCTCCAGCCGACTTGACTCCATGGATCTATTGCTGCCTCGGGCACCTTATGGCCGTTCTGCTGTGAGTCTAGATTATCGAATGGGACGAAAAACTGATAGTGAATTGTAACGTTCAGGGCCTCCTAATGACGATGGAACACTCAAATTGCGTCCCGATTCAATACATCGTCCTCCAGCCGACTTGACTCCATGGGTCTATTGCTGCCTCGGGCACCTTATGGCCGTTCTGCTGTGAGTCTAGATTATCGAATGGGACGAAAAACTGATAGTGAATTGTAACGTTCAGGGCCTCCTAATGACGATGGATCACTCAAATTGCGTCCCGATTCAATACATCGTCCTCCAGCAGACTTGTCTCCATGGGTCGATTGCTGCCTCGGGCACCTTATGGCCGTTCTGCTGTGAGTCAAAGATTTTCGAATCGGACGAAAAACTGATAGTGAATTGTAACATTCAGGGCCACCTAATGACGATGGACCACGCAAATTGCCTCCCGATTCAATACATCGTCCTCCAGCCGAGTTGACTCCATGGGTCTATTGCTGCCTCGGGCACCTATTCGCCATTCTGCTGTGAATCTAGATTATCGAATGGGACGAAAAACTGATAGTGAATTGTAACGTTCAGGGCCACCTAATGACGATCGATCACTCAAATTGCGTCCCGATTCAATACATCGTCCCCAGCCGACTTGACTCCATGGGACTATTGCTGCCTCGGGCACCTTATGGCCGTTCTGCTGTGAGTCTAGATTATCGAATGGGATGAAAAACTGATAGTGAATTGTAACGTTCAGGGCCACCTAATGACGATGGATCACTCAAATTGCGTCCCGATTCAATACATCGTCCTCCAGCAGACTTGTCTCCATGGGTCTATTGCTGCCTCGGGCACCTTATGGCAGTCCTGCTGTGCCTCAAAGATTTTCGAATCGAACGAAAAACTGATAGTGAATTGTAACGTTCAGGGCCTCCTAATGACGATGGAACACTCAAATTGCGTCCCGATTCAATACATCGTCCTCCAGCAGACTTGTCTCAATGCGTCTATTGCTGCCTCGGGCACCTTATGGCCGTTCTGCTGTGAGTCAAAGATTTTCGAATCGGACGAAAAACAGATAGTGAATTGTAACGTTCAGGGCCACCTAATGACGATGGATCACTCAAATTGCGTCCCGATTCAATACATCGTCCTCCAGCCGACTTGACTCCATGGGTTTATTGCTGCCTCGGGCACCTTATGGCAGTTCTGCTGTGAGTCTAGATTATCGAATGGGACAAAAAACTTATAGTGAATTGTAACGTTCAGGGCCTCCTAATGACGATGGATCCCTCAAATTGCGTCCCGATTCAATACATCGTCCTCCAGCCGACTTGACTCCATGGGTCTATTTCTGCCTCGGGCACCATATGGCCGTTCTGCTGTGAGTCAGAGATTTTCGAATCGGACGAAAAACTGATAGTGATGTGTAACGTTCAGGGCCTCCTAATGACGATGGAACACTCAAATTGCGTCCCGATTCAATACATCGTCCTCCAGCAGACTTGTCTCCATGGGTCTATTGCTGCCTCGGGCACCTTTTGGCCGTTCTGCTGTGAGTCTAGATTTTAGAATGGGATGAAAAACTGATAGTGAATTGTAACGTTCAGGGCCACCTAATGACGATGGATCACTCAAATTGCGTCCCGATTCAATACATCGTCCTCCAGCAGACATGTCTCCATGGGTCTATTGCTGCCTCGGGCACCTTATGGCAGGCCTGCTGTGACTCAAAGATTTTCGAATCGGACGAAAAACTGATAGTGAATTGTAACGTTCAGGGCCTACTAATGACGATGGAACACTCAAATTGCGTCCCGATTCAATACATCGTCCTTCAGCAGACTTGTCTCCATGCGTCTATTGCTGCCTCGGGCACCTTATGGCCGTTCTGCTGTGAGTCAAAGATTTTCGAATCGGACGAAAGACAGATAGTGAATTGTAACGTTCAGGGCCACCTAATGACGATGGATCACTCAAATTGCGTCCCGATTCAATACATCTTCCTCCAGCCGACTTGACTCCATGGGTCTATTGCTGCCTCGGGCACCTTATGGCCGTTCTGCTGTGAGTCTAGATTATCGAATGGGACAAAAAACTGATAGTGAATTGTAACGTTCAGGGCCACCTAATGACGATGGATCTCTCAAATTGCGTCCCGATTCAATACATCGTCCTCCAGCCGACTTGACTCCATGGATCTATTGCTGCCTCGGGCACCTTATGGCCGTTCTGCTGTGAGTCTAGATTATCGAATGGGACGAAAAACTGATAGTGAATTGTAACGTTCAGGGCCTCCTAATGACGATGGAACACTCAAATTGCGTCCCGATTCAATACATCGTCCTCCAGCCGACTTGACTCCATGGGTCTATTGCTGCCTCGGGCACCTTATGGCCGTTCTGCTGTGAGTCTAGATTATCGAATGGGACGAAAAACTGATAGTGAATTGTAACGTTCAGCGCCTCCTAATGACGATGGATCACTCAAATTGCGTCCCGATTCAATACATCGTCCTCCAGCAGACTTGTCTCCAGGGGTCGATTGCTGCCTCGGGCACCTTATGGCCGTTCTGCTGTGAGTCAAAGATTTTCGAATCGGACGAAAAACTGATAGTGAATTGTAACATTCAGGGCCACCTAATGACGATGGACCACGCAAATTGCCTCCCGATTCAATACATCGTCCTCCAGCCGAGTTGACTCCATGGGTCTATTGCTGCCTCGGGCACCTATTCGCCATTCTGCTGTGAATCTAGATTATCGAATGGGACGAAAAACTGATAGTGAATTGTAACGTTCAGGGCCACCTAATGACGATCGATCACTCAAATTGCGTCCCGATTCAATACATCGTCCCCAGCCGACTTGACTCCATGGGACTATTGCTGCCTCGGGCACCTTATGGCCGTTCTGCTGTGAGTCTAGATTATCGAATGGGATGAAAAACTGATAGTGAATTGTAACGTTCAGGGCCACCTAATGACGATGGATCACTCAAATTGCGTCCCGATTAAATACATCGTCCACCAGCAGACTTGTCTCCATGGGTCTATTGCTGCCTCGGGCACCTTATGGCAGTCCTGCTGTGCCTCAAAGATTTTCGAATCGAACGAAAAACTGATAGTGAATTGTAACGTTCAGGGCCTCCTAATGACGATGGAACACTCAAATTGCGTCCCGATTCAATACATCGTCCTCCAGCAGACTTGTCTCAATGCGTCTATTGCTGCCTCGGGCACCTTTTGGCCGTTCTGCTGTGAGTCAAAGATTTTCGAATCGGACGAAAAACAGATAGTGAATTGTAACGTTCAGGGCCACCTAATGACGATGGATCACTCAAATTGCGTCCCGATTCAATACATCGTCCTCCAGCCGACTTGACTCCATGGGTTTATTGCTGCCTCGGGCACCTTATGGCCGTTCTGCTGTGAGTCTAGATTATCGAATGGGACAAAAAACTTATAGTGAATTGTAACGTTCAGGGCCTCCTAATGACGATGGATCCCTCAAATTGCGTCCCGATTCAATACATCGTCCTCCAGCCGACTTGACTCCATGGGTCTATTGCTGCCTCGGGCACCTTATGGCCGTTCTGCTGTGAGTCAGAGATTTTCGAATCGGACGAAAAACTGATAGTGATGTGTAACGTTCAGGGCCTCCTAATGACGATGGAACACTCAAATTGCGTCCCGATTCAATACATCGTCCTCCAGCAGACTTGTCTCCATGGGTCTATTGCTGCCTCGGGCACCTTTTGGCCGTTCTGCTGTGAGTCAAAGATTTTCGAATCGGACGAAAAACTGATAGTGTATTGTAACATTCAGGGCCTCCTAATGACGATGGATCACTCAAATTGCGTCCCGATTCGATACATCGTCATCCAGCAGACTTGTCTCCATGGGTCGATTGCTGCCTCGGGCACCTTATGGCCGTTCTGCTGTGAGTCAAAGATTTTCGAATCGGACGAAAAACTGATAGTGATTTGTAACATTCAGGGCCACCTAATGACGATGGACCACACAAACTGCGTCCCGATTCAATACATCGTCCCCAGCCGACTTGACTCCATGGGACTATTGCTGCCTCGGGCACCTTATGGCCGTTCTGCTGTGAATCTAGATTATCGAATGGGACGAAAAACTAACAGTGAATTGTAACGTTCAGGGCCACCTAATGACGATGGATCACTCAAATTGCGTCCTGATTCAATACATCGTCCTCCAGCAGACTTTACTTCTTGGGTCTATTGCTGCCTCGGGCACCTTATGGCCGTTCTGCTGTGAGTCAAAGATTTTCGAATCGGACGAAAAACTGATAGTGAATTGTAACTTTCAGGGCCACCTAATGACGATGGATCACTCAAATTGCGTCCCGATTCAATACATCGTCCTCCAGCAGACTTGTCCCCATGGGTCGATTGCTGCCTCGGGCTCCTTATGGCCGTTCTGCTGTGAGTCAAAGATTTTCGAATCGGACGAAAAACTGATAGTGATTTGTAACATTCAGGGCCACCTAATGACGATGGACCACACAAATTGCGTCCCGATTCAGTACATCGTCCACTAGCCGACTTGACTCCATGGGACTATTGCTGCCTCGGGCACCTTATGGCCGTTCTGCTGTGAGTCCTGATTATAGAATGGGATGAAAAACTGATAGTGAATTGTAACGTTCAGGGCCACCTAATGACGATGGATCACTCAAATTGCGTCCCGATTCAATACATCGTCCTCCAGCCGAGTTGACTCCATGGGTCTATATCTGCCTCGGGCACCTTATGGCCGTTCTGCTGTGAGTCTAGATTATCGAATGGGACAAAAAACTGATAGTGAACTGTAACGTTCAGGGCCACCTAATGATGATGGATCTCTCAAATTGCGTCCCGATTCAATACATCGTCCTCCAGCCGACTTGACTCCATGGATCTATTGCTGCCTCGGGCACTTTATGGCCGTTCTGCTGTGAGTCTAGATTATCGAATGGGTCGAAAAACTGATAGTGAATTGTAACGATCAGGGACTCCTAATGACGATGGATCACTCAAATTGCGTCCCGATTCAATACATCGTCCGCCAGTAGACTTGTCTCCATGGGTCGATTGCTGCCTCGGGCACCTAATGGCCGTTCTGAAGTGAGTCAAAAATTTTCGAATCGGACGAAAAACTGATAGTGAATTGTAACATTCAGGGCCACCTAATGACGATGGACCACGCAAATTGCGTCCCGATTCAATACATCGTTCTCCAGCCGAGTTGACTCCATGGGTCTATTGCTGCCTCGGGCACCTTATCGCCATTCTGCTGTGAATCTAGATTATCGAATGGGACGAAAAACTGATAGTGAATTGTTACGTTCAGGGCCACCTAATGACGATGGATCACTCAAATTGCGTCCCGATTCAATACATCGTCCCCAGCCGACTTGACTCCATGGGACTATTGCTGCCTCGGGCACCTTATGGCCGTTCTGCTGTGAGTCTAGATTATAGAATGGGATGAAAAACTGATAGTGAATTGTAACGTTCAGGGCCACCTAATGACGATGGATCACTCAAATTGCGTCCCGATTCAATACATCGTCCTCCAGCAGACTTGTCTCCATGGGTCTATTGCTGCCTCGGGCACCTTATGGGAGGCCTGCTGTGACTCAAAGATTTTCGAATCGGACGAAAAACTGATAGTGAATTGTAACGTTCAGGTCCTCCTAATGACGATGGATCACTCAAATTGCGTCCCGATTCAATACATCGTCCTCCAGCAGACTTGTCTCCACGGGTCGATTGCTGCCTCGGGCACCTAATGGCCGTTCTGCTGTGAGTCAAAGATTTTCGAATCGGACGAAAAACTGATAGTGAATTGTAACATTCAGGGCCACCTAATGACGATGGACCACGCAAATTGCGTCCCGATTCAATACATCGTCCACCAGCCGACTTGACTCCATGGGTCTATTGCTGCCTCGGGCACCTTATGGCCGTTCTGCTGTGAGTCTAGATTATAGAATGGGATGAAAAACTGATAGTGAATTGTAACGTTCAGGGCCACCTAATGACGATGGATCACTCAAATTGCGTCCCGATTCAATACATCGTCCTCCAGCAGACTTGTCTCCATGGGTCTATTGCTGCCTCGGGCACCTTATGGGAGGCCTGCTGTGACTCAAAGATTTTCGAATCGGACGAAAAACTGATAGTGAATTGTAACGTTCAGGTCCTCCTAATGACGATGGATCACTCAAATTGCGTCCCGATTCAATACATCGTCCTCCAGCAGACTTGTCTCCACGGGTCGATTGCTGCCTCGGGCACCTAATGGCCGTTCTGCTGTGAGTCAAAGATTTTCGAATCGGACGAAAAACTGATAGTGAATTGTAACATTCAGGGCCACCTAATGACGATGGACCACGCAAATTGCGTCCCGATTCAATACATCGTCCACCAGCCGACTTGACTCCATGGGTCTATTGCTGCCTCGGGCACCTTATGGCCGTTCTGCTGTGAGTCTAGATTATCGAATGAAACAAAAAACTGATAGTGAATTGTAACGTTCAGGGCCACCTAATGACGATGGATCACTCAAATTGCGTCCCGATTCAATACATCGTCCTCCAGCCGACTTGACTCCATGGGTCTATTGCTGCCTCGGGCACCTTATCTGCTGTGAGTCTAGATTATCGAATGGGACAAAAAACTGATAGTGAATTGTAACGTTCAGGGCCACCTAATGACGATGGATCTCTCAAATTGTGTCCCGATTCAATACATCGTCCTCCAGCCGACTTGACTCCATGGATCTATTGCTGCCTCGGGCACTTTATGGCCGTTCTGCTGTGAGTCTAGATTATCGAATGGGTCGAAAAACTGATAGTGAATTGTAACGTTCAGGGCCTCCTAATGGCGATGGATCACTCAAATTGCGTCCCGATTCAATACATCGTCCTCCAGCAGACTTGTCTCCATGGGTCGATTGCTGCCTCGGGCACCTAATGGCCGTTCTGCTGTGAGTCAAAGATTTTCGAATCGGACGAAAAACTGATAGTGAATTGTAACATTCAGGGCCACCTAATGACGATGGACCACGCAAATTGCGTCCCGATTCAATACATCGTCCTCCAGCCGAGTTGACTCCATGGGTCTATTGCTGCTTCGGGCACCTTATGGCCGTTCTGCTGTGAATCTAGATTATCGAATGGGACGAAAAAGTAACAGTGAATTGTAACGTTCAGGGCCACCTAATGACGATGGATCACTCAAATTGCGTCCTGATTCAATACATCGTCCTCCAGCAGACTTGACTTCTTGGGTCTATTGCTGCCTCGGGCACCTTATGGCCGTTCAGCTGTGAGTCAAAGATTTTCGAATCGGACGAAAAACTGATAGTGAATTGTAACTTTCAGGGCCACCTAATGACGATGGATCACTCAAATTGCGTCCCGATTCAATACATCGTCCTCCAGCAGACTTGTCCCCATGGGTCGATTGCTGCCTCGGGTACCTTATGGCCGTTCTGCTGTGAGTCAAAGATTTTCGAATCGGACGAAAAACTGATAGTGATTTGTAACATTCAGGGCCACCTAATGACGATGGACCACACAAATTGCGTCCCGATTCAGTACATCGTCCACTAGCCGACTTGACTCCATGGGACTATTGCTGCCTCGGGCACCTTATGGCCGTTCTGCTGTGAGTCTAGATTATAGAATGGGATGAAAAACTGATAGTGAATTGTAACGTTCAGGGCCACCTAATGACGATGGATCACTCAAATTGCGTCCCGATTCAATACATCGTCCTCCAGCAGACTTGTCTCCATGGGTCTATTGCTGCCTCGGGAACCTAATGGCAGGCCTGCTGTAACTCAAAGATTTTCGAATCGGACGAAAAACTGATAGTGAATTGTAACCTTCAGGGCCTCCTAATGACGATGGATCACTCAAATTGCGTCCCGATTCAATATATCGTCCTCCAGCAGACTTGTCTCCATGGGTCGATTGCTGCCTCGGGCACCTAATGGCCGTTCTGCTGTGAGTCAAAGATTTTCGAATCGGACGAAAAACTGATAGTGAATTGTAACATTCAGGGCCACCTAATGACGATGGACCACGCAAATTGCGTCCCGATTCAATACATCGTCCTCCAGCCGAGTTGACTCCATGGGTCTATTGCTGCTTCGGGCACCTTATCGCCATTCTGCTGTGAATCTAGATTATCGAATGGGACGAAAAACTGATAGTGAATTGTAACGTTCAGGGCCACCTAATGACGATGGATCACTCAAATTGCGTCCCGATTCAATACATCGTCCTCCAGCCGACTTGACTCCATGGGACTATTGCTGCCTCGGGCACCTTATGGCCGTTCCGCTGTGAGTCTAGATTATAGAATGGGATGAAAAACTGATAGTGAATTGTAACGTTCAGGGCCACCTAATGACGATAGATCACTCAAATTGCGTCCTGATTCAATACATCGTCCTCCAGCAAACTTGTCTCCATGCGTCTATTGCTGCCTCGGGCACCTTATGGCCGTTCTGCTGTGAGTCAAAGATTTTCGAATCGGACGAAAAACAGTTAGTGAATTGTAACGTTCAGGGCCACCTAATGACGATGGATCACTCAAATTGTGTCCCGATTCAATACATCGTCCTCCAGCCGACTTGACTCCATGGGTCTATTGCTGCCTCGGGAACCTTATGGCCGTTCTGCTGTGAGTCTAGATTATAGAATGGGATGAAAAACTGATAGTGAATTGTAACGTTCAGGGCCACCTAATGACAATGGATCACTCAAATTGCGTCCCGATTCAATACATCGTCCTCCAGCAGACATGTCTCCATGGGTCTATTGCTGCCTCGGGAACCTTATGGCAGGCCTGCTGTGACTCAAAGATTTTCGAATCGGACGAAAAACTGATAGTGAATTGTAACGTTCAGGGCCTACTAATGACGATGGAACACTCAAATTGCGTCCCGATTCAATACATCGTCCTTCAGCAGACTTGTCTCCAAGCGTCTATTGCTGCCTCGGGCACCTAATGGCCGTTCTGCTGTGAGTCAAAGATTTTCGAATCGGACGAAAAACAGATAGTGAATTGTAACGTTCAGGGCCACCTAATGACGATGGATCACTCAAATTGCGTCCCGATTCAATACATCGTCCTCCAGCAAACTTGTCTCCATGCGTCTATTGCTGCCTCGGGCACCTTATGGCCGTTCTGCTGTGAGTCTAGATTATCGAATGGGACAAAAAACTGATAGTGAATTGTAACGTTCAGGGCCACCTAATGACGATGGATCTCTCAAATTGCGTCCCGATTCAATACATCGTCCTCCAGCCGACTTGACTCCATGGATCTATTGCTGCCTCGGGCACCTTATGGCCGTTCTGCTGTGAGTCTAGATTATCGAATGGGACGAAAAACTGATAGTGAATTGTAACGTTCAGGGCCTACTAATGACGATGGAACACTCAAATTGCGTCCCGATTCAATACATCGTCCTCCAGCAGACTTGTCTCCATGGGTCGATTGCTGCCTCGGGCACCTTAATGCCGTTCTGCTGTGAGTCAAAGATTTTCGAATCGGACGAAAAACTGATAGTGAATTGTAACATTCAGGGCCACCTAATGACGATGGACCACGCAAATTGCGTCCCGATTCAATACATCGTCCTCCAGCCGAGTTGACTCCATGGGGCTATTGCTGCCTCGGGCACCTATTCGCCATTCTGCTGTGAATCTAGTTTATCGAATGGGACGAAAAACTGATAGTGAATTGTAACGTTCAGGGCCACCTAATGACGATGGATCACTCAAATTGCGTCCCGATTCAATACATCGTCCTCCAGCAGACTTGTCTCCATGGGTCTATTGCTGCCTCGGGCACCTTATGGCAGTCCTGCTGTGCCTCAAAGATTTTCGAATCGGACGAAAAACTGATAGTGAATTGTAACGTTCAGGGCCTCCTAATGACGATGGAACACTCAAATTGCGTCCCGATTCAATACATCGTCCTCCGGCAGACTTGTCTCAATGCGTCTATTGCTGCCTCGGGCACCTTATGGCCGTTCTGCTGTGAGTCAAAGATTTTCGAATCGGACGAAAAACTGATAGTGATTTGTAACATTCAGGGCCACCTAATGACGATGGACCACACAAACTGCGTCCCGATTCAATACATCGTCCCCAGCCGACTTGACTCCATGGGACTATTGCTGCCTCGGGCACCTTATGGCCGTTCTGCTGTGAGTCTAGATTATAGAATGGGATGAAAAACTGATAGTGAATTGTAACGTTCAGGGCCACCTAATGACGATGATTCACTCAAATTGCGTCCCGATGCAATACATCGTGCTCCAGCAGACTTGTCTCCATGGGTCTATTGCTGCCTCGGGCACCTTATGGCAGGCTTGCTGTGACTCAAAGATTTTCGAATCGGACGAAAAACTGATTGTGAATTGTAACGTTCAGGGCCACCTAATGACGATGGATCACTCAAATTGCGTCCCGATTCAATACATCGACCTCCAGCCGACTTGACTCCATGGGTTTATTGCTGCCTCGGGCACGTTATGGCCGTTCTGCTGTGAGTCTAGATTATCGAATGGGACAAAAAACTTACAGTGAATTGTAACGTTCAGGGCCTCCTAATGACGATGGATCCCTCAAATTGCGTCCCGATTCAATACATCGTCCTCCAGCCGACTTGACTCCATGGGTCTATTGCTGCCTCGGGCACCTTATGGCCGTTCTGCTGTGAGTCAGAGATTTTCGAATCGGACGAAAAACTGATAGTGATGTGTAACGTTCAGGGCCTCCTAATGACGATGGAACACTCAAATTGCGTCCCGATTCAATACATCGTCCTCCAGCAGACTTGTCTCCATGGGTCTATTGCTGCCTCGGGCACCTTTTGGCCGTTCTGCTGTGAGTCAAAGATTTTCGAATCGGACGAAAAACTGATAGTGTATTGTAACATTCAGGGCCTCCTAATGACGATGGATCACTCAAATTGCGTCCCGATTCGATACATCGTCATCCAGCAGACTTGTCTCCATGGGTCGATTGCTGCCTCGGGCACCTTATGGCCGTTCTGCTGTGAGTCAAAGATTTTCGAATCGGACGAAAAACTGATAGTGATTTGTAACATTCTGGGCCACCTAATGACGATGGACCACACAAACTGCGTCCCGATTCAATACATCGTCCCCAGCCGACTTGACTCCATGGGACTATTGCTGCCTCGGGCACCTTATGGCCGTTCTGCTGTGAGTCTAGATTATAGAATGGGACGAAAAACTGATAGTGAATTGTAACGTTCAGGGCCACCTAATGACGATCGATCACTCAAATTGCGTCCCGATTCAATACATCGTCCCCAGCCGACTTGACTCCATGGGACTATTGCTGCCTCGGGCACCTTATGGCCGTTCTGCTGTGAGTCTAGATTATCGAATGGGACGAAAAACTGATAGTGAATTGTAACGTTCAGGGCCACCTAATGACGATGGATCACTCAAATTGCGTCCCGATTCAATACATCGTCCTCCAGCCGACTTGACTCCATGGGTTTATTGCTGCCTCGGGCACGTTATGGCCGTTCTGCTGTGAGTCTAGATTATCGAATGGGACAAAAAACTTATAGTGAATTGTAACGTTCAGGGCCTCCTAATGACGATGGATCCCTCAAATTGCGTCCCGATTCAATACATCGTCCTCCAGCCGACTTGACTCCATGGGTCTATTGCTGCCTCGGGCACCTTATGGCCGTTCTGCTGTGAGTCAGAGATTTTCGAATCGGACGAAAAACTGATAGTGATGTGTAACGTTCAGGGCCTCCTAATGACGATGGAACACTCAAATTGCGTCCCGATTCAATACATCGTCCTCCAGCAGACTTGTCTCCATGGGTCTATTGCTGCCTCGGGCACCTTTTGGCCGTTCTGCTGTGAGTCAAAGATTTTCGAATCGGACGAAAAACTGATAGTGTATTGTAACATTCAGGGCCTCCTAATGACGATGGATCACTCAAATTGCGTCCCGATTCGATACATCGTCATCCAGCAGACTTGTCTCCATGGGTCGATTGCTGCCTCGGGCACCTTATGGCCGTTCTGCTGTGAGTCAAAGATTTTCGAATCGGACGAAAAACTGATAGTGATTTGTAACATTCAGGGCCACCTAATGACGATGGACCACACAAACTGCGTCCCGATTCAATACATCGTCCCCAGCCGACTTGACTCCATGGGACTATTGCTGCCTCGGGCACCTTATGGCCGTTCTGCTGTGAGTCTAGATTATAGAATGGGATGAAAAACTGATAGTGAATTGTAACGTTCAGGGCCACCTAATGACGATGGTTCACTCAAATTGCGTCCCGATGCAATACATCGTGCTCCAGCAGACTTGTCTCCATGGGTCTATTGCTGCCTCGGGCACCTTATGGCAGGCTTGCTGTGACTCAAAGATTTTCGAATCGGACGAAAAACTGATTGTGAATTGTAACGTTCAGGGCCTCCTAATGACGATGGAACACTCAAATTGCATCCCGATTCAATACATCGTCCTCCAGCAGACTTGTCTCCATGCGTCTATTGCTGCCTCGGGCACCTTATGGTCGTTCTGCTGTGAGTCAAAGATTTTCGAATCGGACGAAAAACAGATAGTGAATTGTATCGTTCAGGGCCACCTAATGACGATGGATCACTCAAATTGCGTCCCGATTCAATACATCGTCCTCCAGCCGACTTGACTCCATGGGTCTATTGCTGCCTCGGGCACCTTATGGCCGTTCTGCTGTGAGTCTAGATTATCGAATGGGACAAAAAACTGATAGTGAATTGTAACGTTCAGGGCCACCTAATGACGATGGATCTCTCAAATTGTGTCCCGATTCAATACATCGTCCTCCAGCCGACTTGACTCCATGGATCTATTGCTGCCTCGGGCACTTTATGGCCGTTCTGCTGTGAGTCTAGATTATCGAATGGGTCGAAAAACTGATAGTGAATTGTAACGTTCAGGGCCTCCTAATGGCGATGGATCACTCAAATTGCGTCCCGATTCAATACATCGTCCTCCAGCAGACTTGTCTCCATGGGTCTATTGCTGCCTCGGGCACCTTATGGCAGGCTTGCTGTGACTCAAAGATTTTCGAATCGGACGAAAAACTGATTGTGAATTGTAACGTTCAGGGCCTCCTAATGACGATGGAACACTCAAATTGCGTCCCGATTCAATACATCGTCCTCCAGCAGACTTGTCTCCATGCGTCTATTGCTGCCTCGGGCACCTTATGGTCGTTCTGCTGTGAGTCAAAGATTTTCGAATCGGACGAAAAACAGATAGTGATTTGTAACATTCAGGGCCACCTAATGACGATGGACCACACAAACTGCGTCCCGATTCAGTACATCGTCCCCAGCCGACTTGACTCCATGGGACTATTGCTGCCTCGGGCACCTTATGGCCGTTCTGCTGTGAGTCTAGATTATAGAATGGGACGAAAAACTGATAGTGAATTGTAACGTTCAGGGCCACCTAATGACGATCGATCACTCAAATTGCGTCCCGATTCAATACATCGTCCCCAGCCGACTTGACTCCATTGGACTAATGCTGCCTCGGGCACCTTATGGCCGTTCTGCTGTGAGTCTAGATTATCGAATGGGACGAAAAACTGATAGTGAATTGTAACGTTCAGGGCCACCTAATGACGATGGATCACTCAAATTGCGTCCCGATTCAATACATCGACCTCCAGCCGACTTGACTCCATGGGTTTATTGCTGCCTCGGGCACGTTATGGCCGTTCTGCTGTGAGTCTAGATTATCGAATGGGACAAAAAACTTACAGTGAATTGTAACGTTCAGGGCCTCCTAATGACGATGGATCCCTCAAATTGCGTCCCGATTCAATACATCGTCCTCCAGCCGACTTGACTCCATGGGTCTATTGCTGCCTCGGGCACCTTATGGCCGTTCTGCTGTGACTCAGAGATTTTCGAATCGGACGAAAAACTGATAGTGATGTGTAACGTTCAGGGCCTCCTAATGACGATGGAACACTCAAATTGCGTCCCGATTCAATACATCGTCCTCCAGCAGACTTGTCTCCATGGGTCTATTGCTGCCTCGGGCACCTTTTGGCCGTTCTGCTGTGAGTCAAAGATTTTCGAATCGGACGAAAAACTGATAGTGTATTGTAACATTCAGGGCCTCCTAATGACGATGGATCACTCAAATTGCGTCCCGATTCGATACATCGTCATCCAGCAGACTTGTCTCCATGGGTCGATTGCTGCCTCGGGCACCTTATGGCCGTTCTGCTGTGAGTCAAAGATTTTCGAATCGGACGAAAAACTGATAGTGATTTGTAACATTCAGGGCCACCTAATGACGATGGACCACACAAACTGCGTCCCGATTCAATACATCGTCCCCAGCCGACTTGACTCCATGGGACTATTGCTGCCTCGGGCACCTTATGGCCGTTCTGCTGTGAGTCTAGATTATAGAATGGGACGAAAAACTGATAGTGAATTGTAACGTTCAGGGCCACCTAATGACGATCGATCACTCAAATTGCGTCCCGATTCAATACATCGTCCCCAGCCGACTTGACTCCATGGGACTATTGCTGCCTCGGGCACCTTATGGCCGTTCTGCTGTGAGTCTAGATTATCGAATGGGACGAAAAACTGATAGTGAATTGTAACGTTCAGGGCCACCTAATGACGATGGATCACTCAAATTGCGTCCCGATTCAATACATCGTCCTCCAGCCGACTTGACTCCATGGGTTTATTGCTGCCTCGGGCACGTTATGGCCGTTCTGCTGTGAGTCTAGATTATCGAATGGGACAAAAAACTTATAGTGAATTGTAACGTTCAGGGCCTCCTAATGACGATGGATCCCTCAAATTGCGTCCCGATTCAATACATCGTCCTCCAGCCGACTTGACTCCATGGGTCTATTGCTGCCTCGGGCACCTTATGGCCGTTCTGCTGTGAGTCAGAGATTTTCGAATCGGACGAAAAACTGATAGTGATGTGTAACGTTCAGGGCCTCCTAATGACGATGGAACACTCAAATTGCGTCCCGATTCAATACATCGTCCTCCAGCAGACTTGTCTCCATGGGTCTATTGCTGCCTCGGGCACCTTTTGGCCGTTCTGCTGTGAGTCAAAGATTTTCGAATCGGACGAAAAACTGATAGTGTATTGTAACATTAAGGGCCTCCTAATGACGATGGATCACTCAAATTGCGTCCCGATTCGATACATCGTCATCCAGCAGACTTGTCTCCATGGGTCGATTGCTGCCTCGGGCACCTTATGGCCGTTCTGCTGTGAGTCAAAGATTTTCGAATCGGACGAAAAACTGATAGTGATTTGTAACATTCAGGGCCACCTAATGACGATGGACCACACAAACTGCGTCCCGATTCAATACATCGTCCCCAGCCGACTTGACTCCATGGGACTATTGCTGCTTCGGGCACCTTATGGCCGTTCTGCTGTGAGTCTAGATTATAGAATGGGATGAAAAACTGATAGTGAATTGTAACGTTCAGGGCCACCTAATGACGATGGTTCACTCAAATTGCGTCCCGATGCAATACATCGTGCTCCAGCAGACTTGTCTCCATGGGTCTATTGCTGCCTCGGGCACCTTATGGCAGGCTTGCTGTGACTCAAAGATTTTCGAATCGGACGAAAAACTGATTGTGAATTGTAACGTTCAGGGCCTCCTAATGACGATGGAACACTCAAATTGCATCCCGATTCAATACATCGTCCTCCAGCAGACTTGTCTCCATGCGTCTATTGCTGCCTCGGGCACCTTATGGTCGTTCTGCTGTGAGTCAAAGATTTTCGAATCGGACGAAAAACAGATAGTGAATTGTATCGTTCAGGGCCACCTAATGACGATGGATCACTCAAATTGCGTCCCGATTCAATACATCGTCCTCCAGCCGACTTGACTCCATGGGTCTATTGCTGCCTCGGGCACCTTATGGCCGTTCTGCTGTGAGTCTAGATTATCGAATGGGACAAAAAACTGATAGTGAATTGTAACGTTCAGGGCCACCTAATGACGATGGATCTCTCAAATTGTGTCCCGATTCAATACATCGTCCTCCAGCCGACTTGACTCCATGGATCTATTGCTGCCTCGGGCACTTATTGCCGTTCTGCTGTGAGTCTAGATTATCGAATGGGTCGAAAAACTGATAGTGAATTGTAACGTTCAGGGCCTCCTAATGGCGATGGATCACTCAAATTGCGTCCCGATTCAATACATCGTCCTCCAGCAGACTTGTCTCCATGGGTCGATTGCTGCCTCGGGCACCTAATGGCCGTTCTGCTGTGAGTCAAAGATTTTCGAATCGGACGAAAAACTGATAGTGAATTGTAACATTCAGGGCCACCTAATGACGATGGACCACGCAAATTGCGTCCCGATTCAATACATCGTCCTCCAGCCGAGTTGACTCCATGGGTCTATTGCTGCTTCGGGCACCTTATGGCCGTTCTGCTGTGAATCTAGATTATCGAATGGGACGAAAAAGTAACAGTGAATTGTAACGTTCAGGGCCACCTAATGACGATGGATCACTCAAATTGCGTCCTGATTCAATACATCGTCCTCCAGCAGACTTGACTTCTTGGGTCTATTGCTGCCTCGGGCACCTTATGGCCGTTCTGCTGTGAGTCAAAGATTTTCGAATCGGACGAAAAACTGATAGTGAATTGTAACTTTCAGGGCCACCTAATGACGATGGATCACTCAAATTGCGTCCCGATTCAATACATCGTCCTCCAGCAGACTTGTCCCCATGGGTCGATTGCTGCCTCGGGTACCTTATGGCCGTTCTGCTGTGAGTCAAAGATTTTCGAATCGGACGAAAAACTGATAGTGAATTGTAACATTCAGGGCCACCTAATGACGATGGACCACACAAATTGCGTCCCGATTCAGTACATCGTCCACTAGCCGACTTGACTCCATGGGACTATTGCTGCCTCGGGCACCTTATGGCCGTTCTGCTGTGAGTCTAGATTATAGAATGGGATGAAAAACTGATAGTGAATTGTAACGTTCAGGGCCACCTAATGACGATGGATCAATTAAATTGCGTCCCGATTCAATACATCGTCCTCCAGCAGACTTGTCTCCATGGGTCTATTGCTGCCTCGGGAACCTAATGGCAGGCCTGCTGTAACTCAAAGATTTTCGAATCGGACGAAAAACTGATAGTGAATTGTAACCTTCAGGGCCTCCTAATGACGATGGATCACTCAAATTGCGTCCCGATTCAATATATCGTCCTCCAGCAGACTTGTCTCCATGGGTCGATTGCTGCCTCGGGCACCTAATGGCCGTTCTGCTGTGAGTCAAAGATTTTCGAATCGGACGAAAAACTGATAGTGAATTGTAACATTCAGGGCCACCTAATGACGATGGACCACGCAAATTGCGTCCCGATTCAATACATCGTCGTCCAGCCGAGTTGACTCCATGGGTCTATTGCTGCCTCGGGCACCTTATCGCCATTCTGCTGTGAATCTAGATTATCGAATGGGACGAAAAACTGATAGTGAATTGTAACGTTCAGGGCCACCTAATGACGATGGATCACTCAAATTGCGTCCCGATTCAATACATCGTCCTCCAGCCGACTTGACTCCATGGGACTATTGCTGCCTCGGGCACCTTATGGCCGTTCCGCTGTGAGTCTAGATTATAGAATGGGATGAAAAACTGATAGTGAATTGTAACGTTCAGGGCCACCTAATGACGATGGATCACTCAAATTGCGTCCTGATTCAATACATCGTCCTCCAGCAAACTTGTCTCCATGCGTCTATTGCTGCCTCGGGCACCTTATGGCCGTTCTGCTGTGAGTCAAAGATTTTCGAATCGGACGAAAAACAGTTAGTGAATTGTAACGTTCAGGGCCACCTAATGACGATGGATCACTCAAATTGTGTCCCGATTCAATACATCGTCCTCCAGCCGACTTGACTCCATGGGTCTATTGCTGCCTCGGGAACCTTATGGCCGTTCTGCTGTGAGTCTAGATTATAGAATGGGATGAAAAACTGATAGTGAATTGTAACGTTCAGGGCCACCTAATGACGATGGATCACTCAAATTGCGTCCCGATTCAATACATCGTCCTCCAGCAGACATGTCTCCATGGGTCTATTGCTGCCTCGGGAACCTTATGGCAGGCCTGCTGTGACTCAAAGATTTTCGAATCGGACGAAAAACTGATAGTGAATTGTAACGTTCAGGGCCTACTAATGACGATGGAACACTCAAATTGCGTCCCGATTCAATACATCGTCCTTCAGCAGACTTGTCTCCATGCGTCTATTGCTGCCTCGGGCACCTAATGGCCGTTCTGCTGTGAGTCAAAGATTTTCGAATCGGACGAAAAACAGATAGTGAATTGTAACGTTCAGGGCCACCTAATGACGATGGATCACTCAAATTGCGTCCCGATTCAATACATCGTCCTCCAGCCGACTTGACTCCATGGGTCTATTGCTGCCTCGGGCACCTTATGGCCGTTCTGCTGTGAGTCTAGATTATCGAATGGGACAAAAAACTGATAGTGAATTGTAACGTTCAGGGCCACCTAATGACGATGGATCTCTCAAATTGCGTCCCGATTCAATACATCGTCCTCCAGCCGACTTGACTCCATGGATCTATTGCTGCCTCGGGCACCTTATGGCCGTTCTGCTGTGAGTCTAGATTATCGAATGGGACGAAAAACTGATAGTGAATTGTAACGTTCAGGGCCTCCTAATGACGATGGAACACTCAAATTGCGTCCCGATTCAATACATCGTCCTCCAGCCGACTTGACTCCATGGGTCTATTGCTGCCTCCGGCACCTTATGGCCGTTCTGCTGTGAGTCTAGATTATCGAATGGGACGAAAAACTGATAGTGAATTGTAACGTTCAGGGCCTCCTAATGACGATGGATCACTCAAATTGCGTCCCGATTCAATACATCGTCCTCCAGCAGACTTGTCTCCATGGGTCGATTGCTGCCTCGGGCACCTTAATGCCGTTCTGCTGTGAGTCAAAGATTTTCGAATCGGACGAAAAACTGATAGTGAATTGTAACATTCAGGGCCACCTAATGACGATGGACCACGCAAATTGCGTCCCGATTCAATACATCGTCCTCCAGCCGAGTTGACTCCATGGGGCTATTGCTGCCTCGGGCACCTATTCGCCATTCTGCTGTGAATCTAGTTTATCGAATGGGACGAAAAACTGATAGTGAATTGTAACGTTCAGGGCCACCTAATGACGATGGATCACTCAAATTGCGTCCCGATTCAATACATCGTCCTCCAGCAGACTTGTCTCCATGGGTCTATTGCTGCCTCGGGCACCTTATGGCAGTCCTGCTGTGCCTCAAAGATTTTCGAATCGGACGAAAAACTGATAGTGAATTGTAACGTTCAGGGCCTCCTAATGACGATGGAACACTCAAATTGCGTCCCGATTCAATACATCGTCCTCCGGCAGACTTGTCTCAATGCGTCTATTGCTGCCTCGGGCACCTTATGGCCGTTCTGCTGTGAGTCAAAGATTTTCGAATCGGACGAAAAACTGATAGTGATTTGTAACATTCAGGGCCACCTAATGACGATGGACCACACAAACTGCGTCCCGATCAATACATCGTCCCCAGCCGACTTGACTCCATGGGACTATTGCTGCCTCGGGCACCTTATGGCCGTTCTGCTGTGAGTCTAGATTATAGAATGGGATGATAAACTGATAGTGAATTGTAACGTTCAGGGCCACCTAATGACGATGGATCACTCAAATTGCGTCCCGATGCAATACATCGTGCTCCAGCAGACTTGTCTCCATGGGTCTATTGCTGCCTCGGGCACCTTATGGCAGGCTTGCTGTGACTCAAAGATTTTCGAATCGGACGAAAAACTGATTGTGAATTGTAACGTTCAGGGCCTCCTAATGACGATGGAACACTCAAATTGCGTCCCGATTCAATACATCGTCCTCCAGCAGACTTGTCTCCATGCGTCTATTGCTGCCTCGGGCACCTTATGGTCGTTCTGCTGTGAGTCAAAGATTTTCGAATCGGACGAAAAACAGATAGTGATTTGTAACATTCAGGGCCACCTAATGACGATGGACCACACAAACTGCGTCCCGATTCAATACATCGTCCCCAGCCGACTTGACTCCATGGGACTATTGCTGCCTCGGGCACCTTATGGCCGTTCTGCTGTGAGTCTAGATTATAGAATGGGACGAAAAACGGATAGTGAATTGTAACGTTCAGGGCCACCTAATGACGATCGATCACTCAAATTGCGTCCCGATTCAATACATCGTCCCCAGCCGACTTGACTCCATTGGACTAATGCTGCCTCGGGCACCTTATGGCCGTTCTGCTGTGAGTCTAGATTATCGAATGGGACGAAAAACTGATAGTGAATTGTAACGTTCAGGGCCACCTAATGACGATGGATCACTCAAATTGCGTCCCGATTCAATACATCGACCTCCAGCCGACTTGACTCCATGGGTTTATTGCTGCCTCGGGCACGTTATGGCCGTTCTGCTGTGAGTCTAGATTATCGAATGGGACAAAAAACTTACAGTGAATTGTAACGTTCAGGGCCTCCTAATGACGATGGATCCCTCAAATTGCGTCCCGATTCAATACATCGTCCTCCAGCCGACTTGACTCCATGGGTCTATTGCTGCCTCGGGCACCTTATGGCCGTTCTGCTGTGAGTCAGAGATTTTCGAATCGGACGAAAAACTGATAGTGATGTGTAACGTTCAGGGCCTCCTAATGACGATGGAACACTCAAATTGCGTCCCGATTCAATACATCGTCCTCCAGCAGACTTGTCTCCATGGGTCTATTGCTGCCTCGGGCACCTTTTGGCCGTTCTGCTGTGAGTCAAAGATTTTCGAATCGGACGAAAAACTGATAGTGTATTGTAACATTCAGGGCCTCCTAATGACGATGGATCACTCAAATTGCGTCCCGATTCGATACATCGTCATCCAGCAGACTTGTCTCCATGGGTCGATTGCTGCCTCGGGCACCTTATGGCCGTTCTGCTGTGAGTCAAAGATTTTCGAGTCGGACGAAAAACTGATAGTGATTTGTAACATTCAGGGCCACCTAATGACGATAGACCACACAAACTGCGTCCCGATTCAATACATCGTCCCCAGCCGACTTGACTCCATGGGACTATTGCTGCCTCGGGCACCTTATGGCCGTTCTGCTGTGAGTCTAGATTATAGAATGGGACGAAAAACTGATAGTGAATTGTAACGTTCAGGGCCACCTAATGACGATCGATCACTCAAATTGCGTCCCGATTCAATACATCGTCCCCAGCCGACTTGACTCCATGGGACTATTGCTGCCTCGGGCACCTTATGGCCGTTCTGCTGTGAGTCTAGATTATCGAATGGGACGAAAAACTGATAGTGAATTGTAACGTTCAGGGCCACCTAATGACGATGGATCACTCAAATTGCGTCCCGATTTAATACATCGACCTCCAGCCGACTTGACTCCATGGGTTTATTGCTGCCTCGGGCACGTTATGGCCGTTCTGCTGTGAGTCTAGATTATCGAATGGGACAAAAAACTTATAGTGAATTGTAACGTTCAGGGCCTCCTAATGACGATGGATCCCTCAAATTGCGTCCCGATTCAATACATCGTCCTCCAGCCGACTTGACTCCATGGGTCTATTGCTGCCTCGGGCACCTTATGGCCGTTCTGCTGTGAGTCAGAGATTTTCGAATCGGACGAAAAACTGATAGTGATGTGTAACGTTCAGGGCCTCCTAATGACGATGGAACACTCAAATTGCGTCCCGATTCAATACATCGTCCTCCAGCAGACTTGTCTCCATGGGTCTATTGCTGCCTCGGGCACCTTTTGGCCGTTCTGCTGTGAGTCAAAGATTTTCGAATCGGACGAAAAACTGATAGTGTATTGTAACATTCAGGGCCTCCTAATGACGATGGATCACTCAAATTGCGTCCCGATTCGATACATCGTCATCCAGCAGACTTGTCTCCATGGGTCGATTGCTGCCTCGGGCACCTTATGGCCGTTCTGCTGTGAGTCTAGATTATAGAATGGGATGAAAAACTGATAGTGAATTGTAACGTTCAGGGCCACCTAATGACGATGGTTCACTCAAATTGCGTCCCGATGCAATACATCGTACTCCAGCAGACTTGTCTCCATGGGTCTATTGCTGCCTCGGGCACCTTATGGCAGGCTTGCTGTGACTCAAAGATTTTCGAATCGGACGAAAAACTGATTGTGAATTGTAACGTTCAGGGCCTCCTAATGACGATGGAACACTCAAATTGCATCCCGATTCAATACATCGTCCCCAGCCGACTTGACTCCATGGGACTATTGCTGCCTCGGGCACCTTATGGCCGTTCTGCTGTGAGTCAGAGATTTTCGAATCGGACGAAAAACTGATAGTGATGTGTAACGTTCAGGGCCTCCTAATGACGATGGAACACTCAAATTGCGTCCCGATTCAATACATCGTCCTCCAGCAGACTTGTCTCCATGGGTCTATTGCTGCCTCGGGCACCTTTTGGCCGTTCTGCTGTGAGTCAAAGATTTTCGAATCGGACGAAAAACTGATAGTGTATTGTAACATTCAGGGCCTCCTAATGACGATGGATCACTCAAATTGCGTCCCGATTCGATACATCGTCATCCAGCAGACTTGTCTCCATGGGTCGATTGCTGCCTCGGGCACCTTATGGCCGTTCTGCTGTGAGTCAAAGATTTTCGAATCGGACGAAAAACTGATAGTGATTTGTAACATTCAGGGCCACCTAATGACGATGGACCACACAAACTGCGTCCCGATTCAATACATCGTCCCCAGCCGACTTGACTCCATGGGACTATTGCTGCCTCGGGCACCTTATGGCCGTTCTGCTGTGAGTCTAGATTATAGAATGGGATGAAAAACTGATAGTGAATTGTAACGTTCAGGGCCACCTAATGACGATGGTTCACTCAAATTGCGTCCCGATGCAATACATCGTGCTCCAGCAGACTTGTCTCCATGGGTCTATTGCTGCCTCGGGCACCTTATGGCAGGCTTGCTGTGACTCAAAGATTTTCGAATCGGACGAAAAACTGATTGTGAATTGTAACGTTCAGGTCCTCCTAATGACGATGGAACACTCAAATTGCATCCCGATTCAATACATCGTCCTCCAGCAGACTTGTCTCCATGCGTCTATTGCTGCCTCGGGCACCTTATGGTCGTTCTGCTGTGAGTCAAAGATTTTCGAATCGGACGAAAAACAGATAGTGAATTGTATCGTTCAGGGCCACCTAATGACGATGGATCACTCAAATTGCGTCCCGATTCAATACATCGTCCTCCAGCCGACTTGACTCCATGGGTCTATTGCTGCCTCGGGCACCTTATGGCCGTTCTGCTGTGAGTCTAGATTATCGAATGGGACAAAAAACTGATAGTGAATTGTAACGTTCAGGGCCACCTAATGACGATGGATCTCTCAAATTGCGTCCTGATTCAATACATCGTCCTCCAGCAGACTTGTCTCCATGGGTCGATTGCTGCCTCGGGCACCTAATGGCCGTTCTGCTGTGAGTCAAAGATTTTCGAATCGGACGAAAAACTGATAGTGAATTGTAACATTCAGGGCCACCTAATGACGATGGACCACGCAAATTGCGTCCCGATTCAATACATCGTCCTCCTGCCGACTTCACTCCCTGGGTCTATTGCTGCCTCGGGCACCTTATCGCCGTTCTGCTGTGAATCTAGATTATCGAATGGGACGAAAAACTGATAGTGAATTGTAACGTTCAGGGCCACCTAATGACGATGGATCACTCAAATTCGTCCCGATTCAATACATCGTCCTCCAGCCGACTTGACTCCATGGGTCTATTGCTGCCTCGGTCACCTTATGGCCGTTCTGCTGTGAATCTAGATTATCGAATGGGACAAAAAACTGATAGTGAATTGTAACGTTCAGGGCCTCCTAATGACGATGGATCACTCAAATTGCGTCCCGATTCAATACATCGTCCTCCAGCAGACTTGTCTCCATGGGTCTATTGCTGCCTCGGGCACCTTATGGCCGTTCTGCTGTGAGTCTAGATTATCGAATGGGACGAAAAACTGATAGTGAATTGTAACGTTCAGAGCCACCTAATGACGATGGATCTCTCAAATTGCGTCCCGATTCAATACATCGTCCTCCAGCCGTATTGACTCCATGGGTCTATTGCAGCCTCGGGCACCTTATGGCCGTTCTGCTGTGAGTCTAGATTATCGAATGGGACGAAAACTGATAGTGAATTGTAACGTTCGGGGCCACCTAATGACGATGGAACACTGAAATTGCGTCGCGATTCAATACATCGTCCTCCAGCAGACTTGTCTCCATGGGTCTATTGCTGCCTCGGGCACCTTATGGCCGTTCTGCTGTGAGTCAAAGATTTTCGAATCGGACGAAAAACTGATAGTGAATTGTAACGTTCAGGGCCTCCTAATGACGATGGAACACTAAAATTGCGTCCCGATTCAATACATCGTCCTCCAGCAGACTTGACTTCATGGGTCTATTGCATCCTGTGGCACCTTATGGCCGTTCTGCTGTGAGTCAAAGATTTTCGAATCGGACGAAAAACTGATAGTGAATTGTAACGTTCAGGGCCACCTAATGACGATGGATCACTCAAATTGCGTCCCGATTCAATACATCGTCCTCCAGCCGACTTGACTCCATGGGTCTATTGCTGCCTCGGGCACCTTATGGCCGTTCTGCTGTGAGTATAGATTATCGAATGGGACGAAAAACTGATAGTGAATTGTAACGTTCAGGGCCTCCTAATGACGATGGATCACTCAAATTGCGTCCCGATTCAATACATCGTCCTCCAGCCGACTTGACTCCATGGGTCTATTGCTGCCTCGGGCACCTTAAGGCCGTTCTGCTGTGAGTCTAGATTATCGAATGGGACGAAAAACTGATAGTGAATTGTAACGTTCAGGGCCTCCTAATGACGATGGATCACTCAAATTGCGTCCCGATTCAATACATCGTCCTCCAGCCGACTTGACTCCATGGGTCTATTGCTGCCACGGGCACCTTATGGCCGTTCTGCTGTAAGTCTAGATTATCGAATGGGACGAAAAACTGATAGTGAATTGTAACGTTCAGGGCCACCTAATGACGATGGAACACTCAAATTGCGTCCCGATTCAATACATCGTCCTCCAGCCGACCTGACTCCATGGGTCTATTGCTGCCTCGGGCACCTTATGGCCGTTCTGCTGTGAGTCAAAGATTTTCGAATCGGACGAAAAACTGATAGTAAATTGTAACATTCAGGGCCACCTAATGACGATGGACCACACAAATTGCGTCCCGATTCAGTACATCGTCCACTAGCCGGCTTGACACCATGGGACTATTGCTGCCTCGGGCACCTTATGGCCGTTCTGCTGTGAGTCTAGATTATCGAATGGGATGAAAAACTGATAGTGAATTGTAACGTTCAGGGCCACCTAATGACGATGGATCACTCAAATTGCGTCCCGATTCAATACATCGTCCTCCAGCAGACTTGTCTCCATGGGTCTATTGCTGCCTCGGGCACCTTATGGCAGTCCTGCTGTGCCTCAAAGATTTTCGAATCGGACGAAAAACTGATAGTGAATTGTAACGTTCAGGGCCTCCTAATGACGATGGAACACTCAAATTGCGTCCCGATTCAATACATCGTCTCCAGCAGACTTGTCTCCATGCGTCTATTGCTGCCTCGGGCACCTTATGGCCGTTCTGCTGTGAGTCAAAGATTTTCGAATCGGACGAAAAACAGATAGTGAATTGTAACGTTCAGGGCCACCTAATGACGATGGATCACTCAAATTGCGTCCCGATTCAATACATCGTCCTCCAGCCGACTTGACTCCATGGGTCTATTGCTGCCTCGGGCACCTTATGGCCGTTCTGCTGTGAGTCTAGATTATCGAATGGGACGAAAAACTGATAGTGAATTGTAACGTTCAGGACCACCTAATGACGATGGATCACTCAAATTGCATCCTGATTCAATACATCGTCCTCCAGCAGACATGACTTCATGGGTCTATTGATGCCTCGGGCACCTTATGGCCGTTCTGCTGTGAGTCAGAGATTTTCGAATCGGACGAAAAACTGATAGTGATGTGTAACGTTCAGGGCCTCCTAATGACGATGGAACACTCAAATTGCGTCCCGATTCAATACATCGTCCTCCAGCCGACTTGACTCCATGGGTCTATTGCTGCCTCGGGCACCTTATGGTCGTTCTGCTGTGAGTCTAGATTATCGAATGGGACGAAAAACTGATAGTGAATTGTAACGTTCAGGGCTACCTAATGACGATGGATCTCTCAAATTGCGTCCCGATTCAATACATCGTCCTCCAGCTGACTTGACTCCATGGGTCTATTGCTGCCTCGGGCACCTTATGGCCGTTCTGCTGTGAGTCTAGATTATCGAATGGGACGAAAAACTGATAGTGAATTGTAACGTTCAGGACCACCTAATGACGATGGATCACTCAAATTGCATCCTGATTCAATACATCGTCCTCCAGCAGACATGACTTCATGGGTCTATTGATGCCTCGGGCACCTTATGGCCGTTCTGCTGTGAGTCAGAGATTTTCGAATCGGACGAAAAACTGATAGTGATGTGTAACGTTCAGGGCCTCCTAATGACGATGGAACACTCAAATTGCGTCCCGATTCAATACATCGTCCTCCAGCAGACTTGTCTCCATGGGTCTATTGCTGCCTCGGGCACCTTATGGCCGTTCTGCTGTGAGTCAAAGATTTTCGAATCGGACGAAAAACTGATAGTGTATTGTAACATTCAGGGCCTCCTAATGACGATGGATCACTCAATTTGCGTCCCGATTCAATACATCGTCCCCAGCCGACTTGACTCCATGGGACTATTGCTGCCTCGGGCACCTTATGGCCGTTCTGCTGTGAGTCTAGATTATAGAATGGGATGAAAAACTGATAGTGAATTGTAACGTTCAGGGCCACCTAATGACGATGGATCACTCAAATTGCGCCCGATGCAATACATCGTGCTCCAGCAGACTTGTCTCCATGGGTCTATTGCTGCCTCGGGCACCTTATGGCAGGCTTGCTGTGACTCAAAGATTTTCGAATCGGACGAAAAACTGATTGTGAATTGTAACGTTCAGGGCCTCCTAATGACGATGGAACACTCAAATTGCGTCCCGATTCAATACATCGTCCTCCAGCAGACATGTGTCCATGGGTCTATTGCTGCCTCGGGCACCTTATTGCCGTTCTGCTGTGAGTCAAAGATTTTCGAATCGGACGAATAACTGATAGTGAATTGTAACGTTCAGGGCCACCTAATGACGATGGATCACTCAAATTGCGTCCCGATTCATTACATCGTCCTCCAGCAGACTTGTCTCCATGGGTCTATTGCTGCCTCGGGCACCTTATGGCCGTTCTGCTGTGAGTCAAAGATTTTCGAATCGGACGAAAAACTGATAGTGAATTGTAACATTCGGGGCCACCTAATGACGATGGACCACACAAATTGCGTCCCGATTCAGTACATCGTCCTCCAGCCGACCTGACTCCATGGGTCTATTGCTGCCTCGGGCACCTATGGCCGTTCTGCTGTGAGTCAAAGATTTTCGAATCGGACGAAAAACTGATAGTGAATTGTAACATTCAGGGCCACCTAATGACGATGGACCACACAAATTGCGTCCATTCAGTACATCGTCCACTAGCCGGCTTGACTCCATGGGACTATTGCTGCCTCGGGCACCTTATGGCCGTTCTGCTGTGAGTCTAGATTATCGAATGGGATGAAAAACTGATAGTGAATTGTAACGTTCAGGGCCACCGAATGACGATGGATCACTCAAATTGCGTCCCGATTCATTACATCGTCCTCCAGCAGACTTGTCTCCATGGGTCTATTGCTGCCTCGGGCACCTTATGGCAGTCCTGCTATGCCTCAAAGATTTTCGAATCGGACGAAAAACTGATAGTGAATTGTAACGTTCAGGGCCACCTAATGACGATGGATCACTCAAATTGCGTCCCGATTCAATTCATCGTCCACCAGCCGACTTGTCTCCATGGGTCTATTGCTGCCTCGGGGACCTTATGGCCGTTCTGCTGTGAGTCAAAGATTTTCGAATCGGACGAAAAACTGATAGTGAATTGTAACGTTCAGGGCCTCCTAATGACGATGGAACACTCAAATTGCGTCCCGATTCAATACATCGTCCTCCAGCAGACTTGTCTCCATGCGTCTATTGCTGCCTCGGGCACCTTATGGCCGTTCTGCTGTGAGTCAAAGATTTTCGAATCTGACGAAAAACTGATAGTGAATTGTAACGTTCAGGGCCTCCTAATGACGATGGAACACAAAAATTGCGTCCCGATTCAATACATCGTCCTCCAGCAGACTTGACTTCATGGGTCTATTGCATCCTGGGGCACCTTATGGCCGTTCTGCTGTGAGTCAAAGATTTTCGAATCGGACGAAAAACTGATAGTGAATTGTAACGTTCAGGGCCACCTAATGACGATGGATCACTCAAATTGCGTCCCGATTCAATACATCGTCCTCCAGCCGACTTGACTCCATGCGTCTATTGCTGCCTCGGGCACCTTATGGCCGTTCTGCTGTGAGTATAGATTATCGAATGGGACGAAAAACTGATAGTGAATTGTAACGTTCAGGGCCTCCTAATGACGATGGATCACTCAAATTGCGTCCCGATTCAATACATCGTCCTCCAGCCGAATTGACTCCATGGGTCTATTGCTGCCTCGGGCACCTTATGGCCGTTCTGCTGTGGATCTAGATTATCGAATGGGACGAAAAACTGATAGTGATTTGTAACGTTCAGGGCCACCTAATGACGATGGATCACTCAAATTGCGTCCCGATTCAATACATCGTCCCCAGCCGACTTGTCTCCATGGGTCTATTGCTGCCTCGTGCACCTTATGGCCGTTCTGCTGTGAGTCTAGATTATCGAATGGGACGAAAAAGTGATAGTGAATTGTAACGTTCAGGGCCACCTAATGACGATGGATCACTCAAATTACCTCCCGATTCAATACATCGTCCTCCAGCAGACTTGTCCCCATGGGTCGATTGCTGCCTCGGGCACCTTATGGCCGTTCTGCTGTGACTCAAAGATTTTCGAATCGGACGAAAAACTGATAGTGAATTGTAACATTCAGGGCCACCTAATGACGATGGACCACGCAAATTGCGTCCCGGTTCAATACATCGTCCTCCAGCCGAGTTGACTCCCTGGGTCTATTGCTGCCTCGGGCACCTTATCGCCGTTCTGCTGTGAATCTAGATTATCGAATGGGACGAAAAACTGATAGTGAATTGTAACGTTCAGGGCCACCTAATGACGATGGATCACTCAAATTGCGTCCCGATTCAATACATCGTCCTCCAGCCGACTTGACTCCATGGGTCTATTGCTGCCTCGGTCACCTTATGGCCGATCTGCTGTGAATCTAGATTATCGAATGGGACAAAAAACTGATAGTGAATTGTAACGTTCAGGGCCTCCTAATGACGATGGATCACTCAAATTGCGTCCCGATTCACTACATCGTCCTCCAGCAGACTTGTCTCCATGGGTCTATTGCTGCCTCGGGCACCTTATGGCCGTTCTGCTGTGAGTCAAAGATTTTCGAATCGGACGAAAAACTGATAGTGAATTGTAACATTCAGGGCTACCTAATGACGATGGACCACACAAATTGCGTCCCGATTCAGTACATCGTCCTCCAGCCGACCTGACTCCATGGGTCTATTGCTGCCTCGGGCACCTTATGGCCGTTCTGCTGTGAGTCAAAGATTTTCGAATCGGACGAAAAACTGATAGTGAATTGTAACATTCATGGCCACCTAATGACGATGGACCACACAAATTGCGTCCCGATTCAGTACATCGTCCACTAGCCGGCTTGACTCCATGGGACTATTGCTGCATCTGGCACCTTATGGTCGTTCTGCTGTGAGTCTAGATTATCGAATGGGATGAAAAACTGATAGTTAATTGTAACGTTCAGGGCCACCTAATGACGATGGATCACTCAAATTTCGTCCCGATTCATTACATCGTCCTCCAGCAGACTTGTCTCCATGGGTCTATTGCTGCCTCGGGCACCTTATGGCAGTCCCGCTGTGCCTCAAAGATTTTCGAATCGGACTAAAACCTGATAGTGAATTGTAACGTTCAGGGCCTCCTAATGACGATGGAACACTCAAATTGCGTCCCGATTCAATACATCGTCTTACAGCAGACTTGTCTCCATGGGTCTATTGCTGCCTCGGGCACCTTATGGCCGTTCTGCTGTGAGTCAAAGATTTTCGAATCGGACGAAAAACTGATAGTGAATTGTAACGTTCAGGGCCACCTAATGACGATGGATCACTCAAATTGCGTCCCGATTCAATTCATCGTCCACCAGCCGACTTGTCTCCATGGGTCTATTGCTGCCTCGGGCACCTTATGGCCGTTCTGCTGTGAGTCAAAGATTTTCGAATCGGACGAAAAACTGATAGTGAATTGTAACGTTCAGGGCCTCCTAATGACGATGGAATACTCAAATTGCGTCCCGATTCAATACATCGTCCTCCAGCAGACTTGTCTCCATGCGTCTATTGCTGCCTCGGGCACCTTATGGCCGTTCTGCTGTGAGTCAAAGATTTTCGAATCTGACGAAAAACTGATAGTGAATTGTAACTTTCAGGGCCTCCTAATGACGATGGAACACTCAAATTGCGTCCCGATTCAATACATCGTCCTCCAGCAGACTTGTCTCCATGGGTCTATTGCTGCCTCGGGCACCTTATGGCCGTTCTGCTGTGAGCCAAAGATTTTCGAATCGGACGAAAAACTGATAGTGAATTGTAACGTTCAGGGCCACCTAATGACGAAGGATCACTCAAATAGCGTCCCGATTCAATACATCGTCCTCCAACCGACATGTCTCCATGAGTCTATTGCTGCCTCGGGCACCTTATGGCCGTTCTGCTGTGAGCCAAAGATTTTCGAATCGGACGAAAAACTGATAGTGAATTGTAACGTTCAGGGCCACCTAATGACGAAGGATCACTCAAATAGCGTCCCGATTCAATACATCGTCCTCCAACCGACATGTCTCCATGAGTCTATTGCTGCCTCGGGCACCTAATGGCCGTTCTGCTGTGAGTCAAAGATTTTCGAATCGGACGAAAAACTGATAGTGAATTGTAACTTTCAGGGCCACCTAATGACAATGGATCACTCAAATTGCGTCCCGATTAAATACATCGTCCTCCAGCAGACTTGTCTCATTGGGTCTATTGCTGCCTCGGGCACCTAATGGCCGTTCTGCTGTGAGTCAAAGATTTTCGAATCGGACGAAAAACTGATAGTGAATTGTAACTTTCAGGGCCACCTAATGACAATGGATCACTCAAATTGCGTCCCGATTCAGTACATCGTCCTCCAGCAGACTTGTCTCCATGGGTCTATTGCTGCCTCGGGCACCTTATGGCCGTTCTGCTGTGAATCTAGATTATCGAATGGGACGTAAAACTGATAGTGAATTGTAACGTTCAGGGTCACCTAATGACGATGGATCACTCAAATTGCGTCCAGATTCAATACATCGTCCTCCAGAAGACTTGTCTCCATGGGTCGATTGCTACCTCGGGCACCTAATAGCAGTTCTGCTGTGAGTCTAGATTATAGAATGGGATGAAAAACTGATAGTGAATTGTAACGTTCAGGGCCACCTAATGACGATGGATCACTCAAATTGCGTCCAGATTCAATACATCGTCCTCCAGCAGACTTGTCTCCATGGGTAGATTGCTGCCTCGGGCACCTTATGACAGGCCTGCTGTGACTCAAAGATTTTCGAATCGGACGAAAAACTGATAGTGAATTGTAACGTTCAGGGCCTCCTAATGACGATGGAAACTCAAATTGCGTCCCGATTAAATACATCGTCCTCCAGCAGACTTGTCTCCATGCGTCTATTGCTGCCTCGGGCACCTTATGGCCGTTCTGCTGTGAGTCAAAGATTTTCGAATCGGACGAAAAACTGATATTGAATTGTAACGTTCAGGGCCACCTAATGACGATGGATCACTCAAATTGCGTCCCGATTCAATACATCGTCCTCCAGCCGACTTGACTCCATGGGTCTATTGCTGCCTCGGGCACCTTATGGCCGTTCTGCTGTGAGTCTAGATTATCGAATGGGACAAAAAACTGATTGTGAATTGTAACGTTCATGGCCTCCTAATGACGACGGATCACTCAAATTGCGTCCCGATTCAATACATCGTCCTCCAGCAGACTTGTCTCCATGGGTCTATTGCTGCCTCGGGCACCTTATGGCCGTTCTGCTGTGAGACTAGATTATCGAATGGGACGAAAAACTGATAGTGAATTGTAACGTTCAGGGCCACCTAATGACGATGGATCTCTCAAATATCGTCCCGATTCAATACATCGTCCTCCAGCCGACTTGACTCCATGGATCTATTGCTGCCTCGGACACCTTATGGCCGTTCTGCTGTGAGTCTAGATTATAGAATGGGACGAAAAACTGATAGTGAATTGTAACGTTCAGGGCCTCCTAATGACGATGGATCACTCAAATTGCGTCCCGATTCAATACATCGTCCTCCAGCAGACTTGTCTCCATGGGTCGATTGCTGCCTCGGGCACCTAATGGCCGTTCTGCTGTGAGTCTAGATTATAGAATGGGATGAAAAACTGATAGTGAATTGTAACGTTCAGGGCTACCTAATGACGATGGATCACTCAAATTGCGTCGAGATTCAATACATCGTCCTCCAGCAAACTTGTCTCCATGGGTCTATTGCTGCCTCGGGCACCTTATGGCAGGCCTGCTGTGACTCAAAGATTTTCGAAACGGACGAAAAACTGATAGTGAATTGTAACGTTCAGGGCCTCCTAAAGACGATGGAAACTCAAATTGCGTCCCGATTAAATACATCGTCCTCCAGCAGACTTGTCTCCATGCGTCTATTGCTGCCTCGGGCACCTTATGGCCGTTCTGCTGTGAGTCAAAGATTTTCGAATCGGACGAAAAACTGATATTGAATTGTAACGTTCAGGGCCACCTAATGACGATGGATCACTCAAATTGCGTCCCGATTCAATACATCGTCCTCCAGCCGACTTGACTCCATGGGTCTATTGCTGCCTCGGGCACCTTATGGCCGTTCTGCTGTGAGTCAAAGATTTTCGAATCGGACGAAAAACTGATAGTGAATTGTAACATTCAGGGCCACCTAATGACGATGGACCACGCAAATTGCGTCCCGATTCAATACATCGTCCTCCAGCCGAGTTGACTCCATGGGTTTATTGCTGCCTCGGGCACCTTATGGCCGTTCTGCTGTGAATCTAGATTATCCAATGGGACGAAAAACTGATAGTGAATTGTAACGTTCAGGGCCACCTAATGACGATGGATCACTCAAATTGCGTCCCGATTCAATACATCGTCCTCCAGCAGACTTGTCCCCATGGGTCGATTGCTGCCTCGGGCACCTTATGGCCGTTCTGCTGTGACTCAAAGATTTTCGAATCGGACGAAAAACTGATAGTGAATTGTAACGTTCAGGGCCTCCTAATGACGATGGAACACTCAAATTGCGTCCCGATTCAATACATCGTCCTCCAGCAGACTTGTCTCCATGCGTCTATTGCTGCCTCGGGCACCTTATGGCAGGCCTGCTGTGATTCAAAGATTTTCGAATCGGACGAAAAACTGATAGTGAATTGTAACGTTCAGGGCCACCTAATGACGATGGATCACTCAAATTGCGTCCCGATTCAATACATCGTCCCCAGCCGACTTGTCTCCATGGGTCTATTGCTGCCTCGGGCACCTTATGGCCGTTCTGCCGTGAGTCTAGATTATCGAATGGGACGAAAAACTGATAGTGAATTGTAACGTTCAGGGCCACCTAATGACGATGGATCACTCAAATTGCCTCCCGATTCAATACATCGTCCTCCAGCAGACTTGTCCCCATGGGTCGATTGCTGCCTCGGGCACCTTATGGCCGTTCTGCTGTGACTCAAAGATTTTCGAATCGGACGAAAAACTGATAGTGAATTGTAACATTCAGGGCCACCTAATGACGATGGACCACGCAAATTGCGTCCCGATTCAATACATCGTCCTCCAGCCGAGTTGACTCCCTGGGTCTATTGCTGCCTCGGGCACCTTATCGCCGTTCTGCTGTGAATCTAGATTATCGAATGGGACGAAAAACTGATAGTGAATTGTAACGTTCAGGGCCACCTAATGACGATGGATCACTCAAATTGCGTCCCGACTCAATACATCGTCCTCCAGCCGACTTGACTCCATGGGTCTATTGCTGCCTCGGTCACCTTATGGCCGATCTGCTGTGAATCTAGATTATCGAATGGGACAAAAAACTGATATTGAATTGTAACGTTCAGGGCCTCCTAATGACGATGGATCACTCAAATTGCGTCCCGATGCAATACATCGTCCTCCAGCAGACTTGTCTCGGGCACCTTATGGCCGTTCTGCTGTGAGTCTAGATTATCGAATGGGACGAAAAACTGATAGTGAATTGTAACGTTCAGGGCCACCTAATGACGATGGATCTCTCAAATTGCGTCCCGATTCAATACATCGTCCTCCAGCCGACTTGACTCCATGGGTCTATTGCTGCCTCGGGCACCTTATGGCCGTTCTGCTGTGAGTCTAGATTATCGAATGGGACGAAAACTGATTGTGAATTGTAACGTTCGGGGCCACCTAATGACGATGGAACACTCAAATTGCGTCCCGATTCAATACATCGTCCTCCAGCAGACTTGTCTCCATGGGTCTATTGCTGCCTCGGGCACCTTATGGCCGTTCTGCTGTGAGTCAAAGATTTTCGAATCGGACGAAAAACTGATAGTGAATTGTAACATTCAGGGCCACCTAATGACGATGGACCACACAAATTGCGTCCCGATTCAGTACATCGTCCTCCAGCCGACCTGACTCCATGGGTCTATTGCTGCCTCGGGCACCTAATGGCCGTTCTGCTGTGAGTCAAAGATTTTCGAATCGGACGAAAAACTGATAGTGAATTGTAACGTTCAGGGCCTCCTAATGACGATGGAACACTCAAATTGCGTCCCGATTCAATACATCGTCTTACAGCAGACTTGTCTCCATGGGTCGATTGCTACCTCGGGCACCTAATAGCCGTTCTGCTGTGAGTCTAGATTATAGAATGGGATGAAAAACTGATAGTGAATTGTAACGTTCAGGGCCACCTAATGACGATGGATCACTCAAATTGCGTCCAGATTCAATACATCGTCCTCCAGCAGACTTGTCTCCATGGGTCTATTGCTGCCTCGGGCACCTTATGGCAGGCCTGCTGTGACTCAAAGATTTTCGAATCGGACGAAAAACTGATAGTGAATTGTAACGTTCAGGGCCTCCTAACGACGATGGAAACTCAAATTGCGTCCCGATTAAATACATCGTCCTCCAGCAGACTTGTCTCCATGCGTCTATTGCTGCCTCGGGCACCTCATGGCCGTTCTGCTGTGAGTCAAAGATTTTCGAATCGGACGAAAAACTGATATTGAATTGCAACGTTCAGGGCCACCTAATGACGATGGATCACTCAAATTGCGTCCCGATTCAATACATCGTCCTCCAGCCGACTTGACTCCATGGGTCTATTGTGCCTCGGGCACCTTATGGCCGTTCTGCTGTGAGTCTAGATTATCGAATGGGACAAAAAACTGATAGTGAATTGTAACGTTCAGGGCCTCCTAATGACGATGGATCACTCAAATTGCGTCCCGATTCAATACATCGTCCTCCAGCAGACTTGTCTCCATGGGTCTATTGCTGCCTCGGGCACCTTATGGCCGTTCTGCTGTGAGACTAGATTATCGAATGGGACGAAAAACTGATAGTGAATTGTAACGTTCAGGGCCACCTAATGACGTTGGATCTCTCAAATTGCGTCCCGATTCAATACATCGTCCTCCAGCCGACTTGACTCCATGGATCTATTGCTGCCTCGGGCACCTTATGGCCGTTCTGCTGTGAGTCTAGATTATCGAATGGGACGAAAAACTGATAGTGAATTGTAACGTTCAGGGCCTCCTAATGACGATGGATCACTCAAATTGCGTCCCGATTCAATACATCGTCCTCCAGCAGACTTGTCTCCATGGGTCGATTGCTGCCTCGGGCACCTAATGGCCGTTCTGCTGTGAGTCTAGATTATAGAATGGGATGAAAAACTGATAGTGAATTGTAACGTTCAGGGCTACCTAATGACGATGGATCACTCAAATTGCGTCCAGATTCAATACATCGTCCCCCAGCAAACTTGTCTCCATGGGTCTATTGCTGCCTCGGGCACCTTATGGCAGGCCTGCTGTGACTCAAAGATTTTCGAATCGGACGAAAAACTGATAGTGAATTGTAACGTTCAGGGCCTCCTAATGACGATGGAAACTCAAATTGCGTCCCGATTAAATACATCGTCCTCCAGCAGACTTGTCTCCATGCGTCTATTGCTGCCTCGGGCACCTTATGGCCGTTCTGCTGTGAGTCAAAGATTTTCGAATCGGACGAAAAACTGATATTGAATTGTAACGTTCAGGGCCACCTAATGACGATGGATCACTCAAATTGCGTCCCGATTCAATACATCGTCCTCCAGCCGACTTGACTCCATGGGTCTATTGCTGCCTCGGGCACCTTATGGCCGTTCTGCTGTGAGTCTAGATTATCGAATGGGACAAAAAACTGATAGTGAATTGTAACGTTCAGGGCCACCTAATGACGATGGATCACTCAAATTGCGTCCCGATTCAATACATCGTCCTCCAGCAGACTTGTCTCCATGGTTCGATTGCTGCCTCGGGCACCTAATGGCCGTTCTGCTGTGAGTCAAAGATTTTCGAATCGGACGAAAAACTGATAGTGAATTGTAACATTCAGGGCCACCTAATGACGATGGACCACGCAAATTGCGTCCCGATTCAATACATCGTCCTCCAGTCGAGTTGACTCCATGGGTTTATTGCTGCCTCGGGCACCTTATGGCCGTTCTGCTGTGAATCTAGATTATCGAATGGGACGAAAAACTGATAGTGAATTGTAACGTTCAGGGCCACCTAATGACGATGGATCACTCAAATTGGGTCCCGATTCAATACATCGTCCTCCAGCAGACTTGTCCCCATGGGTCGATTGCTGCCTCGGGCACCTTATGGCCGTTCACTGTGACTCAAAGATTTTCGAATCGGACGAAAAACTGATAGTGAATTGTAACGTTCAGGGCCTCCTAATGACGATGGAACACTCAAATTGCGTCCCGATTCAATACATCGTCCTCCAGCAGACTTGTCTCCATGCGTCTATTGCTGCCTCGGGCACCTTATGGCAGGCTTGCTGTGATTCAAAGATTTTCGAATCGGACGAAAAACTGATAGTGAATTGTAACGTTCAGGGCCACCTAATGACGATGGATCACTCAAATTGCGTCCCGATTAAATACATCGTCCTCCAGCCGACTTGACTCCATGGGTCTATTGCTGCCTCGGGCACCTTATGGCCGTTCTGCTGTGAGTCTAGATTATCGAATGGGACAAAAAACTGATAGTGAATTGTAACGTTCAGTGCCTCCTAATGACGATGGATCACTCAAATTGCGTCCCGATTCAATACATCGTCCTCCAGCAGACTTGTCTCCATGGGTCTATTGCTGCCTCGGGCACCTTATGGCCGTTCTGCTGTGAGTCTAGATTATCGAATGGGACGAAAAACTGATAGTGAATTGTAACGTTCAGGGCCACCTAATGACGATGGATCTCTCAAATTGCGTCCCGATTCAATACATCGTCCTCCAGCCGACTTGACTCCATGGGTCTATTGCTGCCTCGGGCACCTTATGGCCGTTCTGCTGTGATTCTAGATTATCGAATGGGACGAAAAACTGATAGTGAATTGTAACGTTCAGGGCCACCTAATGACGATGGATCACTCAAATTGCGTCCTGATTCAATACATCGTCTTCCAGCAGACTTGACTTCATGGGTCTATTGCTGCCTCGGGCACCTTATGGCCGTTCTGCTGTGAGTCTAGATTATCGAATGGGACGAAAAACTGATAGTGAATTGTAACGTTCAGGGCCTCCTAAAGACGATGGATCACTCAAATTGCGTCCCGATTCAATACATCGTCCTCCAGCCGACTTGACTCCATGGGTCTATTGCTGCCTCGGGCACCTTATGGCCGTTCTGCTGTGAGTCTAGATTATCGAATGGGACGAAAAACTGATAGTGAATTGTAACGTTCAGGGCCTCCTAATGACGATGGATCACTCTAATTGCGTCCCGATTCAATACATCGACCTCCAGCAGACTTGTCTCCATGGGTCGATTGCTGCCTCGGGCACTTAATGGCCGTTCTGCTGTGAGTCAAAGATTTTCGAATCTGACGAAAAACTGATAGTGAATTGTAACATTCAGGGCCACCTAATGACGATGGACCACGCAAATTGCGTCCCGATTCAATACATCGTCCTCCAGCCGAGTTGACTCCATGGGTCTATTGCTGCCTCGGGCACCTTATGGCCGTTCTGCTGTGAATTTAGATTATCGAATGGGACGAAAAACTGATAGTTAATTGTAACTTTCAGGGCCACCTAATGACGATGGATCACTCAAATTGCGTCCCGAATCAATACATCGTCCTTCAGCAGACTTGTCCCCATGGGTCGACTGCTGCCTCGGGCACCTTATGGCCGTTCTGCTGTGAGTCAAAGATTTTCGAATCGGACGAAAAACTGATAGTGATTTGTATCATTCAGGGCCACCTAATGACGATGGACCACACAAATTGCGTCCCGATTCAGTACATCGTCCACTAGCCGGCTTGACTCCATGGGACTATTGCTGCCTCGGGCACCTTATGGCCGTTGTGCTGCGAGTCTAGATTATAGAATGGGATGAAAAACTGATAGTGAATTGTAACGTTCAGGGCCACCTAATGACGATGGATCACTCAAATTGCGTCCCGATTCAATATATCGTCCTCCAGCAGACTTGTCTCCATGGGTCTATTGCTGCCTCGGGCACCTTATGGCCGTTCTGCTGTGAGTCTAGATTATCGAATGGGGCGAAAAACTGATAGTGAATTGTAACGTTCAGGGCCACCTAATGACGATGGATCTCTCAAATTGCGTCCCGATTCAATACATCGTCCTCCAGCCGACTTGACTCCATGGGTCTATTGCTGCCTCGGGCACCTTATGGCCGTTCTGCTGTGATTCTAGGTTATCGAATGGGACGAAAAACTGATAGTGAATTGAAACGTTCAGGGCCACCTAATGACGATGGATAACTCAAATTGCGTCCTGATTCAATACATCGTCTTCCAGCAGACTTGACTTCATGGGTCTATTGCTGCCTCCGGCACCTTACGGCCGTTCTGCTGTGAGTCTAGATTATCGAATGGGACGAAAAACTGATAGTGAATTGTAACGTTCAGGGCCTCCTAATGACGATGGATCACTCAAATTGCGTCCCGATTCAATACATCGTCCTCCAGCAGACTTGTCTCCATGGGTCGATTGCTGCCTCGGGCACTTAATGGCCGATCTGCTGTGAGTCAAAGATTTTCGAATCGGACGAAAAACTGATAGTGAATTCTAACATTCAGGGCCACCTAATGACGATGGACCACGCAAATTGCGTCCCGATTTAATACATCGTCCTCCAGCCGAGTTGACTCCATGGGTCTATTGCTGCCTCGGGCACCTTATGGCCGTTTTGCTGTGAATCTAGATTATCGAATGGGACGAAAAACTGATAGTTAATTGTAACTTTCAGGGCCACCTAATGACGATGGATCACTCAAATTGCGTCCCGATTCAATACATCGTCCTCCAGCAGACTTGTCTCCATGCGTCTATTGCTGCCTCGGGCACCTTATGGCAGGCCTGCTGTGATTCAAAGATTTTCGAATCGGACAAAAACTGATAGTGAATTGTAACGTTCAGGGCCACCTAATGACGATGGATCACTCAAATTGCGTCCCGATTCAATACATCGTCCTCCAGCCGACTTGACTCCATGGGTCTATTGCTGCCTCGGGCACCTTATGGCCGTTCTGCTGTGAGTCTAGATTATCGAATGGGACAAAAAACTGATAGTGAATTGTAACGTTCAGGGCCTCCTAATGACGATGGATCACTCAAATTGCGTCCCGATTCAATACATCGTCCTCCAGCAGACTTGTCTCCATGGGTCTATTGCTGCCTCGGGCACCTTATGGCCGTTCTGCTGTGAGTCTAGATTATAGAATGGGACGAAAAACTGATAGTGAATTGTAACGTTCAGGGCCAGCTAATGACGATGGATCTCTCAAATTGCGTCCTGATTCAATACATCGTCTTCCAGCAGACTTGACTTCATGGGTCTATTGCTGCCTCGGGCACCTTATGGCCGTTCTGCTGTGAGTCAAAGATTTTCGAATCGGACGAAAAACTGATAGTTATTTGTAACGTTCAGGGCCTCCTAATGACGATGGAACACTCAAATTGCGTCCCGATTCAGTACATCGTCCTCCAGCCGACCTGACTCCATGGGTCTATTGCTGCCACAGGCACCTTATGGCCGTTCTGCTGTGAGTCTAGATTATCGAATGGGACGAAAAACTGATAGTGAATTGTAACGTTCAGGGCCACCTAATGACGATGGATCACTCAAATTGCGTCCCGATTCAATATATCGTCCTCTAGCAGTTTTGTTTCCATGGGTCTATCGCTGCCTCGGGCACCTAATGGCCGTTCTGCTGTGAGTCAAAGACTTTCGAATCGGACGAAAAACTTATAGTGAATTGTAAGATTCATGGCCACCTAATGACGATGGACCACGCAAATTGCGTCCCGATTCAATACATCGTCCTCCAGTCGAGTTGACTCCATGGGTCTATTGCTGCCTCGGGCACCTTATGGCCGTTCTGCTGTGAATCTAGATCATCGAATGGGACGAAAAACTGGTAGTGAATTGTGACGTTCAGGGCCACCTAATGACGATGGATCACTCAAATTGCGTCCCGATTCAATACATCGTCCTCCAGCAGAACGGCTGCCTCGGGCACCTTATGGCCGTTCTGCTGTGAGTCTAGATTATCGAATGGGACGAAAAACCTGATAGTGATTTGTAACATTCAGGGCCACCTAATGACGATGGACCACACAAATTGCGCCCCGATTCAGTACATCGTCCACTAGCCGATTTGATTCCATGGGTCTATTGCTGCCTCGGGCACCTTATGGCCGTTCTGCTGTGAGTCTAGATTATCGAATGGGATGAAAAACTGATAGTGAATTGTAACGTTCAGGGCCACCTAATGACGATGGATCACTCAAATTGCGTCCCGATTCAATACATCGTCCTACAGCAGACTTGTCTCCATGGATCTATTGCTGCCTCGGGCACCTTATGGCAGTCCTGCTGTGACTCAAAGATTTTCGAATCGGACGAAAAACTGATAGTGAATTGTAACGTTCAGAGCCTCCTAATGACGATGGATCACTCAAATTGCGTCCCGATTCGATACATCGTCCTCCAGCAGACTTGTCTCCATTGGTCTATTGCTGCCTCGGGCCCCTTATGGCCGTTCTGCTGTGAGTCTAGATTATCGAATGGGACGAAAAACTGATAGTGAATTGTAACGTTCGGGGCCACCTAATGACGATGGATCACTCAAATTGCGTCCCGATTCAATACATCGTCCTCCAGCAGACTTGTCTCCATGGGTCGATTGCTGCCTCGGGCACCTAATGGCCGTTCTGCTGTGAGTCAAAGATTTTCGAATCGGACGAAAAACTGATAGTGAATTGTAACATTCAGGGCCACCTAATGACGATGGACCACGCAAATTGCGTCCCGATTCAATACATCGTCCTCCAGCCGAGTTGACTCCATGGGTCTATTGCTGCCTCGGGCACCTTATGGCCGTTCTGCTGTGAGTCTAGATTATCGAATGGGACGAAAAACTGATAGTGAATTGTAACGTTCAGGGCCACCTAATGACGATGGATCACTCAAATTGCGTCCCGATTCAATACATCGTCCCCAACCGACTTGTCTCCATGGGTCTATTGCTGCCTCGGGCACCTTATGGCCGTTCTGCTGTGAGTCTAGATTATCGAATGGGACGAAAAACTGATAGTGAATTGTAACGTTCAGGGCCACCTAATGACGATGGATCACTCAAATTGCGTCCTGATTCAATACATCGTCCTCCAGCAGACTTGACTTCATGGGTCCATTGCTGCCTCGGGCACCTTATGGCCGTTCTGCTGTGAGTCAAAGATTTTCGAATCGGACGAAAAACTGATAGTTAATTGTAACTTTCAGGGCCACCTAATGACGATGGATCACTCAAATTGCGTCCTGATTCAATACATCGTCCTCCAGCAGACTTGTCTCCATGCGTCTATTGCTGCCTCGGGCACCTTATGGCAGGCCTGCTGTGACTCAAAGATTTTCGAATCGGACGAAAAACTGATTGTGAATTGTAACGTTCAGGGCCTCCTAATGACGATGGATCACTCAAATTGCGTCCCGATTCAATACATCGTCCTCCAGCAGACTTGTCCCCATGGGTCGACTGCTGCCTCGGGCACCTTATGGCCGTTCTGCTGTGAATCAAAGATTTTCGAATCGGACGAAAAACTGATAGTGATTTGTAACATTCAGGGCCACCTAATGACGATGGACCACACAAATTGCGTCCCGATTCAATACATCGTCCTCCAGCCGACTTGACTCCATGGGTCTATTGCTGCCTCGGGCACCTTATGGCCGTTCTGCTGTGAGTCTAGATTATCGAATGGGACAAAAAACTGATAGTGAATTGTAACGTTCAGGGCCTCCTAATGACGATGGATCACTCAAATTGCGTCCCGATTCAATACATCGCCCTCCAGCAGACTTGTCTCCATGGGTCTATTGCTGCTTCGGGCACCTTATGGCCGTTCTGCTGTGAGTCTAGATTATCGAATGGGACGAAAAACTGATAGTGAATTGTAACGTTCAGGGCCTCCTAATGACGATGGAACACTCAAATTGCGTCCCGATTCAATACATCGTCCTCCAGCAGACTTGTCTCCATGCGTCTATTGCTGCCTCGGGCACCTTATGGCAGGCCTGCTGTGACTCAAAGATTTTCGAATCGGACGAAAAACTGCTAGTGAATTGTAACGCTCAGGGCCACCTAATGACGATGGATCACTCAAATTGCGACCCGATTCAATACATCGTCCTCCAGCCGATTTGACTCTATGGGTCTATTGCTGCCTCGGGCACCTTATGGCCGTTCAGCTGTGAGTCTAGATTATCGAATGGGACAAAAAACTGATAGTGAATTGTAACGTTCAGGGCCACCTAATGACGATGGATCTCTCAAATTGCGTCCCGATTCAATACATCGTCCTCCAGCCGACTTGACTCCATGGATCTATTGCTGCCTCGGGCACCTTATCGCCGTTCGGCTGTGAGTCTAGATTATCGAATGGGACGAAAAACTGATAGTGAATTGTAACGTTCAGGGCCTCCTAATGACGATGCATCACTCAAATTGCGTCCCGATTCAATATATCGTCTTCCAGCAGACTTGTCTCCATGGGTCGATTGCTGCCTCGGGCACCTAATGGCCGTTCTGAGGTGAGTCAAAGATTTTCGAATCGGACGAAATACTGATAGTGAATTGTAACATTCAGGGCCACCTAAAGACGATGGACCACGCAAATTGCGTCCCGATTCAATACATCGTCCTCCAGCCGAGTTGACTCCATGGGTCTATTGCTGCCTCGGGCACCTTATCGCCATTCTGCTGTGAATCTAGATTATCGAATGGGACGAAAAACTGATAGTGAATTGTAACGTTCAGGGCCACCTAATGACGATGGATCACTCAAATTGCGTCCCGATTCAATACATCGTCCCCAGCCGACTTGACTCCATGGGACTATTGCTGCCTCGGGCACCTTATGGCCGTTCTGCTGTGAGTCTAGATTATAGAATGGGATGAAAAACTGATAGTGAATTGTAACGTTCAGGGCCACCTAATGACGATGGATCACTCAAATTGCGTCCCGATTCAATACATCGTCCTCCAGCAGACTTGTCTCCATGGGTCTATTGCTGCCTCGGGCACCTTATGGCAGGCCTGCTGTGACTCAAAGATTTTCGAATCGGACGAAAAACTGATAGTGAATTGTAACGTACAGGGCCTCCTAATGACGATGGATCACTCAAATTGCGTCCCGATTCAATACATCGTCCTCCAGCAGGCTTGTCTCCACGGGTCGATTGCTGCCTCGGGCACCTTATGGCCGTTCTGCTGTGAGTCAAAGATTTTCGAATCGGACGAAAAACTGATAGTGATTTGTATCATTCAGGGCCACCTAATGACGATGGACCACACAAATTGCGTCCCGATTCAGTACATCGTCCACTAGCCGACTTTACTCCATGGGACTATTGCTGCCTCGGGCACCTTATGGCCGTTGTGCTGCGAGTCTAGATTATAGAATGGGATGAAAAACTGATAGTGAATTGTAACGTTCAGGGCCACCTAATGACGATGGATCACTCAAATTGCGTCCCGATTCAATATATCGTCCTCCAGCAGACTTGTCTCCATGGGTCTATTGCTGCCTCGGGCACCTTATGGCCGTTCTGCTGTGAGTCTAGATTATCGAATGGGGCGAAAAACTGATAGTGAATTGTAACGTTCAGGGCCACCTAATGACGATGGATCTCTCAAATTGCGTCCCGATTCAATACATCGTCCTCCAGCCGACTTGACTCCATGGGTCTATTGCTGCCTCGGGCACCTTATGGCCGTTCTGCTGTGATTCTAGGTTATCGAATGGGACGAAAAACTGATAGTGAATTGAAACGTTCAGGGCCACCTAATGACGATGGATAACTCAAATTGCGTCCTGATTCAATACATCGTCTTCCAGCAGACTTGACTTCATGGGTCTATTGCTGCCTCCGGCACCTTACGGCCGTTCTGCTGTGAGTCTAGATTATCGAATGGGACGAAAAACTGATAGTGAATTGTAACGTTCAGGGCCTCCTAATGACGATGGATCACTCAAATTGCGTCCCGATTCAATACATCGTCCTCCAGCAGACTTGTCTCCATGGGTCGATTGCTGCCTCGGGCACTTAATGGCCGATCTGCTGTGAGTCAAAGATTTTCGAATCGGACGAAAAACTGATAGTGAATTCTAACATTCAGGGCCACCTAATGACGATGGACCACGCAAATTGCGTCCCGATTTAATACATCGTCCTCCAGCCGAGTTGACTCCATGGGTCTATTGCTGCCTCGGGCACCTTATGGCCGTTCTGCTGTGAATCTAGATTATCGAATGGGACGAAAAACTGATAGTTAATTGTAACTTTCAGGGCCACCTAATGACGATGGATCACTCAAATTGCGTCCCGATTCAATACATCGTCCTCCAGCAGACTTGTCTCCATGAGTCTATTGCTGCCTCGGGCACCTTATGGCAGGCCTGCTGTGATTCAAAGATTTTCGAATCGGACAAAAACTGATAGTGAATTGTAACGTTCAGGGCCACCTAATGACGATGGATCACTCAAATTGCGTCCCGATTCAATACATCGTCCTCCAGCCGACTTGACTCCATGGGTCTATTGCTGCCTCGGGCACCTTATGGCCGTTCTGCTGTGAGTCTAGATTATCGAATGGGACAAAAAACTGATAGTGAATTGTAACGTTCAGGGCCTCCTAATGACGATGGATCACTCAAATTGCGTCCCGATTCAATACATCGTACTCCAGCAGACTTGTCTCCATGGGTCTATTGCTGCCTCGGGCACCTTATGGCCGTTCTGCTGTGAGTCTAGATTATCGAATGGGACGAAAAACTGATAGTGAATTGTAACGTTCAGGGCCACCTAATGACGATGGATCTCTCAAATTGAGTCCTGATTCAATACATCGTCTTCCAGCAGACTTGACTTCATGGGTCTATTGCTGCCTCGGGCACCATATGGCCGTTCTACTGTGAGTCAAAGATTTTCGAATCGGACGAAAAACTGATAGTTATTTGTAACGTTCAGGGCCTCCTAATGACGATGGAACACTCAAATTGCGTCCCGATTCAGTACATCGTCCTCCAGCCGACCTGACTCCATGGGTCTATTGCTGCCACAGGCACCTTATGGCCGTTCTGCTGTGAGTCTAGATTATCGAATGGGACGAAAAACTGATAGTGAATTGTAACGTTCAGGGCCACCTAATGACGATGGATCACTCAAATTGCGTCCCGATTCAATATATCGTCCTCCAGCAGTTTTGTTTCCATGGGTCTATTGCTGCCTCGGGCACCTAATGGCCGTTCTGCTGTGAGTCAAAGACTTTCGAATCGGACGAAAAACTTATAGTGAATTGTAAGATTCATGGCCACCTAATGACGATGGACCACGCAAATTGCGTCCCGATTCAATACATCGTCCTCCAGTCGAGTTGACTCCATGGGTCTATTGCTGCCTCGGGCACCTTATGGCCGTTCTGCTGTGAATCTAGATCATCGAATGGGACGAAAAACTGGTAGTGAATTGTGACGTTCAGGGCCACCTAATGACGATGGATCACTCAAATTGCGTCCCGATTCAATACATCGTCCTCCAGCAGAACGGCTGCCTCGGGCACCTTATGGCCGTTCTGCTGTGAGTCTAGATTATCGAATGGGACGAAAAACCTGATAGTGATTTGTAACATTCAGGGCCACCTAATGACGATGGACCACACAAATTGCGCCCCGATTCAGTACATCGTCCACTAGCCGATTTGATTCCATGGGTCTATTGCTGCCTCGGGCACCTTATGGCCGTTCTGCTGTGAGTCTAGATTATCGAATGGGATGAAAAACTGATAGTGAATTGTAACGTTCAGGGCCACCTAATGACGATGGATCACTCAAATTGCGTCCCGATTCAATACATCGTCCTACAGCAGACTTGTCTCCATGGATCTATTGCTGCCTCGGGCACCTTATGGCAGTCCTGCTGTGACTCAAAGATTTTCGAATCGGACGAAAAACTGATAGTGAATTGTAACGTTCAGAGCCTCCTAATGACGATGGATCACTCAAATTGCGTCCCGATTCAATACATCGTCCTCCAGCAGACTTGTCTCCATGGGTCTATTGCTGCCTCGGGCCCCTTATGGCCGTTCTGCTGTGAGTCTAGATTATCGAATGGGACGAAAAACTGATAGTGAATTGTAACGTTCGGGGCCACCTAATGACGATGGATCACTCAAATTGTGTCCCGATTCAATACATCGTCCTCCAGCAGACTTGTCTCCATGGGTCGATTGCTGCCTCGGGCACCTAATGGCCGTTCTGCTGTGAGTCAAAGATTTTCGAATCGGACGAAAAACTGATAGTGAATTGTAACATTCAGGGCCACCTAATGACGATGGACCACGCAAATTGCGTCCCGATTCAATACATCGTCCTCCAGCCGAGTTGACTCCATGGGTCTATTGCTGCCTCGGGCACCTTATGGCCGTTCTGCTGTGAGTCTAGATTATCGAATGGGACGAAAAACTGATAGTGAATTGTAACGTTCAGGGCCACCTAATGACGATGGATCACTCAAATTGCGTCCCGATTCAATACATCGTCCCCAGCCGACTTGTCTCCATGGGTCTATTGCTGCCTCGGGCACCTTATGGCCGTTCTGCTGTGAGTCTAGATTATCGAATGGGACGAAAAACTGATAGTGAATTGTAACGTTCAGGGCCACCTAATGACGATGGATCACTCAAATTGCGTCCTGATTCAATACATCGTCCTCCAGCAGACTTGACTTCATGGGTCCATTGCTGCCTCGGGCACCTTATGGCCGTTCTGCTGTGAGTCAAAGATTTTCGAATCGGACGAAAAACTGATAGTTAATTGTAACTTTCAGGGCCACCTAATGACGATGGATCACTCAAATTGCGTCCCGATTCAATACATCGTCCTCCAGCAGACTTGTCCCCATGGGTCGATTGCTGCCTCGGGCACCTTATGGCCGTTCTGCTGTGAGTCTAGATTATAGAATGGGATGAAAAACTGATAGTGAATTGTAACGTTCAGGGCCACCTAATGACGATGGATCACTCAAATTGCGTCCCGATTCAATACATCGTCCTCCAGCAGACTTGTCTCCATGGGTCTATTGCTGCCTCGGGCACCTTATGGCAGGCCTGCTGTGACTCAAAGATTTTCGAATCGGACGAAAAGATGATAGTGAATTGTAACGTTCAGGGCCTCCTAATGACGATGGAACACTCAAATTGCGTCCCGATTCAATACATCGTCCTCCAGCAGATTTGTCTCCATGCGTCTATTGCTGCCTCGGGCACCTTATGGCAGGCCTGCTGTGACTCAAAGATTTTCGAATCGGACGAAAAACTGATTGTGAATTGTAACGTTCAGGGCCTCCTAATGACGATGGATCACTCAAATTGCGTCCCGATTCAATACATCGTCCTCCAGCAGACTTGTCCCCATGGGTTTGACTGCTGCCTCGGGCACCTTATGGCCGTTCTGCTGTGAATCAAAGATTTTCGAATCGGACGAAAAACTGATAGTGGTTTGTAACATTCAGGGCCACCTAATGACGATGGACCACACAAATTGCGTCCCGATTCAATACATCGTCCTCCAGCCGACTTGACTCCATGGGTCTATTGCTGCCTCGGGCACCTTATGGCCGTTCTGCTGTGAGTCTAGATTATCGAATGGGACAAAAAACTGATAGTGAATTGTAACGTTCAGGGCCTCCTAATGACGATGGATCACTCAAATTGCGTCCCGATTCAATACATCGCCCTCCAGCAGACTTGTCTCCATGGGTCTATTGCTGCTTCGGGCACCTTATGGCCGTTCTGCTGTGAGTCTAGATTATCGAATGGGACGAAAAACTGATAGTGAATTGTAACGTTCAGGGCCTCCTAATGACGATGGAACACTCAAATTGCGTCCCGATTCAATACATCGTCCTCCAGCAGACTTGTCTCCATGCGTCTATTGCTGCCTCGGGCACCTTATGGCAGGCCTGCTGTGACTCAAAGATTTTCGAATCGGACGAAAAACTGCTAGTGAATTGTAACGCTCAGGGCCACCTAATGACGATGGATCACTCAAATTGCGACCCGATTCAATACATCGTCCTCCAGCCGATTTGACTCTATGGGTCAATTGCTGCCTCGGGCACCTTATGGCCGTTCAGCTGTGAGTCTAGATTATCGAATGGGACAAAAAACTGATAGCCACCTAATGACGATGGATCTCTCAAATTGCGTCCCGATTCAATACATCGTCCTCCAGCCGACTTGACTCCATGGATCTATTGCTGCCTCGGGCACCTTATCGCCGTTCGGCTGTGAGTCTAGATTATCGAATGGGACGAAAAACTGATAGTGAATTGTAACGTTCAGGGCCTCCTAATGACGATGCATCACTCAAATTGCGTCCCGATTCAATATATCGTCTTCCAGCAGACTTGTCTCCATGGGTCGATTGCTGCCTCGGGCACCTAATGGCCGTTCTGAGGTGAGTCAAAGATTTTCGAATCGGACGAAATACTGATAGTGAATTGTAACATTCAGGGCCACCTAAAGACGATGGACCACGCAAATTGCGTCCCGATTCAATACATCGTCCTCCAGCCGAGTTGACTCCATGGGTCTATTGCTGCCTCGGGCACCTTATCGCCATTCTGCTGTGAATCTAGATTATCGAATGGGACGAAAAACTGATAGTGAATTGTAACGTTCAGGGCCACCTAATGACGATGGATCACTCAAATTGCGTCCCGATTCAATACATCGTCCCCAGCCGACTTGACTCCATGGGACTATTGCTGCCTCGGGCACCTTATGGCCGTTCTGCTGTGAGTCTAGATTATAGAATGGGATGAAAAACTGATAGTGAATTGTAACGTTCAGGGCCACCTAATGACGATGGATCACTCAAATTGCGTCCCGATTCAATACATCGTCCTCCAGCAGACTTGTCTCCATGGGTCTATTGCTGCCTCGGGCACCTTATGGCAGGCCTGCTGTGACTCAAAGATTTTCGAATCGGACGAAAAACTGATAGTGAATTGTAACGTACAGGGCCTCCTAATGACGATGGATCACTCAAATTGCGTCCCGATTCAATACATCGTCCTCCAGCAGGCTTGTCTCCACGGGTCGATTGCTGCCTCGGGCACTTTATGGCCGTTCTGCTGTGAGTCTAGATTATCGAATGGGTCGAAAAACTGATAGTGAATTGTAACGTTCAGGGACTCCTAATGACGATGGATCACTCAAATTGCGTCCCGATTCAATATATCGTCCGCCAGCAGAATTGTCTCCATGGGTCGATTGCTGCCTCGGGCACCTAATGGCCGTTCTGAAGTGAGTCAAAAATTTTCGAATCGGACGAAAATCTGATAGTGAATTGTAACATTCAGGGCCACCTAATGACGATGGACCACGCAAATTGCGTCCCGATTCAATACATCGTTCTCCAGCCGAGTTGACTCCATGGGTCTATTGCTGCCTCGGGCACCTTATCGCCATTCTGCTGTGAATCTAGATTATCGAATGGGACGAAAAACTGATAGTGAATTGTAACGTTCAGGGCCACCTAATGACGATGGATCACTCAAATTGCGTCCCGATTCAATACATCGTCCCCAGCCGACTTGACTCCAAGGGACTATTGCTGCCTCGGGCACCTTATGGCCGTTCTGCTGTGAGTCTAGATTATAGAATGGGATGAAAAACTGATAGTGAATTGTAACGTTCAGGGCCACCTAATGACGATGGATCACTCAAATTGCGTCCCGATTCAATACATCGTCCTCCAGCCGAGTTGACTCCATGGGTCTATTGCTGCCTCGGGCACCTTATGGCCGTTCTGCTGTGAATTTAGATTATCGAATGGGACGAAAAACTGATAGTTAATTGTAACTTTCAGGGCCACCTAATGACGATGGATCACTCAAATTGCGTCCCGAATCAATACATCGTCCTTCAGCAGACTTGTCCCCATGGGTCGACTGCTGCCTCGGGCACCTTATGGCCGTTCTGCTGTGAGTCAAAGATTTTCGAATCGGACGAAAAACTGATAGTGATTTGTATCATTCAGGGCCACCTAATGACGATGGACCACACAAATTGCGTCCCGATTCAGTACATCGTCCACTAGCCGACTTTACTCCATGGGACTATTGCTGCCTCGGGCACCTTATGGCCGTTGTGCTGCGAGTCTAGATTATAGATTGGGATGAAAAACTGATAGTGAATTGTAACGTTCAGGGCCACCTAATGACGATGGATCACTCAAATTGCGTCCCGATTCAATATATCGTCCTCCAGCAGACTTGTCTCCATGGGTCTATTGCTGCCTCGGGCACCTTATGGCCGTTCTGCTGTGAGTCTAGATTATCGAATGGGGCGAAAAACTGATAGTGAATTGTAACGTTCAGGGCCACCTAATGACGATGGATCTCTCAAATTGCGTCCCGATTCAATACATCGTCCTCCAGCCGACTTGACTCCATGGGTCTATTGCTGCCTCGGGCACCTTATGGCCGTTCTGCTGTGATTCTAGGTTATCGAATGGGACGAAAAACTGATAGTGAATTGAAACGTTCAGGGCCACCTAATGACGATGGATAACTCAAATTGCGTCCTGATTCAATACATCGTCTTCCAGCAGACTTGACTTCATGGGTCTATTGCTGCCTCCGGCACCTTACGGCCGTTCTGCTGTGAGTCTAGATTATCGAATGGGACGAAAAACTGATAGTGAATTGTAACGTTCAGGGCCTCCTAATGACGATGGATCACTCAAATTGCGTCCCGATTCAATACATCGTCCTCCAGCAGACTTGTCTCCATGGGTCGATTGCTGCCTCGGGCACTTAATGGCCGATCGGCTGTGAGTCAAAGATTTTCGAATCGGACGAAAAACTGATAGTGAATTCTAACATTCAGGGCCACCTAATGACGATGGACCACGCAAATTGCGTCCCGATTTAATACATCGTCCTCCAGCCGAGTTGACTCCATGGGTCTATTGCTGCCTCGGGCACCTTATGGCCGTTCTGCTGTGAATCTAGATTATCGAATGGGACGAAAAACTGATAGTTAATTGTAACTTTCAGGGCCACCTAATGACGATGGATCACTCAAATTGCGTCCCGATTCAATACATCGTCCTCCAGCAGACTTGTCTCCATGCGTCTATTGCTGCCTCGGGCACCTTATGGCAGGCCTGCTGTGATTCAAAGATTTTCGAATCGGACAAAAACTGATAGTGAATTGTAACGTTCAGGGCCACCTAATGACGATGGATCACTCAAATTGCGTCCCGATTCAATACATCGTCCTCCAGCCGACTTGACTCCATGGGTCTATTGCTGCCTCGGGCACCTTATGGCCGTTCTGCTGTGAGTCTAGATTATCGAATGGGACAAAAAACTGATAGTGAATTGTAACGTTCAGGGCCTCCTAATGACGATCGATCACTCAAATTGCGTCCCGATTCAATACATCGTACTCCAGCAGACTTGTCTCCATGGGTCTATTGCTGCCTCGGGCACCTTATGGCCGTTCTGCTGTGAGTCTAGATTATCGAATGGGACGAAAAACTGATAGTGAATTGTAACGTTCAGGGCCACCTAATGACGATGGATCTCTCAAATTGAGTCCTGATTCAATACATCGTCTTCCAGCAGACTTGACTTCATGGGTCTATTGCTGCCTCGGGCACCTTATGGCCGTTCTGCTGTGAGTCAAAGATTTTCGAATCGGACGAAAAACTGATAGTTATTTGTAACGTTCAGGGCCTCCTAATGACGATGGAACACTCAAATTGCGTCCCGATTCAGTACATCGTCCTCCAGCCGACCTGACTCCATGGGTCTATTGCTGCCACAGGCACCTTATGGCCGTTCTGCTGTGAGTCTAGATTATCGAATGGGACGAAAAACTGATAGTGAATTGTAACGTTCAGGGCCACCTAATGACGATGGATCACTCAAATTGCGTCCCGATTCAATATATCGTCCTCCAGCAGTTTTGTTTCCATGGGTCTATTGCTGCCTCGGGCACCTAATGGCCGTTCTGCTGTGAGTCAAAGACTTTCGAAACGGACGAAAAACTTATAGTGAATTGTAAGATTCATGGCCACCTAATGACGATGGACCACGCAAATTGCGTCCCGATTCAATACATCGTCCTCCAGTCGAGTTGACTCCATGGGTCTATTGCTGCCTCGGGCACCTTATGGCCGTTCTGCTGTGAATCTAGATCATCGAATGGGACGAAAAACTGGTAGTGAATTGTGACGTTCAGGGCCACCTAATGACGATGGATCACTCAAATTGCGTCCCGATTCAATACATCGTCCTCCAGCAGAACGGCTGCCTCGGGCACCTTATGGCCGTTCTGCTGTGAGTCTAGATTATCGAATGGGACGAAAAACCTGATAGTGATTTGTAACATTCAGGGCCACCTAATGACGATGGACCACACAAATTGCGCCCCGATTCAGTACATCGTCCACTAGCCGATTTGATTCCATGGGTCTATTGCTGCCTCGGGCACCTTATGGCCGTTCTGCTGTGAGTCTAGATTATCGAATGGGATGAAAAACTGATAGTGAATTGTAACGTTCAGGGCCACCTAATGACGATGGATCACTCAAATTGCGTCCCGATTCAATACATCGTCCTACAGCAGACTTGTCTCCATGGATCTATTGCTGCCTCGGGCACCTTATGGCAGTCCTGCTGTGACTCAAAGATTTTCGAATCGGACGAAAAACTGATAGTGAATTGTAACGTTCAGAGCCTCCTAATGACGATGGATCACTCAAATTGCGTCCCGATTCAATACATCGTCCTCCAGCAGACTTGTCTCCATGGGTCTATTGCTGCCTCGGGCCCCTTATGGCCGTTCTGCTGTGAGTCTAGATTATCGAATGGGACGAAAAACTGATAGTGAATTGTAACGTTCGGGGCCACCTAATGACGATGGATCACTCAAATTGCGTCCCGATTCAATACATCGTCCTCCAGCAGACTTGTCTCCATGGGTCGATTGCTGCCTCGGGCACCTAATGGCCGTTCTGCTGTGAGTCAAAGATTTTCGAATCGGACGAAAAACTGATAGTGAATTGTAACATTCAGGGCCACCTAATGACGATGGACCACGCAAATTGCGTCCCGATTCAATACATCGTCCTCCAGCCGAGTTGACTCCATGGGTCTATTGCTGCCTCGGGCACCTTATGGCCGTTCTGCTGTGAGTCTAGATTATCGAATGGGACGAAAAACTGATAGTGAATTGTAACGTTCAGGGCCACCTAATGACGATGGATCACTCAAATTGCGTCCCGATTCAATACATCGTCCCCAGCCGACTTGTCTCCATGGGTCTATTGCTGCCTCGGGCACCTTATGGCCGTTCTGCTGTGAGTCTAGATTATCGAATGGGACGAAAAACTGATAGTGAATTGTAACGTTCAGGGCCACCTAATGACGATGGATCACTCAAATTGCGTCCTGATTCAATACATCGTCCTCCAGCAGACTTGACTTCATGGGTCCATTGCTGCCTCGGGCACCTTATGGCCGTTCTGCTGTGAGTCAAAGATTTTCGAATCGGACGGAAAACTGATAGTTAATTGTAACTTTCAGGGCCACCTAATGACGATGGATCACTCAAATTGCGTCCCGATTCAATACATCGTCCTCCAGCAGACTTGTCCCCATGGGTCGATTGCTGCCTCGGGCACCTTATGGCCGTTCTGCTGTGAGTCTAGATTATAGAATGGGATGAAAAACTGATAGTGAATTGTAACGTTCAGGGCCACCTAATGACGATGGATCACTCAAATTGCGTCCCGATTCAATATATCGTCCTCCAGCAGACTTGTCTCCATGGGTCTATTGCTGCCTCGGGCACCTTATGGCAGGCCTGCTGTGACTCAAAGATTTTCGAATCGGACGAAAAGATGATAGTGAATTGTAACGTTCAGGGCCTCCTAATGACGATGGAACACTCAAATTGCGTCCCGATTCAATACATCGTCCTCCAGCAGATTTGTCTAGATGCGTCTATTGCTGCCTCGGGCACCTTATGGCAGGCCTGCTGTGACTCAAAGATTTTCGAATCGGACGAAAAACTGATTGTGAATTGTAACGTTCAGGGCCTCCTAATGACGATGGATCACTCAAATTGCGTCCCGATTCAATACATCGTCCTCCAGCAGACTTGTCCCCATGGGTCGACTGCTGCCTCGGGCACCTTATGGCCGTTCTGCTGTGAATCAAAGATTTTCGAATCGGACGAAAAACTGATAGTGATTTGTAACATTCAGGGCCACCTAATGACGATGGACCACACAAATTGCGTCCCGATTCAATACATCGTCCTCCAGCCGACTTGACTCCATGGGTCTATTGCTGCCTCGGGCACCTTATGGCCGTTCTGCTGTGAGTCTAGATTATCGAATGGGACAAAAAACTGATAGTGAATTGTAACGTTCAGGGCCTCCTAATGACGATGGATCACTCAAATTGCGTCCCGATTCAATACATCGCCCTCCAGCAGACTTGTCTCCATGGGTCTATTGCTGCTTCGGGCACCTTATGGCCGTTCTGCTGTGAGTCTAGATTATCGAATGGGACGAAAAACTGATAGTGAATTGTAACGTTCAGGGCCTCCTAATGACGATGGAACACTCAAATTGCGTCCCGATTCAATACATCGTCCTCCAGCAGACTTGTCTCCATGCGTCTATTGCTGCCTCGGGCACCTTATGGCAGGCCTGCTGTGACTCAAAGATTTTCGAATCGGACGAAAAACTGCTAGTGAATTGTAACGCTCAGGGCCACCTAATGACGATGGATCACTCAAATTGCGACCCGATTCAATACATCGTCCTCCAGCCGATTTGACTCTATGGGTCTATTGCTGCCTCGGGCACCTTATGGCCGTTCTGCTGTGAGTCTAGATTATCGAATGGGACAAAAAACTGATAGTGAATTGTAACGTTCAGGGCCACCTAATGACGATGGATCTCTCAAATTGCGTCCCGATTCAATACATCGTCCTCCAGCCGACTTGACTCCATGGATCTATTGCTGCCTCGGGCACCTTATCGCCGTTCGGCTGTGAGTCTAGATTATCGAATGGGACGAAAAACTGATAGTGAATTGTAACGTTCAGGGCCTCCTAATGACGATGGAACACTCAAATTGCGTCCCGATTCAATACATCGTCCTCCAGCAGACTTGTCTCCATGCGTCTATTGCTGCCTCGGGCACCTTATGGCAGGCCTGCTGTGACTCAAAGATTTTCGAATCGGACGAAAAACTGCTAGTGAATTGTAACGCTCAGGGCCACCTAATGACGATGGATCACTCAAATTGCGACCCGATTCAATACATCGTCCTCCAGCCGATTTGACTCTATGGGTCTATTGCTGCCTCGGGCACCTTATGGCCGTTCTGCTGTGAGTCTAGATTATCGAATGGGACAAAAAACTGATAGTGAATTGTAACGTTCAGGGCCACCTAATGACGATGGATCTCTCAAATTGCGTCCCGATTCAATACATCGTCCTCCAGCCGACTTGACTCCATGGATCTATTGCTGCCTCGGGCACCTTATCGCCGTTCGGCTGTGAGTCTAGATTATCGAATGGGACGAAAAACTGATAGTGAATTGTAACGTTCAGGGCCTCCTAATGACGATGCATCACTCAAATTGCGTCCCGATTCAATATATCGTCTTCCAGCAGACTTGTCTCCATGGGTCGATTGCTGCCTCGGGCACCTAATGGCCGTTCTGAGGTGAGTCAAAGATTTTCGAATCGGACGAAAAACTGATAGTGAATTGTAACATTAAGGGCCACCTAAAGACGATGGACCACGCAAATTGCGTCCCGATTCAATACATCGTCCTCCAGCCGAGTTGACTCCATGGGTCTATTGCTGCCTCGGGCACCTTATCGCCATTCTGCTGTGAATCTAGATTATCGAATGGGACGAAAAACTGATAGTGAATTGTAACGTTCAGGGCCACCTAATGACGATGGATCACTCAAATTGCGTCCCGATTCAATACATCGTCCCCAGCCGACTTGACTCCATGGGACTATTGCTGCCTCGGGCACCTTATGGCCGTTCTGCTGTGAGTCTAGATTATAGAATGGGATGATAAACTGATAGTGAATTGTAACGTTCAGGGCCACCTAATGACGATGGATCACTCAAATTGCGTCCCGATTCAATACATCGTCCTCCAGCAGACTTGTCTCCATGGGTCTATTGCTGCCTCGGGCACCTTATGGCAGGCCTGCTGTGACTCAAAGATTTTCGAATCGGACGAAAAACTGATAGTGAATTGTAACGTTCAGGGCCTCCTAATGACGATGGATCACTCAAATTGCGTCCCGATTCAATACATCGTCCTCCAGCAGACTTGTCTCCACGGGTCGATTGCTGCCTCGGGCACCTAATGGCCGTTCTGCTGTGAGTCAGAGATTTTCGAATCGGACGAAAAACTGATAGTGAATTGTAACATTCAGGGCCACCTAATGACGATGGACCACGCAAATTGCGTCCCGATTCAATACATCGTCCTCCAGCCGACTTGACTCCATGGGTCTATTGCTGCCTCGGGCACCTTATGGCCGTTCTGCTGTGAGTCTAGATTATCGAATGGGACAAAAAACTGATAGTGAATTGTAACGTTCAGGGCCACCTAACGACGATGGATCACTCAAATTGCGTCCCGATTCAATACATCGTCCTCCAGCCGACTTGACTCCATGGGTCTATTGCTGCCTCGGGCACCTTATGGCCGTTCTGCTGTGAGTCTAGATTATCGAATGGGACAAAAAACTGATAGTGAATTGTAACGTTCAGGGCCACCTAATGACGATGGATCTCTCAAATTGCGTCCCGATTCAATACATCGTCCTCCAGCCGACTTGACTCCATGGATCTATTGCTGCCTCGGGCACTTTATGGCCGTTCTGCTGTGAGTCTAGATTATCGAATGGGTCGAAAAACTGATAGTGAATTGTAATGTTCAGGGACTCCTAATGACGATGGATCACTCAAATTGCGTCCCGATTCAATATATCGTCCGCCAGCAGACTTGTCTCCATGGGTCGATTGCTGCCTCGGGCACCTAATGGCCGTTCTGAAGTGAGTCAAAAATTTTCGAATCGGACGAAATACTGATAGTGAATTGTAACATTCAGGGCCACCTAATGACGATGGACCACGCAAATTGCGTCCCGATTCAATACATCGTTCTCCAGCCGAGTTGACTCCATGGGTCTATTGCTGCCTCGGGCACCTTATCGCCATTCTGCTGTGAATCTAGATTATCGAATGGGACGACAAACTGATAGTGAATTGTAACGTTCAGGGCCACCTAATGACGATGGATCACTCAAATTGCGTCCCGATTCAATACATCGTCCCCAGCCGACTTGACTCCATGGGACTATTGCTGCCTCGGGCACCTTATGGCCGTTCTGCTGTGAGTCTAGATTATAGAATGGGATGTAAAACTGATAGTGAATTGTAACGTTCAGGGCCACCTAATGACGATGGATCACTCAAATTGCGTCCCGATTCAATACATCGTCCTCCAGCAGACTTGTCTCCATGGGTCTATTGCTGCCTCGGGCACCTTATGGGAGGCCTGCTGTGACTCAAAGATTTTCGAATCGGACAAAAAACTGATAGTGAATTGTAACGTTCAGGGCCTCCTAATGACGATGGATCACTCAAATTGCGTCCCGATTCAATACATCGTCCTCCAGCAGACTTGTCTCCATGGGTCTATTGCTGCCTCGGGCACCTTATGGCCGTTCTGCTGTGAGTCTAGATTATCGAATGGGACGAAAAACTGATAGTGAATTGTAACGTTCAGGGCCTCCTAATGACGATGGATCACTCAAATTGCGTCCCGATTCAATACCTCGTCCTCCAGCAGACTTGTCTCCATGGGTCGATTGCTGCCTCGGGCACCTAATGGCCGTTCTGCTGTGAGTCAAAGATTTTCGAATCGGACGAAAAACTGATAGTGAATTGTAACATTCAGGGCCACCTAATGACGATGGACCACGCAAATTGCGTCCCGATTCAATACATCGTCCTCCAGCCGAGTTGACTCCATGGGTCTATTGCTGCTTCGGGCACCTTATGGCCGTTCTGCTGTGAGTCTAGATTATCGAATGGGTCGAAAAACTGATAGTGAATTGTAACGTTCAGGGACTCCTAATGACGATGGATCACTCAAATTGCGTCCCGATTCAATATATCGTCCGCCAGCAGAATTGTCTCCATGGGTCGTTTGCTGCCTCGGGCACCTAATGGCCGTTCTGAAGTGAGTCAAAAATTTTCGAATCGGACGAAAATCTGATAGTGAATTGTAACATTCAGGGCCACCTAATGACGATGGACCACGCAAATTGCGTCCCGATTCAATACATCGTTCTCCAGCCGAGTTGACTCCATGGGTCTATTGCTGCCTCGGGCACCTTATCGCCATTCTGCTGTGAATCTAGATTATCGAATGGGACGAAAAACTGATAGTGAATTGTAACGTTCAGGGCCACCTAATGACGATGGATCACTCAAATTGCGTCCCGATTCAATACATCGTCCCCAGCCGACTTGACTCCAAGGGACTATTGCTGCCTCGGGCACCTTATGGCCGTTCTGCTGTGAGTCTAGATTATAGAATGGGATGAAAAACTGATAGTGAATTGTAACGTTCAGGGCCACCTAATGACGATGGATCACTCAAATTGCGTCCCGATTCAATACATCGTCCTCCAGCAGACTTGTCTCCATGGGTCTATTGCTGCCTCGGGCACCTTATGGGAGGCCTGCTGTGACTCAAAGATTTTCGAATCGGACGAAAAACTGATAGTGAATTGTAACGTTCAGGGCCTCCTAATGACGATGGATCACTCAAATTGCGTCCCGATTCAATACATCGTCCTCCAGCAGACTTGTCTCCACGGGTCGATTGCTGCCTCGGGCACCTAATGGCCGTTCTGCTGTGAGTCAGAGATTTTCGAATCGGACGAAAAACTGATAGTGAATTGTAACATTCAGGGCCACCTAATGACGATGGACCACGCAAATTGCGTCCCGATTCAATACATCGTCCTCCAGCCGACTTGACTCCATGGGTCTATTGCTGCCTCGGGCACCTTATGGCCGTTCTGCTGTGAGTCTAGATTATCGAATGGGACAAAAAACTGATAGTGAATTGTAACGTTCAGGGCCACCTAACGACGATGGATCACTCAAATTGCGTCCCGATTCAATACATCGTCCTCCAGCCGACTTGACTCCATGGGTCTATTGCTGCCTCGGGCACCTTATGGCCGTTCTGCTGTGAGTCTAGATTATCGAATGGGACAAAAAACTGATAGTGAATTGTAACGTTCAGGGCCACCTAATGACGATGGATCTCTCAAATTGCGTCCCGATTCAATACATCGTCCTCCAGCCGACTTGACTCCATGGATCTATTGCTGCCTCGGGCACTTTATGGCCGTTCTGCTGTGAGTCTAGATTATCGAATGGGTCGAAAAACTGATAGTGAATTGTAATGTTCAGGGACTCCTAATGACGATGGATCACTCAAATTGCGTCCCGATTCAATATATCGTCCTCCAGCAGACTTGTCTCCATGGGTCTATTGCTGCCTCGGGCACCTTATGGGAGGCCTGCTGTGACTCAAAGATTTTCGAATCGGACGAAAAACTGATAGTGAATTGTAACGTTCAGGGCCTCCTAATGACGATGGATCACTCAAATTGCGTCCCGATTCAATACATCGTCCTCCAGCAGACTTGTCTCCATGGGTCTATTGCTGCCTCGGGCACCTTATGGCCGTTCTGCTGTGAGTCTAGATTATCGAATGGGACGAAAAACTGATAGTGAATTGTAACGTTCAGGGCCTCCTAATGACGATGGATCACTCAAATTGCGTCCCGATTCAATACCTCGTCCTCCAGCAGACTTGTCTCCATGGGTCGATTGCTGCCTCGGGCACCTAATGGCCGTTCTGCTGTGAGTCAAAGATTTTCGAATCGGACGAAAAACTGATAGTGAATTGTAACATTCAGGGCCACCTAATGACGATGGACCACGCAAATTGCGTCCCGATTCAATACATCGTCCTCCAGCCGAGTTGACTCCATGGGTCTATTGCTGCTTCGGGCACCTTATGGCCGTTCTGCTGTGAATCTAGATTATCGAATGGGACGAAAAAGTAACAGTGAATTGTAACGTTCAGGGCCACCTAATGACGATGGATCACTCAAATTGCGTCCTGATTCAATACATCGTCCTCCAGCAGACTTGACTTCTTGGGTCTATTGCTGCCTCGGGCACCTTATGGCCTTTCTGCTGTGAGTCAAAGATTTTCGAATCGGACGAAAAACTGATAGTGAATTGTAACTTTCAGGGCCACCTAATGACGATGGATCACTCAAATTGCGTCCCGATTCAATACATCGTCCTCCAGCAGACTTGTCCCCATGGGTCGATTGCTGCCTCGGGCACCTTATGGCCGTTCTGCTGTGAGTCAAAGATTTTCGAATCGGACGAAAAACTGATAGTGATTTGTAACATTCAGGGCCACCTAATGACGATGGACCACACAAATTGCGTCCCGACTCAGTACATCGTCCACTAGCCGACTTGACTCAATGGGACTATTGCTGCCTCGGGCACCTTATGGCCGTTCTGCTGTGAGTCTAGATTATAGAATGGGATGAAAAACTGATAGTGAATTGTAACATTCAGGGCCACCTAATGACGATGGATCACTCAAATTGCGTCCCGATTCAATACATCGTCCTCCAGCAGACTTGTCTCCATGGGTCTATTGCTGCCTCGGGAACCTAATGGCAGGCCTGCTGTAACTCAAAGATTTTCGAATCGGACGAAAAACTGATAGTGAATTGTAACGTTCAGGGCCTCCTAATGACGATGGATCACTCAAATTGCGTCCCGATTCAATATATCGTCCTCCAGCAGACTTGACTCCATGGGTCGATTGCTGCCTTGGGCACCTAATGGCCGTTCTGCTGTGAGTCAAAGATTTTCGAATCGGACGAAAAACTGATAGTGAATTGTAACATTCAGGGCCACCTAATGACGATGGATCACGCAAATTGCGTCCCGATTCAATACATCGTCCTCCAGCCGAGTTGACTCCATGGGTCTATTGCTGCCTCGGGCACCTTATCGCCATTCTGCCGTGAATCTAGATTATCGAATGGGACGAAAAACTGATAGTGAATTGTAACGTTCAGGGCCACCTAATGACGATGGATCACTCAAATTGCGTCCCGATTCAATACATCGTCCCCAGCCGACTTGACTCCATGGGACTATTGCTGCCTCGGGCACCTTATGGCCGTTCTGCTGTGAGTCTAGATTATCGAATGGGACAAAAAACTTATAGTGAATTGTAACGTTCAGGGCCTCCTAATGACGAAGGATACCTCAAATTGCGTCCCGATTCAATACATCGTCCTCCAGCAGACTTGTCTCCATGGGTCGATTGCTGCCTCGGGCACCTTATGGCCGTTCTGCTGTGAGTCAAAGATTTTCGAATCGGACGAAAAACTGATAGTGATTTGTAACATTCAGGGCCACCTAATGACGATGGACCACACAAATTGCGTCCCGATTCAATACATCGTCCCCAGCCGACTTGACTCCATGGGACTATTGCTGCCTCGGGCACCTTATGGCCGTTCTGCTGTGAGTCTAGATTATAGAATGGGACGAAAAACTGATAGTGAATTGTAACGTTCAGGGCCACCTAATGACGATGGATCACTCAAATTGCGTCCCGATTCAATACATCGTCCCCAGCCGATTTGACTCCATGGGACTATTGCTGCCTCGGGCACCTTATGGCCGTTCTGCTGTGAGTCTAGATTATAGAATGGGATGAAAAACTGATAGTGAATTATAACGTTCAGGGCCACCTAATGACGATGGATCACTCAAATTGCGTCCCGATTCAATACATCGTCCTCCAGCAGACATGTCTCCATGGGTCTATTGCTGCCTCGGGCACCCTATGGCAGGCCTGCTGTGACTCAAAGATTTTCGAATCGGACGAAAAACGGATAGTGAATTGTAACGTTCAGGGCCTCCTAATGACGATGGAACACTCAAATTGCGTCCCGATTCAATACATCGTCCTTCAGCAGACTTGTCTCCATGCGTCTATTGCTGCCTCGGGCACCTTATGGCCGTTCTGCTGTGAGTCAAAGATTTTCGAATCGGACGAAAAACAGATAGTGAATTGTAACGTTCAGGGCCACCTAATGACGATGGATCACTCAAATTGCGTCCCGATTCAATACATCGTCCTCCAGCCGACTTGACTCCATGGGTCTATTGCTGCCTCGGGCACCTTATGGCCGTTCTGCTGTGAGTCTAGATTATCGAATGGGACAAAAAACTGTTAGTGAATTGTAACGTTCAGGGCCACCTAATGACGATGGATCACTCAAATTGCGTCCCGATTCAATACATCGTCCTCCAGCCGACTTGACTCCATGGATCTATTGCTGCCTCGGGCACCTTATGGCCGTTCTGCTGTGAGTCTAGATTATCGAATGGGACGAAAAACTGATAGTGAATTGTAACGTTCAGGGCCTCCTAATGACGATGGAACACTCAAATTGCGTCCCGATTCAATACATCGTCCTCCAGCCGACTTGACTCCATGGGTCTATTGCTGCCTCGGGCACCTTATGGCCGTACTGCTGTGAGTCTAGATTATCGAATGGGACGAAAAACTGATAGTGAATTGTAACGTTCAGGGCCTCCTAATGACGATGGATTACTCAAATTGCGTCCCGATTCAATACATCGTCCTCCAGCAGACTTGTCTCCATGGGTCGATTGCTGCCTCGGGCACCTTATGGCCGTTCTGCTGTGAGTCAAAGATTTTCGAATCGGACGAAAAACTGATAGTGAATTGTAACATTCAGGGCCACCTAATGACGATGGACCACGCAAATTGCGTCCCGATTCAATACATCGTCCTCCAGCCGAGTTGACTCCATGGATCTATTGCTGCCTCGGGCACCTATTCGCCATTCTGCTGTGAATCTAGATTATCGAATGGGACGAAAAACTGATAGTGAATTGTAACGTTCAGGGCCACCTAATGACGATCGATCACTCAAATTGCGTCCCGATTCAATACATCGTCCCCAGCCGACTTGACTCCATTTGACTATTGCTGCCTCGGGCACCTTATGGCCGTTCTGCTGTGAGTCTAGATTATCGAATGGGATGAAAAACTGATAGTGAATTGTAACGTTCAGGGCCACCTAATGACGATGGATCACTCAAATTGCGTCCCGATTCAATACATCGTCCTCCAGCAGACTTGTCTCCATGGGTCTATTGCTGCCTCGGGCACCTTATGGCAGTCCTGCTGTGCCTCAAAGATTTTCGAATCGGACGAAAAACTGATAGTGAATTGTAACGTTCAGGGCCTCCTAATGACGATGGAACACTCAAATTGCGTCCCGATTCAATACATCGTCCTCCAGCAGACTTGTCTCCATGCGTCTATTGCTGCCTCGGGCACCTTATGGCCGTTCTGCTGTGAGTCAAAGATTTTCGAATCGGACGAAAAACAGATAGTGAATTGTAACGTTCAGGGCCACCTAATGACGATGGATCACTCAAATTGCGTCCCGATTCAATACATCGTCCCCAGCCGACTTGACTCCATGGGACTATTGCTGCCTCGGGCACCTTATGGCCGTTCTGCTGTGAGTCTAGATTATAGAATGGGATGATAAACTGATAGTGAATTGTAACGTTCAGGGCCACCTAATGACGATGGATCACTCAAATTGCGTCCCGATTCAATACATCGTCCTCCAGCAGACTTGTCTCCATGGGTCTATTGCTGCCTCGGGCACCTTATGGCAGGCCTGCTGTGACTCAAAGATTTTCGAATCGGACGAAAAACTGATAGTGAATTGTAACGTTCAGGGCCTCCTAATGACGATGGATCACTCAAATTGCGTCCCGATTCAATACATCGTCCTCCAGCAGACTTGTCTCCACGGGTCGATTGCTGCCTCGGGCACCTAATGGCCGTTCTGCTGTGAGTCAGAGATTTTCGAATCGGACGAAAAACTGATAGTGAATTGTAACATTCAGGGCCACCTAATGACGATGGACCACGCAAATTGCGTCCCGATTCAATACATCGTCCTCCAGCCGACTTGACTCCATGGGTCTATTGCTGCCTCGGGCACCTTATGGCCGTTCTGCTGTGAGTCTAGATTATCGAATGGGACAAAAAACTGATAGTGAATTGTAACGTTCAGGGCCACCTAACGACGATGGATCACTCAAATTGCGTCCCGATTCAATACATCGTCCTCCAGCCGACTTGACTCCATGGGTCTATTGCTGCCTCGGGCACCTTATGGCCGTTCTGCTGTGAGTCTAGATTATCGAATGGGACAAAAAACTGATAGTGAATTGTAACGTTCAGGGCCACCTAATGACGATGGATCTCTCAAATTGCGTCCCGATTCAATACATCGTCCTCCAGCCGACTTGACTCCATGGATCTATTGCTGCCTCGGGCACTTTATGGCCGTTCTGCTGTGAGTCTAGATTATCGAATGGGTCGAAAAACTGATAGTGAATTGTAATGTTCAGGGACTCCTAATGACGATGGATCACTCAAATTGCGTCCCGATTCAATATATCGTCCGCCAGCAGACTTGTCTCCATGGGTCGATTGCTGCCTCGGGCACCTAATGGCCGTTCTGAAGTGAGTCAAAAATTTTCGAATCGGACGAAATACTGATAGTGAATTGTAACATTCAGGGCCACCTAATGACGATGGACCACGCAAATTGCGTCCCGATTCAATACATCGTTCTCCAGCCGAGTTGACTCCATGGGTCTATTGCTGCCTCGGGCACCTTATCGCCATTCTGCTGTGAATCTAGATTATCGAATGGGACGACAAACTGATAGTGAATTGTAACGTTCAGGGCCACCTAATGACGATGGATCACTCAAATTGCGTCCCGATTCAATACATCGTCCCCAGCCGACTTGACTCCATGGGACTATTGCTGCCTCGGGCACCTTATGGCCGTTCTGCTGTGAGTCTAGATTATAGAATGGGATGTAAAACTGATAGTGAATTGTAACGTTCAGGGCCACCTAATGACGATGGATCACTCAAATTGCGTCCCGATTCAATACATCGTCCTCCAGCAGACTTGTCTCCATGGGTCTATTGCTGCCTCGGGCACCTTATGGGAGGCCTGCTGTGACTCAAAGATTTTCGAATCGGACAAAAAACTGATAGTGAATTGTAACGTTCAGGGCCTCCTAATGACGATGGATCACTCAAATTGCGTCCCGATTCAATACATCGTCCTCCAGCAGACTTGTCTCCATGGGTCTATTGCTGCCTCGGGCACCTTATGGCCGTTCTGCTGTGAGTCTAGATTATCGAATGGGACGAAAAACTGATAGTGAATTGTAACGTTCAGGGCCTCCTAATGACGATGGATCACTCAAATTGCGTCCCGATTCAATACCTCGTCCTCCAGCAGACTTGTCTCCATGGGTCGATTGCTGCCTCGGGCACCTAATGGCCGTTCTGCTGTGAGTCAAAGATTTTCGAATCGGACGAAAAACTGATAGTGAATTGTAACATTCAGGGCCACCTAATGACGATGGACCACGCAAATTGCGTCCCGATTCAATACATCGTCCTCCAGCCGAGTTGACTCCATGGGTCTATTGCTGCTTCGGGCACCTTATGGCCGTTCTGCTGTGAGTCTAGATTATCGAATGGGTCGAAAAACTGATAGTGAATTGTAACGTTCAGGGACTCCTAATGACGATGGATCACTCAAATTGCGTCCCGATTCAATATATCGTCCGCCAGCAGAATTGTCTCCATGGGTCGTTTGCTGCCTCGGGCACCTAATGGCCGTTCTGAAGTGAGTCAAAAATTTTCGAATCGGACGAAAATCTGATAGTGAATTGTAACATTCAGGGCCACCTAATGACGATGGACCACGCAAATTGCGTCCCGATTCAATACATCGTTCTCCAGCCGAGTTGACTCCATGGGTCTATTGCTGCCTCGGGCACCTTATCGCCATTCTGCTGTGAATCTAGATTATCGAATGGGACGAAAAACTGATAGTGAATTGTAACGTTCAGGGCCACCTAATGACGATGGATCACTCAAATTGCGTCCCGATTCAATACATCGTCCCCAGCCGACTTGACTCCAAGGGACTATTGCTGCCTCGGGCACCTTATGGCCGTTCTGCTGTGAGTCTAGATTATAGAATGGGATGAAAAACTGATAGTGAATTGTAACGTTCAGGGCCACCTAATGACGATGGATCACTCAAATTGCGTCCCGATTCAATACATCGTCCTCCAGCAGACTTGTCTCCATGGGTCTATTGCTGCCTCGGGCACCTTATGGGAGGCCTGCTGTGACTCAAAGATTTTCGAATCGGACGAAAAACTGATAGTGAATTGTAACGTTCAGGGCCTCCTAATGACGATGGATCACTCAAATTGCGTCCCGATTCAATACATCGTCCTCCAGCAGACTTGTCTCCACGGGTCGATTGCTGCCTCGGGCACCTAATGGCCGTTCTGCTGTGAGTCAGAGATTTTCGAATCGGACGAAAAACTGATAGTGAATTGTAACATTCAGGGCCACCTAATGACGATGGACCACGCAAATTGCGTCCCGATTCAATACATCGTCCTCCAGCCGACTTGACTCCATGGGTCTATTGCTGCCTCGGGCACCTTATGGCCGTTCTGCTGTGAGTCTAGATTATCGAATGGGACAAAAAACTGATAGTGAATTGTAACGTTCAGGGCCACCTAACGACGATGGATCACTCAAATTGCGTCCCGATTCAATACATCGTCCTCCAGCCGACTTGACTCCATGGGTCTATTGCTGCCTCGGGCACCTTATGGCCGTTCTGCTGTGAGTCTAGATTATCGAATGGGACAAAAAACTGATAGTGAATTGTAACGTTCAGGGCCACCTAATGACGATGGATCTCTCAAATTGCGTCCCGATTCAATACATCGTCCTCCAGCCGACTTGACTCCATGGATCTATTGCTGCCTCGGGCACTTTATGGCCGTTCTGCTGTGAGTCTAGATTATCGAATGGGTCGAAAAACTGATAGTGAATTGTAATGTTCAGGGACTCCTAATGACGATGGATCACTCAAATTGCGTCCCGATTCAATATATCGTCCTCCAGCAGACTTGTCTCCATGGGTCTATTGCTGCCTCGGGCACCTTATGGGAGGCCTGCTGTGACTCAAAGATTTTCGAATCGGACGAAAAACTGATAGTGAATTGTAACGTTCAGGGCCTCCTAATGACGATGGATCACTCAAATTGCGTCCCGATTCAATACATCGTCCTCCAGCAGACTTGTCTCCATGGGTCTATTGCTGCCTCGGGCACCTTATGGCCGTTCTGCTGTGAGTCTAGATTATCGAATGGGACGAAAAACTGATAGTGAATTGTAACGTTCAGGGCCTCCTAATGACGATGGATCACTCAAATTGCGTCCCGATTCAATACCTCGTCCTCCAGCAGACTTGTCTCCATGGGTCGATTGCTGCCTCGGGCACCTAATGGCCGTTCTGCTGTGAGTCAAAGATTTTCGAATCGGACGAAAAACTGATAGTGAATTGTAACATTCAGGGCCACCTAATGACGATGGACCACGCAAATTGCGTCCCGATTCAATACATCGTCCTCCAGCCGAGTTGACTCCATGGGTCTATTGCTGCTTCGGGCACCTTATGGCCGTTCTGCTGTGAATCTAGATTATCGAATGGGACGAAAAAGTAACAGTGAATTGTAACGTTCAGGGCCACCTAATGACGATGGATCACTCAAATTGCGTCCTGATTCAATACATCGTCCTCCAGCAGACTTGACTTCTTGGGTCTATTGCTGCCTCGGGCACCTTATGGCCTTTCTGCTGTGAGTCAAAGATTTTCGAATCGGACGAAAAACTGATAGTGAATTGTAACTTTCAGGGCCACCTAATGACGATGGATCACTCAAATTGCGTCCCGATTCAATACATCGTCCTCCAGCAGACTTGTCCCCATGGGTCGATTGCTGCCTCGGGCACCTTATGGCCGTTCTGCTGTGAGTCAAAGATTTTCGAATCGGACGAAAAACTGATAGTGATTTGTAACATTCAGGGCCACCTAATGACGATGGACCACACAAATTGCGTCCCGACTCAGTACATCGTCCACTAGCCGACTTGACTCAATGGGACTATTGCTGCCTCGGGCACCTTATGGCCGTTCTGCTGTGAGTCTAGATTATAGAATGGGATGAAAAACTGATAGTGAATTGTAACATTCAGGGCCACCTAATGACGATGGATCACTCAAATTGCGTCCCGATTCAATACATCGTCCTCCAGCAGACTTGTCTCCATGGGTCTATTGCTGCCTCGGGAACCTAATGGCAGGCCTGCTGTAACTCAAAGATTTTCGAATCGGACGAAAAACTGATAGTGAATTGTAACGTTCAGGGCCTCCTAATGACGATGGATCACTCAAATTGCGTCCCGATTCAATATATCGTCCTCCAGCAGACTTGACTCCATGGGTCGATTGCTGCCTTGGGCACCTAATGGCCGTTCTGCTGTGAGTCAAAGATTTTCGAATCGGACGAAAAACTGATAGTGAATTGTAACATTCAGGGCCACCTAATGACGATGGATCACGCAAATTGCGTCCCGATTCAATACATCGTCCTCCAGCCGAGTTGACTCCATGGGTCTATTGCTGCCTCGGGCACCTTATCGCCATTCTGCCGTGAATCTAGATTATCGAATGGGACGAAAAACTGATAGTGAATTGTAACGTTCAGGGCCACCTAATGACGATGGATCACTCAAATTGCGTCCCGATTCAATACATCGTCCCCAGCCGACTTGACTCCATGGGACTATTGCTGCCTCGGGCACCTTATGGCCGTTCTGCTGTGAGTCTAGATTATCGAATGGGACAAAAAACTTATAGTGAATTGTAACGTTCAGGGCCTCCTAATGACGAAGGATACCTCAAATTGCGTCCCGATTCAATACATCGTCCTCCAGCAGACTTGTCTCCATGGGTCGATTGCTGCCTCGGGCACCTTATGGCCGTTCTGCTGTGAGTCAAAGATTTTCGAATCGGACGAAAAACTGATAGTGATTTGTAACATTCAGGGCCACCTAATGACGATGGACCACACAAATTGCGTCCCGATTCAATACATCGTCCCCAGCCGACTTGACTCCATGGGACTATTGCTGCCTCGGGCACCTTATGGCCGTTCTGCTGTGAGTCTAGATTATAGAATGGGACGAAAAACTGATAGTGAATTGTAACGTTCAGGGCCACCTAATGACGATGGATCACTCAAATTGCGTCCCGATTCAATACATCGTCCCCAGCCGATTTGACTCCATGGGACTATTGCTGCCTCGGGCACCTTATGGCCGTTCTGCTGTGAGTCTAGATTATAGAATGGGATGAAAAACTGATAGTGAATTATAACGTTCAGGGCCACCTAATGACGATGGATCACTCAAATTGCGTCCCGATTCAATACATCGTCCTCCAGCAGACATGTCTCCATGGGTCTATTGCTGCCTCGGGCACCCTATGGCAGGCCTGCTGTGACTCAAAGATTTTCGAATCGGACGAAAAACGGATAGTGAATTGTAACGTTCAGGGCCTCCTAATGACGATGGAACACTCAAATTGCGTCCCGATTCAATACATCGTCCTTCAGCAGACTTGTCTCCATGCGTCTATTGCTGCCTCGGGCACCTTATGGCCGTTCTGCTGTGAGTCAAAGATTTTCGAATCGGACGAAAAACAGATAGTGAATTGTAACGTTCAGGGCCACCTAATGACGATGGATCACTCAAATTGCGTCCCGATTCAATACATCGTCCTCCAGCCGACTTGACTCCATGGGTCTATTGCTGCCTCGGGCACCTTATGGCCGTTCTGCTGTGAGTCTAGATTATCGAATGGGACAAAAAACTGTTAGTGAATTGTAACGTTCAGGGCCACCTAATGACGATGGATCACTCAAATTGCGTCCCGATTCAATACATCGTCCTCCAGCCGACTTGACTCCATGGATCTATTGCTGCCTCGGGCACCTTATGGCCGTTCTGCTGTGAGTCTAGATTATCGAATGGGACGAAAAACTGATAGTGAATTGTAACGTTCAGGGCCTCCTAATGACGATGGAACACTCAAATTGCGTCCCGATTCAATACATCGTCCTCCAGCCGACTTGACTCCATGGGTCTATTGCTGCCTCGGGCACCTTATGGCCGTACTGCTGTGAGTCTAGATTATCGAATGGGACGAAAAACTGATAGTGAATTGTAACGTTCAGGGCCTCCTAATGACGATGGATTACTCAAATTGCGTCCCGATTCAATACATCGTCCTCCAGCAGACTTGTCTCCATGGGTCGATTGCTGCCTCGGGCACCTTATGGCCGTTCTGCTGTGAGTCAAAGATTTTCGAATCGGACGAAAAACTGATAGTGAATTGTAACATTCAGGGCCACCTAATGACGATGGACCACGCAAATTGCGTCCCGATTCAATACATCGTCCTCCAGCCGAGTTGACTCCATGGATCTATTGCTGCCTCGGGCACCTATTCGCCATTCTGCTGTGAATCTAGATTATCGAATGGGACGAAAAACTGATAGTGAATTGTAACGTTCAGGGCCACCTAATGACGATCGATCACTCAAATTGCGTCCCGATTCAATACATCGTCCCCAGCCGACTTGACTCCATTTGACTATTGCTGCCTCGGGCACCTTATGGCCGTTCTGCTGTGAGTCTAGATTATCGAATGGGATGAAAAACTGATAGTGAATTGTAACGTTCAGGGCCACCTAATGACGATGGATCACTCAAATTGCGTCCCGATTCAATACATCGTCCTCCAGCAGACTTGTCTCCATGGGTCTATTGCTGCCTCGGGCACCTTATGGCAGTCCTGCTGTGCCTCAAAGATTTTCGAATCGGACGAAAAACTGATAGTGAATTGTAACGTTCAGGGCCTCCTAATGACGATGGAACACTCAAATTGCGTCCCGATTCAATACATCGTCCTCCAGCAGACTTGTCTCCATGCGTCTATTGCTGCCTCGGGCACCTTATGGCCGTTCTGCTGTGAGTCAAAGATTTTCGAATCGGACGAAAAACAGATAGTGAATTGTAACGTTCAGGGCCACCTAATGACGATGGATCACTCAAATTGCGTCCCGATTCAATACATCGTCCTCCAGCCGACTTGACTCCATGGGTTTATTGCTGCCTCGGGCACCTTATTGCCGTTCTGCTGTGAGTCTAGATTATCGAATGGGACAAAAAACTTATAGTGAATTGTAACGTTCAGGGCCTCCTAATGACGATGGATCCCTCAAATTGCGTCCCGATTCAATACATCGTCCTCCAGCCGACTTGACTCCATGGGTCTATTGCTGCCTCGGGCACCTCATGGCCGTTCTGCTGTGAGTCAGAGATTTTCGAATCGGACGAAAAACTGATAGTGATGTGTAACGTTCAGGGCCTCCTAATGACGATGGAACACTCAAATTGCGTCCCGATTCAATACATCGTCCTCCAGCAGACTTGTCTCCATGGGTCTATTGCTGCCTCGGGCACCTTATGGCCGTTCTGCTGTGAGTCAAAGATTTTCGAATCGGACGAAAAACTGATAGTGATTTGTAACATTCAGGGCCAGCTAATGACGATGGACCACACAAATTGCGTCCCGATTCAATACATCGTCCCCAGCCGACTTGACTCCATGGGACTATTGCTGCCTCGGGCACCTTATGGCCGTTCTGCTGTGAGTCTAGATTATAGAATGGGATGAAAAACTGATAGTGAATTGTAACGTTCAGGGCCACCTAATGACGATGGATCACTCAAATTGCGTCCCGATGCAATACATCGTGCTCCAGCAGACTTGTCTCCATGGGTCTATTGCTGCCTCGGGCACCTTATGGCAGGCTTGCTGTGACTCAAAGATTTTCGAATCGGACGAAAAACTGATAGTGAATTGTAACGTTCAGGGCCACCTAATGACGAAGGATCACTCAAATAGCGTCCCGATTCAATACATCTTCCTCCAACCGACTTGTCTCCATGGGTCTATTGCTGCCTCGGGCACCTTATGGCCGTTCTGCTGTGAGTCAAAGATTTTCGAATCGGACGAAAAACTGATAGTGAATTGTAACTTTCAGGGCCACCTAATGACGATGGATCACTCAAATTGCGTCCCGATTAAATACATCGTCCTCCAGCAGACTTGTCTCCATGGGTCTATTGCTGCCTCGGACACCTTATGGCCGTTCTGCTGTGAGTCAAAGATTTTCGAATCGGACGAAAAACTGATAGTGAATTGTAACGTTCAGGGCCTCCTAATGACGATGGAACACTAAAATTGCGTCCCGATTCAATACATCGTCCTCCAGCAGACTTGACTTCATGGGTCTATTGCATCCTGGGGCACCTTATGGCCGTTCTGCTGTGAGTCAAAGAATTTCGAATCGGACGAAAAACTGATAGTGAATTGTAACGTTCAGGGCCACCTAATGACGATGGATTTCACAAATTGCGTCCCGATTCAATACATCGTCCTCCAGCCGACTTGACTCCATGGGTCTATTGCTGCACGGGCACCTTATGGCCGTTCTGCTGTGAGTATAGATTATCGAATGGGACGAAAAACTGATAGTGAATTGTAACGTTCAGGGCCTCCTAATGACGATGGATCACTCAAATTGCGTCCCGATTCAATACATCGACCTCCAGCCGACTTGACTCCATGGGTCTATTGCTGCCTCGGGCACCTTAAGGTCGTTCTGCTGTGAGTCTAGATTATCGAATGGGACGAAAAACTGATAGTGAATTGTAACGTTCAGGGCCTCCTAATGACGATGGGTCACTCAAATTGCGTCCCGATTCAATACATTGTCCTCCAGCAGACTTGACTCCATGGGTCGATTGCTGCCTCGGGCACCTAATAGCCGTTCTGCTGTGAGTCGAAGATTTTCGAATCGGACGAAAAACTGTTAGTGAATTGTAACATTCAGGGCCACCTAATGACGATGGACCACGCAAATTGCGTCCCGATTCAATACATCGTCCTCCAGCCGAGTTGACTCCATGGGTCTATTGCTGCCTCGGGCACCTTATGGCCGTTCTGCTGTGAATCTAGATTATCGAATGGGACGAAAAACCGATAGTGAATTGTAACGTTCAGGGCCACCTAATGACGATGGATCACTCAAATTGCGTCCCGATTCAATACATCGTCCCCAGCCGACTTGTCTCCATGGGTCTATTGCTGCCACGGGCACCTTATGGCCGTTTTGCTGTGAGTCTAGATTATCGAATGGGACGAAAAACTGATAGTGAATTGTAACGTTCAGGGCCACCTAATGACGATGGAACACTCAAATTGCGTCCCGATTCAATACATCGTCCTCCAGCAGACTTGTCTCCATGGGTCTATTGCTGCCTCGGGCACCTTATGGCCGTTCTGCTGTGAGTCGAAGATTTTCGAATCGGACGAAAAACTGATAGTGAATTGTAACATTCAGGGCCACCTAATGACGATGGACCACACAAATTGCGTCCCGATTCAGTACATCGTCCTCCAGCCGACCTGACTCCATGGGTCTATTGCTGCCTCGGGCACCTTATGGCCGTTCAGCTGTGAGTCAAAGATTTTCGAATCGGACGAAAAACTGATAGTGAATTGTAACATTCAGGGCCACCTAATGACGATGGACCACACAAATTGCGTCCCGATTCAGTACATCGTCCACTAGCCGGCTTGACTCCATGGGACTATTGCTGCCTCGGGCACCTTATGGCCGTTCTGCTGTGAGTCTAGATTATCGAATGGGATGAAAAACTGATAGTGAATTGTAACGTTCATGGCCACCTAATGACGATGGATCACTCAAATTGCGTCCCGATTCAATACATCGTCCTCCAGCAGACTTGTCTCCATGGGTCTATTGCTGCCTCGGGCACCTTATGGCAGTCCTGCTGTGCCTCAAAGATTTTCGAATCGGACGAAAAACTGATAGTGAATTGTAACGTTCAGGGCCTCCTAATGACGATGGAACACTCAAATTGCGTCCCGATTCAATACATCGTCTCCAGCAGACTTGTCTCCATGCGTCTATTGCTGCCTCGGGCACCTTATGGCCGTTCTGCTGTGAGTCTAGATTATCGAATGGGACAAAAAACTTATAGTGAATTGTAACGTTCAGGGCCTCCTAATGACGATGGATCCCTCAAATTGCGTCCCGATTCAATACATCGTCCTCCAGCCGACTTGACTCCATGGGTCTATTGCTGCCTCGGGCACCTTATGGCCGTTCTGCTGTGAGTCTAGATTATCGAATGGGACGAAAAACTGATAGTGAATTGTAACGTTCAGGGCAACCTAATGACGATGGATCTCTCAAATTGCGTCCCGATTCAATACATCGTCCTCCAGCTGACTTGACTCCATGGGTCTATTGCTGCCTCGGGCACCTTATGGCCGTTCTGCTGTGAGTCTAGATTATCGAATGGGACGAAAAACTGATAGTGAATTGTAACGTTCAGGACCACCTAATGACGATGGATCACTCAAATTGCTTCCTGATTCAATACATCGTCCTCCAGCAGACATGACTTCATTGGTCTATTGATGCCTCGGGCAACTTATGGCCGTTCTGCTGTGAGTCAGAGATTTTCGAATCGGACGAAAAACTGATAGTGATGTGTAACGTTCAGGGCCTCCTAATGACGATGGATCACTCAAATTGCGTCTCGATTCAATACATCGTCCTCCAGCCGACTTGACTCCATGGGTCTATTGCTGCCTCGGGCACCTTATGGCCGTTCTGCTGTGAGTCTAGATTATCGAATGGGACAAAAAACTGATAGTGAATTGTAACGTTCAGGGCCACCTAATGACGATGGATCTCTCAAATTGCGTCCCGATTCAATACATCGTCCTCCAGCAGACTTGTCTCCATGGGTCGATTGCTGCCTCGGGCACCTAATGGCCGTTCTGCTGTGAGTCAAAGATTTTCGAATCGGACGAAAAACTGATAGTGAATTGTAACATTCAGGGCCACCTAATGACGATGGACCACGCAAATTGCGTCCCGATTCAATACATCGTCCTCCAGCCGAGTTGACTCCCTGGGTCTATTGCTGCCTCGGGCACCTTATCGCCGTTCTGCTGTGAATCTAGATTATCGAATGGGACGAAAAACTGATAGTGAATTGTAACGTTCAGGGCCACCTAATGACGATGGATCTCTCAAATTGCGTCCCGATTCAATACATCGTCCTCCAGCCGACTTGACTCCATGGGTCTATTGCAGCCTCGGGCACCTTATGGCCGTTCTGCTGTGGGTCTAGATTATCGAATGGGACGAAAACTGATAGTGAATTGTAACGTTCGGGGCCACCTAATGACGATGGAACACTCAAATTGCGTCCCGATTCAATACATCGTCCTCCAGCCGACTTGACTCCATGGGTCTATTGCTGCCTCGGGCACCTTATGGCCGTACTGCTGTGAGTCTAGATTATCGAATGGGACGAAAAACTGATAGTGAATTGTAACGTTCAGGGCCTCCTAATGACGATGGATTACTCAAATTGCGTCCCGATTCAATACATCGTCCTCCAGCAGACTTGTCTCCATGGGTCGATTGCTGCCTCGGGCACCTTATGGCCGTTCTGCTGTGAGTCAAAGATTTTCGAATCGGACGAAAAACTTATAGTGAATTGTAACATTCAGGGCCACCTAATGACGATGGACCACGCAAATTGCGTCCCGATTCAATACATCGTCCTCCAGCCGAGTTGACTCCATGGATCTATTGCTGCCTCGGGCACCTATTCGCCATTCTGCTGTGAATCTAGATTATCGAATGGGACGAAAAACTGATAGTGAATTGTAACGTTCAGGGCCTCCTAATGACGATGGATCACTCAAATTGCGTCCCGATTCAATACATCGACCTCCAGCCGACTTGACTCCATGGGTCTATTGCTGCCTCGGGCACCTTAAGGTCGTTCTGCTGTGAGTCTAGATTATCGAATGGGACGAAAAACTGATAGTGAATTGTAACGTTCAGGGCCTCCTAATGACGATGGGTCACTCAAATTGCGTCCCGATTCAATACATTGTCCTCCAGCAGACTTGACTCCATGGGTCGATTGCTGCCTCGGGCACCTAATAGCCGTTCTGCTGTGAGTCGAAGATTTTCGAATCGGACGAAAAACTGTTAGTGAATTGTAACATTCAGGGCCACCTAATGACGATGGACCACGCAAATTGCGTCCCGATTCAATACATCGTCCTCCAGCCGAGTTGACTCCATGGGTCTATTGCTGCCTCGGGCACCTTATGGCCGTTCTGCTGTGAATCTAGATTATCGAATGGGACGAAAAACCGATAGTGAATTGTAACGTTCAGGGCCACCTAATGACGATGGATCACTCAAATTGCGTCCCGATTCAATACATCGTCCCCAGCCGACTTGTCTCCATGGGTCTATTGCTGCCACGGGCACCTTATGGCCGTTTTGCTGTGAGTCTAGATTATCGAATGGGACGAAAAACTGATAGTGAATTGTAACGTTCAGGGCCACCTAATGACGATGGAACACTCAAATTGCGTCCCGATTCAATACATCGTCCTCCAGCAGACTTGTCTCCATGGGTCTATTGCTGCCTCGGGCACCTTATGGCCGTTCTGCTGTGAGTCGAAGATTTTCGAATCGGACGAAAAACTGATAGTGAATTGTAACATTCAGGGCCACCTAATGACGATGGACCACACAAATTGCGTCCCGATTCAGTACATCGTCCTCCAGCCGACCTGACTCCATGGGTCTATTGCTGCCTCGGGCACCTTATGGCCGTTCAGCTGTGAGTCAAAGATTTTCGAATCGGACGAAAAACTGATAGTGAATTGTAACATTCAGGGCCACCTAATGACGATGGACCACACAAATTGCGTCCCGATTCAGTACATCGTCCACTAGCCGGCTTGACTCCATGGGACTATTGCTGCCTCGGGCACCTTATGGCCGTTCTGCTGTGAGTCTAGATTATCGAATGGGATGAAAAACTGATAGTGAATTGTAACGTTCATGGCCACCTAATGACGATGGATCACTCAAATTGCGTCCCGATTCAATACATCGTCCTCCAGCAGACTTGTCTCCATGGGTCTATTGCTGCCTCGGGCACCTTATGGCAGTCCTGCTGTGCCTCAAAGATTTTCGAATCGGACGAAAAACTGATAGTGAATTGTAACGTTCAGGGCCTCCTAATGACGATGGAACACTCAAATTGCGTCCCGATTCAATACATCGTCTCCAGCAGACTTGTCTCCATGCGTCTATTGCTGCCTCGGGCACCTTATGGCCGTTCTGCTGTGAGTCTAGATTATCGAATGGGACAAAAAACTTATAGTGAATTGTAACGTTCAGGGCCTCCTAATGACGATGGATCCCTCAAATTGCGTCCCGATTCAATACATCGTCCTCCAGCCGACTTGACTCCATGGGTCTATTGCTGCCTCGGGCACCTTATGGCCGTTCTGCTGTGAGTCTAGATTATCGAATGGGACGAAAAACTGATAGTGAATTGTAACGTTCAGGGCAACCTAATGACGATGGATCTCTCAAATTGCGTCCCGATTCAATACATCGTCCTCCAGCTGACTTGACTCCATGGGTCTATTGCTGCCTCGGGCACCTTATGGCCGTTCTGCTGTGAGTCTAGATTATCGAATGGGACGAAAAACTGATAGTGAATTGTAACGTTCAGGACCACCTAATGACGATGGATCACTCAAATTGCTTCCTGATTCAATACATCGTCCTCCAGCAGACATGACTTCATTGGTCTATTGATGCCTCGGGCAACTTATGGCCGTTCTGCTGTGAGTCAGAGATTTTCGAATCGGACGAAAAACTGATAGTGATGTGTAACGTTCAGGGCCTCCTAATGACGATGGATCACTCAAATTGCGTCTCGATTCAATACATCGTCCTCCAGCCGACTTGACTCCATGGGTCTATTGCTGCCTCGGGCACCTTATGGCCGTTCTGCTGTGAGTCTAGATTATCGAATGGGACAAAAAACTGATAGTGAATTGTAACGTTCAGGGCCACCTAATGACGATGGATCTCTCAAATTGCGTCCCGATTCAATACATCGTCCTCCAGCAGACTTGTCTCCATGGGTCGATTGCTGCCTCGGGCACCTAATGGCCGTTCTGCTGTGAGTCAAAGATTTTCGAATCGGACGAAAAACTGATAGTGAATTGTAACATTCAGGGCCACCTAATGACGATGGACCACGCAAATTGCGTCCCGATTCAATACATCGTCCTCCAGCCGAGTTGACTCCCTGGGTCTATTGCTGCCTCGGGCACCTTATCGCCGTTCTGCTGTGAATCTAGATTATCGAATGGGACGAAAAACTGATAGTGAATTGTAACGTTCAGGGCCACCTAATGACGATGGATCTCTCAAATTGCGTCCCGATTCAATACATCGTCCTCCAGCCGACTTGACTCCATGGGTCTATTGCAGCCTCGGGCACCTTATGGCCGTTCTGCTGTGGGTCTAGATTATCGAATGGGACGAAAACTGATAGTGAATTGTAACGTTCGGGGCCACCTAATGACGATGGAACACTCAAATTGCGTCCCGATTCAATACATCGTCCTCCAGCCGACTTGACTCCATGGGTCTATTGCTGCCTCGGGCACCTTATGGCCGTACTGCTGTGAGTCTAGATTATCGAATGGGACGAAAAACTGATAGTGAATTGTAACGTTCAGGGCCTCCTAATGACGATGGATTACTCAAATTGCGTCCCGATTCAATACATCGTCCTCCAGCAGACTTGTCTCCATGGGTCGATTGCTGCCTCGGGCACCTTATGGCCGTTCTGCTGTGAGTCAAAGATTTTCGAATCGGACGAAAAACTTATAGTGAATTGTAACATTCAGGGCCACCTAATGACGATGGACCACGCAAATTGCGTCCCGATTCAATACATCGTCCTCCAGCCGAGTTGACTCCATGGATCTATTGCTGCCTCGGGCACCTATTCGCCATTCTGCTGTGAATCTAGATTATCGAATGGGACGAAAAACTGATAGTGAATTGTAACGTTCAGGGCCACCTAATGACGATCGATCACTCAAATTGCGTCCCGATTCAATACATCGTCCCCAGCCGACTTGACTCCATTTGACTATTGCTGCCTCGGGCACCTTATGGCCGTTCTGCTGTGAGTCTAGATTATCGAATGGGATGAAAAACTGATAGTGAATTGTAACGTTCAGGGCCACCTAATGACGATGGATCACTCAAATTGCGTCCCGATTCAATACATCGTCCTCCAGCAGACTTGTCTCCATGGGTCTATTGCTGCCTCGGGCACCTTATGGCAGTCCTGCTGTGCCTCAAAGATTTTCGAATCGGACGAAAAACTGATAGTGAATTGTAACGTTCAGGGCCACCTAATGACGATGGATCACTCAAATTGCGTCCCGATTCAATACATCGTCCTCCAGCCGACTTGACTCCATGGGTTTATTGCTGCCTCGGGCACCTTATTGCCGTTCTGCTGTGAGTCTAGATTATCGAATGGGACAAAAAACTTATAGTGAATTGTAACGTTCAGGGCCTCCTAATGACGATGGATCACTCAAATTGCGTCCCGATTCAATACATCGTCCTCCAGCCGACTTGACTCCATGGGTCTATTGCTGCCTCGGGCACCTCATGGCCGTTCTGCTGTGAGTCAGAGATTTTCGAATCGGACGAAAAACTGATAGTGATGTGTAACGTTCAGGGCCTCCTAATGACGATGGAACACTCAAATTGCGTCCCGATTCAATACATCGTCCTCCAGCAGACTTGTCTCCATGGGTCTATTGCTGCCTCGGGCACCTTATGGCCGTTCTGCTGTGAGTCAAAGATTTTCGAATCGGACGAAAAACTGATAGTGATTTGTAACATTCAGGGCCAGCTAATGACGATGGACCACACAAATTGCGTCCCGATTCAATACATCGTCCCCAGCCGACTTGACTCCATGGGACTATTGCTGCCTCGGGCACCTTATGGCCGTTCTGCTGTGAGTCTAGATTATAGAATGGGATGAAAAACTGATAGTGAATTGTAACGTTCAGGGCCACCTAATGACGATGGATCACTCAAATTGCGTCCCGATGCAATACATCGTGCTCCAGCAGACTTGTCTCCATGGGTCTATTGCTGCCTCGGGCACCTTATGGCAGGCTTGCTGTGACTCAAAGATTTTCGAATCGGACGAAAAACTGATAGTGAATTGTAACGTTCAGGGCCACCTAATGACGAAGGATCACTCAAATAGCGTCCCGATTCAATACATCTTCCTCCAACCGACTTGTCTCCATGGGTCTATTGCTGCCTCGGGCACCTTATGGCCGTTCTGCTGTGAGTCAAAGATTTTCGAATCGGACGAAAAACTGATAGTGAATTGTAACTTTCAGGGCCACCTAATGACGATGGATCACTCAAATTGCGTCCCGATTAAATACATCGTCCTCCAGCAGACTTGTCTCCATGGGTCTATTGCTGCCTCGGACACCTTATGGCCGTTCTGCTGTGAGTCAAAGATTTTCGAATCGGACGAAAAACTGATAGTGAATTGTAACGTTCAGGGCCTCCTAATGACGATGGAACACTAAAATTGCGTCCCGATTCAATACATCGTCCTCCAGCAGACTTGACTTCATGGGTCTATTGCATCCTGGGGCACCTTATGGCCGTTCTGCTGTGAGTCAAAGAATTTCGAATCGGACGAAAAACTGATAGTGAATTGTAACGTTCAGGGCCACCTAATGACGATGGATTTCACAAATTGCGTCCCGATTCAATACATCGTCCTCCAGCCGACTTGACTCCATGGGTCTATTGCTGCACGGGCACCTTATGGCCGTTCTGCTGTGAGTATAGATTATCGAATGGGACGAAAAACTGATAGTGAATTGTAACGTTCAGGGCCTCCTAATGACGATGGATCACTCAAATTGCGTCCCGATTCAATACATCGACCTCCAGCCGACTTGACTCCATGGGTCTATTGCTGCCTCGGGCACCTTAAGGTCGTTCTGCTGTGAGTCTAGATTATCGAATGGGACGAAAAACTGATAGTGAATTGTAACGTTCAGGGCCTCCTAATGACGATGGGTCACTCAAATTGCGTCCCGATTCAATACATTGTCCTCCAGCAGACTTGACTCCATGGGTCGATTGCTGCCTCGGGCACCTAATAGCCGTTCTGCTGTGAGTCGAAGATTTTCGAATCGGACGAAAAACTGTTAGTGAATTGTAACATTCAGGGCCACCTAATGACGATGGACCACGCAAATTGCGTCCCGATTCAATACATCGTCCTCCAGCCGAGTTGACTCCATGGGTCTATTGCTGCCTCGGGCACCTTATGGCCGTTCTGCTGTGAATCTAGATTATCGAATGGGACGAAAAACCGATAGTGAATTGTAACGTTCAGGGCCACCTAATGACGATGGATCACTCAAATTGCGTCCCGATTCAATACATCGTCCCCAGCCGACTTGTCTCCATGGGTCTATTGCTGCCACGGGCACCTTATGGCCGTTTTGCTGTGAGTCTAGATTATCGAATGGGACGAAAAACTGATAGTGAATTGTAACGTTCAGGGCCACCTAATGACGATGGAACACTCAAATTGCGTCCCGATTCAATACATCGTCCTCCAGCAGACTTGTCTCCATGGGTCTATTGCTGCCTCGGGCACCTTATGGCCGTTCTGCTGTGAGTCGAAGATTTTCGATCGGACGAAAAACTGATAGTGAATTGTAACATTCAGGGCCACCTAATGACGATGGACCACACAAATTGCGTCCCGATTCTGTACATCGTCCTCCAGCCGACCTGACTCCATGGGTCTATTGCTGCCTCGGGCACCTTATGGCCGTTCAGCTGTGAATCAAAGATTTTCGAATCGGACAAAAACTGATAGTGAATTGTAACATTCAGGGCCACCTAATGACGATGGACCACACAAATTGCGTCCCGATTCAGTACATCGTCCACTAGCCGGCTTGACTCCATGGGACTATTGCTGCCTCGGGCACCTTATGGCCGTTCTGCTGTGAGTCTAGATTATCGAATGGGATGAAAAACTGATAGTGAATTGTAACGTTCATGGCCACCTAATGACGATGGATCACTCAAATTGCGTCCCGATTCAATACATCGTCCTCCAGCAGACTTGTCTCCATGGGTCTATTGCTGCCTCGGGCACCTTATGGCAGTCCTGCTGTGCCTCAAAGATTTTCGAATCGGACGAAAAACTGATAGTGAATTGTAACGTTCAGGGCCTCCTAATGACGATGGAACACTCAAATTGCGTCCCGATTCAATACATCGTCTCCAGCAGACTTGTCTCCATGCGTCTATTGCTGCCTCGGGCACCTTATGGCCGTTCTGCTGTGAGTCTAGATTATCGAATGGGACAAAAAACTTATAGTGAATTGTAACGTTCAGGGCCTCCTAATGACGATGGATCCCTCAAATTGCGTCCCGATTCAATACATCGTCCTCCAGCCGACTTGACTCCATGGGTCTATTGCTGCCTCGGGCACCTTATGGCCGTTCTGCTGTGAGTCTAGATTATCGAATGGGACGAAAAACTGATAGTGAATTGTAACGTTCAGGGCAACCTAATGACGATGGATCTCTCAAATTGCGTCCCGATTCAATACATCGTCCTCCAGCTGACTTGACTCCATGGGTCTATTGCTGCCTCGGGCACCTTATGGCCGTTCTGCTGTGAGTCTAGATTATCGAATGGGACGAAAAACTGATAGTGAATTGTAACGTTCAGGACCACCTAATGACGATGGATCACTCAAATTGCTTCCTGATTCAATACATCGTCCTCCAGCAGACATGACTTCATTGGTCTATTGATGCCTCGGGCAACTTATGGCCGTTCTGCTGTGAGTCAGAGATTTTCGAATCGGACGAAAAACTGATAGTGATGTGTAACGTTCAGGGCCTCCTAATGACGATGGATCACTCAAATTGCGTCTCGATTCAATACATCGTCCTCCAGCCGACTTGACTCCATGGGTCTATTGCTGCCTCGGGCACCTTATGGCCGTTCTGCTGTGAGTCTAGATTATCGAATGGGACAAAAAACTGATAGTGAATTGTAACGTTCAGGGCCACCTAATGACGATGGATCTCTCAAATTGCGTCCCGATTCAATACATCGTCCTCCAGCAGACTTGTCTCCATGGGTCGATTGCTGCCTCGGGCACCTAATGGCCGTTCTGCTGTGAGTCAAAGATTTTCGAATCGGACGAAAAACTGATAGTGAATTGTAACATTCAGGGCCACCTAATGACGATGGACCACGCAAATTGCGTCCCGATTCAATACATCGTCCTCCAGCCGAGTTGACTCCCTGGGTCTATTGCTGCCTCGGGCACCTTATCGCCGTTCTGCTGTGAATCTAGATTATCGAATGGGACGAAAAACTGATAGTGAATTGTAACGTTCAGGGCCACCTAATGACGATGGATCACTCAAATTGTGTCCCGATTCATTACATCGTCCTCCAGCAGACTTGTCTCCATGGGTCTATTGTTGCCTCGGGCACCTTATGGCAGTCCTGCTGTGCCTCAAAGATTTTCGAATCGGACGAAAAACTGATAGTGAATTGTAACGTTCAGGGCCTCCTAATGACGATGGAACACTCAAATTGCGTCCCGATTCAATACATCGTCCTACAGCAGACTTGTCTCCATGGGTCTATTGTTGCCTCGGGCACCTTATGGCCGTTCTGCTGTGAGTCAAAGATTTTCGAATCGGACGAAAAACTGATAGTGAATTGTAACGTTCAGGGCCACCTAATGACGATGGATCACTCAAATTGCGTCCCGATTCAATACATCGTCCTCCAGCAGACTTGTCTCCATGGGTCTATTGCTGCCTCGGGCACCTTATGGCAGTCCTGCTGTGCCTCAAAGATTTTCGAATCGGACGAAAAACTGATAGTGAATTGTAACGTTCAGGGCCTCCTAATGACGATGGAACAATCAAATTGCGTCCCGATTCAATACATCGTCCTCCAGCAGACTTGTCTCCATGCGTCTATTGCTGCCTCGGGCACCTTATGGCCGTTCTGCTGTGAGTCAAAGATTTTCGAATCGGACGAAAAACAGATAGTGAATTGTAACGTTCAGGGCCACCTAATGACGATGGATCACTCAAATTGCGTCCCGATTCAATACATCGTCCTCCAGCCGACTTGACTCCATGGGTTTATTGCTGCCTCGGGCACCTTATTGCCGTTCTGCTGTGAGTCTAGATTATCGAATGGGACAAAAAACTTATAGTGAATTGTAACGTTCAGGGCCACCTAATGACGATGGATCCCTCAAATTGCGTCCCGATTCAATACATCGTCCTCCAGCCGACTTGACTCCATGGGTCTATTGCTGCCTCGGGCACCTCATGGCCGTTCTGCTGTGATTCAGAGATTTTCGAATCGGACGAAAAACTGATAGTGATGTGTAACGTACAGGGCCTCCTAATGACGATGGAACACTCAAATTGCGTCCCGATTCAATACATCGTCCTCCAGCAGACTTGTCTCCATGGGTCTATTGCTGCCTCGGGCACCTTATGGCCGTTCTGCTGTGAGTCAAAGATTTTCGAATCGGACGAAAAACTGATAGTGATTTGTAACATTCAGGGCCAGCTAATGACGATGGACCACACAAATTGCGTCCCGATTCAATACATCGTCCCCAGCCGACTTGACTCCATGGGACTATTGCTGCCTCGGGCACCTTATGGCCGTTCTGCTGTGAGTCTAGATTATAGAATGGGATGAAAAACTGATAGTGAATTGTAACGTTCAGGGCCACCTAATGACGATGGATCACTCAAATTGCGTCCCGATGCAATACATCGTGCTCCAGCAGACTTGTCTCCATGGGTCTATTGCTGCCTCGGGCACCTTATGGCAGGCTTGCTGTGACTCAAAGATTTTCGAATCGGACGAAAAACTGATAGTGAATTGTAACGTTCAGGGCCACCTAATGACGAAGGATCACTCAAATAGCGTCCCGATTCAATACATCTTCCTCCAACCGACATGTCTCCATGGGTCTATTGCTGCCTCGGGCACCTAATGGCCGTTCTGCTGTGAGTCAAAGATTTTCGAATCGGACGAAAAACTGATAGTGAATTGTAACTTTCAGGGCCACCTAATGACGATGGATCACTCAAATTGCGTCCCGATTAAATACATCGTCCTCCAGCAGACTTGTCTCCATGGGTCTATTGCTGCCTCGGACACCTTATGGCCGTTCTGCTGTGAGTCAAAGATTTTCGAATCGGACGAAAAACTGATAGTGAATTGTAACGTTCAGGGCCTCCTAATGACGATGGAACACTAAAATTGCGTCCCGATTCAATACATCGTCCTCCAGCAGACTTGACTTCATGGGTCTATTGCATCCTGGGGCACCTTATGGCCGTTCTGCTGTGAGTCAAAGAATTTCGAATCGGACGAAAAACTGATAGTGAATTGTAACGTTCAGGGCCACCTAATGACGATGGATTTCACAAATTGCGTCCCGATTCAATACATCGTCCTCCAGCCGACTTGACTCCATGGGTCTATTGCTGCACGGGCACCTTATGGCCGTTCTGCTGTGAGTATAGATTATCGAATGGGACGAAAAACTGATAGTGAATTGTAACGTTCAGGGCCTCCTAATGACGATGGATCACTCAAATTGCGTCCCGATTCAATACATCGACCTCCAGCCGACTTGACTCCATGGGTCTATTGCTGCCTCGGGCACCTTAAGGTCGTTCTGCTGTGAGTCTAGATTATCGAATGGGACGAAAAACTGATAGTGAATTGTAACGTTCAGGGCCTCCTAATGACGATGGGTCACTCAAATTGCGTCCCGATTCAATACATTGTCCTCCAGCAGACTTGTCTCCATGGGTCGATTGCTGCCTCGGGCACCTAATAGCCGTTCTGCTGTGAGTCGAAGATTTTCGAATCGGACGAAAAACTGATAGTGAATTGTAACATTCAGGGCCACCTAATGACGATGGACCACGCAAATTGCGTCCCGATTCAATACATCGTCCTCCAGCCGAGTTGACTCCATGGGTCTATTGCTGCCTCGGGCACCTTATGGCCGTTCTGCTGTGAATCTAGATTATCGAATGGGACGAAAAACCGATAGTGAATTGTAACGTTCAGGGCCACCTAATGACGATGGATCACTCAAATTGCGTCCCGATTCAATACATCGTCCCCAGCCGACTTGTCTCCATGGGTCTATTGCTGCCACGGGCACCTTATGGCCGTTTTGCTGTGAGTCTAGATTATCGAATGGGACGAAAAACTGATAGTGAATTGTAACGTTCAGGGCCACCTAATGACGATGGAACACTCAAATTGCGTCCCGATTCAATACATCGTCCTCCAGCCGACTTGACTCCATGGGTCTATTGCTGCCTCGGGCACCTGATGGCCGTTCTGCTGTGAGTCTAGATTATCGAATGGGACGAAAAACTGATAGTGAATTGTAACGTTCAGGGCCTCCTAATGACGATGGATCCCTCAAATTGCGTCCCGATTCAATACATCGTCCTCCAGCCGACTTGACTCCATGGGTCTATTGCTGCCTCGGGCACCTTATGGCCGTTCTGCTGTGAGTCTAGATTATCGAATGGGACGAAAAACTGATAGTGAATTGTAACGTTCAGGGCAACCTAATGACGATGGATCTCTCAAATTGCGTCCCGATTCAATACATCGTCCTCCAGCTGACTTGACTCCATGGGTCTATTGCTGCCTCGGGCACCTTATGGCCGTTCTGCTGTGAGTCTAGATTATCGAATGGGACGAAAAACTGATAGTGAATTGTAACGTTCAGGACCACCTAATGACGATGGATCACTCAAATTGCTTCCTGATTCAATACATCGTCCTCCAGCAGACATGACTTCATTGGTCTATTGATGCCTCGGGCAACTTATGGCCGTTCTGCTGTGAGTCAGAGATTTTCGAATCGGACGAAAAACTGATAGTGATGTGTAACGTTCAGGGCCTCCTAATGACGATGGATCACTCAAATTGCTTCCTGATTCAATACATCGTCCTCCAGCAGACTTGACTCCATGTGTCTATTGCTGCCTCGGGCACCTTATGGCAGGCTTGCTGTGACTCAAAGATTTTCGAATCGGACGAAAAACTGATTGTGAATTGTAACGTTCAGGGCCTCCTCATGACGATGGAACACTCAAATTGCATCCCGAAACAATACATCGTCCTCCAGCAGACTTGTCTCCATGCGTCTATTGCTGCCTCGGGTACCTTATGGTCGTTCTGCTGTGAGTCAAAGATTTTCGAATCGGACGTAAAACAGATAGTGAATTGTATCGTTCAGGGCCACCTAATGACGATGGATCACTCAAATTGCGTCTCGATTCAATACATCGTCCTCCAGCCGACTTGACTCCATGGGTCTATTGCTGCCTCGGGCACCTTATGGCCGTTCTGCTGTGAGTCTAGATTATCGAATGGGACAAAAAACTGATAGTGAATTGTAACGTTCAGGGCCACCTAATGACGATGGATCTCTCAAATTGCGTCCCGATTCAATACATCGTCCTCCAGCAGACTTGTCTCCATGGGTCGATTGCTGCCTCGGGCACCTAATGGCCGTTCTGCTGTGAGTCAAAGATTTTCGAATCGGACGAAAAACTGATAGTGAATTGTAACATTCAGGGCCACCTAATGACGATGGACCACGCAAATTGCGTCCCGATTCAATACATCGTCCTCCAGCCGAGTTGACTCCCTGGGTCTATTGCTGCCTCGGGCACCTTATCGCCGTTCTGCTGTGAATCTAGATTATCGAATGGGACGAAAAACTGATAGTGAATTGTAACGTTCAGGGCCACCTAATGACGATGGATCTCTCAAATTGCGTCCCGATTCAATACATCGTCCTCCAGCCGACTTGACTCCATGGGTCTATTGCAGCCTCGGGCACCTTATGGCCGTTCTGCTGTGGGTCTAGATTATCGAATGGGACGAAAACTGATAGTGAATTGTAACGTTCGGGGCCACCTAATGACGATGGAACACTCAAATTGCGTCCCGATTCAATACATCGTCCTCCAGCAGACTTGTGTCCATGGGTCTATTGCTGCCTCGGGCACCTTATTGCCGTTCTGCTGTGAGTCAAAGATTTTCGAATCGGACGAAAAACTGATAGTGAATTGTAACGTTCAGGGCCACCTAATGACGATGGATCACTCAAATTGCGTCCCGATTCATTACATCGTCCTCCAGCAGACTTGTCTCCATGGGTCTATTGCTGCCTCGGGCACCTTATGGCAGTCCTGCTGTGCCTCAAAGATTTTCGAATCGGACGAAAAACTGATAGTGAATTGTAACGTTCAGGGCCTCCTAATGACGATGGAACACTCAAATTGCGTCCCGATTCAATACATCGTCCTACAGCAGACTTGTCTCCATGGGTCTATTGCTGCCTCGGGCACCTTATGGCCGTTCTGCTGTGAGTCAAAGATTTTCGAATCGGACGAAAAACTGATAGTGAATTGTAACGTTCAGGGCCACCTAATGACGATGGATCACTCAAATTGCGTCCCGATTCAATTCATCGTCCACCAGCCGACTTTTCTCCATGGGTCTATTGCTGCCTCGGGCACCTTATGGCCGTTCTGCTGTGAGTCAAAGATTTTCGAATCGGACGAAAAACTGATAGTGAATTGTAACGTTCAGGGCCTCCTAATGACGATGGAACACTCAAATTGCGTCCCGATTCAATACATCGTCCTCCAGCAGACTTGTCTCCATGCGTCTATTGCTGCCTCGGGCACCTTATGGCCGTTCTGCTGTGAGTCAAAGATTTTCGAATCTGACGAAAAACTGATAGTGAATTGTAACTTTCAGGGCCTCCTAATGACGATGGAACACTCAAATTGTGTCCCGATTCAATACATCGTCCTCCAGCAGACTTGTCTCCATGGGTCTATTGCTGCCTCGGGCACCTTATGGCCGTTCTGCTGTGAGTCAAAGATTTTCGAATCGGACGAAAAACTGATAGTGAATTGTAACGTTCAGGGCCACCCAATGACGATGGATCACTCAAATTGCGTCCCGATTCAATACATCGTCCTCCAGCCGACTTGACTCCATGGGTCTATTGCTGCCTCGGGCACATTATGGCCGTTCTGCTGTGAGTATAGATTATCGAATGGGACGAAAAACTGATAGTGAATTGTAACGTTCAGGGCCTCCTAATGACGATGGATCACTCAAATTGCGTCCCGATTCAATACATCGTCCTCCAGCCGACTTGACTCCATGGGTCTATTGTTGCCTCGGGCACCTTATGGCCGTTCTGCTGTGAGTCTAGATTATCGAATGGGACGAAAAACTGATAGTGAATTGTAACGTTCAGGGCCTCCTAATGACGATGGATCACTCAAATTGCGTCCCGATTCAATACATCGTCCTCCAGCAGACTTGTCTCCATGGGTCGATTGCTGCCTCGGGCACCTGATGGCCGTTCTGCTGTGAGTCAAAGATTTTCGAATCGGACGAAAACTGATAGTGAATTGTAACATTCAGGGCCACCTAATGACGATGGACCACGCAAATTGCGTCCCGATTCAATACATCGTCCTCCAGCCGAGTTGACTCCATGGGTCTATTGCTGCCTCGGGCACCTTATGGCCGTTCTGCTGTGAATCTAGATTATCGAATGGGACGAAAAACTGATAGTGAATTGTAACCTTCAGGGCCACCTAATGACGATGGATCACTCAAATTGCGTCCCGATTCAATACATCGTCCCCAGCCGACTTGTCTCCATGGGTCTATTGCTGCCTAGGGCACCTTATGGCCGTTCTGCTGTGAGTCTAGATTATCGAATGGGACGAAAAACTGATAGTGAATTGTAACATTCAGGGCATCCTAATGACGATGGAACACTCAAATTGCGTCCCGATTCAATACATCGTCCTCCAGCAGACTTGTCTCCATGGGTCTATTGCTGCCTCGGGCACCTTATGGCCGTTCTGCTGTGAGTGAAAGATTTTCGGATCGGACGAATAACTGATAGTGAATTCAGGGCCACCTAATGACGACGGATCACTCAAATTGCGTCCCGATTCAATACATCGTCCTCCAGCAGACTTGTCTTCACAGGTCTATTGCTGCCTCGGGCACCTTATGGCCGTTCTGCTGTGAGTCATAGATTTTCGAATAGGACGAAAAACTGATAGTGAATTGTAACATTCAGGGCCACCTAATGTCGATGGATCACTCAAATTGCGTCCCGATTCAATACATCGTCCTCCAGCCGATTTGACTCCATGGGTCTATTGCTGCCTCGGGCACCATATGGCCGTTCTGCTGTGAGTCTAGATTATCGAATGGGACGAAAAACTGATAGTGAATTGTAACATTCAGGGCCACCTAATGACGATGGATCACTCAAATTGCGTCCCGATTCAATACATCGTCCTCCAGCCGACTTGTCTCCATGGGTCTATTGCTGCCTCGGGCACCTGATGGCCGTTCTGCTGTGAGTCAAAGATTTTCGAATCGGACGAAAAACTGATAGTGAATTGTAACGATGGAACACTCAAATTGCGTCCCGATTCAATACATCGTCCTCCAGCAGACTTGTCTTCACAGGTCTATTGCTGCCTCGGGCACCGTATGGCCGTTCTGCTGTGAGTCATAGATTTTCGAATAGGACGAAAAACTGATAGTGAATTGTAACATTCAGGGCCACCTAATGTCGATGGATCACTCAAATTGCGTCGCGATTCAATACATCGTCCTCCAGCCGACTTGTCTCCACGGGTCTATTGCTGCCTCGGGCACCTTATGGCCGTTCTGCTGTGAGTCAAAGATTTTCGAATCGGACGAAAAACTGATAGTGAATTGTAACGTTCAGGGCCACCTAATGACGATGGATCACTCAAATTGCGTCCCGATTCAATACATCGTCCTCCAGCCGACTTGTCTCCATGGGTCTATTGCTGCCTCGGGCACCTTATCGCAGTTCCGCTGTGAGTCAAAGATTTTCGAATCGGACGAAAAACTGATAGTGTATTGTAACATTCAGGGCCACCTAATGACGATGGATCACTCAAATTGCGTCCCGATTCAATACATCGTCCTCCAGCCGACTTGTCTCCATGGGTCTATTGCTGCCTCGGGCACCTTATGGCCGTTCTGCTGTGAGTGAAAGATATTCGAATCGGACGAAAAACTGATAGTGAATTGTCCCGATTCAATACATCGTCCTCCAGCCGACTTGTCTCCATGGGTCTATTGCTGCCTCGGGCACCTTATGGCAGTTCTGCTGTGAGTCAAAGATTTTCGAATCGGACGAAAAACTGATAGTGAATTGTAACATTCAGGGCCACCTAATGACGATGGATCACTCAAATTGCGTCCCTCCAGCTGACTTGTCTCCATGGGTCTATTGCTGCCTCAGGCACCTTATGGCCGTTCTGCTGTGAGTCAAAGATTTTCGGATCGGACGAATAACTGATAGTGAATTGTAACATTCAGTGCCACCTAATGACGTTGGATCACTCAAATTGCGTCCCGATTCAATACATCGTCCTCCAGCCGACTTGTCTCCATGGGTCTATTGCTGCCTCGGGCAACTTATGGCCGTTCTGCTGTGACTCAAAGATTTTCGAATCGGACGAAAAACTGATAGTGAATTATAACGTTCAGGCCTCCTAATGACGATGGAACACTCAAATTGCGTCCCGATTCAATACATCGTCCTCCAGCAGACTTGTCTCCATGGGTCTATTGCTGCCTCGGGCACCTTATGGCCGTTCTGCTGTGAGTCAAAGATTATCGAATCTGAAGAAGAACAGATAGTGAATTGTAACATTCAGGGTCACCTAATGACGATGGATCACTCAAATTGCGTCCCGATTCAATGCATCGTCCTCCAGCCGACTTGTCTCCATGGGTCTTTTGCTGCCTCGGGCACCTTATGGCCGTTCTGCTGTGACTCAAAGATTTTCGAATCGGACGAAAAACTGATAGTGAATTGTAACGATGGAACACTGAAATTGCGTGCCGATTCAATACATCGTCCTCCAGCAGACTTGTCTCCAAGGGTCTATTGCTGTCTCGGGCACCTTATGGTCGTTCTCCCGTGAGTCTAGATTATCGAATGGGACGAAAAACTGATAGTTAATTGTAACATTCAGGGCCTCCTAATGACGATGGATCACTCAAATTGCGTCCCGATTCAATACATCGTCCTCCAGCCGATTTGACTCCATGGGTCTATTGCTGCCTCGGGCACCATATGGCCGTTCTGCTGTGAGTCTAGATTATCGAATGGGACGAAAAACTGATAGTGAATTGTAACATTCAGGGCCACCTAATGACGATGGATCACTCAAATTGCGTACCGATTCAATACATCGTCCTCCAGCCGTCTTGTCTCCATGGTTCTATTGCTGCCTCGGGCACCTTATGGCCGTTCTGCTGTGAGTCAAAGATTTTCGAATCGGACGAAAAACTGATAGTGAATTGTAACGTTCAGGGCCACCTAATGACGATGGATCACTCAAATTGCGTCCCGATTCAATACATCGTCCTCCAGCCGACTTGTCTCCATGGGTCTATTGCTGCCTCGGGCACCTTATGGCAGTTCTGCTGTGACTTAAAGATTTTCGAATCGGACGAAAAACTGATAGTGAATTGTAACGATGGACCACTCAAATTGCGTCCCGATTCAATACATCGTCCTCCAGCAGACTTGTCTTCACAGGTCTATTGCTGCCTCGGGCACCGTATGGCCGTTCTGCTGTGAGTCATAGATTTTCGAATAGGACGAAAAACTGATAGTGAATTGTAACATTCAGGGCCACCTAATGTCGATGGATCACTCAAATTGCGTCCCGATTCAATACATCGTCCTCCAGCCAACTAGTCTCCACGGGTCTATTGCTGCCTCGGGCACCTTACGGCCGTTCTGCTGTGAGTCAAAGATTTTCGAATCGGACGAAAAACTGATAGTGAATTGTAACGTTCAGGGCCACCTAATGACGATGGATCACTCAAATTGCGGCCCGATTCAATACATCGTCCTCCAGCCGACTTGTCTCCATGGGTCTATTGCTGCCTCGGGCACCTTATCGCAGTTCCGCTGTGAGTATAAGATTTTCGACTCGGACGAAAAACTGATAGTGTATTGTAACATTCAGGGCCACCTAATGACGATGGATCACTCAAATTGCGGCCCGATTCAATACATCGTCCTCCAGCCGACTTGTCTCCATGGGTCTATTGCTGCCTCGGGCACCTTATGGCCGTTCTGCTGTGAGTGAAAGAAATTCGAATCGGACGAAAAACTGATAGTGAATTGTCCCGATTCAATACATCGTCCTCCAGCCGACTTGTCTCCATGGGTCTATTGCTGCCTCGGGCACCTTATGGCAGTTCTGCTGTGAGTCAAAGATTTTCGAATCGGACGAAAAACTGATAGTGAATTGTAACATTCAGGGCCACCTAATGACGATGGATCACTCAAATTGCGTCCCTCCAGCTGACTTGTCTCCATGGGTCTATTGCTGCCTCGGGCACCTTATGGCCGTTCTGCTGTGAGTCAAAGATTTTCGGATCGGACGAATAACTGATAGTGAATTGTAACATTCAGTGCCACCTAATGACGTTGGATCACTCAAATTGCGTCCCGATTCAATACATCGTCCTCCAGCCGACTAGTCTCCATGGGTCTATTGCTGCCTCGGGCAACTTATGGCCGTTCTGCTGTGACTCAAAGATTTTCGAATCGGACGAAAAACTGATAGTGAATTGTAACGTTCAGGCCTCCTAATGACGATGGAACACTCAAATTGCGTCCCGATTCAATACATCGTCCTCCGGCAGACTTGTCTCCATGGGTCTATTGCTGCCTCGGGCACCTTATGGCCGTTCTCCTGTGAGTCAAAGATTATCGAATCTGACGAAGAACTGATAGTGAATTGTAACATTCAGGGTCACCTAATGACGATGGATCACTCAAATTGCGTCGGGATTCAATACTTCGTCCTCCAGCCGACTTGTCTCCATGGGTCTATTGCTGCCTCGGGCACCTTATGGCCGTTCTGCTGTGACTCAAAGATTTTCGAATCGGACGAAAAACTGATAGTGAATTGTAACGATGGAACACTGAAATTGCGTCCCGATTCAATACATCGTCCTCCAGCAGACTTGTCTCCAAGGGTCTATTGCTGTCTCGGGCACCTTATGGTCGTTCTCCCGTGAGTCTAGATTATCGAATGGGGCGAAAAACTGATAGTTAATTGTAACATTCAGGGCCTCCTAATGACGATGGATCACTCAAATTGCGTCCCGATTCAATACATCGTCCTCCAGCCGATTTGACTCCATGGGTCTATTGCTGCCTCGGGCACCATATGGCCGTTCTGCTGTGAGTCTAGATTATCGAATGGGACGAAAAACTGATAGTGAATTGTAACGTTCAGGGCCACCTAATGACGATGGATCACTCAAATTGCGTCCCGATTCAATACTTCGTCTTCCAGCCGACTTGTCTCCATGGGTCTATTGCTGCCTCGGGCACCTTATGGCCGTTCTGCTGTGACTCAAAGATTTTCGAATCGGACGAATAACTGATAGTGAATTGTAACGATGGAACACTGAAATTGCGTCCCGATTCAATACATCGTCCTCCAGCAGACTTGACTCCATGGGTCTATTGCTGTCTCGGGCACCTTATGGTCGTTCTCCCGTGAGTCTAGATTATCGAATGGGACGAAAAACTGATAGTTAATTGTAACGTTCAGGGCCACCTAATGACGATGGATCACTCAAATTGCGTCCCGATTCAATACATCGTCCTCCAGCCGATTTGACTCCATGGGTCTATTGCTGCCTCGGACACCATATGGCCGTTCTGCTGTGAGTCTAGATTATCGAATGGGACGAAAAACTGATAGTGAATTGTAACATTCAGGGCCACCTAATGACGATGGATCACTCAAATTGCGTACCGATTCAATACATCGTCCTCCAGCAGACTTGCCTCCGTGGGTCTATTGCTGCCTCGGGCACCTTATGGCCGTTCTGCTGTGACTCAAAGATTTTCGAATCGGACGAAAAACTAATAGTGAATTGTAACGTTCAGGGCCTCCTAATGACGGTGGAACACACAAATTGCGTCCTGATTCAATACCTCGTGCTCCAGCAGACTTGTCTCCATTGGTCTATTGCTGCCTCAGGCACCTTATGGCTGCTCTCCTGTGAGTCAAAGATTTTCGGATCGGACGAAAATCTGACAGTGAATTGTAACATTCAGGGCCACCTAATGACGATGGATCACTCAAATTGCGTACCGATTCAATACATCGTCCTCCAGCCGACTTGTCTCCATTGGTCTATTGCTGCCTCGGGCACCTTATGGTCGTTATCCCGTGAGTCTAGATTATCGAATGGGACGAAAAACTGATAGTTAATTGTAACATTCAGGGCATCCTAATGACGATGGAACACTCAAATTGCGTCCCGATTCAATACATCGTCCTCCAGCAGACTTTTCTCCATGGGTCTATTGCTGCTCGGGCACCTTATGGCCGTTCTGCTGTGAGTGAAAGATTTTCGGATCGGACGAATAACTGATAGTGAATTCAGGGCCACCTAATGACGATGGATCACTCAAATTGCGTCCCGATTCAATACATCGTCCTCCAGCCGACTTGTCTCCACGGGTCTATTGCTGCCTCGGGCACCTTATGGCCGTTCTGCTGTGACTCAAAGATTTTCGAATCGGAAGAAAAACTGATAGTGAATTGTAACGTTCAGGCCTCCTAATGACGATGGAACACTTAAATTGCGTCCCGATTCAATACATCGTCCTCCAGCAGACTTGTCTTCACAGGTCTATTGCTGCCTCGGGCACCTTATGGCCGTTCTGCTGTGAGTCATAGATTTTCGAATAGGACGAAAAACTGATAGTGAATTGTAACATTCAGGGCCACCTAATGTCGATGGATCACTCAAATTGCGTCCCGATTCAATACATCGTCCTCCAGCCGACTTGTCTTCACAGGTCTATTGCTGCCTCGGGCACCGTATGGCCGTTCTGCTGTGAGTCATAGATTTTCGAATAGGACGAAAAACTGATAGTGAATTGTAACATTCAGGGCCACCTAATGTCGATGGATCACTCAAATTGCGTCGCGATTCAATACATCGTCCTCCAGCCGACTTGTCTCCACGGGTCTATTGCTGCCTCGGGCACCTTATGGCCGTTCTGCTGTGAGTCAAAGATTTTCGAATCGGACGAAAAACTGATAGTGAATTGTAACGTTCAGGGCCACCTAATGACGATGGATCACTCAAATTGCGTCCCGATTCAATACATCGTCCTCCAGCCGACTTGTCTCCATGGGTCTATTGCTGCCTCGGGCACCTTATCGCAGTTCCGCTGTGAGTCAAAGATTTTCGAATCGGACGAAAAACTGATAGTGTATTGTAACATTCAGGGCCACCTAATGACGATGGATCACTCAAATTGCGTCCCGATTCAATACATCGTCCTCCAGCCGACTTGTCTCCATGGGTCTATTGCTGCCTCGGGCACCTTATGGCCGTTCTGCTGTGAGTGAAAGATATTCGAATCGGACGAAAAACTGATAGTGAATTGTCCCGATTCAATACATCGTCCTCCAGCCGACTTGTCTCCATGGGTCTATTGCTGCCTCGGGCACCTTATGGCAGTTCTGCTGTGAGTCAAAGATTTTCGAATCGGACGAAAAACTGATAGTGAATTGTAACATTCAGGGCCACCTAATGACGATGGATCACTCAAATTGCGTCCCTCCAGCTGACTTGTCTCCATGGGTCTATTGCTGCCTCAGGCACCTTATGGCCGTTCTGCTGTGAGTCAAAGATTTTCGGATCGGACGAATAACTGATAGTGAATTGTAACATTCAGTGCCACCTAATGACGTTGGATCACTCAAATTGCGTCGCGATTCAATACATCGTCCTCCAGCCGACTTGTCTCCATGGGTCTATTGCTGCCTCGGGCAACTTATGGCCGTTCTGCTGTGACTCAAAGATTTTCGAATCGGACGAAAAACTGATAGTGAATTATAACGTTCAGGCCTCCTAATGACGATGGAACACTCAAATTGCGTCCCGATTCAATACATCGTCCTCCAGCAGACTTGTCTCCATGGGTCTATTGCTGCCTCGGGCACCTTATGGCCGTTCTGCTGTGAGTCAAAGATTATCGAATCTGAAGAAGAACAGATAGTGAATTGTAACATTCAGGGTCACCTAATGACGATGGATCACTCAAATTGCGTCCCGATTCAATGCATCGTCCTCCAGCCGACTTGTCTCCATGGGTCTTTTGCTGCCTCGGGCACCTTATGGCCGTTCTGCTGTGACTCAAAGATTTTCGAATCGGACGAAAAACTGATAGTGAATTGTAACGATGGAACACTGAAATTGCGTGCCGATTCAATACATCGTCCTCCAGCAGACTTGTCTCCAAGGGTCTATTGCTGTCTCGGGCACCTTATGGTCGTTCTCCCGTGAGTCTAGATTATCGAATGGGACGAAAAACTGATAGTTAATTGTAACATTCAGGGCCTCCTAATGACGATGGATCACTCAAATTGCGTCCCGATTCAATACATCGTCCTCCAGCCGATTTGACTCCATGGGTCTATTGCTGCCTCGGGCACCATATGGCCGTTCTGCTGTGAGTCTAGATTATCGAATGGGACGAAAAACTGATAGTGAATTGTAACATTCAGGGCCACCTAATGACGATGGATCACTCAAATTGCGTACCGATTCAATACATCGTCCTCCAGCCGTCTTGTCTCCATGGTTCTATTGCTGCCTCGGGCACCTTATGGCCGTTCTGCTGTGAGTCAAAGATTTTCGAATCGGACGAAAAACTGATAGTGAATTGTAACGTTCAGGGCCACCTAATGACGATGGATCACTCAAATTGCGTCCCGATTCAATACATCGTCCTCCAGCCGACTTGTCTCCATGGGTCTATTGCTGCCTCGGGCACCTTATGGCAGTTCTGCTGTGACTTAAAGATTTTCGAATCGGACGAAAAACTGATAGTGAATTGTAACGATGGACCACTCAAATTGCGTCCCGATTCAATACATCGTCCTCCAGCAGACTTGTCTTCACAGGTCTATTGCTGCCTCGGGCACCGTATGGCCGTTCTGCTGTGAGTCATAGATTTTCGAATAGGACGAAAAACTGATAGTGAATTGTAACATTCAGGGCCACCTAATGTCGATGGATCACTCAAATTGCGTCCCGATTCAATACATCGTCCTCCAGCCAACTAGTCTCCACGGGTCTATTGCTGCCTCGGGCACCTTACGGCCGTTCTGCTGTGAGTCAAAGATTTTCGAATCGGACGAAAAACTGATAGTGAATTGTAACGTTCAGGGCCACCTAATGACGATGGATCACTCAAATTGCGGCCCGATTCAATACATCGTCCTCCAGCCGACTTGTCTCCATGGGTCTATTGCTGCCTCGGGCACCTTATCGCAGTTCCGCTGTGAGTATAAGATTTTCGACTCGGACGAAAAACTGATAGTGTATTGTAACATTCAGGGCCACCTAATGACGATGGATCACTCAAATTGCGGCCCGATTCAATACATCGTCCTCCAGCCGACTTGTCTCCATGGGTCTATTGCTGCCTCGGGCACCTTATGGCCGTTCTGCTGTGAGTGAAAGAAATTCGAATCGGACGAAAAACTGATAGTGAATTGTCCCGATTCAATACATCGTCCTCCAGCCGACTTGTCTCCATGGGTCTATTGCTGCCTCGGGCACCTTATGGCAGTTCTGCTGTGAGTCAAAGATTTTCGAATCGGACGAAAAACTGATAGTGAATTGTAACATTCAGGGCCACCTAATGACGATGGATCACTCAAATTGCGTCCCTCCAGCTGACTTGTCTCCATGGGTCTATTGCTGCCTCGGGCACCTTATGGCCGTTCTGCTGTGAGTCAAAGATTTTCGGATCGGACGAATAACTGATAGTGAATTGTAACATTCAGTGCCACCTAATGACGTTGGATCACTCAAATTGCGTCCCGATTCAATACATCGTCCTCCAGCCGACTAGTCTCCATGGGTCTATTGCTGCCTCGGGCAACTTATGGCCGTTCTGCTGTGACTCAAAGATTTTCGAATCGGACGAAAAACTGATAGTGAATTGTAACGTTCAGGCCTCCTAATGACGATGGAACACTCAAATTGCGTCCCGATTCAATACATCGTCCTCCGGCAGACTTGTCTCCATGGGTCTATTGCTGCCTCGGGCACCTTATGGCCGTTCTCCTGTGAGTCAAAGATTATCGAATCTGACGAAGAACTGATAGTGAATTGTAACATTCAGGGTCACCTAATGACGATGGATCACTCAAATTGCGTCGGGATTCAATACTTCGTCCTCCAGCCGACTTGTCTCCATGGGTCTATTGCTGCCTCGGGCACCTTATGGCCGTTCTGCTGTGACTCAAAGATTTTCGAATCGGACGAAAAACTGATAGTGAATTGTAACGATGGAACACTGAAATTGCGTCCCGATTCAATACATCGTCCTCCAGCAGACTTGTCTCCAAGGGTCTATTGCTGTCTCGGGCACCTTATGGTCGTTCTCCCGTGAGTCTAGATTATCGAATGGGGCGAAAAACTGATAGTTAATTGTAACATTCAGGGCCTCCTAATGACGATGGATCACTCAAATTGCGTCCCGATTCAATACATCGTCCTCCAGCCGATTTGACTCCATGGGTCTATTGCTGCCTCGGGCACCATATGGCCGTTCTGCTGTGAGTCTAGATTATCGAATGGGACGAAAAACTGATAGTGAATTGTAACGTTCAGGGCCACCTAATGACGATGGATCACTCAAATTGCGTCCCGATTCAATACTTCGTCTTCCAGCCGACTTGTCTCCATGGGTCTATTGCTGCCTCGGGCACCTTATGGCCGTTCTGCTGTGACTCAAAGATTTTCGAATCGGACGAATAACTGATAGTGAATTGTAACGATGGAACACTGAAATTGCGTCCCGATTCAATACATCGTCCTCCAGCAGACTTGACTCCATGGGTCTATTGCTGTCTCGGGCACCTTATGGTCGTTCTCCCGTGAGTCTAGATTATCGAATGGGACGAAAAACTGATAGTTAATTGTAACGTTCAGGGCCACCTAATGACGATGGATCACTCAAATTGCGTCCCGATTCAATACATCGTCCTCCAGCCGATTTGACTCCATGGGTCTATTGCTGCCTCGGACACCATATGGCCGTTCTGCTGTGAGTCTAGATTATCGAATGGGACGAAAAACTGATAGTGAATTGTAACATTCAGGGCCACCTAATGACGATGGATCACTCAAATTGCGTACCGATTCAATACATCGTCCTCCAGCAGACTTGCCTCCGTGGGTCTATTGCTGCCTCGGGCACCTTATGGCCGTTCTGCTGTGACTCAAAGATTTTCGAATCGGACGAAAAACTAATAGTGAATTGTAACGTTCAGGGCCTCCTAATGACGGTGGAACACACAAATTGCGTCCTGATTCAATACCTCGTGCTCCAGCAGACTTGTCTCCATTGGTCTATTGCTGCCTCAGGCACCTTATGGCTGCTCTCCTGTGAGTCAAAGATTTTCGGATCGGACGAAAATCTGACAGTGAATTGTAACATTCAGGGCCACCTAATGACGATGGATCACTCAAATTGCGTACCGATTCAATACATCGTCCTCCAGCCGACTTGTCTCCATTGGTCTATTGCTGCCTCGGGCACCTTATGGTCGTTATCCCGTGAGTCTAGATTATCGAATGGGACGAAAAACTGATAGTTAATTGTAACATTCAGGGCATCCTAATGACGATGGAACACTCAAATTGCGTCCCGATTCAATACATCGTCCTCCAGCAGACTTTTCTCCATGGGTCTATTGCTGCTCGGGCACCTTATGGCCGTTCTGCTGTGAGTGAAAGATTTTCGGATCGGACGAATAACTGATAGTGAATTCAGGGCCACCTAATGACGATGGATCACTCAAATTGCGTCCCGATTCAATACATCGTCCTCCAGCCGACTTGTCTCCACGGGTCTATTGCTGCCTCGGGCACCTTATGGCCGTTCTGCTGTGACTCAAAGATTTTCGAATCGGAAGAAAAACTGATAGTGAATTGTAACGTTCAGGCCTCCTAATGACGATGGAACACTTAAATTGCGTCCCGATTCAATACATCGTCCTCCAGCAGACTTGTCTTCACAGGTCTATTGCTGCCTCGGGCACCTTATGGCCGTTCTGCTGTGAGTCATAGATTTTCGAATAGGACGAAAAACTGATAGTGAATTGTAACATTCAGGGCCACCTAATGTCGATGGATCACTCAAATTGCGTCCCGATTCAATACATCGTCCTCCAGCCGACTTGTCTCCACGGGTCTATTGCTGCCTCGGGCACCTTATGGCCGTTCTGCTGTGAGTCAAAGATTTTCGAATCGGACGAAAAACTGATAGTGAATTGTAACGTTCAGGGCCACCTAATGACGATGGATCACTCAAATTGCGTCCCGATTCAATACATCGTCCTCCAGCCTACTTGTCTCCATGGGTCTATTGCTGCCTCGGGCACCTTATCGCAGTTCTGCTGTGAGTCAAAGATTTTTTAATCGGACGAAAAACTGATAGTGTATTGTAACATTCAGGGCCACCTAATGACGATGGATCACTCAAATTGCGTCCCGATTCAATACATCGTCCGCCAGCAGACTTGTCTCCATGGGTCTATTGCTGCCTCGGGCACCTTATGGCCGTTCTGCTGTGAGTGAAAGATATTCGAATCGGACGAAGAACAGATAGTGAATTGTATCATTCAGGGTCACCTAATGACGATGGATCACTCAAATTGCGTCCCGATTCAATGCATCGTCCTCCAGCCGACTTGTCTCCATGGGTCTATTGCTGCCTCGGGCACCTTATGGCCGTTCTGCTGTGAGTCAAAGATTATCGAATCTGACGAAGAACAGATAGTGAATTGTATCATTCAGGGTCACCTAATGACGATGGATCACTCAAATTGCGTCCCTCCAGCTGACTTGTCTCCATGGGTCTATTGCTGCCTCGGGCACCTTATGGCCGTTCTGCTGTGAGTCAAAGATTTTCGGATCGGACGAATAACTGATAGTGAATTGTAACATTCAGTGCCACCTAATGACGTTGGATCACTCAAATTGCGTCCCGATTCAATACATCGTCCTCCAGCCGACTTGTCTCCATTAGTCTATTGCTGCCTCGGGCAACTTATGGCCGTTCTGCTGTGACTCAAAGATTTTCGATTCGGACGAAAGACTGATAGTGAATTGTAACGTTCAGGCCTCCTAATGACGATGGAACACTCAAATTGCGTCCCGATTCAATACATCGTCCTCCAGCAGACTTGTCTCCATGGGTCTATTGCTGCCTCGGGCACCTTATGGCCGTTCTGCTGTAAGTCAAAGATTATCGAATCTGACGAAGAACAGATAGTGAATTGTATCATTCAGGGTCACCTAATGACGATGGATCACTCAAATTGCGTCCCGATTCAATGCATCGTCCTCCAGCCGACTTGTCTCCATGGGTCTATTGCTGCCTCGGGCACCTTATGGCCGTTCTGCTGTGACTCAAAGATTTTCGAATCGGACGAAAAACTGATAGTGAATTGTAACGATGGAACACTGAAATTGCGTCCCGATTCAATACATCGTCCTCCAGCAGACTTGTCTCCAAGGGTCTATTGCTGTCACGGGCACCTTATGGTCGTTCTCCCGTGAGTCTAGATTATTGACTGGAACGAAAAACTGATTGTTAATTGTAACATTCAGGGCCTCCTAATGACGATGGATCACTCAAATTGCGTCCCGATTCAATACATCGTCCTCCAGCCGATTTGACTCCATGGGTCTATTGCTGCCTTGGGCACCATATGGCCGTTCTGCTGTGAGTCTAGATTATCGAATGGGACGAAAAACTGATAGTGAATTGTAACATTCAGGGCCACCTAATGACGATGGATCACTCAAATTGCGTACCGATTCAATACATCGTCCTCCAGCCGTCTTGTCTCCATGGGTCTATTGCTGCCTCGGGCACCTTATGGCCGTTCTGCTGTGAGTCAAAGATTTTCGAATCGGACGAAAAAGTGATAGTGAATTGTAACGTTCAGGGCCTCCTAATGACGATGGAACACTCAAATTTCGTCCCGATTCAATACAACGTCCTCCAGCAGACTCGTCTCCATGGGTCTATTGCTGCCTCGGGCACCTTATGGCCGTTCTGCTGTGAGTCAAAGGTTTTCGAATCGGACGAAAATCTGACAGTGAATTGTAACATTCAGGGCCACCTAATGACGATGGATCACTCAAATTGCGTACCGATTCAATACATCGTCCTCCAGCCGACTTGTCTCCATGGGTCTATTGCTGCCTCGGGCACCTTATGGCCGTTCTCCTGTGAGTCAAAGATTTTCGAATCTGACGAAAAACTGATAGTGAATTGTAACATTCAGGGCCACATAATGACGATGGATCACTCAAATTGCGTCCCGATTTAATACATCGTCCTCCAGCAGACTTGTCTCCATGGGTCTATTGCTGCCTCGGGCACCTTATGGCCGTTCTGCTGTGAGTCAAAGATTTTCGAATCGGACGAAAAACTGATAGTGAATTGTAACGTTCAGGGCCACCTAATGACGATGGATCACTCAAATTGCGTCCCGATTCAATACATCGTCCTCCAGCCGACTTGTCTCCATGGGTCTATTGCTGCCTCGGGCACCTTATCGCAGTTCTGCTGTGAGTCAAAGATTTAAGAATCGGACGAAATACTGATAGTGTATTGTAACATTCAGGGCCCCCTAATGACGATGGATCACTCAAATTGCGTCCCGATTCAATACATCGTCCGCCAGCAGACTTGTCTCCATGGGTCTATTGCTGCCTCGGGCACCTTATGGCCGTTCTGCTGTGAGTGAAAGATATTCGAATCGGACGAAAAACTGATAGTGAATTGTCCCGATTCAAAACATCGTCCTCCAGCCGACTTGTCTCCGTGGGTCTATTGCTGCCTCGGGCACCTTATGGCAATTCTGCTGTGAGTCAAAGATTTTCGAATCGGACGAAAAACTGATAGTGAATTGTAACATTCAGGGCCACCTAATGACGATGGATCACTCAAATTGCGTCCCTCCAGCTGACTTGTCTCCATGGGTCTATTGCTGCCTCGGGCACCTTATGGCCGTTCTGCTGTGAGTCAAAGATTTTCGGATCGGACGAATAACTGATAGTGAATTGTAACATTCAGTGCCACCTAATAACGTTGTATCACTCAAATTGCGTCCCGATTCAATACATCGTCCTCCAGCCGACTTGTCTCCATGGGTCTATTGCTGCCTCGGGCAACTTATGGCCGTTCTGCTGTGACTCAAAGATTTTCGAATCGGACGAAAAACTGATAGTGAATTGTAACGTTCAGGCCTCGTAATGACGATGGAACACTCAAATTGCGTCCCGATTCAATACATCGTCCTCCAGCAGACTTGTCTCCATGGGTCTATTGCTGCCTCGGGCACCTTATGGCCGTTCTGCTGTGAGTCAAAGATTATCGAATCTGACGAAGAACAGATAGTGAATTGTAACATTCAGGGTCACCTAATGACGATGGATCACTCAAATTGCGTCCCGATTCAATGCATCGTCCTCCAGCCGACTTGTCTCCATGGGTCTATTGCTGCCTCGGGCACCTTATGGCCGTTCTGCTGTGACTCAAAGATTTTCGAATCGGACGAAAAACTGATAGTGAATTGTAACGATGGAACACTGAAATTGCGTCCCGATTCAATACATCGTCCTCCAGCAGACTTGTCTCCAAGGGTCTATTGCTGTCTCGGGCACCTTATGGTCGTTCTCCCGTGAGTCTAGATTATCGAATGGGACGAAAAACTGATAGTTAATTGTAACATTCAGGGCCTCCTAATGACGATGGATCACTCAAATTGCGTAGCGATTCAATACATCGTCCTCCAGCAGACTTGTCTCCATTGGTCTATTGCTGCCTCAGGCACCTTATGGCTGCTCTCCTGTGAGTCAAAGATTTTCGGATCGGACGAAAATCTGACAGTGAATTGTAACATTCAGGGCCACCTAATGACGATGGATCATTCAAATTGCGTACCGATTCAATACATCGTCCTCCAGCCGACTTGTCTCCATGGGTCTATTGCAGCCTCGGGCACCTTATGGCCGTTCTGCTGTGAGTCAAAGTTTTTCGAATCTGACGAAAAACTGATAGTGAATTGTAACATTCAGGGCCACATAATGACGATGGATCACTCAAATTGCGTCCCGATTCAATACATCGTCCTCCAGCAGACTTGTCTCCACTGGTCTATTGCTGCCTCGGGCACCTTATGGTCGTTATCCCGTGAGTCTAGATTATCGAATGGGACGAAAAACTGACAGTTAATTGTAACATTCAGGGCATCCTAATGACGATGGAACACTCAAACTGCGTCCCGATTCAATACATCGTCCTCCAGCAGACTTGTCTCCATGGGTCTATTGCTGCCTCGGGCACCTTATGGCCGTTCTGCTGTGAGTGAAAGATTTTCGGATCGGACAAATAACTGATAGTGAATTCAGGGCCACCTAATGACGATGGATCACTCAAATTGCGTTCCGATTCAATACACCGTCCTCCAGCCGACTTGTCTCCACGGGTCTATTGCTGCCTCGGGCACCTTATCGCAGTTCTGCTGTGAGTCAAAGATTTTCGAATCGGACGAAAAACTGATAGTGTATTGTAACATTCAGGGCACCTAATGACGATGGGTCACTCAAATTGCGTCCCGATTCAATACATCGTCCTCCAGCAGACTTGTCTCCATGGGTCTATTGCTGCCTCGGGCACCTTATGGCCGTTCTGCTGTGAGTGAAAGATATTCAAATCGGACGAAAAACTGATAGTGAATTGTAACATTCAGGGCCAATTAATGACGATGGATCACTCAAATTGCGTCCCTCCAGCTGACTTGTCTCCATGGGTCTATTGCTGCCTCGGGCACCTTATGGCCGTTCTGCTGTGAGTCAAAGATTTTCGGATCGGACGAATAACTGATAGTGAATTGTAACATTCAGTGCCACCTAATGACGTTGGATCACTCAAATTGCGTCCCGATTCAATACATCGTCCTCCAGCCGACTTGTCTCCATGGGTCTATTGCTGCCTCGGGCAACTTATGGCTGTTCTGCTGTGACTCAAAGATTTTCGAATCGGACGAAAAACTGATAGTGAATTGTAACGTTCAGGCCTCCTAATGACGATGGAACACTCAAATTGCGTCCCGATTCAATACATCGTCCTCCAGCAGACTTGTCTCCATGGGTCTATTGCTGCCTCGGGCACCTTATGGCCGTTCTGCTGTGAGTCAAAGATTATCGAATCTGACGAAGAAGAGATAGTGAATTGTAACATTCAGGGTCACCAAATGACGATGGATCACTCAAATTGCGTCCCGATTCAATGCATCGTCCTCCAGCCGACATGTCTCCATGGTCTATTGCTGCCTCGGGCACCTTATGGCCGTTCTGCTGTGTCTCAAAGATTTTCGAATCGGACGAAAAACTGATAGTTAATTGTAACGATGGAACACTGAAATTGCGTCCCGATTCAATACATCGTCCTCCAGTAGACTTGTCTTCAGGGGTCTATTGCTGTCTCGGGCACCTTATGGTCGTTCTCCCGTGAGTCTAGATTATCGAATGGGACGAAAAACTGATAGTTAATTGTAACATTCAGGGCCTCCTAATGACGATGGATCACTCAAATTGCGTCCCGATTCAATACATCGTCCTCCAGCCGATTTGACTCCATGGGTCTATTGCTGCCTCGGGCACCATATGGCCGTTCTGCTGTGAGTCTAGATTATCGAATGGGACGAAAAACTGATAGTGAATTGTAACATTCAGGGCCACTTAATGACGATGGATCACTCAAATTGCGTACCGATTCAATACATCGTCCTCCAGCCGTCTTGTCTCCATGGGTCTATTGCTGCCTCGGGCACCTTATGGCCGTTCTGCTGTGAGTCAAAGATTTTCGAATCGGACGAAAAAGTGATAGTGAATTGTAACGTTCAGGGCCTCCTAATGACGATGGAACACTCAAATTGCGTCCCGATTCAATACAACGTCCTCCAGCAGACTCGTCTCCATGGGTCTATTGCTGCCTCGGGCACCTTATGGCCGTTCTGCTGTGAGTCAAAGATTTTCGAATCGGAGGAAAAACTGATAGTGAATTGTAACGATCAGGGTCACCTAATGACGATGGATCACTCAAATTGCGTACCGATTCAATACATCGTCCTCCAGCAGACTTGTCTCCGTGGGTCTATTGCTGCCTCGGGCACCTTATGGCCGTTCTGCTGTGGCTCAAAGATTTTCGAATCGGACGAAAAACTGATAGTGAATTGTAACGTTCAGGGCCTCCTAATGACGGTGGAACACTCAAATTGCGTCCCGATTCAATACCTCGTGCTCCAGCAGACTTGTCTCCATTGGTCTATTGCTGCCTCAGGCACCTTATGGCTGCTTTCCTGTGAGTCAAAGATTTTCGGATCGGACGAAAATCTGACAGTGAATTGTAACATTCAGGGCCACCTAATGACGATGGATCACTCAAATTGCGTACTGATTCAATACATCGTCCTCCAGCCGACTTGTCTCCATGGGTCTATTGCTGCCTCGGGCACCTTATGGCCGTTCTGCTGTGAGTCAAAGATTTTCGAATCTGACGAAAAACTGATAGTGAATTGTAACATTCAGGGCCACATAATGACGATGGATCACTCAAATTGCGTCCCGATTCAATACATCGTCCTCCAGCAGACTTGTCTCCATGGGTCTATTGCTGCCTCGGGCACCTTATGGCCGTTCTGCTGTGAGTAAAAGATTTTCGGATCGGACAAATAACTGATAGTGAATTCAGGGCCACCTAATGACGATGGATCACTCAAATTGCGTCCCGATTCAATACATCGTCCTCCAGCCGACTTGTCTCCACGGGTCTATTGCTGCCTCGGGCACCTTATCGCAGTTCTGCTGTGAGTCAAAGATTTTCGAATCGGACGAAAAATTGATAGTGTATTGTAACATTCAGGGCCACCTAATGACAATGGGTCACTCAAATTGCGTCCCGATTCAATACATCGTCCTCCAGCAGACTTGTCTCCATGGGTCTATTGCTGCCTCGGGCACTTTATGGCCGTTCTGCTGTGAGTGAAAGATATTCAAATCGGACGAAAAACTGATAGTGAATTGTAACATTCAGGGCCACCTAATGACGATGGATCACTCAAATTGCGTCCCTCCAGCTGACTTGTCTCCATGGGTCTATTGCTGCCTCGGGCACCTTATGGCCGTTCTGCTGTGAGTCAAAGATTTTCGGATCGGACGAATAACTGATAGTGAATTGTAACATTCAGTGCCACCTAATGACGTTGGATCACTCAAATTGCGTCCCGATTCAATACATCGTCCTCCAGCAGACTTGTCTTCACAGGTCTATTGCTGCCTCGGGCACCTTATGGCCGTTCTGCTGTGAGTCATAGATTTTCGAATAGGACGAAAAACTGATAGTAAATTGTAACATTCAGGGCCACCTAATGACGATGGATCACTCAAATTGCGTCCCGATTCAATACATCGTCCTCCAGCCGACTTGTCTCCACGGGTCTATTGCTGCCTCGGGCACCTTATGGCCGTTCTGCTGTGAGTCAAAGATTTTCGAATCGGACGAAAAACTGATAGTGAATTGTAACGTTCAGGGCCACCTAATGACGATGGATCACTCAAATTGCATCCCGATTCAATACATCGTCCTCCAGCCGACTTGTCTCCATGGGTCTATTGCTGCCTCGGGCACTTTATCGCAGTTCTGCTGTGAGTCAAAGATTTTCGAATCGGACGAAAAACTGATAGTGTATTGTAACATTCAGGGCCACCTAATGACGATGGGTCACTCAAATTGCGTCCCGATTCGATACATCGTCCTCCAGCAGACTTGTCTCCATGGGTCTATTGCTGCCTCGGGCACCTTATGGCCGTTCTGCTGTGAGTGAAAGATATTCAAATCGGACGAAAAACTGATAGTGAATTGTAACATTCAGGGCCACCTAATGACGATGGATCACTCAAATTGCGTCCCTCCAGCTGACTTGTCTCCATGGGTCTATTGCTGCCTCGGGCACCTTATGGCCGTTCTGCTGTGAGTCAAAGATTTTCGGATCGGACGAATAACTGATAGTGAATTGTAACATTCAGTGCCACCTAATGACGTTGGATCACTCAAATTGCGTCCCGATTTAATACATCGTCCTCCAGCCGACTTGTCTCCATGGGTCTATTGCTGCCTCGGGCAACTTATGGCCGTTCTGCTGTGACTCAAAGATTTTCGAATCGGACGAAAAACTGATAGTGAATTGTAACGTTCAGGCCTCGTAATGACGATGGAACACTCAAATTGCGTCCCGATTCAATACATCGTCCTCCAGCAGACTTGTCTCCATGGGTCTATTGCTGCCTCGGGCACCTTATGGCCGTTCTGCTGTGAGTCAAAGATTATCGAATCTGACGAAGAACAGATAGTGAATTGTAACATTCAGGGTCACCTAATGACGATGGATCACTCAAATTGCGTCCCGATTCAATGCATCGTCCTCCAGCCGACTTGTCTCCATGGGTCTATTGCTGCCTCGGGCACCTTATGGCCGTTCTGCTGTGACTCAAAGATTTTCGAATCGGACGAAAAACTGATAGTGAATTGTAACGATGGAACACTGAAATTGCGTCAAGATTCAATACATCGTCCTCCAGCAGACTTGTCTCCAAGGGTCTATTGCTGTCTCGGGCACCTTATGGTCGTTCTCCCGTGAGTCTAGATTATCGAATGGGACGAAAAACTGATAGTTAATTGTAACATTCAGGGCCTCCTAATGACGATGGATCACTCAAATTGCGTAGCGATTCAATACATCGTCCTCCAGCAGACTTGTCTCCATTGGTCTATTGCTGCCTCAGGCACCTTATGGCTGCTCTCCTGTGAGTCAAAGATTTTCGGATCGGACGAAAATCTGACAGTGAATTGTAACATTCAGGGCCACCTAATGACGATGGATCATTCAAATTGCGTACCGATTCAATACATCGTCCTCCAGCCGACTTGTCTCCATGGGTCTATTGCAGCCTCGGGCACCTTATGGCCGTTCTGCTGTGAGTCAAAGTTTTTCGAATCTGACGAAAAACTGATAGTGAATTGTAACATTCAGGGCCACATAATGACGATGGATCACTCAAATTGCGTCCCGATTCAATACATCGTCCTCCAGCAGACTTGTCTCCACTGGTCTATTGCTGCCTCGGGCACCTTATGGTCGTTATCCCGTGAGTCTAGATTATCGAATGGGACGAAAAACTGACAGTTAATTGTAACATTCAGGGCATCCTAATGACGATGGAACACTCAAACTGCGTCCCGATTCAATACATCGTCCTCCAGCAGACTTGTCTCCATGGGTCTATTGCTGCCTCGGGCACCTTATGGCCGTTCTGCTGTGAGTGAAAGATTTTCGGATCGGACAAATAACTGATAGTGAATTCAGGGCCACCTAATGACGATGGATCACTCAAATTGCGTTCCGATTCAATACACCGTCCTCCAGCCGACTTGTCTCCACGGGTCTATTGCTGCCTCGGGCACCTTATCGCAGTTCTGCTGTGAGTCAAAGATTTTCGAATCGGACGAAAAACTGATAGTGTATTGTAACATTCAGGGCACCTAATGACGATGGGTCACTCAAATTGCGTCCCGATTCAATACATCGTCCTCCAGCAGACTTGTCTCCATGGGTCTATTGCTGCCTCGGGCACCTTATGGCCGTTCTGCTGTGAGTGAAAGATATTCAAATCGGACGAAAAACTGATAGTGAATTGTAACATTCAGGGCCAATTAATGACGATGGATCACTCAAATTGCGTCCCTCCAGCTGACTTGTCTCCATGGGTCTATTGCTGCCTCGGGCACCTTATGGCCGTTCTGCTGTGAGTCAAAGATTTTCGGATCGGACGAATAACTGATAGTGAATTGTAACATTCAGTGCCACCTAATGACGTTGGATCACTCAAATTGCGTCCCGATTCAATACATCGTCCTCCAGCCGACTTGTCTCCATGGGTCTATTGCTGCCTCGGGCAACTTATGGCTGTTCTGCTGTGACTCAAAGATTTTCGAATCGGACGAAAAACTGATAGTGAATTGTAACGTTCAGGCCTCCTAATGACGATGGAACACTCAAATTGCGTCCCGATTCAATACATCGTCCTCCAGCAGACTTGTCTCCATGGGTCTATTGCTGCCTCGGGCACCTTATGGCCGTTCTGCTGTGAGTCAAAGATTATCGAATCTGACGAAGAAGAGATAGTGAATTGTAACATTCAGGGTCACCAAATGACGATGGATCACTCAAATTGCGTCCCGATTCAATGCATCGTCCTCCAGCCGACATGTCTCCATGGTCTATTGCTGCCTCGGGCACCTTATGGCCGTTCTGCTGTGTCTCAAAGATTTTCGAATCGGACGAAAAACTGATAGTTAATTGTAACGATGGAACACTGAAATTGCGTCCCGATTCAATACATCGTCCTCCAGTAGACTTGTCTTCAGGGGTCTATTGCTGTCTCGGGCACCTTATGGTCGTTCTCCCGTGAGTCTAGATTATCGAATGGGACGAAAAACTGATAGTTAATTGTAACATTCAGGGCCTCCTAATGACGATGGATCACTCAAATTGCGTCCCGATTCAATACATCGTCCTCCAGCCGATTTGACTCCATGGGTCTATTGCTGCCTCGGGCACCATATGGCCGTTCTGCTGTGAGTCTAGATTATCGAATGGGACGAAAAACTGATAGTGAATTGTAACATTCAGGGCCACTTAATGACGATGGATCACTCAAATTGCGTACCGATTCAATACATCGTCCTCCAGCCGTCTTGTCTCCATGGGTCTATTGCTGCCTCGGGCACCTTATGGCCGTTCTGCTGTGAGTCAAAGATTTTCGAATCGGACGAAAAAGTGATAGTGAATTGTAACGTTCAGGGCCTCCTAATGACGATGGAACACTCAAATTGCGTCCCGATTCAATACAACGTCCTCCAGCAGACTCGTCTCCATGGGTCTATTGCTGCCTCGGGCACCTTATGGCCGTTCTGCTGTGAGTCAAAGATTTTCGAATCGGAGGAAAAACTGATAGTGAATTGTAACGATCAGGGTCACCTAATGACGATGGATCACTCAAATTGCGTACCGATTCAATACATCGTCCTCCAGCAGACTTGTCTCCGTGGGTCTATTGCTGCCTCGGGCACCTTATGGCCGTTCTGCTGTGGCTCAAAGATTTTCGAATCGGACGAAAAACTGATAGTGAATTGTAACGTTCAGGGCCTCCTAATGACGGTGGAACACTCAAATTGCGTCCCGATTCAATACCTCGTGCTCCAGCAGACTTGTCTCCATTGGTCTATTGCTGCCTCAGGCACCTTATGGCTGCTTTCCTGTGAGTCAAAGATTTTCGGATCGGACGAAAATCTGACAGTGAATTGTAACATTCAGGGCCACCTAATGACGATGGATCACTCAAATTGCGTACTGATTCAATACATCGTCCTCCAGCCGACTTGTCTCCATGGGTCTATTGCTGCCTCGGGCACCTTATGGCCGTTCTGCTGTGAGTCAAAGATTTTCGAATCTGACGAAAAACTGATAGTGAATTGTAACATTCAGGGCCACATAATGACGATGGATCACTCAAATTGCGTCCCGATTCAATACATCGTCCTCCAGCAGACTTGTCTCCATGGGTCTATTGCTGCCTCGGGCACCTTATGGCCGTTCTGCTGTGAGTAAAAGATTTTCGGATCGGACAAATAACTGATAGTGAATTCAGGGCCACCTAATGACGATGGATCACTCAAATTGCGTCCCGATTCAATACATCGTCCTCCAGCCGACTTGTCTCCACGGGTCTATTGCTGCCTCGGGCACCTTATCGCAGTTCTGCTGTGAGTCAAAGATTTTCGAATCGGACGAAAAATTGATAGTGTATTGTAACATTCAGGGCCACCTAATGACAATGGGTCACTCAAATTGCGTCCCGATTCAATACATCGTCCTCCAGCAGACTTGTCTCCATGGGTCTATTGCTGCCTCGGGCACCTTATGGCCGTTCTGCTGTGAGTGAAAGATATTCAAATCGGACGAAAAACTGATAGTGAATTGTAACATTCAGGGCCACCTAATGACGATGGATCACTCAAATTGCGTCCCTCCAGCTGACTTGTCTCCATGGGTCTATTGCTGCCTCGGGCACCTTATGGCCGTTCTGCTGTGAGTCAAAGATTTTCGGATCGGACGAATAACTGATAGTGAATTGTAACATTCAGTGCCACCTAATGACGTTGGATCACTCAAATTGCGTCCCGATTCAATACATCGTCCTCCAGCAGACTTGTCTTCACAGGTCTATTGCTGCCTCGGGCACCTTATGGCCGTTCTGCTGTGAGTCATAGATTTTCGAATAGGACGAAAAACTGATAGTAAATTGTAACATTCAGGGCCACCTAATGACGATGGATCACTCAAATTGCGTCCCGATTCAATACATCGTCCTCCAGCCGACTTGTCTCCACGGGTCTATTGCTGCCTCGGGCACCTTATGGCCGTTCTGCTGTGAGTCAAAGATTTTCGAATCGGACGAAAAACTGATAGTGAATTGTAACGTTCAGGGCCACCTAATGACGATGGATCACTCAAATTGCATCCCGATTCAATACATCGTCCTCCAGCCGACTTGTCTCCATGGGTCTATTGCTGCCTCGGGCACTTTATCGCAGTTCTGCTGTGAGTCAAAGATTTTCGAATCGGACGAAAAACTGATAGTGTATTGTAACATTCAGGGCCACCTAATGACGATGGGTCACTCAAATTGCGTCCCGATTCGATACATCGTCCTCCAGCAGACTTGTCTCCATGGGTCTATTGCTGCCTCGGGCACCTTATGGCCGTTCTGCTGTGAGTGAAAGATATTCAAATCGGACGAAAAACTGATAGTGAATTGTAACATTCAGGGCCACCTAATGACGATGGATCACTCAAATTGCGTCCCTCCAGCTGACTTGTCTCCATGGGTCTATTGCTGCCTCGGGCACCTTATGGCCGTTCTGCTGTGAGTCAAAGATTTTCGGATCGGACGAATAACTGATAGTGAATTGTAACATTCAGTGCCACCTAATGACGTTGGATCACTCAAATTGCGTCCCGATTTAATACATCGTCCTCCAGCCGACTTGTCTCCATGGGTCTATTGCTGCCTCGGGCAACTTATGGCCGTTCTGCTGTGACTCAAAGATTTTCGAATCGGACGAAAAACTGATAGTGAATTGTAACGTTCAGGCCTCGTAATGACGATGGAACACTCAAATTGCGTCCCGATTCAATACATCGTCCTCCAGCAGACTTGTCTCCATGGGTCTATTGCTGCCTCGGGCACCTTATGGCCGTTCTGCTGTGAGTCAAAGATTATCGAATCTGACGAAGAACAGATAGTGAATTGTAACATTCAGGGTCACCTAATGACGATGGATCACTCAAATTGCGTCCCGATTCAATGCATCGTCCTCCAGCCGACTTGTCTCCATGGGTCTATTGCTGCCTCGGACACCTTATGGCCGTTCTGCTGTGACTCAAAGATTTTCGAATCGGACGAAAAACTGATAGTGAATTGTAACGATGGAACACTGAAATTGCGTCAAGATTCAATACATCGTCCTCCAGCAGACTTGTCTCCAAGGGTCTATTGCTGTCTCGGGCACCTTATGGTCGTTCTCCCGTGAGTCTAGATTATCGAATGGGACGAAAAACTGATAGTTAATTGTAACATTCAGGGCCTCCTAATGACGATGGATCACTCAAATTGCGTAGCGATTCAATACATCGTCCTCCAGCAGACTTGTCTCCATTGGTCTATTGCTGCCTCAGGCACCTTATGGCTGCTCTCCTGTGAGTCAAAGATTTTCGGATCGGACGAAAATCTGACAGTGAATTGTAACATTCAGGGCCACCTAATGACGATGGATCATTCAAATTGCGTACCGATTCAATACATCGTCCTCCAGCCGACTTGTCTCCATGGGTCTATTGCAGCCTCGGGCACCTTATGGCCGTTCTGCTGTGAGTCAAAGTTTTTCGAATCTGACGAAAAACTGATAGTGAATTGTAACATTCAGGGCCACATAATGACGATGGATCACTCAAATTGCGTCCCGATTCAATACATCGTCCTCCAGCAGACTTGTCTCCACTGGTCTATTGCTGCCTCGGGCACCTTATGGTCGTTATCCCGTGAGTCTAGATTATCGAATGGGACGAAAAACTGACAGTTAATTGTAACATTCAGGGCATCCTAATGACGATGGAACACTCAAACTGCGTCCCGATTCAATACATCGTCCTCCAGCAGACTTGTCTCCATGGGTCTATTGCTGCCTCGGGCACCTTATGGCCGTTCTGCTGTGAGTGAAAGATTTTCGGATCGGACAAATAACTGATAGTGAATTCGGGGCCACCTAATGACGATGGATCACTCAAATTGCGTTCCGATTCAATACACCGTCCTCCAGCCGACTTGTCTCCACGGGTCTATTGCTGCCTCGGGCACCTTATCGCAGTTCTGCTGTGAGTCAAAGATTTTCGAATCGGACGAAAAACTGATAGTGTATTGTAACAGACAGGGCACCTAATGACGATGGGTCACTCAAATTGCGTCCCGATTCAATACATCGTCCTCCAGCAGACTTGTCTCCATGGGTCTATTGCTGCCTCGGGCACCTTATGGCCGTTCTGCTGTGAGTGAAAGATATTCAAATCGGACGAAAAACTGATAGTGAATTGTAACATTCAGGGCCAATTAATGACGATGGATCACTCAAATTGCGTCCCTCCAGCTGACTTGTCTCCATGGGTCTATTGCTGCCTCGGGCACCTTATGGCCGTTCTGCTGTGAGTCAAAGATTTTCGGATCGGACGAATAACTGATAGTGAATTGTAACATTCAGTGCCACCTAATGACGTTGGATCACTCAAATTGCGTCCCGATTCAATACATCGTCCTCCAGCCGACTTGTCTCCATGGGTCTATTGCTGCCTCGGGCAACTTATGGCTGTTCTGCTGTGACTCAAAGATTTTCGAATCGGACGAAAAACTGATAGTGAATTGTAACGTTCAGGCCTCCTAATGACGATGGAACACTCAAATTGCGTCCCGATTCAATACATCGTCCTCCAGCAGACTTGTCTCCATGGGTCTATTGCTGCCTCGGGCACCTTATGGCCGTTCTGCTGTGAGTCAAAGATTATCGAATCTGACGAAGAAGAGATAGTGAATTGTAACATTCAGGGTCACCAAATGACGATGGATCACTCAAATTGCGTCCCGATTCAATGCATCGTCCTCCAGCCGACATGTCTCCATGGTCTATTGCTGCCTCGGGCACCTTATGGCCGTTCTGCTGTGTCTCAAAGATTTTCGAATCGGACGAAAAACTGATAGTTAATTGTAACGATGGAACACTGAAATTGCGTCCCGATTCAATACATCGTCCTCCAGTAGACTTGTCTTCAGGGGTCTATTGCTGTCTCGGGCACCTTATGGTCGTTCTCCCGTGAGTCTAGATTATCGAATGGGACGAAAAACTGATAGTTAATTGTAACATTCAGGGCCTCCTAATGACGATGGATCACTCAAATTGCGTCCCGATTCAATACATCGTCCTCCAGCCGATTTGACTCCATGGGTCTATTGCTGCCTCGGGCACCATATGGCCGTTCTGCTGTGAGTCTAGATTATCGAATGGGACGAAAAACTGATAGTGAATTGTAACATTCAGGGCCACTTAATGACGATGGATCACTCAAATTGCGTACCGATTCAATACATCGTCCTCCAGCCGTCTTGTCTCCATGGGTCTATTGCTGCCTCGGGCACCTTATGGCCGTTCTGCTGTGAGTCAAAGATTTTCGAATCGGACGAAAAAGTGATAGTGAATTGTAACGTTCAGGGCCTCCTAATGACGATGGAACACTCAAATTGCGTCCCGATTCAATACAACGTCCTCCAGCAGACTCGTCTCCATGGGTCTATTGCTGCCTCGGGCACCTTATGGCCGTTCTGCTGTGAGTCAAAGATTTTCGAATCGGAGGAAAAACTGATAGTGAATTGTAACGATCAGGGTCACCTAATGACGATGGATCACTCAAATTGCGTACCGATTCAATACATCGTCCTCCAGCAGACTTGTCTCCGTGGGTCTATTGCTGCCTCGGGCACCTTATGGCCGTTCTGCTGTGGCTCAAAGATTTTCGAATCGGACGAAAAACTGATAGTGAATTGTAACGTTCAGGGCCTCCTAATGACGGTGGAACACTCAAATTGCGTCCCGATTCAATACCTCGTGCTCCAGCAGACTTGTCTCCATTGGTCTATTGCTGCCTCAGGCACCTTATGGCTGCTTTCCTGTGAGTCAAAGATTTTCGGATCGGACGAAAATCTGACAGTGAATTGTAACATTCAGGGCCACCTAATGACGATGGATCACTCAAATTGCGTACTGATTCAATACATCGTCCTCCAGCCGACTTGTCTCCATGGGTCTATTGCTGCCTCGGGCACCTTATGGCCGTTCTGCTGTGAGTCAAAGATTTTCGAATCTGACGAAAAACTGATAGTGAATTGTAACATTCAGGGCCACATAATGACGATGGATCACTCAAATTGCGTCCCGATTCAATACATCGTCCTCCAGCAGACTTGTCTCCATGGGTCTATTGCTGCCTCGGGCACCTTATGGCCGTTCTGCTGTGAGTAAAAGATTTTCGGATCGGACAAATAACTGATAGTGAATTCAGGGCCACCTAATGACGATGGATCACTCAAATTGCGTCCCGATTCAATACATCGTCCTCCAGCCGACTTGTCTCCATGGGTCTATTGCTGCCTCGGGCACCTTATGGCCGTTCTGCTGTGAGTCAAAGATTTTCGAATCGGACGAAAAATTGATAGTGTATTGTAACATTCAGGGCCACCTAATGACAATGGGTCACTCAAATTGCGTCCCGATTCAATACATCGTCCTCCAGCAGACTTGTCTCCATGGGTCTATTGCTGCCTCGGGCACCTTATGGCCGTTCTGCTGTGAGTGAAAGATATTCAAATCGGACGAAAAACTGATAGTGAATTGTAACATTCAGGGCCACCTAATGACGATGGATCACTCAAATTGCGTCCCTCCAGCTGACTTGTCTCCATGGGTCTATTGCTGCCTCGGGCACCTTATGGCCGTTCTGCTGTGAGTCAAAGATTTTCGGATCGGACGAATAACTGATAGTGAATTGTAACATTCAGTGCCACCTAATGACGTTGGATCACTCAAATTGCGTCCCGATTCAATACATCGTCCTCCAGCAGACTTGTCTTCACAGGTCTATTGCTGCCTCGGGCACCTTATGGCCGTTCTGCTGTGAGTCATAGATTTTCGAATAGGACGAAAAACTGATAGTAAATTGTAACATTCAGGGCCACCTAATGACGATGGATCACTCAAATTGCGTCCCGATTCAATACATCGTCCTCCAGCCGACTTGTCTCCACGGGTCTATTGCTGCCTCGGGCACCTTATGGCCGTTCTGCTGTGAGTCAAAGATTTTCGAATCGGACGAAAAACTGATAGTGAATTGTAACGTTCAGGGCCACCTAATGACGATGGATCACTCAAATTGCATCCCGATTCAATACATCGTCCTCCAGCCGACTTGTCTCCATGGGTCTATTGCTGCCTCGGGCACTTTATCGCAGTTCTGCTGTGAGTCAAAGATTTTCGAATCGGACGAAAAACTGATAGTGTATTGTAACATTCAGGGCCACCTAATGACGATGGGTCACTCAAATTGCGTCCCGATTCGATACATCGTCCTCCAGCAGACTTGTCTCCATGGGTCTATTGCTGCCTCGGGCACCTTATGGCCGTTCTGCTGTGAGTGAAAGATATTCAAATCGGACGAAAAACTGATAGTGAATTGTAACATTCAGGGCCACCTAATGACGATGGATCACTCAAATTGCGTCCCTCCAGCTGACTTGTCTCCATGGGTCTATTGCTGCCTCGGGCACCTTATGGCCGTTCTGCTGTGAGTCAAAGATTTTCGGATCGGACGAATAACTGATAGTGAATTGTAACATTCAGTGCCACCTAATGACGTTGGATCACTCAAATTGCGTCCCGATTTAATACATCGTCCTCCAGCCGACTTGTCTCCATGGGTCTATTGCTGCCTCGGGCAACTTATGGCCGTTCTGCTGTGACTCAAAGATTTTCGAATCGGACGATAAACTGATAGTGAATTGTAACGTTCAGGCCTCCTAATGACGATGGAACACTCAAATTGCGTCCCGATTCAATACATCGTCCTCCAGCAGACTTGTCTCCATGGGTCTATTGCTGCCTCGGGCACCTTATGGCCGTTCTGCTGTGAGTCAAAGATTTTCGAATCGGACGAAAAACTGATAGTGAATTGTAACGATCAGGGTCACCTAATGACGATGGATCACTCAAATTGCGTCCCGATTCAATACATCGTCCTCCAGCAGACTTGTCTCCAAGGGTCTATTGCTGTCTCGGGCACCTTATGGTCGTTCTCTCGTGAGTCTAGATTATCGAATGGGACGAAAATCTGATAGTTAATTGTAACATTCAGGGCCTCCTAATGACGATGGATCACTCAAATTGCGTCCCGATTCAATACATCGTCCTCCAGCCGATTTGACTCCATGGGTCTATTGCTGCCTCGGCACCATATGGCCGTTCTGCTGTGAGTCTAGATTATCGAATGGGACGAAAAACTGATAGTGAATTGTAACGATCAGGGTCACCTAATGACGATGGATCACTCAAATTGCGTCCCGATTCAATACATCGTCCTCCAGCAGACTTGTCTCCGTGGGTCTATTGCTGCCTCGGGAACCTTATGGCCGTTCTGCTGTGACTCAAAGATTTTCGATTCGGACGAAAAACTGATAGTGAATTGTAACGTTCAGGGCCTCCTAATGACGGTGGAACACTCAAATTGCGTCCCGATTCAATTCCTCGTGCTCCAGCAGACTTGTCTCCATTGGTCTATTGCTGCCTCAGGCACCTTATGGCTGCTCTCCTGTGAGTCAAAGATTTTCGGATCGGACGAAAATCTGACAGTGAATTGTAACATTCAGGGCCGCCTAATGACGATGGATCACTCAAATCGCGTACCGATTCAATACATCGTCCTCCAGCCGACTTGTCTCCATGGGTCTATTGCTGCCTCGGGCACCTTATGGCCGTTCTGCTGTGAGTGAAAGATTTTCGGATCGGACGAATAACTGATAGTGAATTCAGGGCCACCTAATGACGATGGATCACTCAAATTGCGTCCCGATTCAATACATCGTCCTCCAGCCAACTTGTCTCCACGGTTCTATAGCTGCATCGGGCACCTTATGGCCGTTCTGCTGTGAGTCAAAGATTTTCGAATCGGACGAAAAACTGATAGTGAATTGTAACGTTCAGGGCGACCTAATGACGATGGATCACTCAAATTGCGACCCGATTCAATACATCGTCCTCCAGCCGACTTGTCTCCATGGGTCTATTGCTTCCTCGGGCACCTTATCGCAGTTCTGCTGTGAGTCAAAGATTTTCGAATCGGACGAAAAACTGATAGTGTATTGTAACATTCAGGGCCACATAATGACTATGGATCACTCAAATTGCGTCCCGATTCAATACATCGTCCTCCAGCAGACTTGTCTCCATGGGTCTATTGCTGCCTCGGGCACCTTATGGCCGTTCTGTTGTGAGTGAAAGATATTCGAATCGGACGAAAAACTGAGAGTGAATTGTCCCGATTCAATACATCGTCCTCCAGCCGACTTGTCTCCATGGGTCTATTGCTGCCTCGGGCACCTTATGGCAGTTCTGCCGTGAGTCAAAGATTTTCGAATCGGACGAAAAACTGATAGTGAATTGTAACATACAGGGCCACCTAATGACGATGGATAACTCAAATTGCTTCCCTCCAGCTGACTTGTCTCCATGGGACTATTGCTGCCTCGGGCACCTTATGGCCGTTCTGCTGTGAGTCAAAGATTTTCGGATCGGACGAATAACTGATAGTGAATTGTAACATTCAGGGCCACCTAATGACGTTGGATCACTCAAATTGCGTCCCGATTCAATACATCGTCCTCCAGCCGACTTGTCACCATGGGTCTATTGCTGCCTCGGGCACCTTATGGCCGTTCTGCTGTGAGTCAAAGATTTTCGGATCGGACGAATAACTGATAGTGAATTGTAACATTCAGTGCCACCTAATGACGTTGGATCACTCAAATTGCGTCCCGATTCAATACATCGTCCTCCAGCCGACTTGTCTCCATGGCTCTATTGCTGCCTCGGGCAACTTATGGCCGTTCTGCTGTGACTCAAAGATTTTCGAATCGGACGAAAAACTGATAGTGAATTGTAACGTTCAGGCCTCCTAATGACGATGGAACACTCAAATTGCGTCCCGATTCAATACATCGTCCTCCAGCAGACTTGTCTCCAAGGGTCTATTGCTGTCTCGGGCACCTTATGGTCGTTCTCTCGTGAGTCTAGATTATCGAATGGGACGAAAATCTGATAGTTAATTGTAACATTCAGGGCCTCCTAATGACGATGGATCACTCAAATTGCGTCCCGATTCAATACATCGTCCTCCAGCCGATTTGTCTCCATGGGTCTATTGCTGCCTCGGGCACCATATGGCCGTTCTGCTGTGAGTCTAGATTATCGAATGGGACGAAAAACTGATAGTGAATTGTAACATTCAGGGCCACCTAATGACGATGGATCACTCAAATTGCGTACCGATTCAATACATCGTCCTCCAGCCGTCTTGTCTCCATGGGTCTATTGCTGCCTCGGGCACCTTATGGCCGTTCTGCTGTGAGTCAAAGATTTTCGAATCGGACGAAAAAATGATAGTGAATTGTAACGATCAGGGTCACCTAATGACGATGGATCACTCAAATTGCGTCCCGATTCAATACATCGTCCTCCAGCAGACATGTCTCCATTGGTCTATTGCTGCCTCAGGCACCTTATGGCTGCTCTCCTGTGAGTCAAAGATTTTCGGATCGGACGAAAATCTGACAGTGAATTGTAACATTCAGGGCCGCCTAATGACGATGGATCACTCAAATCGCGTACCGATTCAATACATCGTCCTCCAGCCGACTTGTCTCCATGGGTCTATTGCTGCCTCGGGCACCTTATGGCCGTTCTGCTGTGAGTGAAAGATTTTCGGATCGGACGAATAACTGATAGTGAATTCAGGGCCACCTAATGACGATGGATCACTCAAATTGCGTCCCGATTCAATACATCGTCCTCCAGCCGACTTGTCTCCACGGGTCTATTGCTGCCTCGGGCACCTTATGGCCGTTCTGCTGTGAGTCAAAGATTTTCGAATCGGACGAAAAACTGATAGTGAATTGTAACGTTCAGGGCGACCTAATGACGATGGATCACTCAAATTGCGTCCCGATTCAATACATCGTCCTCCAGCCGACTTGTCTCCATGGGTCTATTGCTTCCTCGGGCACCTTATCGCAGTTCTGCTGTGAGTCAAAGATTTTCGAATCGGACGAAAAACTGATAGTGTATTGTAACATTCAGGGCCACCTAATGACGATGGATCACTCAAATTGCGTCCCGATTCAATACATCGTCCTCCAGCAGACTTGTCTCCATGGGTCTATTGCTGCCTCGGGCACCTTATGGCCGTTCTGCTGTGAGTGAAAGATATTCGAATCGGACGAAAAACTGAGAGTGAATTGTCCCGATTCAATACATCGTCCTCCAGCCGACTTGTCTCCATGGGTCTATTGCTGCCTCGGGCACCTATGGCAGTTCTGCCGTGAGTCAAAGATTTTCGAATCGGACGAAAAACTGATAGTGAAATGTAACATACAGGGCCACCTAATGACGATGGATAACACAAATTGCTTCCCTCCAGCTGACTTGTCTCCATGGGACTATTGCTGCCTCGGGCACCTTATGGCCGTTCTGCTGTGAGTCAAAGATTGTTCGGATCGGACGAATAACTGATAGTGAATTGTAACATTCAGTGCCACCTAATGACGTTGGATCACTCAAATTGCGTCCCGATTCAATACATCGTCCTCCAGCCGACTTGTCTCCATGGGTCTATTGCTGCCTCGGGCAACTTATGGCCGTTCTGCTGTGACTCAAAGATTTTCGAATCGGACGAAAAACTGATAGTGAATTGTAACGTTCAGGCCTCCTAATGACGATGGAACACTCAAATTGCGTCCCGATTCAATACATCGTCCTCCAGCAGACTTGTCTCCATGGGTCTATTGCTGCCTCGGGCACCTTATGGCCGTTCTGCTGTGAGTCAAAGATTTTCGAATCGGACGAAAAACTGATAGTGAATTGTAACGATCAGGGTCACCTAATGACGATGGATCACTCAAATTGCGTCCCGATTCAATACATCGTCCTCCAGCAGACTTGTCTCCAAGGGTCTATTGCTGTCTCGGGCACCTTATGGTCGTTCTCTCGTGAGTCTAGATTATCGAATGGGACGAAAATCTGATAGTTAATTGTAACATTCAGGGCCTCCTAATGACGATGGATCACTCAAATTGCGTCCCGATTCAATACATCGTCCTCCAGCCGATTTGACTCCATGGGGCTATGGCTGCCTCGGGCACCATATGGCCGTTCTGCTGTGAGTCTAGATTATCGAATGGGACGAAAAACTGATAGTGAATTGTAACATTCAGGGCCACCTAATGACGATGGATCACTCAAATTGCGTACCGATTCAATACATCGTCCTCCAGCCGTCTTGTCTCCATGGGTCTATTGCTGCCTCGGGCACCTTATGGCCGTTCTGCTGTGAGTCAAAGATTTTCGAATCGGACGAAAAAGTGATAGTGAATTGTTACGTTCAGGGCCTCCTAATGACGATGGAACACACAAATTGCGTCCCGATACAATACAACGTCCTCCAGCAGACTCGTCTCCATGGGTCTATTGCTGCCTCGGGCACCTTATGGCCGTTCTGCCGTGAGTCAAAGATTTTCGAATCGGACGAAAAACTGATAGTGAATTGTAACGTTCAGGGCCTCCTAATGACGGTGGAACACTCAAATTGCGTCCCGATTCAATACCTCGTGCTCCAGCAGACTTGTCTCCATTGGTCTATTGCTGCCTCAGGCACCTTATGGCTGCTCTCCTGTGAGTCAAAGATTTTCGGATCGGACGAATATCTGACAGTGAATTGTAACATTCAGGGCCGCCTAATGACGATGGATCACTCAAATCGCGTACCGATTCAATACATCGTCCTCCAGCCGACTTGTCTCCATGGGTCTATTGCGGCCTCGGGCACCTTATGGCCGTTCTGCTGTGAGTGAAAGATTTTCGGATCCGACGAATAACTGATAGTGAATTCAGGGCCACCTAATGACGATGGATCACTCAAATTGCGTCCCGATTCAATACATCGTCCTCCAGCCGACTTGTCTCCACGGGTCTATTGCTGCTTCGGGCACCTTATGGCCGTTCTGCTGTGAGTCAAAGATTTTCGAATCGGACGAAAAAGTGATAGTGAATTGTTACGTTCAGGGCCTCCTAATGACGATGGAACACTCAAATTGCGTCCCGATACAATACAACGTCCTCCAGCAGACTCGTCTCCATGGGTCTATTGCTGCCTCGGGCACCTTATGGCCGTTCTGCCGTGAGTCAAAGATTTTCGAATCGGACGAAAAACTGATAGTGAATTGTAACGATCAGGGTCACCTAATGACGATGGATCACTCAAATTGCGTCCCGATTCAATACATCGTCCTCCAGCAGACTTGTCTCCGTGGGTCTATTGCTGCCTCGGGCACCTTATGGCCGTTCTGCTGTGACTCAAAGATTTTCGAATCGGACGAAAAACTGATAGTGAATTGTAACGTTCAGGGCCTCCTAATGACGGTGGAACACTCAAATTGCGTCCCGATTCAATACCTCGTGCTCCAGCAGACTTGTCTCCATTGGTCTATTGCTGCCTCAGGCACCTTATGGCTGCTCTCCTGTGAGTCAAAGATTTTCGGATCGGACGAAAATCTGACAGTGAATTGTAACATTCAGGGCCGCCTAATGACGACGGATCACTCAAATCGCGTACCGATTCAATACATCGTCCTCCAGCCGACTTGTCTCCATGGGTCTAATGCTGCCTCGGGCACCTTATGGCCGTTCTGCTGTGAGTGAAAGATTTTCGGATCGGACGAATAACTGATAGTGAATTCAGGGCCACCTAATGACGATGGATCACTCAAATTGCGTCCCGATTCAATACATCGTCCTCCAGCCGACTTGTCTCCACGGGTCTATTGCTGCCTCGGGCACCTTATGGCCGTTCTGCTGTGAGTCAAAGATTTTCGAATCGGACGAAAAACTGATAGTGAATTGTAACGTTCAGGGCGACCTAATGACGATGGATCACTCAAATTGCGTCCCGATTCAATACATCGTCCTCCAGCCGACTTGTCTCCATGGGTCTATTGCTTCCTCGGGCACCTTATCGCAGTTCTGCTGTGAGTCAAAGATTTTCGAATCGGACGAAAAACTGATAGTGTATTGTAACATTCAGGGCCACCTAATGACGATGGATCACTCAAATTGCGTCCCGATTCAATACATCGTCCTCCAGCAGACTTGTCTCCATGGGTCTATTGCTGCCTCGGGCACCTTATGGCCGTTCTGCTGTGAGTGAAAGATATTCGAATCGGACGAAAAACTGAGAGTGAATTGTCCCGATTCAATACATCGTCCTCCAGCCGACTTGTCTCCATGGGTCTATTGCTGCCTCGGGCACCTATGGCAGTTCTGCCGTGAGTCAAAGATTTTCGAATCGGACGAAAAACTGATAGTGAATTGTAACATACAGGGCCACCTAATGACGATGGATAACACAAATTGCTTCCCTCCAGCTGACTTGTCTCCATGGGACTATTGCTGCCTCGGGCACCTTATGGCCGTTCTGCTGTGAGTCAAAGATTTTCGGATCGGACGAATAACTGATAGTGAATTGTAACATTCAGTGCCACCTAATGACGTTGGATCACTCAAATTGCGTCCCGATTCAATACATCGTCCTCCAGCCGACTTGTCTCCATGGGTCTATTGCTGCCTCGGGCAACTTATGGCCGTTCTGCTGTGACTCAAAGATTTTCGAATCGGACGAAAAACTGATAGTGAATTGTAACGTTCAGGCCTCCTAATGACGATGGAACACTCAAATTGCGTCCTGATTCAATACATCGTCCTCCAGCAGACTTGTCTCCATGGGTCTATTGCTGCCTCGGGCACCTTATGGCCGTTCTGCTGTGAGTCAAAGATTTTCGAATCGGACGAAAAACTGATAGTGAATTGTAACGATCAGGGTCACCTAATGACGATGGATCACTCAAATTGCGTCCCGATTCAATACATCGTCCTCCAGCAGACTTGTCTCCAAGGGTCTATTGCTGTCTCGGGCACCTTATGGTCGTTCTCTCGTGAGTCTAGATTATCGAATGGGACGAAAATCTGATAGTTAATTGTAACATTTAGGGCCTCCTAATGACGATGGATCACTCAAATTGCGTACCGATTCAATACATCGTCCTCCAGCCGATTTGACTCCATGGGTCTATTGCTGCCTCGGGCACCTTATGGCCGTTCTGCTGTGAGTCAAAGATTTTCGAATCGGACGAAAAAGTGATAGTGAATTGTAACGTTCAGGGCCTCCTAATGACGGTGGAACACTCAAATTGCGTCCCGATTCAATACCTCGTGCTCCAGCAGACTTGTCTCCATTGGTCTATTGCTGCCTCAGGCACCTTATGGCTGCTCTCCTGTGAGTCAAAGATTTTCGGATCGGACGAATATCTGACAGTGAATTGTAACATTCAGGGCCGCCTAATGACGATGGATCACTCAAATCGCGTACCGATTCAATACATCGTCCTCCAGCCGACTTGTCTCCATGGGTCTATTGCTGCCTCGGGCACCTTATGGCCGTTCTGCTGTGAGTGAAAGATTTTCGGATCCGACGAATAACTGATAGTGAATTCAGGGCCACCTAATGACGATGGATCACTCAAATTGCGTCCCGATTCAATACATCGTCCTCCAGCCGACTTGTCTCCACGGGTCTATTGCTGCCTCGGGCACCTTATGGCCGTTCTGCTGTGAGTCAAAGATTTTCGAATCGGACGAAAAACTGATAGTGAATTGTAACGTTCAGGGCGACCTAATGACGATGGATCACTCAAATTGCGTCCCGAATCAATACATCGTCCTCCAGCCGACTTGTCTCCATGGGTCTATTGCTTCCTCGGGCACCTTATCGCAGTTCTGCTGTGAGTCAAAGATTTTCGAATCGGACGAAAAACTGATAGTGAATTGTAACGATGGAACACTGAAATTGCGTCCCGATTCAATACATCGTCCTCCAGCAGACTTGTCTCCATGGGTCTATTGCTGCCTCGGGCACCTTATGGCCGTTCTGCTGTGAGTGAAAGATATTCGAATCGGACGAAAAACTGAGAGTGAATTGTCCCGATTCAATACATCGTCCTCCAGCCGACTTGTCTCCATGGGTCTATTGCTGCATCGGGCGCCTTATGGCCGTTCTGCTGTGACTCAAAGATTTTCGAATCGGACGAAAAACTGATAGTGAATTGTAACGATGGAACACTGAAATTGCGTCCCGATTCAATACACCGTCCTCCAGCAGACTTGTCTCCATGGGTCTATTGCTGCCTCGGGCACCTTATGGTCGTTCTCCCGTGAGTCTAGATTATCGAATGGGACGAAAAACTGATAGTTAATTGTAACATTTAGGGCCTCCTAATGACGATGGATCACTCAAATTGCGTCCCGATTCAATACATCGTCCTCCAGCCGACTTGACTCCATGGGTCTATTGCTGCCTCGGGCACCATATGGCCTTACTGCTGTGAGTCTAGATTATCGAATGGGACGAAAAACTGATAGTGAATTGTAACGTTCAGGGCCACATAATGACGATGGATCACTCAAATTGCGTCCCGATTCAATACATCGTCCTCCAGCAGACTTGTCTCCATGGGTATATTGCTGCCATGGGGACCTTATGGCCGTTCTGCTGTGAGTCAAATATTTTCGAATCGGACGAAAAACCGATAGTGAATTGTGACTTTCAGGGGCACCTAATAACCATGAACCACACAAATTGCGTCCCGATTCAATACATCGTCCTCCAGCAGACTTGTCTCCATGGGTCTATTGCTGCCTTGGGCACCTTATGGCCGTTCTGCTGTGAATAAAAGATTTTCGAATCGGACGAAAAACTGATAGTGAATTGTAACATTCAGGGCCACCTAATGACGATGGAACACTCAAATTGCGTCCCGATTCAATACATCGTCCTCCAGCCGACTTGACTCCTTGGGTCTATTGCTGCCTTGTGCACCATATGGCCGTTCTGCTGTGAGTCTAGATTATCGAATGGGACAAAAAACTGATAGTGAATTGTAACGTTCAGGGCCTCCTAATGACGATGGATCACTCAAATTGCGTCCCGATTCAATACATCGTCCTCCAGCAGACTTGTCTCCATGGGTCCATTGCTGCCTTTGGCACCTTATGGCCGTTCTGCTGTGAGTCAAAGATTTTCGAAACGGACGAAAAACTGATAGTGAATTGTAACTTTCAGAGCCACCTAATGACGATGAATCACTCAAATTGTGTCCCGATTCAATACATCGTCCTCCAGCAGACTTGTCTCCATGGGTCTATTGCTGCCTCGGGCACCTTGTGGCCGTTCTGCTGTGAGTCAAAGATTTTCGAATCGGACGAAAAACTGATAGTGAATTGTAACGTTCAGGGCCTCCTAATGACGATGGAACACTCAAATTGCGTCCCGATTCAATACCTCGTGCTCCAGCAGACTTGTCTCCATGGGTCTATTGCTGCCTCGGGCACCTTATGGCCGTTCTGCTGTGACTCAAAGATTTTCGAATCGGACGAAAAACTGATAGTGAATTGTAACATTCAGGGCCACCTTATGACGATGGATCACTCAAATTGCGTCCCGATTCAATACATCGTCCTCCAGCAGACTTGTCTCCATGGGTCTATTGCTGCCTCGCGCACCTTATGGCCGTTCTGCTGTGAGTCAAAGATTTTCGAATCGGACGAAAAACTGATAGTGAATTGTAACATTTAGGGCCACCTAATGACGATGGATCACTCAAATTGCGTCCCGATTCAATACATCGTCCTCCAGCCGACTTGTCTCCATGGGTCTATTGCTGCCTCGGGCACCTTAAGGCCGTTCTGCTGTGAGTCAAAGATTTTCGAATCGGACGATTAACTGATAGTGAATTGTAACGTTCAGGGCCTCCTAATGACGATGGAACACTCAAATTGCGTCCCGATTCAATACCTCGTGCTCCAGCAGACTTGTCTCCATGGGTCTATTGCTGCCTCGGGCACCTTATCGCATTTCTGCTGTGAGTCAAAGATTTTCGAATCGGACGAAAAACTGATAGTGTATTGTAACATTCAGGGCCACCTAATGACTATGGATCACTCAAATTGCGTCCCGATTCAATACATCGTCCTCCAGCAGACTTGTCTCCATGGGTCTATTGCTGCCTCGGGCACCTTATGGCCTTTCTGTTGTGAGTGAAAGATATTCGAATCGGACGAAAAACTGAGAGTGAATTGTCCCGATTCAATACATCGTCCTCCAGCCGACTTGTCTCCATGGGTCTATTGCTGCCTCGGGCACCTTATGGCAGTTCTGCCGTGAGTCAAAGATTTTCGAATCGGACGAAAAACTGATAGTGAATTGTAACATACAGGGCCACCTAATGACGATGGATAACTCAAATTGCTTCCCTCCAGCTGACTTGTCTCCATGGGACTATTGCTGCCTCGGGCACCTTATGGCCGTTCTGCTGTGAGACAAAGATTTTCGGATCGGACGAATAACTGATAGTGAATCGTAACATTCAGGGCCACCTAATGACGTTGGATCACTCAAATTGCGTCCCGATTCAATACATCGTCCTCCAGCCGACTTGTCACCATGGGTCTATTGCTGCCTCGGGCACCTTATGGCCGTTCTGCTGTGAGTCAAAGATTTTCGGATCGGACGAATAACTGATTGTGAATTGTAACATTCAGGGCCACCTAATGACGATGGATCACTCAAATTGCGTCCCGATTCAATACATCGTCCTCCAGCCGACTTGTCTCCATGGGTCTATTGCTGCCTCGGGCACCTTATGGCCGTTCTGCTGTGACTCAAAGATTTTCGAATCGGACGAAAAACTGATAGTGAATTGTAACGATGGAACACTGAAATTGCGTCCCGATTCAATACACCGTCCTCCAGCAGACTTGTCTCCATGGGTCTATTGCTGTCTCGGGCACCTCATGGTCGTTCTCCCGTGAGTCTAGATTATCGAATGGGACGAAAAACTGATAGTTAATTGTAACATTCAGGGCCTCCTAATGACGATGGATCACTCATATTGCGTCCCGATTCAATACATCGTCCTCCAGCCGACTTGACTCCATGGGTCTATTGCTGCCTCGGGCACCATATGGCCTTACTGCTGTGAGTCTAGATTATCGAATGGGACGAAAAACTGATAGTGAATTGTAACGTTCAGGGCCACATAATGACGATGGATCACTCAAATTGCGTCCCGATTCAATACATCGTCCTCCAGCAGACTTGTCTCCATGGGTATATTGCTGCCATGGGGACCTTATGGCCATTCTGCTGTGAGTCAAAGATTTTCGAATCGGACGAAAAACCGATAGTGAATTGTGACTTTCAGGGGCACCTAATAACCATGAACCACACAAATTGCGTCCCGATTCAATACATCGTCCTCCAGCAGACTTGTCTCCATGGGTCTATTGCTGCCTTGGGCACCTTATGGCCGTTCTGCTGTGAATAAAAGATTTTCGAATCGGACGAAAAACTGATAGTGAATTGTAACATTCAGGGCCACCTAATGACGATGGAACACTCAAATTGCGTCCCGATTCAATACATCGTCCTCCAGCCGACTTGACTCCTTGGGTCTATTGCTGCCTTGTGCACCATATGGCCGTTCTGCTGTGAGTCTAGATTATCGAATGGGACAAAAAACTGATAGTGAATTGTAACGTTCAGGGCCTCCTAATGACGATGGATCACTCAAATTGCGTCCCGATTCAATACATCGTCCTCCAGCAGACTTGTCTCCATGGGTCCATTGCTGCCTTTGGCACCTTATGGCCGTTCTGCTGTGAGTCAAAGATTTTCGAAACGGACGAAAAACTGATAGTGAATTGTAACTTTCAGAGCCACCTAATGACGATGAATCACTCAAATTGTGTCCCGATTCAATACATCGTCCTCCAGCAGACTTGTCTCCATGGGTCTATTGCTGCCTCGGGCACCTTGTGGCCGTTCTGCTGTGAGTCAAAGATTTTCGAATCGGACGAAAAACTGATAGTGAATTGTAACGTTCAGGGCCTCCTAATGACGATGGAACACTCAAATTGCGTCCCGATTCAATACCTCGTGCTCCAGCAGACTTGTCTTCATGGGTCTATTGCTGCCTCGGGCACCTTATGGCCGTTCTGCTGTGCCTCTAAGATTTTCGAATCGGACGAAAAACTGATAGTGAATTGTAACATTCAGGGCCACCTTATGACGATGGATCACTCAAATTGCGTCTCGATTCAATACATCGTCCTCCAGCAGACTTGTCTCCATGGGTCTATTGCTGCCTCGCGCACCTTATGGCCGTTCTGCTGTGAGTCAAAGATTTTCGAATCGGACGAAAAACTGATAGTGAATTGTAACATTTAGGGCCACCTAATGACGATGGATCACTCAAATTGCGTCCCGATTCAATACATCGTCCTCCAGCCGACTTGTCTCCATGGGTCTATTGCTGCCTCGGGCACCTTAAGGCCGTTCTGCTGTGAGTCAAAGATTTTCGAATCGGACGATTAACTGATAGTGAATTGTAACGTTCAGGGCCTCCTAATGACGATGGAACACTCAAATTGCGTCCCGATTCAATACCTCGTGCTCCAGCAGACTTGTCTCCATGGGTCTATTGCTGCCTCGGGCACCTTATCGCAGTTCTGCTGTGAGTCAAAGATTTTCGAATCGGACGAAAAACTGATAGTGTATTGTAACATTCAGGGCCACCTAATGACTATGGATCACTCAAATTGCGTCCCGATTCAATACATCGTCCTCCAGCAGTCTTGTCTCCATGGGTCTATTGCTGCCTCGGGCTCCTTATGGCCGTTCTGTTGTGAGTGAAAGATATTCGAATCGGACGAAAAACTGAGAGTGAATTGTCCCGATTCAATACATCGTCCTCCAGCCGACTTGTCTCCATGGGTCTATTGCTGCCTCGGGCACCTTATGGCAGTTCTGCCGTGAGTCAAAGATTTTCGAATCGGACGAAAAACTGATAGTGAATTGTAACATACAGGGCCACCTAATGACGATGGATAACTCAAATTGCTTCCCTCCAGCTGACTTGTCTCCATGGGACTATTGCTGCCTCGGGCACCTTATGGCCGTTCTGCTGTGAGTCAAAGATTTTCGGATCGGACGAATAACTGATAGTGAATTGTAACATTCAGGGCCACCTAATGACGTTGGATCACTCAAATTGCGTCCCGATTCAATACATCGTCCTCCAGCCGACTTGTCACCATGGGTCTATTGCTGCCTCGGGCACCATATGGCCGTTCTGCTGTGAGTCTAGATTATCGAATGGGACGAAAAACTGATAGTGAATTGTAACATTCAGGGCCACCTAATGACTATGGATCACTCAAATTGCGTCCCGATTCAATACATCGTCCTCCAGCAGACTTGTCTCCATGGGTCTATTGCTGCCTCGGGCACCTTATGGCCGTTCTGTTGTGAGTGAAAGATATTCGAATCGGACGAAAAACTGAGAGTGAATTGTCCCGATTCAATACATCGTCCTCCAGCCGACTTGTCTCCATGGGTCTATTGCTGCCTCGGGCACCTTATGGCAGTTCTGCCGTGAGTCAAAGATTTTCGAATCGGACGAAAAACTGATAGTGAATTGTAACATACAGGGCCACCTAATGACGATGGATAACTCAAATTGCTTCCCTCCAGCTGACTTGTCTCCATGGGACTATTGCTGCCTCGGGCACCTTATGGCCGTTCTGCTGTGAGTCAAAGATTTTCGGATCGGACGAATAACTGATAGTGAATTGTAACATTCAGGGCCACCTAATGACGTTGGATCACTCAAATTGCGTCCCGATTCAATACATCGTCCTCCAGCAGACTTGTCTCCAAGGGTCTATTGCTGTCTCGGGCACCTTATGGTCGTTCTCTCGTGAGTCTAGATTATCGAATGGGACGAAAATCTGATAGTTAATTGTAACATTCAGGGCCTCCTAATGACGATGGATCACTCAAATTGCGTACCGATTCAATACATCGTCCTCCAGCCGATTTGTCTCCATGGGTCTATTGCTGCCTCGGGCACCATCTGGCCGTTCTGCTGTGAGTCTAGATTATCGAATGGGACGAAAAACTGATAGTGAATTGTAACATTCAGGGCCACCTAATGACGATGGATCACTCAAATTGCGTACCGATTCAATACATCGTCCTCCAGCCGTCTTGTCTCCATGGGTCTATTGCTGCCTCGGGCACCTTATGGCCGTTCTGCTGTGAGTCAAAGATTTTCGAATCGGACGAAAAAGTGATAGTGAATTGTTACGCTCAGGGCCTCCTAATGACGATGGAACACTCAAATTGCGTCCCGATACAATACAACGTCCTCCAGCAGACTCGTCTCCATGGGTCTATTGCTGCCTCGGGCACCTTATGGCCGTTCTGCCGTGAGTCAAAGATTTTCGAATCGGACGAAAAACTGATAGTGAATTGTAACGATCAGGGTCACCTAATGACGATGGATCACTCAAATTGCGTCCCGATTCAATACATCGTCCTCCAGCAGACTTGTCTCCGTGGGTCTATTGCTGCCTCGGGCACCTTATGGCCGTTCTGCTGTGACTCAAAGATTTTCGAATCGGACGAAAAACTGATAGTGAATTGTAACGTTCAGGGCCTCCTAATGACGGTGGAACACTCAAATTGCGTCCCGATTCAATACCTCGTGCTCCAGCAGACTTGTCTCCATTGGTCTATTGCTGCCTCAGGCACCTTATGGCTGCTCTCCTGTGAGTCAAAGATTTTCGGATCGGACGAAAATCTGACAGTGAATTGTAACATTCAGGGCCGCCTAATGACGATGGATCACTCAAATCGCGTACCGATTCAATATATCGTCCTCCAGCCGACTTGTCTCCATGGGTGTATTGCTGCCTCGGGCGCCTTATGGCCGTTCTGCTGTGAGTGAAAGATTTTCGGATCGGACGAATAACTGATAGTGAATTCAGGGCCACCTAATGACGATGGATCACTCAAATTGCGTCCCGATTCAATACATTGTCCTCCAGCCGACTTGTCTCCACGGGTCTATTGCTGCCTCGGGCAACTTATGGCCGTTCTGCTGTGAGTCAAAGATTTTCGAATCGGACGAAAAACTGATAGTGAATTGTAACGTTCAGGGCGACCTAATGACGATGGATCACTCAAATTGCGTCCCGATTCAATACATCGTCCTCCAGCCGACTTGTCTCCATGGGTCTATTGCTTCCTCGGGCACCTTATCGCAGTTCTGCTGTGAGTCAAAGATTTTCGAATCGGACGAAAAACTGATAGTGTATTGTAACATTCAGGGCCACCTAATGACGATGGATCACTCAAATTGCGTCCCGATTCAATACATCGTCCTCCAGCAGACTTGTCTCCATGGGTCTATTGCTGCCTCGGGCACCTTATGGCCGTTCTGCTGTGAGTGAAAGATATTCGAATCGGACGAAAAACTGAGAGTGAATTGTCCCGATTCAATACATCGTCCTCCAGCCGACTTGTCTCCATGGGTCTATTGCTGCCTCGGGCTCCTATGGCAGTTCTGCCGTGAGTCAAAGATTTTCGAATCGGACGAAAAACTGATAGTGAATTGTAACATACAGGGCCACCTAATGACGATGGATAACACAAATTGCTTCCCTCCAGCTGACTTGTCTCCATGGGACTATTGCTGCCTCGGGCACCTTATGGCCGTTCTGCTGTGAGTCAAAGATTTTCGGATCGGACGAATAACTGATAGTGAATTGTAACATTCAGTGCCACCTAATGACGTTGGATCACTCAAATTGCGTCCCGATTCAATACATCGTCCTCCAGCCGACTTGTCTCCATGGGTCTATTGCTGCCTCGGGCAACTTATGGCCGTTCTGCTGTGACTCAAAGATTTTCGAATCGGACGAAAAACTGATAGTGAATTGTAACGTTCAGGCCTCCTAATGACGATGGAACACTCAAATTGCGTCCCGATTCAATACATCGTCCTCCAGCAGACTTGTCTCCATGGGTCTATTGCTGCCTCGGGCACCTTATGGCCGTTCTGCTGTGAGTCAAAGATTTTCGAATCGGACGAAAAACTGATAGTGAATTGTAACGATCAGGCCTCCTAATGACGATGGAACACTCAAATTGCGTCCCGATTCAATACATCGTCCTCCAGCAGACTTGTCTCCAAGGGTCTATTGCTGTCTCGGGCACCATATGGTCGTTCTCTCGTGAGTCTAGATTATCGAATGGGAGGAAAACTGATAGTTAATTGTAACATTCAGGGCCTCCTAATGACGATGGATCACTCAAATTGCGTCCCGATTCAATACATCGTCCTCCAGCCGATTTGACTCCATGGGTCTATGGCTGCCTCGGGCACCATATGGCCGTTCTGCTGTGAGTCTAGATTATCGAATGGGACGAAAAACTGATAGTGTATTGTAACATTCAGGGCCAGCTAATGACGATGGATCACTCAAATTGCGTCCCGATTCAATACATCGTCCTCCAGCAGACTTGTCTCCATGGGTCTATTGCTGCCTCGGGCACCTTATGGCCGTTCTGCTGTGAGTGAAAGATATTCGAATCGGACGAAAAACTGAGAGTGAATTGTCCCGATTCAATACATCGTCCTCCAGCCGACTTGTCTCCATGGGTCTATTGCTGCATCGGGCGCCTTATGGCCGTTCTGCTGTGACTCAAAGATTTTCGAATCGGACGAAAAACTGATAGTGAATTTTAACGTTCAGGCCTCCTAATGACGATGGAACACTCAAATTGCGTCTCGATTCAATACATCGTCCTCCAGCAGACTTGTCTCCATGGGTCTATTGCTGCCTCGGGCACCTTATGGCCGTTCTGCTGTGAGTCAAAGATTTTCGAATCTGACGAAAAACTGATTGTGAATTGTAACATTCAGGGCCACCTAATGACGATGGATCACTCAAATTGCGTCCCGATTCAATACATCGTCCTCCAGCCGACTTGTCTCCATGGGTCTATTGCTGCCTCGGGCACCTTATGGCCGTTCTGCTGTGACTCAAAGATTTTCGAATCGGACGAAAAACTGATAGTGAATTGTAACGATGGAACACTGAAATTGCGTCCCGATTCAATACACCGTCCTCCAGCAGACTTGTCTCCATGGGTCTATTGCTGTCTCGGGCACCTTATGGTCGTTCTCCCGTGAGTCTAGATTATCGAATGGGACGAAAAACTGATAGTTAATTGTAACATTCAGGGCCTCCTAATGACGATGGATCACTCAAATTGCGTCCCGATTCAATACATCGTCCTCCAGCCGACTTGACTCCATGGGTCTATTGCTGCCTCGGGCACCATATGGCCTTACTGCTGTGAGTCTAGATTATCGAATGGGACGAAAAACTGATAGTGAATTGTAACGTTCAGGGCCACATAATGACGATGGATCACTCAAATTGCGTCCCGATTCAATACATCGTCCTCCAGCAGACTTGTCTCCATGGGTATATTGCTGCCATGGGGACCTTATGGCCGTTCTGCTGTGAGTCAAAGATTTTCGAATCGGACGAAAAACCGATAGTGAATTGTGACTTTCAGGGGCACCTAATAACCATGAACCACACAAATTGCGTCCCGATTCAATACATCGTCCTCCAGCAGACTTGTCTCCATTGGTCTATTGCTGCCTTGGGCACCTTATGGCCGTTCTGCTGTGAATAAAAGATTTTCGAATCGGACGAAAAACTGATAGTGAATTGTAACATTCAGGGCCACCTAATGACGATGGAACACTCAAATTGCGTCCCGATTCAATACATCGTCCTCCAGCCGACTTGACTCCTTGGGTCTATTGCTGCCTTGTGCACCATATGGCCGTTCTGCTGTGAGTCTAGATTATCGAATGGGACAAAAAACTGATAGTGAATTGTAACGTTCAGGGCCTCCTAATGACGATGGATCACTCAAATTGCGTCCCGATTCAATACATCGTCCTCCAGCAGACTTGTCTCCATGGGTCCATTGCTGCCTTTGGCACCTTATGGCCGTTCTGCTGTGAGTCAAAGATTTTCGAAACGGACGAAAAACTGATAGTGAATTGTAACTTTCAGAGCCACCTAATGACGATGAATCACTCAAATCGTGTCCCGATTCAATACATCGTCCTCCAGCAGACTTGTCTCCATGGGTCTATTGCTGCCTCGGGCACCTTGTGGCCGTTCTGCTGTGAGTCAAAGATTTTCGAATCGGACGAAAAACTGATAGTGAATTGTAACGTTCAGGGCCTCCTAATGACGATGGAACACTCAAATTGCGTCCCGATTCAATACCTCGTGCTCCAGCAGACTTGTCTCCATGGGTCTATTGCTGCCTCGGGCACCTTATGGCCGTTCTGCTGTGACTCAAAGATTTTCGAATCGGACGAAAAACTGATAGTGAATTGTAACATTCAGGGCCACCTTATGACGATGGATCACTCAAATTGCGTCCCGATTCAATACATCGTCCTCCAGCAGACTTGTCTCCATGGGTCTATTGCTGCCTCGCGCACCTTATGGCCGTTCTGCTGTGAGTCAAAGATTTTCGAATCGGACGAAAAACTGATAGTGAATTGTAACATTTAGGGCCACCTAATGACGATGGATCACTCAAATTGCGTCCCGATTCAATACATCGTCCTCCAGCCGACTTGTCTCCATGGGTCTATTGCTGCCTCGGGCACCTTAAGGCCGTTCTGCTGTGAGTCAAAGATTTTCGAATCGGACGAATAACTGATAGTGAATTGTAACGTTCAGGGCCTCCTAATGACGATGGAACACTCAAATTGCGTCCCGATTCAATACCTCGTGCTCCAGCAGACTTGTCTCCATGGGTCTATTGCTGCCTCGGGCACCTTATGGCCGATCTGCTGTGAGTCAAAGATTTTCGAATCGGACGAAAAACTGATAGCGAATTGTAACATTCAGGGCCACCTTATGACGATGGATCACTCAAATTGCGTCCCGATTCAATACATCGTCCTCCAGCAGACTTGTCTCCATGGGTCTATTGCTGCCTCGGGCACCTTATGGCCGTTCTGCTGTGACTCAAAGATTTTCGAATCGGACGAAAAACTGATAGTGAATTGTAACGATGGAACACTGAAATTGCGTCCCGATTCAATACATCGTCCTCCAGCAGGCTTGTCTCCATGGGTCTATTGCTGTCTCGGGCACCTTATGGTCGTTCTCCCGTGAGTCTAGATTATCGAATGGGACGAAAAACTGATAGTTAATTGTAACATTCAGGGCCTCCTAATGACGATGGATCACTCAAATTGCGTCCCGATTCAATACATCGTCCTCCAGCCGACTTGACTCCATGGGTCTATTGCTGCCTCGGGCACCATATGGCCTTACTGCTGTGAGTCTAGATTATCGAATGGGACGAAAAACTGATAGTGAATTGTAACGTTCAGGGCCACATAATGACGATGGATCACTCAAATTGCGTCCCGATTCAATACATCGTCCTCCAGCAGACTAGTCTCCATGGGTCTATTGCTGCCTTGGGCACCTTATGGCCGTTCTGCTGTGAGTCAAAGATTTTCGAATCGGACGAAAAACCGATAGTGAATTGTGACTTTCAGGGGAACCTAATAACCATGAACCACACAAATTGCGTCCCGATTCAATACATCGTCCTCCAGCAGACTTGTCTCCATGGGTCTATTGCTGCCTTGGGCACCTTATGGCCGTTCTGCTGTGAGTCAAAGATTTTCGAATCGGACGAAAAACTGATAGTGAATTGTAACGATCAGTGTCACCTAATGACGATGGATCACTCAAATTGCTTCCCGATTCAATACATCGTCCTCCAGCAGACTTGTCTCCAAGGGTCTATTGCTGTCTCGGGCACCTTATGGTCGTTCTCTCGTGAGTCTAGATTATCGAATGGGACGAAAATCTGATAGTTAATTGTAACATTCAGGGCCTCCTAATGACGATGGATCACTCAAATTGCGTCCCGATTCAATACATCGTCCTCCAGCCGATTTGACTCCATGGGTCTATTGCTGCCTCGGGCACCATATGGCCGTTCTGCTGTGAGTCTAGATTATCGAATGGGACGAAAAACTGATAGTGAATTGTAACATTCAGGGCCACCTAATGACGATGGATCACTCAAATTGCGTACCGATTCAATACATCGTCCTCCAGCCGTCTTGTCTCCATGGGTCTATTGCTGCCTCGGGCACCTTATGGCCGTTCTGCTGTGAGTCAAAGATTTTCGAATCGGACGAAAAAGTGATAGTGAATTGTTACGTTCAGGGCCTCATAATGACGATGGAACACTCAAATTGCGTCCCGATACAATACAACGTCCTCCAGCAGACTCGTCTCCATGGGTCTATTGCTGCCTCGGGCACCTTATGGCCGTTCTGCCGTGAGTCAAAGATTTTCGAATCGGACGAAAAACTGATAGTGAATTGTAACGATCAGGGTCACCTAATGACGATGGATCACTCAAATTGCGTCCCGATTCAATACATCGTCCTCCAGCAGACTTGTCTCCGTGGGTCTATTGCTGCCTCGGGCACCTTATGGCCGTTCTGCTGTCACTCAAAGATTTTCGAATCGGACGAAAAACTGATAGTGAATTGAAACGTTCAGGGCCTCCTAATGACGGTGGAACACTCAAATTGCGTCCCGATTCAATACCTCGTGCTCCAGCAGACTTGTCTCCATTGGTCTATTGCTGCCTCAGGCACCTTATGGCTGCTCTCCTGTGAGTCAAAGATTTTCGGATCGGACGAAAATCTGACAGTGAATCGTAACATTCAGGGCCGCCTAATGACGATGGATCACTCAAATCGCGTACCGATTCAATACATCGTCCTCCAGCCGACTTGTCTCCATGGGTCTATTGCTGCCTCGGGCACCTTATGGCCGTTCTGCTGTGAGTGAAAGATTTTCGGATCGGACGAATAACTGATAGTGAATTCAGGGCCACCTAATGACGATGGATCACTCAAATTGCGTCCCGATTCAATACATCGTCCTCCAGCCGACTTGTCTCCACGGGTCTATTGCTGCCTCGGGCACCTTATGGCCGTTCTGCTGTGAGTCAAAGATTTTCGAATCGGACGAAAAACTGATAGTGAATTGTAACGTTCAGGGCGACCTAATGACGATGGATCACTCAAATTGCGTCCCGATTCAATACATCGTCCTCCAGCCGACTTGTCTCCATGGGTCTATTGCTTCCTCGGGCACCTTATCGCAGTTCTGCTGTGAGTCAAAGATTTTCGGATCGGACGAATAACTGATAGTGAATTGTAACATACAGGGCCACCTAATGACGTTGGATCACTCAAATTGCTTCCCTCCAGCTGACTTGTCTCCATTGGACTATTGCTGCCTCGGGCACCTTATGGCCGTTCTGCTGTGAGTCAAAGATTTTCGGATCGGACGAATAACTGATAGTGAATTGTAACATTCAGGGCCACCTAATGACGTTGGATCACTCAAATTGCGTCCCGATTCAATACATCGTCCTCCAGCCGACTTGTCACCATGGGTCTATTGCTGCATCGGGCACCTTATGGCCGTTCTCCTGTGACTCAAAGATTTTCGAATCGGACGAAAAACTGATAGTGAATTTTAACGTTCAGGCCTCCTAATGACGATGGAACACTCAAATTGCGTCTCGATTCAATACATCGTCCTCCAGCAGACTTGTCTCCATGGGTCTATTGCTGCCTCGGGCACCTTATGGCCGTTCTGCTGTGAGTCAAAGATTTTCGAATCTGACGAAAAACTGATTGTGAATTGTAACATTCAGGGCCACCTAATGACGATGGATCACTCAAATTGCGTCCCGATTCAATACATCGTCCTCCAGCCGACTTGTCTCCATGGGTCTATTGCTGCCTCGGGCACCTTATGGCCGTACTGCTGTGACTCAAAGATTTTCGAATCGGACGAAAAACTGATAGTGAATTGTAACGATGGAACACTGAAATTGCGTCCCGATTCAATACACCGTCCTCCAGCAGACTTGTCTCCATGGGTCTATTGCTGTCTTGGGCACCTTATGGTCGTTCTCCCGTGAGTCTAGATTATCGAATGGGACGAAAAACTGATAGTTAATTGTAACATTCAGGGCCTCCTAATGACGATGGATCACTCAAATTGCGTCCCGATTCAATACATCGTCCTCCAGCCGACTTGACTCCATGGGTCTATTGCTGCCTCGGGCACCATATGGCCTTACTGCTGTGAGTCTAGATTATCGAATGGGACGAAAAACTGATAGTGAATTGTAACTTTCAGGGCCACATAATGACGATGGATCACTCAAATTGCGTCCCGATTCAATACATCGTCCTCCAGCAGACTTGTCTCCATGTTTCTATTGCTGCCTCGGGCACCTTATGGCCGTTCTGCTGTGAGTGAAAGATATTCGAATCGGACGAAAAACTGAGAGTGAATTGTCCCGATTCAATACATCGTCCTCCAGCCGACTTGTCTCCATGGGTCTATTGCTACCTTGGGCACCTTATGGCAGTTCTGCCGTGAGTTAAAGATTTTCGAATCGGACGAAAAACTGATAGTGAATTGTAACATACAGGGCCACCTAATGACGATGGATAACTCAAATTGCTTCCCTCCAGCTGACTTGTCTCCATGGGACTATTGCTGCCTCGGGCACCTTAATGCCGTTCTGCTGTGAGTCAAAGATATTCGGATCGGACGAATAACTGATAGTGAATTGTAACATTCAGGGCCACCTAATGACGTTGGATCACTCAAATTGCGTCCCGATTCAATACATCGTCCTGCAGCCGACTTGTCACCATGGGTCTATTGCTGCCTCGGGCACCTTATGGCCGTTCTGCTGTGAGTCAAAGATTTTCGAATCGGACGAAAAACTGATAGTGAATTGTAACGTTCAGGGCCACCTAATGACGATGGATCACTCAAACTGGATCCCGATTCAATACATCGTCCTCCAGCAGACTTGTCTCCATGGGTCTATTGCTGCATCGGGCACCTTATGGCCGTTCTGCTGTGACTCAAAGATTTTCGAATCGGACGAAAAACTGATAGTGAATTATAACGTTCAGGCCTCCTAATGACGATGGAACACTCAAATTGCGTCTCGATTCAATACATCGTCCTCCAGCAGACTTGTCTCCATGGGTCTATTGCTGCCTCGGGCACCTTATGGCCGTTCTGCTGTGAGTCAAAGATTTTCGAATCTGACGAAAAACTGATTGTGAATTGTAACATTCAGGGCCACCTAATGACGATGGATCACTCAAATTGCGTCCCGATTCAATACATCGTCCTCCAGCCGACTTGTCTCCATGGGTCTATTGCTGCCTCGGGCACCTTATGGCCGTACTGCTGTGACTCAAAGATTTTCGAATCGGACGAAAAACTGATAGTGAATTGTAACGATGGAACACTGAAATTGCGTCCCGATTCAATACACCGTCCTCCAGCAGACTTGTCTCCATGGGTCTATTGCTGTCTCGGGCACCTTATGGTCGTTCTCCCGTGAGTCTAGATTATCGAATGGGACGAAAAACTGATAGTTAATTGTAACATTCAGGGCCTCCTAATGACGATGGATCACTCAAATTGCGTCCCGATTCAATACATCGTCCTCCAGCCGACTTGACTCCATGGGTCTATTGCTGCCTCGGGCAACATATGGCCTTACTGCTGTGAGTCTAGATTATCGAATGGGACGAAAAACTGATAGTGAATTGTAACGTTCAGGGCCACATAATGACGATGGATCACTCAAATTGCGTCCCGATTCAATACATCGTCCTCCAGCAGACTTGTCTCCATGGGTCTATTGCTGCCTTGGGGACCTTATGGCCGTTCTGCTGTGAGTCAAAGATTTTCGAATCGGACGAAAAACCGATAGTGAATTGTGACTTTCAGGGGCACCTAATAACCATGAACCACATAAATTGCGTCCCGATTCAATACATCGTCCTCCAGCAGACTTGTCTCCATGGGTCTATTGCTGCCTTGGGCACCTTATGGCCGTTCTGCTGTGATTCAAAGATTTTCGAATCGGACGAAAAACTGATAGTGAATTGTAACATTCAGGGCCACCTAATGACGATGGAACACTCAAATTGCGTCCCGATTCAATACATCGTCCTCCAGCCGACTTGACTCCTTGGGTCTATTGCTGCCTTGTGCACCATACGGCCGTTCTGCTGTGAGTCTAGATTATCGAATGGGACAAAAAACTGATAGTGAATTGTAACGTTCAGGGCCTCCTAATGACGATGGATCACTCAAATTGCGTCCCGATTCAATACATCGTCCTCCAGCAGACTTGTCTCCATGGGTCCATTGCTGCCTTTGGCACCTTATGGCCGTTCTGCTGTGAGTCAAAGATTTTCGAAACGGACGAAAAACTGATAGTGAATTGTAACTTTCAGAGCCACCTAATGACGATGAATCACTCAAATTGTGTCCCGATTCAATACATCGTCCTCCAGCAGACTTGTCTCCATGGGTCTATTGCTGCCTCGGGCACCTTGTGGCCGTTCTGCTGTGAGTCAAAGATTTTCGAATCCGACGAAAAACTGATAGTGAATTGTAACGTTCAGGGCCTCCTAATGACGATGGAACACTCAAATTGCGTCCCGATTCAATACATCGTCCTCCAGCCGACTTGTCTCCATGGGTCTATTGCTGCCTCGGGCACCTTAAGGCCGTTCTGCTGTGAGTCAAAGATTTTCGAATCGGACGAATAACTGATAGTGAATTGTAACGTTCAGGGCCTCCTAATGACGATGGAACACTCACATTGCGTCCCGATTCAATACCTCGTGCTCCAGCAGACTTGTCTCCATGGGTCTATTGCTGCCTCGGGCACCTTATGGCCGTTCTGCTGTGAGTCAAAGATTTTCGAATCGGACGAAAAACTGATAGCGAATTGTAACATTCAGGGCCACCTTATGACGATGGATCACTCAAATTGCGTCCCGATTCAATACATCGTCCAACAGCAGACTTGTCTCCATGGGTCTATTGCTGCCTCGGGCACCTTATGGCCGTTCTGCTGTGACTCAAAGATTTTCGAAACGGACGAAAAACTGATAGTGAATTGTAACGATGGAACACTGAAATTGCGTCCCGATTCAATACATCGTCCTCCAGCAGACTTGTCTCCATGGGTCTATTGCTGTCTCGGGCACCTTATGGTCGTTCTCCCGTGAGTCTAGATTATCGAATGGGACGAAAAACTGATAGTTAATTGTAACATTCAGGGCCTCCTAATGACGATGGATCACTCAAATTGCGTCCCGATTCAATACATCGTCCACCAGCCGACTTGACTCCATGGGTCTATTGCTGCCTCGGGCACCATATGGCCTTACTGCTGTGAGTCTAGATTATCGAATGGGACGAAAAACTGATAGTGAATTGTAACGTTCAGGGCCACATAATGACGATGGATCACTCAAATTGCGTCCCGATTCAATACATCGTCCTCCAGCAGACTTGTCTCCATGTGTCTATTGCTGCCTTGGGCACCTTATGGCCGATCTGCTGTGAGTCAAAGATTTCCGAATCGGACGAAAAACCGATAGTGAATTGTGACTTTCAGGGGCACCTAATAACCATGAACCACACAAATTGCGTCCCGATTCAATACATCGTCCTCCAGCAGACTTGTCTCCATGGGTCTATTGCTGCCTTGGGCACCTTATGGCCGTTCTGCTGTGAGTCAAAGATTTTCGAATCGGACGAAACACTGATAGTGAATTGTAACATTCAGGGCCACCTAATGACGATGGGACACTCAAATTGCGTCCCGATTCAATACATCGTCCTCCAGCAGACTTGTCTCCATGGGTCTATTGCTGCCTCGGGCACCTTGTGGCCGTTCTGCTGTGAGTCAAAGATTTTCGAATGGGACGAAAAACTGATAGTGAATTGTAACGTTCAGGGCCTCCTAATGACGATGGAACACTCAAATTGCGTCCCGATTCAATACCTCGTGCTCCAGCAGACTTGTCTCCATGGGTCTATTGCTGCCTCGGGCACCTTATGGCCGTTCTGCTGTGACTCAAAGATTTTCGAATCGGACGAAAAACTGATAGTGAATTGTAAGGTTCAGGGCCACCTAATGACGATGGATCACTCAAATTGCATCCCGATTCAATACATCGTCCTCCAGCCGACTTGTCTCCATGGGTCTATTGCTGCCTCGGGCACCTTATCGCAGTTCTGCTGTGAGTCAAAGATTTTCGAATCGGACGAAAAACTGATAGTGTATTGTAACATTCAGGGCCACCTAATGACGTTGGGTCACTCAAATTGCGTCCCGATTCAATACATCGTCCTCCAGCAGACTTGTCTCCATGGGTCTATTGCTGCCTCGGGCACCTTATGGCCGTTCTGCTGTGAGTGAAAGATATTCAAATCGGACGAAAAACTGATAGTGAATTGTAACATTCAGGGCCACCTAATGACGATGGATCACTCAAATTGCGTCCGTCCAGCTGACTTATCTCCATGGGTCTATTGCTGCCTCGGGCACCTTATGGCCGTTCTGCTGTGAGTCAAAGATTTTCGGATCGGACGAATAACTGATAGTGAATTGTAACATTCAGTGCCACCTAATGACGTTGGATCACTCAAATTGCGTCCCGATTCAATACATCGTCCTCCAGCCGACTTGTCTCCATGGGTCTATTGCTGCCTCGGGCAACTTATGGCCGTTCTGCTGTGACTCAAAGATTTTCGAATCGGACGAAAAACTGATAGTGAATTGTAACGTTCAGGCCTCCTAATGACGATGGAACACTCAAATTGCGTCCCGATTCAATACATCGTCCTCCAGCAGACTTGTCTCCAAGGGTCTATTGCTGTGTCGGGCACCTTATGGTCGTTCTCTCGTGAGTCTAGATTATCGAATGGGACGAAAATCTGATAGTTAATTGTAACATTCAGGGCCTCCGAATGACGATGGATCACTCAAATTGCGTCCCGATTCAATACATCGTCCTCCAGCCGATTTGACTCCATGGGTCTATTGCTGCCTCGGGCACCATATGGCCGTTCTGCTGTGAGTCTAGATTATCGAATGGGACGAAAAACTGATAGTGAATTGTAACATTCAGGGCCACCTAATGACGATGGATCACTCAAATTGCGTACCGATTCAATACATCGTCCTCCAGCCGTCTTGTCTCCATGGGTCTATTGCTGCCTCGGGCACCTTATGGCCGTTCTGCTGTGAGTCAAAGATTTTCGAATCGGACGAAAAAGTGATAGTGAATTGTAACGTTCAGGGCCTCCTAATGACGATGGAACACTCAAATTGCGTCCCGATACAATACAACGTCCTCCAGCAGACTCGTCTCCATGGGTCTATTGCTGCCTCGGGCACCTTATGGCCGTTCTGCCGTGAGTCAAAGATTTTCGAATCGGACGAAAAACTGATAGTGAATTGTAACGATCAGGGTCACCTAATGACGATGGATCACTCAAATTGCGTCCCGATTCAATACATCGTCCTCCAGCAGACTTGTCTCCGTGGGTCTATTGCTGCCTCGGGCACCTTATGGCCGTTCTGCTGTGACTCAAAGATTTTCGAATCGGACGAAAAACTGATAGTGAATTGTAACGTTCAGGGCCTCTAATGACGGTGGAGCACTCAAATTGCGTCCCGATTCAATACCTCGTGCTCCAGCAGACTTGTCTCCATTGGTCTATTGCTGCCTCAGGCACCTTATGGCTGCTCTCCTGTGAGTCGAAGATTTTCGGATCGGACGAAAATCTGACAGTGAATTGTAACATTCAGGGCCGCCTAATGACGATGGATCACTCAAATCGCGTACCGATTCAATACATCGTCCTCCAGCCGACTTGTCTCCATGGGTCTATTGCTGCCTCGGGCACCTTATGGCCGTTCTGCTGTGAGTGAAAGAATTTCGGATCGGACGAATAACTGATAGTGAATTCAGGGCCACCTAATGACGATGGATCACTCAAACTGCATCCCGATTCAATACATCGTCCTCCAGCCGACTTGTCTCCACGGGTCTATTGCTGCCTCGGGCACCTTATAGCCGTTCTGCTGTGAGTCAAAGATTTTCGAATCGGACGAAAAACTGATAGTGAATTGTAACGTTCAGGGCGACCTAATGACGATGGATCACTCAAATTGCGTCCCGATTGAATACATCGTCCTCCAGCCGACTTGTCTCCATGGGTCTATTGCTTCCTCGGGCACCTTATAGCAGTTCTGCTGTGAGTCAAAGATTTTCGAATCGGACGAAAAACTGATAGTGTATTGTAACATTCAGGGCCACCTAATGACGATGGATCACTCAAATTGCGTCCCGATTCAATACATCGTCCTCCAGCAGACTTGTCTCCATGGGTCTATTGCTGCCTCGGGCACCTTATGGCCGTTCTGCTGTGAGTGAAAGATATTCGAATCGGACGAAAAACTGAGAGTGAATTGTCCCGATTCAATAAATCTACCTCCAGCCGACTTGTCTCCATGGGTCTATTGCTGCCTCGGGCACCTTATGGCCGTTCTGCTGTGAGTCAAAGATTTTCGGATCGGACGAATAACTGATAGTGAATTGTAGCATTCAGGGCCACCTAATGACGTTGGATCACTCAAATTGCGTCCCGATTCAATACATCGTCCTCCAGCCGACTTGTCACCATGGGTCTATTGCTGCCTCGGGCACCTTATGGCCGTTCTGCTGTGAGTCAAAGATTTTCGAATCGGACGAAAAACTGATAGTGAATTGTAACGTTCAGGGCCACCTAATGACGATGGATCACTCAAACTGGGTCCCGTTTCAATACATCGTCCTCCAGCAGACTTGTCTCCATGGGTCTATTGCTGCCTCGGGCACCTTATGGCCGTTCTGCTGTGACTCAAAGATTTTCGAATCGGACGAAAAACTGATAGTGAATTTTAACGTTCAGGCCTCCCAATGACGATGGAACACTCAAATTGCGTCTCGATTCAATACATCGTCCTCCAGCAGACTTGTCTCCATGGGTCTATTGCTGCCTCGGGCACCTTATGGCCGTTCTGCTGTGAGTCAAAGATTTTCGAATCTGACGAAAAACTGATTGTGAATTGTAACATTCAGGGCCACCTAATGACGATGGATCACTCAAATTGCGTCCCGATTCAATACATCGTCCTCCAGCCGACTTGTCTCCATGGGTCTATTGCTGCCTCGGGCACCTTATGGCCGTTCTGCTGTGACTCAAAGATTTTCGAATCGGACGAAAAACTGATAGTGAATTGTAACGATGGGACACTGAAATTGCGTCCCGATTCAATACACCGTCCTCCAGCAGACTTGTCTCCATGGGTCTATTGCTGTCTCGGGCACCTTATGGTCGTTCTCCCGTGAGTCTAGATTATCGAATGGGACGAAAAACTGATAGTTAATTGTAACATTCAGGGCCTCCTAATGACGATGGATCACTCAAATTGCGTCCCGATTCAATACATCGTCCTCCAGCCGACTTGACTCCATGGGTCTATTGCTGCCTCGGGCACCATATGGCCTTACTGCTGTGAGTCTAGATTATCGAATGGGACGAAAAACTGATAGTGAATTGTAACGTTCAGGGCCACATAATGACGATGGATCACTCAAATTGCGTCCCGATCCAATACATCGTCCTCCACAGACTTGTCTCCATGGGTCTATTGCTGCCTTGGGCACCTTAGGCCGTTCTGCTGTGAGTCAAAGAGTTTCGAATCGGACGAAAAACCGATGGTGAATTGTGACTTTCAGGGGCACCTAATAACCATGAACCACACAAATTGCGTCCCGATTCAATACATCGTCCTCCAGCAGACTTGTCTCCATGGGTCTATTGCTGCCTTGGGCACCTTATGGCCGTTCTGCTGTGAATCAAAGATTTTCGAATCGGACGAAAAACTGATAGTGAATTGTAACATTAAGGGCCACCTAATGACGATGGAGCACTCAAATTGCGTCCCGATTCAATACATCGTCCTCCAGCAGACTTGTCTCCATGGGTCCATTGCTGCCTTTGGCACCTTATGGCCGTTCTGCTGTGAGTCAAAGATTTTCGAAACGGACGAAAAACTGATAGTGAATTGTAACGTTCAGGGCCTCCTAATGACGATGGAACACTCAAATTGCGTCCCGATTCAATACATCGTCCTCCAGCCGACTTGTCTCCATGGGTCTATTGCTGCCTTGTGCACCATATGGCCGTTCTGCTGTGAGTCTAGATTATCGAATGGGACAAAAAACTGATAGTGAATTGTAACGTTCAGGGCCTCCTAATGACGATGGATCACTCAAATTGCGTCCCGATTCAATACATCGTCCTCCAGCAGACTTGTCTCCATGGGTCCATTGCTGCCTTTGGCACCTTATGGCCGTTCTGCTGTGAGTCAAAGATTTTCGAAACGGACGAAAAACTGATAGTGAATTGTAACTTTCAGGGCCACCTAATGACGATGAATCACTCAAATTGTGTCCCGATTCAATACATCGTCCTCCAGCAGACTTGTCTCCATGGGTCTATTGCTGCCTCGGGCACCTTGTGGCCGTTCTGCTGTGAGTCAAAGATTTTCGAATCCGACGAAAAACTGATAGTGAATTGTAACGTTCAGGGCCTCCTAATGACGATGGAACACTCAAATTGCGTCCCGATTCAATACATCGTCCTCCAGCCGACTTGTCTCCATGGGTCTATTGCTGCCTCGGGCACCTTAAGGCCGTTCTGCTGTGAGTCAAAGATTTTCGAATCGGACGAATAACTGATAGTGAATTGTAACGTTCAGGGCCTCCTAATGACGATGGAACACTCAAATTGCGTCCCGATTCAATACCTCGTGCTCCAGCAGACTTGTCTCCATGGGTCTATTGCTGCCTCGGGCACCTTATGGCCGTTCTGCTGTGAGTCAAAGATTTTCGAATCGGACGAAAAACTGATAGCGAATTGTAACATTCAGGGCCACCTTATGACGATGGATCACTCAAATTGCGTCCCGATTCAATACATCGTCCTCCAGCAGACTTGTCTCCATGGGTCTATTGCTGCCTCGGGCACCATATGGCCTTACTGCTGTGAGTCTAGATTATCGAATGGGACGAAAAACTGATAGTTAATTGTAACATTCAGGGCCCCCTAATGACGATGGATCACTCAAATTGCGTCCCGATTCAATACATCGTCCTCCAGCCGACTTGACTCCATGGGTCTATTGCTGCCTCGGGCACCATATGGCCTTACTGCTGTGAGTCTAGATTATCGAATGGGACGAAAAACTGATAGTGAATTGTAACGTTCAGGGCCACATAATGACGATGGATCACTCAAATTGCATCCCGATTCAATACATCGTCCTCCAGCCGACTTGACTCCATGGGTCTATTGCTGCCTCGGGCACCATATGGCCTTACTGCTGTGAGTCTAGATTATCGAATGGGACGAAAAACTGATAGTGAATTGTAACGTTCAGTGCCACATAATGACGATGGATCACTCAAATTGCATCCCGATTCAATACATCGTCCTCCAGCCGACTTGTCTCCATGGGTCTATTGCTGCCTCGGGCACCTTATCGCAGTTCAGCTGTGAGTCAAAGATTTTCGAATCGGACGAAAAACTGATAGTGTATTGTAACATTCAGGGCCACCTAATGACGATGGGTCACTCAAATTGCGTCCCGATTCAATACATCGTCCTCCAGCAGACTTGTCTCCATGGGTCTATTGCTGCCCTGGGCACCTTATGGCCGTTCTGCTGTGAGTGAAAGATATTCAAATCGGACGAAAAACTGATAGTGAATTGTAACATTCAGGGCCACCTAATGACGATGGATCACTCAAATTGCGTCCGTCCAGCTGACTTATCTCCATGGGTCTATTGCTGCCTCGGGCACCTTATGGCCGTTCTGCTGTGAGTCAAAGATTTTCGGATCGGACGAATAACTGATAGTGAATTGTAACATTCAGTGCCACCTAATGACGTTGGATCACTCAAATTGCGTCCCGATTCAATACATCGTCCTCCAGCAGACTTGTCTCCATGGGTCTATTGCTGCCTCGGGCAACTTATGGCCGTTCTGCTGTGACTCAAAGATTTTCGAATCGGACGAAAAACTGATAGTGAATTGTAACGTTCAGGCCTCCTAATGACGATGGAACACTCAAATTGCGTCCCGATTCAATACATCGTCCTCCAGCAGACTTGTCTCCAAGGGTCTATTGCTGTCTCGGGCACCTTATGGTCGTTCTCTCGTGAGTCTAGATTATCGAATGGGACGAAAATCTGATAGTTAATTGTAACATTCAGGGCCTCCTAATGACGATGGATCACTCAAATTGCGTCCCGATTCAATACATCGTCCTCCAGCCGTATTGACTCCATGGGTCTATTGCTGCCTCGGGCACCATATGGCCGTTCTGCTGTGAGTCTAGATTATCGAATGGGACGAAAAACTGATAGTGAATTGTAACATTCAGGGCCACCTAATGACGATGGATCACTCAAATTGCGTACCGATTCAATACATCGTCCTCCAGCCGTCTTGTCTCCATGGGTCTATTGCTGCCTCGGGCACCTTATGGCCGTTCTGCTGTGAGTCAAAGATTTTCGAATCGGACGAAAAAGTGATAGTGAATTGTAACGTTCAGGGCCTCCTAATGACGATGGAACACTCAAATTGCGTCCCGATACAATACAACGTCCTCCAGCAGACTCGTCTCCATGGGTCTATTGCTGCCTCGGGCACCTTATGGCCGTTCTGCCGTGAGTCAAAGATTTTCGAATCGGACGAAAAACTGATAGTGAATTGTAACGATCAGGGTCACCTAATGACGATGGATCACTCAAATTGCGTCCCGATTCAATACATCGTCCTCCAGCAGACTTGTCTCCGTGGGTCTATTGCTGCCTCGGGCACCTTATGGCCGTTCTGCTGTGACTCAAAGATTTTCGAATCGGACGAAAAACTGATAGTGAATTGTAACGTTCAGGGCCTCCTAATGACGGTGGAGCACTCAAATTGCGTCCCGATTCAATACCTCGTGCTCCAGCAGACTTGTCTCCATTGGTCTATTGCTGCCTCAGGCACCTTATGGCTGCTCTCCTGTGAGTCAAAGATTTTCGGATCGGACGAAAATCTGACAGTGAATTGTAACATTCAGGGCCGCCTAATGACGATGGATCACTCAAATCGCGTACCGATTCAATACATCGTCCTCCAGCCGACTTGTCTCCATGGGTCTATTGCTGCCTCGGGCACCTTATGGCCGTTCTGCTGTGAGTGAAAGAATTTCGGATCGGACGAATAACTGATAGTGAATTCAGGGCCACCTAATGACGATGGATCACTCAAATTGCATCCCGATTCAATACATCGTCCTCCAGCCGACTTGTCTCCACGGGTCTATTGCTGCCTCGGGCACCTTATAGCCGTTCTGCTGTGAGTCAAAGATTTTCGAATCGGACGAAAAACTGATAGTGAATTGTAACGTTCAGGGCGACCTAATGACGATGGATCACTCAAATTGCGTCCCGATTGAATACATCGTCCTCCAGCCGACTTGTCTCCATGGGTCTATTGCTTCCTCGGGCACCTTATAGCAGTTCTGCTGTGAGTCAAAGATTTTCGAATCGGACGAAAAACTGATAGTGTATTGTAACATTCAGGGCCACCTAATGACGATGGATCACTCAAATTGCGTCACGATTCAATACATCGTCCTCCAGCAGACTTGTCTCCATGGGTTTATTGCTGCCTCGGGCACCTTATGGCCGTTCTGCTGTGAGTGAAAGATATTCGAATCGGACGAAAAACTGAGAGTGAATTGTCCCGATTCAATAAATCTACCTCCAGCCGACTTGTCTCCATGTGTCTATTGCTGCCTCGGGCACCTTATGGCAGTTCTGCCGTGAGTCAAAGATTTTCGAATCGGACGAAAAACTGATAGTGAATTGTAACATACAGGGCCACCTAATGACGATGGATAACTCAAATTGCTTCCCTCCAGCTGACTTGTCTCCATGGGACTATTGCTGCCTCGGGCACCTTATGGCCGTTCTGCTGTGAGTCAAAGATTTTCGGATCGGACGAATAACTGATAGTGAATTGTAACATACAGGGCCACCTAATGACGATGGATAACTCAAATTGCTTCCCTCCAGCTGACTTGTCTCCATGGGACTATTGCTGCCTCGGGCACCATATGGCCTTACTGCTGTGAGTCTAGATTATCGAATGGGACGAAAAACTGATAGTGAATTGTAACGTTCAGGGCCACATAATGACGATGGATCACTCAAATTGCGTCCCGATTCAATACATCGTCCTCCAGCACACTTGTCTCCATGGGTCTATTGCTGCCTTGGGCACCTTATGGCCGTTCTGCTGTGAGTCAAAGATTTTCGAATCGGACGAAACACTGATAGTGAATTGTTACATTCAGGGCCACGTAATGACGATGGAACACTCAAATTGCGTCCCGATTCAATACATCGTCCTCCAGCAGGCTTGTCTCCATGGGTCTATTGCTGCCTCGGGCACCTTGTGGCCGTTCTGCTGTGAGTCAAAGATTTTCGAATCGGACGAAAAACTGATAGTGAATTGTAACGTTCAGGGCCTGCTAATGACGATGGAACACTCAAATTGCGTCCCGATTCAATATTTCGTGCTCCAGCAGACTTGTCTCCATGGGTCTATTGCTGCCTCGGGCACCTTATGGCCGTTCTGCTGTGACTCAAAGATTTTCGAATCGGACGAAAAACTGATAGTGTATTGTAACATTCAGGGCCACCTAATGACGATGGGTCACTCAAATTGCGTCCCGATTCAATACATCGTCCTCCAGCAGACTTGTCTCCATGGGTCTATTGCTGCCTCGGGCACCTTATGGCCGTTCTGCTGTGAGTGAAAGATATTCAAATCGGACGAAAAACTGATAGTGAATTGTAACATTCAGGGCCACCTAATGACGATGGATCACTCAAATTGCGTCCGTCCAGCTGACTTATCTCCATGGGTCTATTGCTGCCTCGGGCACCTTATGGCCGTTCTGCTGTGAGTCAAAGATTTTCGGATCGGACGAATAACTGATAGTGAATTGTAACATTCAGTGCCACCTAATGACGTTGGATCACTCAAATTGCGTCCCGATTCAATACATCGTCCTCCAGCCGACTTGTCTCCATGGGTCTATTGCTGCCTCGGGCAACTTATGGCCGTTCTGCTGTGACTCAAAGATTTTCGAATCGGACGAAAAACTGATAGTGAATTGTAACGTTCAGGCCTCCTAATGACGTTGGATCACTCAAATTGCGTCCCGATTCAATACATCGTCCTCCAGCCGATTTGACTCCATGGGTCTATTGCTGCCTCGGGCACCATATGGCCGTTCTGCTGTGAGTCTAGATTATCGAATGGGACGAAAAACTGATAGTGAATTGTAACATTCGGGGCCACCTAATGACGATGGATCACTCAAATTGCGTACCGATTCAATACATCGTCCTCCAGCCGTCTTGTCTCCATGGGTCTATTGCTGCCTCGGGCACCTTATGGCCGTTCTGCTGTGAGTCAAAGATTTTCGAATCGGACGAAAAAGTGATAGTGAATTGTAACGTTCAGGGCCTCCTAATGACGATGGAAGACTCAAATTGCGTCCCGATACAATACAACGTCCTCCAGCAGACTCGTCTCCATGGGTCTATTGCTGCCTCGGGCACCTTATGGCCTTTCTGCCGTGAGTCAAAATTTTCGAATCGGACGAAAAACTGATAGTGAATTGTAACGATCAGGGTCACCTAATGACGATGGATCACTCAAATTGCGTCCCGATTCAATCCATCGTCCTCCAGCAGACTTGGCTCCGTGGGTCTATTGCTGCCTCGGGCACCTTATGGCCGTTCTGCTGTGACTCAAAGATTTTCGAATCGGACGAAAAACTGATAGTGAATTGTAACGTTCAGGGCCTCCTAATGACGGTGGAACACTCAAATTGCGTCCCGATTCAATACCTCGTGCTCCAGCAGACTTGTCTCCATTGGTCTATTGCTGCCTCAGGCACCTTATGGCTGCTCTCCTGTGAGTCAAAGATTTTCGGATCGGACGAAAATCTGACAGTGAATTGTAACATTCAGGGCCGCCTAATGACGATGGATCACTCAAATCGCGTACCGATTCAATACATCGTCCTCCAGCCGACTTGTCTCCATGGGTCTATTGCTGCCTCGGGCACCTTATGGCCGTTCTGCTGTGAGTGAAAGATTTTCGGATCGGACGAATAACTGATAGTGAATTCAGGGCCACCTAATGACGATGGATCACTCAAATTGCATCCCGATTCAATACATCGTCCTCCAGCCGACTTGTCTCCACGGGTCTATTGCTGCCTCGGGCACCTTATGGCAGTTCTGCCGTGAGTCAAAGATTTTCGAATCGGACGAAAAACTGATAGTGAATTGTTACATACAGGGCCACCTAATGACGATGGATAACTCAAATTGCTTCCCTCCAGCTGACTTGTCTCCATGGGACTATTGCTGCCACGGGCACCTTATGGCCGTTCTGCTGTGAGTCAAAGATTTTCGGATCGGACGAATAACTGATAGTGAATTGTAACATTCAGGGCCACCTAATGACGTTGGATCACTCAAATTGCGTCCCGATTCAATACATCGTCCTCCAGCCGACTTGTCACCATGGGTCTATTGCTGCCTCGGGCACCTTATGGCCGTTCTGCTGTGAGTCAAAGATTTTCGAATCGGACGAAAAAGTGATAGTGAATTGTAACGTTCAGGGCCACCTAATGACGATGGATCACTCAAACTGGGTCCCGATTCAATACATCGTCCTCCAGCAGACTTGTCTCCATGGGTCTATTGCTGCCTCGGGCACCTTGTGGCCGTTCTGCTGTGACTCAAAGATTTTCGAATCGGACGAAAAACTGATAGTGAATTTTAACGTTCAGGCCTCCTAATGACGATGGAACACTCAAATTGCGTCTCGATTCAATACATCGTCCTCCAGCAGACTTGTCTCCATGGGTCTATTGCTGCCTCGGGCTCCTTATGGCCGTTCTGCTGTGAGTCAAAGATTTTCGAATCTGACCAAAAACTGATTGTGAATTGTAACATTCAGGGCCACCTAATGACGATGGATCACTCAAATTGCGTCCCGATTCAATACATCGTCCTCCAGCCGACTTGTCTCCATGGGTCTATTGCTGCCTCGGGCACCTTATGGCCGTTCTGCTGTGACTCAAAGATTTTCGAATCGGACGAAAAACTGATAGTGAATTGTAACGATGGAACACTGAAATTGCGTCCCGATTCAATACACCGTCCTCCAGCAGACTTGTCTCCATGGGTCTATTGCTGTCTCGGGCACCTTATGGTCGTTCTCCCGTGAGTCTAGATTATCGAATGGGACGAAAAACTGATAGTTAATTGTAACATTCAGGGCCTCCTAATGACGATGGATCACTCAAATTGCGTCCCGATTCAATACATCGTCCTCCAGCCGACTTGACTCCATGGGTCTATTGCTGCCTCGGGCACCATATGGCCTTACTGCTGTGAGTCTAGATTATCGAATGGGACGAAAAACTGATAGTGAATTGTAACGTTCATGGCCACATAATTACGATGGATCACTCAAATTGCGTCCCGATCCAATACATCGTCCTCCAGCAGACTTGTCTCCATGGGTCTATTGCTGCCTTGGGCACCTTATGGCCGTTCTGCTGTGAGTCAAAGAGTTTCGAATCGGACGAAAAAGCGATAGTGAATTGTGACTTTCAGGGGCACCTAATAACCATGAACCACACAAATTGCGTCCCGATTCAATACATCGTCCTCCAGCAGACTTGTCTCCATGGGTCTATTGCTGCCTCGGGCACCTTATGGCCGTTCTGCTGTGACTCAAAGATTTTCGAATCGGACGAAAAACTGATAGTGAATTATAACATTCAGGGCCACCTTATGACGATGGATCACTGAAATTGCGTCCCGATTCAATACATCGTCCTCCAGCAGACTTGTCGCCATGGGTCTATTGCTTCCTCGGGCACCTTATGGCCGTTCTGCTGTGAGTCAAAGATTTTCGAATCGGACGAAAAACTGATAGTGAATTGTAACGATCAGGGTCACCTAATCACGATGGATCACTATAATTGCGTCCCGATTCAATACATCGTCCTCCAGCAGACTTGTCTCCAAGGGTCTATTGCTGTCTCTGGCACCTTATGGTCGTTCTCTCGTGAGTCTAGATTATCGAATGGGACGAAAATATGATAGTTAATTGTAACATTCAGGGCCTCCTAATGACGATGGATCACTCAAATTGCGTCGCGATTCAATACATCGTCCTCCAGCCGATTTGACTCCATGGGTCTATTGCTGCCTCGGGCACCATATGGCCGTTCTGCTGTGAGTCTAGATTATCGAATGGGACGAAAAACTGATAGTGAATTGTAACATTCTGGGCCACCTAATGACGATGGATCACTCAAATTGCGTACCGATTCAATACATCGTCCTCCAGCCGTCTTGTCTCCATGGGTCTATTGCTGCCTCGGGCACCTTATGGCCGTTCTGCTGTGAGTCAAAGATTTTCGAATCGGACGAAAAAGTGATAGTGAATTGTAACGTTCAGGGCCTCCTAATGACGATGGAACACTCAAATTGCGTCCCGATACAATACAACGTCCTCCAGCAGACTCGTCTCCATGGGTCTATTGCTGCCTCGGGCACCTTATGGCCGTTCTGCCGTGAGTCAAAGATTTTCGAATCGGACGAAAAACTGATAGTGAATTGTAACGATCAGGGTCACCTAATGACGATGGATCACTCAAATTGCGTCCCGATTCAATACATCGTCCTCCAGCAGACTTGTCTCCGTGGGTCTATTGCTGCCTCGGGCACCTTATGGCCGTTCTGCTGTGACTCAAAGATTTCGAATCGGACGAAAAACTGATAGTGAATTGTAACGTTCAGGGCCTCCTAATGACGGTGGAACACTCAAATTGCGTCCCGATTCAATACCTCGTGCTCAAGGAGACTTGTCTCCATTGGTCTATTGCTGCCTCAGGCACCTTATGGCTGCTCTCCTGTGAGTCAAAGATTTTCGGATTGGACGAAAATCTGACAGTGAATTGTAACATTCAGGGCCGCCTAATGACGATGGATCACTCAAATCGCGTACCGATTCAATACATCGTCCTCCAGCCGACTTGTCTCCATGGGTCTATTGCCGCCTCGGGCACCTTATGGCCGTTCTGCTGTGAGTGAAAGATTTTCGGATCGGACGAATAACTGATAGTGAATTCAGGGCCACCTAATGACGATGGATCACTCAAATTGCATCCCGATTCAATACATCGTCCTCCAGCCGACTTGTCTCCACGGGTCTATTGCTGCCTCGGGCACCTTATGGCCGTTCTGCTGTGAGTCAAAGATTTTCGAATCGGACGAAAAACTGATAGTGAATTGTAACGTTCAGGGCGACCTAATGACGATGGATCACTCAAATTGCGTCCCGATTCAATACATCGTCCTCCAGCCGACTTGTCTCCATGGGTCTATTGCTTCCTCGGGCACCTTATCGCAGTTCTGCTGTGAGTCAAAGATTTTCGAATCGGACGAAAAACTGATAGTGTATTGTAACATTCAGGGCCACCTAATGACGATGGATCACTCAAATTGCGTCCCGATTCAATACATCGTCCTCCAGCAGACTTGTCTCCATGGGACTATTGCTGCCTCGGGCACCTTATGGCCGTTCTGCTGTGAGTGAAAGATATTCGAATCGGACGAAAAACTGAGAGTGAATTGTCCCGATTCAATAAATCGTCCTCCAGCCGACTTGTCTCCATGGGACTATTGCTGCCTCGGGCACCTTATGGCCGTTCTGCTGTGAGTCAAAGATTTTCGGATCGGACGAATAACTGATAGTGAATTGTAACATTCAGGGCCACCTAATGACGTTGGATCACTCAAATTGCGTCCCGATTCAATACATCGTCCTCCAGCCGACTTGTCACCATGGGTCTATTGCTGCCTTGGGCACCTTATGGCCGTTCTGCTGTGAGTCAAAGATTTTCGAATCGGACGAAAAACTGATAGTGAATTGTAACGTTCAGGGCCACCTAATGACGATGGATCACTCAAACTGGGTCCCGATTCAATACATCGTCCTCCAGCAGACTTGTCTCCATGGGTCTATTGCTGCCTCGGGCACCTTATGGCCGTTCTGCTGTGACTCAAAGATTTTCGAATCGGACGAAAAACTGATAGTGAATTTTAACGTTCAGGCCTCCTAATGACGATGGAACACTCAAATTGCGTCTCGATTCAATACATCGTCCTCCAGCAGACTTGTCTCCATGGGTCTATTGCTGCCTCGGGCACCTTATGGCCGTTCTGCTGTGAGTCAAAGATTTTCGAATCTGACGAAAAACTGATTGTGAATTGTAACATTCAGGGCCACCTAATGACGATGGATCACTCAAATTGCGTCCCGATTCAATACATCGTCCTCCAGCCGACTTGTCTCCATGGGTCTATTGCTGCCTCGGGCACCTTATGGCCGTTCTGCTGTGACTCAAAGATTTTCGAATCGGACGAAAAACTGATAGTGAATTGTAACGATGGAACACTGAAATTGCGTCCCGATTCAATACACCGTCCTCCAGCAGACTTGTCTCCATGGGTCTATTGCTGTCTCGGGCACCTTATGGTCGTTCTCCCGTGAGTCTAGATTATCGAATGGGACGAAAAACTGATAGTTAATTGTAACATTCAGGTCCTCCTAATGACGATGGATCACTCAAATTGCGTCCCGATTCAATACATCGTCCTCCAGCCGACTTGACTCCATGGGTCTATTGCTGCCTCGGGCACCATATGGCCTTACTGCTGTGAGTCTAGATTATCGAATGGGACGAAAAACTGATAGTGAATTGTAACGTTCAGGGCCACATAATGACGATGGATCACTCAAATTGCGTCCCGATTCAATACATCGTCCTCCAGCAGACTTGTCTCCATGGGTCTATTGCTGCCTTGGGCACCTTATGGCCGTTCTGCTGTGAATCAAAGATTTTCGAATCGGACGAAAAACTGATAGTGAATTGTAACATTCAGGGCCACCTAATGACGATGGAACAATCAAATTGCGTCCCGATTCAATACATCGTCCTCCAGCCGACTTGACTCCTTGGGTCTATTGCTGCCTTGTGCACCATATGGCCGTTCTGCTGTGAGTCTAGATTATCGAATGGGACAAAAAACTGATAGTGAATTGTAACGTTCAGGTCCTCCTAATGACGATGGATCACTCAAATTGCGTCCCGATTCAATACATCGTCCTCCAGCAGACTTGTCTCCATGGGTCCATTGCTGCCTTTGGCACCTTATGGCCGTTCTGCTGTGAGTCAAAGATTTTCGAAACGGACGAAAAACTGATAGTGAATTGTAACTTTCAGAGCCACCTAATGACGATGAATCACTCAAATTGTGTCCCGATTCAATACATCGTCCTCCAGCAGACTTGTCTCCATGGGTCTATTGCTGCCTCGGGCACCTTGTGGCCGTTCTGCTGTGAGTCAAAGATTTTCGAATCGGACGAAAAACTGATAGTGAATTGTAACGTTCAGGGCCTCCTAATGACGATGGAACACTCAAATTGCGTCCCGATTCAATACCTCGTGCTCCAGCAGACTTGTCTCCATGGGTCTATTGCTGCCTCGGGCACCTTATGGCCGTTCTGCTGTGACTCAAAGATTTTCGAATCGGACGAAAAACTGATAGTGAATTGTAACATTCAGGGCCACCTTATGACGATGGATCACTCAAATTGCGTCCCGATTCAATACATCGTCCTCCAGCAGACTTGTCTCCATGGGTCTATTGCTGCCTCGGGCACCTTATGGCCGTTCTGCTGTGAGTCAAAAATTTTCGAATCGGACGAAAAACTGATAGTGAGTTGTAACATTCAGGGCCACCTAATGACGATGGATCACTCAAATTGCGTCCCGATTCAATACATCGTCCTCCAGCCGACTTGTCTCCATGGGTCTATTGCTGCCTCGGGCACCTTAAGGCCGTTCTGCTGTGAGTCAAAGATTTTCGAATCGGACGAAAAACTGATAGTGAATTGTAACGTTCAGGGCCTCCTAATGACGATGGAACACTCAAATTGCGTCCCGATTCAATACCTCGTGCTCCAGCAGACTTGTCTCCATGGGTCTATTGCTGCCTCGGGCACCATATGGCCGTTCTGCTGTGACTCAAAGATTTTCGAATCGGACGAAAAACTGATAGCGAATTGTAACATTCAGGGCCACCTTATGACGATGGATCACTCAAATTGCGTCCCGATTCAATACATCGTCCTCCAGCAGACTTGTCTCCATGGGTCTATTGCTGCCTCGGGCACCTTATGGCCGTTCTGCTGTGACTCAAAGATTTTCGAATCGGACGAAAAACTGATAGTGAATTGTAACGATGGAACACTGAAATTGCGTTCCGATTCAATACATCGTCCTCCAGCAGACTTGTCTCCATGGGTCTATTGCTGCCTTGTGCACCATATGGCCGTTCTGCTGTGAGTCTAGATTATCGAATGGGACAAAAAACTGATAGTGAATTGTAACGTTCAGGTCCTCCTAATGACGATGGATCACTCAAATTGCGTCCCGATTCAATACATCGTCCTCCAGCAGACTTGTCTCCATGGGTCCATTGCTGCCTTTGGCACCTTATGGCCGTTCTGCTGTGAGTCAAAGAGTTTCGAATCGGACGAAAAACCGATAGTGAATTGTGACTTTCAGGGGCACCTAATAACCATGAACCACACAAATTGCGTCCCGATTCAATACATCGTCCTCCAGCAGACTTGTCTCCATGGGTCTATTGCTGCCTTGGGCACCTTATGGCCGTTCTGCTGTGAATCAAAGATTTTCGAATCGGACGAAAAACTGATAGTGAATTGTAACATTCAGGGCCACCTAATGACGATGGAACAATCAAATTGCGTCCCGATTCAATACATCGTCCTCCAGCCGACTTGACTCCTTGGGTCTATTGCTGCCTTGTGCACCATATGGCCGTTCTGCTGTGAGTCTAGATTATCGAATGGGACAAAAAACTGATAGTGAATTGTAACGTTCAGGTCCTCCTAATGACGATGGATCACTCAAATTGCGTCCCGATTCAATACATCGTCCTCCAGCAGACTTGTCTCCATGGGTCCATTGCTGCCTTTGGCACCTTATGGCCGTTCTGCTGTGAGTCAAAGATTTTCGAAACGGACGAAAAACTGATAGTGAATTGTAACTTTCAGAGCCACCTAATGACGATGAATCACTCAAATTGTGTCCCGATTCAATACATCGTCCTCCAGCAGACTTGTCTCCATGGGTCTATTGCTGCCTCGGGCACCTTGTGGCCGTTCTGCTGTGAGTCAAAGATTTTCGAATCGGACGAAAAACTGATAGTGAATTGTAACGTTCAGGGCCTCCTAATGACGATGGAACACTCAAATTGCGTCCCGATTCAATACCTCGTGCTCCAGCAGACTTGTCTCCATGGGTCTATTGCTGCCTCGGGCACCTTATGGCCGTTCTGCTGTGACTCAAAGATTTTCGAATCGGACGAAAAACTGATAGTGAATTGTAACATTCAGGGCCACCTTATGACGATGGATCACTCAAATTGCGTCCCGATTCAATACATCGTCCTCCAGCAGACTTGTCTCCATGGGTCTATTGCTGCCTCGGGCACCTTATGGCCGTTCTGCTGTGAGTCAAAGATTTTCGAATTGGACGAAAAACTGATAGTGAATTGTAACATTCAGGGCCACCTAATGACGATGGATCACTCAAATTGCGTCCCGATTCAATACATCGTCCTCCAGCCGACTTGTCTCCATGGGTCTATTGCTGCCTCGGGCACCTTAAGGCCGTTCTGCTGTGAGTCAAAGATTTTCGAATCGGACGAAAAACTGATAGTGAATTGTAACGTTCAGGGCCTCCTAATGACGATGGAACACTCACATTGCGTCCCGATTCAATACCTCGTGCTCCAGCAGACTTGTCTCCATGGGTCTATTGCTGCCTCGGGCACCTTATGGCCGTTCTGCTGTGACTCAAAGATTTTCGAATCGGACGAAAAACTGATAGCGAATTGTAACATTCAGGGCCACCTTATGACGATGGATCACTCAAATTGCGTCCCGATTCAATACATCGTCCTCCAGCAGACTTGTCTCCATGGGTCTATTGCTGCCTCGGGCACCTTATGGCCGTTCTGCTGTGACTCAAAGATTTTCGAATCGGACGAAAAACTGATAGTGAATTGTAACGATGGAACACTGAAATTGCGTCCCGATTCAATACATCGTCCTCCAGCAGACTTGTCTCCATGGGTCTATTGCTGTCTCGGGCACCTTATGGTCGTTCTCCCGTGAGTCTAGATTATCGAATGGGACGAAAAACTGATAGTTAATTGTAACATTCAGGGCCTCCTAATGACGATGGATCACTCAAATTGCGTCCCGATTCAATACATCGTCCTCCAGCCGACTTGACTCCATGGGTCTATTGCTGCCTCGGGCACCATATGGCCTTACTGCTGTGAGTCTAGATTATCGAATGGGACGAAAAACTGATAGTGAATTGTAACGTTCAGGGCCACATAATGACGATGGATCACTCAAATTGCGTCCCGATTCAATACATCGTCCTCCAGCAGACTTGTCTCCATGGGTCTATTGCTACCTTGGGCACCTTATGGCCGTTCTGCTGTGAGTCAAAGATTTTTGAATCGGACGAAAAACCGATATTGAATTGTGACTTTCAGGGGCACCTAATAACCATGAACCACACAAATTGCGTCCCGATTCAATACATCGTCCTCCAGCAGACTTGTCTCCATGGGTCTATTGCTGCCTTGGGCACCTTATGGCCGTTCTGCTGTGAGTCAAAGATTTTCGAATCGGACGAAAAACTGATAGTGAATTGTAACATTCAGGGCCACCTAATGACGATGGAACACTCAAATTGCGTCCCGATTCAATACATCGTCCTCCAGCCGACTTGACTCCTTGGGTCTATTGCTGCCTTGTGCACCATATGGCCGTTCTGCTGTGAGTCTAGATTATCGAATGGGACAAAAAACTGATAGTGAATTGTAACGTTCAGGGCCTCCTAATGACGATGGATCACTCAAATTGCGTCCCGATTCAATACATCGTCCTCCAGCAGACTTGTCTCCATGGGTCTATTGCTGCCTTTGGCTCCTTATGGCCGTTCTGCTGTGAGTCAAAGATTTTCGAAACGGACGAAAAACTGATAGTGAATTGTAACTTTCAGAGCCACCTAATGACGATGAATCACTCAAATTGTGTCCCGATTCAATACATCGTCCTCCAGCAGACTTGTCTCCATGGGTCTATTGCTGCCTCGGGCACCTTGTGGCCGTTCTGCTGTGAGTCAAAGATTTTCGAATCGGACGAAAAACTGATAGTGAATTGTAACGTTCAGGGCCTCCTAATGACGATGGAACACTCAAATTGCGTCCCGATTCAATACATCGTCCTCCAGCAGACTTGTCTTCACGGGTCTATTGCTGCCTCGGGCACCTTATGGCCGTTCTGCTGTGAGTCAAAAATTTTCGAATCGGACGAAAAACTGATAGTGAATTGTAACGTTCAGAACCTCCTAATGACGATGGATCACTCAAATTGCGTCCCGATTCAATACATCGTCCTCCAGCAGACTTGTCTCCATGAGTCTATTGCTGCCTTTGGCACCTTATGGCCGTTCTGCTGTGAGTCAAAGATTTTCGAATCGGACGAAAAACCGATAGTGAATTGTGACTTTCAGGGGCACCTAATAACCATGAACCACACAAATTGCGTCCCGATTCAATACATCGTCCTCCAGCAGACTTGTCTCCATGGGTCTATTGCTGCCTTGGGCACCTTATGGCCGTTCTGCTGTGAGTGAAAGATTTTCGAATCGGACGATAAACTGATTGTTAATTGTAACATTCAGGGCCACCTAATGACGATGGAACACTCAAATTGCGTCCCGATTCAATACATCGTCCTCCAGCCGACTTGACTCCATGGGTCTATTGCTGCCTTGTGCACCATATGGCCGTTCTGCTGTGAGTCTAGATTATCGAATGGGACAAAAAACAGATAGTGAATTGTAACGTTCAGGGCCTCCTAATGACGATGGATCACTTAAATTGCGTCCCGAGTGAATACATCGTCCTCCAGCAGACTTGTCTCCATGGGTCTATTGCTGCCTTATGCACCTTATGGCCGTTCTGCTGTGAGTCAAAGATTTTCGAATCGGACGAAAAACTGATAGTGATTTGTAACTTTCAGGGCCACCTAATGACGATGATTCACTCAAATTGTGTCCCGATTCAATACATCGTCCTCCAGCAGACTTGTCTCCATGGGTCTATTGCTGCCTCGGGCACCTTGTGACCGTTCTGCTGTGAGTCAAAGATTTTCGAATCGGACGAAAAACTGATAGTGAATTGTAACGTTCAGGGCCTCCTAATGACGATGGAACACTCAAATTGCGTCCCGATTCAATACCTCGTGCTCCAGCAGACTTGTCTCCATAGGTCTATTGCTGCCTCGGGCACCTTATGGCCGTTCTGCTGTAACTCAAAGTTTTTCGAGTGGGACGAAAAACTGATAGTGAATTGTAACATTCAGGGCCACCTTATGACGATGGATCACTCAAATTGCGTCCCGATTCAATACATCGTCCTCCAGCCGATTTGTCTCCTTGGGTCTATTGCTGCCTCGGGCACCTTATGGCCGTTCTGCTGTGAGTCAAAGATTTTCGAATCGGACGAAAAACTGATAGTGAATAGTAACATTCAGGGCCACCTAATGACGATGGATCACTCAAATTGCGTCCCGATTCAATACATCGTCCTGCAGCAGACTTGTCTCCATTGGTCTATTGCTGCCTCGGGCACCTTATGGTCGTTCTCCCGTGAGTCTAGATTATCGAATGGAACGAAAAACTGATAGTTAATTGTAACATTCAGGGCCTCCTAATGACGATGGAACACTCAAATTGCGTCCCGATTCAATACATCGTCCTCCAGCAGACTTGTCTCCATGGGTCTATTGCTGCCTCGGGCACCTTATGGCCGTTCTGCTGTGAGTGAAAGATTTTCGGATCGGACGAATAACTGATAGTGAATTCAGGGCCACCTAATGACGATGGATCACTCAAATTACGTCCCGATTCAATACATCGTCCTCCAGCCGACTTGTCTCCATGGGTCTACTGCTGCATCGGGCACCTTATGGCCGTTCTGCTGTGACTCAAAGATTTTCGAATCGGACGAAAAACTGATATTGAATCGTAACATACAGGGCCACCTAATGACGATGGATCACTCAAACTGGGTCCCGATTCAATACATCGTCCTCCAGCAGACTTGTCTCCATGGGTCTATTGCTGCCTCGGGCACCTTATGGCCGTTCTGCTGTGACTCAAAGATTTTCGAATCGGACGAAAAACTGATAGTGAATTGTAACGATGGAACACTGAAATTGCGTCCGATTCAATACATCGTCCTCCAGCAGACTTGTCTCCATGGGTCTATTGCTGTCTCGGGCACCTTATGGTCGTTCTCCCGTGAGTCTAGATTATCGAATGGGACGAAAAACTGATAGTTAATTGTAACATTCAGGGCCTCCTAATGACGATGGATCACTCAAATTGCGTCCCGATTCAATACATCGTCCTCCAGCCGACTTGACTCCATGGGTCTATTCCTGCCTCGGGCACCATATGGCCTTACTGCTGTGAGTCTAGATTATCGAATGGGACGAAAAACTGATAGTGAATTGTAACGTTCAGGGCCACATAATGACGATGGATCACTCAAATTGCGTAACGATTCAATACATCGTCCTCCAGCAGACTTGTCTCCATGGGTCTATTGCTGCCTTGGGCACCTTATGGCCGTTCTGCTGTGAGTCAAAGATTTTTGAATCGGACGAAAAACCGATATTGAATTGTGACTTTCAGGGGCACCTAATAACCATGAACCACACAAATTGCGTCCCGATTCAATACATCGTCCTCCAGCAGACTTGTCTCCATGGGTCTATTGCTGCCTTGGGCACCTTATGGCCGTTCTGCTGTGAGTCAAAGATTTTCGAATCGGACGAAAAACTGATAGTGAATTGTAACATTCAGGGCCACCTAATGACGATGGAACACTCAAATTGCGTCCCGATTCAATACATCGTCCTCCAGCCGACTTGACTCCTTGGGTCTATTGCTGCCTTGTGCACCATATGGCCGTTCTGCTGTGAGTCTAGATTATCGAATGGGACAAAAAACTGATAGTGAATTGTAACGTTCAGGGCCTCCTAATGACGATGGATCACTCAAATTGCGTCCCGATTCAATACATCGTCCTCCAGCAGACTTGTCTCCATGGGTCTATTGCTGCCTTTGGCACCTTATGGCCGTTCTGCTGTGAGTCAAAGATTTTCGAAACGGACGAAAAACTGATAGTGAATTGTAACTTTCAGAGCCACCTAATGACGATGAATCACTCAAATTGTGTCCCGATTCAATACATCGTCCTCCAGCAGACTTGTCTCCATGGGTCTATTGCTGCCTCGGGCACCTTGTGGCCGTTCTGCTGTGAGTCAAAGATTTTCGAATCGGACGAAAAACTGATAGTGAATTGTAACGTTCAGGGCCTCCTAATGACGATGGAACACTCAAATTGCGTCCCGATTCAATACATCGTCCTCCAGCAGACTTGTCTTCACGGGTCTATTGCTGCCTCGGGCACCTTATGGCCGTTCTGCTGTGAGTCAAAAATTTTCGAATCGGACGAAAAACTGATAGTGAATTGTAACGTTCAGAACCTCCTAATGACGATGGATCACTCAAATTGCGTCCCGATTCAATACATCGTCCTCCAGCAGACTTGTCTCCATGAGTCTATTGCTGCCTTTGGCACCTTATGGCCGTTCTGCTGTGAGTCAAAGATTTTCGAATCGGACGAAAAACCGATAGTGAATTGTGACTTTCAGGGGCACCTAATAACCATGAACCACACAAATTGCGTCCCGATTCAATACATCGTCCTCCAGCAGACTTGTCTCCATGGGTCTATTGCTGCCTTGGGCACCTTATGGCCGTTCTGCTGTGAGTGAAAGATTTTCGAATCGGACGATAAACTGATTGTTAATTGTAACATTCAGGGCCACCTAATGACGATGGAACACTCAAATTGCGTCCCGATTCAATACATCGTCCTCCAGCCGACTTGACTCCATGGGTCTATTGCTGCCTTGTGCACCATATGGCCGTTCTGCTGTGAGTCTAGATTATCGAATGGGACAAAAAACAGATAGTGAATTGTAACGTTCAGGGCCTCCTAATGACGATGGATCACTTAAATTGCGTCCCGAGTGAATACATCGTCCTCCAGCAGACTTGTCTCCATGGGTCTATTGCTGCCTTATGCACCTTATGGCCGTTCTGCTGTGAGTCAAAGATTTTCGAATCGGACGAAAAACTGATAGTGATTTGTAACTTTCAGGGCCACCTAATGACGATGATTCACTCAAATTGTGTCCCGATTCAATACATCGTCCTCCAGCAGACTTGTCTCCATGGGTCTATTGCTGCCTCGGGCACCTTGTGGCCGTTCTGCTGTGAGTCAAAGATTTTCGAATCGGACGAAAAACTGATAGTGAATTGTAACGTTCAGGGCCTCCTAATGACGATGGAACACTCAAATTGCGTCCCGATTCAATACCTCGTGCTCCAGCAGACTTGTCTCCATAGGTCTATTGCTGCCTCGGGCACCTTATGGCCGTTCTGCTGTAACTCAAAGTTTTTCGAGTGGGACGAAAAACTGATAGTGAATTGTAACATTCAGGGCCACCTTATGACGATGGATCACTCAAATTGCGTCCCGATTCAATACATCGTCCTCCAGCCGATTTGTCTCCTTGGGTCTATTGCTGCCTCGGGCACCTTATGGCCGTTCTGCTGTGAGTCAAAGATTTTCGAATCGGACGAAAAACTGATAGTGAATAGTAACATTCAGGGCCACCTAATGACGATGGATCACTCAAATTGCGTCCCGATTCAATACATCGTCCTGCAGCAGACTTGTCTCCATTGGTCTATTGCTGCCTCGGGCACCTTATGGTCGTTCTCCCGTGAGTCTAGATTATCGAATGGAACGAAAAACTGATAGTTAATTGTAACATTCAGGGCCTCCTAATGACGATGGAACACTCAAATTGCGTCCCGATTCAATACATCGTCCTCCAGCAGACTTGTCTCCATGGGTCTATTGCTGCCTCGGGCACCTTATGGCCGTTCTGCTGTGAGTGAAAGATTTTCGGATCGGACGAATAACTGATAGTGAATTCAGGGCCACCTAATGACGATGGATCACTCAAATTACGTCCCGATTCAATACATCGTCCTCCAGCCGACTTGTCTCCATGGGTCTACTGCTGCATCGGGCACCTTATGGCCGTTCTGCTGTGACTCAAAGATTTTCGAATCGGACGAAAAACTGATATTGAATCGTAACATACAGGGCCACCTAATGACGATGGATCACTCAAACTGGGTCCCGATTCAATACATCGTCCTCCAGCAGACTTGTCTCCATGGGTCTATTGCTGCCTCGGGCACCTTATGGCCGTTCTGCTGTGACTCAAAGATTTTCGAATCGGACGAAAAACTGATAGTGAATTGTAACGATGGAACACTGAAATTGCGTCCGATTCAATACATCGTCCTCCAGCAGACTTGTCTCCATGGGTCTATTGCTGTCTCGGGCACCTTATGGTCGTTCTCCCGTGAGTCTAGATTATCGAATGGGACGAAAAACTGATAGTTAATTGTAACATTCAGGGCCTCCTAATGACGATGGATCACTCAAATTGCGTCCCGATTCAATACATCGTCCTCCAGCCGACTTGACTCCATGGGTCTATTCCTGCCTCGGGCACCATATGGCCTTACTGCTGTGAGTCTAGATTATCGAATGGGACGAAAAACTGATAGTGAATTGTAACGTTCAGGGCCACATAATGACGATGGATCACTCAAATTGCGTAACGATTCAATACATCGTCCTCCAGCAGACTTGTCTCCATGGGTCTATTGCTGCCTTGGGCACCTTATGGCCGTTCTGCTGTGACTTAAAGATTTTCGAATCGGACGAAAAACCGATAGTGAATTGTGACTTTCAGGGGCACCTAATAACCATGAACCACACAAATTGCGTCCCGATTCAATTCATCGTCCTCCAGCAGACTTGTCTCCATGGGTCTATTGCTGCCTTGGGCACCTAATGGCCGTTCTGCTGTGAGTCAAAGATTTTCGAATCGGACGAAAAACTGATAGTGAATTGTAACATTCAGGGCCACCTAATGACGATGGAACACTCAAATTGCGTCCCGATTCAATACATCGTCCTCCAGCCGACTTGACTCCATGGGTCTATTGCTGCCTTGTGCACCACATGGCCGTTCTGCTGTGAGTCTAGATTATCGAATGGGACAAAAAACTGATAGTGAATTGTAACGTTCAGGGCCTCCTAATGACGATGGAACACTCAAATTGCGTCCCGATTCAATACCTCGTGCTCCAGCAGACTTGTCTCCATGGGTCTATTGCTGCCTCGGGCACCTTATGGCCGTTCTGCTGTGACTCAAAGATTTTCGAATCGGACGAAAAACTGATAGTGAATTGTAACATTCAGAGCCACCTTATGACGATGGATCACTCAAATTGCGTCCCGATTCAATACATCGTCCTCCAGCAGACTTGTCTCCATGGGTCTATTGCTGCCTCGGGCACCTTATGGCCGTTCTGGTGTGAGTCAAAGATTTTCGAATCGGACGAAAAACTGATAGTGAATTGTAACATTCAGGGCCACCTAATGACGATGGATCACTCAAATTGCGTCCCGATTCAATACATCGTCCTCCAGCCGACTTGACTCCATGGGTCTATTGCTGCCTTGTGCACCATATGGCCGTTCTGCTGTGAGTCTAGATTATCGAATGGGACAAAAAACTGATAGTGAATTGTAACGTTCAGGGCCTCCTTATGACGATGGATCACTCAAATTGCGTCCCGATTCAATACATCGTCCTGCAGCATACTTGTCTCCATTGGTCTATTGCTGCCTCGGGCACCTTATGGTCGTTCTCCCGTGAGTCTAGATTATCGAATGGGACGAAAAACTGATAGTTAATTGTAACATTCAGGGCCTCCTAATGACGATGGAACACTCAAATTGCGTCCCGATTCAATACATCGTCCTCCAGCCGACTTGTCTCCATGGGTCTATTGCTGCCTCGGGCACCTTATGGCCGTTCTGCTGTGAGTCAAAGATTTTCGAATCGGACGAAAAACCGATAGTGAATTCTGACTTTCAGGGGCACCTAATAACCATGAACCACACAAATTGCGTCCCGATTCAATACATCGCCCTCCAGCAGACTTGTCTCCATGGGTCTATTGCTGCCTTGGGCACCTTATGGCCGTTCTGCTGTGAGTCAAAGATTTTCGAATCGGACGAAAAACTGATAGTGAATTGTAACATTCAGGGCCACCTAATGACGATGGAACACTCAAATTGCGTCCCGATTCAATACATCGTCCTCCAGCCGACTTGACTCCATGGGTCTATTGCTGCCTTGTGCACCATATGGCCGTTCTGCTGTGAGTCAAAGATTTTCGAATCGGACGAAAAACTGTTAGTGAATTGTAACGTTCAGGGCCTCCTAATGACGATGGAACACTCAAATTGCGTCCCGATTCAATACCTCGTGCTCCAGCAGACCTGTCTCCATGGGTCTATTGCTGCCTCGGGCACCTTATGGCCGTTCTGCTGTGAGTCAAAGATTTTCGAATCGGACGATAAACCGATAGTGAATTCTGACTTACAGGGGCACCTAATAACCATGAACCACACAAATTGCGTCCCGATTCAATACATGGTCCTCCAGCAGACTTGTCTCCATGGGTCTATTGCTGCCTCGGGCACCTTATGGCCGTTCTGCTGTGAGTCAAAGATTTTCGAATCGGACGAGAAACTGATAGTGAATTGTAACGTTCAGGGCCTCCTAATGACGATGGATCACTCAAATTGCGTCCCGATTCAATACATCGTCCTCCAGCAGATTTGTCTCCATGGGTCTATTGCTGCCTTGGGCACCTTATGGCCGTTCTGCTGTGAGTCAAAGATTTTCGAATCGGACGAAAAACCGATAGTGAATTGTGACTTTCAGGGGCACCTAATAACCATGAACCACACAAATTGCGTCCCGATTCAATACATCGTCCTCCAGCAGACTTGTCTCCATGGGTCTATTGCTGCCTTGGGCACCTTATGGCCGTTCTGCTGTGAGTCAAAGATTTTCGAAACGGACGAAAAACTGATAGTGAATTGTAATATTCAGGGCCACCTAATGACGATGGAATACTCAAATTGCGTCCCGATTCAATACATCGTTCTCCAGCCGACTTGACTCCATGGGTCTATTGCTGCCTTGTGCACCATATGGCCGTTCTGCTGAGAGTCTAGATTATCGAATGGGACAAAAAACTGATAGTGAATTGTAACGTTCAGGGCCTCCTTATGACGATGGATCACTCAAATTGCGTCCCGATTCAATACATCGTCCTCCAGCAGACTTGTCTCCATGGGTCTATTGCTGCCTTGGGCACCTTACGGCCGTTCTGCTGTGAGTCAAAGATTTTCGAATCGGACGAAAAACTGATAGTGAATTGTGACTTTCAGGGGCACCTAATAACCATGAACCACACAAATTGCGTCCCGATGCAATACATCGTCCTCCAGCCGACTTGACTCCATGGGTCTATTGCTGCCTTGTGCACCATATGGCCGTTCTGCTGTGAGTCAAAGATTTTCGAATCGGACGAACAACTGTTAGTGAATTGTAACGTTCAGGGCCTCCTAATGACGATGGAACACTCAAATTGCGTCCCGATTCAATACCTCGTGCTCCAGCAGACTTGTCTCCATGGGTCTATTGCTGCCTCGGGCACCTTATGGCTGTGACTCAAAGATTTTCGAATCGGACGAAAAACTGATAGTGAATTGTAACGATGGAACACTGAAATTGCGTCCCGATTCAATACATCGTCCTCCAGCAGACCTGTCTCCATGGGTCTATTGCTGTCTCGGGCATCTTATGGTCGTTCTCCCGTGAGTCTAGATTATCGAATGGGACGAAAAACTGATAGTTAATTGTAACATTCAGGGCCTCCTAATGATGATGGATCACTCAAATTGCGTCCAGATTCAATACATCGTCCTCCAGCCGACTTGACCCCATGGGTCTATTGCTGCCTCGGGCACCATATGGCCTTACTGCTGTGAGTCTAGATTATCGAATGGGACGAAAAACTGATAGTGAATTGTAACTTTCAGGGCCACATAATGACGATGGATCACTCAAATTGCGTCGCGATTCAATACATCGTCCTCCAGCAGACTTGTCTCCATGGGTCTATTGCTGCCTTGGGCACCTTATGGCCGTTCTGCTGTGAGTCAAAGATTTTCGAATCGGACGAAAAACCGATAGTGAATTGTGACTTTCAGGGGCACCTAATAACCATGAACCAAACAAATTGCGTCCCGATTCAATACATCGTCCTCCAGCAGACTTGTCTCCATGGGTCTATTGCTGCCTTGGGCACCTTATGGCCGTTCTGCTGTGAGTCAAAGATTTTCGAATCGGACGAAAAACTGATAGTGAATTGTAACGTTCAAGGCCTCCTAATGACGATGGAACACTCAAATTGCGTCCCGATTCAATACCTCGTGCTCCAGCAGACTTGTCTCCATGGGTCTATTGCTGCCTCGGGCACCTTATGGCCGCTCTGCTGTGACTCAAAGATTTTCGAATCGGACGAAAAACTGATAGTGAATTGTAACATTCAGGGCCACCTTATGACGATGGATCACTCAAATTGCGTCCCGATTCAATACATCGTCCTCCAGCAGACTTGTCTCCATGGGTCTATTGCTGCCTCGGGCACCTTATGGCCGTTCTGCTGTGAGTCAAAGATTTTCGAATCGGACGAAAAACTGATAGTGAATTGTAACATTCAGGGCCACCTAATGACGATGGATCACTCAAATTGCGTCCCGATTCAATACATCGTCCTCCAGCCGACTTGTCTCCATGGGTCTATTGCTGCCTCGGGCACCTTATGGCCGTTCTGCTGTGAGTCAAAGATTTTCGAATCGGACGAAAAACTGATAGTGAATTGTAACGTTCAGGGCCTCCTAATGACGATGGAACACTCAAATTGCGTCCCGATTCAATACATCGTCCTCCAGCAGACTTGTCTTCACGAGTCTATTGCTGCCTCGGGGACCTTATGGCCGTTCTGCTGTGAGTCAAAGATTTTCGAATCGGACGAAAAACTGATAGTGAATTGTAACGTTCAGGGCCTCCTAATGACGATGGATCACTCAAATTGCGTCCCGATTCAATACATCGTCCTCCAGCCAACTTGACTCCATGTGTGTATTGCTGCCTTGTGCACCATATGGCCGTTCTGCTGTGAGTCTAGATTATTGAATGGGACAAAAAACTGATAGTGAATTGTAACTTTCAGGGCCACCTAATGACGGTGAATCACTCAAATTGTGTCCCGATTCAATACATCGTACTCCAGCAGACTTGTCTCCATGGGTCTATTGCTGCCTCGGGCACCTTGTGGCCGTTCTGCTGTGAGGCAAAGATTTTCGAATCGGACGAAAAACTGATAGTGAATTGTAACGTTCAGGGCCTCCTAATGACGATGGAACACTCAAATTGCGTCCCGATTCAATACCTCGTGCTCCAGCAGACTTGTCTCCATGGGTCTATTGCTGCCTCGGGCACCTTATGGCCGTTCTGCTGTGACTCAAAGATTTTCGAATCGGACGAAAAACTGATAGTGAATTGTAACATTCAGGGCCACCTTATGACGATTAATCACTCAAATTGCGTCCCGATTCAATACATCGTCCTCCAGCCGACTTGTCTCCATGGGTCTATTGCTGACTCGGGCACCTTATGGCCGTTCTACTGTGAGTCAAAGATTTTCGAATCGGACGAAAAACTGATACTGAATTGTAACATTCAGGGCCACCTAATGACGATGGATCACTCAAATTGCGTCCCGATTCAATACATCGTCCTGCAGCAGACTTGCCTCCATTGGTCTATTTCTGCCTCGGGCACCTTATGGTCGTTCTCCCGTGAGTCTAGATTATCGAATGGGACGAAAAACTGATAATTAATTGTAACATTCAGGGCCTCCTAATGACGATGGAACACTCAAATTGCGTCCCGATTGAATACATCGCCCTCCAGCAGACTTGTCTCCATGGGTCTATTGCTCCCTCGGGCACCTTATGGCCGTTCTGCTGTGAGTGAAAGATTTTCGGATCGGACGAATAACTGACAGTGAATTCAGGGCCACCTAATGACGATGGATCACTCAAATTACGTCCCGATTCAATACATCGTCCTCCAGCCGACTTGTCTCCATGGGTCTATTGCTGCATCGGGCACCTTATGGCCGTTCTGCTGTGAGTCAAAGATTTTCGAATGTGACGAAAAACTGATAGTGACTTGTAACATTCTGGGCCACCTAATGACGATGGATCACTCAAATTGCGTCCCGATTCAATACATCATCCTCCAGCCGACTTGTCTCCATGGGTCTATTGCTGCCTCTGGCACCTTATGGCCGTTCTGCTGTGACTTAAAGATTTTCGAATCGGACGAAAAACTGATAGTGAATTGTAACGATGGATCACTCAAATTGCGTCCCGATTCAATACATCGTCCTCCAGCCGACTTGTCTCCATGGGTCTATTGCTGCCTCGGGCACCTTATCGCAGTTCTGCTGTGAGTCAAAGATTTTCGAATCGGACGAAAAACTGATAGTGTATTGTAACATTCAGGGCCACCTAATGACGATGGATCACTCATATTGCGTCCCGATTCAATACATCGTCCTCCAGCAGACTTGTCTCCATGGGTCTATTGCTGCCTCGGGCACCTTATGGCCGTTCTGCTGTGAGTCAAAGATTTTCGAATCGGACGAAAAACTGATAGTGAATTGTAACATTCAGGGCCACCTAATGACGATGGATCACTCAAATTGCGTCCCGATTCAATACATCGTCCTGCAGCAGACTTGTCTCCATTGGTCTATTGCTGCCTCCGGCACCTTATGGTCATTCTCCCGTGAGTCTAGATTATCGAATGGGACGAAAAACTGATAGTTAATTGTAACATTCAGGGCCTCCTAATGACGATGGATCACTCAAATTGCGTCCCGATTCAATACACCGTCCTCCAGCCAACATGACTCCATGTGTCTATTGCAGCCTTGTGCACCATATGGCCATTCTGACGTGAGTCTAGATTATTGAATGGGACAAAAAACTGATAGTGAATTGTAACTTTCAGGGCCACCTAATGACGATGAATCACTCAAATTGTGTCCCGATTCAATACATCGTCCTCCAGCAGACTTGTCTCCATGGGTCTATTGCTGCCTCGGGCACCTTGTGGCCGTTCTGCTGTGAGGCAAAGATTTTCGAATCGGATGAAAAACTGATAGTGAATTTTAACGTTCAGGGCCTCCTAATGACGATGGAACACTCAAATTGCGTCCCGATTCAATACCTCGTGCTCCAGCAGACTTGTCTCCATGGGTCTATTGCTGCCTCGGGCACCTTATGGCCATTCTGCTGTGACTCAAAGATTTTCGAATCGGACGAAAAACTGATAGTGAATTGTAACATTCAGGGCCACCTTATGACGATTTATCACTCAAATTGCGTCCCGATTCAATACATCGTCCTCCAGCCGACTTGTCTCCATGGGTCTATTGCTGCCTCGGGCACCTTATGGCCGTTCTACTGTGAGTCAAAGATTTTCGAATCGGACGAAAAACTGATAGTGAATTTTTACATTCAGGGCCACCTAATGACGATGGATCACTCAAATTGCGTCCCGATTCAATACATCGTCCTGCAGCAGACTTGTCTCCATTGGTCTATTTCTGCCTCGGGCACCTTATGGTCGTTCTCCCGTGAGTCTAGATTATCGAATGGGACGAAAAACTGATAATTAATTGTAACATTCAGGGCCTCCTAATGACGATGGAACACTCAAATTGCGTCCCGATTGAATACATCGCCCTCCAGCAGACATGTCTCCATGGGTCTATTGCTCCCTCGGGCACCTTATGGCCGTTCTACTGTGAGTGAAAGATTTTCGGATCGGACGAATAACTGACAGTGAATTCAGGGCCACCTAATGACGATGGATCACTAAAATTACGTCCCGATTCAATACATCGTCCTCCAGCCGACTTGTCTCCATGGGTCTATTGCTGCATCGGGCACCTTATGGCCGTTCTGCTGTGAGTCAAAGATTTTCGAATCGGGCGAAAAACTGATAGTGAATTGTAACGTTCAGGGCCACCTAATGACGATGGATCACTCAAATCGGGGCCCGATTCAATACATCGTCCTCCAGCAGACTTGTCTCCATGGGTCTATCGCTGCCTCGGGCACCTTATGGCCGTTCTGCTGTGAGTCAAAGATTTTCGAATGTGACGAAAAACTGATAGTGACTTGTAACATTCAGGTACACCTAATGACGATGGATCACTCAAATTGCGTCCCGATTCAATACATCGTCCTCCAGCCGACTTGTCTCCATGGGTCTATTGCTGCCTCGGGCACCTTATCGCAGTTCTGCTGTGAGTCAAAGATTTTTGAATCGGACGAAAAACTGATAGTGTATTGTAACATTCAGGGCCACCTAATGACGATGGATCACTCAAATTGCGTCCCGATTCAATACATCGTCCTCCAGCAGACTTGTCTCCATTGGTCTATTGCTGCCTCGGGCACCTTATGGCCGTTCTGCTGTGAGTGAAAGATATACGAATCGGACGAAAAACTGATAGTGAATTGCCCCGATTCAATACATCGTCCTCCAGCCGACTTGTCTCCATGGGTCTATTGCTGCCTCGTGCACCTTATGGCAGTTCTGCTGTGAGTCAAAGATTTTCGAATCGGACGAAAAACTGATAGTGAATTGTAACATTCAGGCCACCTAATGACGATGGATCACTCAAATTGCGTCCCTCCAGCTGACTTGTCTCCATGGGTCTATTGCTGCCTCGGGCACCTTATGGCCGTTCTACTGTGAGTCAAAGATTTTCGAATCGGTCGAAAAACTAATAGTGAATTGTAACATTCAGGGCCACCTAATGACGATGGATCACTCAAATTGCGTCCCGATTCAATACATCGTCCTCCAGCAGACTTGTCTCCATGGGTCTATTGCTGCCTCGGGCACCTTATGGCCGTTCTGCTGTGAGTGAAAGATTTTCGGATCGGACGAATAACAGATAGTGAATTCAGGGCCACCTAATGACGATGGATCACTCAAATTACGTCCCGATTCAATACATCGTCCTCCAGCCGACTTGTCTCCATGGGTCTTTTGCTGCATCGGGCACCTTATGGCCGTTCTGCTGTGAGTCAAAGATTTTCGAATCGGACGAAAAACTGATAGTGAATTGTAACGTTCAGGGCCACCTAATGACGATGGATCACTAAAATTGGGTCCCGATTCAATACATCGTCCTCCAGCAGACTTGTCTCCATGGGTCTATTGCTGCCTCGGGCACCTTATGGCCGTTCTGCTGTGACTCAAAGATTTTCGAATCGGACGAAAAACTGATAGTGAATTGTAACGTTCAAGCCTCCTAATGACGATGGAACACTCAAAATGAGTCTCGATTCAATACATCGTCCTCCTGCAGACCTTTCTCCATGGGTCTATTGCTGCCTCGGGCACCGTATGGCCGTTCTGCTGTGAGTCTAAGACTTTCGAATGTGACGAAAAACTGATAGTGAATTGTAACATTCAGGGCCACCTAATGACGATGGATCACTCAAATTGCGTCCCGATTCAATACATCGTCCTCCAGCCGACTTGTCTCCATGGGTCTATTGCTGCCTCGGGCACCTTATGGCCGTTCAGCTGTGACTTAAAGATTTTAGAACCAACGAAAAACTGATAGTGAATTGTAACGATGGAACACTCAAATTGCGTCCCGATTCAATACATCGTCCTCCAGCAGACTTGTCTTCACAGGTCTATTGCTGCCTCGGGCACCTTATGGTCATTCTCCCGTGAGTCTAGATTATCGAATGGGACGAAAAACTGATAGTTAATTGTAACATTCAGGGCCTCCTAATGACGATGGAACACTCAAATTGCGTCCCGATTCAATACATCGTCCTGCAGCAGACTTGTCTCCATTGGTCTATTGCTGCCTCGGGCACCTTATGGTCATTCTCCCGTGAGTCTAGATTATCGAATGGGACGAAAAACTGATAGTTAATTGTAACATTCAGGGCCTCCTAATGACGATGGAACACTCAAATTGCGTCCCGATTCAATACATCGTCCTCCAGCAGACTTGTCTCCATGGGTCTATTGCTGCCTCGGGCACCTTATGGCCGTTCTGCTGTGAGTGAAAGATTTTCGGATCGGACGAATAACAGATAGTGAATTCAGGGCCACCTAATGACGATGGATCACTCAAATTACGTCCCGATTCAATACATCGTCCTCCAGCCGACTTGTCTCCATGGGTCTTTTGCTGCATCGGGCACCTTATGGCCGTTCTGCTGTGAGTCAAAGATTTTCGAATCGGACGAAAAACTGATAGTGAATTGTAACGTTCAGGGCCACCTAATGACGATGGATCACTAAAATTGGGTCCCGATTCAATACATCGTCCTCCAGCAGACTTGTCTCCATGGGTCTATTGCTGCCTCGGGCACCTTATGGCCGTTCTGCTGTGACTCAAAGATTTTCGAATCGGACGAAAAACTGATAGTGAATTGTAACGTTCAGGCCTCCTAATGACGATGGAACACTCAAAATGAGTCCCGATTCAATACATCGTCCTCCTGCAGACCTTTCTCCATGGGTCTATTGCTGCCTCGGGCACCGTATGGCCGTTCTGCTGTGAGTCTAAGACTTTCGAATGTGACGAAAAACTGATAGTGAATTGTAACATTCAGGGCCACCTAATGACGATGGATCACTCAAATTGCGTCCCGATTCAATACATCGTCCTCCAGCCGACTTGTCTCCATGGGTCTATTGCTGCCTCGGGCACCTTATGGCCGTTCAGCTGTGACTTAAAGATTTTAGAACCAACGAAAAACTGATAGTGAATTGTAACGATGGAACACTCAAATTGCGTCCCGATTCAATACATCGTCCTCCAGCAGACTTGTCTTCACAGGTCTATTGCTGCCTCGGGCACCTTATGGCCGTTCTGCTGTGAGTCATAGATTTTCGAATCGGACGAAAAACTTATAGTGAATTGTAACATTCAGGGCCACCTAATGTCGATGGATCACTCAAATTGCGTCCCGATTCAATACATCGTCCTCCAGCCGACTTGTCTCCACGGGTCTATTGCTGCCTCGGGTACCTTATGGCCGTTCTGCTGTGAGTCAAAGATTTTCGAATCGGACGAAAAACTGATAGTGAATTGTAACGTTCAGAGCCACCTAATGACGATGGATCACTCAAATTGCGTCCCGATTCAATACATCGTCCTCCAGCCGACTTCTCTCCATGGGTCTATTGCTGCCTCGGGCACCTTATCGCAGTTCTGCTGTGAGTCTTAGATTTTCGAATCGGACGAAAAACTGATAGTGTATTGTAACATTCAGGGCCACCTAATGACGATGGATCACTCAAATTGTGTCCCGATTCAATACATCGTCCTCCAGCAGACTTGTCTCCATGGGTCTATTGCTGCCTCGGGCACATTATGGCCGTTCTGCTGTGAGTGAAAGATATTCGAATCGGACGAAAAACTGATAGTGAATTGCCCCGATTCAATACATCGTCCTCCAGCCGACTTGTCTCCATGGGTCTATTGCTGCCTCGTGCACCTTATGGCAGTTCTGCTGTGAGTCAAAGATTTTCGAATCGGACGAAAAACTGATAGTGAATTGTAACATTCAGGGCCACCTAATGACGATGGATCACTCAAATTGCGTCCCTCCAGCTGACTTGTCTCCATGGGTCTATTGCTGCCTCGGGCACCTGATGGCCGTTCTGCTGTGAGTCAAAGATTTTCGAATCGGACGAAAAACTTATAGTGAATTGTAACATTCAGGGCCACCTAATGACGATGGATCACTCAAATTGCGTCCCGATTCAATACATCGTCCTGCAGCAGACTTGTCTCCATTGGTCTATTGCTGCCTCGGGCACCTTATGGTCGTTCTCCCGTGAGTCTAGATTATCGAATGGGACGAAAAACTGATAGTTAATTGTAACATTCAGGTCCTCCTAATGACGATGGAACACTCAAATTGCGTCCCGATTCAATACATCGTCCTGCAGCAGACTTGTCTCCATGGGTCTATTGCTGCCTCGGGCACCTTATGGCCGTTCTGCTGTGAGTGAAAGATTTTCGGATCGGACGAATAACTGATAGTGCATTGTAACGTTCAGGGCCACCTAATGACGATGGATCACTCAAATTGGGTCCCGATTCAATACATCGTCCTCCAGCAGACTTGTCTCCATGGGTCTATTACTGCCTCGGGCACCTTATGGCCGTTCTGCTGTGACTCAAAGATTTTCGAATCGGACGAAAAACCGATAGTGAATTGTAACGTTCAGGCCTCCTAATGACGATGGAACACTCAAATTGCGTCCCGATTCAATACATCGTCCTCCAGCAGACTTGTCTCCATGGGTCTATTGCTGCCTCGGGCACCTTATGGCTGTTCTGCTGTGTCATAGATTTTCGAATCGGACGAAAAACTGATAGTGAATTGTAACATTCAGGGCCACCTAATGTCGATGGATCACTCAAATTGCGTCCCGATTCTATACATCGTTCTCCAGCCGACTTGTCTCCACGGGTCTATTGCTCCCTCGGGCACCTTATGGCCGTTCTGCTGTGAGTCAAAGATTTTCGAATCGGACGAAAAACTGATAGTGAATTGTAACGTTCAGGGCCACCTAATGACGATGGATCACTCAAATTGCGTCCCGAATCAATACATCGTCCTCCAGCCGACTTGTCTCCATGGGTCCATTGCTACCTCGGGCACCTTATCGCAGTTCCGCTGTGAGTCAAAGATTTTCGAATCGGACGAAAAACTGATAGTGTATTGTAACATTCAGGGCCACCTAATGACGATGGATCACTCAAATTGCGTCCCGATTCAATACATCGTCCTCCAGCAGACTTGTCTCCATGGGTCTATTGCTGCCTCGGGTACCTTATGGCCGTTCTGCTGTGAGTCAAAGATTTTCGAATCGGACGAAAAACTGATAGTGAATTGTAACGTTCAGAGCCACCTAATGACGATGGATCACTCAAATTGCGTCCCGATTCAATACATCGTCCTCCAGCCGACTTCTCTCCATGGGTCTATTGCTGCCTCGGGCACCTTATCGCAGTTCTGCTGTGAGTCTTAGATTTTCGAATCGGACGAAAAACTGATAGTGTATTGTAACATTCAGGGCCACCTAATGACGATGGATCACTCAAATTGTGTCCCGATTCAATACATCGTCCTCCAGCAGACTTGTCTCCATGGGTCTATTGCTGCCTCGGGCACATTATGGCCGTTCTGCTGTGAGTGAAAGATATTCGAATCGGACGAAAAACTGATAGTGAATTGCCCCGATTCAATACATCGTCCTCCAGCCGACTTGTCTCCATGGGTCTATTGCTGCCTCGTGCACCTTATGGCAGTTCTGCTGTGAGTCAAAGATTTTCGAATCGGACGAAAAACTGATAGTGAATTGTAACATTCAGGGCCACCTAATGACGATGGATCACTCAAATTGCGTCCCTCCAGCTGACTTGTCTCCATGGGTCTATTGCTGCCTCGGGCACCTGATGGCCGTTCTGCTGTGAGTCAAAGATTTTCGAATCGGACGAAAAACTTATAGTGAATTGTAACATTCAGGGCCACCTAATGACGATGGATCACTCAAATTGCGTCCCGATTCAATACATCGTCCTGCAGCAGACTTGTCTCCATTGGTCTATTGCTGCCTCGGGCACCTTATGGTCGTTCTCCCGTGAGTCTAGATTATCGAATGGGACGAAAAACTGATAGTTAATTGTAACATTCAGGTCCTCCTAATGACGATGGAACACTCAAATTGCGTCCCGATTCAATACATCGTCCTGCAGCAGACTTGTCTCCATGGGTCTATTGCTGCCTCGGGCACCTTATGGCCGTTCTGCTGTGAGTGAAAGATTTTCGGATCGGACGAATAACTGATAGTGCATTGTAACGTTCAGGGCCACCTAATGACGATGGATCACTCAAATTGGGTCCCGATTCAATACATCGTCCTCCAGCAGACTTGTCTCCATGGGTCTATTACTGCCTCGGGCACCTTATGGCCGTTCTGCTGTGACTCAAAGATTTTCGAATCGGACGAAAAACCGATAGTGAATTGTAACGTTCAGGCCTCCTAATGACGATGGAACACTCAAATTGCGTCCCGATTCAATACATCGTCCTCCAGCAGACTTGTCTCCATGGGTCTATTGCTGCCTCGGGCACCTTATGGCTGTTCTGCTGTGTCATAGATTTTCGAATCGGACGAAAAACTGATAGTGAATTGTAACATTCAGGGCCACCTAATGTCGATGGATCACTCAAATTGCGTCCCGATTCTATACATCGTTCTCCAGCCGACTTGTCTCCACGGGTCTATTGCTCCCTCGGGCACCTTATGGCCGTTCTGCTGTGAGTCAAAGATTTTCGAATCGGACGAAAAACTGATAGTGAATTGTAACGTTCAGGGCCACCTAATGACGATGGATCACTCAAATTGCGTCCCGAATCAATACATCGTCCTCCAGCCGACTTGTCTCCATGGGTCCATTGCTACCTCGGGCACCTTATCGCAGTTCCGCTGTGAGTCAAAGATTTTCGAATCGGACGAAAAACTGATAGTGTATTGTAACATTCAGGGCCACCTAATGACGATGGATCACTCAAATTGCGTCCCGATTCAATACATCGTCCTCCAGCAGACTTGTCTCCATGGGTCTATTGCTGCCTCGGGCACCTTATGGCAGTTCTGCTGTGAGAGAAAGATATTCGAATCGGACGAAAAACTGATAGTGAATTGTCCCGATTCAATACATCGTCCTCCAGCCGACTTGTCTCCATGGGTCTATTGCTGCCTCGGGCACCTTATGGCAGTTCTGCTGTGAGTCAAAGATTTTCGAATCGGACGAAAAACTGATAGTGAATTGTAACATTCAGGGCCACCTAATGACGATGGATCACTCAAATTGCGTCCCTCCAGCTGACTTGTCTCCATGGGTCTATTGCTGCCTCGGGCACCTTATGGCCGTTCTGCTGTGAGTCAAAGATTTTCGGATCGGACGAATAACTGATAGTGAATTGTAACATTCAGGTCCACCTAATGACGTTGGATCACTCAAATTGCGTCCCGATTCAATACATCGTCCTCCAGCCGACTTGTCTCCATGGGTCTATTGCTGCCTCGGGCACCTTATGGCCGTTCTGCTGTGAGTCAAAGATTTTCGAATCGGACGAAAAACTGATAGTGAATTGTAACGTTCAGGGCCACCTAATGACGATGGATCACTCAAACTGGGTCCCGATTCAATACATCGTCCTCCAGCAGACTTGTCTCCATGAGTCTATTGCTGCCTCGGGCACCTTATGGCCGTTCTGCTGTGAGTCCAAGATTTTCGAATCTGACGAAAAACTGATAGTGAATTGTAACATTCAGTGCCACCTAATGACGATGGATCACTCAAATTGCGTCCCGATTCAATACATCATCCTCCAGCCGACTTGTCTCCATGTGTCTATTGCTGCCTTGGGCGCCTTATGGCCGTTCTGCTGTGAGTCAAAGATTTTCGAATCGGACGAAAAACTGATAGTGAATTGTAACATTCAGGGCCACCTAATGACGATGGAACACTCAAATTGCGTCCCGATTCAATACATCATCCTCCGGCCGACTTGACTCCATGGGTCTATTGCTGCCTCGGGCACCTTATGGCCGTTCTGCTGTGAGTCAAAGATTTTCGAATGTGACGAAAAACTGATAGTGACTTGTAACATTCAGGGCCACCTAATGACGATGGATCTCTCAAATTGCGTCCCGATTCAATACATCGTCCTCCAGCCGACTTGTCTCCATGGGTCTATTGCTGCCTCGGGCACCTTGTGGCCGTTCTGCTGTGAGGCAAAGATTTTCGAATCGGATGAAAAACTGATAGTGATTTGTAACGTTCAGGGCCTCCTAATGACGATGGAACACTCAAATTGCGTCCCGATTCAATACCTCGTGCTCCAGCAGACTTGTCTCCATGGGTCTATTGCTGCCTCGGGCACCTTATGGCCGTTCTGCTGTGACTCAAAGATTTTCGAATCGGACGAAAAACTGATAGTGAATTGTAACATGCAGGGCCACCTTATGACGATTTATCACTCAAATTGCGTCCCGATTCAATACATCGTCCTCCAGCCGACTTGTCTCCATGGGTCTATTGCTGCCTCGGGCACCTTATGGCCGTTCTACTGTGAGTCAAAGATTTTCGAATCGGACGAAAAACTGATAGTGAATTTTAACATTCAGGGCCACCTAATGACGATGGATCACTCAAATTGCGTCCCGATTGAATACATCGCCCTCCAGCAGACTTGTCTCCATGGGTCTATTGCTCCCTCGGGCACCTTATGGCCGTTCTACTGTGAGTGAAAGATTTTCGGATCGGACGAATAACTGACAGTGAATTCAGGGCCACCTAATGACGATGGATCACTAAAATTACGTCCCGATTCAATACATCGTCCTCCAGCCGACTTGTCTCCATGGGTCTATTGCTGCATCAGGCACCTTATGGCCGTTCTCCTGTGAGTCAAAGATTTTCGAATCGGGCGAAAAACTGATAGTTAATTGTAACATTCAGGGCCTCCTAATGACGATGGAACACTCAAATTGCGTCCCGATTCAATACATCGTCCTGCAGCAGACTTGTCTCCATGGGTCTATTGCTGCCTCGGGCACCTTACGGCCGTTCTGTTGTGACTCAAAGATTTTCGAATCGGACGAAAAACTGATAGTGAATTGTAACGTTCAGGGCCTCCTAATGACGATGGAACACTCAAATTGCGTCCCGATTCAATACATCGTCCTCCAGCAGACTTGTCTTCATGGGTCTATTGCTGCCTCGGGCACCTTATGGCCGTTCTGCTGTGAGTCAAAATCTTCGAATCTGAGGAAAAACTGATAGTGAATTGTGACATTCAGGGCCACCTAATGACGATGGATCACTCAAATTGCGTCCCGATTCAATACATCGTCCTCCAGCCGACTTGTCTCCATGGGTCTTTTGCTGCCTAGGGCACCTTATGGCCGTTCTGCTGTGAGTCAAAATTTTCGAATCTCACGAAAAACTGATAGTGAATTGTAACCTTCAGGGCCACCTAATGACGATGGATCAATCAAATTGCGTCCCGATTCAATACATCGTCCTCCAGCCGACTTGTCTACATGGGTCATGGGTCCATTGCTGCCTGGGGCACATTATGGCGGCTCTGTTGTGACTCAAAGATTTTCAAATCGGACGAAAGCTGATAGTGAATTGTAACGTTCAGGGCCTCCTAATGACGATGGAACACTCAAATTGCGTCCCGATTCAAAACATCGTCCTCCAGCCGACTTGTCTCCATGGGTCTGTTGCTGGCCCGGGCACCTTATGGCCGTTCTGCTGTGAGTCAAAGATTTTCGAATCTGACGAAAAACTGATAGTGAATTGTAACATTCAGGGCCACCTAATGACGATGGATCACTCAAATTTCGTCCCGACTCAATACATCGTCCTCCAGCCGACTTGTCTCCATGGGTCTATTGCTGCCTCGGGCACCTTATGGCCGTTCTGCTGTGAGTCTAGATTATCGAATGGGACGAAAAACTGATAGTGAATTGTAACGTTCAGGGCCACCTAATGACGAAGGATTACTCAAATTGCGTCCCGATTCAATATATCGCCATCCGGCAGACTTGTCTCCATGGGTCTATTGCTGGCCCGGGCACCTTATGGCCGTTCTGCTGTGAGTCAAAGATATTCGAATCTGACGAAAAACTGATAGTGAATTGTAACATTCAGGGCCACCTAATGACGATGGATCACTCAAATTGCGTCCCGAATCAATACATCGTCCTCCAGCCGACTTGTCTCCATGGGTCTATTGCTATCTCGGGCACCTTGTGGCCGTTCTGCTGAGTCTATTTTATCGAATGGGACGAAAAACTGATAGGGAATTGTAACGTTCTGGGCCACCTAATGACGATGGATCACTCAAATTGCGTCCCGATTCAGTACATCGACCTCCAGCAGACTTGTCCCCATGGGTCTATTGCTGCCTTGGGCACCTTATGGCCGTTCTGCTGTGAGTCAAAGATTCTCGAATCGGACGAAAAACTGATAGTGAATTGTAACGTTCAGGGCCTCCTAAAGACGATGGAACACTCAAATTGCGTCCCGATTCAATACCTCGTGCTCCAGCAGACTTGTCTCCATGGGTCGATTGCTGCCTCGGGCACTTTATGACCGTTCTGCTGTGAGTCAAAGATTTTCGAATCGGACGAAAAACTGATAGTGAATTGTAACGTTCAGGGCCACCTAATGACGATGGATCACTCAAATTGCGTCCCGATTCAATTCATCGTCCTCCTGCAGACTTGTCTCCATGGGACTATTGCTGCCTCGCGCACCTTATGGTCGTTCTCCCGTGAGTCTAGATTATCGAATGGGACGAAAAACTGATAGTGAATTGTAACATTCAGGGCCTCCTAATGACGATGGAACACTCAAATTGCGTCCCGATTCAATACATCGTCCTCCACCAGACTTGTCCCCATGGGTCTATTGCTGCCTCGGGCACCTTATGGCCGTTCTGCTGTGAGTCAAAGATTTTCGAATCGGACGAAAAACTGATAGTGAATTGTAACGTTCAGGGCCACCTAATGACGATGGATCACTCAAATTGCGTCCCGATTCAATACATCGTCCTCCAGCCGACTTGTCTCCATGGGTCTATTGCTGCCTCGGGCACCTTATGGCCGTTCTGCTGTGAGTCAAAGATTTTCGAATCGGACGAAAAACTGATAGTGAATTGTAACGTTCAGGGCCACCTAATGACGATGGATCACTCAAATTGCGTCCCGATTCAATACATCGTTCTCCAGCAGACTTGTCTCCATGGGTCTATTGCTGCCTCGGGCACCTTATGGCCGTTCTGCTGTGAGTCAAAGATTTCGGAATCGGACGAAAAACTGACAGTGAATTGTAACGTTCAGGGCCTCCTAATGACGATGGAACACTCAAATTACGTCCCGATTCAATACCTCGTGCTCCAGCAGACTTGTCTCCATGGGTCTATTGCTGCCTCGGGCACCTTATGACCGTTCTGCTGTGAGTCAAAGATTTTCGAATCGGACGAAAAACTGATAGTGAATTGTAACGTTCAGGGCCACCTAATGACGATGGATCACTCAAATTGCGTCCCGATTCAATACATCGTCCTCCTGCAGACTTGTCTCCATGGGTCTATTGCTGCCTCGGGCACCTTATGGTCGTTCTCCCGTGAGACTAGATTATCGAATGGGACGAAAAACAGATAGTGAATTGTAACATTCAGGGCCTCCTAATGACGATGGAACACTCAAATTGCTTCCCGATTCAATACATCGTCCTCCAGCAGACTTGTCTCCATGGGTCTATTGCTGCCTCGGTCACCTTATGGATATTCTGCTGTGAGTCAAAGATTTTCCAATCGGACGAAAAACTGATAGTGAATTGTAACATTCAAGGCCACCTAATGACGATGGATCACTGAAATTGCGTCCCGATACAATACATCATCCTCCAGCAGACTTGTCTCCATGCGTCTATTGCTGCCTCGGGCACCTTATGGCCGTTCTGCTGTGAGTCAAAGATTTTCGAATCGGACGAAAAACTGATAGTGAATTGTAACGTTCAGGGCCACCTAATGACGAAGGATCACTCAAATTGCGTCCCGATTCAATACATCGCCCTCCGGCAGATATGTCCCCATGCTGGCCCGGGCACCTTATGGCCGTTCTGCTGTGAGTCAAAGATTTTCGAATCTGACGAAAAACTGATAGTGAATTGTAACATTCAGGGCCACCTAATGACGATGGATCACTCAAATTGCGTCCCGATTCAATACATCGTCCTCCAGCCGACTTGTCTACATGGGTCATGGGTCTATTGCTGCCTCGGGCACCTTATGGCCGTCCTGTTGTGACTCAAAGATTTTCGAATCGGACGAAAAACTGATAGTGAATTGTAACGTTCAGGGCCTCCTAATGACGATGGAACACTCAAATTGCGTCCCGATTCAATACATCGTCCTCCAGCAGACTTGTCTTCATGTGTCTATTGCTGCCTCGGGCACCTTATGGCCGTTCTGCTGTGAGTCAAAATTTTCGAATCTGACGAAAATCTGTTAGTGAATTGTGACATTCAGGGCCACCTAATGACGAAGGATCACTCAAATTGCGTCCCGATTCAATACATCGTCCTCCAGCCGACTTGGGTCCATGGGTCTTTTGCTGCCTTGGGCACCTTATGTCCGTTCTGCTGTGAGTCAAAATTTTCGAATCTGACGAAAATCTGATAGTGAATTGTAACATTCAGGGCCACCCAATGACGATGGATCAATCAAATTGCGTCCCGAATCAATACATCGTCCTCTAGCCGACTTGTCTACATGGGTCATGGGCCTATTGCTGCCTCGGGCACCTTATGGCCGCTCTGTTGTGACTCAAAGATTTTCGAATCGGACGAAAAACTGATAGTGAATTGTAACGTTCAGGGCCTCCTAATGACGATGGAACACTCAAATTGCGTCCCGATTCAATACATCGTCCTCCAGCCGACTTTTCTCCATGGGTCTGTTGCTGGCCCGGGCACCTTATGGCCGTTCTGCTGTGAGTCAAAGATTTTCGAATCTGACGAAAAACTGATAGTGAATTGTAACATTCAGGGACACCTAATGACGATGGATCACTCAAATTGCGTCCCGAATCAATACATCGTCCTCCAGCCGACTTGTCTCCATGGGTCTATTGCTGCCTCGGGCACCTTATGGCCGTTCTGCTGTGAGTCTAGATTATCGAATGGGACGAAAAACTGATAGTGAATTGTAACGTTCAGGGCCACCTAATGACGATGGATCACTCAAATTGCGTCCCGATTCAATACATCATCCTCCAGCAGACTTGTCTCCATGGGTCTATTGCTGCCTCGGGCACCTTAAGGCCGTTCTGCTGTGAGTCAAAGATTTTCGAATCTCACGAAAAACTGATAGTGAATTGTAACCTTCAGGGCCACCTAATGACGATGGATCAATCAAATTGCGTCCCGATTCAATACATCGTCCTCCAGCCGACTTGTCTACATGGGTCATAGGTCTATTGCTGCCTCGGGCACCTTATGGCCGCTCTGTTGTGACTCAAAGATTTTCGAATCGGACGAAAGCTGATAGTGAATTGTAACGTTCAGGGCCTCCTAATGACGATGGAACACTCAAATTGCGTCCCGATTCAATACCTCGTGCTCCAGCAGACTTGTCTCCATGGGTCTATTGCTGCCTCGGGCACCTTATGACCGTTCTGCTGTGAGTCAAAGATTTTCGAATCGGACGAAAAACTGATAGTGAATTGTAACGTTCAGGGCCACCTAATGACGATGGATCACTCAAATTGCGTCCCGATTCAATACATCGTCCTCCTGCAGACTTGTCTCCATGGGTCTATTGCTGCCTCGGGCACCTTATGGATCTGCTGCTGTGAGTCAAAGATTTTCCAATCGGACAAAAAACTGATAGTGAATTGTAACGTTCAGGGCCACCTAATGACGAAGGATCACTCAAATTGCGTCCCGATTCAATACATCGCCCTCCGGCAGATTTGTCTCCATGCTGGCCCGGGCACCTTATGGACGTTCTGCTGTGAGTCAAAATCTTCGAATCTGAGGAAAAACTGATAGTGAATTGTGACATTCAGGGCCACGTAATGACGATGGATCACTCAAATTGCGTCCCGATTCAATACATCGTCCTCCAGCCGACTTGTCTACTTGGGTCATGGGTCTATTGCTGCCTCGGGCACCTTATGGCCGCACTGTTGTGACTCAAAGATTTTCGAATCAGACGAAAAACTGATAGTGAATTGTAACCTTCAGGGCCACCTAATGACGATGGATCACTCAAATTGCGTCCCGATTCAATACATCGTCCTCCAGCCGACTTGTCTCCATGGGTCTGTTGCTGGCCCGGGCACCTTATGGCCGTTCTGCTGTGAGTCAAAGAATTTCGAATCGGACGAAAAACTGATAGTGAATTGTAACGTTCAGGGCCTCCTAATGACGATGGAACACTCAAATTGCGTCCTGATTCAATACCTCGTGCTCCAGCAGACTTGTCTCCATGGGTCGATTGCTGCCTCGGGCACTTTATGACCGTTCTGCTGTGAGTCAAAGATTTTCGAATCGGACGAAAAACTGATAGTGAATTGTAACGTTCAGGGCCACCTAATGACGATGGATCACTCAAATTGCGTCCCGATTCAATTCATCGTCCTCCTGCAGACTTGTCTCCATGGGACTATTGCTGCCTCGCGCACCTTATGGTCGTTCTCCCGTGAGTCTAGATTATCGAATGGGACGAAAAACTGATAGTGATTTGTAACATTCAGGGCCTCCTAATGACGATGGAACACTCAAATTGCGTCCCGATTCAATACATCGTCCTCCAGCAGACTTGTCTCCATGGGTCTATTGCTGCCTCGGGCACCTTATGGCCGTTCTGCTGTGAGTCAAAGATTTTCGAATCGGACGAAAAACTGATAGTGAATTGTAATGTTCAGGGCCACCTAATGACGATGGATCACTCAAATTGCGTCCCGATTCAATACATCGTCCTCCAGCCGACTTGACTCCATGGGTCTTTTGCTGCCTCGGGCACCTTATGGCCGGTCTGCTGTGAGTCAAAGATTTTCGAATCGGACGAAAAACTGATAGTGAATTGTAACGTTCAGGGCCACCTAATGACGATGGATCACTCAAATTGCGTCCCGATTCAATACATCGTTCTCCAGCAGACTTGTCTCCATGGGTCTATTGCTGCCTCGGGCACCTTATGGCCGTTCTGCTGTGAGTCAAAGATTTCGGAATCGGACGAAAAACTGATAGTGAATTGTAACGTTCAGGGCCTCCTAATGACGATGGAACACTCAAATTGCGTCCCGATTCAATACCTCGTGCTCCAGCAGACTTGTCTCCATGGGTCTATTGCTGCCTCGGGCACCTTATGACCGTTCTGCTGTGAGTCAAAGATTTTCGAATCGGACGAAAAACTGATAGTGAATTGTAACGTTCAGGGCCACCTAATGACGATGGATCACTCATATTGCGTCCCGATTCAATACATCGTCCTCCTGCAGACTTGTCTCCATGGGTCTATTGCTGCCTCGGTCACCTTATGGATATTCTGCTGTGAGTCAAAGATTTTCCAATCGGACGAAAAACTGATAGTGAATTGTAACATTCAAGGCCACCTAATGACGATGGATCACTGAAATTGCGTCCCGATACAATACATCATCCTCCAGCAGACTTGTCTCCATGCGTCTATTGCTGCCTCGGGCACCTTATGGCCGTTCTGCTGTGAGTCAAAGATTTTCGAATCGGACGAAAAACTGATAGTGAATTGTAACGTTCAGGGCCACCTAATGACGAAGGATCACTCAAATTGCGTCCCGAATCAATACCTCATGCTCCAGCAGACTTGTCTCCATGGGTCGATTGCTGGCCTGGGCACCTTATGGCCGTTCTGCTGTGAGTCAAAGATATTCGAATCTGACGAAAAACTGATAGTGAATTGTAACATTCAGGGCCACCTAATGACGATGGATCACTCAAATTGCGTCCCGAATCAATACATCGTCCTCCAGCCGACTTGTCTCCATGGGTCTATTGCTACCTCGGGCACCTTATGGCCGTTCTGCTGAGTCTAGATTATCGAATGGGACGAAAAACTGATAGGGAATTGTAACGTTCTGGGCCACCTAATGACGATGGATCACTCAAATTGCGTCCCGATTCAATACCTCATGCTCCAGCAGACTTGTCTCCATGGGTCGTTTGCTGCCTAGGGCACCTTATGGCCGTTCTGCTGTGAGTCAAAGATTTTCGAATCGGACGAAAAACTTATAGTGAATTGTAACGTTCAGGGCCTCCTAATGACGATGGAACACTCAAATTGCGTCCCGATTCAATACCTCGTGCTCCAGCAGACTTGTCTCCATGGGTCGATTGCTGCCTCGGGCACTTTATGACCGTTCTGCTGTGAGTCAAAGATTTTCGAATCGGACGAAAAACTGATAGTGAATTGTAACATTCAAGGCCACCTAATGACGATGGATCACTGAAATTGCGTCCCGATACAATACATCATCCTCCAGCAGACTTGTCTCCATGCGTCTATTGCTGCCTCGGGCACCTTATGGCCGTTCTGCTGTGAGTCAAAGATTTTCGAATCGGACGAAAAACTGATAGTGAATTGTAACGTTCAGGGCCACCTAATGACGAAGGATCACTCAAATTGCGTCCCGATTCAATACATCGTCCTCCAGCCGACTTGGGTCCATGGGTCTTTTGCTGCCTTGGGCACCTTATGTCCGTTCTGCTGTGAGTCAAAATTTTCGAATCTGACGAAAATCTGATAGTGAATTGTAACATTCAGGGCCACCTAATGACGATGGATCAATCAAATTGCGTCCCGAATCAATACATCGTCCTCTAGCCGACTTGTCTACATGGGTCATGGGTCTATTGCTGCCTCGGGCACCTTATGGCCGCTCTGTTGTGACTCAAAGATTTTCGAATCGGACGAAAAACTGATAGTGAATTGTAACGTTCAGGGCCTCCTAATGACGATGGAACACTCAAATTGCGTCCCGATTCAATACATCGTCCTCCAGCCGACTTTTCTCCATGGGTCTGTTGCTGGCCCGGGCACCTTATGGCCGTTCTGCTGTGAGTCAAAGATTTTCGAATCTGACGAAAAACTGATAGTGAATTGTAACATTCAGGGCCACCTAATGACGATGGATCACTCAAATTGCGTCCCGAATCAATACATCGTCCTCCAGCCGACTTGTCTCCATGGGTCTATTGCTGCCTCGGGCACCTTATGGCCGTTCTGCTGTGAGTCTAGATTATCGAATGGGACGAAAAACTGATAGTGAATTGTAACGTTCAGGGCCACCTAATGACGATGGATCACTCAAATTGCGTCCCGATTCAATACATCATCCTCCAGCAGACTTGTCTCCATGGGTCTATTGCTGCCTCGGGCACCTTAAGGCCGTTCTGCTGTGAGTCAAAGATTTTCGAATCTCACGAAAAACTGATAGTGAATTGTAACCTTCAGGGCCACCTAATGACGATGGATCAATCATATTGCGTCCCGATTCAATACATCGTCCTCCAGCCGACTTGTCTACATGGGTCATAGGTCTATTGCTGCCTCGGGCACCTTATGGCCGCTCTGTTGTGACTCAAAGATTTTCGAATCGGACGAAAGCTGATAGTGAATTGTAACGTTCAGGGCCTCCTAATGACGATGGAACACTCAAATTGCGTCCCGATTCAATACCTCGTTCTCCAGCAGACTTGTCTCCATGGGTCTATTGCTGCCTCGGGCACCTTATGACCGTTCTGCTGTGAGTCAAAGATTTTCGAATCGGACGAAAAACTGATAGTGAATTGTAACGTTCAGGGCCACCTAATGACGATGGATCACTCAAATTGCGTCCCGATTCAATACATCGTCCTCCTGCAGACTTGTCTCCATGGGTCTATTGCTGCCTCGGGCACCTTATGGTCGTTCTCCCGTGAGTCTAGATTATCGAATGGGACGAAAAACTGATAGTGAATTGTAACATTCAGGGTCTCTTAATGACGATGGAACACTCAAATTGCGTCCCGATTCAATACATCGTCCTCCACCAGACTTGTCTCCATGGGTCTATTGCTGCCTCGGTCACCTTATGGATCTGCTGCTGTGAGTCAAAGATTTTCCAATCGGACAAAAAACTGATAGTGAATTGTAACGTTCAGGGCCACCTAATGACGAAGGATCACTCAAATTGCGTCCCGATTCAATACATCGCCCTCCGGCAGATTTGTCTCCATGCTGGCCCGGGCACCTTATGGACGTTCTGCTGTGAGTCAAAATCTTCGAATCTGAGGAAAAACTGATAGTGAATTGTGACATTCAGGGCCACGTAATGACGATGGATCACTCAAATTGCGTCCCGATTCAATACATCGTCCTCCAGCCGACTTGTCTACTTGGGTCATGGGTCTATTGCTGCCTCGGGCACCTTATGGCCGCACTGTTGTGACTCAAAGATTTTCGAATCAGACGCAAAACTGATAGTGAATTGTAACCTTCAGGGCCACCTAATGACGATGGATCACTCAAATTGCGTCCCGATTCAATACATCGTCCTCCAGCCGACTTGTCTCCATGGGTCTGTTGCTGGCCCGGGCACCTTATGGCCGTTCTGCTGTGAGTCAAAGATATTCGAATCTGACGAAAAACTGATAGTGAATTGTAACATTCAGGGCCACCTAATGACGATGGATCACTCAAATTGCGTCCCGAATCAATACATCGTCCTCCAGCCGACTTGTCTCCATGGGTCTATTGCTACCTCGGGCACCTTATAACCGTTCTGCTGAGTCTAGATTATCGAATGGGACGTAAAACTGATAGGGAATTGTTACGTTCTGGGCCACCTAATGACGATGGATCACTCAAATTGCGTCCCGATTCAATACCTCGTGCTCCAGCAGACTTGTCTCCATGGGTCGATTGCTGCCTAGGGCACCTTATGGCCGTTCTGCTGTGAGTCAAAGATTTTCGAATCGGACGAAAAACTGATAGTGAATTGTAACGTTCAGGGCCTCCTAATGACGATGGAACACTCATATTGCGTCCCGATTCAATACCTCGTGCTCCAGCAGACTTGTCTCCATGGGTCGATTGCTGCCTCGGGCACTTTATGACCGTTCTGCTGTGAGTCAAAGATTTTCGAATCGGACGAAAAACTGATAGTGAATTGTAACGTTCAGGGCCACCTAATGACGAGGGATCACTCAAATTGCGTCCCGATTCAATTCATCGTCCTCCTGCAGACTTGTCTCCATGGGACTATTGCTGCCTCGCGCACCTTATGGTCGTTCTCCCGTGAGTCTAGATTATCGAATGTGACGAAAAACTGATAGTGATTTGTAACATTCAGGGCCTCCTAATGACGATGGAACACTCAAATTGCGTCCCGATTCAATACATCGTCCTCCAGCAGACTTGTCTCCATGGGTCTATTGCTGCCTCGGGCACCTTATGGCCGTTCTGCTGTGAGTCAAAGATTTTCGAATCGGACGAAAAACTGATAGTGAATTGTAATGTTCAGGGCCACCTAATGACGATGGATCACTCAAATTGCGTCCCGATTCAATACATCGTCCTCCAGCCGACTTGACTCCATGGGTCTTTTGCTGCCTCGGGCACCTTATGGCCGGTCTGCTGTGAGTCAAAGATTTACGAATCGGACGAAAAACTGATAGTGAATTGTAACGTTCAGGGCCACCTAATGACGATGGATCACTCAAATTGCGTCCCGATTCAATACATCGTTCTCCAGCAGACTTGTCTCCATGGGTCTATTGCTGCCTCGGGCACCTTATGGCCGTTCTGCTGTGAGTCAAAGATTTCGGAATCGGACGAAAAACTGATAGTGAATTGTAACGTTCAGGGCCTCCTAATGACGATGGAACACTCAAATTGCGTCCCGATTCAATACCTCGTGCTCCAGCAGACTTGTCTCCATGGGTCTATTGCTGCCTCGGGCACCTTATGACCGTTCTGATGTGAGTCAAAGATTTTCGAATCGGACGAAAAACTGATAGTGAATTGTAACGTTCAGGGCCACCTAATGACGATGGATCACTCAAATTGCGTCCCGATTCAATACATCGTCCTCCTGCAGACTTGTCTCCATGGGTCTATTGCTGCCTCGGTCACCTTATGGATATTCTGCTGTGAGTCAAAGATTTTCCAATCGGACGAAAAACTGATAGTGAATTGTAACATTCAAGGCCACCTAATGACGATGGATCACTGAAATTGCGTCCCGATACAATACATCATCCTCCAGCAGACTTGTCTCCATGCGTCTATTGCTGCCTCGGGCACCTTATGGCCGTTCTGCTGTGAGTCAAAGATTTTCGAATCGGACGAAAAACTTATAGTGAATTGTAACGTTCAGGGCCTCCTAATGACGATGGATCACACAAATTGCGTCCCGATTCAAAACATCGTCCTCCAGCCGACTTGTCTCCATGGGTCTATTGCTACCTCGGGCACCTTATGGCCGTTCTGCTGAGTCTAGATTATCGAATGGGACGAAAAACTGATAGGGAATTGTAACGTTCTGGGCCACCTAATGACGATGGATCACTCAAATTGCGTCCCGATTCAATACCTCATGCTCCAGCAGACTTGTCTCCATGGGTCGATTGCTGCCTAGGGCACCTTATGGCCGTTCTGCTGTGAGTCAAAGATTTTCGAATCGGACGAAAAACTTATAGTGAATTGTAACGTTCAGGGCCTCCTAATGACGATGGAACACTCAAATTGCGTCCCGATTCAATACCTCGTGCTCCAGCAGACTTGTCTCCATGGGTCGATTGCTGCCTCGGGCACTTTATGACCGTTCTGCTGTGAGTCAAAGATTTTCGAATCGGACGAAAAACTGATAGTGAATTGTAACATTCAAGGCCACCTAATGACGATGGATCACTGAAATTGCGTCCCGATACAATACATCATCCTCCAGCAGACTTGTCTCCATGCGTCTATTGCTGCCTCGGGCACCTTATGGCCGTTCTGCTGTGAGTCAAAGATTTTCGAATCGGACGAAAAACTGATAGTGAATTGTAACGTTCAGGGCCACCTAATGACGAAGGATCACTCAAATTGCGTCCCGATTCAATACATCGCCCTCCGGCAGATATGTCTCCATGCTGGCCCGGGCACCTTATGGCCGTTCTGCTGTGAGTCAAAGATTTTCGAATCTGACGAAAAACAGATAGTGAATTGTAACATTCAGGGCCACCTAATGACGATGGATCACTCACATTGCGTCCCGATTCAATACATCGTCCTCCAGCCGACTTGTCTACATGGGTCATGGGTCTATTGCTGCCTTGGGCACCTTATGGCCGTTCTGTTGTGACTCAAAGATTTTAGAATCGGACGAAAAACTGATAGTGAATTGTAACGTTCAGGGCCTCCTAATGACGATGGAACACTCAAATTGCGTCCCGATTCAATACATCGTCCTCCAGCAGACTTGTCTCCATGGGTCTATTGCTGCCTCGGTCACCTTATGGATATTCTGCTGTGAGTCAAAGATTTTCCAATCGGACGAAAAACTGATAGTGAATTGTGACATTCATGGCCACCTAATGACGATGGATCACTCAAATTGCGTCCAGATTCAATACATCGTCCTCCAGCCGACTTGGGTCCATGGGTCTTTTGCTGCCTTGGGCACCTTATGTCCGTTCTGCTGTGAGTCAAAATTTTCGAATCTGACGAAAATCTGATAGTGAATTGTAACATTCAGGGCCACCTAATGACGATGGATCAATCAAATTGCGTCCCGAATCAATACATCGTCCTCCAGCCGACTTGTCTACATGGGTCATGGGTCTATTGCTGCCTCGGGCACCTTATGGCCGCTCTGTTGTGACTCAAAGATTTTCGAATCGGACGAAAACCTGATAGTGAATTGTAACGTTCAGGGCCTCCTAATGACGATGGATCACTCAAATTGCGTCCCGATTCAATACATCGTCCTCCAGCCGACTAGTCTCCATGGGTCTGTTGCTGGCCCGGGCACCTTATGGCCGTTCTGCTGTGAGTCAAAGAATTTCGAATCTGACGAAAAACTGATAGTGAATTGTAACATTCAGGGCCACCTAATGACGATGGATCACTCAAATTGCGTCCCGAATCAATACATCGTCCTCCAGCCGACTTGTCTCCATGGGTCTATTGCTGCCTCGGGCACCTTATGGCCGTTCTGCTGTGAGTCTAGATTATCGAATGGGACGAAAAACTGATAGTGAATTGTAACGCTCAGGGCCACCTAATGACGATGGATCACTCAAATTGCGTCCCGATTCAATACATCATCCTCCAGCAGACTTGTCTCCATGGGTCTATTGCTGCCTCGGGCACCTTAAGGCCGTTCTGCTGTGAGTCAAAGATTTTCACATCGGACGAAAAACTGATAGTGAATTGTAACGTTCAGGGCCACCTAATGACGAAGGATCACTCAAATTGCGTCCCGATTCAATACATCGCCCTCCGGCAGACTTGTCTCCATGGGTCTATTGCTGACCCGGGCACCTTATGGCCGTTCTGTTGTGACTCAAAGATTTTCGAATCTGACGAAAAACTGATAGTGAATTGTAACATTCAGGGCCACCTAATGACGATGGATCACTCAAATTGCGTCCCAATTCAGTACATCGTCCTCCAGCCGACTTGGGTCCATGGGTCTTTTGCTGCCTTGGGCACCTTATGGCCGTTCTGCTGTGAGTCAAAATTTTCGAATCTGACGAAAATCTGATAGTGAATTGTAACATTCAGGGCCACCTAATGACGATGGATCAATCAAATTGCGTCCCGATTCAATACATCGTCCTCCAGCCGACTTGTCTACATGGGTCATGGGTCTATTGCTGCCTCGGGCACCTTATGGCCGCTCTGTTGTGACTCAAAGATTTTCGAATCGGACGAAAAACTGATAGTGAATTGTAACGTTCAGGGCCTCCTAATGACGATGGAACACTCAAATTGCATCCCGATTCAATACATCGTCCTCCAGCCGACTTGTCTCCATGGGTCTGTTGCTGGCCCGGGCACCTTATGGCCGTTCTGCTGTGAGTCAAAGATTTTCGAATCTGACGAAAAACTGATAGTGAATTGTAACATTCAGGGCCACCTAATGACGATGGATCACTCAAATTGCGTCCCGAATCAATACATCGTCCTCCAGCCGACTTGTCTCCATGGGTCTATTGCTGCCTCGGGCAACTTATGGCCGTTCTGCTGTGAGTCTAGATTATCGAATGGGACGAAAAACTGATAGTGAATTGTAACGTTCAGGGCCACCTAATGACGATGGATCACTCAAATTGCGTCCCGATTCAATACGTCATCCTCCAGCAGACTTGTCTCCATGGGTCTATTGCTGCCTCGGGCACCATAAGGCCGTTCTGCTGTGAGTCAAAGATTTTCGAATCGGACGAAAAACTGATAGTGAATTGTAACGTTCAGGGCCACCTAATGACGAAGGATCACTCAAATTGCGTCCCGATTCAATACATCGCCCTCCGGCAGACTTGTCTCCATGGGTCTATTGCTGACCCGGGCACCTTATGGCCGTTCTCTCGTGAGTCTAGATTATCGAATGGGACGAAAAACTGATAGTGAATTGTAACATTCAGGGCCTCCTAATGACGATGGAACACTCAAATTGCGTCCCGATTCAATACATCGTCCTCCAGCAGACTTGTCTCCATGGGTCTATTGCTGCCTCGGGCACCTTATGGCCATTCTGCTGTGAGTCAAAGATTTTCCAATCGGACGAAAAACTGATAGTGAATTGTAACGTTCAGGGCCACCTAATGACGAAGGATCACTCAATTTGCGTCCCGATTCAATACATCGCCCTCCGGCAGATTTGTCTCCATGCTGGCCCGGGCACCTTATGGCCGTTCTGCTGTGAGTCAAAGATTTTCGAATCTGACGAAAAACTGATAGTGAATTGTAACATTCAGGGCCACCTAATAACGATGGATCACTCAAATTGCGTCCCGATTCAATACATCGTCCTCCAGCCGACTTGTCTACATGGGTCATGGGTATATTGCTGCCTCGGGCACCTTATGGCCGTTCTGTTGTGACTCATAGATTTTCGAATCGGTCGAAAAACTGATAGTGAATTGTAACGTTCGGCGCCTCCTAATGACGATGGAACACTCAAATTGCGTCGCGATTCAATACATCGTCCTCCAGCAGACTTGTCTTCATGGGTCTATTGCTGCCTCGGGCACCTTATGGCCGTTCTGCTGTGAGTCAAAATTTTCGAATCTGACGAAAAACTGATAGTGAATTGTGACATTCAGGGCCTCCTAATGACGATGGATCACTCAAATTGCGTCCCGATTCAATACATCGTCCTCCAGCCGACTTGTCTCCATGGGTCTATTGCAGCCTAGGGCACCTTATGGCCGTTCTGCTGTGAGTCAAAATTTTCGAATCTGCCGAAAAACTGATAGTGAATTGTAACGTTCAGGGCCACCTAATGACGAAGGATCACTCAAATTGCGTCCCGATTCAATACATCGCCCTCCGGCAGACTTGTCTCCATGGGTCTGTTGCTGGCCCGGGCACCATATGGCCGTTCTGGTGTGAGTCTAGATTATCGAATGGGACGAAAAACTGATAGTGAATTGTAACGTTCAGTGCCACCTAATGACGATGGATCACTCAAATTGCGTCCCGATTGAGTACATCGACCTCCAGCAGACTTGTCCCCATGGGTCTATTGCTGCCTTGGGCACCTTATGGCCGTTCTGCTGTGACTCAAAGATTCTCGAATCGGACGAAAAACTGATAGTGAATTGTATCTTTCAGGGCCACCTAATGACGATGAATCACTCATATTGCGTCCCGATTCAATACATCGTCCTTCAGCCGACTTGTCTGCATGGGTCTGCCTCGGGCACCTTATGGCCGTTCTGCAGTGAGTCAAAGATTTTCGAATCGGACGAAAAACTGATAGCGAATTGTAACGTTCAGGGCCTCCTAATGACGATGGAACACTCAAATTGCGTCCCGATTCAATACATCGTCCTCCAGCCGACTTGTCTCCACGGGTCATGGGTCTATTGCTGCCTAGGGCATCTTATGGCCGTTCTGCTGTGAGTCAAAGATTTTCGAATTAGACGAGAAACTGATAGTGAATTGTAACGTTCAGGGCCACCTAATGACGAAGGATCACACAAATTGCGTCCCGATTCAATACATCGCCATCCGGCAGACTTGTCTTCATGGGTCTATTGCTGCCTCGGGCACCTTATGGCTGTTCTGCTGTGAGTCAAAGATTTTCGAATCGGACGAAAAACTGATAGTGAATTGTAACGTTCAGGGCCACCTAATAACGATGGAACACTCAAATTGCGTCCCGATTCAATACCTCGTGCTCCAGCAGACTTGTCTCCATGGGTCTATTAATGCCTCGGGAACCTTATGACCGTTCTGCTGTGAGTCAAAGATTTTCGAATCGGACGAAAAACTGATAGTGAATTGCAACGTTCAGGGCCTCCTAATGACGATGGAACACTCAAATTGCGTCCCGATTCAATACATCGTCCTCCAGCAGACTTGTCACCATGGGTCTATTGCTGCCTCGGGCACCTTATGGCCGTTCTGCTGTGAGTCAAAGATTTTCGAATCGGACGAAAAACTGATAGTGAATTGTAACGTTCAGGGCCACCTAATGACGATGGATCACTCAAATTGCGTCCCGATTCAATACATCGTTCCCCAGCAGACTTGTCTCCATGGGTCTATTGCTGCCTCGGGCACCTTATGGCCGTTCTGCTGTGAGTCAAAGATTTTCGAATCGGACGAAAAACTGATAGTGAATTGTAACGTTCAGGTCCACCTAATGACGATGGATCACTCAAATTGCGTCCCGATTCAATACATCGTCCTCCTGCAGACATGTCTCCATGGGTCTATTGCTGCCTCGAGCACCTTATGGTCGTTCCCCGTGAGTCTAGATTATCGAATGGGACGAAAAACTGATAGTGAATTGTAACATTAAGGGCCTCCTAATGACGATGGAACATTCAAATTGCGTCCCGATTCAATACATCGTCCTCCAGCAGACTTCTCTCCAATGGTCTATTTCTGCCTTGGGCACCTTATGGCCGTTCTGCTGTGAGTCAAAGATTTTCCAATCGGACGAAAAACTGATAGTGAATTGTAACATTCAGGGCCACCTAATGACGATGAATCACTCAAATTGAGTCCCGATTCAATACATCGTCCTCCAGCAGACTTGTCTTCATGGGTCTATTGCTGCCTCGGGCACCTTATGGCCGTTCTGCTGTGAGTCAAAGATTTTCGAATCTGACGAAAAACTGATAGTGAATTGTAACGTTCAGGGCCACCTAATGACGATGGATCACTCAAATTGCGTCCCGATTCAATACATCGTTCTCCAGCAGACTTGTCTCCATGGGTCTATTGCTGCCTCGGGCACCTTATGGCCGTTCTGCTGTGAGTCGAAGATTCTCGAATCGGACGAAAAACTGATAGTGAATTGTAACGTTCAGGGCCACCTAATGACGATGAATCACTCATATTGCGTCCCGATTCAATACCTCGTGCTTCAGCAGACTTGTCTCCATGGGTCGATTGCTGCCTCGGGCACCTTATGACCGTTCTGCTGTGAGTCAAAGATTTTCGAATCGGACGAAAAACTGATAGTGAATTGTAACGTTCAGGGCCACCTAATGACGATGGATCACTCAAATTGCGTCCCGATTCAATTCATCGTCCTCCTGCAGACATGTCTCCATGGGTCTATTGCTGCCTCGCGCACCTTATGGTCGTTCTCCCGTGAGTCTAGATTATCGAATGGGACGAAAAACTGATAGTGAATTGTAACATTCAGGGCCACCTAATGACGATGGATCACTCAAATTGCGTCCCGAATCAATACATCGTCCTCCAGCCGACTTGTCTCCATGGGTCTATTGCTGCCTCGGGCACCTTATGGCCGTTCTGCTGTGAGTCAAAGATTTTCGAATCGGACGAAAAACTGATAGTGAATTGTAACGTTCAGGGCCACCTAATGACGATGGAACACTCAAATTGCGTCCCGATTCAATACCTCGTGCTCCAGCAGACTTGTCTCCATGGGTCTATTAATGCCTCGGGAACCTTATGACCGTTCTGCTGTGAGTCAAAGATTTTCGAATCGGACGAAAAACTGATAGTGAATTGCAACGTTCAGGGCCTCCTAATGACGATGGAACACTCAAATTGCGTCCCGATTCAATACATCGTCCTCCAGCAGACTTGTCTCCATGGGTCTATTGCTGCCTCGGGCACCTTATGGCCGTTCTGCTGTGAGTCAAAGATTTTCGAATCTGACGAAAAACTGATAGTGAATTGTGACATTCAGGGCCACCTAATGACGATGGATCACTCAAATTGCGTCCCGATTCAGTACATCGACCTCCAGCAGACTTGTCTCCATGGGTCTATTGCAGCCTTGGGCAATTTATGGCCGTTCTGCTGTGAGTCAAAGAACTCGAATCGGACGAAAAACTGATAGTGAATTGTAACTTTCAGGGCTACCTAATGACGATGAATCACTCATATTGCGTCCCGATTCAATACATCGTCCTCCAGCCGACTTGTCTCCATGGGTCTATTGCTGCCTCGGGCACCTTATGGCCGTTCTGCTGTGAGTCAAAGAATTTCGAATCGGACGAAAAACTGATAGTGAATTGTAACGATCAGGGCCACTTAATGACGATGGATCACTCAAATTGCGTCCCGATTCAATACATCGTTCTCCAGCAGACTTGTCTCCATGGGTCTATTGCTGCCTCGGGCACCTTATGGCCGTTCTGCTGTGAGTCGAAGATTCTCGAATCGGACGAAAAACTGATAGTGAATTGTAACGTTCAGGGCCACCTAATGACGATGAATCACTCATATTGCGTCCCGATTCAATACATCGTCCTGCAGCCGACTTGTCTCCATGGGTCTATTGCTGCCTCGGGCACCTTATGGCCGTTCTGCTGTGAGTCGAAGATTCTCGAATCGGACGAAAAACTGATAGTGAATTGTAACGTTCAGGGCCACCTAATGACGATGAATCACTCATATTGCGTCCCGATTCAATACCTCGTGCTTCAGCAGACTTGTCTCCATGGGTCGATTGCTGCCTCGGGCACCTTATGGCCATTGTGCTGTGAGTCAAAGATTTTCCAATCGGACGAAAAACTGATAGTGAATTGTAACGTTCATGGCCACATAATGACGATGGATCACTCAAATTGCGTCCCGATTGAGTACATCGACCTCCAGCAGACTTGTCCCCATGGGTCTATTGCTGCCTTGGGCACCTTATGGCCGTTCTGCTGTGACTCAAAGATTCTCGAATCGGACGAAAAACTGATAGTGAATTGTAACGTTCAGGGCCTCCTAATGACGATGGATCACTCAAATTGCGTCCCGATTCAATTCATCGTCCTCCTGCAGACTTGTCTCCATGGGTCTATTGCTGCCTCGCGCACCTTATGGTCGTTCTCCCGTGAGTCTAGATTATCGAATGGGACGACAAACTGATAGTGAATTGTAACATTCAGGGCCTCCTAATGACGATGGAACACTCAAATTGCGTCCCGATTCAATACATTGTCCTCCAGCAGACTTGTCTCCATGGGTCTATTGCTGCCTCGGGCACCTTATGGCCATTGTGCTGTGAGTCAAAGATTTTCCAATCGGACGAAAAACTGATAGTGAATTGTAACGTTCAGGGCCACCTAATGACGAAGGATCACTCAAATTGCGTCCCGATTCAATACATCGCCCTCCGGCAGATTTGTCTCCATGCTGGCCCGGGCACCTTATGGCCGTTCTGCTGTGAGTCAAAGATTTTCGAATCTGACGAAAAACTGATAGTGAATTGTAACATTCAGGGCCACCTAATAACGATGGATCACTCAAATTGCGTCCCGATTCAATACATCGTCCTCCAGCCGACTTGTCTACATGGGTCATGGGTCTATTGCTGCCTTGGGCACCTTATGGCCGTTCTGTTGTGACTCATAGATTTTCGAATCGGTCGAAAAACTGATAGTGAATTGTAACGTTCAGGGCCTCCTAATGACGATGGAACACTCAAATTGCGTCGCGATTCAATACATCGTCCTCCAGCAGACTTGTCTTCATGGGTCTATTGCTGCCTCGGGCACCTTATGGCCGTTCTGCTGTGAGTCAAAATTTTCGAATCTGACGAAAAACTGATAGTGAATTGTGACATTCAGGGCCACCTAATGACGATGGATCACTCAAATTGCGTCCCGATTCAATACATCGTCCTCCAGCCGACTTGTCTCCATGGGTCTATTGCTGCCTAGGGCACCTTATGGCCGTTCTGCTGTGAGTCAAAATTTTCGAATCTGCCGAAAAACTGATAGTGAGTTGTAACGTTCAGGGCCACCTAATGACGAAGGATCACTCAAATTGCGTCCCGATTCAATACATCGCCCTCCGGCAGACTTGTCACCATGGGTCTGTTGCTGGCCCGGGCACCTTATGGCCGTTCTGGTGTGAGTCTAGATTATCGAATGGGACGAAAAACTGATAGTGAATTGTAACGTTCATGGCCACATAATGACGATGGATCACTCAAATTGCGTCCCGATTCAATTCATCGTCCTCCTGCAGACTTGTCTCCATGGGTCTATTGCTGCCTCGCGCACCTTATGGTCGTTCTCCCGTGAGTCTAGATTATCGAATGGGACGACAATCTGATAGTGAATTGTAACATTCAGGGCCTCCTAATGACGATGGAACACTCAAATTGCGTCCCGATTCAATACATCGTCCTCCAGCAGACTTGTCTCCATGGGTCTATTGCTGCCTCGCGCACCTTATGGTCGTTCTCCCGTGAGTCTAGATTATCGAATGGGACGACAATCTGATAGTGAATTGTAACATTCAGGGCCTCCTAATGACGAAGGATCACTCAAATTGCGTCCCGATTCAATACATCGTCCTCCAGCCGACTTGTCTCCATGGGTCTATTGCTGCCTAGGGCACCTTATGGCCGTTCTGCTGTGAGTCAAAATTTTCGAATCTGCCGAAAAACTGATAGTGAGTTGTAACGTTCAGGGCCACCTAATGACGAAGGATCACTCAAATTGCGTCCCGATTGAGTACATCGACCTCCAGCAGACTTGTCCCCATGGGTCTATTGCGGCCTTGGGCACCTTATGGCCGTTCTGCTGTGACTCAAAGATTCTCGAATCGGACGAAAAACTGATAGTGAATTGTAACTTTCAGGGCCACCTAATGACGATGAATCACTCATATTGCGTCCCGATTCAATACATCGTCCTTCAGCCGACTTGTCTGCATGGGTCTGCCTCGGGCACCTTATGGCCGTTCTGCTGTGAGTCAAAGATTTTCGAATCGGACGAAAAACTGATAGCGAATTGTAACGTTCAGGGCCTCCTAATGACGATGGAACACTCAAATTGCGTCCCGATTCAATACATCGTCCTCCAGCCGACTTGTCTCCACGGGTCATGGGTCTATTGCTGCCTAGGGCACCTTATGGCCGTTCTGCTGTGAGTCAAAGATTTTCGAATTAGACGAGAAACTGATAGTGAATTGTAACGTTCAGGGCCACCTAATGACGAAGGATCACTCAAATTGCGTCCCGATTCAATACATCGCCATCCGGCAGACTTGTCTCCATGGGTCTATTGCTGCCTCGGGCACCTTATGGCCGTTCTGCTGTGAGTCAAAGATTTTCGAATCGGACGAAAAACTGATAGTGAATTGTAACGTTCAGGGCCACCTAATGACGATGGAACACTCAAATTGCGTCCCGATTCAATACCTCGTGCTCCAGCAGACTTGTCTCCATGGGTCTATTAATGCCTCGGGAACCTTATGACCGTTCTGCTGTGAGTCAAAGACTTTCGAATCGGACGAAAAACTGATAGTGAATTGCAACGTTCAGGGCCTCCTAATGACGATGGAACACTCAAATTGCGTCCCGATTCAATACATCGTCCTCCAGCAGACTTGTCTCCATGGGTCTATTGCTGCCTCGGGCACCTTATGGCCGTTCAGCTGTGAGTCAAAGATTTTCGAATCGGACGAAAAACTGATAGTGAATTGTAACTTCCAGGGCCACCTAATGACGATGGATCACTCAAATTGCGTCCCGATTCAATACATCGTTCTCCAGCAGACTTGTCTCCATGGGTCTATTGCTGCCTCGGGCACCTTATGGCCGTTCTGCTGTGAGTCAAAGATTTTCGAATCGGACGAAAAACTGATAGTGAATTGTAACGTTCAGGTCCACCTAATGACGATGGATCACTCAAATTGCGTCCCGATTCAATACATCGTCCTCCTGCAGACATGTCTCCATGGGGCTATTGCTGCCTCGAGCACCTTATGGTCGTTCCCCGTGAGTCTAGATTATCGAATGGGACGAAAAACTGATAGTGAATTGTAACATTAAGGGCCTCCTAATGACGATGGAACACTCAAATTGCGTCCCGATTCATTACATCGTCCTCCAGCAGACTTCTCTCCAATGGTCTATTGCTGCCTTGGGCACCTTATGGCCGTTCTGCTGTGAGTCAAAGATTTTCCAATCGGACGAAAAACTGATAGTGAATTGTAACATTCAGGGCCACCTAATGACGATGGATCACTCAAATTGAGTCCCGATTCAATACATCGTCCTCCAGCAGACTTGTCTTCATGGGTCTATTGCTGCCTCGGGCACCTTATGGCCGTTCTGCTGTGAGTCAAAGATTTTCGAATCTGACGAAAAACTGATAGTGAATTGTAACGTTCAGGTCCACCTAATGACGATGGATCACTCAAATTGCGTCCCGATTCAATACATCGTCCTCCTGCAGACATGTCTCCATGGGGCTATTGCTGCCTCGAGCACCTTATGGTCGTTCCCCGTGAGTCTAGATTATCGAATGGGACGAAAAACTGATAGTGAATTGTAACATTAAGGGCCTCCTAATGACGATGGAACACTCAAATTGCGTCCCGATTCATTACATCGTCCTCCAGCAGACTTCTCTCCAATGGTCTATTGCTGCCTTGGGCACCTTATGGCCGTTCTGCTGTGAGTCAAAGATTTTCCAATCGGACGAAAAACTGATAGTGAATTGTAACATTCAGGGCCACCTAATGACGATGGATCACTCAAATTGAGTCCCGATTCAATACATCGTCCTCCAGCAGACTTGTCTTCATGGGTCTATTGCTGCCTCGGGCACCTTATGGCCGTTCTGCTGTGAGTCAAAGATTTTCGAATCTGACGAAAAACTGATAGTGAATTGTAACGTTCAGGGCCACCTAATGACGATGGATCACTCAAATTGCGTCCCGATTCAATACATCGTTCTCCAGCAGACTTGTCTCCAATGGTCTATTTCTGCCTCGGGCACCTTATGGCCGTTCTGCTGCGAGTCAAAGATTTTCCAATCGGACGAAAAACTGATAGTGAATTGTAACATTCAGGGCCACCTAATGACGATGGATCACTCAAATTGCGTCCCGATTCAATACATCATCCTCCAGAAGACTTGTCTCCATGGGTCTATTGCTGCCTCGGGCACCTTAAGGCCATTCTGCTGTGAGTCAAACATTTTCGAATCGGACGAAAAACTGATAGTGAATTGTAACGTTCAGGGCCACCTAATGACGAAGGATCACTCAAATTGCGTCCCGATTCAATACATCGCCCTCCGGCAGACTTGTCTCCATGGGTCTATTGCTGGCCCGGGCACCTTATGGCCGTTCTGCTGTGACTCAAAGATTCTCGAATCGGACGAAAAACTGATAGTGAATTGTAACTTTCAGGGACACCTAATGACGATGAATCACTCATATTGCGTCCCGATTCAATACATCGTCCTTCAGCCGACTTGTCTGCATGGGTCTGCCTCGGGCACCTTATGACCGTTCTGCTGTGAGACAAAGATTTTCGAATCGGACGAAAAACTGATAGCGAATTGTAACGTTCAGGGCCTCCTAATGACGATGGACACTCAAATTGCGTCCCGATTCAATACATCGTCCTCCAGCCGACTTGTCTCCACGGGTCATGGGTCTATTGCTGCCTAGGGCACCTTATGGCCGTTCTGCTGTGAGTCAAAGATTTTCGAATTAGACGAGAAACTGATAGTGAATTGTAACGTTCAGGGCCACCTAATGACGAAGGATCACTCAAATTGCGTCCCGATTCAATACATCGCCATCCGGCAGACTTGGCTCCATGGGTCTATTGCTGGCCCAGGCACCTTATGGCCGTTCTGCTGTGAGTCAAAGATTTTCGAATCTGACAAAAACTGATAGTGAATTGTAACATTCAGGGCCACCTAATGACGATGGATCACTCAAATTGCGTCCCGAATCAATACATCGTCCTCCAGCCGACTTGTCTCCATGGGTCTATTGCTGCCTCGGGCACCTTATGGCCGTTCTGCTGTGAGTCAAAGATTTTCGAATCGGACGAAAAACTGATAGTGAATTGTAACGTTCAGGGCCACCTAATGACGATGGAACACTCAAATTGCGTCCCGATTCAATCCCTCGTGCTCCAGCAGACTTGTCTCCATGGGTCTATTAATGCCTCGGGATCCTTATGACCGTTCTGCTGTGAGTCAAAGATTTCCGAATCGGACGAAAAACTGATAGTGAATTGCAACGTTCAGGGCCTCCTAATGACGATGGAACACTCAAATTGCGTGCCGATTCAATACATCGTCCTCCAGCAGACTTGTCTCCATGGGTCTATTGCTGCCTCGGGCACCTTATGGCCGTTCTGCTGTGAGTCAAAGATTTTCGAATCGGACGAAAAACTGTTAGTGAATTGTAACGTTCAGGGCCACCTAATGACGATGGATCACTCAAATTGCGTCCCGATTCAATACATCGTTCTCCAGCAGACTTGTCTCCATGGGTCTATTGCTGCCTCGGGCACCTTATGGCCGTTCTGCTGTGAGTCAAAGATTTTCGAATCGGACGAAAAACTGATAGTGAATTGTAACGTTCAGGTCCACCTAATGACGATGGATCACTCAAATTGCGTCCCGATTCAATACATCGTCCTCCTGCAGACATGTCTCCATGGGTCTATTGCTGCCTCGGGCACCTTATGGTCGTTTCCCGTGAGTCTAGATTATCGAATGGGACGAAAAACGGATAGTGAATTGTAACATTAAGAGCCTCCTAATGACGAGTGAACACTCAAATTGCGTCCCGATTCAATACATCGTCCTCCAGCAGACTTCTCTCCAATGGTCTATTGCTGCCTTGGGCACCTTATGGCCGTTCTGCTGTGAGTCAAAGATTTTCCAATCGGACGAAAAACTGATAGTGAATTGTAACATTCAGGGCCACCTAATGACGATGGATCACTCAAATTGCGTCCCGATTCAATACATCGTCCTCCAGCAGACTTGTCTTCATGGGTCTATTGCTGCCTCGGGCACCTTATGGCCGTTCTGCTGTGAGTCAAAGATTTTCGAATCTGACGAAAAACTGATAGTGAATTGTGACATTCAGGGCCACCTAATGACGATGGATCACTCAAATTGCGTCCCGATTCAGTACATCGACCTCCAGCAGACTTGTCTCCATGGGTCTATTGCAGCCTTGGGCAATTTATGGCCGTTCTGCTGTGAGTCAAAGATTCTCGAATCGGACGAAAAACTGATAGTGAATTGTAACTTTCAGGGCTACCTAATGACGATGAATCACTCATATTGCGTCCCGATTCAATACATCGTCCTCCAGCCGACTTGTCTCCATGGGTCTATTGCTGCCTCGGGCACCTTATGGCCGTTCTGCTGTGAGTCAAAGAATTTCGAATCGGACGAAAAACTGATAGTGAATTGTAACGTTCAGGGCCACCTAATGACGATGGATCACTCAAATTGCGTCCCGATTCAATACATCGTTCTCCAGCAGACTTGTCTCCATGGGTCTATTGCTGCCTCGGGCACCTTATGGCCGTTCTGCTGTGAGTCGAAGATTCTCGAATCGGACGAAAAACTGATAGTGAATTGTAACGTTCAGGGCCACCTAATGACGATGAATCACTCATATTGCGTCCCGATTCAATACATCGTCCTCCAGCCGACTTGTCTCCATGGGTCTATTGCTGCCTCGGGCACCTTGGGGCCGTTCTGCTGTGTGTCAAAAATTTTCGAATCGGACGAAAAACTGATAGTGAATTGTAACGTTCAGGGCCTCCTAATGACGATGGAACACTCAAATTGCGTCCCGATTCAATACATCGTCCTCCAGCAGACTTGTCTCCATGGGTCTATTGCTGCCTCGGGCACCTTATGGCCGTTCTGCTGTGAGTCAAAGATTTTCGAATCGGACGAAAAACTGATAGTGAATTGTAACGTTCAGGGCCACCTAATGACGATGGATCACTCAAATTGCGTCCCGATTCAATACATCGTTCTCCAGCAGACTTGTCTCCATGGGTCTATTGCTGCCTCGGGCACCTTGAGGCCGTTCTGCTGTGAGTCAAAGATTTTCGAATCGGACGAAAAACTGATAGTGAATTGTAACGTTCAGGGCCTCCTAATGACGATGGAACACTCAAATTGCGTCCCGATTCAATACCTCGTGCTCCAGCAGAATTGTCTCCTTGGGTCTATTGCTGCCTCGGGCACCTTATGGTCGTTCTCCCGTGAGTCTAGATTATCGAATGGGACGAAAAACTGATAGTGAATTGTAATATTCAGGGCCTCCTAATGACGATGGAACACTCAAATTGCGTCCCGATTCAATACATCGTCCTCCAGCAGACTTGTCTTCATGGGTCTATTGCTGCCTCGGGCACCTTATGGCCGTTCTGCTGTGAGTCAAAGATTTTCGAATCTGACGAAAAACTGATAGTGAATTGTGACATTCAGGGCCACCTAATGACGATGGATCACTCAAATTGCGTCCCGATTCAGTACATCGACCTCCAGCAGACTTGTCCCCATGGGTCTATTGCTGCCTTGGGCACCTTACGACCGTTCTGCTGCGAGTCAAAGATTTTCCAATCGGACGAAAAACTGATAGTGAATTGTAACATTCAGGGCCACCTAATGACGATGGATCACTCAAATTGCGTCCCGATTCAATACATCATCCTCCAGAAGACTTGTCTCCATGGGTCTATTGCTGCCTCGAGCACCTTAAGGCCGTTCTGCTGTGAGTCAAACATTTTCGAATCGGACGAAAAACTGATAGTGAATTGTAACGTTCAGGGCCACCTAATGACGAAGGATCACTCAAATTGCGTCCCGATTCAATACATCGCCCTCCGGCAGACTTGTCTCCATGGGTCTATTGCTGGCCCGGGCACCTTATGGCCGTTCTGCTGTGACTCAAAGATTCTCGAATCGGACGAAAAACTGATAGTGAATTGTAACTTTCAGGGACACCTAATGACGATGAATCACTCATATTGCGTCCCGATTCAATACATCGTCCTTCAGCCGACTTGTCTGCATGGGTCTGCCTCAGGCACCTTATGGCCGTTCTGCTGTGAGTCAAAGATTTTCGAATCGGACGGAAAACTGATAGCGAATTGTAACGTTCAGGGCCTCCTAATGACGATGGACACTCAAATTGCGTCCCGATTCAATACATCGTCCTCCAGCCGACTTGTCTCCACGGGTCATGGGTCTATTGCTGCCTAGGGCACCTTATGGCCGTTCTGCTGTGAGTCAAAGATTTTCGAATTAGACGAGAAACTGATAGTGAATTGTAACGTTCAGGGCCACCTAATGACGAAGGATCACTCAAATTGCGTCCCGATTCAATACATCGCCATCCGGCAGACTTGTCTCCATGGGTCTATTGCTGGCCCAGGCACCTTATGGCCGTTCTGCTGTGAGTCAAAGATTTTCGAATCTGACGAAAAACGAATAGTGAATTGTAACATTCAGGGCCACCTAATGACGATGGATCACTCAAATTGCGTCCCGAATCAATACATCGTCCTCCAGCCGACTTGTCTCCATGGGTCTATTGCTGCCTCGGGCACCTTATGGCCGTTCTGCTGTGAGTCAAAGATTTTCGAATCGGACGAAAAACTGATAGTGAATTGTAACGTTCAGGGCCACCTAATGACGATGGAACACTCAAATTGCGTCCCGATTCAATACCTCGTGCTCCAGCAGACTTGTCTCCATGGGTCTATTAATGCCTCGGGAACCTTATGACCGTTCTGCTGTGAGTCAAAGATTTTCGAATCGGACGAAAAACTGATAGTGAATAACAACGTTCAGGGCCTCCTAATGACGATGGAACACTCAAATTGCGTCCCGATTCAATACATCGTCCTCCAGCAGACTTGTCTCCATGGGTCTATTGCTGCCTCGGGCACCTTATGGCCGTTCTGCTGTGAGTCAAAGATTTTCGAATCGGACGAAAAACTGATAGTGAATTGTAACGTTCAGGGCCACCTAATGACGATGGATCACTCAAATTGCGTCCCGATTCAATACATCGTTCTCCAGCAGACTTGTCTCCATGGGTCTATTGCTGCCTCGGGCACCTTATGGCCGTTCTGCTGTGAGTCAAAGATTTTCGAATCGGACGAAAAACTGATAGTGAATTGTAACGTTCAGGTCCACCTAATGACGATGGATCACTCAAATTGCGTCCCGATTCAATACATCGTCCTCCTGCAGACATGTCTCCATGGGTCTATTGCTGCCTCGGGCACCTTATGGTCGTTCTCCCGTGAGTCTAGATTATCGAATGGGACGAAAAACTGATAGTGAATTGTAACATTAAGGGCCTCCTAATGACGAGTGAACACTCAAATTGCGTCCCGATTCAATACATCGTCCTCCAGCAGACTTCTCTCCAATGGTCTATTGCTGCCTTGGTCACCATATGGCCGTTCTGCTGTGAGTCAAAGATTTTCCAATCGGACGAAAAACTGATAGTGAGTTGTAACATTCAGGGCCACCTAATGACGATGGATCACTCAAATTGCGTCCCGATTCAATACATCGTCCTCCAGCAGACTTGTCTTCATGGGTCTATTGCTGCCTCGGGCACCTTATGGCCGTTCTGCTGTGAGTCAAAGATTTTCGAATCTGACGAGAAACTGATAGTGAATTGTGACATTCAGGGCCACCTAATGACGATGGATCACTCAAATTGCGTCCCGATTCAGTACATCGACCTCCAGCAGACTTGTCTCCATGGGTCTATTGCAGCCTTGGGCAATTTATGGCCGTTCTGCTGTGAGTCAAAGATTCTCGAATCGGACGAAAAACTGATAGTGAATTGTAACTTTCAGGGCTACCTAATGACGATGAATCACTCATATTGCGTCCCGATTCAATACATCGTCCTCCAGCCGACTTGTCTCCATGGGTCTATTGCTGCCTCGGGCACCTTATGGCCGTTCTGCTGTGAGTCGAAGATTCTCGAATCGGACGAAAAACTGATAGTGAATTGTAACGTTCAGGGCCACCTAATGACGATGAATCACTCATATTGCGTCCCGATTCAATACATCGTCCTCCAGCCGACTTGTCTCCATGGGTCTATTGCTGCCTCGGGCACCTTGGGGCCGTTCTGCTGTGTGTCAAAAATTTTCGAATCGGACGAAAAACTGATAGTGAATTGTAACGTTCAGGGCCTCCTAATGACGATGGAAAACTCAAATTGCGTCCCGATTCAATACATCGTCCTCCAGCAGACTTGTCTCCATGGGTCTATTGCTGCCTCGGGCACCTTATGGCCGTTCTGCTGTGAGTCAAAGATTTTCGAATCGGACGAAAAACTGATAGTGAATTGTAACGTTCAGGGCCACCTAATGACGATGGATCACTCAAATTGCGTCCCGATTCAATACATCGTTCTCCAGCAGACTTGTCTCCATGGGTCTATTGCTGCCTCGGGCACCTTGAGGCCGTTCTGCTGTGAGTCAAAGATTTTCGAATCGGACGAAAAACTGATAGTGAATTGTAACGTTCAGGGCCTCCTAATGACGATGGAACACTCAAATTGCGTCCCGATTCAATACCTCGTGCTCCAGCAGAATTGTCTCCTTGGGTCTATTGCTGCCTCGGGCACCTTATGGTCGTTCTCCCGTGAGTCTAGATTATCGAATGGGACGAAAAACTGATAGTGAATTGTAATATTCAGGGCCTCCTAATGACGATGGAACACTCAAATTGCGTCCCGATTCAATACATCGTCCTCCAGCAGGCTTGTCTCCAATGGTCTATTGCTGCCTCGGGCACCTTATGGCCGTTCTGCTGCGAGTCAAAGACTTTCCAATCGGACGAAAAACTGATAGTGAATTGTAACATTCAGAGCCACCTAATGACGATGGATCACTCAAATTGCGTCCCGATTCAATACATCATCCTCCAGAAGACTTGTCTCCATGGGTCTATTGCTGCCTCGGGCACCTTAAGGCCGTTCTGCTGTGAGTCAAACATTTTCGAATCGGACGAAAAACTGATAGTGAACTGTAACGTTCAGGGCCACCTAATGACGAAGGATCACTCAAATTGCGTCCCGATTCAATACATCGCCCTCCGGCAGACTTGTCTCCATGGGTCTATTGCTGGCTCGGGCACCTTATGGCCGTTTTGCTGTGAGTCAAAGATTTTCGAATCTGACGAAAAACCGATAGTGAATTGTAACATTCAGGGCCACCTAATGACGATGGATCACTCAAATTGCGTCCCGATTCAATACATCGTCCTCCAGCCGACTTGTCTCCATGGGTCATGGGGCCATTGCTGCCTCGGGCACCTTATGGCCGTTCTGTTGTGACTCAAAGATTTTCGAATCGAACGAAAAACTGATAGTGAATTGTAACGTTCGGGGCCTCCTAATGACGATGGAACACTCAAATTGCGTCCCGATTCAATACATCGTCCTCCAGCAGACTTGTCTTCATGGGTCTATTGCTGCCTCGGGCACCTTATGGCCGTTCTGCTGTGAGTCAAAGATTTTCGAATCTGACGAAAAACTGATAGTGAATTGTGACATTCAGGGCCACCTAATGACGATGGATCACTCAAATTGCGTCCCGATTCAGTACATCGACCTCCAGCAGACTTGTCCCCATGGGTCTATTGCTGCCTTGGGCACCTTACGACCGTTCTGCTGCGAGTCAAAGATTTTCCAATCGGACGAAAAACTGATAGTGAATTGTAACATTCAGGGCCACCTAATGACGATGGATCACTCAAATTGCGTCCCGATTCAATACATCATCCTCCAGAAGACTTGTCTCCATGGGTCTATTGCTGCCTCGGGCACCTTAAGGCCGTTCTGCTGTGAGTCAAACATTTTCGAATCGGACGAAAAACTGATAGTGAATTGTAATGTTCAGGGCCACCTAATGACGAAGGATCACTCAAATTGCGTCCCGATTCAATACATCGGCCTCCGGCAGACTTGTCTCCATGGGTCTATTGCTGGCCCGGGCACCTTATGGCCGTTCTGCTGTGACTCAAAGATTCTCGAATCGGACGAAAAACTGATAGTGAATTGTAACTTTCAGGGACACCTAATGACGATGAATCACTCATATTGCGTCCCGATTCAATACATCGTCCTTCAGCCGACTTGTCTGCATGGGTCTGCCTCAAGCACCTTATGGCCGTTCTGCTGTGAGTCAAAGATTTTCGAATCGGACGAAAAACTGATAGCGAATTGTAACGTTCAGGGCCTCCTAATGACGATGGACACTCAAATTGCGTCCCGATTCAATACATCGTCCTCCAGCCGACTTGTCTCCACGGGTCATGGGTCTATTGCTGCCTAGGGCACCTTATGGCCGTTCTGCTGTGAGTCAAAGATTTTCGAATTAGACGAGAAACTGATAGTGAATTGTAACGTTCAGGGCCACCTAATGACGAAGGATCACTCAAATTGCGTCCCGATTCAATACATCGCCATCCGGCAGACTTGTCTCCATGGGGCTATTGCTGGCCCAGGCACCTTATGGCCGTTCTGCTGTGAGTCAAAGATTTTCGAATCTGACGAAAAACTGATAGTGAATTGTAACATTCAGGGCCACCTAATGACGATGGATCACTCAAATTGCGTCCCGAATCAATACATCGTCCTCCAGCCGACTTGTCTCCATGGGTCTATTGCTGCCTCGGGCACCTTATGGCCGTTCTGCTGTGAGTCAAAGATTTTCGAATCGGACGAAAAACTGATAGTGAATTGTAACGTTCAGGGCCACCTAATGACGATGGAACACTCAAATTGCGTCCCGATTCAATACCTCGTGCTCCAGCAGACTTGTCTCCATGGGTCTATTAATGCCTCGGGAACCTTATGACCGTTCTGCTGTGAGTCAAAGATTTTCGAATCGGACGAAAAACTGATAGCGAATAACAACGTTCAGGGCCTCCTAATGACGATGGAACACTCAAATTGCGTCCCGATTCAATACATCGTCCTCCAGCAGACGTGTCTCCATGGGTCTATTGCTGCCTCGGGCACCTTATGGCCGTTCTGCTGTGAGTCAAAGATTTTCGAATCAGACGAAAAACTGATAGTGAATTGTAACGTTCAGGGCCACCTAATGACGATGGATCACTCAAATTGCGTCCCGATTCAATACATCGTTCTCCAGCAGACTTGTCTCCATGGGTCTATTGCTGCCTCGGGCACCTTATGGCCGTTCTGCTGTGAGTCAAAGATTTTCGAATCGGACGAAAAACTGATAGTGAATTGTAACGTTCAGGTCCACCTAATGACGATGGAACACTCAAATTGCGTCCCGATTCAATACATCGTCCTCCTGCAGACATGTCTCCATGGGTCTATTGCTGCCTCGGGCACCTTATGGTCGTTCCCCCGTGAGTCTAGATTATCGAATGGGACGAAAAACTGATAGTGAATTGTAACATTAAGGGCCTCCTAATGACGAGTGAACACTCAAATTGCGTCCCGATTCAATACATCGTCCTCCAGCAGACTTCTCTCCAATGGTCTATTGCTGCCTTGGTCACCTTATGGCCGTTCTGCTGTGAGTCAAAGATTTTCCAATCGGACGAAAAACTGATAGTGAGTTGTAACATTCAGGGCCACCTAATGACGATGGATCACTCAAATTGCGTCCCGATTCAATACATCGTCCTCCAGCAGACTTGTCTTCATGGGTCTATTGCTGCCTCGGGCACCTTATGGCCGTTCTGCTGTGAGTCAAAGATTTTCGAATCTGACGAGAAACTGATAGTGAATTGTGACATTCAGGGCCACCTAATGACGATGGATCACTCAAATTGCGTCCCGATTCAGTACATCGACCTCCAGCAGACTTGTCTCCATGGGTCTATTGCAGCCTTGGGCAATTTATGGCCGTTCTGCTGTGAGTCAAAGATTCTCGAATCGGACGAAAAACTGATAGTGAATTGTAACTTTCAGGGCTACCTAATGACGATGAATCACTCATATTGCGTCCCGATTCAATACATCGTCCTCCAGCCGACTTGTCTCCATGGGTCTATTGCTGCCTCGGGCACCTTATGGCTGTTCTGCTGTGAGTCGAAGATTCTCGAATCGGACGAAAAACTGATAGTGAATTGTAACGTTCAGGGCCACCTAATGACGATGAATCACTCATATTGCGTCCCGATTCAATACATCGTCCTCCAGCCGACTTGTCTCCATGGGTCTATTGCTGCCTCGGGCACCTTGGGGCCGTTCTGCTGTGTGTCAAAAATTTTCGAATCGGACGAAAAACTGATAGTGAATTGTAACGTTCAGGGCCTCCTAATGACGATGGAACACTCAAATTGCGTCCCGATTCAATACATCGTCCTCCAGCAGACTTGTCTCCATGGGTCTATTGCTGCCTCGGGCACCTTATGGCCGTTCTGCTGTGAGTCAAAGATTTTCGAATCGGACGAAAAACTGATAGTGAATTGTAACGTTCAGGGCCACCTAATGACGATGGATCACTCAAATTGCGTCCCGATTCAATACATCGTTCTCCAGCAGACTTGTCTCCATGGGTCTATTGCTGCCTCGGGCACCTTGAGGCCGTTCTGCTGTGAGTCAAAGATTTTCGAATCGGACGAAAAACTGATAGTGAATTGTAACGTTCAGGGCCTCCTAATGACGATGGAACACTCAAATTGCGTCCCGATTCAATACCTCGTGCTCCAGCAGAATTGTCTCCTTGGGTCTATTGCTGCCTCGGGCACCTTATGGTCGTTCTCCCGTGAGTCTAGATTATCGAATGGGACGAAAAACTGATAGTGAATTGTAATATTCAGGGCCTCCTAATGACGATGGAACACTCAAATTGCGTCCCGATTCAATACATCGTCCTCCAGCAGGCTTGTCTCCAATGGTCTATTGCTGCCTCGGGCACCTTATGGCCGTTCTGCTGCGAGTCAAAGATTTTCCAATCGGACGAAAAACTGATAGTGAATTGTAACATTCAGGGCCACCTAATGACGATGGATCACTCAAATTGCGTCCCGATTCAATACATCATCCTCCAGAAGACTTGTCTCCATGGGTCTATTGCTGCCTCGGGCACCTTAAGGCCGTTCTGCTGTGAGTCAAACATTTTCGAATCGGACGAAAAACTGATAGTGAACTGTAACGTTCAGGGCCACCTAATGACGAAGGATCACTCAAATTGCGTCCCGATTCAATACATCGCCCTCCGGCAGACTTGTCTCCATGGGTCTATTGCTGGCCCGGGCACCTTATGGCCGTTCTGCTGTGAGTCAAAGATTTTCGAATCTGACGAAAAACTGATAGTGAATTGTAACATTCAGGGCCACCTAATGACGATGGATCACTCAAACTGGGTCCCGATTCAATACATCGTCCTCCAGCAGACTTGTCTTCATGGGTCTATTGCTGCCTCGGGCACCTTATGGCCGTTCTGCTGTGACTCAAAGACTTTCGAATCGAACGAAAAACTGATAGTGAATTGTAACGTTCAGGGCCTCCTAATGACGATGGAACACTCAAATTGCGTCCCGATTCAATACATCGTCCTCCAGCAGACTTGTCTTCATGGGTCTATTGCTGCCTCGGGCACCTTATGGCCGTTCTGCTGTGAGTCAAAGATTTTCGAATCTGACGAAAAACTGATAGTGAATTGTGACATTCAGGGCCACCTAATGACGATGGATCACTCAAATTGCGTCCCGATTCAGTACATCGACCTCCAGCAGACTTGTCCCCATGGGTCTATTGCTGCCTTGGGCTCCTTATGTCCGTTCTGCTGTGAGTCAAAGATTCTCGAATCGGACGAAAAACTGATAGTGAATTGTAACTTTCAGGGCCACCTAATAACGATGAATCACTCATATTGCGTCCCGATTCAATACATCGTCCTCCAGCCGACTTGTCTCCATGGGTCTATTGCTGCCTCGGGCACCTTATGGCCGTTCTGCTGTGAGTCAAAGATTTTCGAATCGGACGAAAAGCTGATAGTGAATTGTAATGTTCAGGGATTCCTAATGACGATGGAACACTCAAATTGCGTCCCGATTCAATATATCGTCCTCCAGCAGACTTGTCTCCATGGGTCTATTGCTGCCTCGGGCACCTTATGGCCGTTCTGTTGTGACTCAAAGATTTTCGAATCGGACGAAAAACTGATAGTGAATTGTAACGTGCAGGGCCTCCTAATGACGATGGAACACTCAAATTGCGTCCCGATTCAATACCTCGTGCTCCAGCAGACTTGTCTTCATGGGTCTATTGCTGCCTCGGGCACCTTATGGCCGTTCTGCTGTGAGTCAAAGATTTTCGTATCTGACGAAAAACTGATAGTGAATTGTGACATTCAGGGCCACCTAATGACGATGGATCACTCAAATTGCGTCCCGATTCAGTACATCGACCTCCAGCAGACTTGTCCCCATGGGTCTATTGCTGCCTTGGGCACCTTATGGCCGTTCTGCTGTGAGTCAAAGATTCTCGAATCGGACGAAAAACTGATAGTGAATTGTAACTTTCAGGGGCACCTAATGACGATGAATCACTCATATTGCGTCCCGATTCAATACATCGTCCTCCAGCCGACTTGTCTCTATGGGTCTATTGCTGCCTCGGGCACCTTATGGCCGTTCTGCTGTGAGTCAAAGATTTTCTAATCGGACGAAAAACTGATAGTGAATTGTAACGTTCAGGGCCACCTAATGACGATGGATCACTCAAATTGCGTCCCGATTCAATACATCGTTCTCCAGCAGACTTGTCTCCATGGGTCTATTTCTGCCTCGGGCACCTTATGGCCGTTCTGCTGTGAGTCAAAGATTCTCGAATCGGACGAAAAACTGATAGTGAATTGTAACGTTCAGGGCCACCTAATGACGATGAATCACTCATATTGCGTCCCGATTCAATACATCGTCCTCCAGCCGACTTGTCTCCATGGGTCTATTGCTGCCTCGGGCACCTTATGGCCGTTCTGCTGTGAGTCAAAGATTTTCGAATCGGACGAAAAACTGATAGTGAATTGTAACGTTCAGGGCCTCCTAATGACGATGGAACACTCAAATTGCGTCCCGATTCAATACATCGTCCTCCAGCAGACTTGTCTCCATGGATCTATTGCTGCCTCGGGCACCTTATGGCCGTTCTGCTGTGAGTCAAAGATTTTCGAATCGGACGAAAAACTGATAGTGAATTGTAACGTTCAGGGCCACCTAATGACGATGGATCACTCAAATTGCGTCCCGATTCAATACATCGTTCTCCAGCAGACTTGTCTCCATGGGTCTATTGCTGCCTCGGGCACCATGTGGCCGTTCTGCTGTGGGTCAAAGATTTTCGAATCGGACGAAAAACTGATAGTGAATTGTAACGTTCAGGTCCTCCTAATGACGATGGAACACTCAAATTGCGTCCCGATTCAATACCTCGTGCTCCAGCAGAATTGTCTCCTTGGGTCTATTGCTGCCTCGGGCACCTTATGGTCGTTCTCCCGTGAGTCTAGATTATCGAATGGGACGAAAAACTGATAGTGAATTGTAACATTCAGGGCCTCCTAATGACGATGGAACACTCAAATTGCGTCCCGATTCAATACATCGTCCTCCAGCAGACTTGTCTCCAATGGTCTATTGCTGCCTCGGGCACCTTATGGCCGTTCTGCTGCGAGTCAAAGATTTTCTAATCGGACGAAAAACTGATAGTGAATTGTAACACTCAGGGCCACCTAATGACGATGGATCACTCAAATTGCGTCCCGATTCAATACATCATTCTCCAGAAGACTTGTCTCCATGGGTCTATTGCTGCCTCGGGCACCTTAAGGCCGTTCTGCTGTGAGTCAAACATTTTCGAATCTTACGAAAAACTGATAGTGAATTGTAACGTTCAGGGCCACCTAATGACGAAGAATCACTCAAATTGCGTCCCGATTCAATACATCGCCCTCCGGCAGACTTGTCTCCATGGGTCTATTGCTGGCCCGGGCAACTTATGGCCGTTCTGCTGTGAGTCAAAGATTTTCTAATCTGACGAAAAACTCATAGTGAATTGTAACATTCAGGGCCACCTAATGACGATGGATCACACATATTGCGTCCCGATTCAATACATCGTCCTCCAGCAGACTTGTCTTCATGGGTCTATTGCTGCCTCGGGCACCTTATGGCCGTTCTGCTGTGAGTCAAAGATTTTCGAATCTGACGAAAAACTGATAGTGATTTTGTGACATTAGGGCCATCTAATGACGATGGATCACACAAATTGCGTCCCGATTTAGTACATCGACCTCCAGCAGACTTGTCCCCATGGGTCTATTGCTGCCTTGGGCACCTTATGGCCGTTCTGCTGTGAGTCAAAGATTCTCGAATCGGACGAAAAACTGATAGTGAATTGTAACTTTCAGGGCCACCTAATGACGATGAATCACTCATATTGCGTCCCGATTCAATACATCGTCCTCCAGCCGACTTGTCTCCATGGGTGTATTGCTGCCTCGGGCACCTTATGGCCGTTCTGCTGTGAGTCAAAGATTTTCGAATCGGACGAAAAACTGATAGTGAATTCTAATGTTCAGGGCCTCCTAATGACGATGGAACACTCAAATTGCGTCCCGATTCAATACATCGTCCTCCTGCAGACTTGTCTCCATGGGTCTACTGCTGCCTCGGGCACCTAATGGTCGTTCTCCCGTGAGTCTAGATTATCGAATGGGACGAAAAACTGATAGTGAATTGCAACATTCTGAGCCTCCTAATGACGATGGAACACTCAAATTGCGTCCCGATTCAATATATCGTCCTCCAGCAGACTTGTCTCCATGGGTCTATTGCTGCCTCGGGCACCTTATGGCCGTTCTGCTGTGAGTCAAAGATTTTCCAATCGGACGAAAAACTGATAGTGAATTGTAACGTTCAGGGCCACCTAATGACGATGGATCACTCAAATTGCGTCCCGATTCAATACATCATCCTCCAGCAGACTTGTCTCCATGGGTCTATTGCCGCCTCGGGCACCTTATGGCCGTTCTGCTGTGAGTCAAAGATTTTCGAATCGGACGAAAAACTGATAGTGAATTGTAACGTTCTGGGCCACCTAATGACGAAGGATCACTCAAATTCCGTCCCGATGCAATACATCGCCCTCCGGCAGACTTGTCTCCATGGGTCTACTGCTGGACCGGGCACCTTATGGTCGCTCTGCTGTGAGTCAAAGATTTTCGAATCTGAGGAAAAACTGATAGTGAATTGTAACATTCAGGGCCACCTAATGACGATGGATCACTCAAATTGCGTCCCGATTCAATACATCGTCCTCCAGCCGACTTGTCTCCATGGGTCATAGGTCTATTGCTGCCTCGGGCACCTTATGGCCGTTTTGTTGTGACTCAAAGATTTTCCAATCGGACGAAAAACTGATAGTGAATTGTAACGTTCAGGGCCTCCTAATGACGATGGATCACTCAAATTGCGTCCCGATTCAATACATCGTCCTTCAGCCGACTTGTCTCCATGGGTCTATTTCTGCCTCGGGCACCTTATGGCCGTTCTGTTGTGACTCAAAGATTTTCGAATCGGACGAAAAACTGATAGTGAATTGTAACGTTCAGGGCCTCCTAATGACGATGGATCACTCAAATTGCGTCCCGATTCAATACATCGTCCCGCAGCAGATTTGTCTTCATGGGTCTATTGCTGCCTCGGGCACCTTATGGCCGTTCTGCTGTGAGTCAAAGATTTTCGAATCTGACGAAAAACTGATAGTGAATTGTGACATTCAGGGCCACCTAATGACGATGGATCACTCAAATTGCGTCCCGATTCAATACATCGCCCTCCGGCAGACTTGTCTCCATGGGTCTACTGCTGGCCCGGGCACCTTATGGCCGTTCTGCTGTGAGTCAAAGATTTTCGAATCGGACGAAAAACTGAAGGTGAATTGTAACGTTCAGGGCCACCTAATGACGAAGGATCTCCCAAATTGCGTCCCGATTCAATACATCGCCCTCCGGCAGACTTGTCTCCATGGGTCTATTGCTGACGCGGGCACCTTATGGCCGTTCTGCTGTGAGTCAAAGATTTTCGAATCTGACGAAAAACTGATAGTGAATTCTAACATTCAAGGCCACCTAATGACGATGGATCACTCAAATTGCGTCCCGATTCAATACATCGTCCTCCAGCCGACTTGTCTCCATGGGTCATGGGTCTATTGCTGCCTCGGGCACCTTATGGCCGTTGTGTTGTGACTCAAAGATTTTCGAATCGGACGAAAAACTGATAGTGAATTGTAACGTTCAGGGCCTCCTAATGACGATGGAACACTCAAATTGCGTCCCGATTCAATACATCGTCCTCCAGCAGACTTGTCTTCATGGGTCTATTGCTGCCTCGGGCACCTTATGGCCGTTCTGCTGTGAGTCAAAATTTTCGAATCTGACGAAAAACTGATAGTGAATTGTAACATTCAGGGCCACCTAATGACGATGGATCACTCAATTTGCGTCCCGAATCAATACATCGTCCTCCAGCCGACTTGTCTCCATGGGTCTATTGCTGCCTCGGGCACCTTATGGCCGTTCTGCTGTGAGTCTAGATTATCGAATGGGACGAAAAACTGATAGTGAATTGTAAGGTTCAGGGCCACCTAATGACGAAGGATCACTCAAATTGGGTCCCGATTCAGTACATCGACCTCCAGCATACTTGTCCCCTTGGGTCTATTGCTGCCTTGGGCACCTTAAGTCCGTTCTGCTGTGAGTCAAAGATTCTCGAATCGGACGAAAAACTGATAGTGAATTGTAACTTTCAGGGTCACCTAATGACGATGAATCACTCATATTGCGTCCCGATTCAATACATCGTCCTCCAGCCGACTTGTCTCCATGGGTCTATTGCTGCCTCGGGCACCTTATGGCCGTTCTGCTGTGAGTCAAAGATTTACGAATCGGACGAAAAACTGATAGTGAATTGTAACGTTCAGGTATTCCTAATAACGATGGAACACTCAAATTGCGTCCCGATTCAATACATCGTCCTCCAGCAGACTTGTCTCCATGGGTCTATTGCTGCCTCGGGCACCTTATGGCCGTTCTGCTGTGAGTCAAAGATTTTCGAATCGGACGAAAAACTGATAGTGAATTGTAACGTTCAGGGCCACCTAATGACGATGGATCACTCAAATTGCGTCCCGATTCAATACATCGTTCTCCAGCAGACTTGTCTCCATGGGTCTATTGCTGTCTCGGGCATCTAATGGCCGTTCTGCTGTGAGTCAAAGATTTTCGAATCGGACGAAAAACTGATAGTGAATTGTAACGTTCAGGGCCTCCTAATGACGATGTAACACTCAAATTGCGTCCCGATTCAATACCTCGTGCTCCAGCAGACTTGTCTCCATGGGTCTATTGCTGACTCGGGCACCTTATGACCGTTCTGCTGTGAGTCAAAGATTTTCGAATCGGACGAAAAACTGATAGTGAATTGTAACGTTCAGGGCCACCTAATGACGATGGATCACTCAAATTGCGTCCCGATTCAATACATCGTCCTAATGCAGACTTGTCTCCATGGGTCTATTGCTGCCTCGGGCACCTTATGGTCGTTCTCCCGTGAGTCTAGATTATCGAATGTCACGAAAAACTGATAGTGAAATGTAACATTCAGGGCCTCCTAATTACTATGGAACACTCAAATTGCGTCCCGATTCAATACATCGCCCTCCGGCAGACTTGTCTCCATGGGTCTATTGCTTGCCCGGGCACATTATGGCCGTTCTGCTGTGAGTCAAATATTTTCGAATCTGACCAAAAACTGATAGTGAATTGTAAAATTCAGGGCCACCTAAGGACGATGGATCACTCAAATTGCGTCCCGAATCAATACATCGTCCTCCAGCCGACTTCTCTCCATGGGTCTATTGCTGCCTCGGGCACCTTATGGCCGTTCTGCTGTGAGTCTAGATTATCGAATGGGACGAAAAACTGATAGTGAATTGTAACGTTCAGGGCCACCTAATGACGATGGATCACTCAAATTGCGTCCCGATTCAGTACATCGACCTCCAGCAGACTTGTCCCCATGGGTCTATTGCTGCCTTGGGCACCTTATGGCCGTTCTGCTGTGAGTCAAAGATTTTCGAATCCGACGAAAAACTGATAGTGAATTGTAACGTTCAGGGCCTCCTAATGACGATGGAACACTCAAATTGCGTCCCGATTCAATACCTCGTGCTCCATGGGTCTATTGCTGCCTCGGGCACCTTATGACCGTTCTGCTGTGACTCAAAGATTTTCGAATCGGACGGAAAACTGATAGTGAATTGTAACGTTCAGGGCCACCTAATGACGATGGAACACTCAAATTGCGTCCCGATTCAATACATCGTCCTCCTGCAGACTTGTCTCCATGGGTCTATTGCTGCCTCGGGCACCTTATGGTCGTTCTCCCGTGAGTCTAGAATATCGAATGGGACGAAAAACTGATAGTGAATTGTAACATCCAGGGCCTCCTAATGACGATGGAACACTCAAATTGCGTCCCGATTCAATACATCGTCCTCCAGCAGACTTGTCTCCATGGATCTATTGCTGCCTCGGGCACCTTATGGCCGTTCTGCTGTGAGTCAAAGATTTTCCAATCGTACGAAAAACTGATAGTGAATTGTAACATTCAGGGCCACCTAATGACGATGGATCACTCAAATTGCGTCCCGATTCAATACATCATCCTCCAGAAGACTTGTCTCCATGGGTCTATTGCTGCCTCGGGCACTTTAAGGCCGTTCTGCTGTGAGTCAAAGATTTTCGAATCGGACGAAAAACTGATAGTGAATTGTAACGTTCAGGGCCACCTAATGACGAAGGATCACTCAAATTGCGTCCCGATTCAATACATCGCCCTCCGGCAGACTTGTCTCCATGGGTCTATTGCTGCCTCGGGCACCTTATGGCCGTTCTGCTGTGAGTCAAAGATTTTAGAATCTGACGAAAAACTGATAGTGAATTGTAACATTCAGGGCCACCTAATGACGATGGATCACTCAAATTGCGTCCCGATTCAATACATCGTCCTCCAGCCAGCTTGTCTTCATGGGTCATGGGTCTACTGCTGCCTCGGGCACCTTATGGCCGTTCTGTTGTGACTCAAAGATTTTCGATTCGGACGAAAAACTGATAGTGAATTGTAACGTTCAGGGCCTTCTAATGACGATGGAACACTCAAATTGCGTCCCGATTCAATACATCATCCTCCAGAAGACTTGTCTCCATGGGTCTATTGCTGCCTAGGGCACCTTATGGCCGTTCTGCTGTGAGTCAAAGATTTTCGAATTAGACGAGAAACTGATAGTGAATTGTAACGTTCAGGGCCACCTAATGACGAAGGATCACTCAAATTGCGTCCCGATTCAATACATCGCCCTCCGGCAGACTTGTCTCCATGGGTCTATTGCTTGCCCGGGCACCTTATGGCCGTTCTGCTGTGAGTCAAAGATTTCGAATCGGACGAAAAACTGATAGTGAATTGTAACTTTCAGGGCCACCTAATGTCGATGAATCACTCATATTGCGTCCCGATTCAATACATCGTCCTCCAGCCGACTCGTCTCCATGGGTCTATTGCTGCCTCGGGCATCTTATGGCCGTTCTGCTGTGAGTCAAAAATTTTTGAATCGGACGATAAACTGATAGTGATTTGTAACGTTCAGGGCCTCCTAATGACGATGGAACACTCAAATTGCGTCCCGATTCAATACATCGTCCTCCACCAGACTTGTCTCCATGGGTCTATTGCTGCCTCGGGCACCTTATGGCCGTTCTACTGTGAGTCAAAGATTTTCGAATCGGACGAAAAACTGATAGTGAATTGTAACGTTCAGGGCCTCCTAATGACGATGGAACACTCAAATTGCGTCCCGATTCAATACATCGTCCTCCAGCAGACTTGTCTCCATGGGTCTATTGCTGCCTCGGGCACCTTATGGCCGTTCTGCTGTGAGTCAAAGATTTTCGAATCGGACGAAAAACTGATAGTGAATTGTAACGTTCAGGGCGTTCTAATGACGATGGAACACTCAAATTGCGTCCCGATTCAATACATCGTCCTCCAGCAGACTTGTCTCCATGGGTCTATTGCTGCCTCGGGCACCTTATGGCCGTTCTGCTGTGAGTCAAAGATTTTCGAATCGGACGAAAAACTGATAGTGAATTGTAACGTTCAGGGCCACCTAATGACGATGGATCACTCAAATTGCGTCCCGATTCAATACATCGTTCCCCAGCAGACTTGTCTCCATGGGTCTATTGCTGCCTCGGGCACCTTATGGTCGTTCTCCCGTGAGTCTAGAATATCGAATGGGACGAAAAACTGATAGTGAATTGTAACATCCAGGGCCTCCTAATGACGATGGAACACTCAAATTGCGTCCCAATTCAATCTATCGTCCTCCAGCAGACTTGTCTCCATGGATCTATTGCTGCCTCGGGCACCTTATGGCCGTTCTGCTGTGAGTCAAAGATTTTCCAATCGTACGAAAAACTGATAGTGAATTGTAACATTCAGGGCCACCTAATGACGATGGATCACTCAAATTGCGTCCCGATTCAATACATCATCCTCCAGCAGACTTGTCTCCATAGGTCTATTGCTGCCTCGGGCACCTTAAGGCCGTTCTGCTGTGAGTCGAAGATTTTCGAATCGGACGAAAAACTGAAAGTGAATTGTAACGTTCAGGGCCACCTAATGACGAAGGATCACTCAAATTGCGTCCCGATTCAATACATCGCCCTCCGGCAGACTTGTCTCCATGGGTCTATTGCTGGCCCGGGCACCTTATGGCCGTTCTGCTGTGAGTCAAAGATTTTCGAATCTGACGAAAAACTGATAGTGAATTGTAACATTCAGGGCCACCTAATGACGATGGATCACTCAAATTGCGTCCCGATTCAATACATCGTCCTCCAGCCGACTTGTCTCCATGGGTCATGGGTCTATTGCTGCCTCGGGCACCTTATGGCCGTTCTGCTGTGACTCAAAGATTTTCGAATCGGACGAAAAACTGATAGTGAATTGTAACGTTCAGGGCCTCCTAATGACGATGGAACACTCAAATTGCGTCCCGATTCAATACATCGTCCTCCAGCAGACTTGTCTCCATGGGTCTATTGCTGCCTCGGGCACCTTATGGCCGTTCTGCTGTGAGTCAAAGATTTTCGAATCGGACGAAAAACTGATAGTGAATTGTAACGTTCAGGGCCTCCTAATGACGATGGAACACTCAAATTGCGTCCCGATTCAATTCATCCTCCTCCAGCCGACTTGTCTACATGGGTCTATTGCTGCCTCGGGCACCTTATGGCCGTTCTGCTGTGAGTCAAAGATTTTCGAATCGGACGAAAAACTGATAGTGAATTGTAACGTTCAGGGCCACCTAATGACGATGGATCACTCAAATTGCGTCCCGATTCAATCCATCGTTCTCCAGCCGACTTGTCTCCATGGGTCTATTGCTGCCTCGGGCACCTTATGGTCGTTCTCCCGTGAGTCTAGAATATCGAATAGGACGAAGAACTGATAGTGAATTGTAACATCCAGGGCCTCCTAATGACGATGGAACACTCAAATTGCGTCCCGACTCAATCCATCGTCCTCCAGCAGACTTGTCTCCATGGATCTATTGCTGCCTCGGGCACCTTATGGCCGTTCTGCTGTGAGTCAAAGATTTTCCAATCGTACGAAAAACTGATAGTGAATTGTAACATTCAGGGCCACCTAATGACGATGGATCACTCAAATTGCGTCCCGATTCAATACATCATCCTCCAGCAGACTTGTCTCCATGGGTCTATTGCTGCCTCGGGCACCTTAAGGCCGTTCTGCTGCGAGTCGAAGATTTTCGAATCGGACGAAAAACTGATAGTGAATTATAACGTTCAGGGCCACCTAATGACGAAGGATCACTCAAATTGCGTCCCGATTCAATACATCGCCCTCCGGCAGACTTGTCTCCATGGGTCTATTGCTGGCCCGGGCACCTTATGGCCGTTCTGCTGTGAGTCAAAGATTTTCGAATCTGACGAAAAACTGATAGTGAATTGTAACATTCAGGGCCACCTAATGACGATGGAACACTCAAATTGCGTCCCGATTCAATACATCGTCCTCCAGCCGACTTGTCTCCATGGGTCATGGGTCTATTGCTGCCTCGGGCACCTTATGGCCGTTCTGCTGTGAGTCAAAGATTTTCGAATCGGACGAAAAACTGATAGTGAATTGTAACGTTCAGGGCCTCCTAATGACGAAGGAACACTCAAATTGCGTCCCGATTCAATACATCGTCCTCCAGCAGACTTGTCTCCATGGGTCTATTGCTGGCTCGGGCACCTTATGGCCGTTCTGCTGTGAGTCAAAGATTTTCCAATCGGACGAAAAACTGATAGTGAATTGTAACGTTCAGGGCCTCCTAATGACGATGGAACACTCAAATTGCGTCCCGATTCAATACATCGTCCTCCAGCAGACTTGTCTCCATGGGTCTATTGCTGCCTCGGGCACCTTATGACCGTTCTGCTGTGAGTCAAAGATTTTCGAATCGGACGAAAAACTGATAGTGAATTGTAACGTTCAGGGCCACCTAATGACGATGGATCACTCAAATTGCGTCCCGATTCCATACATCGTTCTCCAGCAGACTTGCTGCCTCGGGCACCTTATGGTCGTTCTCCCGTGAGTCTAGAATATCGAATGGGACAAAAAACTGATAGTGAATTGTAACATCCAGGGCCTCCTATTGACGATGGAACACTCAAATTGCGTCCCGATTCAATCTATCGTCCTCCAGCAGACTTGTCTCCATGGATCTATTGCTGCCTCGGGCACCTTTTGGCCGTTCTGCTGTGAGTCAAAGATTTTCCAATCGTACGAAAAACTGATAGTGAATTGTAACATTCAGGGCCACCTAATGACGATGGATCACTCAAATTGCGTCCCGATTCAATACATCATCCACCAGCAGACTTGTCTCCATGGGTCTATTGCTGCCTGGGGCACCTTAAGGCCGTTCTGCTGTGAGTCGAAGATTTTCGAATCGGACGAAAAACTGATAGTGAATTGTAACGTTCAGGGCCACCTAATGACGAAGGATCACTCAAATTGCGTCCCGATTCAATACATCGCCCTCCGGCAGACTTTTCTCCATGGGTCTATTGCTGGACCGGGCACCTTATGGCCGTTCTGCTGTGAGTCAAAGATTTTCGAATCTGACGAAAAACTGATAGTGAATTGTAACATTCAGGGCCACCTAATGACCATGGATCACTCAAATTCCGTCCCGAATCAATAAATCGTCCTCCAGCCGACTTGTCTCCATGGGTCTATTGCTGCCTCGGGCACCTTACGGCCGTTCTGCTGTGAGTCAAAGATTTTCGAATCGGACGAAAAACTGATAGTGAATTGTAACGTTCAGGGCCACCTAATGACGATGGTTCACTCAAATTGCGTCCCGATTCAATACATCGCCCTCCGGCAGACTTGTCTCCATGGGTCTATTGCTGGCCCGGGCACCTTACGGCCGTTCTGCTGTGAGTCAAAGATTTTCGAATCTGACGAAAAACTGATAGTGAATTGTAACATTCAGGGCCACCTAATGACGATGGATCACTCAAATTGCGTCCCGAATCAATACATCGTCCTCCAGCCGACTTGTCTCCATGGGTCTATTGCTGCCTCGGGCACCTTATGGCCGTTCTGCTGTGAGTCTAGATTATCGAATGGGACGAAAAACTGATAGTGAGTTGTAACGTTCAGGGCCACCTAATGACGATGGATCACTCAAATTGCGTCCCGATTCAGTACATCGACCTCCAGCAGACTTGTCCCCATGGGTCTATTGCTGCCTTGGGCACCTTATGGCCGTTCTGCTGTGAGTCAAAGATTTTCGAATCTGACGAAAAACTGATAGTGAATTGTAACATTCAGGGCCACCTAATGACGATGGATCACTCAAATTGCGTCCCGAATCAATACATCGTCCTCCAGCCGACTTGTCTCCATGGGTCTATTGCTGCCTCGGGCACCTTATGGCCGTTTTGCAGTGAGTCAAAGATTTTCGAATCTGACGAAAAACTGATAGTGAATTGTAACGTTCAGGGCCACCTAATGACGATGGATCACTCAAATTGCGTCCCGATTCAGTTCATCGACCTCCAGCAGACTTGTCCCCATGGGTCTATTGCTGCCTTGGGCACCTTATGGCCGTTCTGCTGTGAGTCAAAGATTTTCGAATCGGACGAAAAACTGATAGTGAGTTGTAACTTTCAGGGCCACCTAATGTCGATGAATCACTCATATTGCGTCCCGATTCAATACATCGTCCTCCAGCCGACTTGTCTCCATGGGTCTATTGCTGCCTCGGGCATCTTATGGCCGTTCAGCTGTGAGTCAAAAATTTTCGAATCGGACGAAGAACTGATAGTGAATTGTAACTTTCATGGCCACCTAATGACGATGAATCACTCATATTGCGTCCCGATTCAATACATCGTCATGCAGCCGACTTGTCTCCATGGGTCTATTGCTGCCTCGGGCACCTTATGGCCGTTCTGCTGTGAGTCAAAGATTTTCGAATCGGACGAAAAACTGATAGTGAATTGTAACTTTCAGGGCCTCCTAATGACGATGGAACACTCAAATTGCGTCCCGATTCAATACATCGTCCTCCAGCAGACTTGTCTCCATGGGTCTATTGCTGCCTCGGGCACCTTATGGCCGTTCTGCTGTGAGTCAAAGATTTTCGAATCGGACGAAAAACTGATAGTGAATTGTAACGTTCAGGGCCACCTAATGACGATGGATCACTCAAATTGTGTCCCGATTCAATACATCGTTCTCCAGCAGACTTGTCTCCATGGGTCTATTGCTGCCTCGGGCACCTTATGGCCGTTCTGCTGTGAGTCAAAGATTATCGAATCGGACGAAAAACTGGTAGTGAATTGTAACGTTCAGGGCCACCTAATGACGATGGATCACTCAAATTGCGTCCCGACTCAATACATCGTCCTCCTGCAGACTTGTCTCCATGGGTCTATTGCTGCCTCGGGCACCTTATGGTCGTTCTCCCGTGAGTCTAGATTATCGAATGGGACGAAAAACTGATAGTGAATTGTAACATTCAGGGCCTCCTAATGACGATGGAACACTCAAATTGCGTCCCGATTCAATACATCATCCTCCAGAAGACTTGTCTCCAAGGGGCTATTGCCGCCTAGGGCACCTTATGGCCGTTCTCCTGTGAGTCAAAGATTTTCGAATTAGACGAGAAACTGATAGTGAATTGTAACGTTCAGGGCCACCTAATGACGAAGGATCACTCAAATTGCGTCCCGATTCAATACATCGCCCTCCGGCAGACTTGTCTCCATGGGTCTATTGCTGGCCCGGGCACCTTATGGCCGTTCTGCTGTGAGTCAAAGATTTTCGAATCTGACCAAAAACTGATAGTGAATTGTAAAATTCAGGGCCACCTAATGACGATGGATCACTCAAATTGCGTCCCGAATCAATACATCGTCCTCCAGCCGACTTGTCTCCATGGGTCTATTGCCGCCTCGGGCACCTTATGGCCGTTCTGCTGTGAGTCTAGATTATCGAATGGGACGAAAAACTGATAGTGAATTGTAACGTTCAGGGTCACCTAATGACGATGGATCACTCAAATTGCGTCCCGATTCAGTACATCGACCTCCAGCAGACTTGTCCCCATGGGTCTATTGCTGCCTTGGGCACCTTATGGCCGTTCTGCTGTGAGTCAAAGATTTTCGAATCTGACGAAAAACTGATAGTGAATTGTAACATTCAGGGCCACCTAATGACGATGGAACACTCAAATTGCGTCCCGATTCAATACCTCGTGCTGCAGCAGACTTGTCTCCATGGGTCTATTGCCGCCTCGGGCACCTTATGACCGTTCTGCAGTGAGTCAAAGATTTTCGAATCGGACGAAAAACTGGTAGTGAATTGTAACGTTCAGGGCCACCTAATGACGATGGATCACTCAAATTGCGTCCCGATTCAATACATCGTCCTCCTGCAGACTTGTCTCCATGGGTCTATTGCTGCCTCGGGCACCTTATGGTCGTTCTCCCGTGAGTCTAGATTATCGAATGGGACGAAAAACTGATAGTGAATTGTAACATTCAGGGCCTCCTAATGACGATGGAACACTCAAATTGCGTCCCGATTCAATACATCATCCTCCAGAAGACTTGTCTCCAAGGGGCTATTGCCGCCTAGGGCACCTTATGGCCGTTCTCCTGTGAGTCAAAGATTTTCGAATTAGACGAGAAACTGATAGTGAATTGTAACGTTCAGGGCCACCTAATGACGAAGGATCACTCAAATTGCGTCCCGATTCAATACATCGCCCTCCGGCAGACTTGTCTCCATGGGTCTATTGCTGGCCCGGGCACCTTATGGCCGTTCTGCTGTGAGTCAAAGATTTTCGAATCTGACCAAAAACTGATAGTGAATTGTAAAATTCAGGGCCACCTAATGACGATGGATCACTCAAATTGCGTCCCGAATCAATACATCGTCCTCCAGCCGACTTGTCTCCATGGGTCTATTGCTGCCTCGGGCACCTTATGGCCGTTCTGCTGTGAGTCTAGATTATCGAATGGGACGAAAAACTGATAGTGAATTGTAACGTTCAGGGTCACCTAATGACGATGGATCACTCAAATTGCGTCCCGATTCAGTACATCGACCTCCAGCAGACTTGTCCCCATGGGTCTGCCTTGGGCACCTTATGGCCGTTCTGCTGTGAGTCAAAGATTTTCGAATCTGACGAAAAACTGATAGTGAATTGTAACATTCAGGGCCACCTAATGACGATGGATCACTCAAATTGCGTCCCGAATCAATACATCGTCCTCCAGCCGACTTGTCTCCATGGGTCTATTGCTGCCTCGGGCACCTTATGGCCGTTTTGCAGTGAGTCAAAGATTTTCGAATCTGACGAAAAACTGATAGTGAATTGTAACGTTCAAGGCCACCTAATGACGATGGATCACTCATATTGCGTCCCGATTCAATACATCGTCCTCCAGCCGACTTGTCTCCATGGGTCTATTGCTGCCTCGGGCATCTTATGGCCGTTCAGCTGTGAGTCAAAAATTTTCGAATCGGACGAAAAACTGATAGTGATTTGTAACGTTCAGGGCCTCCTAATGACGATGGAACACTCAAATTGCGTCCCGATTCAGTACATCGTCCTCCAGCAGACTTGTCTCCATGGGTTTATTGCTGCGTCGGGCACCTTATGGCCGTTCTGCTGTGAGTCAAAGATTTTCGAATCGGACGAAGAACTGATAGTGAATTGTAACTTTCATGGCCACCTAATGACGATGAATCACTCATATTGCGTCCCGATTCAATACATCGTCTTGCAGCCGACTTGTCTCCATGGGTCTATTGCTGCCTCGGGCACCTTATGGCCGTTCTGCTGTGAGTCAAAGATTTTCGAATCGGACGAAAAACTGATAGTGAATTGTAACGTTCAGGGCCTCCTAATGACGATGGAACACTCAAATTGCGTCCCGATTCAATACATCGTCCTCCAGCAGACTTGTCTCCATGGGTCTATTGCTGCCTCGGGCACCTTATGGCCGTTCTGCTGTGAGTCAAAGATTTTCGAATCGGACGAAAAACTGATAGTGAATTGTAACGTTCAGGGCCACCTAATGACGATGGATCACTCAAATTGTGTCCCGATTCAATACATCGTTCTCCATCAGACTTGTCTCCATGGGTCTATTGCTGCCTCGGGCACCTTATGGCCGTTCTGCTGTGAGTCAAAGATTTTCGAATCGGACGAAAAACTGATAGTGAATTGTAACGTTCAGGGCCTCCTAATGACGATGGAACACTCAAATTGCGTCCCGATTCAATACCTCGTGCTGCAGCAGACTTGTCTCCATGGGTCTATTGCCGCCTCGGGCACCGTATGACCGTTCTGCAGTGAGTCATAGATTTTCGAATCGGACGAAAAACTGGTAGTGAATTGTAACGTTCAGGGCCACCTAATGACGATGGATCACTCAAATTGCGTCCCGATTCAATACATCGTCCTCCTGCAGACTTGTCTCCATGGGTCTATTGCTGCCTCGGGCACCTTATGGTCGTTCTCCCGTGAGTCTAGATTATCGAATGGGACGAAAAACTGATAGTGAATTGTAACATTCAGGGCCTCCTAATGACGATGGAACACTCAAATTGCGTCCCGATTCAATACATCATCCTCCAGAAGACTTGTCTCCAAGGGGCTATTGCCGCCTAGGGCACCTTATGGCCGTTCTCCTGTGAGTCAAAGATTTTCGAATTAGACGAGAAACTGATAGTGAATTGTAACGTTCAGGGCCACCTAATGACGAAGGATCACTCAAATTGCGTCCCGATTCAATACATCGCCCTCCGGCAGACTTGTCTCCATGGGTCTATTGCTGGCCCGGGCACCTTATGGCCGTTCTGCTGTGAGTTAAAGACTCTCGAATCGGACGAAAAACTGATAGTGAATTGTAACTTTCAGGGCCACCTAATGACGATGAATCACTCATATTGCGTCCCGATTCAGTACATCGTCCTCCAGCCGACTTGTCTCCATGTGTCTATTGCTGCCTCGGGCACCTTATGGCCGTTCTGCTGTGAGTCAAAGATTTTCGAATCGGACGAAAAACTGATAGTGAATTGTAACGTCTGGGCCTCCTAATGACGATGGAACACTCAAATTGCGTCCCGATTCAATACATCGTCCTCCAGCAGACTTGTCTCCATGGGTCTATTGCTGCCTCGGGCACCTTATGGCCGTTCTGCTGTGAGTCAAAGATTTTCGATTCGGACGAAAAACTGATAGTGAATTGTAACGTTCAGGGCCACCTAATGACGATGGATCACTCAAATTGCGTCCCGATTCAATACATCGTCCTCCAGCCGACTTGTCTCCATGGGTCTATTGCTGCCTCGGGCACCTTATGGCCGTTCTGCTGTGAGTCAAAGATTTTCGAATCGGACGAAGAACTGATAGCGAATTGTAACGTTCAGGGCCACCTAATGACGATGGATCACTCAAATTGCGTCCCGATTCAATACATCGTTCTCCAGCAGACTTGTCACCATGGGTCTATTGCTGCCTCGGGCACCTTATGGTCGTTCTCCCGTGAGTCTAGATAATCGAATGGGACGAAAAACTGATAGTGAATTGTAACATCCAGGGCCTCCTAAAGACGATGGAACACTCAAATTGCGTCCCAACTCAATCTATCGTCCTCCAGCAGACTTGTCTCCATGGATCTATTGCTGCCTCGGGCACCTTATGGCCGTTCTGCTGTGAGTCAAAGATTTTCCAATCGTACGAAAAACTGATAGTGAATTGTAACATTCAGGGCCACCTAATGACGATGGATCACTCAAATTGCGTCCCGATTCAATACATCATCCTCCAGCAGACTGGTCTCCATAGGTCTATTGCTGCCTCGGGCACCTTAAGGCCGTTCTGCTGTGAGTCGAAGATTTTCGAATCGGACGAAAAACTGATAGTGAATTGTAACGTTCAGGGCCACCTAATGACGAAGGATCACTCAAATTGCGTCCCGATTCAATACTTCGCCCTCCGGCAGACTTGTATCCATGGGTCTATTGCTGGCCCGGGCACCTTATGGCCGTTCTGCTGTGAGTCAAAGATTTTCGAATCTGACGAAAAACTGATAGTGAATTGTAACATTCAGGGCCACCTAATGACGATGGAACACTCAAATTGCGTCCCGATTCAATACATCGTCCTCCAGCCGACTTGTCTCCATGGGTCATGTGTCTATTGCTGCCTCGGGCACCTTATGGCCGTTCTGCTGTGAGTCAAAGATTTTCGAATCGGACGAAAAACTGGTAGTGAATTGTAACGTTCAGGGCCTCCTAATGACGATGGAACACTCAAATTGCGTCCCGATTCAATACATCGTCCTCCAGCAGACTTGTCTCCATGGGTCTATTGCTGCCTCGGGCACCTTATGGCCGTTCTGCTGTGAGTCAAAGATTTTCCAATCGGACGAAAAACTGATAGTGAATTGTAACGTTCAGTTCCTCCTAATGACGATGGAACACTCAAATTGCGTCCCGATTCAATACATCGTCCTCCAGCAGACTTGTCTCCATGGGTCTATTGCTGCCTCGGGCACCTTATGGCCGTTCTGCTGTGAGTCAAAGATTTTCGAATCGGACGAAAAACTGATAGTGAATTGTAACGTTCAGGGCCACCTAATGACGATGGATCACTCAAATTGCGTCCCGATTCAATACATCGTTCTCCAGCAGACTTGTCTCCATGGGTCTATTGCTGCCTCGGGCACCTTATGGTCGTTCTCCCGTGAGTCTAGAATATCGAATGGGACGAAAAACTGATAGTGAATTGTAACATCCAGGGTCTCCTAATGACGATGGAACACTCAAATTGCGTCCCGATTGAATCTATCGTCCTCCAGCAGACTTGTCTCCATGGATCTATTGCTGCCTCGGGCACCTTATGGCCGTTCTGCTGTGAGTCAAAGATTTGCCAATCGTACGAAAAACTGATAGTGCATTGTAACATTCAGGGCCACCTAATGACGATGGATCACTCAAATTGCGTCCCGATTCAATACATCATCCTCTAGCAGACTTGTCTCCATGGGTCTATTGCTGCCTCGGGCACCTTAAGGCCGTTCTGCTGTGAGTGGAAGATTTTCGAATCGGACGAAAAACTGATAGTGAATTGTAACGTTCAGGGCCACCTAATGACGAAGGATCACTCAAATTGCGTCCCGATTCAATACATCGCTCTCCGGCAGACTTGTCTCCATGGGACTATTGCTGGCCCGGGCACCTTATGGCCGTTCTGCTGTGAGTCAAAGATTTTCGAATCTGACGAAAAACTGATAGTTAATTGTAACATTCAGGGCCACCTAATGACGATGGATCACTCAAATTGCGTCCCGATTCAATACATCGTCCTCCAGCCGACTTGTCTCCATGGGTCTATTGCTGCCTCGGGCACCTTATGGCCGTTCTGCTGTGAGTCTAAGATTTTCGAATCGGACGGAAAACTGATAGTGAATTGTAACGTTCAGGGCCACCTAATGACGATGGATCACTCAAACTGCGTCCCGATTCAATACATCGTTCTCCAGCAGACTTGTCTCCATGGGACTATTGCTGCCTCGGACACCTTATGGCCGTTCTGCTGTGAGTCAAAGATTTTCGAATCGGACTAAAAACTGATAGTGAATTGTAACGTTCAGGGCCTCCTAATGACGATGGAACACTCAAATTGCGTCCCGATTCAATACCTCGTGCTCCAGCAGACTTGTCTCCATGGGTCTATTGCTGCCTCGGGCACCTTAAGGCCGTTCTGCTGTGAGTCGAAGATTTTCGAATCGGACGAAAAACTGATAGTGAATTGTAACGTTCAGGGCCACCTAATGACGAAGGAACACTCAAATTGCGTCCCGATTCAATACATCGCCGTCCGGCAGACTTGTCTCCATGGGTCTATTGCTGGCCCGGGCACCTTATGGCCGTTCTGCTGTGAGTCAAAGATTTTCGAATCTGACGAAAAACTGATAGTGAATTGTAACATTCAGGGCCACCTAATGACGATGGATCACTCAAATTCCGTCCCGATTCAATACATCGTCCTCCAGCCGACTTGTCTCCATGGGTCTATTGCTGCCTTGGGCACCTTATGGCCGTTCTGCTGTGAGTCAAAGATTTTCGAATCGGACGAAAAACTGATAGTGATTTGAAACGTTCAGGGCCACCTAATGACAATGGATCACTCAAATTGCGTCCCGATTCCATACATCGTTCTCCAGCAGACTTGTCTCCATGGGTCTATTGCTGCCTCGGGCACCTTATGGTCGTTCTCCCGTGAGTCTAGAATATCGAATGGGACGAAAAACTGATAGTGAATTGTAACATCCAGGGCCTCCTAATGACGATGGAACACTCAAATTGCGTCCCGATTCAATCTATCGTCCTCCAGCAGACTTGTCTCCATGGATCTATTGCTGCCTCGGGCACCTTATGGCCGTTCTGCTGTGAGTCAAAGATTTTCCAATCGTGCGAAAAGCTGATAGTGAATTGTAACATTCAGGGCCACCTAATGACGATGGATCACTCAAACTGCGTCCCGATTCAATACATCATCCTCCAGCAGACTTGTCTCCATGGGTCTATTGCTGCCTGGGGCACCTTAAGGCCGTTCTGCTGTGAGTCGAAGATTTTCGAATCGGACGAAAAACTGATAGTGAATTGTAACGTTCAGGGCCACCTAATGACGAAGGATCACTCAAATTGCGTCCCGATTCAATACATCGCCCTCCGGCAGACTTTTCTCCATGGGTCTATTGCTGGCCCGGGCACCTTATGGCCGTTCTGCTGTGAGTCAAAGATTTTCGAATCGGACGAAAAACTGATAGTGAATTGTAACGTTCAGGGCCACCTAATGACGATGGATCACTCAAACTGCGTCCCGATTCAATACATCGTTCTCCAGCAGACTTGTCTCCATGGGTCTATTGCTGCCTCGGGCACCTTATGGCCGTTCTACTGTGAGTCAAAGATTTTGGAATCGGACGAAAAATTGATAGTGAATTGTAACGTTCAGGGCCACCTAATGACGATGGATCACTCAAATTGCGTCCCGATTCAATACATCGTCCTCCTGCAGACTTGTCTCCATGGGTCTATTGCTCCCCTCGGGCACCTTATGGTCGTTCTCCCGTGAGTCTAGATTATCGAATGGGACGAAAAACTGATAGTGAATTGTAACATTCAGGGCCTCCTAATGACGATGGAACACTCAAATTGCGTCCCGATTCAATACATCGTCCTCCAGCAGACTTGTCTCCATGGGTCTATTGCTGCCTCGGGCACCTTATTGCCGTTCTGCTGTGAGTCAAAGATTTCCAATCGGACGAAAAACTGATAGTGAATTGTAACATTCAGGGCCACCTAATGACGATGGATCACTCAAATTGCGTCCCGATTCAATACATCATCCTCCAGAAGACTTGTCTCCATGGGTCTATTGCTGCCTAGGGCACCTTATGGCCGTTCTACTGTGAGTCAAAGATTTTCGAATTACACGAGAAACTGATAGTGAATTGTAACGTTCAGGGCCACCTAATGACGATGGTTCACTCAAATTGCGTCCCGATTCAATACATCGCCCTCCGGCAGACTTGTCTCCATGGGTCTATTGCTGGCCCGGGCACCTTACGGCCGTTCTGCTGTGAGTCAAAGATTTTCGAATGTGACGAAAAACTGATAGTGAATTGTAACATTCAGGGCCACCTAATGACGATGGATCACTCAAATTGCGTCCCGATTCAGTACATCGACCTCCAGCAGACTTGTCCTTATGGGTCTATGGCTGCCTTGGGCACCTTATGGCCGTTCTGCTGTGAGTCAAAGATTTTCGAATCTGACGAAAAACTGATAGTGAATTGTAACATTCAGGGCCACCTAATGACGATGGATCACTCAAATTGCGTCCCGAATCAATACATCGTCCTCCAGCCGACTTGTCTCCATGGGTCTATTGCTGCCTCGGGCACCCTACGGCCGTTTTGCAGTGAGTCAAAGATTTTCGAATCGGACGAAGAACTGATAGTGAATTGTAACTTTCATGGCCACCTAATGACGATGAATCACTCATATTGCGTCCCGATTCAATACATCGTCTTGCAGCCGACTTGTCTCCATGGGTCTATTGCTGCCTCGGGCACCTTATGGCCGTTCTGCTGTGAGTCAAAGATTTTCGAATCGGACGAAAAAGTGATAGTGAATTGTAACGTTCAGGGCCTCTTATGACGATGGAACACTCAAATTGCGTCCCGATTCAATACATCGTTCTCCAGCAGACTTGTCTCCATGGGTCTATTGCTGCCTCGGGCACCTTATGGCCGTTCTGCTGTGAGTCAAAGATTTTCGAATCGGACGAAAAACTGATAGTGAATTGTAACGTTCAGGGCCTCCTAATGACGATGGAACACTCAAATTGCGTCCCGATACAATACCTCGTGCTGCAGCAGACTTGACTCCATGGGTCTATTGCCGCCTCGGGCACCTTATGACCGTTCTGCTGTGAGTCAAAGATTTTCGAATTAGACGAGAAACTGATAGTGGATTGTAACGTTCAGGGCCACCTAATGACGAAGGATCACTCAAATTGCGTCCCGATTCAATACATCGCCCTCCGGCAGACTTGTCTCCATGGGTCTATTGCTGGCCCGATCACCTTATGGCCGTTCTGCTGTGAGTCAAAGATTTTCGAATCTGACCAAAAACTGATAGTGAATTGTAAAATTCAGGGCCACCTAATGACGATGGATCACTCAAATTGCGTCCCGAATCAATACATCGTCCTCCAGCCGACTTGTCTCCATGGGTCTATTGCTGCCTCGGGCACCTTATGGCCGTTCTGCTGTGAGTCTAGATTATCGAGTGGGACGAAAATCTGATAGTGAATTGTAACGTTCAGGGTCACCTAATGACGATGGATCACTCAAATTGCGTCCCGATTCAGTACATCGACCTCCAGCAGACTTGTCCCCATGGGTCTATTGCTGCCTTGGGCACCTTATGGCCGTTCTGCTGTGAGTTAAAGACTCTCGAATCGGACGAAAAACTGATAGTGAACTGTAACTTTCAGGGCCACCTAATGACGATGAATCCTCATATTGCGTCCCGATTCAATACATCGTCCTCCAGCCGACTTGTCTCCATGGGTCTATTGCTGCCTCGGGCACCTTATGGCCGTTCTGCTGTGAGTCAAAGATTTTCGAATCGGACGAAAAACTGATAGTGAATTGTAACGTTCAGGGCCTCCTAATGACGATGGAACACTCAAATTGCGTCCCGATTCAATACATCGTCCTCCAGCAGACTTGTCTCCATGGGTCTATTGCTGCCTCGGGCACCTTATGGCCGTTCTGCTGTGAGTCAAAGATTTTCGAATCGGACGAAAAACTGATAGTGAATTGTAACGTTCTGGGCCACCTAATGACGATGGATCACTCAAATTGCGTCCCGATTCAATACATCGTCCTCCAGCCGACTTGTCTCCATGGGTCTATTGCTGCCTCGGGCACCTTATGGCCGTTCTGCTGTGAGTCAAAGATTTCCGAATCGGACGAAGAACTGATAGTGAATTGTAACGTTCAGGGCCACCTAATGACGATGGATCACTCAAATTGCGTCCCGATTCAATACATCGTTCTCCAGCAGACTTGTCACCATGGGTCTATTGCTGCCTCGGGCACCTTATGGTCGTTCTCCCGTGAGTCTAGATTATCGAATGGGACGAAAAAATGATAGTGAATTGTAACATTCAGGGCCTCCTAATGACGATGGAACACTCAAATTGCGTCCCGATTCAATACATCATCCTCCAGAAGACTTGTCTCCATGGGTCTATTGCCGCCTAGGGCACCTTATGGCCGTTCTCCTGTGAGTCAAAGATTTTCGAATTAGACGAGAAACTGATAGTGGATTGTAACGTACAGGGCCACCTAATGACGAAGGATCACTCAAATTGCGTCCCGATTCAATACATCGCCCTCCGGCAGACTTGTCTCCATGGGTCTATTGCTGGCCCGGGCACCTTCTGGCCGTTCTGCTGTGAGTCAAAGATTTTCGAATCTGACCAAAAACTGATAGTGAATTGTAAAATTCAGGGCCACCTAATGACGATGGATCACTCAAATTGCGTCCCGAATCAATACATCGTCCTCCAGCCGACTTGTCTCCATGGGTCTATTGCTGCCTCGGGCACCTTATGGCCGTTCTGCTGTGAGTCTAGATTATCGAATGGGACGAAAAACTGATAGTGAATTGTAACGTTCAGGGTCACCTAATGACGATGGATCACTCAAATTGCGTCCCGATTCAGTACATCGACCTCCAGCAGACTTGTCCCCATGGGTCTATTGCTGCCTTGGGCACCTTATGGCCGTTCTGCTGTGAGTTAAAGACTCTCGAATCGGACGAAAAACTGATAGTGAATTGTAACTTTCAGGGCCACCTAATGACGATGAATCCTCATATTGCGTCCCGATTCAATACATCGTCTTCCAGCCGACTTGTCTCCGTGGGTCTATTGCTGCCTCGGGCACCTTATGGCCGTTCTGCTGTGAGTCAAAGATTTTCGAATCGGACGAAAAACTGATAGTGAATTGTAACGTTCAGGGCCTCCTAATGACGATGGAACACTCAAATTGCGTCCCAATTCAACACATCGTCCTCCAGCAGACTTGTCTCCATGGGTCTATTGCTGCCTCGGGCACCTTATGGCCGTTCTGCTGTGAGTCAAAGATTTTCGAATCGAACGAAAAACTGATAGTGAATTGTAACGTTCAGGGCCACCTAATGACGATGGATCACTCAAATTGCGTCCCGATTCAATCCATCGTCCTCCAGCCGACTTGTCTCCATGGGTCTATTGCTGCCTCGGGCACCTTATGGCCGTTCTGCTGTGAGTCAAAGATTTCCGAATCGGACGAAGAACTGATAGTGAATTGTAACGTTCAGGGCCACCTAATGACGATGGATCACTCAAATTGCGTCCCGATTCAATACATCGTTCTCCAGCAGACTTGTCACCATGGGTCTATTGCTGCCTCGGGCACCTTATGGTCGTTCTCCCGTGAGTCTAGATTATCGAATGGGACGAAAAACTGATAGTGAATTGTAACATTCAGGGCCACCTAATGACGATGGATCACTCAAATTGGGTCCCGATTCAATACATCGTCCTCCAGCCGACTTGTCTGCATGGGTCTATTGCTGCCTCGGGCACCTTATGGCCGTTCTGCTGTGATTCAAAGATTTTCGAATCGGACGGAAAACTGATAGTGAATTGTAACGTTCAGGGTCTCCTAATGACGATGGAACACTCAAATTGCGTCCCGATTCAATACATCGTCCTCCAGGAGACTTGTGTACATGGCTCTATTGCTGCCTCTGTCACCTTATGGCCGTTCTGCAGTGAGTCAAAGATTTCCGAATCTGAAGAAAAACTGATAGTGAATTGTAACATTGCGGGCCACCTAATGACGATGGATTTCTCAAATTGCGTCCCGAATCAATACATCGTCCTCCAGCCGACTTGTCTCCATGGGTCTATTGCTGCCTCGGGCACCTTATGGCCGTTCTGCTGTGAGTCTAGATTATCGAATGGGACGAAAAACTGATAGTGAATTGTAACGTTCAGGGCCACCTAATGACGATGGATCACTCCAATTGCGTCCCGATTCAGTTAATCGACCTCCAGGTGCCTTGGGCACCTTATGGCCGTTCTGCTGTGAGTCAAAGATTCTCGAATCGGACGAAAAACTGATAGTGAATAGTAACTTTCAGGGCCACCTAATGACGATGAATCACTCATATTGCGTCCCGATTCAATACATCGTCCTCCAGCCGACTTGTCTGCATGGGTGTATTGCTGCCTCGGGCACCTTATGGCCGTTCTGCTGTGAGTCAAAGATTTTCGAATCGGACGAAAAACTGATAGTGAATTGTAATGTTCAGGGCCTCCTAATGACGATGGAACACTCAAATTGCGTCCCGATTCAATACATCGTTCTCCAGCAGACTTGACTCCATGGGTCTATTGCTGCCTCGGGCACCTTATGGCCGTTCTGCTGTGAGTCCAAATTTTTCCAATCGGACGAAAAACTGATAGTGAATTGTAACGTTCAGGGCCTCCTAATGACGATGGAACACTCAAATTGCGTCCCGATTCAATACCTCGTGCTCCAGCAGACTTGTCTCCAAGGGGCTGTTGCTGCCTCGGGCACCTTATGACCGTTCTGCTGTGACTCAAAGATTTTCGAATCGGACGAAAAACTGATAGTGAATTGTAACGTTCAGGGCCTCCTAATGACGATGGATCACTCAAATTGCGTCCCGATTCAATACATCGTCCTCCTGCAGACTTGTCTCCAAGGGTCTATTGCTGCCTCGGGCACCTTATGGTCGTTCTCCCGTGAGTCTAGAATATCGAATGGGACGAAAAACTGATAGTGAATTGTAACATCCAGGGCCTCCTAATGACGATGGAACACTCAAATTGCGTCCCGATACAATACATCGTCCTCCAGCAGACTTGTCTCCATGGATCTATTGCTGCCTCGGGCACCTAATGGCCGTTCTGCTGTGAGTCAAAGATTTTCGAATCGGACGAAGAACTGATAGTGAATTGTAACATTCAGGGCCACCTAATGACGATGGATCACTCAAATTGCGTCCCGATTCAATACAACATCCTCCAGCAGACTTATCTCCATGGGTCTATTGCTGGCCCGGGCACCTTATGGTCGTTCTGCTGGAAGTCAAAGATTTTCGAATCGGACGAAAAACTGATAGTGAATTGTAACATTCAGGGCCACCTAATGACGATGGATCACTCAAATTGCGTCCCAATTCAATACATCGTCCTCCAGCCGACTTGTCTCAATGGGTCATGGGTCTATTGCTGCCTCGGGCACATAATGGCCGTTCTGTTGTGACTCAAAGATTTTCGAATCGGACGAAAAACTGATAGTGAATTGTAACGTTCAGGGCCTCCTAATGACGATGGAACACTCAAATTGCGTCCCGATTCAATACATCGTCCTCAGGCCGACTTGTCTCCATGGGTCTATTGCTGCCTCGGGCACCTTATGGCCGTTCTGCTGTGAGGCTAGATTATCGAATTGGACGAAAAACTGATAGTGAATTGTAACGTTCAGGGCCACCTAATGACGATGGATCACTCAAATTGCGTCCCGATTCAGTACATCGACCTCCAGCAGACTTGTCCCCATGGGTCTATTGCTGCCTTGGGCACCTTATGGCCGTTCTGCTGTGAGTCAAAGATTTTCGAATCGGACGAAAAACTTATAGTGAATTGTATCTTTCAGGGCCACCTAATGTCGATGAATCACTCATATTGCGTCCCGATTCAATACATCGTCCTCCAGCCGACTTGTCTCCATGGGTCTATTGCTGCCTGGGAAATCTTATGGCCGTTCTGCTGTGAGTCAAAAATTTTCGAATCGGAGGAAAAACTGATAGTGATTTGTAACGTTCAGGGCCTCCTAATGACGATGGAACACTAAAATTGAGTCCCGATTCAATACATCGTCCTCCAGCAGACTTGTCTGAATGGGTCTATTGCTGCCTCGGGCACCTTATGGCCGTTCTGCTGTGAGTCAAAGATTTTCGAATCGGACGAAGAACTGATAGTGAATTGTAACTTTCATGGCCACCTAATGACGATGAATCACTCATATTGCGTCCCGATTCAATACATCGTCCTCCAGCCGACTTGTCTCCATGGGTCTATTGCTGCCTCGGGCACCTTATGGCCGTTCTGCTGTGAGTCAAAGATTTTCGAATCGGACGAAAAACTGATAGTGAATTGTAACGTTCAGGGCCTCCTAATGACGATGGAACACTCAAATTGCGTCCCGATTCAATACATCGTTCTCCAGCTGACTTGTCTCCATGGGTCTATTGCTGCCTCGGGCACCTTATGGCCGTTCTGCTGTGAGTCAAATATTTTCGAATCGGACGAAAAACTGATAGTGAATTGTAACGTTCAGGGCCACCTAATGACGATGGATCACTCAAATTGCGTCCCGATTCAATACATCGTTCTCCAGCAGACTTGTCTCCATGGGTCTATTGCTGCCTAGGGCACCTTATGGCCGTTCTGCTGTGAGTCAAAGATTTTCGAATCAGACGAAAAACTGATAGTGAATTGTAACGTTCAGGGCCACCTAATGACGATGGATCACTCAAATTGCGTCCCGATTCAATACATCGTCCTCCTGCAGACTTGTCTCCATGGGTCTATTGCTGCCTCGGGCACCTTATGGTCGTTCTCCCGTGAGTCTAGATTATCGAATGGGACGAAAAACTGATAGTGAATTGTAACATTCAGGGCCTCCTAATGACGATGGAACACTCAAATTGCGTCCCGGTTCAATGCATCGTCCTCCAGCAGACTTGTCTCCATGGGTCTATTGCTGCCTCGGGCACCTTATGGCCGTTCTGCTGTGAGTCAAAGATTTTCCAATCGGACGAAAAACTGATAGTGAATTGTAACATTCAGGGCCACCTAATGGCGATGGATCACTCAAATTGCGTCCCGATTCAATACATCATCCTCCAGAAGACTTGTCTCCAAGGGTCTATTGCTGTCTAGGGCACCTTATGGCCGTTCTGCTGTGAGTCAAAGATTTTCGAGTTAGACGAGAAACTGATAGTGAATTGTAACATTCAGGGCCACCTAATGACGAAGGATCACTCAAATTGCGTCCCGATTCAATACATCGCCCTCCGGCAGACTTGTCTCCATGGGTCTATTGCTCGCCCGGGCACCTTATGGCCGTTCTGCTGTGGGTCAAAGATTTTCGAATCTGACGAAAAACTGATAGTGAATTGTAACATTCAGGGCCACCTAATGACGAAGGATCACTCAAATTGCGTCCCGATTCAATACATCGCCCTCCGGCAGACTTGTCTCCATGGGTCTATTGCTCGCCCGGGCACCTTATGGCCGTTCTGCTGTGAGTCAAAGATTTTCGAATCTGACGAAAAACTGATAGTGAATTGTAACATTCAGGGCCACCTAATGACGATGGATCACTCAAATTGCGTCCCGAATCAATACATCGTCCTCCAGCCGACTTGTCTCCATGGGTCTATTGCTGTCTAGGGCACCTTATGGCCATTCTGCTGTGAGTCAAAGATTTTCGAGTTAGACGAGAAACTGATAGTGAATTGTAACATTCAGGGCCACCTAATGACGATGGATCACTCAAATTGCGTCCCGAATCAATACATCGTCCTCCAGCAGACTTGTCTCCATGGGTCTATTGCTGCCTCGGGCACCTTATGGCCGTTCTGCTGTGAGTCAAAGATTTTCCAATCGGACGAAAAACTGATAGTGAATTGTAACATTCAGGGCCACCTAATGGCGATGGATCACTCAAATTGCGTCCCGATTCAATACATCATCCTCCAGAAGACTTGTCTCCAAGGGTCTATTGCTGTCTAGGGCACCATATGGCCGTTCTGCTGTGAGTCAAAGATTTTCGAGTTAGACGAGAAACTGATAGTGAATTGTAACATTCAGGGCCACCTAATGACGAAGGATCACTCAAATTGCGTCCCGATTCAATACATCGCCCTCCGGCAGACTTGTCTCCATGGGTCTATTGCTCGCCCGGGCACCTTATGGCCGTTCTGCTGTGAGTCAAAGATTTTCCAATCGGACGAAAAACTGATAGTGAATTGTAACATTCAGGGCCACCTAATGACGAAGGATCACTCAAATTGCGTCCCGATTCAATACATCGCCCTCCGGCAGACTTGTCTCCATGGGTCTATTGCTCGCCCGGGCACCTTATGGCCGTTCTGCTGTGAGTCAAAGATTTTCGAATCTGACGAAAAACTGATAGTGAATTGTAACATTCAGGGCCACCTAATGACGATGGATCACTCAAATTGCGTCCCGAATCAATACATCGTCCTCCAGCCGACTTGTCTCCATGGGTCTATTGCTGCCTAGGGCACCTTATGGCCGTTCTGCTGTGAGTCAAAGATTTTCGAATCGGACGAGAAACTGATAGTGAATTGTAACGTTCAGGGCCACCTAATGACGATGGATCACTCAAATTGCGTCCCGATTCAATACATCGTCCTCTAGCAGACTTGTCTCCATGGGTCTATTGCTGCCTCGGGCACCTTATGGCCGTTCTGCTGTGACTCAAAGATTTTCGAAACGGACGAAAAACTGATAGTGAATTGTAACGTTCAGGGCCACCTAATGACGATGGATCACTCAAATTGCGTCCCGATTCAATACATCGTCCTCCAGCCGACTTGTCTCCATGGTTCTATTGCTGCCTCGGGCACCTTATGGCCGTTCTGCTGTGACTCAAAGATTTTCGAATCGGACGAAAAAATGATAGTGAATTGTAACGTTCAGGGCCTCCTAATGACGATGGATTACTCAAATTGCGTTCCGATTCAATACATCGTCCTCCAGCAGACTTGTCTTCATGGGTCTATTGCTACCTCGGGCACCTTATGGCCATATTGCTGTGAGTCAAAGATTTTCGAATCGGACGAAAAACTGATAGTGAATTGTAACGTTCAGGGCCACCTAATGACGATGGATCACCCAAATTGCGTCCCGATTCAATACATCGCCCTCCAGCAGACTTGTCTCCATGGGTCTATTGCTGCCTCGGGCACCTTACGGCCGTTCTGCTGTGAGTCAAAGATTTTCGAATCTGACGAAAAACTGATAGTGAATTGTAACATTCAGCACCACCTAATGACGATGGATCTCTCAAATTGCGTCCCGACTCAATACATCGTCCTCCAGCCGACTTGTCTCCATGGGTCTATTGCTGCCTCGGGCACCTTATGGCCGTTCTGTTGTGACTCAAAGATTTTCGAATCGGACGAAAAACTGATAGTGAAATGTAACGTTCAGGGCCTCCTAATGACGATGGAACACTCAAATTGCGTCCCGATTCAATACATCGTCCTCCAGCAGACTTGTCTTCATGGGTCTATTGCTGCCTCGGGCACCTTATGGCCGTTCTGCTGTGAGTCAAAGATTTTCGAATCTGACGAAAAACTGATAGTGAAATGTGACATTCAGGGCCACCTAATGACGATGGATCACTCAAATTGCGTCCCGATTCAATACATCGCCCTCCAGCCGACTTGTCTCCATGGGTCTATTGCTGCCTAAGGCACCTTATGGCCGTTCTGCTGTGAGTCAAAGATTTTCGAATTAGACGAGAAACTGATAGTGAATTGTAACGTTCAGGGCCACCTAATGACGATGTATCACTCAAATTGCGTCCCGATTCAATACATCGTCCTCCAGCAGACTTGTCTCCATAAGTCTATTGCTGCCTCGGGCACCTTATGGCCGTTCTGCTGTGAGTCAAAGATTTTCCAATCGGACGAAAAACTGATAGTGAATTGTAACATTCAGAGCCACCTAATGACGAAGGATCACTCAAATTGCGTCCCGATTCAATACATCATCCTCCAGCAGACTTGTCTCCATGGGTCTATTGCTGCCTCGGGCACCTTAAGGCCGTTCTGCTGTGAGTCAAAGATTTTCGAATCGGACGAAAAACTGATACTGAATTGTAACGTTCAGGGCCACCTAATGACGATGGATCACTCAAATAGCGTCCCCATTCAATACATCGACCTCCAGCAGACTTGTCTCCATGGGTCTATTGCTGCCTCGGGCACCTTACGGCCGTTCTGCTGTGAGTCAAAGATTTTCGAATCTGACGAAAAACTGATAGTGAATTGTAACATTCAGGCCCACCTAATGACGATGGATCACTCAAATTGCGTCCCGATTCAATGCATCGTCCTCCAGCCGACTTGTCTCCATGGGTCTATTGCTGCCTCGGGCACCTAATGGCAGTTCTGTTGTGACTCAAAGATTTTCGAATCGGACGAAAAACTGATAGTGAATTGTAACGTTCAGGGCCTCCTAATGACGATGGAACACTCACATTGCGTCCCGATTCAATACATCGTCCTCCAGCAGACTTGTCTCCATGGGTCTATTGCTGCCTCGGGCACCGTATGGCCGTTCTGCTGTGATTCAAAGATTTTCGAATCTGACGAAAAACTGATAGTTAATTGTGACATTCAGGACCACCTAATGACGTTGGATCACTCAAATTGCGTCCCGATTCAAAACATAGTCCTCCAGCCGACTTGTCTCCATGGGTCTATTGCTGCCTCGGGCACCTTATGGCCGTTCTGCTGTGAGTCAAAGATTTTCGAATCGGACGAGAAACTGATAGAGAATTGTAACGTTCAGGGCCACCTAATGACGATGGATCACTCAAATTGCGTCCCGATTCAATACATCGTCCTCCAGCAGACTTGTCTCCATGGGTCTATTGCTGCCTCGGGCACCTTATGGCCGTTCTGCTGTGACTCAAAGATTTTCGAAACGGACGAAAAACTGATAGTGAATTGTAACGTTCAGGGCCACCTAATGACGATGGATCACTCAAATTGCGTCTCGATTCAATTAATCGTCCTCCAGCCGACTTGTCTCCATGGGACTATTGCTGCCTCGGGCACCTTATGGCCGTTCTGCTGTGACTCAAAGATTTTCGAATCGGACGAAAATCTGATAGTGAATTGTAACGTTCAGGGCCTCCTAATGACGATGGAACACTCAAATTGCGTCCCGATTCAATACATCGTCCTCCAGCAGACTTGTCTTCATGGGTCTATTGCTGCCTCGGGCACCTTATGGAAATTCTGCTGTGAGTCCAAGTTTTTCGAATCGGACGAAAAACTGATCGTGAATTGTAACATTCAGGGCCACCTAATGACGATGGATCTCTCAAATTGCGTCCCGATTCAATACATCGTCCTCCAGCCGACTTGTCTCCATGGGTCTATTGCTGCCTCGGGCACCTTATGGCCGTACAGTTGTGACTCAAAGATTTTCGAATCGGACGTAAAACTGATAGTGAACTGTAACATTCAGGGCCTCCTAATGACGATGGAACACTCACATTGCGTCCCGATTCAATACATCGTCCTCCAGCAGACTTGTCTTCATGGGTCTATTGCTGCCTCGGGCACCTTATGGCCGTTCTGCAGTGAGTCAAAGATTTTCGAATCGGACGAAAAACTGATAGTGAATTGTAACGTTCAGGGCCACCTAATGACGATGATTCACTCAAATTGCGTCCCGATTCAATACATCGTCCTCCAGCAGACTTGTCTCCATGGGTCTATTGCTGCCTCGGGCACCTTATGGCCGTTCTGCTGTGACTCAAAGATTTTCGAAACGGACGAAAAACTGATAGTGAATTGTAACGTTCAGGGCCACCTAATGACGATGGATCACTCAAATTGCGTCCCGATTCAATACCTCGTCCTCCAGCCGACTTGTCTCCATGGGTCTATTGCTGCCTCGGGCACCTTATGGCCGTTCTGCTGTGACTCAAAGATTTTCGAATCGGACGAAAAACTGATAGTGAATCGTAACGTTCAGGGCCTCCTAATGACGATGGAACACTCAAATTGCGTCCCGATTCAATACATCGTCCTCCAGCAGACTTGTCTTCATGGGTCTATTGCTGCCTCGGGCACCTTATGGCCGTTCTGCTGTGAGTCAAAGATTTTCGAATCGGACGAAAAACTGATAGTGAATTGTAACGTTCAGGGCCACCTAATGACGATGGATCACTCAAATTGCGTCCCGATTCAATACATCGTCCTCCAGCAGACTTGTCTCCATGGGTCTATTGCTGCCTCGGGCACCTTATGGCCGTTCTGCTGTGAGTCAAAGATTTTCCAATCGGACGAAAAACTGATAGTGAATTGTAACATTCAGGGCCACCTAATGACGATGGATCACTCAAATTGCGTCCCGATACAATACATCAGCTTCCAGTAGACTTGTCTCCATGGGTCTATTGCTGCCTCGGGCACCTTAAGGCCGTTCTGCTGTGAGTCAAAGATTTTCGAATCGGACGAAAAACTGATAGTGAATTGTAACGTTCAGGGCCACCTATTCACGATGGATCACTCAAATTGCGTCCCGATTCAATACATCGCCCTCCAGCAGACTTATCTCCATGGGTCTATTGCTGCCTCGGGCACCTTATGGCCGTTCTGCTGTGAGTCAAAGATTTTCGAATCTGACGAAAAACTAATATTGAATTGTAACATTCAGGGCCACCTAATGACGATGGATCACTCAAATTGCGTCCCGATTCAATACATCGTCCTCCAGCCGACTTGTCTCCATGGGTCTATTGCTGCCTCGGGCACCTTATGGCCGTTCTGTTGTGACTCAAAGATTTTCGAATCGGACGAAAAACTGATAGAGAATTTTAACGTTCAGGGCATCCTAAAGACGATGGAACACTCAAATTGCGTCCCGATTCAATACATCGTCCTCCAGCAGACTTGTCTTCATGGGTCTATTGCTGCCTCGGGCACCTTTTGGCCGTTCTGCTGTGAGTCAAAGATTTTCGAATCGGACGAAAAACTGATAATGAATTGTGACATTCAGGGCCACCTAATGACGACGGATCACTCAAATTGCGTCCAGATTCAATACATCGTCCTCCAGCCGACTTGTCTCCATGGGTCTATTGCTGCCTCGGGCACCTTATGGCCGTTCTGTTGTGACTCAAAGATTTTCGAATCGGACGAAAAACTGATAGTGAATTGTAACGTTCAGGGCCTCCTAATGACGATGGAACACTCAAATTGCGTCCCGATTCAATACATCGTCCTCCAGCAGACTTGTCTTCATGGGTCTATTGCTGCCTCGGGCACCTTACGGCCGTTCTGCTGTGAGTCAAAGATTTTCGAATCTGACGAAAAACTGATAGTGAATTGTAACATTCAGGGCCACCTAATGACGATGGATCACTCAAATTGCGTCCCGATTCAATACATCGTCCTCCAGCCGACTTGTCTCCATGGGTCTATTGCTGCCTAGGGCACCTTATGGCCGTTCTGCTGTGAGTCAAAGATTTTCGAATTAGACGAGAAACTGATAGTGAATTGTAACGTTCAGGGCCACCTAAAGACGATGGATCACTCAAATTGCGTCCCGATTCAATACATCGTCCTCCAGCAGACTTGTCTCCATAAGTCTATTGCTGCCTCGGGCACCTTATGGCCGTTCTGCTGTGAGTCAAAGATTTTCCAATCGGACGAAAAACTGATAGTGAATTGTAACATTCAGGGCCACCTAATGACGATGGATCACTCAAATTGCGTCCCGATTCAATACATCATCCTCCAGCAGACTTGTCTCCATGGGTCTATTGCTGCCTCGGGCACCTTAAGGCCGTTCTGCTGTGAGTCAAAGATTTTCGAATCGGACGAAAAACTGATACTGAATTGTAACGTTCAGGGCCACCTAATGACGATGGATCACTCAAATAGCGTCCCCATTCAATACATCGCCCTCCAGCAGACTTGTCTCCATGGGTCTATTGCTGCCTCGGGCACCTTACGGCCGTTCTGCTGTGAGTCAAAGATTTTCGAATCTGACGAAAAACTGATAGTGAATTGTAACATTCAGGGCCACCTAATGACGATGGATCACTCAAATTGCGTCCCGATTCAATACATCGTCCTCCAGCCGACTTGTCTCCATGGGTCTATTGCTGCCTCGGGCACCTTATGGCAGTTCTGTTGTGACTCAAAGATTTTCGAATCGGACGAAAGACTGATAGTGAATTGTAACGTTCAGGGCCTCCTAATGACGATGGAACATTCACATTGCGTCCCGATTCAATACATCGCCCTCCAGCAGACTTGTCTTCTTGCGTCTATTGTTGCCTCGGGCACCTTATGGCCGTTCTGCTGTGATTCAAAGATTTTCGAATCTGACGAAAAACTGATAGTTAATTGTGACATTCAGGGCCACCTAATGACGTTGGATCACTCAAATTGCGTCCCGATTCAAAACATCGTCCTCCAGCCGACTTGTCTCCATGGGTCGGTTGCTGCCTAGGGCACCTTATGGCCGTTCTGCTGTGAGTCAAAGATTTTCGAATCGGACGTGAAACTGATAGTGAATTGTAACGTTCAGGGCCACCTAATGACGATGGATCACTCAAATTGCGTCCCGATTCAATACATCGTCCTCCAGCTGACTTGTCTCCATGGGTCTATTGCTGCCTCGGGCACCTTATGGCCGTCCTGCTGTGACTCAAAGATTTTCGAGACGGACGAAAAACTGATAGTGAATTGTAACGTTCAGGGCCACCTAATGACGATGGATCACTCAAATTGCGTCCCGATTCAATACATCGTCCGCCAGCCGACTTGTCTCCATGGGTCTATTGCTGCCTCGGGCACCTTATGGCCGTTCTGCTGTGACTCAAAGATTTTCGAATCGGACGAAAAACTGATAGTGAATTGTAACGTTCTGGGCCTCCTAATGACGATGGAACACTCAAATTGCGTCCCGATTCAATACATCGTCCTCCAGCAGACTTGTCTTCATGGGTCTATTGCTGCCTCGGGCACCTTATGGAAATTCTGCTGTGAGTCAATGATTTTCGAATCGGACGAAAAACTGATAGTGAATTGTAACATTCAGGGCCACCTAATGACGATGGATCTCTCAAATTGCGTCCCGATTCAATACATCGTCCTCCAGCCGACTTGTCTCCATGGGTCTATTGCTGCCTCGGGCACCTTATGGCCGTTCTGTTGTGACTCAAAGATTTTCGAATCGGACGAAAAAACGATAGTGAATTGTAGCGTTCAGGGCCTCCTAATGACGATGGAACACTCTCATTGCGTCTCGATTCAATACATCGTCCTCCAGCAGACTTGTCTTCATGGGTCTATTGCTGCCTCGGGCACCTTATGGCCGTTCTGCAGTGAGTCAAAGATTTTCGAATCGGACGAGAAACTGATAGTGAATTGTAACGTTCAGCGCCACCTAATGACGATGGAACACTCAAATTGCGTCCCGATTCAATACATCGTCCTCCAGCAGACTTGTCTCCATGGGTCTATTGCTGCCTCGGGCACCTTATGGCCGTTCTGCTGTGACTCAAAGATTTTCGAAACGGACGAAAAACTGATAGTGAATTGTAACGTTCAGGGCCACCTAATGACGACGGATCACTCAAATTTCGTCCCGATTCAATACCTCGTCCTCCAGCCGACTTGTCTCCATGGGACTATTGCTGCCTCGGGCACCTTATGGCCGTTCTGCTGTGACTCAAAGATTTTCGAATCGGACGAAAAACTGATAGTGAATCGTAACGTTCAGGGCCTCCTAATGACGATGGAACACTCAAATTGCGTCCCGATTCAATACATCGTCCTCCAGCAGACTTGTCTTCATGGGTCTATTGCTGCCTCGGGCACCTTATGTCCATTCTGCTGTGAGTCAAAGATTTTCGAATCGGACGAAAAACTGATAGTGAATTGTAACGTTCAGGGCCACCTAATGACGATGGATCACTCAAATTGCGTCCCGATTCAATACATCGCCCTCCAGCAGACTTGTCTCCATGGGTCTATTGCTGCCTCGGGCACCTTAAAGCCGTTCTGCTGTGAGTCAAAGATTTTCGAATCGGACGAAAAACTGATAGTGAATTGTAACGTTCAGGGCCACCTATTGACGATGGATCACTAAAATTGCGTCCCGATTCAATACATCGCCCTCCAGCAGACTTGTCTCCATGGGTTTATTGCTGCCTCGGGCACCTTATGGCCGTTCTGCTGTGAGTCAAAGATTTTCGAATCTGACGAAAAACTTATAGTGAGTTGTAACATTCAGGGCCACCTAATGACGATGGATCATTCAAATTGCGTCCCGATTCAATACATTGTCCTCCAGCCGACTTGTCTCCATGGGTCTATTGCTGCCTCGGGCACCTTATGGCCGTTCTGTTGTGACTCAAAGATTTTCGAATCGGACGAAAAACTGATAGTGAATTGTAACGTTCAGGGCATCCTAATGACGATGGAACACTCAAATTGCGTCCCGATTCAATACATCGTCCTCCAGCAGACTTGTCTTCATGGGTCTATTGCTGCCTCGGGCACCTTTCGGCCGTTCTGCTGTGAGTCAAAGATTTTCGAATCGGACGTAAAACTGATAATGAATTGTGAAATTCAGGGCTACCTAATTACGACGGATCACGCAAATTGCGTCCCGATTCAATACATCGTCCTCCAGCCGACTTGTCTCCATGGGTCTATTGCTGCCTAGGGCACCTTAAGGCCATTCTGCTGTGAGTCAAAGATTTTCGAATCGGACGAGAAACTGATATTGAATTGTAACGTTCAGGGCCACCTAATGACGATGGATCACTCAAATTGCGTCCCGATTCAATACATCGTCCTCCAGCAGACTTGTCTCCATGGGTCTATTGCTGATTCGGGCACCTTATGGCTGTTCTGCTGTGACTCAAAGATTTTCGAAACGGACGAAAAACTGATAGTGAATTGTAACGTTCAGGGCCACCTAATGACGATGGATCACTCAAATTGCGTCCCGATTCAATACATCGTCCTCCAGCAGACTTGTCTCCATGGGTCTATTGCTGCCTCGGGCACCTTATGGCCGTTCTGCTGTGAGTCAAAGATTTTCCAATCGGACGAAAAACTGATAGTGAATTGTAACATTCAGGGCCACCTAATGACGATGGATCTCTCAAATTGCGTCCCGATTCAATACATCGTCCTCCAGCCGACTTGTCTCCATGGGTCTATTGCTGCCTCCTTCACGTTATGGTCGCTCTGCTGTGAGTCAAAGACTTTCGAATCGGACGAAAAACTGATAGTGAATTGTAACGTTCAGGGCCACCTAATGACGATGGATCACTCAAATTGCGTCCCGATTCAATACATCGTCCTCCAGCAGACTTGTCTCCATGGGTCTATTGCTGCCTCGGGCACCTTATGGCCGTTCTGCCGTGACTCTAAGATTTTCAAATCGGACGAAAAACTGATAGTGAATTGTAACGTTCAGGGCCTCCTAATGACGATGGAACACTCAAATTGCGTCCCGATTCAATACATCGTCCTCCAGCAGACTTGTCTCCATGGGTCTATTGCTGCCTCGGGCACCTTATGGCCGTTCTGCTGTGAGTCAAAGATTTTCGAATCTGACGAAAAACTGATAGTGAATTGTAACATTCAGGGCCACCTAATGACGATGGAACACTCAAATTGCGTCCCGATTCAATACATGGTCCTCCAGCAGACTTGTCTCCATGGGTCTATTGCTACCTCGGGCACCTTATAGCCGTTCTGCTGTGAGTCAAAGATTTTCGAATCGGACGAAAACCCGATAGTGAATTGTAACGTTCAGGGCCTCCTAATGACGATGGAACACTCAAATTGCGTCCCGATTTAATACATCGTCCTCCAGCAGACTAGTCTCCATGGGTCTATTCCTGCCTCGGGCACCTTATGGCCGTTCTGCTGTGAGTCAAAGATTTTCGAATCGGACGAAAAACTGATAGTGAATTGTTACGTTCAGGGCCACCTAGTGACGATGGATCACTCAAATTGCGTCCCGATGCAATACATCGTCCTCCAGCAGACTTATCTCCATTGGTCTATTGCTGCCTCGGGCACCTTATGGCCGTTCTGCTGTGACTCAAAGATTTTCGAATCGGACGAAAAAATGATAGTGAATTGTAACGTTCAGGGCCTCCTAATGACGATGGAACACTGAAATTGCGTCCCGATTCAATACATCGTCCTCCAGCAGACTTGTCTCCATGGGTCTATTGCTGCCTCGGGCACCTTATGGCCGTTCTGCTGTGAGTCTAGATTATCGAATGGGACGAAAAACTGATAGTGAATTGTAACATTCAGGGCCACCTAATGACGATGGATCACTCAAATTGCGTCCCGATTCAATACATCGTCCTCCAGCAGACTTCTCTCCATGGGTCTATTGCTGCTTCGGGCACCTTATGCCCGTTCTGCTGTGACTCAAAGATTTTCGAAACGGACGAAAAACTGATAGTGAATTGTAACGTTCAGGGCCACCTAATGACGATGGATCACTCAAATTGCGTCCCGATTCAATACATCGTCTTCCAGCAGACTTGTCTCCATGGGTCTATTGCTGCCTCGGGCACCTTATGGCCGTTCTGCTGTGAGTCAAAGATTTTCCAATCGGACGAAAAACTGATAGTGAATTGTAACATTCAGGGCCACCTAATGACGATGGATCACTCAAATTGCGTCCCGATTCAATACATCATCCTGCAGCAGACTTGTCTCCATGGGTCTATTGCTGCCTCGGGCACCTTAAGGCCGTTCTGCTGAGAGTCAAAGATTTTCGAATCGGACGAAAAACTGATAGTGAATTGTAACGTTCAGGGCCACCTATTGACGATGGATCACTCAAATTGCGTCCCGATTCAATACATCGCCCTCCAGCAGACTTGTCTCCATGGGTCTATTGCTGCCTCGGGCACCTTATGGCCGTTCTGCTGTGAGTCAAAGATTTTCCAATCGGACGAAAAACTGATAGTGAATTGTAACATTCAGGGCCACCTAATGACGATGGATCTCTCAAATTGCGTCCCGATTCAATACATCGTCCTCCAGCCGACTTGTCTCCATGGGTCTATTGCTGCCTCGGGCACGTTATGGTCATTCTGCTGTGAGTCAAAGACTTTCGAATCGGACGAAAAACTGATAGTGAATTGTAACGTTCAGGGCCACCTAATGACGATGGATCACTCAAATTGCGTCCCGATTCAATACATCGTCCTCCAGCAGACTTGTCTCCATGGGTCTATTGCTGCCTCGTGCACCTTATGGCCGTTCTGCCGTGACTCTAAGATTTTCAAATCGGACGAAAAACTGATAGTGAATTGTAACGTTCAGGGCCTCCTAATGACGATGGAACACTCAAATTGCGTCCCGATTCAATACATCGTCCTCCAGCAGACTTGTCTCCATGGGTCTATTGCTGCCTCGGGCACCTTATGGCCGTTCTGCTGTGAGTCAAAGATTTTCGAATCTGACGAAAAACTGATAGTGAATTGTAACATTCAGGGCCACCTAATCACGATGGAACACTCAAATTGCGTCCCGATTCAATACATGGTCCTCCAGCAGACTTGTCTCCATGGGTCTATTGCTACCTCGGGCACCTTATAGCCGTTCTGCTGTGAGTCAAACATTTTCGAATCGGACGAAAACCCGATAGTGAATTGTAACGTTCAGGGCCTCCTAATGACGATGGAACACTCAAATTGCGTCCCGATTTAATACATCGTCCTCCAGCAGACTTGTCTCCATGGGTCTATTCCTGCCTCGGGCACCTTATGGCCGTTCTGCTGTGAGTCAAAGATTTTCGAATCGGACGAAAAACTGATAGTGAATTGTTACGTTCAGGGCCACCTAATGACGATGGATCGCTCAAATTGCGTCCCGATGCAATACATCGTCCTCCAGCAGACTTATCTCCATGGGTCTATTGCTGCCTCGGGCACCTTATGGCCGTTCTGCTGTGACTCAAAGATTTTCGAATCGGACGAAAAACTGATAGTGAATTGTAACGTTCAGGGCCTCCTAATGACGATGGAACACTGAAATTGCGTCCCGATTCAATACAGCGTCCTCCAGCAGACTTGTCTCCATGGGTCTATTGCTGCCTCGGGCACCTTATGGCCGTTCTGCTGTGAGTCTAGATTATCGAATGGGACGAAAAACTGATAGTGAATTGTAACATTCAGGGCCACCTAATGACGATGGATCACTCAAATTGCGTGCCGATTCAATACATCGTCCTCCAGCAGACTTGTCTCCATGGGTCTATTGCTGATTCGGGCACCTTATGGCCGTTCTGCTGTGAGTCAAAGATTTTCCAATCGGACGAAAAACTGATAGTGAATTGTAACATTCAGGGCCACCTAATGACGATGGATCACTCAAATTGCGTCCGGATTCAATACATCATCCTGCAGCAGACTTGTCTCCATGGGTCTATTGCTGCCTCGGGCACCTTAAGGCCGTTCTGCTGTGAGTCAAAGATTTTCGAATCGGACGAAAAACTGATAGTGAATTGTAACGTTCAGGGCACACCTATTGACGATGGATCACTCAAATTGCGTCCCGATTCAATACATCGCCCTCCAGCAGACTTGTCTCCATGGGTCTATTGCTGCCTCGGGCACCTTATGGCCGTTCTGCTGTGAGTCAAAGATTTTCGAATCTGACGAAAAACTGATAGTGAATTGTAACATTCAGGGCCACCTAATGACGATGGATCACTCAAATTGCGTCCCGATTCAATACATCGTCCTCCAGCAGACTTGTCTTCATGGGTCTATTGCTGCCTCGGGCACCTTATGGCCATTCTGATGTGAGTCAAAGATTTTCGAATCTGACGAAAAACTGTTAGTGAATTGTAACATTCAGGGCCACCTAATGACGATGGATCACTCAAATTGCGTCCCGATGCAATACATCATCCTGCAGCAGACTTGTCTCCATGGGTCTATTGCTGCCTCGGGCACCTTATGGCCGTTCTGCTGTAAGTCAAAGATTTTCGAATCGGACGAAAAACTGATAGTGAATTGTAACGTTCAGGGCCACCTATTGACGATGGATCACTCAAATTGCGTCCCGATTCAATACATCGCCCTCCAGCAGACTTGTCTCCATGGGTCTATTGCTGCCTCGGGCACCTTATGGCCGTTCTGCTGTGAGTCAAAGATTTTCGAATCTGACGAAAAACTGATAGTGAATTGTAACGTTCAGGGCCACCTAATGACGATGGATCACTCAAATTGCGTCCCGATTCAATACATCGTCGTCCAGCAGACTTCTCTCCATAGGTCTATTGCTGCCTCAGGCACCTTATGGCCGTTTTGCAGTGAGTCAAAGATTTTCGAATCGGACGAAAAACTGATAGTGAATTGTAACGTTCAGGGCCACCTAATGACGATGGAACACTCAAATTGCGTCCCGATTCAATACATCGTCCTCCAGCAGACTTGTCTTCATGGGTCTATTGCTGCCTCGGGCACCTTATGGCCATTCTGCTGTGAGTCAAAGATTTTCGAATCTGACGAAAAACTGATAGTGAATTGTAACATTCAGGGCCACCTAATGACGATGGATCTCTCAAATTGCGTCCCGATTCAATACATCGTCCTCCAGCCGACTTATCTCCATGGGTCTATTGCTGCCTCGGGCACGTTATGGTCGTTCTGCTGTGAGTCAAAGACTTTCGAATCGGACGAAAAACTGATAGTTAATTGTAACGTTCAGGGCCACCTAATGACGATGGATCACTCAAATTGCGTCCCGATTCAATACATCGTCCTCCAGCAGACTTGTCTCCATGGGTCTATTGCTGCCTCGGGCACCTTATGGCCGTTCTGCTGTGACTCAAAGATTTTCAAATCGGACGAAAAACTGATAGTGAATTGTAACGTTCAGGGCCTCCTAATGACGATGGAACACTCAAATTGCGTCCCGATTCAATACATCGTCCTCCAGCAGACTTGTCTCCATGGGTCTATTGCTGCCTCGGGCACCTTATGGCCGTTCTGCTGTGAGTCAAAGATTTTCGAATCTGACGAAAAACTGATAGTGAATTGTAACATTCAGGGCCACCTAATGACGATGGAACACTCAAATTGCGTCCCGATTCAATACATCGTCCTCCAGCCGACTTGTCTCCATGGGTCTATTGCTACCTCGGGCACCTTATAGCCGTTCTGCTGTGAGTCAAAGATTTTCGAATCGGTCGAAAACCCGATAGTGAATTGTAACATTCAGGGCCTCCTAATGACGATGGAACACTCAAATTGCGTCCCGATTCAATACATCGTCCTCCAGCAGACTTGTCTCCATGGGTCTATTGCTGCCTCTGGCACCTGATGGCCGTTCTGCTGTGAGTCAAAGATTTTCGAATCGGACGAAAAACTGATAGTGAATTGTTACGTTCAGGGCCACCTAATGACGATGGATCACTCAAATTGCGTCCCGATGCAATACATCGTCCTCCAGCAGACTTATCTCTATGGGTCTATTGCTGCCTCGGGCACCTTATGGCCGTTCTGCTGTGACTCAAAGATTTTCGAATCGGACGAAAAACAGATAGTGAATTGTAACGTTCAGGGCCTCCTAATGACGATGGAACACTGAAATTGCGTCCCGATTCAATACATCGTCCTCCAGCAGACTTGTCTCCATGGGTCTATTGCTGCCTCGGGCACCTTATGGCCGTTCTGCTGTGAGTCTAGATTATCGAATGGGACGAAAAACTGATAGTGAATTGTAACATTCACGGCCACCTAATGACGATGGATCACTCAAATTGCGTCCCGATTCAATACATGGTCCTCCAGCAGACTTGTCTCCATGGGTCTATTGCTGATTCGGGCACCTTATGCCCGTTCTTCTGTGACTCAAAGATTTTCGAAACGGACGAAAAACTGATAGTGAATTGTAACGTTCAGGGCCACCTAATGACGATGGATCACTCAAATTGCGTTCCGATTCAATACATCGTCTTCCAGCAGACTTGTCTCCATGGGTCTATTGCTGCCTCGGGCACCTTATGGCCGTTCTGCTGTGAGTCAAAGATTTTCCAATCGGGCGAAAAACTGATAGTGAATTGTAACATTCAGGGCCACCTAATGACGATGGATCACTCAAATTGCGTCCCGATTCAATACATCATCCTGCAGCAGACTTGTCTCCATGGGTCTATTGCTGCCTCGGGCACCTTAAGGCCGTTCTGCTGTGAGTCAAAGATTTTCGAATCGGACGAAAAACTGATAGTGAATTGTAACGTTCAGGGCCACCTAATGACGATGGAACACTCAAATTGCGTCCCGATTCAATACATCGTCCTCCAGCAGACTTGTCTTCATGGGTCTATTGCTGCCTCGGGCACCTTAAGGCCATTCTGCTGTGAGTCAAAGATTTTCGAATCTGACGAAAAACTGATAGTGAATTGTAACATTCAGGGCCACCTAATGACGATGGATCTCTCAAATTGCGTCCCGATTCAATACATCGTCCTCCAGCCTACTTATCTCCATGGGTCTATTGCTGCCTCGGGCACGTTATGGTCGTTCTGCTGTGAGTCAAAGACTTTCGAATCGGACGAAAAACTGATAGTGAATTGTAGCGGTCAGGGCCACCTAATGACGATGGATCACTCAAATTGCGTCCCGATTCAATACATCGTCCTCCAGCAGACTTGTCTCCATGGGTCTATTGCTGCCTCGGGCACCTTATGGCCGTTCTGCTGTGACTCAAAGATTTTCAAATCGGACGAAAAACTGATAGTGAATTGTAACGTTCAGGGCCTCCTAATGACGATGGAACACTCAAATTGCGTCCCGATTCAATACATCGTCCTCCAGCAGACTTGTCTCCATGGGTCTATTGCTGCCTCGGGCTAATTATGGCCGTTCTGCTGTGAGTCAAAGATTTTCGAATCTGACGAAAAACTGATAGTGAATTGTAACATTCAGGGCCACCTAATGACGATGGAACACTCAAATTGCGTCCCGATTCAATACATCGTCCTCCAGCCGACTTGTCTCCATGGGTCTATTGCTACCTCGGGCACCTTATAGCCGTTCTGCTGTGAGTCAAAGATTTTCGAATCGGACGAAAACCCGCTAGTGAATTGTAACGTTCAGGGCCTCCTAATGACGATGGAACACTCAAATTGCGTCCCGATTCAATACATCGTCCTCCAGCAGACTTGTCTCCATGGGTCTATTGCTGCCTCGGGCACCTTATGGCCGTTCTGCTGTGAGTCAAAGATTTTCGAATCGGACGAAAAACTGATAGTGAATTGTTACGTTCAGGGCCACCTAATGACGATGGATCACTCAAATTGCGTCCCGATGCAATACATCGTCCTCCAGCAGACTTATCTCTATGGGTCTATTGCTGCCTCGGGCACCTTATGGCCGTTCTGCTGTGACTCAAAGATTTTCGAATCGGACGAAAAACAGATAGTGAATTGTAACGTTCAGGGCCTCCTAATGACGATGGAACACTGAAATTGCGTCCCGATTCAATACAGCGTCCTCCAGCAGACTTGTCTCCATGGGTCTATTGCTGCCTCGGGCACCTTATGGCCTTTCTGCTGTGAGTCAAAGTTTTCTAATCAGACGCAAAACTGATAGTGAATTGTAACGTTCAGGGCCTCCTAATGACGATGGAACACTCAAATTGCGTCCCGATTCAATACATGGTCCTCCAGCAGACTTGTCTCCATGGGGCTATTGCTGCCTCGGGCACCTTATGGCCGTTCTGCTGTGAGTCAAAGATTTTCGAATCGGACGAAAAACTGATAGTGAATAGTAACGTTCAGGGCCACCTAATGACGTTGGATCACTCTAAATGCGTCCCGATTCAATACATCGTCCTCCAGCAGACTTGTCTCCATGGGTCTATTGCTGCCTCGGGCACCTTATGGCCGTTCTGCTGTGAGTCTAGATTATCGAATGGGACGAAAAACTGATAGTGAATTGTAACGTTCAGGGCCACCTAATGACGATGGAACACTCAAATTGAATCCCGATTCAATACATCGTCCTCCAGCAGACTTGTCTCCATGGGTCAATTGCTGCCTCGGGCACCTTATGGCCGTTCTGCTGTGAGTCAAAGATTTTCGAATCTGACGAAAAACTGATAGTGAATTGTAACATTCAGGGCCACCTAATGACGATGGAACACTCAAATTGCGTCCCGATTCAATACATCGTCCTCCAGCCGACTTGTCTCCATGGGTCTATTGCTACCTCGGGCACCTTATGGCCGTTCTGCTGTGAGTCAAAGATTTTCGAATCGGACGAAAACCCGATAGTGAATCGTAACGTTCAGGGCCTCCTAATGACGATGGAACACTCAAATTGCGTCCCGATTTAATACATCGTCCTCCAGCAGACTTGTCTCAATGGGTCTATTCCTGCCTCGGGCACCTTATGGCCGTTCTGCTGTGAGTCAAAGATTTTCGAATCGGACGAAAAACTGATAGTGAATTGTTACGTTCAGGGCCACCTAATGACGATGGATCACTCAAATTGCGTCCCGATGCAATACATCGTCCTCCAGCAGACTTATCTCCATGGGTCTATTGCTGCCTCGGGCACCTTATGGTCGTTCTGCTGTGACTCAAAGATTTTCGAATCGGACGAAAAACTGATAGTGAATTGTAACGTTCATGGCCTCCTAATGACGATGGAACACTGAAATTGCGTCCCGATTCAATACATCGTCTTCCAGCAGACTTGTCTCCATGGGTCTATTGCTGCCTCGGGCACCTTATGGCCGTTCTGCTGTGAGTCTAGATTATCGAATGGGACGAAAAACTGATAGTGAATTGTAACGTTCAGGGCCACCTAATGACGATGGTTCACTCAAATTGCGTCCCGATTCAATACATCGTCCTCCAGCAGACTTGTCTCCATGGGTCTATTGCTGATTCGGGCACCTTATGCCCGTTCTGCTGTGACTCAAAGATTTTCGAAACGGACGAAAAACTGATAGTGAATTGTAACGTTCAGGGCCACCTAATGACGATGGATCACTCAAATTGCGTCCCGATTCAATACATCGTCTTCCAGCAGACTTGTCTCCATGGGTCTATTGCTGCCTCGGGCACCTTATGGCCGTTCTGCTGTGAGTCAAATATTTTCCAATCGGACGAAAAACTGATAGTGAATTGTAACGTTCAGGGCCACCTAATGACGATGGATCACTCAAATTGCGTCCCGATTCAATACATCATCCTCCAGCAGACTTGTCTCCATGGGTCTATTGCTGCCTCGGGCACCTTAAGGCCGTTCTGCTGTGAGTCATAGATTTTCGAATCGGACGAAAAACTGATAGTGAATTGTAACGTTCAGGGCCACCTATTGACGATGGATCACTCAAATTGCGTCCCGATTCAATACATCGCCCTCCAGCAGACTTGTCTCCATGGGTCTATTGCTGCCTCGGGCACCTTATGGCCGTTCTGCTGTGAGTCAAAGATTTTCGAATCTGACGAAAAACTGATAGTGAATTGTAACATTCAGGGCCACCTAATGACGATGGATCACTCAAATTGCGTTCCGATTCAATAAATCGTCGTCCAGCAGACTTGTCTCCATAGGTCTATTGCTGCCTCGGGCACCTTATGGCCGTTCTGCTGTGACTCAAAGATTTTCAAATCGGACGAAAAACTGATAGTGAATTGTAACGTTCAGGGCCACCTAATGACGATGGAACACTCAAATTGCGTCCCGATTCAATACATCGTCCTCCAGCAGACTTGTCTTCATGGGTCTATTGCTGCCTCGGGCACCTTATGGCCGTTCTGCTGTGAGTCAAAGATTTTCTAATCGGACGCAAAACTGATAGTGAATTGTAACGTTCAGGGCCTCCTAATGACGATGGAACACTCAAATTGCGTCTCGATTCAATACATGGTCCTCCAGCAGACTTGTCTCCATAGGGCTATTGCTGCCTCGGGCACCTTATGGCCGTTCTGCTGTGAGTCAAAGATTTTCGAATCGGACGAAAAACTGATAGTGAATAGTAACGTTCAGAGCCACCTAATGACGTTGGATCACTCTAAATGCGTCCCGATTCAATACATCGTCCTCCAGCAGACTTGTCTCCATGGGTCTATTGCTGCCTCGGGCACCTTATGGCCGTTCTGCTGTGAGTCTAGATTATCGAATGGGACGAAAAACTGATAGTGAATTGTAACGTTCAGGGCCACCTAATGACGATGGAACACTCAAATTGAGTCCCGATTCAATACATCGTCCTCCAGCAGACTTGTCTCCATGGGTCTATTCCTGCCTCGGGCACCTTATGGCCGTTCTGCTGTGAGTCAAAGATTTTCGAATCGGACGAAAAACTGATATTGAATTGTTACGTTCAGGGCCACCTAAAGACGATGGATCACTCAAATTGCGTCCCGATGCAATACATCGTCCTCCAGCAGACTTATCTCCATGGGTCTATTGCTGCCTCGGGCACCTTATGGCCGTTCTGCTGTGACTCAAAGATTTTCGAATCGGACGAAAAACAGATAGTGAATTGTAACGTTCAGGGCCGCCTAATGACGATGGAACACTGAAATTGCGTCCCGATTCAATACATCGTCCTCCAGCAGACTTGTCTCCATGGGTCTATTGCTGCCTCGGGCACCTTATGGCCGTTCTGCTGTGAGTCTAGATTATCGAATGGGACGAAAAACTGATAGTGAATTGTAACATTCAGGGCCACCTAATGACGATGGATCACTCAAATTGCGTCCCGATTCAATACATCGTTCTCCAGCCGACTTGTCTCCATGGGTCTATTGCTGCCTCGGGCACCATATGGCCGCTCTCCTGTGAGTCAAAGATTTTCGAATCGGACGAAAACCTGATAGTGAATTGTAACGTTCAGGGCCTCCTAATGACGATGGAACACTCAAATTGCGTCCAGAATCAATACATGGTCCTCCAGCAGACTTGTCATCATGGGGCTATTGCAGACTTGGGCACCTTATGGCCGTTCTGCTGTGAGTCAATGATTTTCGAATCGGACGAAAAACTGATAGTGAATTGTTACGTTCAGGGCCACCTAATGATGATGGATCACTCAAATTGCGTCCCGATTCAATACATCGTCCTCCAGGAGACTTATCTCCATGGGTCTATTGCTGCCTCATGCACCTTATGGCCGTTCTGCTGTGACTCAAAGATTTTCGAATCGGACGAAAAACTGATAGTGAATTGTAACGTTCAGGGCCTCCTAATGACGATGGAACACTCAAATTCCGTCCCGATTCATTACATCGTCCTCAGGCAGACTTGTCTCCATGGGTCTATTGCTGCCTCGGGCACCTTATGGCCGTTCTGCTGTGAGTCAAAGATTTTCTAATCGGACGCAAAACTGATAGTGAATTGTAACGTTCAGGGCCTCCTAATGACGATGGAACACTCAAATTGCGTCCCGATTCAATACATGGTCCTCCAGCAGACTTGTCTCCATGGGGCTATTGCTGCCTCGGGTACCTTATGGCCGTTCTGCTGTGAGTCAAAGATTTTCGAATCGGACGAAAAACTGATAGTGAATAGTAACGTTCAGGGCCACCTAATGATGATGGATCACTCTAAATGCGTCCCGATTCAATACATCGTCCTCCAGCAGACTTGTCTCCATGGGTCTATTGCTGCCTCGGGCACCTTATGGCCGTTCTGCTGTGAGTCTAGATTATCGAATGGGACGAAAAACTGATAGTGAATTGTAACGTTCAGGGCCACCTAATGACGATGGAACACTCAAATTGAGTCCCGATTCAATACATCGTCCTCCAGCAGATTGTCTCCATGGGTCTATTCCAACCTCGGGCACCTTATGGCCGTTCTGCTGTGAGTCAAAGATTTTCGAATCGGACGAAAAACTGATATTGAATTGTTACGTTCAGGGCCACCTAATGACGATGGATCACTCAAATTGCGTCCCGATGCAATACATCGTCATCGAGCAGACTTATCTCCATGGGTCCATTGCTGCCTCGGGCACCTTAAGGCCGTTCTGCTGTGACTCAAAGATTTTCGAATCGGACGAAAAACAGATAGTGAATTGTAACGTTCTGGGCCTCCTAATGACGATGGAACACTGAAATTGCGTCCCGATTCAATACATCGTCCTCCAGCAGACTTGTCTCCATGGGTCTATTGCTGCCTCGGGCGCCTTATGATCGTTCTGCTGTGAGTCTAGATTATCGAATGGGACGAAAAACTGACAGTGAATTGTAACATTCAGGGCCACCTAATGACGATGGATCTCTCATATTGCGTCCCGATTCAATACATCGTCCTCCAGCCGACTTATCTCCATGGGTCTATTGCTGCCTCGGGCACGTTATGGTCGTTCTGCTGTGAGTCAAAGACTTTCGAATCGGACGAAAAACTGATAGTGAATTGTAACGTTCAGGGCCACCTAATGACGATGGATCACTCAAATTGCGTCCCGATTCAATACATCGTCCTCCAGCAGACTTGTCTCCATGGGTCTATTGCTGCCTCGGGCACCTTATGGCCGTTCTGCTGTGACTCAAAGATTTTCAAATCGGACGAAAAACTGATAGTGAATTGTAACGTTCAGGGCCACCTAATGACGATGGATCACTCAAATTGCGTCCCGATTCAATACATCGTCCTCCAGCAGACTTGTCTCCATGGGTCTATTGCTGCCTCGTGCACCTTATGGCCGTTCTGCCGTGACTCTAAGATTTTCAAATCGGACGAAAAACTGATAGTGAATTGTAACGTTCAGGGCCTCCTAATGACGATGGAACACTCAAATTGCGTCCCGATTCAATACATCGTCCTCCAGCAGACTTGTCTCCATGGGTCTATTGCTGCCTCGGGCACCTTATGGCCGTTCTGCTGTGAGTCAAAGATTTTCGAATCTGACGAAAAACTGATAGTGAATTGTAACATTCAGGGCCACCTAATCACGATGGAACACTCAAATTGCGTCCCGATTCAATACATGGTCCTCCAGCAGACTTGTCTCCATGGGTCTATTGCTACCTCGGGCACCTTATAGCCGTTCTGCTGTGAGTCAAACATTTTCGAATCGGACGAAAACCCGATAGTGAATTGTAACGTTCAGGGCCTCCTAATGACGATGGAACACTCAAATTGCGTCCCGATTTAATACATCGTCCTCCAGCAGACTTGTCTCCATGGGTCTATTCCTGCCTCGGGCACCTTATGGCCGTTCTGCTGTGAGTCAAAGATTTTCGAATCGGACGAAAAACTGATAGTGAATTGTTACGTTCAGGGCCACCTAATGACGATGGATCGCTCAAATTGCGTCCCGATGCAATACATCGTCCTCCAGCAGACTTATCTCCATGGGTCTATTGCTGCCTCGGGCACCTTATGGCCGTTCTGCTGTGACTCAAAGATTTTCGAATCGGACGAAAAACTGATAGTGAATTGTAACGTTCAGGGCCTCCTAATGACGATGGAACACTGAAATTGCGTCCCGATTCAATACAGCGTCCTCCAGCAGACTTGTCTCCATGGGTCTATTGCTGCCTCGGGCACCTTATGGCCGTTCTGCTGTGAGTCTAGATTATCGAATGGGACGAAAAACTGATAGTGAATTGTAACATTCAGGGCCACCTAATGACGATGGATCACTCAAATTGCGTGCCGATTCAATACATCGTCCTCCAGCAGACTTGTCTCCATGGGTCTATTGCTGATTCGGGCACCTTATGGCCGTTCTGCTGTGAGTCAAAGATTTTCCAATCGGACGAAAAACTGATAGTGAATTGTAACATTCAGGGCCACCTAATGACGATGGATCACTCAAATTGCGTCCGGATTCAATACATCATCCTGCAGCAGACTTGTCTCCATGGGTCTATTGCTGCCTCGGGCACCTTAAGGCCGTTCTGCTGTGAGTCAAAGATTTTCGAATCGGACGAAAAACTGATAGTGAATTGTAACGTTCAGGGCACACCTATTGACGATGGATCACTCAAATTGCGTCCCGATTCAATACATCGCCCTCCAGCAGACTTGTCTCCATGGGTCTATTGCTGCCTCGGGCACCTTATGGCCGTTCTGCTGTGAGTCAAAGATTTTCGAATCTGACGAAAAACTGATAGTGAATTGTAACATTCAGGGCCACCTAATGACGATGGATCACTCAAATTGCGTCCCGATTCAATACATCGTCCTCCAGCAGACTTGTCTTCATGGGTCTATTGCTGCCTCGGGCACCTTATGGCCATTCTGCTGTGAGTCAAAGATTTTCGAATCTGACGAAAAACTGTTAGTGAATTGTAACATTCAGGGCCACCTAATGACGATGGATCACTCAAATTGCGTCCCGATGCAATACATCATCCTGCAGCAGACTTGTCTCCATGGGTCTATTGCTGCCTCGGGCACCTTATGGCCGTTCTGCTGTAAGTCAAAGATTTTCGAATCGGACGAAAAACTGATAGTGAATTGTAACGTTCAGGGCCACCTATTGACGATGGATCACTCAAATTGCGTCCCGATTCAATACATCGCCCTCCAGCAGACTTGTCTCCATGGGTCTATTGCTGCCTCGGGCACCTTATGGCCGTTCTGCTGTGAGTCAAAGATTTTCGAATCTGACGAAAAACTGATAGTGAATTGTAACGTTCAGGGCCACCTAATGACGATGGATCACTCAAATTGCGTCCCGATTCAATACATCGTCGTCCAGCAGACTTCTCTCCATAGGTCTATTGCTGCCTCAGGCACCTTATGGCCGTTTTGCAGTGAGTCAAAGATTTTCGAATCGGACGAAAAACTGATAGTGAATTGTAACGTTCAGGGCCACCTAATGACGATGGAACACTCAAATTGCGTCCCGATTCAATACATCGTCCTCCAGCAGACTTGTCTTCATGGGTCTATTGCTGCCTCGGGCACCTTATGGCCATTCTGCTGTGAGTCAAAGATTTTCGAATCTGACGAAAAACTGATAGTGAATTGTAACATTCAGGGCCACCTAATGACGATGGATCTCTCAAATTGCGTCCCGATTCAATACATCGTCCTCCAGCCGACTTATCTCCATGGGTCTATTGCTGCCTCGGGCACGTTATGGTCGTTCTGCTGTGAGTCAAAGACTTTCGAATCGGACGAAAAACTGATAGTTAATTGTAACGTTCAGGGCCACCTAATGACGATGGATCACTCAAATTGCGTCCCGATTCAATACATCGTCCTCCAGCAGACTTGTCTCCATGGGTCTATTGCTGCCTCGGGCACCTTATGGCCGTTCTGCTGTGACTCAAAGATTTTCAAATCGGACGAAAAACTGATAGTGAATTGTAACGTTCAGGGCCTCCTAATGACGATGGAACACTCAAATTGCGTCCCGATTCAATACATCGTCCTCCAGCAGACTTGTCTCCATGGGTCTATTGCTGCCTCGGGCACCTTATGGCCGTTCTGCTGTGAGTCAAAGATTTTCGAATCTGACGAAAAACTGATAGTGAATTGTAACATTCAGGGCCACCTAATGACGATGGAACACTCAAATTGCGTCCCGATTCAATACATCGTCCTCCAGCCGACTTGTCTCCATGGGTCTATTGCTACCTCGGGCACCTTATAGCCGTTCTGCTGTGAGTCAAAGATTTTCGAATCGGTCGAAAACCCGATAGTGAATTGTAACATTCAGGGCCTCCTAATGACGATGGAACACTCAAATTGCGTCCCGATTCAATACATCGTCCTCCAGCAGACTTGTCTCCATGGGTCTATTGCTGCCTCTGGCACCTGATGGCCGTTCTGCTGTGAGTCAAAGATTTTCGAATCGGACGAAAAACTGATAGTGAATTGTTACGTTCAGGGCCACCTAATGACGATGGATCACTCAAATTGCGTCCCGATGCAATACATCGTCCTCCAGCAGACTTATCTCTATGGGTCTATTGCTGCCTCGGGCACCTTATGGCCGTTCTGCTGTGACTCAAAGATTTTCGAATCGGACGAAAAACAGATAGTGAATTGTAACGTTCAGGGCCTCCTAATGACGATGGAACACTGAAATTGCGTCCCGATTCAATACATCGTCCTCCAGCAGACTTGTCTCCATGGGTCTATTGCTGCCTCGGGCACCTTATGGCCGTTCTGCTGTGAGTCTAGATTATCGAATGGGACGAAAAACTGATAGTGAATTGTAACATTCACGGCCACCTAATGACGATGGATCACTCAAATTGCGTCCCGATTCAATACATGGTCCTCCAGCAGACTTGTCTCCATGGGTCTATTGCTGATTCGGGCACCTTATGCCCGTTCTTCTGTGACTCAAAGATTTTCGAAACGGACGAAAAACTGATAGTGAATTGTAACGTTCAGGGCCACCTAATGACGATGGATCACTCAAATTGCGTTCCGATTCAATACATCGTCTTCCAGCAGACTTGTCTCCATGGGTCTATTGCTGCCTCGGGCACCTTATGGCCGTTCTGCTGTGAGTCAAAGATTTTCCAATCGGGCGAAAAACTGATAGTGAATTGTAACATTCAGGGCCACCTAATGACGATGGATCACTCAAATTGCGTCCCGATTCAATACATCATCCTGCAGCAGACTTGTCTCCATGGGTCTATTGCTGCCTCGGGCACCTTAAGGCCGTTCTGCTGTGAGTCAAAGATTTTCGAATCGGACGAAAAACTGATAGTGAATTGTAACGTTCAGGGCCACCTAATGACGATGGAACACTCAAATTGCGTCCCGATTCAATACATCGTCCTCCAGCAGACTTGTCTTCATGGGTCTATTGCTGCCTCGGGCACCTTAAGGCCATTCTGCTGTGAGTCAAAGATTTTCGAATCTGACGAAAAACTGATAGTGAATTGTAACATTCAGGGCCACCTAATGACGATGGATCTCTCAAATTGCGTCCCGATTCAATACATCGTCCTCCAGCCTACTTATCTCCATGGGTCTATTGCTGCCTCGGGCACGTTATGGTCGTTCTGCTGTGAGTCAAAGACTTTCGAATCGGACGAAAAACTGATAGTGAATTGTAGCGGTCAGGGCCACCTAATGACGATGGATCACTCAAATTGCGTCCCGATTCAATACATCGTCCTCCAGCAGACTTGTCTCCATGGGTCTATTGCTGCCTCGGGCACCTTATGGCCGTTCTGCTGTGACTCAAAGATTTTCAAATCGGACGAAAAACTGATAGTGAATTGTAACGTTCAGGGCCTCCTAATGACGATGGAACACTCAAATTGCGTCCCGATTCAATACATCGTCCTCCAGCAGACTTGTCTCCATGGGTCTATTGCTGCCTCGGGCTAATTATGGCCGTTCTGCTGTGAGTCAAAGATTTTCGAATCTGACGAAAAACTGATAGTGAATTGTAACATTCAGGGCCACCTAATGACGATGGAACACTCAAATTGAGTCCCGATTCAATACATCGTCCTCCAGCCGACTTGTCTCCATGGGTCTATTGCTACCTCGGGCACCTTATAGCCGTTCTGCTGTGAGTCAAAGATTTTCGAATCGGACGAAAACCCGCTAGTGAATTGTAACGTTCAGGGCCTCCTAATGACGATGGAACACTCAAATTGCGTCCCGATTCAATACATCATCCTCCAGCAGACTTGTCTCCATGGGTCTATTGCTGCCTCGGGCACCTTATGGCCGTTCTGCTGTGAGTCAAAGATTTTCGAATCGGACGAAAAACTGATAGTGAATTGTTACGTTCAGGGCCACCTAATGACGATGGATCACTCAAATTGCGTCCCGATGCAATACATCGTCCTCCAGCAGACTTATCTCTATGGGTCTATTGCTGCCTCGGGCACCTTATGGCCGTTCTGCTGTGACTCAAAGATTTTCGAATCGGACGAAAAACAGATAGTGAATTGTAACGTTCAGGGCCTCCTAATGACGATGGAACACTGAAATTGCGTCCCGATTCAATACATCGTCCTCCAGCAGACTTGTCTCCATGGGTCTATTGCTGCCTCGGGCACCTTATGGCCTTTCTGCTGTGAGTCAAAGTTTTCTAATCAGACGCAAAACTGATAGTGAATTGTAACGTTCAGGGCCTCCTAATGACGATGGAACACTCAAATTGCGTCCCGATTCAATACATCGTCCTCCAGCAGACTTGTCTCCATGGGGCTATTGCTGCCTCGGGCACCTTATGGCCGTTCTGCTGTGAGTCAAAGATTTTCGAATCGGACGAAAAACTGATAGTGAATAGTAACGTTCAGGGCCACCTAATGACGTTGGATCACTCTAAATGCGTCCCGATTCAATACATCGTCCTCCAGCAGACTTGTCTCCATGGGTCTATTGCTGCCTCGGGCACCTTATGGCCGTTCTGCTGTGAGTCTAGATTATCGAATGGGACGAAAAACTGATAGTGAATTGTAACGTTCAGGGCCACCTAATGACGATGGAACACTCAAATTGAATCCCGATTCAATACATCGTCCTCCAGCAGACTTGTCTCCATGGGTCAATTGCTGCCTCGGGCACCTTATGGCCGTTCTGCTGTGAGTCAAAGATTTTCGAATCTGACGAAAAACTGATAGTGAATTGTAACATTCAGGGCCACCTAATGACGATGGAACACTCAAATTGCGTCCCGATTCAATACATCGTCCTCCAGCCGACTTGTCTCCATGGGTCTATTGCTACCTCGGGCACCTTATGGCCGTTCTGCTGTGAGTCAAAGATTTTCGAATCGGACGAAAACCCGATAGTGAATCGTAACGTTCAGGGCCTCCTAATGACGATGGAACACTCAAATTGCGTCCCGATTTAATACATCGTCCTCCAGCAGACTTGTCTCAATGGGTCTATTCCTGCCTCGGGCACCTTATGGCCGTTCTGCTGTGAGTCAAAGATTTTCGAATCGGACGAAAAACTGATAGTGAATTGTTACGTTCAGGGCCACCTAATGACGATGGATCACTCAAATTGCGTCCCGATGCAATACATCGTCCTCCAGCAGACTTATCTCCATGGGTCTATTGCTGCCTCGGGCACCTTATGGTCGTTCTGCTGTGACTCAAAGATTTTCGAATCGGACGAAAAACTGATAGTGAATTGTAACGTTCATGGCCTCCTAATGACGATGGAACACTGAAATTGCGTCCCGATTCAATACATCGTCTTCCAGCAGACTTGTCTCCATGGGTCTATTGCTGCCTCGGGCACCTTATGGCCGTTCTGCTGTGAGTCTAGATTATCGAATGGGACGAAAAACTGATAGTGAATTGTAACGTTCAGGGCCACCTAATGACGATGGTTCACTCAAATTGCGTCCCGATTCAATACATCGTCCTCCAGCAGACTTGTCTCCATGGGTCTATTGCTGATTCGGGCACCTTATGCCCGTTCTGCTGTGACTCAAAGATTTTCGAAACGGACGAAAAACTGATAGTGAATTGTAACGTTCAGGGCCACCTAATGACGATGGATCACTCAAATTGCGTCCCGATTCAATACATCGTCTTCCAGCAGACTTGTCTCCATGGGTCTATTGCTGCCTCGGGCACCTTATGGCCGTTCTGCTGTGAGTCAAATATTTTCCAATCGGACGAAAAACTGATAGTGAATTGTAACGTTCAGGGCCACCTAATGACGATGGATCACTCAAATTGCGTCCCGATTCAATACATCATCCTCCAGCAGACTTGTCTCCATGGGTCTATTGCTGCCTCGGGCACCTTAAGGCCGTTCTGCTGTGAGTCATAGATTTTCGAATCGGACGAAAAACTGATAGTGAATTGTAACGTTCAGGGCCACCTATTGACGATGGATCACTCAAATTGCGTCCCGATTCAATACATCGCCCTCCAGCAGACTTGTCTCCATGGGTCTATTGCTGCCTCGGGCACCTTATGGCCGTTCTGCTGTGAGTCAAAGATTTTCGAATCTGACGAAAAACTGATAGTGAATTGTAACATTCAGGGCCACCTAATGACGATGGATCACTCAAATTGCGTTCCGATTCAATAAATCGTCGTCCAGCAGACTTGTCTCCATAGGTCTATTGCTGCCTCGGGCACCTTATGGCCGTTCTGCTGTGACTCAAAGATTTTCAAATCGGACGAAAAACTGATAGTGAATTGTAACGTTCAGGGCCACCTAATGACGATGGAACACTCAAATTGCGTCCCGATTCAATACATCGTCCTCCAGCAGACTTGTCTTCATGGGTCTATTGCTGCCTCGGGCACCTTATGGCCGTTCTGCTGTGAGTCAAAGATTTTCTAATCGGACGCAAAACTGATAGTGAATTGTAACGTTCAGGGCCTCCTAATGACGATGGAACACTCAAATTGCGTCTCGATTCAATACATGGTCCTCCAGCAGACTTGTCTCCATAGGGCTATTGCTGCCTCGGGCACCTTATGGCCGTTCTGCTGTGAGTCAAAGATTTTCGAATCGGACGAAAAACTGATAGTGAATAGTAACGTTCAGAGCCACCTAATGACGTTGGATCACTCTAAATGCGTCCCGATTCAATACATCGTCCTCCAGCAGACTTGTCTCCATGGGTCTATTGCTGCCTCGGGCACCTTATGGCCGTTCTGCTGTGAGTCTAGATTATCGAATGGGACGAAAAACTGATAGTGAATTGTAACGTTCAGGGCCACCTAATGACGATGGAACACTCAAATTGAGTCCCGATTCAATACATCGTCCTCCAGCAGACTTGTCTCCATGGGTCTATTCCTGCCTCGGGCACCTTATGGCCGTTCTGCTGTGAGTCAAAGATTTTCGAATCGGACGAAAAACTGATATTGAATTGTTACGTTCAGGGCCACCTAAAGACGATGGATCACTCAAATTGCGTCCCGATGCAATACATCGTCCTCCAGCAGACTTATCTCCATGGGTCTATTGCTGCCTCGGGCACCTTATGGCCGTTCTGCTGTGACTCAAAGATTTTCGAATCGGACGAAAAACAGATAGTGAATTGTAACGTTCAGGGCCGCCTAATGACGATGGAACACTGAAATTGCGTCCCGATTCAATACATCGTCCTCCAGCAGACTTGTCTCCATGGGTCTATTGCTGCCTCGGGCACCTTATGGCCGTTCTGCTGTGAGTCTAGATTATCGAATGGGACGAAAAACTGATAGTGAATTGTAACATTCAGGGCCACCTAATGACGATGGATCACTCAAATTGCGTCCCGATTCAATACATCGTTCTCCAGCCGACTTGTCTCCATGGGTCTATTGCTGCCTCGGGCACCATATGGCCGCTCTCCTGTGAGTCAAAGATTTTCGAATCGGACGAAAACCTGATAGTGAATTGTAACGTTCAGGGCCTCCTAATGACGATGGAACACTCAAATTGCGTCCAGAATCAATACATGGTCCTCCAGCAGACTTGTCATCATGGGGCTATTGCAGACTTGGGCACCTTATGGCCGTTCTGCTGTGAGTCAATGATTTTCGAATCGGACGAAAAACTGATAGTGAATTGTTACGTTCAGGGCCACCTAATGATGATGGATCACTCAAATTGCGTCCCGATTCAATACATCGTCCTCCAGGAGACTTATCTCCATGGGTCTATTGCTGCCTCATGCACCTTATGGCCGTTCTGCTGTGACTCAAAGATTTTCGAATCGGACGAAAAACTGATAGTGAATTGTAACGTTCAGGGCCTCCTAATGACGATGGAACACTCAAATTCCGTCCCGATTCATTACATCGTCCTCAGGCAGACTTGTCTCCATGGGTCTATTGCTGCCTCGGGCACCTTATGGCCGTTCTGCTGTGAGTCAAAGATTTTCTAATCGGACGCAAAACTGATAGTGAATTGTAACGTTCAGGGCCTCCTAATGACGATGGAACACTCAAATTGCGTCCCGATTCAATACATGGTCCTCCAGCAGACTTGTCTCCATGGGGCTATTGCTGCCTCGGGTACCTTATGGCCGTTCTGCTGTGAGTCAAAGATTTTCGAATCGGACGAAAAACTGATAGTGAATAGTAACGTTCAGGGCCACCTAATGATGATGGATCACTCTAAATGCGTCCCGATTCAATACATCGTCCTCCAGCAGACTTGTCTCCATGGGTCTATTGCTGCCTCGGGCACCTTATGGCCGTTCTAGATTATCGAATGGGACGAAAAACTGATAGTGAATTGTAACGTTCAGGGCCACCTAATGACGATGGAACACTCAAATTGAGTCCCGATTCAATACATCGTCCTCCAGCAGATTGTCTCCATGGGTCTATTCCAACCTCGGGCACCTTATGGCCGTTCTGCTGTGAGTCAAAGATTTTCGAATCGGACGAAAAACTGATATTGAATTGTTACGTTCAGGGCCACCTAATGACGATGGATCACTCAAATTGCGTCCCGATGCAATACATCGTCATCGAGCAGACTTATCTCCATGGGTCCATTGCTGCCTCGGGCACCTTAAGGCCGTTCTGCTGTGACTCAAAGATTTTCGAATCGGACGAAAAACAGATAGTGAATTGTAACGTTCTGGGCCTCCTAATGACGATGGAACACTGAAATTGCGTCCCGATTCAATACATCGTCCTCCAGCAGACTTGTCTCCATGGGTCTATTGCTGCCTCGGGCGCCTTATGGTCGTTCTGCTGTGAGTCTAGATTATCGAATGGGACGAAAAACTGACAGTGAATTGTAACATTCAGGGCCACCTAATGACGATGGATCTCTCATATTGCGTCCCGATTCAATACATCGTCCTCCAGCCGACTTATCTCCATGGGTCTATTGCTGCCTCGGGCACGTTATGGTCGTTCTGCTGTGAGTCAAAGACTTTCGAATCGGACGAAAAACTGATAGTGAATTGTAACGTTCAGGGCCACCTAATGACGATGGATCACTCAAATTGCGTCCCGATTCAATACATCGTCCTCCAGCAGACTTGTCTCCATGGGTCTATTGCTGCCTCGGGCACCTTATGGCCGTTCTGCTGTGACTCAAAGATTTTCAAATCGGACGAAAAACTGATAGTGAATTGTAACGTTCAGGGCCTCCTAATGACGATGGAACACTCAAATTGCGTCCCGATTCAATACATCGTCCTCCAGCAGACTTGTCTCCATGGTTCTATTGCTGCCTCGGGCACCTTATGGCCGTTCTGCTGTGAGTCAAAGATTTTCGAATCTGACGAAAAACTGATAGTGAATTGTAACATTCAGGGCCACCTAATGACGATGGAACACTCTAATTGCGTCCCGATTCAATACATCGTCCTCCAGCAGACTTGTCTTCATGGGTCTATTGCTGCCTCGGGCACCTTATGGCCGTTCTGCTGTGAGTCAAAGATTTTCTAATCGGACGCAAAACTGATAGTGAATTGTAACGTTCAGGGCCTCCTAATGACGATGGAACACTCAAATTGCGTCCCGATTCAATACATGGTCCTCCAGCAGACTTGTCTCCATAGGGCTATTGCTGCCTCGGGCACCTTATGGCCGTTCTGCTGTGAGTCAAAGATTTTCGAATCGGACGAAAAACTGATAGTGAATAGTAACGTTCAGAGCCACCTAATGACGTTGGATCACTCTAAATGCGTCCCGATTCAATACATCGTCCTCCAGCAGACTTGTCTCCATGGGTCTATTGCTGCCTCGGGCACCTTATGGCCGTTCTGCTGTGAGTCTAGATTATCGAATGGGACGAAAAACTGATAGTGAATTGTAACGTTCAGGGCCACCTAATGACGATGGAACACTCAAATTGAGTCCCGATTCAATACATCGTCCTCCAGCAGACTTGTCTCCATGGGTCTATTCCTGCCTCGGGCACCTTATGGCCGTTCTGCTGTGAGTCAAAGATTTTCGAATCGGACGAAAAACTGATATTGAATTGTTACGTTCAGGGCCACCTAAAGACGATGGATCACTCAAATTGCGTCCCGATGCAATACATCGTCCTCCAGCAGACTTATCTCCATGGGTCTATTGCTGCCTCGGGCACCTTATGGCCGTTCTGCTGTGACTCAAAGATTTTCGAATCGGACGAAAAACAGATAGTGAATTGTAACGTTCAGGGCCGCCTAATGACGATGGAACACTGAAATTGCGTCCCGATTCAATACATCGTCCTCCAGCAGACTTGTCTCCATGGGTCTATTGCTGCCTCGGGCACCTTATGGCCGTTCTGCTGTGAGTCTAGATTATCGAATGGGACGAAAAACTGATAGTGAATTGTAACATTCAGGGCCACCTAATGACGATGGATCACTCAAATTGCGTCCCGATTCAATACATCGTTCTCCAGCCGACTTATCTCCATGGGTCTATTGCTGCCTCGGGCACCTTATGGCCGTTCTGCTGTGACTCAAAGATTTTCGAATCGGACGAAAAACAGATAGTGAATTGTAACGTTCAGGGCCTCCTAATGACGATGGAACACTGAAATTGCGTCCCGATTCAATACATCGTCCTCCAGCAGACTTGTCTCCATGGGTCTATTGCTGCCTCGGGCACCTTATGGCCGTTCTGCTGTGAGTCAAAGATTTTCTAATCGGACGCAAAACTGATAGTGAATTGTAACGTTCAGGGCCTCCTAATGACGATGGAACACTCAAATTGCGTCCCGATTCAATACATGGTCCTCCAGCAGACTTGTCTCCATGGGGCTATTGCTGCCTCGGGTACCTTATGGCCGTTCTGCTGTGAGTCAAAGATTTTCGAATCGGACGAAAAACTGATAGTGAATAGTAACGTTCAGGGCCACCTAATGATGATGGATCACTCTAAATGCGTCCCGATTCAATACATCGTCCTCCAGCAGACTTGTCTCCATGGGTCTATTGCTGCCTCGGGCACCTTATGGCCGTTCTGCTGTGAGTCTAGATTATCGAATGGGACGAAAAACTGATAGTGAATTGTAACGTTCAGGGCCACCTAATGACGATGGAACACTCAAATTGAGTCCCGATTCAATACATCGTCCTCCAGCAGACTTGTCTCCATGGGTCTATTCCTGCCTCGGGCACCTTATGGCCGTTCTGCTGTGAGTCAAAGATTTTCGAATCGGACGAAAAACTGATATTGAATTGTTACGTTCAGGGCCACCTAATGACGATGGATCACTCAAATTGCGTCCCGATGCAATACATCGTCATCGAGTAGACTTATCTCCATGGGTCCATTGCTGCCTCGGGCACCTTAAGGCCGTTCTGCTGTGACTCAAAGATTTTCGAATCGGACGAAAAACAGATAGTGAATTGTAACGTTCTGGGCCTCCTAATGACGATGGAACACTGAAATTGCGTCCCGATTCAATACATCGTCCTCCAGCAGACTTGTCTCCATGGGTCTATTGCTGCCTCGGGCGCCTTATGGTCGTTCTGCTGTGAGTCTAGATTATCGAATGGGACGAAAAACTGACAGTGAATTGTAACACTCAGGGCCACCTAATGACGATGGATCTCTCATATTGCGTCCCGATTCAATACATCGTCCTCCAGCCGACTTATCTCCATGGGTCTATTGCTGCCTCGGGCACGTTATGGTCGTTCTGCTGTGAGTCAAAGACTTTCGAATCGGACGAAAAACTGATAGTGAATTGTAACGTTCAGGGCCACCTAATGACGATGGATCACTCAAATTGCGTCCCGATTCAATACATCGTCCTCCAGCAGACTTGTCTCCATGGGTCTATTGCTGCCTCGGGCACCTTATGGCCGTTCTGCTGTGACTCAAAGATTTTCAAATCGGACGAAAACCCGATAGTGAATTGTAACGTTCAGGGCCTCCTAATGACGATGGAACACTCAAATTGCGTCCCGATTCAATACATCGTCCTCCAGCAGACTTGTCTCCATGGGTCTATTGCTGCCTCTGGCACCTTATGGCCGTTCTGCTGTGAGTCAAAGATTTTCGAATCGGACGAAAAACTGATAGTGAATTGTTACGTTCAGGGACACCTAATGACGATGGATCACTCAAATTGCGTCCCGATGCAATACATCGTCCTCCAGCAGACTTATCTCTATGGGTCTATTGCTGCCTCGGGCACCTTATGGCCGTTCTGCTGTGACTCAAAGATTTTCGAATCGGACGAAAAACAGATAGTGAATTGTAACGTTCAGGGCCTCCTAATGACGATGGAACACTGAAATTGCGTCCCGATTCAATACATCGTCCTCCAGCAGACTTGTCTCCATGGGTCTATTGCTGCCTCGGGCACCTTATGGCCGTTCTGCTGTGAGTCTAGATTATCGAATGGGACGAAAAACTGATAGTGAATTGTAACATCCAGGGCCACCTAATGACGATGGATCACTCAAATTGCGTCCCGATTCAATACATCGTTCTCCAGCCGACTTGTCTCCATGGGTCTATTGCTGCCTCGGGCACCTTATGGCCGCTCTCCTGTGAGTCAAAGATTTTCGAATCGGACGAAAACCTGATAGTGAATTGTAACGTTCAGGGCCTCCTAATGACGATGGAACACTCAAATTGCGTCCCGAATCAATACATGGTCCTCCAGCAGACTTGTCACCATGGGGCTATTGCAGACTTGGGCACCTTATGGCCGTTCTGCTGTGAGTCAATGATTTTCGAATCGGACGAAAAACTGATAGTGAATTGTTACGTTCAGGGCCACCTAATGATGATGGATCACTCAAATTGCGTCCCGATTCAATACATCGTCCTCCAGCAGACTTAACTCCATGGGTCTATTGCTGCCTCATGCACCTTATGGCCGTTCTGCTGTGACTCAAAGATTTTCGAATCGGACGAAAAACTGATAGTGAATTGTAACGTTCAGGGCCTCCTAATAACGATGGAACACTCAAATTCCGTCCCGATTCATTACATCGTCCTCAGGCAGACTTGTCTCCATGGGTCTATTGCTGCCTCGGGCACCTTATGGCCGTTCTGCTGTGAGTCAAAGATTTTCTAATCGGACGCAAAACTGATAGTGAATTGTAACGTTCAGGGCCTCCTAATGACGATGGAACACTCAAATTGCGTCCCGATTCAATACATGGTCCTCCAGCAGACTTGTCTCCATAGGGCTGTTGCTGCCTCGGGCACCTTATGGCCGTTCTGCTGTGAGTCAAAGATTTTCGAATCGGACGAAAAACTGATAGTGAATAGTACGTTCAGAGCCACCTAATGACGTTGGATCACTCTAAATGCGTCCCGATTCAATACATCGTCCTCCAGCAGACTTGTCTCCATGGGTCTATTGCTGCCTCGGGCACCTTATGGCCGTTCTGCTGTGAGTCTAGATTATCGAATGGGACGAAAAACTGATAGTGAATTGTAACGTTCAGGGCCACCTAATGACGATGGAACACTCAAATTGAGTCCCGATTCAATACATCGTCCTCCAGCAGACTTGTCTCCATGGGTCTATTCCTGCCTCGGGCACCTTATGGCCGTTCTGCTGTGAGTCAAAGATTTTCGAATCGGACGAAAAACTGATATTGAATTGTTACGTTCAGGGCCACCTAAAGACGATGGATCACTCAAATTGCGTCCCGATGCAATACATCGTCCTCCAGCAGACTTGTCTCCATGGGTCTATTGCTGCCTCGGGCACCTTATGGCCGTTCTGCTGTGACTCAAAGATTTTCGAATCGGACGAAAAACAGATAGTGAATTGTAACGTTCAGGGCCGCCTAATGACGATGGAACACTGAAATTGCGTCCCGATTCAATACATCGTCCTCCAGCAGACTTGTCTCCATGGGTCTATTGCTGCCTCGGGCACCTTATGGCCGTTCTGCTGTGAGTCTAGATTATCGAATGGGACGAAAAACTGATAGTGAATTGTAACATTCAGGGCCACCTAATGACGATGGATCACTCAAATTGCGTCCCGATTCAATACATCGTTCTCCAGCCGACTTGTCTCCATGGGTCTATTGCTGCCTCGGGCACCATATGGCCGCTCTCCTGTGAGTCAAAGATTTTCGAATCGGACGAAAACCTGATAGTGAATTGTAACGTTCAGGGCCTCCTAATGACGATGGAACACTCAAATTGCGTCCAGAATCAATACATGGTCCTCCAGCAGACTTGTCATCATGGGGCTATTGCAGACTTGGGCACCTTATGGCCGTTCTGCTGTGAGTCAATGATTTTCGAATCGGACGAAAAACTGATAGTGAATTGTTACGTTCAGGGCCACCTAATGATGATGGATCACTCAAATTGCGTCCCGATTCAATACATCGTCCTCCAGCAGACTTATCTCCATGGGTCTATTGCTGCCTCATGCACCTTATGGCCGTTCTGCTGTGACTCAAAGATTTTCGAATCGGACGAAAAACTGATAGTGAATTGTAACGTTCAGGGCCTCCTAATGACGATGGAACACTCAAATTCCGTCCCGATTCATTACATCGTCCTCAGGCAGACTTGTCTCCATGGGTCTATTGCTGCCTCGGGCACCTTATGGCCGTTCTGCTGTGAGTCAAAGATTTTCTAATCGGACGCAAAACTGATAGTGAATTGTAACGTTCAGGGCCTCCTAATGACGATGGAACACTCAAATTGCGTCCCGATTCAATACATGGTCCTCCAGCAGACTTGTCTCCATGGGGCTATTGCTATCTCGGGTACCTTATGGCCGTTCTGCTGTGAGTCAAAGATTTTCGAATCGGACGAAAAACTGACAGTGAATAGTAACGTTCAGGGCCACCTAATGATGATGGATCACTCTAAATGCGTCCCGATTCAATACATCGTCCTCCGGCAGACTTGTCTCCATGGGTCTATTGCTGCCTCGGGCACCTTATGGCCGTTCTGCTGTGAGTCTAGATTATCGAATGGGACGAAAAACTGATAGTGAATTGTAACGTTCAGGGCCACCTAATGACGATGGAACACTCAAATTGAGTCCCGATTCAATACATCGTCCTCCAGCAGACTTGTCTCCATGGGTCTATTCCTGCCTCGGGCACCTTATGGCCGTTCTGCTGTGAGTCAAAGATTTTCGAATCGGACGAAAAACTGATAGTGAATTGTAACGTTCAGGGCCACCTAATGACGATGGATCACTCAAATTGCGTCCCGATTCAATACATCGTCCTCCAGCAGACTTGTCTCCATGGGTCTATTGCTGCCTCGGGCACCTTATGGCCGTTCTGCTGTGACTCAAAGATTTTCAAATCGGACGAAAAACTAATAGTGAATTGTAACGTTCAGGGCCTCCTAATGACGATGGAACACTCAAATTGCGTCCCGATTCAATACATCGTCCTCCAGCAGACTTGTCTCCATGGTTCTATTGCTGCCTCGGGCACCTTATGGCCGTTCTGCTGTGAGTCAAAGATTTTCGAATCTGACGAAAAACTGATAGTGAATTGTAACATTCAGGGCCACCTAATGACGATGGAACACTCTAATTGCGTCCCGATTCAATACATCGTCCTCCAGCCGACTTGTCCCCATGGGTCTATTGCTACTCGGGCACCTTATAGCCGTTCTGCTGTGAGTCAAAGATTTTCGAATCGGACGAAAACCCGATAGTGAATTGTAACGTTCAGGGCCTCCTAATGACGATGGAACACTCAAATTGCGTCCCGATTCAATACATCGTCCTCCAGCAGACTTGTCTCCATGGGTCTATTGCTGCCTCTGGCACCTTATGGCCGTTCTGCTGTGAGTCAAAGATTTTCGAATCGGACGAAAAACTGATAGTGAATTGTTACGTTCAGGGACACCTAATGACGATGGATCACTCAAATTGCGTCCCGATGCAATACATCGTCCTCCAGCAGACTTATCTCTATGGGTCTATTGCTGCCTCGGGCACCTTATGGCCGTTCTGCTGTGACTCAAAGATTTTCGAATCGGACGAAAAACAGATAGTGAATTGTAACTTTCAGGGCCTCCTAATGACGATGGAACACTGAAATTGCGTCCCGATTCAATACATCGTCCTCCAGCAGACTTGTCTCCATGGGTCTATTGCTGCCTCGGGCACCTTATGGCCGTTCTGCTGTGAGTCTTGATTATCGAATGGGACGAAAAATTGATAGTGAATTGTAACATTCAGGGCCACCTAATGACGATGGATCACTCAAATTGCGTCCCGATTCAATACATGGTCCTCCAGCAGACTTGTCTCCATGGGTCTATTGCTGATTCGGGCACCTTATGCCCGTTCTGCTGTGACTCAAAGATTTTCGGAACGGACGAAAAACTGATAGTGAATTGTAACGTTCAGGGCCACCTAATGACGATGGATCACTCAAATTGCGTCCCGATTCAATACATCGTCTTCCAGCAGACTTGTCTCCATGGGTCTATTGCTGCCTCGGGCACCTTATGGCCGTTGTGCTGTGAGTCAAAGATTTTCCAATCGGACGAAAAACTGATAGTGAATTGTAACATTCAGGGCCACCTAATGACGATGGATCACTCAAATTGCGTCCCGATTCAATACATCATCCTGCAGCAGACTTGTCTCCATGGGTCTATTGCTGCCTCGGGCACCTTATGGCCGTTCTGCTGTGACTCAAAGATTTTCAAATCGGACGAAAAACTGATAGTGAATTGTAACGTTCAGGGCCTCCTAATGACGATGGAACACTCAAATTGCGTCCCGATTCAATACATCGTCCTCCAGCAGACTTATCTCTATGGGTCTATTGCTGCCTCGGGCACCTTATGGCCGTTCTGCTGTGACTCAAAGATTTTCGAATCGGACGAAAAACAGATAGTGAATTGTAACTTTCAGGGCCTCCTAATGACGATGGAACACTGAAATTGCGTCCCGATTCAATACATCGTCCTCCAGCAGACTTGTCTCCATGGGTCTATTGCTGCCTCGGGCACCTTATGGCCGTTCTGCTGTGAGTCAAAGATTTTCGAATTTGACGAAAAACAGATAGTGAATTGTAACATTCAGGGCCACCTAATGACGATGGAACACTCAAATTGCGTCCCGATTCAATACATCGTCCTCCAGCCGACTTGTCCCCATGGGTCTATTGCTACCTCGGGCACCTTATAGCCGTTCTGCTGTGAGTCAAAGATTTTCGAATCGGACGAAAACCCGATAGTGAATTGTAACGTTCAGGGCCTCCTAATGACGATGGAACACTCAAATTGCGTCCCGATTCAATACATCGTCCTCCAGCAGACTTGTCTCCATGGGTCTATTGCTGCCTCTGGCACCTTATGGCCGTTCTGCTGTGAGTCAAAGATTTTCGAATCGGACGAAAAACTGATAGTGAATTGTTACGTTCAGGGCCACCTAATGACGATGGATCACTCAAATTGCGTCCCGATGCAATACATCGTCCTCCAGCAGACTTATCTCTATGGGTCTATTGCTGCCTCGGGCACCTTATGGCCGTTCTGCTGTGACTCAAAGATTTTCGAATCGGACGAAAAACAGATAGTAAATTGTAACGTTCAGGGCCTCCTAATGACGATGGAACACGGAAATTGCGTCCCGATTCAATACATCGTCCTCCAGCAGACTTGTCTCCATGGGTCTATTGCTGCCTCGGGCACCTTATGGCCGTTCTGCTGTGAGTCTAGATTATCGAATGGGACGAAAAACTGATAGTGAATTGTAACATTCAGGGCCACCTAATGACGATGGATCACTCAAATTGCGTCCCGATTCAATACATGGTCCTCCAGCAGACTAGTCTCCATGGGTCTATTGCTGATTCGGGCACCTTATGCCCGTTCTGCTGTGACTCAAAGATTTTCGGAACGGACGAAAAACTGATAGTGAATTGTAACGTTCCGGGCCACCTAATGACGATGGATCACTCAAATTGCGTCCCGATTCAATACATCGTCTTCCAGCAGACTTGTCTCCATGGGTCTATTGCTGCCTCGGGCACCTTATGGCCGTTCTGCTGTGAGTCAAAGATTTTCGAATCTGACGAAAAACTGATAGTGAATTGTAACATTCAGGGCCACCTAATGACGATGGATCACTCAAATTGCGTCCCGATTCAATACATCATCCTGCAGCAGACTTGTCTCCATGGGTCTATTGCTGCCTCGGGCACCTTAAGGCCGTTCTGCTGTGAGTCAAAGATTTTCGAATCTGACGAAAAACTGATAGTGAATTGTAACATTCAGGGCCACCTAATGACGATGGAACACTAAAATAGCGTCCCGATTCAATACATCGTCCTCCAGCCGACTTGTCTCCATGGGTCTATTGCTACCTCGGGCACATTATAGCCGTTCTGCTGTGAGTCAAAGATTTTCGAATCGGACGAAAACCCGATAGTGAATTGTAACGTTCAGGGCCTCCTAATGACGATGGAACACTCAAATTGCGTCCCGATTTAATACATCGTCCTCCAGCAGACTTGTCTCAATGGGTCTATTCCTGCCTCGGGCACCTTATGGCCGTTCTGCTGTGAGTCAAATATTTTCGAATCGGACGAAAAACTGATAGTGAATTGTTACGTTCAGGGCCACCTAATGACGATGGATCACTCAAATTGCGTCCCGATGCAATACATCGTCCTCCAGCCGACTTATCTCCATGGGTCTATTGCTGCCTCGGGCACCTTATGGTCGTTCTGCTGTGACTCAAAGATTTTCGAATCGGACGAAAAACTGATAGTGAATTGTAACGTTCAGGGCCTCCTAATGACGATGGAACACTGAAATTGCGTCCCGATTCAATACATCGTCCTCCTACAGACTTGTCTCCATGGGTCTATTGCTGCCTCGGGCACCTTATGGCCGTTCTGCTGTGAGTCTAGATTATCGAATGGGACGAAAAACTGATAGTGAATTGTAACATTCAGGGCCACCTAATGACGATGGATCACTCAAATTGCGTCCCGATTCAATACATCGTCCTCCAGCAGACTTGTCTCCATGGGTCTATTGCTGATTCGGGCACCTTATGCCCGTTCTGCTGTGACTCAAAGATTTTCGAAACGGACGAAAAACTGATAGTGAATTGTAACGTTCAGGGCCACCTAATGACGATGGATCACTCAAATTGCGTCCCGATTCAATACATCGTCTTCCAGCAGACTTGTCTCCATGGGTCTATTGCTGCCTCGGGCACCTTATGGCCGTTCTGCTGTGAGTCAAATATTTTCCAATCGGACGAAAAACTGATAGTGAATTGTAACGTTCAGGGCCACCTAATGACGATGGATCACTCAAATTGCGTCCCGATTCAATACATCGTCTTCCAGCAGACTTGTCTCCATGGGTCTATTGCTGCCTCGGGCACCTTATGGCCGTTCTGCTGTGAGTCTAGATTATCGAATGGGACGAAAAACTGATAGTGAATTGTAACGTTCAGGGCCACCTAATGACGATGGAACACTCAAATTGAGTCCCGATTCAATACATCGTCCTCCAGCAGACTTGTCTCCATGGGTCTATTCCTGCCTCGGGCACCTTATGGCCGTTCTGCTGTGAGTCAAAGATTTTCGAATCGGACGAATAACTGATATTGAATTGTTACGTTCAGGGCCACCTAATAACGATGGATCACTCAAATTGCGTCCCGATGCAATACATCGTCCTCCAGCAGACTTATCTCCATGGGTCTATTGCTGCCTCGGGCACCTTATGGCCGTTCTGCTGTGACTCAAAGATTTTCGAATCGGACGAAAAACAGATAGTGAATTGTAACGTTCAGGGCCTCCTAATGACGATGGAACACTGAAATTGCGTCCCGATTCAATACATTGTCTTCCAGCAGACTTGTCTCCATGGGTCTATTGCTGCCTCGGGCACCTTATGGCCGTTCTGCTGTGAGTCTAGATTATCGAATGGGACGAAAAACTGATAGTGAATTGTAACATTCAGGGCCACCTAATGACGATGGATCACTCAAATTGCGTCCCGATTCAATACATCGTTCTCCAGCCGACTTGTCTCCGTGGGTCTATTGCTGCCTCGGGCACCTTATGGCCGCTCTCCTGTGAGTCAAAGATTTTCCAATCGGACGAAAACCTGATAGTGAATTGTAACGTTCAGGGCCTCCTAATGACGATGCAACACTCAAATTGCGTCCCGAATCAATACATGGTCCTCCAGCAGACTTGTCACCATGGGGCTATTGCAGACTTGGGCACCTTATGGCCGTTCTGCTGTGAGTCAATGATTTTCGAATCGGACGAAAAACTGATAGTGAATTGTTACGTTCAGGGCCACCTAATGATGATGGATCACTCAAATTGCGTCCCGATTCAATACATCGTCCTCCAGCAGACTTATCTCCATGGGTCTATTGCTGCCTCATGCACCTTATGGCCGTTCTGCTGTGACTCAAAGATTTTCGAATCGGACGAAAAACTGATAGTGAATTGTAACGTTCAGGGCCTCCTAATAACGATGGAACACTCACATTCCGTCCCGATTCATTACATCGTCCTCAGGCAGACTTGTCTCCATGGGTCTATTGCTGCCTCGGGCACCTTATGGCCGTTCTGCTGTGAGTCAAAGATTTTCTAATCGGACGCAAAACTGATAGTGAATTGTAACGTTCAGGGCCTCCTAATGACGATGGAACACTCAAATTGCGTCCCGATTCAATACATGGTCCTCCAGCAGACTTGTCTCCATGGGGCTATTGCTGCCTCGGGCACCTTATGGCCGTTCTGCTGTGAGTCAAAGATTTTCGAATGGACGAAAAACTGATAGTGAATAGTAACGTTCAGGGCCACCTAATGACGTTGGATCACTCTAAATGCGTCCCGATTCAATACATCGTCCTCCAGCAGACTTGTCTCCATGGGTCTATTGCTGCCTCGGGCACCTTATGGCCGTTCTGCTGTGAGTCTAGATTATCGAATGGGACGAAAAACTGATAGTGAATTGTAACGTTCAGGGCCACCTAATGACGATGGAACACTCAAATTGAGTCCCGATTCAATACATCGTCCTCCAGCAGACTTGTCTCCATGGGGCTATTGCTGCCTCGGGCACCTTATGGCCGTTCTGCTGTGAGTCAAAGATTTTCGAATCGGACGAAAAACTGATAGTGAATAGTAACGTTCAGGGCCACCTAATGACGATGGATCACTCAAATTGCGTCCCGATTCAATACATCGTCCTCCAGCAGACTTGTCTCCATGGGTCTATTGCTGCCTCGGGCACCTTATGGCCGTTCTGCTGTGACTCAAAGATTTTCAAATCGGACGAAAAACTGATAGTGAATTGTAACGTTCAGGGCCTCCTAATGACGATGGAACACTCAAATTGCGTCCTGATTCAATACATCGTCCTCCAGCAGACTTGTCTCCATGGGTCTATTGCTGCCTCGGCCACCTTATGGCCGTTCTGCTGTGAGTCAAAGATTTTCGAATCTGACGAAAAACAGATAGTGAATTGTAACATTCAGGGCCACCTAATGACGATGGAACACTCAAATTGCGTCCCGATTCAATACATCGTTCTCCAGCCGACTTGTCTCCGTGGGTCTATTGCTGCCTCGGGCACCTTATGGCCGCTCTCCTGTGAGTCAAAGATTTTCCAATCGGACGAAAACCTGATAGTGAATTGTAACGTTCAGGGCCTCCTAATGACGATGCAACACTCAAATTGCGTCCCGAATCAATACATGGTCCTCCAGCAGACTTGTCACCATGGGGCTATTGCAGACTTGGGCACCTTATGGCCGTTCTGCTGTGGGTCAATGATTTTCGAATCGGACGAAAAACTGATAGTGAATTGTTACGTTCAGGGCCACCTAATGATGATGGATCACTCAAATTGCGTCCCGATTCAATACATCGTCCTCCAGCAGACTTATCACCATGGGTCTATTGCTGCCTCACGCACCTTATGGCCGTTCTGCTGTGACTCAAAGATTTTCGAATCGGACGAAAAACTGATAGTGAATTGTAACGTTCAGGGCCTCCTAATAACGATGGAACACTCAAATTCCGTCCCGATTCATTACATCGTCCTCAGGCAGACTTGTCTCCATGGGTCTATTGCTGCCTCGGGCACCTTATGGCCGTTCTGCTGTGAGTCAAAGATTTTCTAATCGGACGCAAAACTGATAGTGAATTGTAACGTTCAGGGCCTCCTAATGACGATGGAACACTCAAATTGCGTCCCGATTCAATACATGGTCCTCCAGCAGACTTGTCTCCATGGGGCTATTGCTGCCTCGGGCACCTTATGGCCGTTCTGCTGTGAGTCAAAGATTTTCGAATCGGACGAAAAACTGATAGTGAATAGTAACGTTCAGGGCCACCTAATGACGTTGGATCACTCTAAATGCGTCCCGATTCAATACATCGTCCTCCAGCAGACTTGTCTCCATGGGTCTATTGCTGCCTCGGGCACCTTATGGCCGTTCTGCTGTGAGTCTAGATTATCGAATGGGACGAAAAACTGATAGCGAATTGTAACGTTCAGGGCCACCTAATGACGATGGAACACTCAAATTGAGTCCCGATTCAATACATCGTCCTCCAGCAGACTTGTCTCCATGGGGCTATTGCTGCATCGGGCACCTTATGGCCGTTCTGCTGTGAGTCAAAGATTTTCGAATCGGACGAAAAACTGATAGTGAATAGTAACGTTCAGGGCCACCTAATGACGATGGATCACTCAAATTGCGTCCCGATTCAATACATCGTCCTCCAGCAGACTTGTCTCCATGGGTCTATTGCTGCCTCGGGCACCTTATGGCCGTTCTGCTGTGACTCAAAGATTTTCAAATCGGACGAAAAACTGATAGTGAATTGTAACGTTCAGGGCCTCCTAATGACGATGGAACACTCAAATTGCGTCCCGATTCAATACATCGTCCTCCAGCAGACTTGTCTCCATGGGTCTATTGCTGCCTCGGCCACCTTATGGCCGTTCTGCTGTGAGTCAAAGATTTTCGAATCTGACGAAAAACAGATAGTGAATTGTAACATTCAGGGCCACCTAATGACGATGGAACACTCAAATTGCGTCCCGATTCAATACATCGTCCTCCAGCCGACTTGTCCCCATGGGTCTATTGCTACCTCGGGCACCTTATAGCCGTTCTGCTGTGAGTCAAAGATTTTCGAATCGGACGAAAACCCGATAGTGAATTGTAACGTTCAGGGCCTCCTAATGACGATGGAACACTCAAATTGCGTCCCGATTCAATACATCGTCCTCCAGCAGACTTGTCTCCATGGGTCTATTGCTGCCTCTGGCACCTTATGGCCGTTCTGCTGTGAGTCAAAGATTTTCGAATCGGACGAAAAACTGATAGTGAATTGTTACGATCAGGGCCACCTAATGACGATGGATCACTCAAATTGCGTCCCGATTCAATACATCGTCCTCCAGCAGACTTATCTCCATGGGTCTATTGCTGCCTCATGCACCTTATGGCCGTTCTGCTGTGACTCAAAGATTTTCGAATCGGACGAAAAACTGATAGTGAATTGTAACGTTCAGGGCCTCCTAATAACGATGGAACACTCAAATTCCGTCCCGATTCATTACATCGTCCTTAGGCAGACTTGTCTCCATGGGTCTATTGCTGCCTCGGGCACCTTATGGCCGTTCTGCTGTGAGTCAAAGATTTTCTAATCGGACGCAAAACTGATAGTGAATTGTAACGTTCAGGGCCTCTTAATGACGATGGAACACTCAAATTGCGTCCCGATTCAATACATGGTCCTCCAGCAGACTTGTTTCCATGGGGCTATTGCTGCCTCGGGCACCTTATGGCCGTTCTGCTGTGAGTCAAAGATTTTCGAATCGGACGAAAAACTGATAGTGAATAGTAACGTTCAGGGCCACCTAATGACGATGGATCACTCTAAATGCGTCCCGATTCAATACATCGTCCTCCAGCAGACTTGTCTCCATGGGTCTATTGCTGCCTCGGGCACCTTATGGCCGTTCTGCTGTGAGTCTAGATTATCGAATGGGACGAAAAACTGATAGTGAATTGTAACGTGCAGGGCCTCCTAATGACGATGGAACACTCAAATTGCGTCCCGATTCAATACATCGTCCTCCAGCAGACTTGTCTCCATGGGTCTATTGCTGCCTCTGGCACCTTATGGCCGTTCTGCTGTGAGTCAAAGATTTTCGAATCGGACGAAAAACTGATAGTGAATAGTAACGTTCAGGGCCACCTAATGACGATGGATCACTCAAATTGCGTCCCGATTCAATACATCGTCCTCCAGCAGACTTGTCTCCATGGGTCTATTGCTGCCTCGGGCACCTTATGGCCGTTCTGCTGTGACTCAAAGATTTTCAAATCGGACGAAAAACTGATAGTGAATTGTAACGTTCAGGGCCTCCTAATGACGATGGAACACTCAAATTGCGTCCCGATTCAATACATCGTCCTCCAGCAGACTTGTCTCCATGGGTCTATTGCTGCCTCGGCCACCTTATGGCCGTTCTGCTGTGAGTCAAAGATTTTCGAATCTGACGAAAAACAGATAGTGAATTGTAACATTCAGGGCCACCTAATGACGATGGAACACTCAAATTGCGTCCCGATTCAATACATCGTCCTCCAGCCGACTTGTCCCCATGGGTCTATTGCTACCTCGGGCACCTTATAGCCGTTCTGCTGTGAGTCAAAGATTTTCGAATCGGACGAAAACCCGATAGTGAATTGTAACGTTCAGGGCCTCCTAATGACGATGGAACACTCAAATTGCGTCCCGATTCAATACATCGTCCTCCAGCAGACTTGTCTCCATGGGTCTATTGCTGCCTCTGGCACCTTATGGCCGTTCTGCTGTGAGTCAAAGATTTTCGAATCGGACGAAAAACTGATAGTGAATTGTTACGTTCAGGGCCACCTAATGACGATGGATCACTCAAATTGCGTCCCGATGCAATACATCGTCCTCCAGCAGACTTATCTCTATGGGTCTATTGCTGCCTCGGGCACCTTATGGCCGTTCTGCTGTGACTCAAAGATTTTCGAATCGGACGAAAAACAGATAGTAAATAGTAACGTTCAGGGCCTCCTAATGACGATGGAACACTGAAATTGCGTCCCGATTCAATACATCGTCCTCCAGCAGACTTGTCTCCATGGGTCTATTGCTGCCTCGGGCACCTTATGGCCGTTCTGCTGTGAGTCTAGATTATCGAATGGGACGAAAAACTGATAGTGAATTGTAACATTCAGGGCCACCTAATGACGATGGATCACTCAAATTGCGTCCCGATTCAATACATGGTCCTCCAGCAGACTTGTCTCCATGGGTCTATTGCTGATTCGGGCACCTTATGCCCGTTCTGCTGTGACTCAAAGATTTTCGGAACGGACGAAAAACTGATAGTGAATTGTAACGTTCCGGGCCACCTAATGACGATGGATCACTCAAATTGCGTCCCGATTCAATACATCGTCTTCCAGCAGACTTGTCTCCATGGGTCTATTGCTGCCTCGGGCACCTTATGGCCGTTCTGCTGTGAGTCAAAGATTTTCCAATCGGACGAAAAACTGATAGTGAATTGTAACATTCAGGGCCACCTAATGACGATGGATCACTCAAATTGCGTCCCGATTCAATACATCATCCTCCAGCAGACTTGTCTCCATGGGTCTATTGCTGCCTCGGGCACCTTAAGGCTGTTCTGCTGTGAGTCAAAGATTTTCGAATCGGACGAAAAACTTATAGTGAATTGTAACGTTCAGGGCCACCTATTGACGATGGATCACTCAAATTGCGTCCCGATTCAATACATCGCCCTCCAGCAGACTTGTCTCCATGGGTCTATTGCTGCCTCGGGCACCTTATGGCCGTTCTGCTGTGAGTCAAAGATTTTCGAATCGGACGAATAACTGATATTGAATTGTTACGTTCAGGGCCACCTAATGACGATGGATCACTCAAATTGCGTCCCGATGCAATACATCGTCCTCCAGCAGACTTATCTCCATGGGTCTATTGCTGCCTCGGGCACCTTATGGCCGTTCTGCTGTGACTCAAAGATTTTCGAATCGGACGAAAAACAGATAGTGAATTGTAACGTTCAGGGCCTCCTAATGACGATGGAACACTGAAATTGCGTCCCGATTCAATACATCGTCCTCCAGCAGACTTGTCTCCATGGGTCTATTGCTGCCTCGGGCACCTTATGGCCGTTCTGCTGTGAGTCTAGATTATCGAATGGGACGAAAAACTGATAGTGAATTGTAACATTCAGGGCCACCTAATGACGATGGATCACTCAAATTGCGTCCCGATTCAATACATCGTTCTCCAGCCGACTTGTCTCCATGGGTCTATTGCTGCCTCGGGCACCTTATGGCCGCTCTCCTGTGAGTCAAAGATTTTCCAATCGGACGAAAACCTGATAGTGAATTGTAACGTTCAGGGCCTCCTAATGACGATGCAACACTCAAATTGCGTCCCGAATCAATACATGGTCCTCCAGCAGACTTGTCACCATGGGGCTATTGCAGACTTGGGCACCTTATGGCCGTTCTGCTGTGAGTCAATGATTTTCGAATCGGACGAAAAACTGATAGTGAATTGTTACGTTCAGGGCCACCTAATGATGATGGATCACTCAAATTGCGTCCCGATTCAATACATAGTCCTCCAGCAGACTTATCTCCATGGGTCTATTGCTGCCTCATGCACCTTATGGCCGTTCTGCTGTGACTCAAAGATTTTCGAATCGGACGAAAAACTGATAGTGAATTGTAACGTTCAGGGCCTCCTAATAACGATGGAACACTCAAATTCCGTCCCGATTCATTACATCGTCCTCAGGCAGACTTGTCTCCATGGGTCTATTGCTGCCTCGGGCACCTTATGGCCGTTCTGCTGTGAGTCAAAGATTTTCTAATCGGACGCAAAACTGATAGTGAATTGTAACGTTCAGGGCCTCCTAATGACGATGGAACACTCAAATTGCGTCCCGATTCAATACATGGTCCTCCAGCAGACTTGTCTCCATGGGGCTATTGCGGCCTCGGGCACCTTATGGCCGTTCTGCTGTGAGTCAAAGATTTTCGAATCGGACGAAAAACTGATAGTGAATAGTAACGTTCAGGGCCACCTAATGACGTTGGATCACTCTAAATGCGTCCCGATTCAATACATCGTCCTCCAGCAGACTTGTCTCCATGGGTCTATTGCTGCCTCGGGCACCTTATGGCCGTTCTGCTGTGAGTCTAGATTATCGAATGGGACGAAAAACTGATAGTGAATTGTAACGTTCAGGGCCACCTAATGACGATGGAACACTCAAATTGAGTCCCGATTCAATACATCGTCCTCCAGCAGACTTGTCTCCATGGGTCTATTCCTGCCTCGGGCACCTTATGGCCGTTCTGCTGTGACTCAAAGATTTTCGAATCGGACGAAAAACAGATAGTGAATTGTAACGTTCAGGGCCTCCTAATGACGATGGAACACTGAAATTGCGTCCCGATTCAATACATCGTCCTCCAGCAGACTTGTCTCCATGGGTCTATTGCTGCCTCGGGCACCTTATGGCCGTTCTGCTGTGAGTCTAGATTATCGAATGGGACGAAAAACTGATAGTGAATTGTAACATTCAGGGCCACCTAATGACGATGGATCACTCAAATTGCGTCCCGATTCAATACATCATCCTCCAGCAGACTTGTCTCCATGGGTCTATTGCTGCCTCGGGCACCTTAAGGCCGTTCTGCTGTGAGTCAAAGATTTTCGAATCGGACGAAAAACTTATAGTGAATTGTAACGTTCAGGGCCACCTATTGACGATGGATCACTCAAATTGCGTCCCGATTCAATACATCGCCCTCCAGCAGACTTGTCTCCATGGGTCTATTGCTGCCTCGGGCACCTTATGGCCGTTCTGCTGTGAGTCAAAGATTTTCGAATCTGACGAAAAACTGATAGTGAATTGTAATATTCAGGGCCACCTAATGACGATGGATCACTCAAATTGCGTCCCGATTCAATAAATCGTCGTCCAGCAGACTTGTCTCCATAGGTGTATTGCTGCCAATGGGCACCTTATGGCCGTTCTGCTGTGACTCAAAGATTTTGAAATCGGACGAAAAACTGATAGTGAATTGTAACGTTCAGGGCCACCTAATGACGATGGAACACTCAAATTGCGTCCCGATTCAATACATCGTCCTCCAGCAGACTTGTCTCCATGGGTCTATTGCTGCCTCGGGCACCTTATGGCCGTTCTGCTGTGAGTCTAGATTATCGAATGGGACGAAAAACTGATAGTGAATTGTAACGTTCAGGGCCAACTAATGACGATGGAACACTCAAATTGAGTCCCGATTCAATACATCGTCCTCCAGCAGACTTGTCTCCATGGGTCTATTCCTGCCTCGGGCACCTTATGGCCGTTCTGCTGTGAGTCAAAGATTTTCGAATCGGACGAATAACTGATATTGAATTGTTACGTTCAGGGCCACCTAATGACGATGGATCACTCAAATTGCGTCCCGATGCAATACATCGTCCTCCAGCAGACTTATCTCCATGGGTCTATTGCTGCCTCGGGCACCTTATGGCCGTTCTGCTGTGACTCAAAGATTTTCGAATCGGACGAAAAACAGATAGTGAATTGTAACGTTCAGGGCCTCCTAATGACGATGGAACACTGAAATTGCGTCCCGATTCAATACATCGTCCTCCAGCAGACTTGTCTCCATGGGTCTATTGCTGCCTCGGGCACCTTATGGCCGTTCTGCTGTGAGTCTAGATTATCGAATGGGACGAAAAACTGATAGTGAATTGTAACATTCAGGGCCACCTAATGACGATGGATCACTCAAATTGCGTCCCGATTCAATACATCGTTCTCCAGCCGACTTGTCTCCATGGGTCTATTGCTGCCTCGGGCACCTTATGGCCGCTCTCCTGTGAGTCAAAGATTTTCCAATCGGACGAAAACCTGATAGTGAATTGTAACGTTCAGGGCCTCCTAATGACGATGCAACACTCAAATTGCGTCCCGAATCAATACATGGTCCTCCAGCAGACTTGTCACCATGGGGCTATTGCAGACTTGGGCACCTTATGGCCGTTCTGCTGTGAGTCAATGATTTTCGAATCGGACGAAAAACTGATAGTGAATTGTTACGTTCAGGGCCACCTAATGATGATGGATCACTCAAATTGCGTCCCGATTCAATACATAGTCCTCCAGCAGACTTATCTCCATGGGTCTATTGCTGCCTCATGCACCTTATGGCCGTTCTGCTGTGACTCAAAGATTTTCGAATCGGACGAAAAACTGATAGTGAATTGTAACGTTCAGGGCCTCCTAATAACGATGGAACACTCAAATTCCGTCCCGATTCATTACATCGTCCTCAGGCAGACTTGTCTCCATGGGTCTATTGCTGCCTCGGGCACCTTATGGCCGTTCTGCTGTGAGTCAAAGATTTTCTAATCGGACGCAAAACTGATAGTGAATTGTAACGTTCAGGGCCTCCTAATGACGATGGAACACTCAAATTGCGTCCCGATTCAATACATGGTCCTCCAGCAGACTTGTCTCCATGGGGCTATTGCGGCCTCGGGCACCTTATGGCCGTTCTGCTGTGAGTCAAAGATTTTCGAATCGGACGAAAAACTGATAGTGAATAGTAACGTTCAGGGCCACCTAATGACGTTGGATCACTCTAAATGCGTCCCGATTCAATACATCGTCCTCCAGCAGACTTGTCTCCATGGGTCTATTGCTGCCTCGGGCACCTTATGGCCGTTCTGCTGTGAGTCTAGATTATCGAATGGGACGAAAAACTGATAGTGAATTGTAACGTTCAGGGCCACCTAATGACGATGGAACACTCAAATTGAGTCCCGATTCAATACATCGTCCTCCAGCAGACTTGTCTCCATGGGTCTATTCCTGCCTCGGGCACCTTATGGCCGTTCTGCTGTGAGTCAAAGATTTTCGAATCGGACGAAAAACTGATATTGAATTGTTACGTTCAGGGCCACCTAATGACGATGGATCACTCAAATTGCGTCCCGATGCAATACATCGTCCTCCAGCAGACTTATCTCCATGGGTCTATTGCTGCCTCGGGCACCTTATGGCCGTTCTGCTGTGACTCAAAGATTTTCGAATCGGACGAAAAACAGATAGTGAATTGTAACGTTCAGGGCCTCCTAATGACGATGGAACACTGAAATTGCGTCCCGATTCAATACATCGTCCTCCAGCAGACTTGTCTCCATGGGTCTATTGCTGCCTCGGGCACCTTATGGCCGTTCTGCTGTGAGTCTAGATTATCGAATGGGACGAAAAACTGATAGTGAATTGTAACATTCAGGGCCACCTAATGACGATGGATCACTCAAATTGCGTCCCGATTCAATACATCGTCCTCCAGCCGACTTGTCTCCATGGGTCTATTGCTGCCTCGGGCACCTTATGGCCGCTCTCCTGTGAGTCAAAGATTTTCGAATCGGACGAAAACCTGATAGTGAATTGTAACGTTCAGGGCCTCCTAATGACGATGGAACACTCAAATTGCGTCCCGAATCAATACATGGTCCTCCAGCAGACTTGTCACCATGGGGCTATGCAGACTTGGGCACCTTATGGCCGTTCTGCTGTGAGTCAATGATTTTCGAATCGGACGAAAAACTGATAGTGAATTGTTACGTTCAGGGCCACCTAATGATGATGGATCACTCAAATTGCGTCCCGATTCAATACATCGTCCTCCAGCAGACTTATCTCCATGGGTCTATTGCTGCCTCATGCACCTTATGGCCGTTCTGCTGTGACTCAAAGATTTTCGAATCGGACGAAAAACTGATAGTGAATTGTAACGTTCAGGGCCTCCTAATGACGATGGAACACTCAAATTCCGTCCCGATTCATTACATCGTCCTCAGGCAGACTTGTCTCCATGGGTCTATTGCTGCCTCGGGCACCTTATGGCCGTTCTGCTGTGAGTCAAAGATTTTCTAATCGGACGCAAAACTGATAGTGAATTGTAACTTTCAGGGCCTCCTAATGACGATGGAACACTCAAATTGCGTCCCGATTCAATACATGGTCCTCCAGCAGACTTGTCTCCATGGGGCTATTGCTGACTCGGGCACCTTATGGCCGTTCTGCTGTGAGTCAAAGATTTTCGAATCGGACGAAAAACTGATAGTGAATAGTAACGTTCAGGGCCACCTAATGACGTTGGATCACTCTAAATGCGTCCCGATTCAATACATCGTCCTCCAGCAGACTTGTCTCCATGGGTCTATTGCTGCCTCGGGCACCTTATGGCCGTTCTGCTGTGAGTCTAGATTATCGAATGGGACGAAAAACTGATAGTGAATTGTAACGTTCAGGGCCACCTAATGACGATGGAACACTCAAATTGAGTCCCTATTCAATACATCGTCCTCCAGCAGACTTGTCTCCATGGGTCTATTCCTGCCTCGGGCACCTTATGGCCGTTCTGCTGTGAGTCAAAGATTTTCGAATTGGACGAAAAACTGATATTGAATTGTTACGTTCAGGGCCACCTAATGACGATGGATCACTCAAATTGCGTCCCGATGCAATACATCGTCATCGAGCATACTTATCCCCATGGGTCTATTGCTGCCTCGGGCACCTTAAGGCCGTTCTGCTGTGACTCAAAGATTTTTGAATCGGACGAAAAACAGATAGTGAATTGTAACGTTCAGGGCCTCCTAATGACGATGGAACACTGAAATTGCGTCCCGATTCAATACATCGCCCTCCAGCAGACTTGTCTCCATGGGTCTATTGCTGCCTCGGGCACCTTATGGTCGTTCTGCTGTGAGTCTAGATTATCGAATGGGACGAAAAACTGATAGTGAATTGTAACATTCAGGGCCACCTAATGACGATGGATCACTCAAATTACGTCCCGATTCAATACATCGTTCTCCAGCCGACTTGTCTCCATGGGTCTATTGCTGCCTCGGGCACCTTACGGCCGCTCTCCTGTGAGTCAAAGATTTTCGAATCGGACGAAAACCTGATAGTGAATTGTAACGTTCAGGGCCTCCTAATGACGATGGAACACTCAAATTGCGTCCCGAATCAATACATGGTCCTCCAGCAGACTTGAGTCCATGGGGCTATTGCAGACTTGGGCACCTTATGGCCGTTCTGCTGTGAGTCAAAGATTTTCGAATCGGACGAAAAACTGATAGTGAATTGTTACGTTCAGGGCCACCTATTGACGATGGATCACTCAAATTGCGTCCCGATTCAATACATCGCCCTCCAGCAGACTTGTCTCCATGGGTCTATTGCCGCCTCGGGCACCTTATGGCCGTTCTGCTGTGAGTCAAAGATTTTCGAATCTGACGAAAAACTGATAGTGAATTGTAACATTCAGGGCCACCTAATGACGATGGATCACTCAAATTGCGTCCCGATTCAATACATCGTCGTCCAGCAGACTTGTCTCCATGGGTCTATTGCTGCCTCGGGCACCTTATTGCCGTTCTGCTGTGACTCAAAGATTTTCGAATCGGACGAAAAACTGATAGTGAATTGTAACGTTCAGGGCCACCTAATGACGATGGAACACTCAAATTGCGTCCCGATACAATACATCGTCCTCCAGCAGACTTGTCTTCATGGGTCTATTGCTGCCTCGGGCACCTTATGGCCATTCTGCTGTGAGTCAAAGATTTTCGAATCTGACGAAAAACTGATAGTGAATTGTAACATTCAGGGCCACCTAATGACGATGGATCTCTCAAATTGCGTCCCGATTCAATACATCGTCCTCCAGCCGACTTGTCTCCATGGGTCTATTGCTGCCTCGGGCACGTTATGGTCGTTCTGCTGTGAGTCAAAGACTTTCGAATCGGACGAAAAACTGATAGTGAATTGTAACGTTCAGGGCCACCTAATGACGATGGATCACTCAAATTGCGTCCCGATTCAATACATCGTCCTCCAGCAGACTTGTCTCCATGGGTCTATTGCTGCCTCGGGCACCTTATGGCCGTTCTGCCGTGACTCTAAGATTTTCAAATCGGACGAAAAACTGATAGTGAATTGTAACGTTCAGGGCCTCCTAATGACGATGGAACACTCAAATTGCGTCCCGATTCAATACATCGTCCTCCAGCAGACTTGTCTCCATGGGTCTATTGCAGCCTCGGGCACCTTATGGCCGTTCTGCTGTGAGTCAAAGATTTTCGAATCTGACGAAAAACTGATAGTGAATTGTAACATTCAGGGCCACCTAATGACGATGGAACACTCAAATTGCGTCCCGATTCAATACATCGTCCTCCAGCCGACTTGTCTCCATGGGTCTATTGCTACCTCGGGCACCTTATAGCCGTTCTGCTGTGAGTCAAAGATCTTCGAATCGGACGAAAACCCGATAGTGAATTGTAACGTTCAGGGCCTCCTAATGACGATGGAACACTCAAATTGCGTCCCGATTTAATACATCGTCCTCCAGCAGACTTGTCTCAATGGGACTATTCCTGCCTCGGGCACCTTATGGCCGTTCTGCTGTGAGTCAAAGATTTTCGAATCGGACGAAAAACTGATAGAGAATTGTTACGTTCAGGGCCACCTAATGACGATGGATCACTCAAATTGCGTCCCGATGCAATACATCGTCCTCCAGCAGACTTATCTCCATGGGTCTATTGCTGCCTCGGGCACCCTATGGTCGTTCTGCTGTGACTCAACGATTTTCCAATCGGACGAAAAACTGATAGTGAATTGTAACGTTCAGGGCCTCCTAATGACGATGGAACACTGAAATTGCGTCCCGATTCAATACATCGTCCTCCAGCAGACTTGTCTCCATGGGTCTATTGCTGCCTCGGGCACCTTATGGCCGTTCTGCTGTGAGTCTAGATTATCGAATGGGCCGAAAAACTGATAGTGAATTGTAACATTCAGGGCCACCTAATGACGATGGATCACTCAAATTGCGTCCCGATTCAATACATCGTCCTCCAGCAGACTTGTCTCCATGGGTCTATTGCTGATTCGGGCACCTTATGCCCGTTCTGCTGTGACTCAAAGATTTTCGAAACGGACGAAAAACTGATAGTGAATTGTAACGTTCAGGGCCACCTAATGACGATGGATCACTCAAATTGCGTCCCGATTCAATACATCGTCTTCCAGCAGACTTGTCTCCATGGGTCTATTGCTGCCTCGGGCACCTTATGGCCGTTCTCCTGTGAGTCAAATATTTTCCAATCGGACGAAAAACTGATAGTGAATTGTAACATTCAGGGCCACCTAATGACGATGGATCACTCAAATTGCGTCCCGATTCAATACATCATCCTCCAGCAGACTTGTCTCCATGGGTCTATTGCTGCCTCGGGCACCTTAAGGCCGTTCTGCTGTGAGTCAAAGATTTTCGAATCGGACGAAAAACTGATAGTGAATTGTAACGTTCAGGGCCACCTATTGACGATGGATCACTCAAATTGCGTCCCGATTCAATAAATCGCCCTCCAGCAGACTTGTCTCCATGGGTCTATTGCTGCCTCGATCACCTTATGGCCGTTCTGCTGTGAGTCAAAGATTTTCGAATCTGACGAAAAACTGATAGTGAATTGTAACATTCACAATGGATCACTCAAATTGCGTCCCGATTCAATAAATCGTCGTCGGGCAGACTTGTCTCCATAGGTCTATTGCTGCCTCGGGCACCTTATAGCCGTTCTGCTGTGACTCAAAGATTTTCAAATCGGACGAAAAACTGATAGTGAATTGTAACGTTCAGGGCCACCTAACGACGATGGAACACTTAAATTGCGTCCCGATTCAATACATCGTCCTCCAGCAGACTTGTCTTCATGGGTCTATTGCTGCCTCGGGCACCTTATGGCCATTCTGCTGTGAGTCAAAGATTTTCGAATCTGACGAAAAACTGATGGTGAATTGTAACATTCAGGGCGACCTAATGACGATGGATCTCTCAAATTGCGTCCCGATTCAATACATCGTCCTCCAGCCGACTTATCTCCATGGGTCTATTGCTGCCTCGGGCACGTTATGGTCGTTCTGCTGTGAGTCAAAGACTTTCGAATCGGACGAAAAACTGATAGTGAATTGTAACGTTCAGGGCCACCTAATGACGATGGATCACTCAAATTGCGTCCCGATTCAATACATCGTCCTCCAGCAGACTTGTCTCCATGGGTCTATTGCTGCCTCGGGCACCTTATGGCCGTTCTGCTGTGACTCAAAGATTTTCAAATCGGACGAAAAACTGATAGTGAATTGTAACGTTCAGGGCCTCCTAATGACGATGGAACACTCAAATTGCGTCCCGATTCAATACATCGTCCTCCAGCAGACTTGTCTCCATGGGTCTATTGCTGCCTCGGGCACCTTATGGCCGTTATGTTGTGAGTCAAAGATTTTCGAATCTGACGAAAAACTGATAGTGAATTGTAACATTCAGGGCCACCTAATGGCGATGGAACACTCAAATTGCGTCCCGATTCAATACATCGTCCTCCAGCCGACTTGTCTCCATGGGTCTATTGCTACCTCCGGCACCTTATAGCCGTTCTGCTGTGAGTCAAAGATTTTCGAATCGGACGAAAACCCGATAGTGAATTGTAACGTTCAGGGCCTCCTAATGACGATGGAACACTCAAATTGCGTCCCGATTCAATACATCGTCCTCCAGCAGACTTGTCTCCATGGGTCTATTGCTGCCTCGGGCACCTTATGGCCGTTCTGCTGTGAGTCAAAGATTTTCGAATCGGACGAAAAACTGATAGTGAATTGTTACGTTCAGGGCCACCTAATGACGATGGATCACTCAAATTGCGTCCCGATGCAATACATCGTCCTCCAGCAGACTTATCTCCATGGGTCTATTGCTGCCTCGGGCACCTTATGGCCGTTCTGCTGTGACTCAAAGATTTTCGAATCGGACGAAAAACAGATAGTGAATTGTAACGTTCAGGGCTTCCTAATGACGATGGAACACTGAAATTGCGTCCCGATTCAATACATCGTCCTAAAGCAGACTTGTCTCCATGGGTCTATTGCTGCCTCGGGCACCTTATGGCCGTTCTGCTGTGAGTCTAGATTATCGAATGGGACGAAAAACTTATAGTGAATTGTAACATTCAGGGCCACCTAATGACGATGGATCACTCAAATTACGTCCCGATTCAATACATCGTTCTCCAGCCGCCTTGTCTCCATGGGTCTATTGCTGCCTCGAGCACCTTATGGCCGCTCTCCTGTGAGTCAAAGATTTTCGAATCGGACGAAAACCTGATAGTGAATTGTAACGTTCAGGGCCTCCTAATGACGATGGAACACTCAAATTGCGTCCCGAATCAATACATGGTCCTCCAGCAGACTTGTCTCCATGGGGCTATTGCAGAATTGGGCACCTTATGGCCGTTCTGCTGTGAGTCAATGATTTTCGAATCGGACGAAAAACTGATAGTGAATTGTTACGTTCAGGGCCACCTAATGATGATGGATCACTCAAATTGCGTCCCGATTCAATACATCGTCCTCCAGCAGACTTATTTCCATGGGTCTATTGCTGCCTCATGCACCTTACGGCCGTTCTGCTGTGACTCAAAGATTTTCGAATCGGACGAAAAACTGATAGTGAATTGTAACGTTCAGGGCCTCCTAATGACGATGGAACACTCAAATTCCGTCCCGATTCATTACATCGTCCTCAGGCAGACTTGTCTCCATGGGTCTATTGCTGCCTCGGGCACCTTATGGCCGTTCTGCTGTGAGTCAAAGATTTTCTAATCGGACGAAAAACTGATAGTGAATTGTAACTTTCAGGGCCTCCTAATGACGATGGAACACTCAAATTGCGTCCCGATTCAATACATGGTCCTCCAGCAGACTTGTCTCCATGGGGCTATTGCTGCCTCGGGCACCTTATGGCCGTTCTGCCGTGACTCTAAGATTTTCAAATCGGACGAAAAACTGATAGTGAATTGTAACTTTCAGCGCCTCCTAATGACGATGGAACACTCAAATTGCGTCCCGATTCAATACATCGTCCTTTAGCAGACTTGTCTCCATGGGTCTATTGCTGCCTCGGGCACCTTATGGCCGTTCTGCTGTGAGTCAAAGATTTTCGAATCTGACGAAAAACTGATAGTGAATTGTAACATTCAGGGCCACCTAATGACGATGGAACACTCAAATTGCGTCCCGATTCAATACATCGTCCTCCAGCCGACTTGTCTCCATGGGTCTATTGCTAACTCGGGCACCTTATAGCCGTTCTGCTGTGAGTCAAAGATTTTCGAATCGGACGAAAACCCGATAGTGAATTGTAACGTTCAGGGCCTCCTAATGACGATGGAACACTCAAATTGCGTCCCGATTCAATACATCGTCCTCCAGCAGACTTGTCTCCATGGGTCTATTGCTGCCTCGGGCACCTTATGGCCGTTCTGCTGTGAGTCAAAGATTTTCGACTCGGACGAAAAACTGATAGTGAATTGTTACGTTCAGGGCCACCTAATGACGATGGATCACTCAAATTGCGTCTCGATGCAATACATCGTCCTCCAGCAGACTTATCTCCATGGGTCTATTGCTGCCTCGGGCACCTTATGGCCGTTCTGCTGTGACTCAAAGATTTTCGAATCGGACGAAAAACAGATAGTGAATTGTAACGTTCAGGGCCTCCTAATGACGATTGAACACTGAAATTGCGTCCCGATTCAATACATCGTCCTCCAGCAGAGTTGTCTCCATGGGTCTATTGCTGCCTCGGGCACCTTATGGCCGTTCTGCTGTGAGTCTAGATTATCGAATGGGACGAAAAACTGATAGTGAATTGTAACATTCAGGGCCTCCTAATGACGATGGATCACTCAAATTGCGTCCCGATTCAATACATCGTCCTCCAGCCGACTTGTCTCCATGGGTCTATTGCTGCCTCGGGCACCTTATGGTCGCTCTCCTGTGAGTCAAAGATTTTCGAATCGGACGAAAACCTGATAGTGAATTGTAACGTTCAGGGCCTCCTAATGACGATGGAACACTCAAATTGCGTCCCGAATCAATACATGGTCCTCCAGCAGACTTGTCTCCATGGGGCTATTGCAGACTTGGGCACCTTATGGCCGTTCTGCTGTGAGTCAATGATTTTCGAATCTGACGAAAAACTGATAGTGAATTGTAACATTCAGGGCCACCTAATGACGATGGAACACTCAAATTGCGTCCCGATTCAATACATCGTCCTCCAGCCGACTTGTCTCCATGGGTCTATTGCTACCTCGGGCACCTTATAGCCGTTCTGCTGTGAGTCAAAGATTTTCGAATCGGACGAAAACACGATAGTGAACTGTAACGTTCAGGGCCTCCTAATGACGATGGAACACTCAAATTGCGTCCCGATTCAATACATCGTCCTCCAGCAGACTTTTCTCCATGGGTCTATTGCTGCCTCGGGCACCTTATGGCCGTTCTGCTGTGAGTCAAAGATTTTCGACTCGGACGAAAAACTGATAGTGAATTGTTACGTTCAGGGCCACTTAATGACGATGGATCACTCAAAATGCGTCTCGATGCAATACATCGTCCTCCAGCAGACTTATCTCCATGGGTCTATTGCTGTTTCGGGCACCTTATGGCCGTTCTGCTGTGACTCAAAGATTTTCGAATCGGACGAAAAACAGATAGTGAATTGTAACGTTCAGGGCCTCCTAATGACGATGGAACACTGAAATTGCGTCCCGATTCAATACATCGTCCTCCAGCAGACTTGTCTCCATGGGTCTATTGCTGCCTCGGGCACCTTATGGCCGTTCTGCTGTGAGTCTACATTATCGAATGGGACGAAAAACTGATAGTGAATTGTAACATTCAGGGCCACCTAATGACGATGGATCACTCAAATTGCGTCCCGATCCAATACATCGTCCTCCAGCCGACTTGTCTCCATGGGTCTATTGCTGCCTCGGGCACCTTATGGCCGCTCTCCTGTGAGTCAAAGATTTTCGAATCGGACGAAAACCTGATAGTGAATTGTAACGTTCAGGGCCTCCTAATGACGATGGAACACTCAAATTGCGTCCGGAATCAATTCATGGTCCTCCAGCAGACTTGTCTCCATGGGGCTATTGCAGACTTGGGCACCTTATGGCCGTTCTGCTGTGAGTCAATGATTTTCGAATCGGACGAAAAACTGATAGTGAATTGTTACGTTCAGGGCCACCTAATGATGATGGATCACTCAAATTGCGTCCCGATTCAATACATCGTCCTCCAGCAGACTTATCTCCATGGGTCTATTGCTGCCTCATGCACCTTATGGCCGTTCTGCTGTGACTCAAAAATTTCGAATCGGACGAAAAACTGATAGTGAATTGTAACGTTCAGGGCCTCCTAATGACGATGGAACACTCAAATTCCGTCCCGATTCATTACATCGTCCTCAGGCAGACTTGTCTCCATGGGTCTATTGCTGCCTCGGGCACCTTATGGCCGTTCTGCTGTGAGTCAAAGATTTTCTAATCGGACGCAAAACTGATAGTGAATTGTAACGTTCAGGGCCTCCTAATGACGATGGAACACTCAAATTGCGTCCCAATTCAATACATGGTCCTCCAGCAGACTTGTCTCCATGGGGCTATTGCTGCCTCGGGCACCTTATGGCCGTTCTGCTGCGAGTCAAAGATTTTCGAATCGGACGAAAAACTGATAGTGAATAGTAACGTTCAGGGCCACCTAATGACGTTGGATCACTCAAAATGCGTCCCGATTCAATACATCGTCCTCCAGCAGACTTGTCTCCATGGGTCTATTGCTGCCTCGGGCACCTTATGGCCGTTCTGCTGTGAGTCTAGATTATCGAATGGGACGAAAAACTGATAGTGAATTGTAACGTTCAGGGCCACCTAATGACGATGGAACACTCAAATTGAGTCCCGATTCAATACATCGTCCTCCATCAGACTTGTCTCCATGGGTCTATTGCTGCATCGGGCACCTTATGGCCGTTCTGCTGTGAGTCAAAGATACCCGAATCGGTCGAAAAACTGATAGTGAATTGTAACTTTCAGGGCCACCTAATGACGATGGATCACTCAAATTGCGTCCCGATTCAATACATCGTCCTCCAGCCGACTTGTCTTCATGGGTCTATAGCTGCCTCGGGCACCTTATGGCCGTTCTGCTGTGAGTCAAAGATTTTCGAATCGGACGAAAAACTGATAGTGAATTGTGACCTTCAGGGTCTCCTAATGACGATGGAACACTCAAATTGCGTCCCGATTCAATACATCGTCCTCCAGCAGACTTGTCTTCATGGGTCTATTGCTGCCTTTGGCACCTTGTGGCCTTTCTGCTGTGAGTCAAAAGATTTTCGAATCGGACGAAAAACTAATAGTGAATTGTAACATTCAGGGTCACCTAATGACGATGGATCACTCAAATTGCGTCCCGATTCAATACATCGTCCTCCAGCCGACTTGTCTCCATGGGTCTATTGCTGCCTCGGGCGCCGTTGGGCCGTTCTGCTGTGAGACAAAGATTTTCGAATCGGACGAAAAACTGATAGTGAATTGTGACGTTCAGGGCCACCTAATTACGATGGATCACACAAATTGCGTCCCGATTCTAAACATCGTCCTCCAGCCGACTTGTCTCCATGGGTATATTGCTGCCTCGGGCACCTTAAGGCCGTTCTCCTGTGAGTCAAAGATTTTCGAATCGGACGAAAACCTGATGGTTAATTGTAACGTTCAGGGCCTCCTAATGACGATGGAACACTCAAATTGCGCCCCGATCCAATACATCATCCTCCAGCAGAATTGTCTCCATGGGTCTATTGCTGCCTAGGGCACCGTATGGCCTTTCTGCTGTGAGTCAAAGATTTTCGAATCGGACGAAAAACTGATAGTGAATTGTAACGTTCAGGGCCACCTAATGACGATGGATCACTCAAATTGCGTCCCGATTCAGTACATCGACCTCCTGCAGACTTGTCTCCATGGGCATATTGCTGCCTCGGGCACCTTATGGCCGTTCTGCTGTGAGTCTAGATTATCGAATGGGACGAAAAACTGATAGTGAATTGTAACGATCAGAGCCTCCTAATGACGATGGAACACTCAAATAGCGTCCCGATTCAATACATCGTCCTCCAGCCGACTTGTCTCCACTGGTCTATTGCTGCCTCTGGCACCTTATGGCCGTACTGCAGTGAGTCAAAGATTTTCGAATCTGACGAAAAACTGATAGTGAATTGTAACATTCAGGGCCACCTAATGACGATGGATCACTCAAATTGCGTCCCGATTCAATACATCGTCCTCCAGCCGACTTGTCTCCATGGGTCTATTGCTGCCTCGGGCACCTTATGGCCGTTCTGCTATGAGTCTAGATTATCGAATGGGACGAAAAACAGATAGTGAATTGTAACGTTAAGGGCTACCTAATGACGATGGATCACTCAAATTGCGTCCCGATTCAGTACATCGCCCTCCAGCAGACTTGTCCCCATGGGTCTATTGCTGCCTTGGGCACCTTATGGCCGTTCTGCTGTGAGTCAAAGATTTAGGAATCGGACGAAAAACTGATACTGAATTGTAACTTTCTGGGAGACCTAATGACGATGAATCAATCAAATTGCGACCCGATTAAATACATCGTCCTCCAGCCGACTTGTCTCCATGGGTCTACTGCTGCCTTGGGCACATTATGGCCGTTCTGCTGTGAGTCAAAGATTTTCGAATCGGACGAAAAACTGATAGTGAATTGTAACGTTCAGGGCCACCTAATGACGATGGATCACTCAAATTGCGTCCCGATTCAATACATCGACCTCCAGCAGACTTGACTCCATGGGTCTATTGCTGCCTCGGGCACCTTATGGCCGTTCTGCTGTGAGTCAAAGATTTTCTAATCGGACGCAAAACTGATAGTGAATTGTAACTTTCAGGGCCTCCTAATGACGATGGAACACTCAAATTGCGTCCCGATTCAATACATGGTCCTCCAGCAGACTTGTCTCCATGGGGCTATTGCTGCCTCGGGCACCTTATGGCCGTTCTGCCGTGACTCTAAGATTTTCAAATCGGACGAAAAACTGATAGTGAATTGTAACTTTCAGCGCCTCCTAATGACGATGGAACACTCAAATTGCGTCCCGATTCAATACATCGTCCTTTAGCAGACTTGTCTCCATGGGTCTATTGCTGCCTCGGGCACCTTATGGCCGTTCTGCTGTGAGTCAAAGATTTTCGAATCTGACGAAAAACTGATAGTGAATTGTAACATTCAGGGCCACCTAATGACGATGGAACACTGAAATTGCGTCCCGATTCAATACATCGTCCTCCAGCCGACTTGTCTCCATGGGCCTATTGCTACCTCGGGCACCTTATAGCCGTTCTGCTGTGAGTCAAAGATTTTCGAATCGGACGAAAACCCGATAGTGAATTGTAACGTTCAGGGCCTCCTAATGACGATGGAACACTCAAATTGCGTCCCGATTCAATACATCGTCCTCCAGCAGACTTGTCTCCATGGGTCTAATGCTGCCTCGGGCACCTTATGGCCGTTCTGCTGTGAGTCAAAGATTTTCGACTCGGACGAAAAACTGATAGTGAATTGTTACGTTCAGGGCCACCTAATGACGATGGATCACTCAAATTGCGTCTCGATGCAATACATCGTCCTCCAGCAGACTTATCTCCATGGGTCTATTGCTGCCTCGGGCACCTTATGGCCGTTCTGCTGTGACTCAAAGATTTTCGAATCGGACGAAAAACAGATAGTGAATTGTAACGTTCAGGGCCTCCTAATGACGATGGAACACTGAAATTGCGTCCCGATTCAATACATCGTCCTCCAGCAGACTTGTCTCCATGGGTCTATTGCTGCCTCGGGCACCTTATGGCCGTTCTGCTGTGAGTCTAGATTATCGAATGGGACGAAAAACTGATAGTGAATTGTAACATTCAGGGCCTCCTAATGACGATGGATCACTCAAATTGCGTCCCGATTCAATACATCGTCCTCCAGCCGACTTGTCTCCATGGGTCTATTGCTGCCTCGGGCACCTTATGGTCGCTCTCCTGTGAGTCAAAGATTTTCGAATCGGACGAAAAACTGATAGTGAATTGTAACATTCAGGGCCACCTAATGACGATGGAACACTCAAATTGCGTCCCGATTCAATACATCGTCCTCCAGCCGACTTGTCTCCATGGGTCTATTGCTACCTCGGGCACCTTATAGCCGTTCTGCTGTGAGTCAAAGATTTTCGAATCGGACGAAAACACGATTGTGAATTGTAACGTTCAGGGCCTCCTAATGACGATGGAACACTCAAATTGCGTCCCGATTCAATACATCGTCCTCCAGCAGACTTGTCTCCATGGGTCTATTGCTGCCTCGGGCACCTTATGGCCGTTCTGCTGTGAGTCAAAGATTTTCGACTCGGACGAAAAACTGATAGTGAATTGTTACGTTCAGGGCCACTTAATGACGATGGATCACTCAAAATGCGTCTCGATGCAATACATCGTCCTCCAGCAGACTTATCTCCATGGGGCTATTGCTGCCTCGGGCACCTTATGGCCGTTCTGCTGTGACTCAAAGATTTTCGAATCGGACGAAAAACAGATAGTGAATTGTAACGTTCAGGGCCTCCTAATGACGATGGAACACTGAAATTGCGTCCCGATTCAATACATCGTCCTCCAGCAGACTTGTCTCCATGGGTCTATTGCTGCCTCGGGCACCTTATGGCCGTTCTGCTGTGAGTCTACATTATCGAATGGGACGAAAAACTGATAGTGAATTGTAACATTCAGGGCCACCTAATGACGATGGATCACTCAAATTGCGTCCCGATCCAATACATCGTCCTCCAGCCGACTTGTCTCCATGGGTCTATTGCTGCCTCGGGCACCTTATGGCCGCTCTCCTGTGAGTCAAAGATTTTCGAATCGGACGAAAACCTGATAGTGAATTGTAACGTTCAGGGCCTCCTAATGACGATGGAACACTCAAATTGCGTCCGGAATCAATTCATGGTCCTCCAGCAGACTTGTCTCCATGGGGCTATTGCAGACTTGGGCACCTTATGGCCGTTCTGCTGTGAGTCAATGATTTTCGAATCGGACGAAAAACTGATAGTGAATTGTTACGTTCAGGGCCACCTAATGATGATGGATCACTCAAATTGCGTCCCGATTCAATACATCGTCCTCCAGCAGACTTATCTCCATGGGTCTATTGCTGCCTCATGCACCTTATGGCCGTTCTGCTGTGACTCAAAAATTTCGAATCGGACGCAAAACTGATAGTGAATTGTAACGTTCAGGGCCTCCTAATGACGATGGAACACTCAAATTCCGTCCCGATTCATTACATCGTCCTCAGGCAGACTTGTCTCCATGGGTCTATTGCTGCCTCGGGCACCTTATGGCCGTTCTGCTGTGAGTCAAAGATTTTCGAATCGGACGAATAACTGATAGTGAATTGTGACCTTCAGGGTCTCCTAATGACGATGGAACACTCAAATTGCGTCCTGATTCAATACATCGTCCTCCAGCAGACTTGTCTTCATGGGTCTATTGCTGCCTCGGGCACCTTGTGGCCTTTCTGCTGTGAGTCAAAAGATTTTCGAATCGGACGAAACACTAATAGTGAATTGTAACATTCAGGGTCACCTAATGACGATGGATCACTCAAATTGCGTCCCAATTCAACTCATGGTCCTCCAGCAGACTTGTCTCCATGGGGCTATTGCTGCCTCGGGCACCTTATGGCCGTTCTGCTGCGAGTCAAAGATTTTCGAATCGGACGAAAAACTGATAGTGAATAGTAACGTTCAGGGCCACCTAATGACGTTGGATCACTCAAAATGCGTCCCGATTCAATACATTGTCCTCCAGCAGACTTGTCTCCATGGGTCTATTGCTGCCTCGGGCACCTTATGGCCGTTCTGCTGTGAGTCTAGATTATCGAATGGGACGAAAAACTGATAGTGAATTGTAACGTTCAGGGCCACCTAATGACGATGGAACACTCAAATTGAGTCCCGATTCAATACATCGTCCTCCATCAGACTTGTCTCCATGGGTCTATTGCTGCATCGGGCACCTTATGGCCGTTCTGCTGTGAGTCAAAGATACCCGAATCGGTTGAAAAACTGATAGTGAATTGTAACTTTCAGGGCCACCTAATGACGATGGATCACTCAAATTGCGTCCCGATTCAATACATCGTCCTCCAGCCGACTTGTCTTCATGGGTCTATAGCTGCCTCGGGCACCTTATGGCCGTTCTGCTGTGAGTCAAAGATTTTCGAATCGGACGAAAAACTGATAGTGAATTGTGACCTTCAGGGTCTCCTAATGACGATGGAACACTCAAATTGCGTCCTGATTCAATACATCGTCCTCCAGCAGACTTGTCTTCATGGGTCTATTGCTGCCTCGGGCACCTTGTGGCCTTTCTGCTGTGAGTCAAAAGATTTTCGAATCGGACGAAACACTAATAGTGAATTGTAACATTCAGGGTCACCTAATGACGATGGATCACTCAAATTGCGTCCCGATTCAATACATCGTCCTCCAGCCGACTTGTCTCCATGGGTCTATTGCTGCCTCGGGCACCGTTGGGCCGTTCTGCTGTGAGACAAAGATTTTCGAATCGGACGAAAAACTGATAGTGAATTGTGACGTTCAGGGCCACCTAATTACGATGGATCACACAAATTGCGTCCCGATTCTAAACATCGTCCTCCAGCCGACTTGTCTCCATGGGTATATTGCTGCCTCGGGCACCTTAAGGCCGTTCTCCTGTGAGTCAAAGATTTTCGAATCGGACGAAAACCTGATGGTTAATTGTAACGTTCAGGGCCTCCTAATGACGATGGAACACTCAAATTGCGCCCCGATCCAATACATCATCCTCCAGCAGAATTGTCTCCATGGGTCTATTGCTGCCTAGGGCACCGTATGGCCGTTCTGCTGTGAGTCAAAGATTTTCGAATCGGACGAAAATCTGATAGTGAATTGTAACGTTCAGGGCCACCTAATGACGATGGATCACTCAAATTGCGTCCCGATTCAGTACATCGACCTCCAGCAGACTTGTCTCCATGGGCCTATTGCTGCCTCGGGCACCTTATGGCCGTTCTGCTGTGAGTCTAGATTATCGAATGGGACGAAAAACTGATAGTGAATTGTAACGATCAGAGCCTCCTAATGACGATGGAACACTCAAATTGCGTCCCGATTCAATACATCGTCCTCCAGCCGACTTGTCCCCATGGGTCTATTGCTGCCTCTGGCACCTTATGGCCGTTCTGCTGTGAGTCAAAGATTTAGGAATCGGACGAAAAACTGATACTGAATTGTAACTTTCTGGGAGACCTAATGACGATGAATCAATCAAATTGCGACCCGATTAAATACATCGTCCTCCAGCCGACTTGTCTCCATGGGTCTATTGCTGCCTCGGGCACATTATGGCCGTTCTGCTGTGAGTCAAAGATTTTCGAATCGGACGAAAAACTGATAGTGAATTGTAACGTTCAGGGCCACCTAATGACGATGGATCACTCAAATTGCGTCCCGATTCAATACATTGACCTCCAGCAGACTTGACTCCATGGGTCTATTGCTGCCTCGGGCACCTTATGGTCGTTCTCCCGTGAGTCTAGATTATCGAATAGGACGAAAAACTGATAGTGAATAGTAACATTCAGGGCCTCCTAATGACGATGGATCACTCAAATTGCGTCCCGATTCAATACATCGTCCTCCAGCAGACTTGTGTCCATGGGTCTATTGCTGCCTCGGGCACCTTATGGCCGTTCTGCTGTGACTCAAAGATTTTCGAATCGGACGTAAAACTGATAGTGAATTGTAACGTTCAGGGCCTCCTAATGACGATGGAACACTCAAATTGCGTCCCGATTCAATACATCGTCCTCCAGCAGACTTGTCTCCATGGGTCTATTGCTGCCTCGGGCACCTTATGGCCGTTCTGCTGTGAGTCTAAGATTTTCGAATCGGACCCAAAACTGATAGTGAATTGTAACGTTCACGGCCACCTAATAACGATGGACCACACAAATTGCGTCCCGATTCAATACATCGTCCTCCAGCCGACTTGACTCCATTTGTCTATTGCTGCCTCGGGCACCTTATGGCCGTTCTGCTGTGAGTCTAGATTATCGAATGGGACGAGCAACTGATAGTGACTTGTAACGTTTAGGGCCACCTAATGAAGATGGATCACTCTAATTGCGTCCCGATTCAATACATCGTCCTCCAGCAGACTTGTCTCCATGGGTCTATTGCTGCCTCGGGCACCTTATGGCCGTTCTGCTGTGAGTCAAAAATTTTCGAATCGGACGATAAACTGATAGTGAATTATAACGTTCAGGGCCACCTAATGACGATGGATCACTCAAATTGCGTCCCGATTCAATACATCGTCCTCCAGCTGACTTGTCTCCATGGGTCTATTGCTGCCTCGGGCACCTTATGGCCGTTCTGCTGTGAGTCAAAGATTTTCGAATCGGACGAAAAACTGATAGTGAATTGTAACGTTCAGGGCCTCCTAATGACGATGGAACACTCAAATTCCGTCCCGATTCATTACATCGTCCTCAGGCAGACTTGTCTCCATGGGTCTATTGCTGCCTCGGGCACCTTATGGCCGTTCTGCTGTGAGTCAAAGATTTTCTAATCGGACGCAAAACTGATAGTGAATTGTAACGTTCAGGGCCTCCTAATGACGATGGAACACTCAAATTGCGTCCCAATTCAATACATGGTCCTCCAGCAGACTTGTCTCCATGGGGCTATTGCTGCCTCGGGCACCTTATGGCCGTTCTGCTGTGAGTCAAAGATTTTCGAATCGGACGAAAAACTGATAGTGAATAGTAACGTTCAGGGCCACCTAATGACGTTGGATCACTCAAAATGCGTCCCGATTCAATACATCGTCCTCCAGCAGACTTGTCTCCATGGGTCTATTGCTGCCTCGGGCACCTTATGGCCGCTCTGCTGTGAGTCTAGATTATCGAATGGGACGAAAAACTGATAGTGAATTGTAACGTTCAGGGCCACCTAATGACGATGGAACACTCAAATTGAGTCCCGATTCAATACATCGTCCTCCATCAGACTTGTCTCCATGGGTCTATTGCTGCATCGGGCACCTTATGGCCGTTCTGCTGTGAGTCAAAGATACCCGAATCGGTCGAAAAACTGATAGTGAATTGTAACTTTCAGGGCCACCTAATGACGATGGATCACTCAAATTGCGTCCCGATTCAATACATCGTCCTCCAGCCGACTTGTCTTCATGGGTCTATTGCTGCCTCGGGCACCTTATGGCCGTTCTGCTGTGAGTCAAAGATTTTCGAATCGGACGAAAAACTGATAGTGAATTGTGACCTTCAGGGTCTCCTAATGACGATGGAACACTCAAATTGCGTCCCGATTCAATACATCGTCCTCCAGCAGACTTGTCTTCATGGGTCTATTGCTGCCTCGGGCACCTTATGGCCGTTCTGCTGTGAGTCAAAAGATTTTCGAATCGGACGAAAAACTAATAGTGAATTGTAACATTCAGGGTCACCTAATGACGATGGATCACTCAAATTGCGTCCCGATTCAATACATCGTCCTCCAGCCGACTTGTCTCCATGGGTCTATTGCTGCCTCGGGCACCGTATGGCCGTTCTGCTGTGAGTCAAAGATTTTCGAATCGGACGAAAAACTGATAGTGAATTGTGACGTTCAGGGCCACATAATTACGATGGATCACACAAATTGCGTCCCGATTCAAAACATCGTCCTCCAGCCGACTTGTCTCCATGGGTATATTGCTGCCTCGGGCACCTTAAGGCCGTTCTCCTGTGAGTCTAGATTATCGAATGGGACGAAAAACTGATAGTGAATTGTAACGATCAGAGCCTCCTAATGACGATGGAACACTCAAATTGCGTCCCGATTCAATACATCGTCCTCCAGCCGACTTGTCTCCATGGGTCTATTGCTGCCTCGGGCACCGTATGGCCGTTCTGCTGTGAGTCAAAGATTTTCGAATCGGACGAAAAACTGATAGTGAATTGTGACGTTCAGGGCCACCTAATGACGATGGATCACTCAAATTGCGTCCCGATTCAGTACATCGACCTCCAGCAGACTTGTCTCCATGGGCCTATTGCTGCCTCGGGCACCTTATGGCCGTTCTGCTGTGAGTCTAGATTATCGAATGGGACGAAAAACTGATAGTGAATTGTAACGATCAGAGCCTCCTAATGACGATGGAACACTCAAATTGCGTCCCGATTCAATACATCGTCCTCCAGCCGACTTGTCTCCACTGGTCTATTGCTGCCTCTGGCACCTTATGGCCGTACTGCAGTGAGTCAAAGATTTTCGAATCTGACGAAAAACTGATAGTGAATTGTAACATTCAGGGCCACCTAATGACGATGGATCACTCAAATTGCGTCCCGATTCAATACATCGTCCTCCAGCCGACTTGTCTCCATGGGTCTATTGCTGCCTCGGGCACCTTATGGCCGTTCTGCTAAGAGTCTAGATTATCGAATGGGACGAAAAACAGATAGTGAATTGTAACGTTAAGGGCTACCTAATGACGATGGATCACTCAAATTGCGTCCCGATTCAGTACATCGCCCTCCAGCAGACTTGTCCCCATGGGTCTATTGCTGCCTCGGGCACCTTATGGTCGTTCTCCCGTGAGTCTAGATTATCGAATAGGACGAAAAACTGATAGTGAATAGTAACATTCAGGGCCTCCTAATGACGATGGATCACTCAAATTGCGTCCCGATTCAATACATCGTCCTCCAGCAGACTTGTGTCCATGGGTCTATTGCTGCCTCGGGCACCTTATGGCCGTTCTGCTGTGACTCAAAGATTTTCGAATCGGACGTAAAACTGATAGTGAATTGTAACGTTCAGGGCCTCCTAATGACGATGGAACACTCAAATTGCGTCCCGATTCAATACATCGTCCTCCAGCAGACTTGTCTCCATGGGTCTATTGCTGCCTCGGGCACCTTATGGCCGTTCTGCTGTGAGTCTAAGATTTTCGAATCGGACCCAAAACTGATAGTGAATTGTAACGTTCACGGCCACCTAATGACGATTGACCACACAAATTGCGTCCCGATTCAATACATCGTCCTCCAGCCGACTTGACTCCATTTGTCTATTGCTGCCTCGGGCACCTTATGGCCGTTTTGCTGTGAGTCTAGATTATCGAATGGGACGAGAAACTGATAGTGAATTGTAACGTTTAGGGCCACCTAATGACGATGGATCACTCAAATTGCGTCCCGATTCAATACATCGTCCTCCAGCAGACTTGTCTCCATGGGTCTATTGCTGCCTCGGGCACCTTATGGCCGTTCTGCTGTGAGTCAAAAATTTTCGAATCGGACGATAAACTGATAGTGAATTATAACGTTCAGGGCCACCTAATGACGATGGATCACTCAAATTGCGTCCCGATTCAATACATCGTCCTCCAGCCGACTTGTCTCCATGGGTCTATTGCTGCCTCGGGCACCTTATGGCCGTTCTGCTGTGAGTCAAAGATTTTCGAATCGGACGAAAAACTGATAGTGAATTGTAACGTTCAGGGCCTCCTAATGACGATGGAACACTCAAATTCCGTCCCGATTCATTACATCGGCCTCAGGCAGACTTGTCTCCATGGGTCTATTGCTGCCTCGGGCACCTTATGGCCGTTCTGCTGTGAGTCAAAGATTTTCTAATCGGACGCAAAACTGATAGTGAATTGTAACGTTCAGGGCCTCCTAATGACGATGGAACACTCAAATTGCGTCCCAATTCAATACATGGTCCTCCAGCAGACTTGTCTCCATGGGGCTATTGCTGCCTCGGGCACCTTATGGCCGTTCTGCTGTGAGTCAAAGATTTTCGAATCGGACGAAAAACTGATAGTGAATAGTAACGTTCAGGGCCACCTAATGACGTTGGATCACTCAAAATGCGTCCCGATTCAATACATCGTCCTCCAGCAGACTTGTCTCCATGGGTCTATTGCTGCCTCGGGCACCTTATGGCCGCTCTGCTGTGAGTCTAGATTATCGAATGGGACGAAAAACTGATAGTGAATTGTAACGTTCAGGGCCACCTAATGACGATGGAACACTCAAATTGAGTCCCGATTCAATACATCGTCCTCCATCAGACTTGTCTCCATGGGTCTATTGCTGCATCGGGCACCTTATGGCCGTTCTGCTGTGAGTCAAAGATACCCGAATCGGTCGAAAAACTGATAGTGAATTGTAACTTTCAGGGCCACCTAATGACGATGGATCACTCAAATTGCGTCCCGATTCAATACATCGTCCTCCAGCCGACTTGTCTTCATGGGTCTATTGCTGCCTCGGGCACCTTATGGCCGTTCTGCTGTGAGTCAAAGATTTTCGAATCGGACGAAAAACTGATAGTGAATTGTGACCTTCAGGGTCTCCTAATGACGATGGAACACTCAAATTGCGTCCCGATTCAATACATCGTCCTCCAGCAGACTTGTCTTCATGGGTCTATTGCTGCCTCGGGCACCTTATGGCCGTTCTGCTGTGAGTCAAAAGATTTTCGAATCGGACGAAAAACTAATAGTGAATTGTAACATTCAGGGTCACCTAATGACGATGGATCACTCAAATTGCGTCCCGATTCAATACATCGTCCTCCAGCCGACTTGTCTCCATGGGTCTATTGCTGCCTCGGGCACCGTATGGCCGTTCTGCTGTGAGTCAAAGATTTTCGAATCGGACGAAAAACTGATAGTGAATTGTGACGTTCAGGGCCACCTAATTACGATGGATCACACAAATTGCGTCCCGATTCAAAACATCGTCCTCCAGCCGACTTGTCTCCATGGGTATATTGCTGCCTCGGGCACCTTAAGGCCGTTCTCCTGTGAGTCGAAGATTTTCGAATCGGACGAAAACCTGATGGTTAATTGTAACGTTCAGGGCCTCCTAATGACGATGGAACACTCAAATTGCGCCCCGATCCAATACATCATCCACCAGCAGAATTGTCTCCATGGGTCTATTGCTGCCTAGGGCACCGTATGGCCGTTCTGCTGTGAGTCAAAGATTTTCGAATCGGACGAAAAACTGATAGTGAATTGTAACGTTCAGGGCCACCTAATGACGATGGATCACTCAAATTGCGTCCCGATTCAGTACATCGACCTCCAGCAGACTTGTCTCCATGGGCCTATTGCTGCCTCGGGCACCTTATGGCCGTTCTGCTGTGAGTCTAGATTATCGAATGGGACGAAAAACTGATAGTGAATTGTAACGATCAGAGCCTCCTAATGACGATGGAACACTCAAATTGCGTCCCGATTCAATACATCGTCCTCCAGCCGACTTGTCTCCACTGGTCTATTGCTGCCTCTGGCACCTTATGGCCGTACTGCAGTGAGTCAAAGATTTTCGAATCTGACGAAAAACTGATAGTGAATTGTAACATTCAGGGCCACCTAATGACGATGGATCACTCAAATTGCGTCCCGATTCAATACATCGTCCTCCAGCCGACTTGTCTCCATGGGTCTATTGCTGCCTCGGGCACCTTATGGCCGTTCTGCTATGAGTCTAGATTATCGAATGGGACGAAAAACAGATAGTGAATTGTAACGTTAAGGGCTACCTAATGACGATGGATCACTCAAATTGCGTCCCGATTCAGTACATCGCCCTCCAGCAGACTTGTCCCCATGGGTCTATTGCTGCCTTGGGCACCTTATGGCCGTTCTGCTGTGAGTCAAAGATTTAGGAATCGGACGAAAAACTGATACTGAATTGTAACTTTCTGGGAGACCTAATGACGATGAATCAATCAAATTGCGACCCGATTAAATACATCGTCCTCCAGCCGACTTGTCTCCATGGGTCTATTGCTGCCTCGGGCACATTATGGCCGTTCTGCTGTGAGTCAAAGATTTTCGAATCGGACGAAAAACTGATAGTGAATTGTAACGTTCAGGGCCACCTAATGACGATGGATCACTCAAATTGCGTCCCGATTCAATACATCGTCCTCCAGCAGACTTGACTCCATGGGTCTATTGCTGCCTCGGGCACCTTATGGTCGTTCTCCCGTGAGTCTAGATTATCGAATAGGACGAAAAACTGATAGTTAATAGTAACATTCAGGGCCTCCTAATGACGATGGATCACTCAAATTGCGTCCCGATTCAATACATCGTCCTCCAGCAGACTTGTGTCCATGGGTCTATTGCTGCCTCGGGCACCTTATGGCCGTTCTGCTGTGACTCAAAGATTTTCGAATCGGACGTAAAACTGATAGTGAATTGTAACGATCAGGGCCTCCTAATGACGATGGAACACTCAAATTGCGTCCCGATTCAATACATCGTCCTCCAGCAGACTTGTCTCCATGGGTCTATTGCTGCCTCGGGCACCTTATGGCCGTTCTGCTGTGAGTCTAAGATTTTCGAATCGGACCCAAAACTGATAGTGAATTGTAACGTTCACGGCCACCTAATGACGATGGACCACACAAATTGCGTCCCGATTCAATACATCGTCCTCCAGCCGACTTGACTCCATTTGTCTATTGCTGCCTCGGGCACCTTATGGCCGTTCTGCTGTGAGTCTAGATTATCGAATGGGACGAGAAACTGATAGTGAATTGTAACGTTTAGGGCCACCTAATGACGATGGATCACTCAAATTGCGTCCCGATTCAATACATCGTCCTCCAGCAGACTTGTCTCCATGGGTCTATTGCTGCCTCGGGCACCTTATGGCCGTTCTGCTGTGAGTCAAAAATTTTCGAATCGGACGATAAACTGATAGTGAATTATAACGTTCAGGGCCACCTAATGACGATGGATCACTCAAATTGCGTCCCGATTCAATACATCGTCCTCCAGCCGACTTGTCTCCATGGGTCTATTGCTGCCTCGGGCACCTTATGGCCGTTCTGCTGTGAGTCAAAGATTTTCGAATCGGACGAAAAACTGATAGTGAATTGTAACGTTCAGGGCCTCCTAATGACGATGGAACACTCAAATTCCGTCCCGATTCATTACATCGTCCTCAGGCAGACTTGTCTCCATGGGTCTATTGCTGCCTCGGGCACCTTATGGCCGTTCTGCTGTGAGTCAAAGATTTTCTAATCGGACGCAAAACTGATAGTGAATTGTAACGTTCAGGGCCTCCTAATGACGATGGAACACTCAAATTGCGTCCCAATTCAATACATGGTCCTCCAGCAGACTTGTCTCCATGGGGCTATTGCTGCCTCTTGCACCTTATGGCCGTTCTGCTGTGAGTCAAAGATTTTCGAATCGGACGAAAAACTGATAGTGAGTAGTAACGTTCAGGGCCACCTAATGACGTTGGATCACTCAAAATGCGTCCCGATTCAATACATCGTCCTCCAGCAGACTTGTCTCCATGGGTCTATTGCTGCCTCGGGCACCTTATGGCCGTTCTGCTGTGAGTCTAGATTATCGAATGGGACGAAAAACTGATAGTGAATTGTAACGTTCAGGGCCACCTAATGACGATGGAACACTCAAATTGAGTCCCGATTCAATACATCGTCCTCCATCAGACTTGTCTCCATGGGTCTATTGCTGCATCGGGCACCTTATGGCCGTTCTGCTGTGAGTCAAAGATACCCGAATCGGTCGAAAAACTGATAGTGAATTGTAACTTTCAGGGCCACCTAATGACGATGGATCACTCAAATTGCGTCCCGATTCAATACATCGTCCTCCAGCCGACTTGTCTTCATGGGTCTATTGCTGCCTCGGGCACCTTATGGCCGTTCTGCTGTGAGTCAAAGATTTTCGAATCGGACGAAAAACTGATAGTGAATTGTGACCTTCAGGGTCTCCTAATGACGATGGAACACTCAAATTGCGTCCCGATTCAATACATCGTCCTCCAGCAGACTTGTCTTCATGGGTCTATTGCTGCCTCGGGCACCTTATGGCCGTTCTGCTGTGAGTCAAAAGATTTTCGAATCGGACGAAAAACTAATAGTGAATTGTAACATTCAGGGTCACCTAATGACGATGGATCACTCAAATTGCGTCCCGATTCAATACATCGTCCTCCAGCCGACTTGTCTCCATGGGTCTATTGCTGCCTCGGGCACCGTATGGCCGTTCTGCTGTGAGTCAAAGATTTTCGAATGCGACGAAAAACTGATAGTGAATTGTGACGTTCAGGGCCACCTAATTACGATGGATCACACAAATTGCGTCCCGATTCAAAACATCGTCCTCCAGCCGACTTGTCTCCATGGGTATATTGCTGCCTCGGGCACCTTAAGGCCGTTCTCCTGTGAGTCAAAGATTTTCGAATCGGACGAAAACCTGATGGTTAATTGTAACGTTCAGGGCCTCCTAATGACGATGGAACACTCAAATTGCGCCCCGATCCAATACATCATCCACCAGCAGAATTGTCTCCATGGGTCTATTGCTGCCTAGGGCACCGTATGGCCGTTCTGCTGTGAGTCAAAGATTTTCGAATCGGACGAAAAACTGATAGTGAATTGTAACGTTCAGTGCCACCTAATGACGATGGATCACTCAAATTGCGTCCCGATTCAGTACATCGTCCTCCAGCAGACTTGTCTCCATGGGTCTATTGCTGCCTCGGGCACCTTATGGCCGTTCTGCTGTGAGTCAAAAATTTTCGAATCGGACGATAAACTGATAGTGAATTATAACGTTCAGGGCCACCTAATGACGATGGATCACTCAAATTGCGTCCCGATTCAATACATCGTCCTCCAGCCGACTTGTCTCCATGGGTCTATTGCTGCCTCGGGCACCTTATGGCCGTTCTGCTGTGAGTCAAAGATTTTCGAATCTGACGAAAAACTGATAGTGAATTGTAACGTTCAGGGCCTCCTAATGACGATGGAACACTGAAATTGCGTCCCGATTCAATACATCGTCCTCCAGCAGACTTGTCTTCATGGTTCTATTGCTGCCTCGGGCACCTTATGGCCGTTCTGCTGTGACTCAAAGATTTTCGAATCGGACGTAAAACTGATAGTGAATTGTAACGTTCAGGGCCTCCTAATGACGATGGAACACTCAAAATTTCGTCCCGATTCAATACATCGTCCTCCAGCAGACTTGTCTCCATGGGTCTATTGCTGCCTCGGGCACCTTATGGCCGATCTGCTGTGAGTCTAAGATTTTCGAATCGGACCCAAAACTGATAGTGAATTGTAACGTTCACGGCCACCTAATGACGATGGACCACACAAATTGCGTCCCGATTCAATACATCGTCCTCCAGCCTACTTGACTCCATGGGTCTATTGCTGCCTCGGGCACCTTATGGCCGTTCTGCTGTGAGTCTAGATTATCGAATGGGACGAAAAACTGATAGGGCCACCTAATGACGATGGATCACTCAAATTGCGTCCCGATTCAATACATCGTCCTCCACCCGACTTGTCTTCATGGGTCTATTGCTGCCTCGGGCTCCTTATGGCCGTTCTGCTGTGAGTCAAAGATTTTCGAATCGGACGAAAAACTGATAGTGAATTGTGACCTTCAGGGTCTCCTAATGACGATGGAACACTCAAATTGCGTCCCGATTCAATACATCGTCCTCCAGCCGACTTTTCTCCATGGGTCTATTGCTGCCTCGGGCACATTAAGGCCGTTCTCCTCTGAGTCAAAGATTTTCGAATCGGACGAAAAACTGATAGTGAATTCTAACGTTCAGGGCCACCTAATGACGATGGATCACTCAAATTGCGTCCCGATTCAATACATCGTCCTCCAGCAGACTTGTCTCCAAGGGTCTATTGCTGCCTCGGGCACCTTATGGTCGTTGTCCGTGAGTCTAGATTATCGAATAGGACGAAAAACTGATAGTGAATTGTAACATTCAGGGCCTCCTAATGACGATGGATCACTCAAATTGCGTCCCGATTCAATACATCGTCCTCCAGCAGACTTGTGTCCATGTGTCTATTGCTGCCTCGGGCACCTTATGGCCGTTCTGCTGTGACTCAAAGATTTTCGGAACGGACGTAAAACTGATAGTGAACTGTAACGTTCTCGGCCTCCTAATGACGATGGAACACTCAAATTGCGTCCCGATTCAATACATCGTCCTCCAGCAGACTTGTCTCCATAGGTCTATTGCTGCCTTGGGCACCTTATGGCCGTTCTGCTGTGAGTCTAAGATTTTCCAATCGGACCCAAAACTGATAGTGAATTGTAACGTTCACGGCCACCTAATCACGATGGACCACACAAATTGCGTCCCGATTCAATACATCGTCCTCCAGCCGACTTGACTCCATGGGTCTATTGCTGCCTCGGGCACCTTATGGCCGTTCTGCTGTGAGTCTAGATTATCGAATGGGACGAGAAACTGATAGTGAATTGTAACGTTTAGGGCCACCTAATGACGATGGATCACTCAAATTGCGTCCCGATTCAATACATCGTCCTCAGGCAGACTTGTCTCCATGGGTCTATTGCTGCCTCGGGCACCTTATGGCCGTTCTGCTGTGAGTCAAAGATTTTCTAATCGGACGCAAAACTGATACTGAATTGTAACGTTCAGGGCCTCCTAATGACGATGGAACACTCAAATTGCGTCCCGATTAAATTCATGGTCCTCCAGCAGACTTGTCTCCATGGGGCTATTGCTGCCTCGGGCACCTTATGGCCGTTCTGCCGTGACTCTAAGATTTTCAAATCGGACGAAAAACTGATAGTGAATTGTAACGTTCAGGGCCTCCTAATGACGATGGAACACTCATATTGCGTCCCGATTCAATACGTCGTCCTCCAGCAGACTTGTCTCCATGGGTCTATTGCTGCCTCGGGCACCTTACGGCCGTTCTGCTGTGAGTCAAAGATTTTCGAATCTGACGAAAAACTGATAGTGAATTGTAACATTCAGGGCCACCTAATGACGATGGAACACTCAAATTGCGTCCCGATTCAATACATCGTCCTCCAGCCGACTTGTCTCCGTGGGTCTATTGCTACCTCGGGCACCTTATAGCCGTTCTGCTGTGAGTCAAAGATTTTCGAATCGGACGAAAACCCGATAGTGAATTGTAACGTTCAGGGCCTCCTAATGACGATGGAACACTCAAATTGCGTCCCGATTTAATACATCGTCCTCCAGCAGACTTGTCTCCATGGGTCTATTCCTGCCTCGGGCACCTTATGGCCGTTCTGCTGTGAGTCAAAGATTTTCGAATCGGACGAAAAACTGATAGTGAATTGTTACGTTCAGGGCCACCTAATGACGATGGATCACTCAAATTGCGTCCCGATGAAATACATCGTCCTCCAGCAGACTTGTCTACATGGGTCTATTGCTGCCTCGGGGACCTTATGGCCGTTCTGCTGTGACTCAAAGATTTTCGAATCGGACGAAAAACTGATAGTGAATTGTAACGTTCAGGGCCTCCTAATGACGATGGAACACTGAAATTGCGTCCCGATTCAATACATCGTCCTCCAGCAGACTTGTCTCCATGGGTCTGTTGCTGCCTCGGGCACCTTATGGCCGTTCTGCTGTGAGTCTAGATTATCGAATGGGACGAAAAACTGATAGTAAATTGTAACATTCAGGGCCACCTAATGACGATGGATCACTCAAATTGCGTCCCGATTCAATACATCGTCCTCCAGCAGACTTGTCTCCATGGGTCTATTGCTAATTCGGCACCTTATGCCCGTTCTGCTGTGACTCAAAGATTTTCGAAACGGACGAAAAACTGATAGTGAATTGTAACGTTCAGGGCCACCTAATGACGATGGATCACTCAAAATGCGTCCCGATTCAATACATCGTCTTCCAGCAGACTTGTCTCCATGGGTCTATTGCTGCCTCGTGCACCTTATGGCCGTTCTGCTGTGAGTCAAAGATTTTCCAATCGGACGAAAAACTGATAGTGAATTGTAACATTCAGGGCCACCTAATGACGATGGATCACTCAAATTGCGTCCCGATTCAATACATCATCCTCCAGCAGACTTGTCTCCATGTGTCTATTGCTGCCTCGGGCACCTTAAGGCCGTTCTGCTGTGAGTCAAAGATTTTCGAATCGGACGAAAAACTGATAGTGAATTGTAACGTTCAGGGCCACCTATTGACGATGGATCACTCAAATTGCGTCCCGATTCAATACATCGTCGTCCAGCAGACTTGTCTCCATAGGTCTATTGCTGCCTCGGGCACCTTATGGCCGTTCTGCTGTGACTCAAAGATTTTCGAATCGGACGAAAAACTGATAGTGAATTGTAACGTTCAGGGCCACCTAATGACGATGGAACACTCAAATTGCGTCCCGATTCAATACATCGTCCTCCCTCCGACTTATCTCCATGGGTCTATTGCTGCCTCGGGCACGTTATGGTCGTTCTGCTGTGAGTCAAAGACTTTCGAATCGGACGAAAAACTGATAGTGAATTGTAACGTTCAGGGCCACCTAATGACGATGGATCACTCAAATTGCGTCCCGATTCAATACATCGTCCTCCAGCAGACTTGTCTCCATGGGTCTATTGCTGCCTCGGGCACCTTATGGCCGTTCTGCTGTGACTCAAAGATTTTCAAATCGGACGAAAAACTGATAGTGAATTGTAACGTTCAGGGCCTCCTAATGACGATGGAACACTCAAATTGCGTCCCGATTCAATACATCGTCCTCCAGCAGACTTGTCTCCATGGGTCTATTGCTGCCTCGGGCACCTTATGGCCGTTCTGCTGTGAGTCAAAGATTTTCGAATCTGACGAAAAACTGATAGTGAATTGTAACATTCAGGGCCACCTAATGACGATGGAACACTCAAATTGTGTCCCGATTCAATACATCGTCCTCCAGCCGACTTGTCTCCATGGGTCTATTGCTACCTCGGGCACCTTATGGCCGCTCTCCTGTGAGTCAAAGATTTTCGAATCGGACGAAAACCTGATAGTGAATTGTAACGTTCAGGGCCTCCTAATGACGATGGAACACTCAAATTGCGTCCCGAATCAATACATGGTCCTCCAGCAGACTTGTCTCCATGGGGCTATTGCAGACTTTGGCACCTTATGGCCGTTCTGCTGTGAGTCAATGATTTTCGAATCGGACGAAAAACTGATAGTGAATTGTAACGTTCAGGGCCACCTAATGATGATGGATCACTCAAATTGCGTCCCGATTTAATACATCGTCCTCCAGCAGATTTATCTCCATGGGTCTATTGCTGCCTCATGCACCTTATGGCCGTTCTGCTGTGACTCAAAGATTTTCGAATCGGACGAAAAACTGATAGTGAATTGTAACGTTCAGGGCCTCCTAATGACGATGGAACACTCAAATTCCGTCCCGATTCATTACATCGTCCTCAGGCAGACTTGTCTCCATGGGTCTATTGCTGCCTCGGGCACCTTCTGGCCGTTCTGCTGTGAGTCAAAGATTTTCTAATCGGACGCAAAAATGATAGTGAATTGTAACGTTCAGGGCCTCCCAATGACGATGGAACACTCCAATTGCGTCCCGATTCAATACATGGTCCTCCAGCAGACTTGTCTCCATGGGGCTATTGCTGCCTCGGGCACCTTATGGCCGTTCTGCTGTGAGTCAAAAGATTTTCGAATCGGACGAAAAACTAATAGTGAATTGTAACATTCAGGGTCACCTAATGACGATGGATCACTCAAATTGCGTCCCGATTCAATACATCGTCCTCCAGCCGACTTGTCTCCATGGGTCTATTGCTGCCTCAGGCACCGTATGGCCGTTCTGCTGTGAGTCAAAGATTTTCGAATCGGACGAAAAACTGATAGTGAATTGTGACGTTCAGGGCCACCTAATTACGATGGATCACACAAATTGCGTCCCGATTCAAAACATCGTCCTCCAGCCGACTTGTCTCCATGGGTATATTGCTGCCTCGGGCACCTTAAGGCCGTTCTCCTGTGAGACAAAGATTTTCGAATCGGACGAAAACCTGATGGTTAATTGTAACGTTCAGAGCCTCCTAATGACGATGGATCACTCAAATTGCGTCCCGATTCAATACATCGTCCTCCAGCCGACTTGTCTCCATGGGTCTATTGCTGCCTCGGGCACCTTATGGCCGTTCTGCTATGAGTCTAGATTATCGAATGGGACGAAAAACAGATAGTGAATTGTAACGTTCAGGGCCACCTAATGACGATGGATCACTCAAATTGCGTCCCGATTCAGTACATCGCCCTCCAGCAGACTTGTCCCCATGGGTCTATTGCTGCCTTGGGCACCTTATGGCCGTTCTGCTGTGAGTCAAAGATTTAGGAATCGGACGAAAAACTGATACTGATATGTAACTTTCTGGGAGACCTAATGACGATGAATCAATCAAATTGCGACCCGATTAAATACATCGTCCTCCAGCCGACTTGTCTCCATGGGTCTATTGCTGCCTCGGGCACATTGTGGCCGTTCTGCTGTGAGTCAAAGATTTTCGAATCGGACGAAAAACTGATAGTGAATTGTAACGTTCAGGGCCACCTAATGACGATGGATCACTCAAATTGCGTCCCGATTCAATACATCGTCCTCCAGCAGACTTGACTCCATGGGTCTATTGCTGCCTCGGGCACCTTATGGTCGTTCTCCCGTGAGTCTAGATTATCGAATAGGACGAAAAACTGATAGTAAATTGTAACATTCAGGGCCTCCTAATGACGATGGATCACTCAAATTGCGTCCCGATTCAATACATCGTCCTCCAGCAGACTTGTGTCCATGGGTCTATTGCTGCCTCGGGCACCTTATGGCCGTTCTGCTGTGACTCAAGGATTTTCGAATCGGACGTAAAACTGATAGTGAATTGTAACTTTCAGGGCCTCCTAATGACGATGGAACACTCAAATTGCGTCCCGATTCAATACATCGTCCTCCAGCAGACTTGTCTCAATGGGTCTATTGCTGCCTCGGGCACCTTATGGCCGTTCTGCTGTGAGTCTAAGATTTTCGAATCGGACCCAAAACTGATAGTGAATTGTAACGTTCACGGCCACCTAATGACGATGGACCACACAAATTGCGTCCCGATTCAATACATCGTCCTCCAGCCGACTTGACTCCATTTGTCTATTGCTGCCTCGGGCACCTTATGGCCGTTCTGCTGTGAGTCTAGATTATCGAATGGGACGAGAAACTGATAGTGAATTGTAACGTTTAGGGCCACCTAATGACGATGGATCACTCAAATATCGTCCCGATTCAATACATCGTCCTCCAGCAGACTTGTCTCCATGGGTCTATTGCTGCCTCGGGCACCTTATGGCCGTTCTGCTGTGAGTCAAAGATTTTCGAATCGGACGAAAAACTGATAGTGAATTGTGACGTTCAGGGCCACCTAATTACGATGGATCACACAAATTGCGTCCCGATTCAAAACATCGTCCTCCAGCCGACTTGTCTCCATGGGTATATTGCTGCCTCAGGCACCGTACGGCCGTTCTGCTGTGAGTCAAAGATTTTCGAATCGGACGAAATCTGATAGTGAATTGTGACGTTCAGGGCCACCTAATTACGATGGATCACACAAATTGCGTCCCGATTCAAAACATCGTCCTCCAGCCGACTTGTCTCCATGGGTATATTGCTGCCTCGGGCACCTTAAGGCCGTTCTCCTGTGAGTCAAAGATTTTCGAATCGGACGAAAACCTGATGGTTAATTGTAACGTTCAGAGCCTCCTAATGACGATGGATCACTCAAATTGCGTCCCGATTCAATACATCGTCCTCCAGCCGACTTGTCTCCATGGGTCTATTGCTGCCTCGGGCACCTTATGGCCGTTCTGCTATGAGTCTAGATTATCGAATGGGACGAAAAACAGATAGTGAATTGTAACGTTCAGGGCCACCTAATGACGATGGATCACTCAAATTGCGTCCCGATTCAGTACATCGCCCTCCAGCAGACTTGTCCCCATGGGTCTATTGCTGCTTTGGGCACCTTATGGCCGTTCTGCTGTGAGTCAAAGATTTAGGAATCGGACGAAAAACTGATACTGAATTGTAACTTTCTGGGAGACCTAACGACGATGAATCAATCAAATTGCGACCCGATTAAATACATCGTCCTCCAGCCGACTTGTCTCCATGGGTCTATTGCTGCCTCGGGCTCATTGTGGCCGTTCTGCTGTGAGTCAAAGATTTTCGAATCGGACGAAAAACTGATAGTGAATTGTAACGTTCAGGGCCACCTAATGACGATGGATCACTCAAATTGCGTCCTGATTCAATACATCGTCCTCCAGCAGACTTGTCTCCATGGGTCTATTGCTGCCTCGGGCACCTTATGGTCGTTCTCCCGTGAGTCTAGATTATCGAATAGGACGAAAAACTGATAGTGAATTGTAACATTCAGGGCCTCCTAATGACGATGGATCACTCAAATTGCGTCCCGATTCAATACATCGTCCTCCAGCAGACTTGTGTCCATGGGTCTATTGCTGCCTCGGGCACCTTATGGCCGTTCTGCTGTGACTCAAAGATTTTCGAATCGGACGTAAAACTGATAGTGAATTGCAACGTTCAGGGCCTCCTAATGACGATGGAACACTCAAATTGCGTCCCGATTCAATACATCGGCCTCCAGCAGACTTGTGTCCATGGGTCTATTGCTGCCTCGGGCACCTTATGGCCGTTCTGCTGTGAGTCAAAGATTTTCGAATCGGACGAAAAACTGATAGTGAATTGTAACGTTCAGGGCCACCTAATGACGATGGATCACTCAAATTGCGTCCCGATTCAATACATCGTCCTCCAGCAGACTTGTCTCCATGGGTCTATTGCTGCCTCGGGCACCTTATGGTCGTTCTCCCGTGAGTCTAGATTATCGAATAGGACGAAAAACTGATAGTGAATTGTAACATTCAGGGCCTCCTAATGACGATGGATCACTCAAATTGCGTCCCGATTCAATACATCGTCCTCCAGCAGACTTGTGTCCATGGGTCTATTGCTGCCTCGGGCACCTTATGGCCGTTCTGCTGTGACTCAAAGATTTTCGAATCGGACGTAAAACTGATAGTGAATTGCAACGTTCAGGGCCTCCTAATGACGATGGAACACTCAAATTGCGTCCCGATTCAATACATCGGCCTCCAGCAGACTTGTGTCCATGGGTCTATTGCTGCCTCGGGCACCTTATGGCCGTTCTGCTGTGACTCAAAGATTTTCGAATCGGACGTAAAACTGATAGTGAATTGTAACTTTCAGGGCCTCCTAATGACGATGGAACACTCAAATTGCGTCCCGATTCAATACATCGTCCTCCAGCAGACTTGTCTCAATGGGTCTATTGCTGCCTCGGGCACCTTATGGCCGTTCTGCTGTGAGTCTAAGATTTTCGAATCGGACCCAAAACTGATAGTGAATTGTAACGTTCACGGCCACCTAATGACGATGGACCACACAAATTGCGTCCCGATTCAATACATCGTCCTCCAGCCGACTTGACTCCATTTGTCTATTGCTGCCTCGGGCACCTTATGGCCGTTCTGCTGTGAGTCTAGATTATCGAATGGGACGAGAAACTGATAGTGAATTGTAACGTTTAGGGCCACCTAATGACGATGGATCACTCAAATATCGTCCCGATTCAATACATCGTCCTCCAGCAGACTTGTCTCCATGGGTCTATTGCTGCCTCGGGCACCTTATGGCCGTTCTGCTGTGAGTCAAAGATTTTCGAATCGGACGAAAAACTAATAGTGAATTGTGACGTTCAGGGCCACCTAATTACGATGGATCACACAAATTGCGTCCCGATTCAAAACATCGTCCTCCAGCCGACTTGTCTCCATGGGTATATTGCTGCCTCAGGCACCGTACGGCCGTTCTGCTGTGAGTCATAGATTTTCGAATCGGACGAAAAACTGATAGTGAATTGTGACGTTCAGGGCCACCTAATTACGATGGATCACACAAATTGCGTCCCGATTCAAAACATCGTCCTCCACCCGACTTGTCTCCATGGGTATATTGCTGCCTCGGGCACCTTAAGGCCGTTCTCCTGTGAGTCAAAGATTTTCGAATCGGACGAAAACCTGATGGTTAATTGTAACGTTCAGAGCCTCCTAATGACGATGGATCACTCAAATTGCGTCCCGATTCAATACATCGTCCTCCAGCCGACTTGTCTCCATGGGTCTATTGCTGCCTCGGGCACCTTATGGCCGTTCTGCTATGAGTCTAGATTATCGAATGGGACGAAAAACAGATAGTGAATTGTAAAGTTCAGGGCCACCTAATGACGATGGATCACTCAAATTGCGTCCCGATTCAGTACATCGCCCTCCAGCAGACTTGTCCCCATGGGTCTATTGCTGCCTTGGGCACCTTATGGCCGTTCTGCTGTGAGTCAAAGATTTAGGAATCGGACGAAAAACTGATACTGAATTGTAACTTTCTGGGAGACCTAACGACGATGAATCAATCAAATTGCGACCCGATTAAATACATCGTCCTCCAGCCGACTTGTCTCCATGGGTCTATTGCTGCCTCGGGCTCATTGTGGCCGTTCTGCTGTGAGTCAAAGATTTTCGAATCGGACGAAAAACTGATAGTGAATTGTAACGTTCAGGGCCACCTAATGACGATGGATCACTCAAATTGCGTCCCGATTCAATACATCGTCCTCCAGCAGACTTGTCTCCATGGGTCTATTGCTGCCTCGGGCACCTTATGGTCGTTCTCCCGTGAGTCTAGATTATCGAATAGGACGAAAAACTGATAGTGAATTGTAACATTCAGGGCCTCCTAATGACGATGGATCACTCAAATTGCGTCCCGATTCAATACATCGTCCTCCAGCAGACTTGTGTCCATGGGTCTATTGCTGCCTCGGGCACCATATGGCCGTTCTGCTGTGACTCAAAGATTTTCGAATCGGACGTAAAACTGATAGTGAATTGCAACGTTCAGGGCCTCCTAATGACGATGGAACACTCAAATTGCGTCCCGATTCAATACATCGGCCTCCAGCAGACTTGTCTTCGTGGTTCTATTGCTGCCTCGGGCACCTTATGGCCGTTCTGCTGTGAGTCAAAGATTTTCGAATCTGACGAAAAACTGATAGTCAATTGTAACATTCAGGGCCACCTCATGACGATGGATCACTCAAATTGCGTCCCGATTCAATACATCGTCCTCCAGCCGACTTGTCTCCATGGGTCTATTGCTGCCTCGGGCACCTTATGGCCGTTATGCTGTGAGTCAAAGATTTTCGAATCCGACGAAAAACTGATAGTGAATTGTAATGTTCAGGGCCACCTAATGACGATGGATCACTCAAATTGCGTCCCGATTCAATACATCGTCCTCCAGCAGACTTGTGTCCATGGGTCTATTGCTGCCTCGGGCACCTTATGGCCGTTTTGCTGTGACTCAAAGATTTTCGAATCGGACGTAAAACTGATAGTGAATTGTAACGTTCAGGGCCTCCTAATGACGATGGAACACTCAAAATTTCGTCCCGATTCAATACATCGTCCTCCAGCAGACTTGTCTCCATGGGTCTATTGCTGCCTCGGGCACCTTTTGGCCGATCTGCTGTGAGTCTAAGATTTTCGTATCGGACCCAAAACGGATAGTGAATTGTAACGTTCACGGCCACCTAAAGACGATGGACCACACAAATTGCGTCCCGATTCAATACATCGTCCTCCAGCCGACTTGACTCCATGGGTCTATTGATGCCTCGGGCACCTTATGGCCGTTCTGCTGTGAGTCTAGATTATCGAATGGGACGAAAAACTGATAGGGCCACCTAATGACGATGGATCACTCAAATTGCGTCCCGATTCAATACATCGTCCTCCAGCCGACTTGTCTTCATGGGTCTATTGCTGCCTCGGGCTCCTTATGGCCGTTCTGCTGTGAGTCAAAGATTTTCGAATCGGACGAAAAACTGATAGTGAATTGTGACCTTCAGGGTCTCCTAATGACGATGGAACACTCAAATTGCGTCCCGATTCAATACATCGTCCTCCAGCAGACTTGTCTTCATGGGTCTATTGCTGCCTCGGGCACCTTATGGCCGTTCTGCTGTGAGTCAAAAGATTTTCGAATCGGACGAGAAACTAATAGTGAATTGTAACATTCAGGGTCACCTAATGACGATGGATCACTCAAATTGCGTCCCGATTCAATACATCGTCCTCCAGCCGACTTGTCTCCATTTGTCTATTGCTGCCTCGGGCACCGTATAGCCGTTCTGCTGTGAGTCAAAGATTTTCGAATCGGACGAAAAACTGATAGTGAATTGTAACGTTCAGGGCCACCTAATGACGATGGATCACTCAAATTGCGTCCCGATTCAGTACATCGACCTCCAGCAGACTTGTCTCCATGGGTCTATTGCTGCCTCGGGCAGCTTATGGCCGTTCTGCTGTGAGTCTAGATTATCGAATGGGACGAAAAACTGATAGTGGATTGTAACGTTCAGAGCCTCCTAATGACGATGGAACACTCAAATTGCGTCCCGATTCAACACTTCGTCCTCCAGCCGACGTGTCTCCATGGGTCTATTGCTTCCTCTGGCACCTTATGGCCGTACTGCAGTGAGTCAAAGATTTTCGAATCTGACGAAAAACTGATAGTGAATTGTAACATTTAGGGCCACCTAATGACGATGGATCACTCAAATTGCGTCCCGATTCTATACATCGTCCTCCAGCCGACTTGTCCCCATGGGTCTGTTGCTGCCTTGGGCACCTAATGGTCGTTGTCCCGTGAGTCTAGATTATCGAATAGGACGAAAAACTGATAGTGAATTGTAAAATTCAGGGCCTCCTAATGACGATGGATCACTCAAATTGCGTCCCGATTCAATACATCGTCCTCCAGCAGACTTGTGTCCATGGGTCTATTGCTGCCTCGGGCACCTTATGGCCGTTCTGCTGTGACTCAAAGATTTTCGAATCGGACGTAAAACTGATAGTGAACTGTAACGTTCAGGGCCTCCTAATGACGATGGAACACTCAAATTGCGTCCCGATTCAATACATCGTCCTCCAGCAGACTTGTCTCCAAGGGTCTATTGCTGCCTCGGGCACCTTATGGTCGTTGTCCCGTGAGTCTAGATTATCGCATAGGACGAAAAACTGATAGTGAATTGTAACATTCAGGGCCTCCTAATGACGATGGATCACTCAAATTGCGTCCCGATTCAATACATCGTCCTCCAGCAGACTTGTGTCCATGGGTCTATTGCTGCCTCGGGCACCTTATGGCCGTTCTGTTGTGACTCAAAGATTTTCGAATCGGACGTAAAACTGATAGTGAACTGTAACGTTCAGGGCCTCCTAATGACGATGGAACACTCAAATTGCGTCCCGATTCAATACATCGTCCTCCAGCAGACTTGTCTCCATGGGTCTATTGCTGCCTTGGGCACCTTATGGCCGTTCTGCTGTGAGTCTAAGATTTTCCAATCGGACCCAAAACTGATAGTGAATTGTAACGTTCACGGCCACCTAATGACGATGGACCACACAAATTGCGTCCCGATTCAATACATCGTCCTCCAGCCGACTTGACTCCATGTGTCTATTGCTGCCTCGGGCACCTTATGGCCGTTCTGCTGTGAGTCTAGATTATCGAATGGGACGAGAAACTGATAGTGAATTGTAACGTTTAGGGCCACCTAATGACGATGGATCACTCAAATTGCGTCCCGATTCAATACATCGTCCTCCAGCAGACTTGTCTCAATGGGTCTATTGCTGCCTCGGGCACCTTATGGCCGTTCTGTTGTGACTCAAAGATTTTCGAATCGGACGAAAAACTGATAGTGAATTGTAACGTTCAGGGCCACCTAATGACGATGGAACACTCAAAATTTCGTCCCGATTCAATACATCGTCCTCCAGCAGACTTGTCTCCATGGGTCTATTGCTGCCTCGGGCACCTTTTGGCCGATCTGCTGTGAGTCTAAGATTTTCGTATCGGACCCAAAACGGATAGTGAATTGTAACGTTCACGGCCACCTAATGACGATGGACCACACAAATTGCGTCCCGATTCAATACATCGTCCTCCAGCCGACTTGACTCCATGGGTCTATTGATGCCTCGGGCACCTTATGGCCGTTCTGCTGTGAGTCTAGATTATCGAATGGGACGAAAAACTGATAGGGCCACCTAATGACGATGGATCACTCAAATTGCGTCCCGATTCAATACATCGTCCTCCAGCCGACTTGTCTTCATGGGTCTATTGCTGCCTCGGGCTCCTTATGGCCGTTCTGCTGTGAGTCAAAGATTTTCGAATCGGACGAAAAACTGATAGTGAATTGTGACCTTCAGGGTCTCCTAATGACGATGGAACACTCAAATTGCGTCCTGATTCAATACATCGTCCTCCAGCAGACTTGTCTTCATGGGTCTATTGCTGCCTCGGGCACCTTATGGCCGTTCTGCTGTGAGTCAAAAGATTTTCGAATCGGACGAGAAACTAATAGTGAATTGTAACATTCAGGGTCACCTAATGACGATGGATCACTCAAATTGCGTCCCGATTCAATACATCGTCCTCCAGCCGACTTGTCTCCATTTGTCTATTGCTGCCTCGGGCACCGTATAGCCGTTCTGCTGTGAGTCAAAGATTTTCGAATCGGACGAAAAACTGATAGTGAATTGTAACGTTCAGGGCCACCTAATGACGATGGATCACTCAAATTGCGTCCCGATTCAGTACATCGACCTCCAGCAGACTTGTCTCCATGGGTCTATTGCTGCCTCGGGCAGCTTATGGCCGTTCTGCTGTGAGTCTAGATTATCGAATGGGACGAAAAACTGATAGTGGATTGTAACGTTCAGAGCCTCCTAATGACGATGGAACACTCAAATTGCGTCCCGATTCAACACTTCGTCCTCCAGCCGACGTGTCTCCATGGGTCTATTGCTTCCTCTGGCACCTTATGGCCGTACTGCAGTGAGTCAAAGATTTTCGAATCTGACGAAAAACTGATAGTGAATTGTAACATTTAGGGCCACCTAATGACGATGGATCACTCAAATTGCGTCCCGATTCTATACATCGTCCTCCAGCCGACTTGTCCCCATGGGTCTGTTGCTGCCTTGGGCACCTAATGGTCGTTGTCCCGTGAGTCTAGATTATCGAATAGGACGAAAAACTGATAGTGAATTGTAACATTCAGGGCCTCCTAATGACGATGGATCACTCAAATTGCGTCCCGATTCAATACATCGTCCTCCAGCAGACTTGTGTCCATGGGTCTATTGCTGCCTCGGGCACCTTATGGCCGTTCTGCTGTGACTCAAAGATTTTCGAATCGGACGTAAAACTGATAGTGAACTGTAACGTTCAGGGCCTCCTAATGACGATGGAACACTCAAATTGCGTCCCGATTCAATACATCGTCCTCCAGCAGACTTGTCTCCAAGGGTCTATTGCTGCCTCGGGCACCTTATGGTCGTTGTCCCGTGAGTCTAGATTATCGCATAGGACGAAAAACTGATAGTGAATTGTAACATTCAGGGCCTCCTAATGACGATGGATCACTCAAATTGCGTCCCGATTCAATACATCGTCCTCCAGCAGACTTGTGTCCATGGGTCTATTGCTGCCTCGGGCACCTTATGGCCGTTCTGTTGTGACTCAAAGATTTTCGAATCGGACGTAAAACTGATAGTGAACTGTAACGTTCAGGGCCTCCTAATGACGATGGAACACTCAAATTGCGTCCCGATTCAATACATCGTCCTCCAGCAGACTTGTCTCCATGGGTCTATTGCTGCCTTGGGCACCTTATGGCCGTTCTGCTGTGAGTCTAAGATTTTCCAATCGGACCCAAAACTGATAGTGAATTGTAACGTTCACGGCCACCTAATGACGATGGACCACACAAATTGCGTCCCGATTCAATACATCGTCCTCCAGCCGACTTGACTCCATGTGTCTATTGCTGCCTCGGGCACCTTATGGCCGTTCTGCTGTGAGTCTAGATTATCGAATGGGACGAGAAACTGATAGTGAATTGTAACGTTTAGGGCCACCTAATGACGATGGATCACTCAAATTGCGTCCCGATTCAATACATCGTCCTCCAGCAGACTTGTCTCAATGGGTCTATTGCTGCCTCGGGCACCTTATGGCCGTTCTGTTGTGACTCAAAGATTTTCGAATCGGACGAAAAACTGATAGTGAATTGTAACGTTCAGGGCCACCTAATGACGATGGAACACTCAAATTGCGTCCCGATTCAATACCTCGTCCTCCAGCCGACTTGTCTACATGGGTCTATTGCTGCCTCGGGCACCTTATGGCCGTTCTGCTGTGAGTCAAAGATTTTCGAGTCGGACGAAAAACTGATAGTGAATTGTAACATTCAGGGCCTAATAATGACGATGGAACACTGAAATTGCGTCCCGATTCAATACATCGTCCTCCAGCAGACTTGTCTCCATGGGTCTATTGCTGCCTCGGGCACCTTATGGCCGTTCTGCTGTGAGTCAAAGATTTTCGAATCGGACGAAAATCTGATAGTGAATTGTAACGTTCAGGGCCACCTAATGACGATGGATCACTCAAATTGCGTCCCGATTCAATACATCGTCCTCCAGCCGACTTGTCTCCATGGGTCTATTGCTGCCTCGGGCACCTTATGGCCGTTCTGCTGTGACTCAAAGATTTTCGAATCGGACGAAAAACTGATAGTGAATTGTAACGTTCAGGACCTCCTAATGACGATGGAACACTCAAATTGCGTCCCGATTTAATACATCGACCTCCAGCAGACTTGTCTTCATGGTTCTATTGCTGCCTCGGGCACCTTATGGCCGTTCTGCTGTGAGTCAAAGATTTTCGAATCCAACGAAAAACTGATAGTGAATTGTAACGTTCAGGGCCACCTAATGACGATGTATCACTCAAATTGCGTCCCGATTCAATACATCGTCCTCCAGCAGACTTGTGTCCATGGGTCTATTGCTGCCTCGGGCACCTTATGGCCGTTCTGCTGTGACTCAACGATTTTCGAATCGGACGTAAAACTGATAGTGAATTGTAACGTTCAGGGCCTCCTAATGACGATGGAACACTCAAATTGCGTCCCGATTCAATACATCGTCCTCCAGCAGACTTGTCTCCATGGGTCTATTGCTGCCTCGGGCACCTTATGGCCGTTCTGCAGTGAGTCTATGAATTTCGGTTCGGACCCAAAACTGATAGTGAATTGTAACGTTCACGGCCACCTAATGACGATGGACCACACAAATTGCGTCCCGATTCCATACATCGTCCTCCAGCCGACTTGACTCCATGGGTCTATTGCTGCCTCGGGCACCTTATGGCCGTTCTGCTGTGAGTCTAGATTATCGAATGGGACGAAAAACTGATAGGGCCACCTAATGGCGATGGATCACTCAAATTGCGTCCCGATTCAATACATCGTCCTCCAGCCGACTTGTCTCCATGGGTCTATTGCTGCCTAGGGCACTTTATGGCCGTTCTGCTGTGACTCTAAGATTTTCGAATCGGACTTAAAACTGATAGTGAATTGTAACGTTCACGGCCACCTAATGACGATGGACCACACAAATTGCGTCCCGATTCAATACATCGTCCTCCAGCCGACTTGACTCCATGGGTCTATTGCTGCCTCGGGCACCTTATGGCCGTTCTGCTGTGAGTCAAAGATTTTCGAATCTGACGAAAACTGATAGTGAATTGTAACATTCAGGGCCACCTAATGACGATGGGTCACTCAAATTGCGTCCCGATTCAATACATCGTCCTCCAGCCGACTTGTCTACATGGGTCTATTGCTGCCTCGGGCACCTTATGGCCGTTCTGCTGTGAGTCAAAGATTTTCGAATCGGACGAAAAACTGATAGTGAATTGTAACGTTCAGGGATTCCTAATGACGATGGAACACTGAAATTGCGTCCCGATTCAATACATCGTCCTCCAGCAGACTTGTCTCCATGGGGCTATTGCTGCCTCGGGCACCTTATGGCCGTTCTGCTCTGACTCAAAGATTTTCGAATCGGACGAAAAACTGATAGTGAATTGTAACAATCAGGGCCTCCTAATGACGATGGAACACTCAAATTGCGTCCCGATTCAGTACATCGGCCTCCAGCCGACTTGTCTTCATGGTTCTATTGCTGCCTCGGGCACCTTATGGCCGTTCTGCTGTGAGTCAAAGATTTTCGAATCGGACGAAAAACTGATAGTGAATTGTAACGTTCAGGGCCTCCTAATGACGATGGAACACTCAAATTGCGTCCCGATTCAATTCATCGTCCTCCAGCAGACTTGTCTCCATGGGTCTATTGCTGCCTCGGGCACCTTATGGCCGTTCTGCTGTGAGTCTAAGATTTTCGAATGGGACCCAAAACTGATAGTGGATTGTAACGTTCACGGCCACCTAATGACGATGGACCACACAAATTGCGACCCGATTCAATACATCGTCCTCCAGCCGACTTGACTCCATGGGTCTATTGCTGTCTCGGGCACCTTATGGCCGTTCTGCTGTGAGTCTAGATTATCGAATGGGACGAAAAACTGATAGTGAATTGTAACATTCAGGGCCACCTAATTACGATGGATCACTCAAATTGCGTCCCGATTCAATACATCGTCCTTCAGCCGACTTGTCTCCATGGGTCTATTGCTGCCTAGGGCACCTTATGGCCGTTCTGCTGTGAGTCTAAGATTTTCGAATGGGACCCAAAACTGATAGTGGATTGTAACGTTCACGGCCACCTAATGACGATGGACCACACAAATTGCGACCCGATTCAATACATCGTCCTCCAGCCGACTTGACTCCATGGGTCTATTGCTGTCTCGGGCACCTTATGGCCGTTCTGCTGTGAGTCTAGATTATCGAATGGGACGAAAAACTGATAGTGAATTGTAACATTCAGGGCCACCTAATTACGATGGATCACTCAAATTGCGTCCCGATTCAATACATCGTCCTTCAGCCGACTTGTCTCCATGGGTCTATTGCTGCCTAGGGCACCTTATGGCCGTTCTGCTGTGAGTCAAAGATTTTCGAATCGGACGAGAAACTGATAGTGAATTGTAACGTTCAGGGCCACCTAATGACGATGGATCACTCAAATTGCGTCCCGATTCAATACATCGTCCTCCAGCAGACTTGTCTCCATGGGTCTATTGCTGCCTTGGGCACCTTATGGAAGTTCTGCTGTGACTCAAAGATTTTCGAAACGGACGAAAAACTGATAGTGAATTGTAACGTTCAGGGACACGTAATGACGATGGATCACTCAAATTGCGTCCCGATTCAGTACATCGTCCTCCAGCCGACTTGTCTACATGGGTCTATTGCTGCCTCGGGCACCTTATGGCCGTTATGCTGTGAGTCAAAGATTTTCGAATCCGACGAAAAACTGATAGTGAATTGTAACTTTCAGGGCCACCTAATGACGATGGATCACTCAAATTGCGTCCCGATTCAATACATCGTCCTCCACCAGACTTGTGTCCATGGTTGTATTGCTGCCTCGGGCACCTTATGGCCGTTCTGCTGTGACTCAAAGATTTTCGAATCGGACGTAAAACTGATAGTGAATTGTAACGTTCAGGGCCTCCTAATGACGATGGAACACTCAAATTGCGTCCCGATTCAATACATCGTCCTCCAGCAGAGTTGTCTCCACGGGTCTATTGCTGCCTCGGGCACCTTATGGCCGTTCTGCTGTGAGTCTAAGATTTTCGAATCGGACCCAAAACTGATAGTGAATTGTAACGTTCACGGCCACCTAATGACGATGGACCACACAAATTGCGTCCCGATTCAATACATCGTCCTCCAGCCGACTTGACTCCATGGGTCTATTGCTGCCTCGGGCACCTTATGGCCGTTCTGCTGTGAGTCTAGGTTATCGAATGGGACGAAAAACTGATAGTGAATTGTAACATTCAGGGCCACCTAATGACGATGGATCACTCAAATTGCGTCCCGATTCAATACATCGTCCTCCAGCCGACTTGTCTCAATGGGTCTATTGCTGCCTAGGGCACCTTATGGCCGTTCTGCTGTGAGTCAAAGATTTTCGAATCGGACGAGAAACTGATAGTGAATTGTAACGTTCAGGGCCACCTAATGACGATTATTATTATTATTATTAAGCATTACAATCCATGAAGGCTTTTTGCTGCAGAATGGACAATGTTGAACCACTTTGCTCTGTCTTTACAAGTAATTTGCCACTGTCTGTCATGTCCTAGTTTTCTGAGATCGTCTTGAATATTGTCCAAGTATCTCATGCGTGGGCGTCCAAGAGGTCGTCTTCCGGTGGGAATCTCTTCAGTCACTTTCTTGATGGTCCTGTTTGGTGGTGCTCTGATGACATGCCCTATCCATTTCAGTCTTTTGGCTTTAATTTTGGCCACTATATCGGAGTCTTTATATAATTTGTAAATTTCATTGTTATTTAGCAATCTCCATTCATCACTGATCCTATCTCTTATGGGTCCAAATATTTTTCTCAAAATTTTTCGTTCAAATACTCTTAATCTGTTTTCCTCTTTTTTTGTGAGAGTCCAGGTTTCAGATCCATAGGTGAGTACTGGTATAATCAATGATTTGTATACTTGTAGTTTGGTGTTCCTAGATATTAACTTGCTTTTGAAAACTGTCAAGAGACTATAGTAGCATTTGTTAGCCTTCTGAATTCGTGATTCTATTTCAATTTTTATGGAGTTGTCAGAGGTTACTATTGTACCAAGGTAATTAAATTCATTTGTCTTTGTGAAAGCTGTGTTATTAATTTGCAGTACATTATTATTTGATGGATAGCGGGATAAGATAAAGTACATTGTTTTGTCTGTATTCAGCTGGAGGCCTGTGCCATTTGTGGCTTTAATTAATTGTGCTGTAAGAAGCTTCAAATCATTCTCACTGTCAGATAATAATGCAATGTCATCAGCGTATGCTACAATGTTAATTTTGCTTTCCAGTTGTGCTCCAATTTGTAGTAGCTTTACTTTTTGGATTATTCTATTGATTACTATGTTAAAGAGAACTGGTGAGAGTGAATCCCCTTGTTTGACTCCAGTTTTAACCTCAAAGTCTTCAGAAAGTTTGCCAGCTACTTTTATTTTGTATTTTGAGTTTAAAGTGCAAGCTTTTATTAAATTTATCAATTTGTTAGGGATGCCAATCTGCCTCATGCACTTCCATAAATATTCCCTGTTGATACTGTCAAAAGCTTTTTTAAAATCAATGAAAAGCATATGTACATTTTGATTGAATTCATATTTCTTTTCACCCAACATCCTTAGGACATATATATTGTCAATAGTCGATCTGTTAGGTCTAAATCCACATTGGGCATCATCTAGGGAGTCTTCAACGTAAGGGCTTATCCTTGCTAACAGTATATTTGTCAGAATTTTATATGTTGTGTTTAGTAACGCAATTCCTCTGTAGTTTGAACAATTTGTTGGGTCCCCCTTCTTGTATATAGGGCACACAACTACTTCTTTCCAATCATGTGGGACCTGTTCCTGCTTCCAGATGTTGGTGATGATTTTGTGTAAGCAGTTTACAAAAGGAAATTTACTGAGCTTCCATATATCTGTGTCTATACCATCACTTCCAGGAGCTTTATGTCTCTTCAGCTTCTTGATGCTTTCTTTAATTTCTGCTAAGCTGGGCTCTTCGTCCGATGGGTCAGCAGTAAGATATTCATTGTCATCTTCCTGAGAGACGCTTATAGTTGGAGCATTTAGTAACTCATAAAAAAATATTCCTTCCATCTGTTAGCAATGTCACTTCTTTCTGTTAGCAAGGAGCCATCTGGGTCTGTTATGAACTGTCCATAATTTTTTATATTCCCACTTTTAAACATATTTATGCTCTTGAAAAATCCTCTGGAGTCTGTGGTACGGTCATTCTCAGCTCTTTTTAATTTGTAATTCATAAAATCCCTTTTCTTTTTCCTAATGAGTTTCCTGGCAAGTTTCTGTTTCTCTTCAAAAATAAGTTTGTTTTGTGTTATTGGTTTTTGTAGGAATTTTTCCCTTGCTAATTTTCTATCTTCGATAGCGTTCGAGCACTCAGCATCAAACCAGGGGTTCTTAGTTGTAGTAAAATGTCCCAAAACTGAGGTACTTGCTCGTGTGATATTTTCTTTCAGAGCGTTCCAGGCTTGATTAGTATCATCATTGTTAATTTTACTTTCCACTTCAGGTTTGTGTGTTTCTAATTCTCTAATGTACTGGTTGAGAATGTTTGGGTTTTTCAGTTTCATTGTATTAAACCTAGGAACACCATTTAATTTAGACCATTTATGTCTTGAGAGTGAGATCTTGAACTTGGCTTTTACAAGAAAGTGATCCGAATCGCAGTCTGCTCCCCTTTGACTTCTGATATCATGTATGCATTTATGATGTTGTTTTTCGATTAATACATGATCAATTTGATTTTTTGTGATGCCATCTCTTGAAGCCCATGTTTGTTTATGTATATCTTTATGTGCAAAATATGTACTTTTGATCAACATGTTTTTGGAAGTGGCAAAGCTAATAAGTTTTGTTCCGTTTTCATTACTCTGCTGATGTAGACTATGAGGTCCAATTGTAGGTTTATAATGATTTTCATGTCCTAACTTGGCATTGAAATCTCCTAGAATTATTTTAATTGAATTTTTCGAGAATGTATCATATACCTGTTCCAATTTGTTGTAAAATTCTTCTTTAATATTGTCCTCTTTATCCTCTGTTGGAGCATGGCAATTTATAACATTTAAAGTCTTATATTTGCATTGAATCGTAATGTGAGATATCCTTTCATTCACTGCCTCAAATTTCCTAATAAAAGGTAACAATTTGTTGTTTATTATAAATCCTGTCCCTAGTGCATGTATTTGTGTATCATTTCCCCCATACATTATTGTATACTTATTTTTGTTTATACTTCCATTACCCGTCCATCTGATTTCTTGTGCTGCAACTAAATCCATTTTATACCTTTCAAGTTCCTGTATGACATTTATCAGTGATCCTGATCTATAGAGACTTAATACATTCCATGTTCCCATATTCATAACCTTTAAATTTTGCAAGTTCGTCATCAAGTTTGTGGCCCAGCATTCTTGTCATTCTGATTCGTAGCAATCCATTTTCTCCTACAGGATCCTGTGATAGGGTCGCTGGCCCTAAGCACAACCCCCAACCTGGAGGACCAGGGTCTTGATTTCGGGGATGCCTACCCCTAGAGCAGTTGCTTTCACTTCAGCTAACGAACTTGCTCTGTCCGGCCTGTTGGTCCGCGGGAGGTATTTGATTTCCCTCCTACCACCCATATCTGGGAGGCGTTCCCCGATCCGCCACCTGGGGACGCGCCCTCTAGGAGTTACAGGCTCTCCCGAGGGACCTAATGACGATGGATCACTCAAATTGCGTCCCGATTCAATACATCGTCCTCCAGCAGACTTGTCTCCATGGGTCTATTGCTGCCTCGGGCACCTTATGGCCGTTCTGTTGTGACTCAAAGATTTTCGAATCGGACGAAAAACTGATAGTGAATTGTAACGTTCAGGGCCTCCTAATGACGATGGAACACTCAAATTGCGTCCCGATTCAATACCACGTGCTCCAGGAGACTAGTCTCCATGGGTCTATTGCTGCCTCGGGCACCTTATGGCCTTTCTGCTGTGAGTCAAAGATTTTCGAATCGGACGAAAAACTGATAGTGAATTGTAACTTTCAGGGCCACCTAATGACGATGGATCAATCAAATTGCGTCCCGATTCAATACATCGTCCTCCAGCCGACTTGTCTCCATGGGTCTATTGCTGCCTCGGGCACCTTATGGCCGTTCTGCTGTGACTCAAAGATTTTCGAATCGGACGGAAAAACTGATAGTGAATTGTAACGTTCAGGGCCTCCTAATGACGATGGAACACTCAAATTGCGTCCCGATTCAATACATCGGCCTCCAGCAGACTTGTCTTCATGGTTCTATTGCTGCCTCGGGCACCTTATGGCCGTTCTGCTGTGAGTCAAAGATTTTCGAATCTGACGAAAAACTGATAGTGAATTGTAACATTCAGGGCCACCTAATGACGATGGATCACTCAAATTGCGTCCCGATTCAATACATCGACCTCCAGCCGACTTGTCTACTTGGGTCTATTGCTGCCTCGGGCACCTTATGGCGGTATTGCTGTGAGTCAAAGATTTTCGAATCCGACGAAAAACTGATAGTGAATTGTAACGTTCAGGGCCACCTAATGACGATGGATCACTCTAATTGCGTCCCGATTCAATACATCGTCCTCCAGCAGACTTGTGTCCATGGGTCTATTGCTGCCTCGGGCACCTTATGGCCGTTCTGCTGTGACTCACAGATTTTCGAATCGGACGTAAAACTGATAGTGAATCGTAACGTTCAGGGCCTCCTAATGACGATGGAACACTCAAATTGCGTCCCGATTCAATACATCGTCCTCCAGCCGACTTGTCTCCATGGGTCTATTGCTTCCTCTGGCACCTTATGGCCGTACTGCAGTGAGTCAAAGATTTTCGAATCTCACGAAAAACTGATAGTGAATTGTAACATTTAGGGGCACCTAATGACGATGGATCACTCAAATTGCGTCCCGATTCAATACATCGTCCTCCAGCAGACTTGTCTCCACGGGTCTATTGCTGCCTCGGGCACCTTATGGCCGTTCTGCTGTGAGTCTAAGATTTTCGAATCGGACCCAAAACTGATAGTGAATTGTAACGTTCACGGCCACCTAATGACGATGGACCACACAAATTGCGTCCCGATTCAATACATCGTCCTCCAGCCGACTTGACTCCATGGGTCTATTGCTGCCTCGGGCACCTTATGGCCGTTCTGCTGTGAGTCTAGATTATCGAATGGGACGAAAAACTGATAGTGAATTGTAACATTCAGGGCCACCTAATGACGATGGATCACTCAAATTGCGTCCCGATTCAATACATCGTCCTCCAGCCGACTTGTCTCAATGGGTCTATTGCTGCCTAGGGCACCTTATGACCGTTCTGCTGTGAGTCAAAGATTTTCGAATCGGACGAGAAACTGATAGTGAATTGTAACGTTCAGGGCCACCTAATGACGATGGATCACTCAAATTGCGTCCCGATTCAATACATCGTCCTCCAGCAGACTTGTCTCCATGGGTCTATTGCTGCCTCGGGCACCTTATGGCCGTTCTGTTGTGACTCAAAGATTTTCGAATCGGACGAAAAACTGATAGTGAATTGTAACGTTCAGGGCCTCCTAATGACGATGGAACACTCAAATTGCGTCCCGATTCATTACCACGTGCTCCAGGAGACTAGTCTCCATAGGTCTATTGTTGCCTCGGGCACCTTATGGCCTTTCTGCTGTGAGTCAAAGATTTTCGAATCGGACGAAAAACTGATAGTGAATTGTAACTTTCAGGGCCACCTAATGACGATGGATCAATCAAATTGCGTCCCGATTCAATACATCGTCCTCCAGCCGACTTGTCTCCATGGGTCTATTGCTGCCTCGGGCACCTTATGGCCGTTCTGCTGTGACTCAAAGATTTTCGAATCGGACGGAAAACTGATAGTGAATTGTAACGTTCAGGGCCTCCTAATGACGATGGAACACTCAAATTGCGTCCCGATTCAATACTTCGGCCTCCAGCAGACTTGTCTTCATGGTTCTATTGCTGCCTCGGGCACCTTATGGACGTTCTGCTGTGAGTCAAAGATTTTCGAATCTGACGAAAAACTGATAGTGAATTGTAACATTCAGGGCCACCTAATGACGATGGATCACTCAAATTGCGTCCCGATTCAATACATCGACCTCCAGCCGACTTGTCTACTTGGGTCTATTGCTGCCTCGGGCACCTTATGGCGGTATTGCTGTGAGTCAAAGATTTTCGAATCCGACGAAAAACTGATAGTGAATTGTAACGTTCAGGGCCACCTAATGACGATGGATCACTCAAATTGCGTCCCGATTCAATACATCGTCCTCCAGCAGACTTGTGTCCATGGGTCTATTGCTGCCTCGGGCACCTTATGGCCGTTCTGCTGTGACTCACAGATTTTCGAATCGGACGTAAAACTGATAGTGAATCGTAACGTTCAGGGCCTCCTAATGACGATGGAACACACAAATTGCGTCCCGATTCAATACATCGTCCTCCAGCAGACTTGTCTCCATGGGTCTATTGCTGCCTCGGGCACCTTATGGCCGTTCTCCTGTGAGTCTAAGATTTTCGAATCGGACCCAAATCTGATAGTGAATTGTAACGTTCAGGGCCACCTAATGACGATGGATCACTCAAATTGCGTCCCGATTCAATACATCGTCCTCCAGCAGACTTGTCTCCATGGGTCTATTGCTGCCTCGGGCACCTTATGGCCGTTCTGTTGTGACTCAAAGATTTTCGAATCGGACGAAAAACTGATAGTGAATTGTAACGTTCAGGGCCTCCTAATGACGATGGAACACTCAAATTGCGTCCCGATTCATTACCACGTGCTCCAGGAGACTAGTCTCCATAGGTCTATTGCTGCCTCGGGCACCTTATGGCCTTTCTGCTGTGAGTCAAAGATTTTCGAATCGGACGAAAAACTGATAGTGAATTGTAACTTTCAGGGCCACCTAATGACGATGGATCAATCAAATTGCGTCCCGATTCAATACATCGTCCTCCAGCCGACTTGTCTCCATGGGTCTATTGCTGCCTCGGGCACCTTATGGCCGTTCTGCTGTGACTCAAAGATTTTCGAATCGGACGGAAAACTGATAGTGAATTGTAACGTTCAGGGCCTCCTAATGACGATGGAACACTCAAATTGCGTCCCGATTCAATACATCGTCCTCCAGCCGACTTGTCTCCATGGGTCTATTGCTGCCTCGGGCACCTTAAATCCGTTCTCCTGTGAGTCAAAGATTTTCGAATCGGACGAAAACCTGATGGTTAATTGTAACGTTCAGGGGCTCCTAATGTCGATGGATCACTCAAATTGCGTCCCGATTCAATACATCGTCCTCCAGCCGACTTGTCTTCATGGGTCTATTGCTGCCTCGGGCACCGTATGGCCGTTCTGCTGTGAGTCAAATATTTTCGAATCGGACGAAAAACTGATAGTGAATTGTAACGTTCAGGGCCACCTAATGACGATGGATCACTCAAATTGCGTCCCGATTCAGTACATCGACCTCCAGCAGACATGTCTCCATGGGTCTATTACTGCCTCGGGCACCTTATGGCCGTTCTGCTGTGAGTCAAAGATTTTCGAATCTGACGAAAAACTGATAGTGAATTGTAACATTTAGGGCCACCTAATGACGATGGATGACTCAAATTGCGTCCCGATCCAATACATCGTCCTCCAGCCGACTTGTCCCCATGGGTCTATTGCTGCCTTGGGCACCTTAAGGACGTTCTGCTGTGAGTCGAAGAATTTCGAATCGGACGAAAAACTGATAGTGAATTGTAACGTTCAGGGCCACCTAATGACGATGGATCACTCTAATTGCGTCCCGATTCAATACATCGTCCTCCAGCAGACTTGTGTCCATGGGTCTATTGCTGCCTCGGGCACCTTATGGCCGTTCTGCTGTGACTCACAGATTTTCGAATCGGACGTAAAACTGATAGTGAATCGTAACGTTCAGGGCCTCCTAATGACGATGGAACACTCAAATTGCGTCCCGATTCAATACATCGTCCTCCAGCAGACTTGTCTCCATGGGTCTATTGCTGCCTCGGGCACCTTATGGCCGTTCTCCTGTGAGTCTAAGATTTTCGAATCGGACCCAAAACTGATAGTGAATTGTAACGTTCACGGCCACCTAATGACGATGGATCACTCAAATTGCGTCCCGATTCAATACATCGTCCTCCAGCCGACTTGTCTCCATGGGTCTATTGCTGCCTAGGGCACCATTTGGCCGTTCTGCTGTGAGTCAAAGATTTTAGAATCGGACGAGAAACTGATAGTGAATTGTAACGTTCAGGGCCACCTAATGACGATGGATCTCTCAAATTGCGTCCCGATTCAATACATCGTCCTCCAGCCGACTTGTCTCCATGGGTCTATTGCTTCCTCTGGCACCTTATGGCCGTACTGCAGTGAGTCAAAGATTTTCGAATCTCACGAAAAACTGATAGTGAATTGTAACATTTAGGGGCACCTAATGACGATGGATCACTCAAATTGCGTCCCGATTCAATACATCGTCCTCCAGCAGACTTGTCTCCACGGGTCTATTGCTGCCTCGGGCACCTTATGGCCGTTCTGCTGTGAGTCTAAGATTTTCGAATCGGACCCAAAACTGATAGTGAATTGTAACGTTCACGGCCACCTAATGACGATGGACCACACAAATTGCGTCCCGATTCAATACATCGTCCTCCAGCCGACTTGACTCCATGGGTCTATTGCTGCCTCGGGCACCTTATGGCCGTTCTGCTGTGAGTCTAGATTATCGAATGGGACGAAAAACTGATAGTGAATTGTAACATTCAGGGCCACCTAATGACGATGGATCACTCAAATTGCGTCCCGATTCAATACATCGTCCTCCAACCGACTTGTCTCAATGGGTCTATTGCTGCCTAGGGCACCTTATGGCCGTTCTGCTGTGAGTCAAAGATTTTCGAATCGGACGAGAAACTGATAGTGAATTGTAACGTTCAGGGCCACCTAATGACGATGGATCACTCAAATTGCGTCCCGATTCAATACATCGTCCTCCAGCAGACTTGTCTCCATGGGTCTATTGCTGCCTCGGGCACCTTATGGCCGTTCTGTTGTGACTCAAAGATTTTCGAATCGGACGAAAAACTGATAGTGAATTGTAACGTTCAGGGCCTCCTAATGACGATGGAACACTCAAATTGCGTCCCGATTCATTACCACGTGCTCCAGGAGACTAGTCTCCATAGGTCTATTGCTGCCTCGGGCACCTTATGGCCTTTCTGCTGTGAGTCAAAGATTTTCGAATCGGACGAAAAACTGATAGTGAATTGTAACTTTCAGGGCCACCTAATGACGATGGATCAATCAAATTGCGTCCCGATTCAATACATCGTCCTCCAGCCGACTTGTCTCCATGGGTCTATTGCTGCCTCGGGCACCTTATGGCCGTTCTGCTGTGACTCAAAGATTTTCGAATCGGACGGAAAACTGATAGTGAATTGTAACGTTCAGGGCCTCCTAATGACGATGGAACACTCAAATTGCGTCCCGATTCAATACTTCGGCCTCCAGCAGACTTGTCTTCATGGTTCTATTGCTGCCTCGGGCACCTTATGGACGTTCTGCTGTGAGTCAAAGATTTTCGAATCTGACGAAAAACTGATAGTGAATTGTAACATTCAGGGCCACCTAATGACGATGGATCACTCAAATTGCGTCCCGATTCAATACATCGACCTCCAGCCGACTTGTCTACTTGGGTCTATTGCTGCCTCGGGCACCTTATGGCGGTATTGCTGTGAGTCAAAGATTTTCGAATCCGACGAAAAACTGATAGTGAATTGTAACGTTCAGGGCCACCTAATGACGATGGATCACTCAAATTGCGTCCCGATTCAATACATCGTCCTCCAGCAGACTTGTGTCCATGGGTCTATTGCTGCCTCGGGCACCTTCTGGCCGTTCTGCTGTGACTCACAGATTTTCGAATCGGACGTAAAACTGATAGTGAATCGTAACGTTCAGGGCCTCCTAATGACGATGGAACACACAAATTGCGTCCCGATTCAATACATCGTCCTCCAGCAGACTTGTCTCCATGGGTCTATTGCTGCCTCGGGCACCTTATGGCCGTTCTCCTGTGAGTCTAAGATTTTCGAATCGGACCCAAATCTGATAGTGAATTGTAACGTTCACGGCCACTTAATGACGATGGATCACTCAAATTGCGTCCCGATTCAATACATCGTCCTCCAGCCGACTTGTCTCCATGGGTCTATTGCTGCCTTATGGCCGTTCTGCTGTGAGTCAAAGATTTTAGAATCGGACGAGAAACTGATAGTGAATTGTAACGTTCAGGGCCACCTAATGACGATGGATCTCTCAAACTGCGTCCCGATTCAATACATCGTCCTCCAGCCGACTTGTCTCCATGGGTCTATTGCTGCCTCGGGCACCTTAAATCCGTTCTCCTGTGAGTCAAAGATTTTCGAATCGGACGAAAACCTGATGGTTAATTGTAACGTTCAGGGGCTCCTAATGACGATGGATCACTCAAATTGCGTCCCGATTCAATACATCGTCCTCCAGCCGACTTGTCTTCATGGGTCTATTGCTGCCTCGGGCACCGTATGGCCGTTCTGCTGTGAGTCAAAGATTTTCGAATCGGACGAAAAACTGATAGTGAATTGTAACGTTCAGGGCCACCTAATGACGATGGATCACTCAAATTGCGTCCCGATTCAGTACATCGACCTCCAGCAGACATGTCTCCATGGGTCTATTACTGCCTCGGGCACCTTATGGCCGTTCTGCTGTGAGTCAAAGATTTTCGAATCTGACGAAAAACTGATAGTGAATTGTAACATTTAGGGCCACCTAATGACGATGGATGACTCAAATTGCGTCCCGATCCAATACATCGTCCTCCAGCCGACTTGTCCCCATGGGTCTATTGCTGCGTTGGGCACCTTAAGGCCGTTCTGCTGTGAGTCAAAGAATTTCGAATCGGACGAAAAACTGATACTGAATTGTAACGTTCAGGACCACCTAATGACGATGGATCACTCAAATTGCGTCCCGATTCAATACATCGTCCTCCAGCAGACTTGTCTCCAAGGGTCTATTGCTACGTCGGGCACCTTATGGTCGTTCTCCCGTGAGTCTAGATTATCGAATAGGACGAAAAACTGATACTGAATTGTAACATTCAGGGCCTCCTAATGACGATGGATCACTCAAATTGCGTCCCGATTCAATACATCGTCCTCCAGCAGACTTGTGTCCATGGGTCTATTGCTGCCTCGGGCACCTTATGGCCGTTCTGCTGTGACACAAAGATTTTCGAATCGGACGTAAAACTGATAGTGAACTGTAACGTTCAGGGCCTCCTAATGACGATGGACCACACAAATTGCGTCCCGATTCAATACATCGGCCTCCAGCAGACTTGTCTTCATGGTTCTGTTGCTGCCTCGGGCACCTTATGGCCGTTCTGCTGTGAGTCAAAGAATTTCGAATCTGACGAAAAACTGATAGTGAATTGTAACATTCAGGGCCACCTAATGACGATGGATCACTCAAATTGCGTCCCGATTCAATACATCGTCCTCCAGCCGACTTGTCTCCATGGGTCTATTGCTGCCTCGGGCACCTTATGGTCGTTATGCTGTGAGTCAAAGATTTTCGAATCCGACGAAAAACTGATAGTGAATTGTAACGTTCAGGGCCACCTAATGACGATGGATCACTCAGATTGCGTCCCGATTCAGTACATCGACCTCCAGCAGACTTGTCTCCATGGGTCTATTGCTGCCTCGGGCACCTTATGGCCGTTCTGCTGTGAGTCTAGATTATCGAATGGGACGAAAAACTGATAGTGAATTGTAACGTTCAGAGCCTCCTAATGACGATGGAACACTCAAATTGCGTCCCGATTCAATACATCGTCCTCCAGCAGACTTGTCTCCATGGGTCTATTGCTTCCTCTGGCACCTTATGGCCGTACTGCTGTGAGTCAAAGATTTTCGAATCTGACGAAAAACTGATAGTGAATTGTAACATTTAGGGCCACCTAATGACGATGGATCACTCAAATTGCGTCCCGATTCAATACATTGTCCTCCAGCCGACTTGTCCCCATGGGTCTATTGCTGCCTTGGGCACCTTATGGCCGTTCTGCTGTGAGTCAAAGAATTTCGAATCGGACGAAAAACTGATACTGAATTGTAATTTTCTGGGAGACCTAATGACGATGAATCAATCAAATTGCGTCCCGATTAAATAAATCGTCCTCCAGCCGACTTGTCTCCATGGGTCTATTGCTGCCTCGGGCACCTTAAGGCCGTTCTCCTGTGAGTCAAAGATTTTCGAATCGGACGAAAAACTGATAGTGAATTGTAACGTTCAGGGCCACCTAATGACGATGGATCACTCAAATTGCGTCCCGATTCAATACATCGTCCTCCAGCAGACTTGTCTCCAAGGGTCTATTGCTACGTCGGGCACCTTATGGTCGTTCTCCCGTGAGTCTAGATTATCGAATAGGACGAAAAACTGATAGTGAATTGTAACATTCAGAGCCTCCTAATGACGATGGATCACTCAAATTGTGTCCCGATTCAATACATCGTCCTCCAGCAGACTTGTGTCCATGGGTCTATTGCTGCCTCGGGCACCTTATGGCCGTTCTGCTGTGACTCAAAGATTTTCGAATCGGAAGTAAAACTGATAGTGAACTCTAACGTTCAGGGCCTCCTAATGACGATGGAACACTCAAATTGCGTCCCGATTCAATACATCGTCCTCCAGCAGACTTGTCTCCATGGGTCTATTGCAGCCTCGGGCACATTATGGCCGTTCTGCTGTGAGTCTAAGATTTTCCAATCGGACCCGAAACTGATAGTGAATTGTAACGTTCACGGCCACCTAATGACGATGGACCACACAAATTGCGTCCCGATTCAATACATCGTAGTCCAGCCGACTTGACTCCATGGGTCTATTGCTGCCCTGGGCACCTTATGGCCGTTCTGCTGTGAGTCTAGATTATCGAATGGGACGAGAAACTGATAGTGAATTGTAACGTTTAGGGCCACCTAATGACGATGGATCACTCAAATTGCGTCCCGATTCAATACATCGTCCTCCAGCAGACTTGTCTCAATGGGACTATTGCAGCCTCGGGCACCTTATGGCCGTTCTGTTGTGACTCAAAGATTTTCGAATCGGACGAAAAACTGATAGTGAATTGTAACGTTCAGGGCCTCCTAATGACGATGGAACACTCAAATTGCGTCCCGACTCAATACCTCGTCCTCCAGCCGACCTGTCTACATGGGTCTATTGCTGCCTCGGGCACCTTATGGCCGTTCAGCTGTGAGTCGAAGATTTTCGAATCGGACTAAAAACTGATAGTGAATTGTAACATTCAGGGCCTAATAATGATGATGGAACACTGAAATTGCGTCCCGATTCAATACATCGTCCTCCAGCAGACTTGTCTCCATGGGTCTATTGCTGCCTCGGGCACCTTATGGCCGTTCTGCTGTGAGTCAAAGATTTTCGAATCCGACGAAAAACTGATAGTGAATTGTAACGTTCAGGGCCACCTAATGACGATGGATCACTCAAATTGCGTCCCGATTCAATACATCGTCCTCCAGCCGACTTGTCTCCATGGGTCTATTGCTGCCTCGGGCACCTTATGGCCGTTCTGCTGTGACTCAAAGATTTTCGAATCGGACGAAAAACTGATAGTGAATTGTAACGTTCAGGGCCTCCTAATGACGATGGAACACTCAAATTGCGTCCCGATTCAATACATCGGCCTCCAGCAGACTTGTCTTCATGGTTCTGTTGCTGCCTCGGGCATCTTATGGCCGTTCTGCTGTGAGTCAAAGATTTTCGAATCTGACGAAAAACTGATAGTGAATTGTAACATTCAAGGCCACCTAATGACGATGGATCACTCAAATTGCGTCCCGATTCAATACATCGTCTTCCAGCCGACTTGTCTCCATGGGTCTATTGCTGCCTCGGGCACCTTATGGCCGTTATGCTGTGGGTCAAAGATTTTCGAATCCGACGAAAAACTGATAGTGAATTGTAACGTTCAGGGCCACCTAATGACGATGGATCACTCAAATTGCGTCCCGATTCAATACATCGTCCTCCAGCCGACTTGTCTCCATGGGTCTATTGCTGCCTCGGGCACCTTATGGCCGTTCTGCTGTGACTCAAAGATTTTCGAATCGGACGAAAAACTGATTGTGAATTGTAACATTCAGGGCCTCCTAATGACGATGGATCACTCAAATTGCGTCCCGATTCAATACATCGTCCTCCAGCCGACTTGTCTCCAAGGGTCTATTGCTGCCTCGGGCACCTTAAGGCCGTTCTCCTGTGAGTCAAAGATTTTCGAATCGGACGAAAACCTGATGGTTAATTGTAACGTTCAGGGCCTCCTAATGACGATGGAACACTCAAATTGCGTCCCGATCCAATACATCGTCCTCCAGCAGACTTGTGTCCATGGGTCTATTGCTGCCTCGGGCACCTTATGGCCGTTCTGCTGTGACTCAAAGATTTTCGAATCGGACGTAAAACTGATAGTGAATCGTAACGTTCAGGGCCTCCTAATGACGATGGAACACTCAAATTGCGTCCCGATTCAATTCATCGTCCTCCAGCAGACTTGTCTCCATGGGTCTATTGCTGCCTCGGGCACCTTATGGCCGTTCTGCTGTGAGTCTAAGATTTTCGAATCGGACCCAAAACTGATAGTGAATTGTAACGTTCACGGCCACCTAATGACGATGAATCACTCAAATTGCGTCCCGATTCAATACACCGTCCTCCAGCCGACTTGTCTCCATGGGTCTATTGCTGCCTAGGGCACCTTATGGCCGTTCTGCTGTGAGTCAAAGATTTTCGAATCCGACGAAAAACTGATAGTGAATTGTAACGTTCAGGGCCACCTAATGCCGATGGATCACTCAAATTGCGTCCCGATTCAATACATCGACCTCCAGCCGACTTGTCTCCTTGGGTCTATTGCTGCCTCGGGCACCTTATGGCGGTTATGCTGTGACTCAAAGATTTTCGAATACGACGAAAAACTGATAGTGAATTGTAACGTTCAGGGCCACCTAATGACGATGGATCACTCAAATTGCGTCCCGATTCAATACATCGTCCTCCAGCAGACTTGTGTCCATGGGTCTATTGCTGCCTCGGGCACCTTATGGCCGTTCTGCTGTGACTCAAAGATTTTCGAATCGGACGTAAAACTGATAGTGAATCGTAACGTTCAGGGCCTCCTAATGACGATGGAACACTCAAATTGCGTCCCGATTCAATTCATCGTCCTCCAGCAGACTTGTCTCCATGGGTCTATTGCTGCCTAGGGCACCTTATGGCCGTTCTGCTGTGAGTCAAAGATTTTCGAATCGGACGAGAAACTGATAGTGAATTGTAACGTTCAGGGCCACCTAATGACGATGGTTCTCTCAAATTGCGTCCCGATTCAATACATCGTCCTCCAGCCGACTTGTCTCCATGGGTCTATTGCTGCCTCGGGCACCTTAAGGCCGTTCTCCTGTGAGTCAAAGATTTTCGAATCGGACGTAAAACTGATAGTGAACTGTAACGTTCAGGCCCTCCTAATGACGATGGAACACTCAAATTGCGTCCCGATTCAATACATCGTCCTCCAGCAGACTTGTCTCCATGGGTCTATTGCTGCCTCGGGCACCTTATGGCCGTTCTGCTGTGACTCTAAGATTTTCGAATCGGACGTAAAACTGATAGTGAACTGTAACGTTCAGGCCCTCCTAATGACGATGGAACACTCAAATTGCGTCCCGATTCAATACATCGTCCTCCAGCAGACTTGTCTCCATGGGTCTATTGCTGCCTCGGGCACCTTATGGCGGTTCTGCTGTGAGTCTAAGATTTTCCAATCGGACCCGAAACTGATAGTGAATTGTAACGTTCACGGCCACCTAATGACGATGGGCCACACAAATTGCGTCCCGATTCAATACATCGTCCTCCAGCCGACTTGACTCCATGGGTCTATTGCTGCCTCGGGCACCTTATGGCCGTTCTGCTGTGAGTCTAGATTATCGAATGGGACGAGAAACTGATAGTGAATTGTAACGTTTAGGGCCACCTAATGACGATGGATCACTCAAATTGCGTCCCGATTCAATACATCGTCCTCCAGCAGACTTGTCTCAATGGGTCTATTGCTGCCTCGGGCACCTTATGACCGTTCTGTTGTGACTCAAAGATTTTCGAATCGGACGAAAAACTGATAGTGAATTGTAACGTTCAGGGCCTCCTAATGACGATGGAACACTCAAATTGCGTCCCGACTCAATACCTCGTCCTCCAGCCGACTTGTCTACATGGGTCTATTGCTGCCTCGGACACCTTATGGCCGTTCTGCTGTGAGTCAAAGATTTTCGAATCGGACTAAAAACTGATAGTGAATTGTAACATTCAGGGCCTAATAATGACGATGGAACACTGAAATTGCGTCCCGATTCAATACATCGTCCTCCAGCAGACTTGTCTCCATGGGTCTATTGCTGCCTCGGACACCTTATGGCCGTTCTGCTGTGAGTCAAAGATTTTCGAATCGGACGAAAAACTGATAGTGAATTGTAACGTTCAGGGCCACCTAATGACGATGGATCACTCAAATTGCGTCCCGATTCAATACATCGCCCTCCAGCCGACTTGTCTCCATGGGTCTATTGCTGCCTCGGGCACCTTATGGCCGTTCTGCTGTGACTCAAAGATTTTCGAATCGGACGAAAAACTGATAGTGAATTGTAACGTTCAGGGCCTCCTAATTACGATGGAACACTCAAATTGCGTCCCGATTCAATACATCGGCCTCCAGCAGACTTGTCTTCATGGTTCTGTTGCTGCCTCGGGCACCTTATGGCCGTTCTGCTGTGAGTCAAAGATTTTCGAATCTGACGAAAAACTGATAGTGAATTGTAACATTCAGGGCCACCTAATGACGATGGATCACCCAAATTGCGTCCCCATTCAATACATCGTCCTCCAGCCGACTTGTCTCCATGGGTCTATTGCTGCCTCGAGCACCTTATGGCCGTTATGCTGTGAGTCAAAGATTTTCGAATCCGACGAAAAACTGATAGTGAATTGTAACGTTCAGGGCCACCTAATGACGATGGATCACTCAAATTGCGTCCCGATTCAATACATCGTCCTCCAGCCGACTTGTCCCCATGGGTCTATTGCTGCCTCGGGCACCTTATGGCCGTTCTGCTGTGACTCAAAGATTTTCGAATCGGACGAAAAACTGATAGTGAATTGTAACATTCAGGGCCACCTAATGACGATGGATCACTCAAATTGCGTCCCGATTCAATACATCGTCCTCCAGCCGACTTGTCTCCATGGGTCTATTGCTGCCTCGGGCACCTTAAGGCCGTTCTCCTGTGAGTCAAAGATTTTCGAATCGGACGAAAACCTGATGGTTAATTGTAACGTTCAGGGCCTCCTAATGACGATGGAACACTCAAATTGCGTCCCGATTCAATACATCGTCCTCCAGCCGACTTGTCTCCATGGGTCTATTGCTTCCTCTGGCACCTTATGGCCATACTGCAGTGAGTCAAAGATTTTCGAATCTGACGAAAAACTGATAGTGAATTGTAACATTTAGGGCCACCTAATGACGATGGATCACTCAAATTGCGTCCCGATTCAATACATCGTCCTCCAGCCGACTTGTCCCCATGGGTCTATTGCTGCCTTGGGCACCCTATGGCCGTTCTGCTGTGAGTCAAAAAATTTTGAATCGGACGAAAAACTGATACTGAATTGTAATTTTCTGGGAGACCTAATGACGATGAATCAATCAAATTGCGTCCCGATTAAATACATCGTCCTCCAGCCGACTTGTCTCCATGGGTCTATTGCTGCCTCGGGCACATTATGGCCGTTCTCCTGTGAGTCAAAGATGTTCGAATCGGACGAAAAACTGATAGTGAATTGTAACGTTCAGGGCCTCCTAATGACGATGGAACACTCAAATTGCGTCCCGACTCAATACCTCGTCCTCCAGCCGACTTGTCTACATGGGTCTATTGCTGCCTCGGGCACCTTATGGCCGTTCTGCTGTGAGTCAAAGATTTTCGAATCGGACGAAAAACTGATGGTGAATTGTAACAATCAGGGCCTAATAATGACGATGGAACACTGAAATTGCGTCCCGATTCAATACATCGTCCTCCAGCAGACTTGTCTCCATGGGTCTATTGCTGCCTCGGGCACCTTATGGCCGTTCTGCTGTGAGTCAAAGATTTTCGAATCGGACCCAAAACTGATAGTGAATTGTAACGTTCACGGCCACCTAATGACGATGGATCACTCAAATTGCGTCCCGATTCAATACATCGTCCTGCAGCCGACTTGTGTCCATGGGTCTATTGCTGCCTAGGGCACCTTATGGCCGTTCTGCTGTGAGTCAAAGATTTTCGAATCGGACGAAAAACTGATAGTGAATTGTAACGTTCAGGGCCACCTAATGACGATGGATCTCTCAAATTGCGTCCCGATTCAATACATCGTCCTCCAGCCGACTTGTCTCCATGGGTCTATTGCTGCCTCGGGCACCTTAAGGCCGTTCTCCTGTGAGTCAAAGATTTTCGAATCGGACGAAAACCTGATGGTTAATTGTAACGTTCAGGGCCTCCTAATGACGATGGAACACTCAAATTGCGTCCCGATCCAATACATCGTCCTCCAGCAGAATTGTCTCCATGGGTCTATTGCTGCCTCGGGCACCGTATGGCCGTTCTGCTGTGAGTCAAAGATTTTCGAATCGGACGAAAAACTGATAGTGAATTGTAACGTTCAGGGCCACCTAATGACGATGGATCACTCAAATTGCGTCCCGATTCAATACATCGTCCTCCAGCCGACTTGTCTTCATGGGTCTATTGCTGCCTCGGGCACCGTATGGCCGTTCTGCTGTGAGTCAAAGATTTTCGAATCGGACGAAAAACTGATAGTGAATTTTAACCTTCAGGGTCACCTAATGACGATGGATCACTCAAATTGCGTCCCGATTCAATACATCGTCCTCCAGCAGACTTGTCTCCAAGGGTCTATTGCTACGTCGGGCACCTTATGGTCGTTCTCCCGTGAGTCTAGATTATCGAATAGGACGAAAAACTGATAGTGAATTGTAACATTCAGGGCCTCCTAATGACGATGGATCACTCAAATTGCGTCCCGATTCAATACATCGTCCTCCAGCAGACTTGTGTCCATGGGTCTATTGCTGCCTCGGGCACCTTATGGCCGTTCTGCTGTGACTCTAAGATTTTCGAATCGGACGTAAAACTGATAGTGAACTGTAACGTTCAGGCCCTCCTAATGACGATGGAACACTCAAATTGCGTCCCGATTCAATACATCGTCCTCCAGCAGACTTGTCTCCATGGGTCTATTGCTGCCTCGGGCACCTTATGGCGGTTCTGCTGTGAGTCTAAGATTTTCCAATCGGACCCGAAACTGATAGTGAATTGTAACGTTCACGGCCACCTAATGACGATGGGCCACACAAATTGCGTCCCGATTCAATACATCGTCCTCCAGCCGACTTGACTCCATGGGTCTATTGCTGCCTCGGGCACCTTATGGCCGTTCTGCTGTGAGTCTAGATTATCGAATGGGACGAGAAACTGATAGTGAATTGTAACGTTTAGGGCCACCTAATGACGATGGATCACTCAAATTGCGTCCCGATTCAATACATCGTCCTCCAGCAGACTTGTCTCAATGGGTCTATTGCTGCCTCGGGCACCTTATGACCGTTCTGTTGTGACTCAAAGATTTTCGAATCGGACGAAAAACTGATAGTGAATTGTAACGTTCAGGGCCTCCTAATGACGATGGAACACTCAAATTGCGTCCCGACTCAATACCTCGTCCTCCAGCCGACTTGTCTACATGGGTCTATTGCTGCCTCGGACACCTTATGGCCGTTCTGCTGTGAGTCAAAGATTTTCGAATCGGACTAAAAACTGATAGTGAATTGTAACATTCAGGGCCTAATAATGACGATGGAACACTGAAATTGCGTCCCGATTCAATACATCGTCCTCCAGCAGACTTGTCTCCATGGGTCTATTGCTGCCTCGGACACCTTATGGCCGTTCTGCTGTGAGTCAAAGATTTTCGAATCGGACGAAAAACTGATAGTGAATTGTAACGTTCAGGGCCACCTAATGACGATGGATCACTCAAATTGCGTCCCGATTCAATACATCGCCCTCCAGCCGACTTGTCTCCATGGGTCTATTGCTGCCTCGGGCACCTTATGGCCTTTCTGCTGTGACTCAAAGATTTTCGAATCGGACGAAAAACTGATAGTGAATTGTAACGTTCAGGGCCTCCTAATTACGATGGAACACTCAAATTGCGTCCCGATTCAATACATCGGCCTCCAGCAGACTTGTCTTCATGGTTCTGTTGCTGCCTCGGGCACCTTATGGCCGTTCTGCTGTGAGTCAAAGATTTTCGAATCTGACGAAAAACTGATAGTGAATTGTAACATTCAGGGCCACCTAATGACGATGGATCACCCAAATTGCGTCCCCATTCAATACATCGTCCTCCAGCCGACTTGTCTCCATGGGTCTATTGCTGCCTCGAGCACCTTATGGCCGTTATGCTGTGAGTCAAAGATTTTCGAATCCGACGAAAAACTGATAGTGAATTGTAACGTTCAGGGCCACCTAATGACGATGGATCACTCAAATTGCGTCCCGATTCAATACATCGTCCTCCAGCCGACTTGTCCCCATGGGTCTATTGCTGCCTCGGGCACCTTATGGCCGTTCTGCTGTGACTCAAAGATTTTCGAATCGGACGAAAAACTGATAGTGAATTGTAACATTCAGGGCCACCTAATGACGATGGATCACTCAAATTGCGTCCCGATTCAATACATCGTCCTCCAGCCGACTTGTCTCCATGGGTCTATTGCTGCCTCGGGCACCTTAAGGCCGTTCTCCTGTGAGTCAAAGATTTTCGAATCGGACGAAAACCTGATGGTTAATTGTAACGTTCAGGGCCTCCTAATGACGATGGAACACTCAAATTGCGTCCCGATTCAATACATCGTCCTCCAGCCGACTTGTCTCCATGGGTCTATTGCTTCCTCTGGCACCTTATGGCCATACTGCAGTGAGTCAAAGATTTTCGAATCTGACGAAAAACTGATAGTGAATTGTAACATTTAGGGCCACCTAATGACGATGGATCACTCAAATTGCGTCCCGATTCAATACATCGTCCTCCAGCCGACTTGTCCCCATGGGTCTATTGCTGCCTTGGGCACCCTATGGCCGTTCTGCTGTGAGTCAAAAAATTTTGAATCGGACGAAAAACTGATACTGAATTGTAATTTTCTGGGAGACCTAATGACGATGAATCAATCAAATTGCGTCCCGATTAAATACATCGTCCTCCAGCCGACTTGTCTCCATGGGTCTATTGCTGCCTCGGGCACATTATGGCCGTTCTCCTGTGAGTCAAAGATGTTCGAATCGGACGAAAAACTGATAGTGAATTGTAACGTTCAGGGCCTCCTAATGACGATGGAACACTCAAATTGCGTCCCGACTCAATACCTCGTCCTCCAGCCGACTTGTCTACATGGGTCTATTGCTGCCTCGGGCACCTTATGGCCGTTCTGCTGTGAGTCAAAGATTTTCGAATCGGACGAAAAACTGATAGTGAATTGTAACAATCAGGGCCTAATAATGACGATGGAACACTGAAATTGCGTCCCGATTCAATACATCGTCCTCCAGCAGACTTGTCTCCATGGGTCTATTGCTGCCTCGGGCACCTTATGGCCGTTCTGCTGTGAGTCAAAGATTTTCGAATCGGACCCAAAACTGATAGTGAATTGTAACGTTCACGGCCACCTAATGACGATGGATCACTCAAATTGCGTCCCGATTCAATACATCGTCCTGCAGCCGACTTGTGTCCATGGGTCTATTGCTGCCTAGGGCACCTTATGGCCGTTCTGCTGTGAGTCAAAGATTTTCGAATCGGACGAAAAACTGATAGTGAATTGTAACGTTCAGGGCCACCTAATGACGATGGATCTCTCAAATTGCGTCCCGATTCAATACATCGTCCTCCAGCCGACTTGTCTCCATGGGTCTATTGCTGCCTCGGGCACCTTAAGGCCGTTCTCCTGTGAGTCAAAGATTTTCGAATCGGACGAAAACCTGATGGTTAATTGTAACGTTCAGGGCCTCCTAATGACGATGGAACACTCAAATTGCGTCCCGATCCAATACATCGTCCTCCAGCAGAATTGTCTCCATGGGTCTATTGCTACCTCGGGCACCGTATGGCCGTTCTGCTGTGAGTCAAAGATTTTCGAATCGGACGAAAAACTGATAGTGAATTGTAACGTTCAGGGCCACCTAATGACGATGGATCACTCAAATTGCGTCCCGATTCAGTACATCGACCTCCAGCAGACTTGTCTCCATGGGTCTATTGCTGCCTCGGGCACCTTATGGCCGTTCTGCTGTGGGTCTAGATTATCGAATGGGACGAAAAACTGATAGTGAATTGTAACGTTCAGAGCCTCCTAATGACGATGGAACACTCAAATTGCGTCCCGATTCAATACATCGTCCTCCAGCAGACTTGTCTCCAAGGGTCTACTGCTACGTCGGGCACCTTATGGTCGTTCTCCCGTGAGTCTAGATTATCGAATAGGACGAAAAACTGATAGTGAATTGTAACATTCAGGGCCTCCTAATGACGATGGATCACACAAATTGCGTCCCGATTCAATACATCGTCCTCCAGCAGACTTGTGTCCATGGGTCTATTGCTGCCTCGGGCATCTTATGGCCGTTATGCTGTGACTCAAAGATTTTCGAATCGGACGTAAAACTGATAGTGAACTGTAACGTTCACGGCCTCCTAATGACGATGGACCACACAAACTGCGTCCCGATTCAATACATCGTCCTCCAGCCGACTTGACTCCATGGGTCTATTGCTGCCTCGGGCACCTTATGGCCGTTCTGCTGTGAGTCTAGATTATCGAATGGGACGAGAAACTGATAGTGAATTGTAACGTTTAGGGCCACCTAATGACGATGGATCACTCAAATTGCGTCCCGATTCAATACATCGTCCTCCAGCAGACTTGTCTCAATGGGTCTATTGCTGCCTCGGGCACCTTATGGCCGTTCTGTTGTGACTCAAAGATTTTCGAATCGGACGAAAAACTGATAGTGAATTGTAACGTTCAGGGCCTCCTAATGACGATGGAACACTCAAATTGCGTCCCGACTCAATACCTCGTCCTCCAGCCGACTTGTCTACATGGGTCTATTGCTGCCTCGGGCACCTTATGGCCGTTCTGCTGTGAGTCAAAGATTTTCGAATCGGACGAAAAACTGATAGTGAATTGTAACAATCAGGGCCTAATAATGACGATGGAACACTGAAATTGCGTCCCGATTCAATACATCGTCCTCCAGCAGACTTGTCTCCATGGGTCTATTGCTGCCTCGGGCACCTTATGGCCGTTCTGCTGTGAGTCAAAGATTTTCGAATCGGACCCAAAACTGATAGTGAATTGTAACGTTCACGGCCACCTAATGACGATGGATCACTCAAATTGCGTCCCGATTCAATACATCGTCCTGCAGCCGACTTGTGTCCATGGGTCTATTGCTGCCTAGGGCACCTTATGGCCGTTCTGCTGTGAGTCAAAGATTTTCGAATCGGACGAAAAACTGATAGTGAATTGTAACGTTCAGGGCCACCTAATGACGATGGATCTCTCAAATTGCGTCCCGATTCAATACATCGTCCTCCAGCCGACTTGTCTCCATGGGTCTATTGCTGCCTCGGGCACCTTAAGGCCGTTCTCCTGTGAGTCAAAGATTTTCGAATCGGACGAAAACCTGATGGTTAATTGTAACGTTCAGGGCCTCCTAATGACGATGGAACACTCAAATTGCGTCCCGATCCAATACATCGTCCTCCAGCAGAATTGTCTCCATGGGTCTATTGCTACCTCGGGCACCGTATGGCCGTTCTGCTGTGAGTCAAAGATTTTCGAATCGGACGAAAAACTGATAGTGAATTGTAACGTTCAGGGCCACATAATGACGATGGATCACTCAAATTGCGTCCCGATTCAGTACATCGACCTCCAGCAGACTTGTCTCCATGGGTCTATTGCTGCCTCGGGCACCTTATGGCCGTTCTGCTGTGGGTCTAGATTATCGAATGGAACGAAAAACTGATAGTGAATTGTAACGTTCAGAGCCTCCTAATGACGATGGAACACTCAAATTGCGTCCCGATTCAATACATCGTCCTCCAGCCGACTTGTCTTCATGGGTCTATTGCTTCCTCTGGCACCTTATGGCCATACTGCAGTGAGTCAAAGATTTTCGAATCTGACGAAAAACTGATAGTGAATTGTAACATTTAGGGCCACCTAATGACGATGGATCACTCAAATTGCGTCCCGATTCAATACATCGTCCTCCAGCCGACTTGTCCCCATGGGTCTATTGCTGCCTTGGGCACCTTATGGCCGTTCTGCTGTGAGTCAAAGAATTTCGAATCGGACGAAAAACTGATACTGAATTGTAATTTTCTGGGAGACGTAATGACGATGAATCAATCAAATTGCGTCCCGATTAAATACATCGTCCTCCAGCCGACTTGTCTCCATGGGTCTATTGCTGCCTCGGGCACATTATGGCCGTTCTCCTGTGAGTCAAAGATTTTCGAATCGGACGAAAAACTGATAGTGAATTGTAACGTTCAGGGCCTCCCAATGACGATGGATCACTCAAATTGCGTCCCGATTCAATACATCGTCCTCCAGCAGACTTGTCTCCAAGGGTCTATTGCTACGTCGGGCACCTTATGGTCGTTCTCCCGTGAGTCTAGATTATCGAATAGGACGAAAAACTGATAGTGAATTGTAACATTCAGGGCCTCCCAATGACGATGGATCACTCAAATTGCGTCCCGATTCAATACATCGTCCTCCAGCAGACTTGTGTCCATGGGTCTATTGCTGCCTCGGGCACCTTATGGCCGTTCTGCTGTGACTCAAAGATTTTCGAATCGGACGTAAAACTGATAGTGAACTGTAACGTTCAGGGCCTCCTAATGACGATGGAACACTCAAATCGTGTCCCGAATCAATACATCGTCCTCCAGCAGACTTGTCTCCATGGGTCTATTGCTGCCTCGGGCACATTATGGCCGTTCTGCTGTGAGTCTAAGATTTTCCAATCGGACCCGAAACTGATAGTGAATTGTAACGTTCACGGCCACCTAATGACGATGGACCACACAAATTGCGTCCCGATTCAATACATCGTCCTCCAGCCGTCTTGACTCCATGGGTCTATTGCTGCCTCGGGCACCTTATGGCCGTTCTGCTGTGAGTCTAGATTATCGAATGGGACGAGAAACTGATAGTGAATTGTAACGTTTAGGGCCACCTAATGACGATGGATCACTCAAATTGCGTCCCGATTCAATACATCGTCCTCCAACAGACTTGTCTCCATGGGTCTATTGCTGCCTCGGGCACCTTATGGCCGTTCTGCTGTGAGTCTAGATTATCGAATGGGACGAAAAACTGATAGTGAATTGTAACGTTCAGAGCCTCCTAATGACGATGGAACACTCAAATTGCGTCCCGATTCAATACATCGTCCTCCAGCCGACTTGTCTCCATCGGTCTATTGCTTCCTCTGGCACCTTATGGCCGTACTGCAGTGAGTCAAAGATTTTCGAATCTGACGAAAAACTGATAGTGAATTGTAACATTTGGGGCCACCTAATGACGATGGATCACTCAAATTGCGTCCCGATTCAATACATCGTCCTCCAGCCGACTTGTCCCCATGGGTCTATTGCTGCCTTGGGCACCTTATGGCCGTTCTGCTGTGAGTCAAAGATTTTCGAATCGGACGAAAAACTGATACTGAATTGTAATTTTCTGGGAGACCTAATGACGATGAATCAATCAAATTGCGTCCCGATTAAATACATCGTCCTCCAGCCGACTTGTCTCCATGGGTCTATTGCTGCCTCGGGCACATTATGGCCGTTCTCCTGTGAGTCAAAGATTTTCGAATCGGACGAAAAACTGATAGTGAATTGTAACGTTCAGGGCCACCTAATGACGATGGATCACTCAAATTGCGTCCCGATTCAATACATCGTCCTCCAGCAGACTTGTCTCCAAGGGTCTATTGCTGCCTCGGGCACCTTATGGTCGTTCTCTCGTGAGTCTAGATTATCGAATTGGACGAAAAACTGATAGTGAATTGTAACATTCAGGGCCTCCTAATGACGATGGATCACTCAAATTGCGTCCCGATTCAATACATCGTCCTCCAGCAGACTTGTGTCCATGGGTCTATTGCTGCCTCGGGCACCTTATGGCCGTTCTGCTGTGACTCAAAGATTTTCGAATCGGACGTAAAACAGATAGTGAACTGTAACGTTCAGGGCCTCCTAATGACGATGGAACACTCAAATTGCGTCCCGATTCAATACATCGTCCTCCAGCAGACTTGTCTCCATGGGTCTATTGCTGCCTCGGACACCTTATGGCCGTTCTGCTGTGAGTCTAAGATTTCCAATCGGACCCAAAACTGATAGTGAATTGTAGCGTTCACGGCCACCTAATGACGATGGACCACACAAATTGCGTCCCGATTCAATACATCGTCCTCCAGCCGACTTGACTCCATGGGTCTATTGCTGCCTCGGGCACCTTATGGCCGTTCTGCTGTGAGTCTAGATTATCGAATGGGACGAGAAACTGATAGTGAATTGTAACGTTTAGGGCCACCTAATGACGATGGATCACTCAAATTGCGTCCCGATTCAATACATCGTCCTCCAGCAGACATGTCTCAATGGGTCTATTGCTGCCTCGGGCACCTTATGGCCGTTCTGTTGTGACTCAAAGATTTTCGAATCGGACGAAAAACTGATAGTGAATTGCAACATTCAGGGCCTCCTAATGACGATGGAACACTCAAATTGCGTCCCGATTCAATACCTCGTCCTCCAGCCGACTTGTCTACATGGGTCTATTGCTGCCTCGGGCACCTTATGGCCGTTCTGCTGTGAGTCAAAGATTTTCGAATCGGACGAAAAACTGATAGTGGATTGTAACATTCAGGGCCTAATAATGACGATGGAACACTGAAATTGCGTCCCGATTCAATACATCGTCCTCCAGCAGACTAGTCTCCATGGGTCAATTGCTGCCTCGGGCACCTTATGGCCGTTCTGCTGTGAGTCAAAGATTTTCGAATCTTACGAAAAACTGATAGTGAATTGTAACGTTCAGGGCCACCTAATGACGATGGATCACTCAAATTGCGTCCCGATTCAATACATCGTCCTCCAGCCGACTTGTCTCCATGGGTCTATTGCTGCCTCGGGCACCTTATGGCCGTTCTGCTGTGACTCAAAGATTTTCGAATCGGACGAAAAACTGATAGTGAATTGTAACGTTCAGGGCCTCCTAATGACGATGGAACACTCAAATTGCGTCCCGATCAATACATCGGCCTCCAGCAGACTTGTCTTCATGGTTCTATTGCTGCCTCGGGCACCTTAGGGCCGTTCTGCTGTGAGTCAAAGATTTTCGAATCTGACGAAAAACTGATAGTGAATTGTAACATTCAGGGCCACCTAATGACGATGGATCACTCAAATTGCGTCCCGATTCAATACATCGTCCTCCAGCCGACTTGTCTCCATGGGTCTATTGCTCCCTCGGGCACCTTATGGCCGTTATGCTGTGAGTCAAAGATTTTCGAATCCGACGAAAAACTGATAGTGAATTGTAACGTTTAGGGCCACCTAATGACGATGGATCACTCAAATTGCGTCCCGATTCAATACATCGTCCTCCAGCAGACTTGTGTCCATGGGCCTATTGCTGCCTCGGGCACCTTATGGCCGTTCTGCTGTGACTCAAAGATTTTCGAATCGGACGTAAAACTGATAGTGAATTGTAACGTTCAGGGCCTCCTAATGACGATGGAACACTCAAATTGCGTCCCGATTTAATACATCGTCCTCCAGCAGACTTGTCTCCATGGGTCTATTGCTGCCTCGGGCACCTTATGGCCGTTCTGCTGTGAGTCTAAGATTTTCGAATCGGACCCAAAACTGATAGTGAATTGTAACGTTCACGGCCACCTAATGACGATGGACCACACAAATTGCGTCCGAATTCAATACATCGTCCTCCAGCCGACTTGAGTCCATGGGTCTATTGCTGCCTCGGGCACCTTATGGCCGTTCTGCTGTGAGTCTAGATTATCGAATGGGACGAAAAACTGAAAGGGCCACCTAATGGCGATGAATCACTCAAATTGCGTCCCGATTCAATACATCGTCCTCCAGCCGACTTGTCTCCATGGGTCTATTGCTGCCTAGGGCACTTTATGGCCGTTCTGCTGTGAGTCTAAGATTTTCTAATCGGACTTACAACTGATAGTGAATTGTAACGTTCACGGCCACCTAATGACGATGGACCACACGAATTGCGTCCCGATTCAATACATCGTCCTCCAGCCGACTTGACTCCATGGGTCTATTGCTGCCTCGGGCACCTTATGGCCGTTCAGCTGTGACTCAAAGATTTTAGAATCGTACGAAAAACTGATAGTGAATTGTAACGTTCAGGGCCTCCTAATGACGATGGAACACTCAAATTGCGTCCCGATTCAATACATCGGCTTCCAGCAGACTTGTCTTCATGGGCCTATTGCTGCCTCGGGCACCTTATGGCCGCTCTGCTGTGAGTCAAAGATTTTCGAATCTGACGAAAAACTGATAGTGAATTGTAACATTCAGGGCCACCTAATGACGATGGATCACACAAATTGCGTCCCGATTCAATACATCGTCCTCCAGCCGACTTGTCTACATGGGTCTATTGCTGCCTCGGGCACCTTATGGCCGTTCTGCTGTGAGTCAAAGATTTTCGAATCGGACCCAAAACTGATAGTGAATTGTAACGTTCAGGGCCTCCTAATGACGGTGGAACACTCAAATTGCGTCCCGATTCAATACATCGTCCTCCAGCCGACTTGTCTCCATGGGTCTATTGCTGCCTCGGGCACCTTAAGGCTGTTCTGCTGTGAGTCAACGATTTTCGAATCTGACGAAAACTGATAGTGAATTGTAACATTCAGGGCCACCTAATGACGATGGATCACTCAAATTGCGTCCCGATTCAATACATCGTCCTCCAGCCGACATGTCTACATGGGTCTATTGCTGCCTCGGGCACCTTATGGCCGTTCTGCTGTGAGTCAAAGATTTTCGAATCGGACGAAAAACTGATAGTGAATTGTAACGTTCAGGGCCTCCTAATGACGATGGAACACTGAAATTGCGTCCCGATTCAATACATCGTCCTCCAGCAGACTTGTCTCCATGGGAGTCTATTGCTGCCTCGGGCACCTTATGGCCGTTCTGCTGTGAGTCAAAGATTTTCGAATCGGACGAAAAACTGATAGTGAATTGTAACCTTCAGGGCCACCTAATGACGATGGATCACTCAAATTGGGTCCCGATTCAATACATCGTCCTCCAGCAGACTTGTCTCCATGGGTCTATTGCTGCCTCGGGCACCTTATGGCCGTTCTGTTGTGACTCAAAGATTTTCGAATCGGACGAAAAACTGATAGTGAATTGTAACGTTCAGGGCCACCTAATGACGATGGATCACTCAAATTGCGTCCCGATTCAATACATCGTCCTCCAGCCGACTTGTCTCCATGGGTCTATTGCTGCCTAGGGCGCCTTATGGCCGTTCTGCTGTGAGTCAAAGATTTTCGAATCGGACGAGAAACTGATAGTGAATTGTAACGTTCAGGGCCATCTAATAACGATGGATCACTCAAATTGCGTCCCGATTCAATACATCGCCCTCCAGCAGACTTGTCTCCATGGGTCTATTGCTGCCTTGGGCACCTTATGGAAGTTCTGCTGTGACTCAAAGATTTTCGAAACGGACGAAAAACTGATAGTGAATTGTAACGTTCAGGGCCACGTAATGACGATGGATCACTCAAATTGCGTCCCGATTCAATACATCGTCCTCCAGCCGACTTGTCTACATGGGTCTATTGCTGCCTCGAGCACCTTATGGCCGTTATGCTGTGAGTCAAAGATTTTCGAATCCGACGAAAAACTGATAGTGAATTGTAACGTTCAGGGCCACCTAATGACGATGGATCACTCAAATTGCGTCCCGATTCAATACATCGTCCTCCAGCAGACTTGTGTCCATGGGTCTATTGCTGCCTCGGGCACCTTATGGCCGTTCTGCTGTGACTCAAAGATTTTCGAATCGGACGTAAAACTGATAGTGAATCGTAACGTTCAGGGCCTCCTAATGACGATGGAACACTCAAATTGCGTCCCGATTCAATACCTCGTGCTCCAGCAGACTTGCCTCCATGGGTCTATTGCTGCCTCGGGCACCTTATGGCCGTTCTGCTGTGAGTCTAAGATTTTCGAATCGGACCCAAAACTGATAGTGAATTGTAACGTTCACGGCCACCTAATGACGATGGATCACTCAAATTGCGTCCCGATTCAATACATCGTCCTCCAGCCGACTTGTCTCCATGGGTCTATTGCTGCCTAGGGCACCTTATGGCCGTTCTGCTGTGAGTCAAAGATTTTCGAATCGGACGAGAAACTGATAGTGAATTGTAACGTTCAGAGCCACCTAATGACGATGGATCACTCAAATTGCGTCCCGATTCAATACATCGTCCTCCAGCCGACTTGTCTCCATGGGTCTATTGCTGCCTCTGGCACCTTATGGCCGTACTGCAGTGAGTCAAAGATTTTCGAATCTGACGAAGAACTGATAGTGAATTGTAACATTCAGGGCCACCTAATGACGATGGATCACTCAAATTGCGTCCCGATTCAATACATCGTCCTCCAGCCGACTTGTCTCCATGGGTCTATTGCTGCCTCGGGCACCTTATGGCCGTTCTGCTATGAGTCTAGATTATCGAATGGGACGAAAAACAGATAGTGAATTGTAACGTTCAGGGCCACCTAATGACGATGGATTACTCAAATTGCGTCCCGATTCAGTACATCGCCCTCCAGCAGACTTGTCCCCATGGGTCTATTGCTGCCTTGGACACCTTATGGCCGTTCTGCTGTGGGTCAAAGATTTTCGAATCGGACGAAAAACTGATACTGAATTGTAACTTTCTGGGAGACCTAATGACGATGAATCAATCAAATTGCGTCCCGATTCAATACATCGTCCTCCAGCCGACTTGTCTCCATGGGTCTATTGCTGCCTCGGGCACATTATGGCCGTTCTGCTGTGAGTCAAAGATTTTCGAATCGGACGAAAAACTGATAGTGAATTGTAACGTTCAGGGCCACCTAATGACGATGGATCACTCAAATTGCGTCCCGATTCAATACATCGTCCTCCAGCAGACTTGTCTCCAAGGGTCTTTTGCTGCCTCGGGCACCTTATGGTCGTTCTCCCGTGAGCCTAGATTATCGAATAGGACGAAAAACTGATAGTGAATTGTAACATTCAGGGCCTCCTAATGACGATGGATCACTCAAATTGCGTCCCGATTCAATACATCGTCCTCCAGCAGACTTGTGTCCATGGGTCTATTGCTGCCTCGGGCACCTTATGGCCGTTCTGCTGTGACTCAAAGATTTTCGAATCGGACGTAAAACTGATAGTGAATTGTAACGTTCAGGGCCTCCTAATGACGATGGAACACTCAAATTGCGTCCCGATTCAATACATCGTCCTCCAGCAGACTTGTCTCCATGGGTCTATTGCTGCCTCGGGCACCTTATGGCCGTTCTGCTGTGACTCAAAGATTTTCGAATCGGACGTAAAACTGATAGTGAATCGTAACGTTCAGGGCCTCCTAATGACGATGGAACACTCAAATTGCGTCCCGATTCAATACCTCGTGCTCCAGCAGACTTGTCTCCATGGGTCTATTGCTGCCTCGGGCACCTTATGGCCGTTCTGCTGTGAGTCTAAGATTTTCAAATCGGACCCAAAACTGATAGTGAATTGTAACGTTCACGGCCACCTAATGACGATGGATCACTCAAATTGCGTCCCGATTCAATACATCGTCCTCCAGCCGACTTGTCTCCATGGGTCTATTGCTGCCTAGGGCACCTTATGGCCGTTCTGCTGTGAGTCAAAGATTTTCGAATCGGACGAGAAACTGATAGTGAATTGTAACGTTCAGAGCCACCTAATGACGATGGATCACTCAAATTGCGTCCCGATTCAATACATCGTCCTCCAGCCGACTAGTCTCCATGGGTCTATTGCTGCCTCTGGCACCTTATGGCCGTACTGCAGTGAGTCAAAGATTTTCGAATCTGACGAAGAACTGATAGTGAATTGTAACATTCAGGGCCACCTAATGACGATGGATCACTCAAATTGCGTCCCGATTCAATACATCGTCCTCCAGCCGACTTGTCTCCATGGGTCTATTGCTGCCTCGGGCACCTTATGGCCGTTCTGCTATGAGTCTAGATTATCGAATGGGACGAAAAACTGATAGTGAATTGTAACGTTCAGGGCCACCTAATGACGATGGATCACTCAAATTGCGTCCCGATTCAATACATCATCCTCCAGCAGACTTGTCTCCAAGGGTCTATTGCTGCCTCGGGCACCTTATGGTCGTTCTCCCGTGAGCCTAGATTATCGAATAGGACGAAAAACTGATAGTGAATTGTAACATTCAGGGCCTCCTAATGACGATGGATCACTCAAATTGCGTCCCGATTCAATACATCGTCCTCCAGCAGACTTGTGTCCATGGGTCTATTGCTGCCTCGGGCACCTTATGGCCGTTCTGCTGTGACTCAAAGATTTTCGAATCGGACGTAAAACTGATAGTGAATTGTAACGTTCAGGGCCTCCTAATGACGATGGAACACTCAAATTGCGTCCCGATTCAATACATCGTCCTCCAGCAGACTTGTCTCCATGGGTCTATTGCTGCCTCGGGCACCTTATGGCCGTTCTGCTGTGAGTCTAAGATTTTCGAATCGGACCCAAAACTGATAGTGAATTGTAACGTTCACGGCCACCTAATGACGATGGACCACACAAATTGCGTCCCGATTCAATACATCGTCCTCCAGCCGACTTGACTCCATGGGTCTATTGCTGCCTCGGACACCTTATGGCCGTTCTGCTGTGAGTCTAGATTATCGAATGGGACGAGAAACTGATAGTGAATTGTAACGTTTAGGGCCACCTAATGACGATGGATCACTCAAATTGCGTCCCGATTCAATACCTCGTCCTCCAGCCGACTTGTCTCCATGGGTCTATTGCTGCCTCGGGCACCTTATGGCCGTTCTGCTGTGACTCAAAGATTTTCGAATCGGACGAAAAACTGATAGTGAATTGTAACGTTCAGGGCCTCCTAATGACGATGGAACACTCAAATTGCGTCCCGATTCAATACATCGGCTTCCAGCAGACTTGTCTTCATGGTTCTATTGCTGCCTCGGGCACCTTATGGCCGTTCTGCTGTGAGTCAAAGATTTTCGAATCTGACGAAAAACTGATAGTGAATTGTAACATTCAGGGCCACCTAATGACGATGGATCACTCAAATTGCGTCCCGATTCAATACATCGTCCTCCAGCCGTTTGTCTCCATGGGTCTATTGCTGCAACGGGCACCTTATGGCCGTTATGCTGTGAGTCAAAGATTTTCGAATCCGACGAAAAACCGATAGTGAATTGTAACGTTCAGGGCCACCTAATGACGATGGAACACTCAAATTGCGTCCCGATTCAATACCTCGTGCTCCAGCAGACTTGTCTCCATGGGTCTATTGCTGCCTCGGGCACCTTATGGCCGTTCTGCTGTGAGTCTAAGATTTTCGAATCGGACCCAAAACTGATCGTGAATTGTAACGTTCACGGCCACCTAATGACGATGGATCACTCAAATTGCGTCCCGATTCAATACATCGTCCTCCAGCCGACTTGTCTCCATGGGTCTATTGCTGCCTAGGGCACCTTATGGCCGTTCTGCTGTGAGTCAAAGATTTTCGAATCGGACGAGAAACTGATAGTGAATTGTAACGTTCAGAGCCACCTAATGACGATGGATCACTCAAATTGCGTCCCGATTCAATACATCGTCCTCCAGCCGACTTGTCTCCATGGGTCTATTGCTGCCTCTGGCACCTTATGGCCGTACTGCAGTGAGTCAAAGATTTTCGAATCTGACGAAGAACTGATAGTGAATTGTAACATTCAGGGCCACCTAATGACGATGGATCACTCAAATTGCGTCCCGATTCAATACATCGTCCTCCAGCCGACTTGTCTCCATGGGTCTATTGCTGCCTCGGGCACCTTATGGCCGTTCTGCTATGAGTCTAGATTATCGAATGGGACGAAAAACTGATAGTGAATTGTAACGTTCAGGGCCACCTAATGACGATGGATCACTCAAATTGCGTCCCGATTCAATACATCGTCCTCCAGCAGACTTGTCTCCAAGGGTCTATTGCTGCCTCGGGCACCTTATGGTCGTTCTCCCGTGAGCCTAGATTATCGAATAGGACGAAAAACTGATAGTGAATTGTAACATTCAGGGCCTCCTAATGACGATGGATCACTCAAATTGCGTCCCGATTCAATACATCGTCCTCCAGCAGACTTGTGTCCATGGGTCTATTGCTGCCTCGGGCACCTTATGGCCGTTCTGCTGTGACTCAAAGATTTTCGAATCGGACGTAAAACTGATAGTGAATTGTAACGTTCAGGGCCTCCTAATGACGATGGAACACTCAAATTGCGTCCCGATTCAATACATCGTCCTCCAGCAGACTTGTCTCCATGGGTCTATTGCTGCCTCGGGCACCTTATGGCCGTTCTGCTGTGAGTCTAAGATTTTCGAATCGGACCCAAAACTGATAGTGAATTGTAACGTTCACGGCCACCTAATGACGATGGACCACACAAATTGCGTCCCGATTCAATACATCGTCCTCCAGCCGACTTGACTCCATGGGTCTATTGCTGCCTCGGGCACCTTATGGCCGTTCTGCTGTGAGTCTAGATTATCGAATGGGACGAGAAACTGATAGTGAATTGTAACGTTTAGGGCCACCTAATGACGATGGATCACTCAAATTGCGTCCCGATTCAATACCTCGTCCTCCAGCCGACTTGTCTCCATGGGTCTATTGCTGCCTCGGGCACCTTATGGCCGTTCTGCTGTGACTCAAAGATTTTCGAATCGGACGAAAAACTGATAGTGAATTGTAACGTTCAGGGCCTCCTAATGACGATGGAACACTCAAATTGCGTCCCGATTCAATACATCGGCTTCCAGCAGACTTGTCTTCATGGTTCTATTGCTGCCTCGGGCACCTTATGGCCGTTCTGCTGTGAGTCAAAGATTTTCGAATCTGACGAAAAACTGATAGTGAATTGTAACATTCAGGGCCACCTAATGACGATGGATCACTCAAATTGCGTCCCGTTTCAATACATCGTCCTCCAGCCGTTTGTCTCCATGGGTCTATTGCTGCCTCGGGCACCTTTTGGCCGTTATGCTGTGAGTCAAAGATTTTCGAATCCGACGAAAAACCGATAGTGAATTGTAACGTTCAGGGCCACCTAATGACGATGGATCACTCAAATTGCGTCCCGATTCAATACATCGTCCTCCAGCAGACTTGTGTCCATGGGTCTATTGCTGCCTCGGGCACCTTATGGCCGTTCTGCTGTGAGTCAAAGATTTTCGAATCGGACGTAAAACTGATAGTGAATTGTAACGTTCAGGGCCTCCTAATGACGATGGAACACTCAAATTGCGTCCCGATTCAATACATCGTCCTCCAGCAGACTTGTCTCCATGGGTCTATTGCTGCCTCGGGCACCTTATGGCCGTTCTGCTGTGAGTCTAAGATTTTCGAATCGGACCCAAAAGTGATAGTGAATTGTAACGTTCGCGGCCACCTAATGACGATGGACCACACAAATTGCGTCCCGATTCAATACATCGTCCTCCAGCCGACTTGACTCCATGGGTCTATTGCTGCCTCGGGCACCTTATGGCCGTTCTGCTGTGAGTCTAGATTATCGAATGGGACGAAAAACTGATAGGGCCACCTAATGACGATGGATCACTCAAATTGCGTCCCGATTCAATACATCGTCCTCCAGCCGACTTGTCTCCATGGGTCTATTGCTGCCTAGGGCACTTTATGGCCGGGCTGCTGTGAGTCTAAGATTTTCGAATCGGACCCAAAACTGATAGTGAATTGTAACGTTCACGGCCACCTAATGACGATGGACCACACAAATTGCGTCCCGATTCAATACATCGTCCTCCAGCCGACTTGACTCCATGGGTCTATTGCTGCCTCGGGCACCTTATGGCCGTTCTGCTGTGACTCAAAGATTTTCGAATCGGACGAAAAACTGATAGTGAATTGTAACGTTCAGGGCCTCCTAATGACGATGGAACACTCAAATTGCGTCCCGATTCAATACATCGGCTTCCAGCAGACTTGTCTTCATGGGTCTATTGCTGCTTCGGGCACCTTATGGCCGTTCTGCTGTGAGTCAAAGATTTTCGAATCGGACGAAAAACTGATAGTGAATTGTAACATTCAGGGCCACCTAATGACGATGGATCACTCAAATTGCGTCCCGATTCAATACATCGTCTTCCAGCAGACTTGTCTCCATGGGTCTATTGCTGCCTCGGGCACCTTATGGCCGTTCTGTTGTGACCCAAAGATTTTCGAATCGGACGAAAAACTGATAGTGAATTGTAATGTTCAGGGCCTCCTAATGACGATGGAACACTCAAATTGCGTCCCGATTCAATACATCGTCCTCCAGCAGACTTGTCTCCATGGGTCTATTGCTGCCTCGGGCACCTTATGGCCGTTCTGCTGTGAGTCAAAGATTTTCGAATCGGACGAAAAACTGATAGTGAATTGTAACGTTCAGGGCCTCCTAATGACGATGGAACACTGAAATTGCGTCCCAATTCAATACATCGTCCTCCAGCAGACTTGTCTCCATGGGTCTATTGCTGCCTCGGGTACCTTATGGCCTTTCTGCTGTGAGTCAAAGATTTTCGAATCGGACGAAAATCTGATAGTGAATTGTAACGTTCAGGGCCACCTAATGACGATGGATCACTCAAATTGCGTCCCGATTCAATACATCGTCCTCCAGCCGACTTGTCTCCATGGGTCTGTTGCTGCCTCGGGCACCTTATGGCCATTCTGCTGTGAGTCAAAGATTTTCGAATCTGACGAAAAACTGATAGTGAATTGTAACATTCAGGGCCACCTAATGACGATGGATCACTCAAATTGCGTCCCGATTCAATACATCGTCCTCCAGCCGACTTGTCTACATGGGTCTATTGCTGCCTCGGGCACCTTATGGCCGTTCTGCTGTGAGTCAAAGATTTTCGAATCTGACGAAAAACTGATAGTGAATTGTAACATTCAGGGCCACCTAATGACGATGGAACACTCAAATTGCGTCCCGATTCAATACCTCGTGCTCCAGGAGAGTAGTCTCCATGGGTCTATTGCTGCCTCGGGCACCTTATGGCCTTTCTGCTGTGAGTCAAAGATTTTCGAATCGGACGAAGAACTGATAGTGAATTGTAACGTTCAGGGCCACCTAAAGATGGATCACTCAAATTGCGTCCCGATTCAATACATCGTCCTCCAGCCGACTTGTCTCCATGGGTCTGTTGCTGCCTCGGGCACCTTATGGCCATTCTGCTGTGAGTCAAAGATTTTCGAATCTGACGAAAAACTGATAGTGAATTGTAACATTCAGGGCCACCTAATGACGATGGATCACTCAAATTGCGTCCCGATTCAATACATCGTCCTCCAGCCGACTTGTCTACATGGGTCTATTGCTGCCTCGGGCACCTTATGGCCGTTCTGCTGTGAGTCAAAGATTTTCGAATCGGACGAAAAACTCATAGTGAATTGTAACGTTCAGGGCCTCCTAATGACGATGGAACAATGAAATTGCGTCCCGATTCAATACATCGTCCTCCAGCAGACTTGTTTCCATGGGTCTATTGCTGCCTCGGGCACCTTATGGCCGTTCTGCTGTGAGTCAAAGATTTTCGAATCGGACGAAAAACTGATAGTGAATTGTAACGTTCAGGGCCACCTAATGACGATGGATCACTCAAATTGGGTCCCGATTCAATACATCGTCTTCCAGCAGACTTGTCTCCATGGGTCTATTGCTGCCTCGGGCACCTTATGGCCGTTCTGCTGTGAGTCAAAGATTTTCGAATCGGACGAAAAACTGATAGTGAATTGTAACGTTCAGGGCCTCCTAATGACGATGGAACACTCTAAATTGCGTCCCGATTCAAAACATCGGCCTCCAGCTGACTTGTCTTCATGGTTCTATTGCTGCCTCTGGCACCTTATGGCCGTTCTGCTGTGAGTCAAAGATTTTCCAATCGGACGAAAAACTGATAGTGAATTGTAACGTTCAGGGCCTCCTAATGACGATGGAACACTCAAATTGCGTCCCGATTCAATACATCGTCCTCCAGCAAACTTGTCTCCATGGGTCTATTGCTGCCTCGGGCACCTTATGGCCGTTCTGTTGTGACTCAAAGATTTTCGAATCGGACGAAAAACTGATAGTGAATTGTAACGTTCAGGGCCTCCTAATGACGATGGATCACTCAAATTGCGTCCCGATTCAATACCACGTGCTCCAGGAGACTAGTCTCCATGGGTGTATTGCTGCCTCGGGCACCTTATGGCCGTTCTGCTGTGAGTCTAGATTATCGAATGGGACGAAAAACTGATAGTGAATTCTAACATTCAGGGCCACCTAATGACGATGGATCACTCAAATTGCGTCCCGATTCAATACATCGTCCTCCAGCCGAATTGTCTCCATGGGTCTATTGATGCCTAGGGCACCTTATGGCCGTTCTGCTGTGAGTCAAAGATTTCCGAATCGGACGAGAAACTGATAGTGAATTGTAACGTTCAGGGCCACCTAATGACGATGGATCACTCAAATTGCGTCCCGATTCAATACATCGTCCTCCAGCAGACTTGTCTCCATGGGTCTATTGCTGCCTTGGGCACCTTATGGCCGTTCTGCTGTGACTCAAAGATTTTCGAAACGGACTAAAAACTGATAGTGAATTGTAACGTTCAGGGCCACCTAATGACGATGGATCACTCAAATTGCGTCCCGATTCAATACATCGTCCTCCAGCCGACTTGTCTACATGGGTCTATTGCTGCCTCGGGCACCTTATGGCCGTTATGCTGTGAGTGAAAGATTTTCGACTCCGACGAAAAACTGATAGTGAATTGTAACGTTCAGGGCCACATAATGACGATGGATCACTCAAATTGCGTCCCGATTCAATACATCGTCCTCCAGCAGACTTGTGTCCATGGGTCTATTGCTGCCTCGGGCACCTTATGGCCGTTCTGCTGTGACTCAAAGATTTTCGAATCGGACGTAAAACTGATAGTGAATTGTAACGTTCAGGGCCTTCTAATGACGATGGAACACTCAAATTGCGTCCCGATTCAATACATCGTCCTCCAGCAGACTTGTCTCCATGGGTCTATTGCTGCCTTGGGCACCTTATGGCTGTTCTGCTGTGAGTCAAAGATTTTCGAAACGGACTAAAAACTGATAGTGAATTGTAACGTTGACGGCCACCTAATAACGATGGACCACACAAATTGCGTCCCGATTCAATACATCGTCCTCCAGCCGACTTGACTCCATGGGTCTATTGCTGCCTCGGGCACCTTATGGCCGTGCAGCTGTGAGTCTAGATTATAGAATGGGACGAAAAACTGATAGTGAATTGTAACATTCAGGGCCACCTAATGACGATGGATCACTCAAATTGCGTCCCGATTCAATACATCGTCCTCCAGCCGACTTGTCTCCATGGGTCTATTGCTGCCTCGGGCACCTTATGGCCCTTCTGCTGTGAGTCAAAGATTTTCGATTCGGACGAAAAACTGATAGTTAATTGTAACGTTCAGGGCCATCTAATGACGATGGAACACTCAAATTGCGTCCCGATTCAATACATCGTCCTCCAGCAGACTTGTCTCCATGGGTCTATTGCTGCCTTGGGCACCTTATGGCTGTTCTGCTGTGAGTCAAAGATTTTCGAAACGGACTAAAAACTGATAGTGAATTGTAACGTTGACGGCCACCTAATAACGATGGACCACACAAATTGCGTCCCGATTCAATACATCGTCCTCCAGCCGGCTTGTCTCCATGGGTCTATTGCTGCCTCGGGCACCTTATGGCCGATCTGCTGTGAGTCAAAGATTTTCAAAACTGACGAAAAACTGATAGTGAATTGTAACATTCAGGACCACCTAATGACGATGGATGACTCAAATTGCGTCCCGATTCAATACATCGTCCTCCAGCCGACTTGTCTACATGGGTCTCTTGCTGCCTCGGGCACCTTATGGACGTTATGCTGTGAGTCAAAGATTTTCGAACCCGACGAAAAACTGATAGTGAATTGTAACGTTCAGGGCCACCTAATGACGATGGATCACTCAAATTGCGTCCCGATTCAATACATCGTCCTCCAGCAGACTTGTGTCAATGGGTCTATTGCTGCTTCGGGCACCTTATGGCCGTTCTGCTGTGACTCAAGGATTTTCGAATCGGACGAAAAACTGATAGTGAATTGTAACGTTCAGGGCCTCCTAATGACGATGGAACACTCAAATTGCGTCCCGATTCAATACCTCGTGCTCCAGCAGACTTGTCTCCCTGGGTCTATTGCTGCCTCGGGCACCTTATGGCCGTTCTGCTGTGAGTCAAAGATTTTCGAATCGGACGAAAAACTGATAGTGAATTGTAACGTTCAGGGCCACCTAATGACGATGGATCACTCAAATTGCGTCCCGATTCAATACATCGTCCTCCAGCAGACTTGTCTCCATGGGTCTATTGCTGCCTCGGGGACCTTATGCCCGTTCTGCTGTGAGTCAAAGATTTCCGAATCTGACGAAAAACTGATAATGAATTGTAACATTCAGGGCCACCTAATGACGATGGATCACTCAAATTGCGTCCCGATTCAATACATCGTCCTCCAGCCGACTTGTCTCCATGGGTCTATTGCTGCCTCGGGCACCTTATGCCCGTTCTGCTGTGAGTCAAAGATTTCCGAATCTGACGAAAAACTGATAATGAATTGTAACATTCAGGGCCACCTAATGACGATGGATCACACAAATTGCGTCCCGATTCAATACATCGTCCTCCAGCCGACTTGTCTCCATGGGTCTATTGCTGCCTCGGGCACCTTATGCCCGTTCTGCTGTGAGTCAAAGATTTCCGAATCTGACGAAAAACTGATAATGAATTCTAACATTCAGGGCCACCTAATGACGATGGATCACTCAAATTGCGTCCCGATTCAATACATCGTCCTCCAGCAGACTTGCCTCCATGGGTCTATTGCTGCCTCGGGCACCTTATGGTAGTTCTCCCGTGAGTCTAGATTATCGAATGGGACGAAAAACTGATAGTGAATTGTAACATTCAGGGCCTCCTAATGACGATGGATCACTCAAATTGCGTCCCGATTCAATACATAGTCCTCCAGTAGACTTGCCTCCATGGGTCTATTGCTGCCTCGGGCACCTTATGGTAGTTCTCCCGTGAGTCTAGATTATCGAATGGGACGAAAAACTGATAGTGAATTGTAACATTCAGGGCCTCCTAATGACGATGGATCACTCAAATTGCGTCCCGATTCAATACATCGTCCTCCAGCAGACTTGTGTCCATGGGTCTATTGCTGCCTCGGGCACCTTATGGCCGTTCTGCTGTGACTCAAAAATTTTCGAATCGGACGTAAAACTGATAGTGAATTGTAACGTTCAGGGCCTCCTAATGACGATGGAACACTCAAATTACGTCCCGATTCAATACATCGTCCTCCAGCACACTTGTCTCCATGGGTCTATTGCTGCCTCGGGCACCTTATGGCCGTTCTGCTGTGATTCTAAGATTTTCGAATCGGACCCAAAACTGATAGTGAATTGTAACGTTGACGGCCACCTAATGACGATGGACCACACAAATTGCGTCCCTATTCAATACATCGTCCTCCAGCCGACTTGACACCATGGGTCTATTGCTGCCTTGGGCACCTTATGGCCGTGCTGCTGTGAGTCTAGATTATCGAATGGGACGAAAAACTGATAGTGAATTGTAACATTCAGGGCCACCTAATGACGATGGATCACTCAAATTGCGTCCCGATTCAATACATCGTCCTCCAGCCGACTTGTCTCCATGGGTTTATTGCTGCCTCGGGCACCTTATGGCCGTTCTGCTGTGAGTCGAAGATTTTCAAAACTGACGAAAAACTGATAGTGAATTGTAACATTCAGGGCCACCTAATGACGATGGATCACTCAAATTGCGTCCCGATTCAATACATCGTCCTCCAGCAGACTTGCCTCCAAGGGTCTATTGCTGCCTCGGGCACCTTATGGTAGTTCTCCCGTGAGTCTAGATTATCGAATGGGACGAAAAACTGATAGTGAATTGTAACATTCAGGGCCTCCTAATGACGATGGATCACTCAAATTGCGTCCCGATTCAATACATAGTCCTCCAGTAGACTTGCCTCCATGGGTCTATTGCTGAATCGGGCACCTTATGGTAGTTCTCCCGTGAGTCTAGATTATCGAATGGGACGAAAAACTGATAGTGAATTGTAACATTCAGGTCCTCCTAATGACGATGGATCACTCAAATTGCGTCCCGATTCAATACATCGTCCTCCAGCAGACTTGTCTCCATGGGTGTATTGCTGCCTCGGGCACCTTATGGCCGTTATGCTGTGAGTCAAAGATTTTCGAATCCGACGAAAAACTGATAGTGAATTGTAACGTTCAGGGCCACCTAATGACGATGGATCACTCAAATTGCGTCCCGATTCAATACATCGTCCTCCAGCAGAATTGTGTCCATGGGTCTATTGCTGCCTCGGGCACCTTATGGCCGTTCTGCTGTGACTCAAAGATTTTCGAATCGGACGTAAAACTGATAGTGAATTGTAACGTTCAGGGCCTCCTAATGACGATGGAACACTCAAATTGCGTCCCGATTCAATACATCGTCCTCCAGCAGACTTGTCTCCATGGGTCTATTGCTGCCTCGGGCACCTTATGGCCGTTCTGCTGTGAGTCTAAGATTTTCGAATCGGACCCTAAACTGATAGTGAATTGTAACGTTGACGGCCACCTAATGACGATGGACCACACAAATTGCGTCCCGATTCAATACATCTTCCTCCAGCCGACTTGTCTACATGGGTCTATTGCTGCCCCGGGCACCTTATGGACGTTATGCTGTGAGTCAAAGATTTTCAAAACTGACGAAAAACTGATAGTGAATTGTAACATTCAGGGCCTCCTAATGACGATGGATCACTCAAATTGCGTCCCGATTCAATACATCGTCCTCCAGCAGACTTGTGCCTCGGGCACCTTATGGCAGTTCTGCTGTGAGTCAAAGATTTTCAAAACTGACGTAACACTGATAGTGAATTGTAACATTCAGGGCCACCTTATGACGATGGATCACTCAAATTGCGTCCCGATTCAAAACATCGTTCTCCAGCCGACTTGTCTACATGGGTCTATTGCTGCCTAGGGCACCTTATGGACGTTATGCTGTGAGTCAAAGATTTTCGAATCCGACGAAAAACTGATAGTGAATTGTAACGTTCAGGGCCACCTAATGACGATGGATCACTCAAATTGCGTCCCGATTCAATACATCGTCCTCCAGCAGACTTGTGCCTCGGGCACCTTAAGGCCGTTCTGCTGTGACTCAAAGATTTTCGAATCGGACGAAAAACTGATAGTGAATTGAAACGTTCAGGGCCACCTAATGACGATGGATCACTCAAATTGCGTTCCGATTCAATACATCGTCCTCCAGGGGACTTGTCTCCATGGGTCTATTGCTGCCTCGGGCACCTTATGGCCGTTCTGCCGTGAGTCAAGGATTTTCGAATCGGACGAAAAACTGATAGTGAATTGTAACGTTCAGGGCCTCCTAATGACGATGGAACACTCAAATTGCGTCCCGATTCAATACCTCGTGCTCCAGCAGACTTGTCTCCATGGGTCTATTGCTGCCTCGGGCGCCTTATGGCCGTTCTGCTGTGAGTCAAAGATTTTCGAATCGGACGAAAAACTGATAGTGAATTGTAACGTTCAGGGCCACCTAATGACGATGGATCACTCAAATTGCGTCCCGATTCAATACATCGTCCTCCAGCAGACTTGTCTCCATGGGTCTATTGCTGCCTCGGGGACCTTATGCCCGTTCTGCTGTGAGTCAAAGATTTCCGAATCTGACGAAAAACTGATAATGAATTGTAACATTCAGGGCCACCTAATGACGATGGATCACTCAAATTGCGTCCCGATTCAATACATCGTCCTCCAGCCGACTTGTCTCCATGGGTCTATTGCTTTCTCGGGCACCTTATGCCCGTTCTGCTGTGCGTCCAAAGATTTCCGAATCTGACGAAAAACTGATAATGAATTGTAACATTCAGGGCCACCTAATGACGATGGATCACTCAAATTGCGTCCCGATTCAATACATCGTCCTACAGCAGACTTGCCTCCATGGGTCTATTGCTGCCTCGGGCACCTTATGGTAGTTCTCCCGTGAGTCTAGATTATCGAATGGGACGAAAAACTGATAGTGAATTGTAACATTCAGGGCCTCCTAATGACGATGGATCACTCAAATTGCGTCCCGATTCAATACATATTCCTCCAGTAGACTTGCCTCCATGGGTCTATTGCTGCCTCGGGCACCTTATGGTAGTTCTCCCGTGAGTCTAGATTATCGAATGGGACGAAAAACTGATAGTGAATTGTAACATTCAGGGCCTCCTAATGACGATGGAACACTCAAATTGCGTCCCGATTCAATACATCGTCCTCCAGCAGACTTGTCTCCATGGGTCTATTGCTGCCTCGGGCACTTTATGGCTGTTATGCTGTGAGTCAAAGATTTTCGAATCCGACGAAAAACTGATAGTGAATTGTAACGTTCAGGGCCACCTAATGACGATGGATCACTCAAATTGCGTCCCGATTCAATACATCGTCCTCCAGCAGACTTGTGTCCATGGGTCTATTGCTGCCTCGGGCACCTTATGGCCGTTATGCTGTGACTCAAAGATTTTCGAATCGGACGTAAGACTGATAGTGAATTGTAACGTTCAGGGCCTCCTAATGACGATGGAACACTCAAATTGCGTCCCGATTCAATACATCGTCCTCCAGCAGACTTGTCTCCATGGGTCTATTGCTGCCTCGGGCACCTTATGGCCGTTCTGCTGTGAGTCTAAGATTTTCGAATCGGACCCAAAACTGATAGTGAATTGTAACGTTGACGGCCACCTAATAACGATGGACCACACAAATTGCGTCCCGATTCAATACATCGTCCTCCAGCAGACTTGTGTCCATGGGTCTATTGCTGCCTCGGGCACCTTATGGCCGTTCTGCTGTGACTCAAAGGTTTTCGAATCGGACGAAAAACTGATAGTGAATTGTAACTTTCAGGGCCACCTACTGACGATGGATCACTCAAATTGCGTCCCGATTCAATACATCGTCCTCCAGCCGACTTGTCTCCATGGGTCTATTGCTGCCTCGGGCACCTTATGGCCGTTCTGCTGTGAGTCAAAGATTTTCGAATCGGACGAAAAAATGATAGTGAATTGTAACGTTCCGGGCCTCCTAATGACGATGGAACACTCAAATTGCGTCCCGATTCAATACCTCGTCCTCCAGCAGACTTGTCTCCATGGGTCTATTGCTGCCTCGGGCACCTTATGGCCGTTCTGCTGTGAGTCAAAGATTTTCGAATCTGACGAAAAACTGATAGTGAATTGTAACGTTCAGGGCCTCCCAATGACGATGGATCACTCAAATTGCGTCCCGATTCAATACATCGTCCTCCAGCAGACTTGTCTCCATGGGTCTATTGCTGCCTCGGGCACCTTATGCCCGTTCTGTTGTGAGTAAAAGATTTCCGAATCTGACGAAAAACTGATAATGAATTGTAACATTCAGGGCCACCTAATGACGATGGATCACTCAAATTGCGTCCCGATTCAATACATCGTCCTCCAGCCGACATGTCTCCATGGGTCTATTGCTGCCTCGGGCACCTTATGGCCGTTCTGCTGTGAGTCAAAGATTTTCGAATCTGACGAAAAACTGATAATGAATTGTAACATTCAGGGCCACCTAAAGGCGATGGATCACTCAAATTGCGTCCCGATTCAATACGTCGTCCTCCAGCAGACTTGCCTCCATGGGTCAATTGCTGCCTCGGGCACCTTATGGTAGTTCTCCCGTGAGTCTAGATTATCGAATGGGACGAAAAACTGATAGTGAATTGTAACATTCAGGGCCTCCTAATGACGATGGAACACTCAAATTGCGTCCCGATTCAATACATCGTCCTCCAGCAGACTTGTCTACATGGGTCTATTGCTGCCTCGGGCACCTTATGGCCGTTCTGCTGTGAGTCAAAGATTTTCGAATCGGACGAAAAACTGATAGTGAATTGTAACGTTCAGGGCCACCTAATGACGATGGATCACACAAATTGCGTCCCGATTCAATACATCGTCCTCCAGCAGACTTGTCTCCATGGGTCTATTGCTGCCTCGGACACTTTATGCCCGTTCTGCTGTGAGTCAAAGATTTCCTAATCTTCGAAAAACTGATAATGAATTGTAACATTCAGGGCCACCTAATGACGATGGATCACTCAAATTGCGTCCCGATTCAATACATCGTCCTCCAGCCGACTTGTCTCCATGGGTCTATTGCTGCCTCGGGCACCATATGGCCGTTCTGCTGTGAGTCAAAGATTTCCGAATCTGACGAAAAACTGATAATGACTTGTAACATTCAGGGCCACCTAATGACGATGGATCACTCAAATTGTGTCCCGATTCAATACGTCGTCCTCCAGCAGACTTGTCTACATGGGTCTATTGCTGCCTCGGGCACCTTATGGTAGTTCTCCCGTGAGTCTAGATTATCGAATGAGACGAAAAACTGATAGTGAATTGTAACATTCAGTTCCTCCTAATGACGATGAAACACTCAAATTGCGTCCCGATTCAATACATCGTCCTCCAGCAGACTTGTCTCGATGGGTCTATTGCTTCCTCGGGCACCTTATGGCCGTTCTGCTGTGAGTCAAAGATTTTCCAATCGGACGAAAAACTGATAGTGAATTGTAACGTTCAGGGCCACCTAATGACGATGGATCACTCAAATTGCGTCCCGATTCAATACATCGTCCTCCAGCAGAATTGTCTCCATGGGTCTATTGCTGCCTCTGGCACCTTATGGCCGTTCTGCCGTGAGGCAAAGATTTTCGAATCGGACGAAAAACTGATAGTGAATTGTAACGTTCAGGGCCTCCTAATGACGATGGAACACTCAAATAGCGTCCCGATTCAATACCTCGTGCTCCAGCAGACTTGTCTCCATGGGTCTATTGCTGCCTCGAGCACCTTATGGCCGTTCTGCTGTGAGTCAAAGATTTTCGAATCGGGCGAAAAACTGATAGTGAATTGTAACATTCAGGGCCACCTAATGACGATGGATCACTCAAATTGCGTCCCGATTCAATACATCGTCCTCCAGCAGACTTGTCTCCATGGGTCTATTGCTGCCTCGGGCACCTTATAGTCGTTCTCCCGTGAGTCTAGATTATCGAATGGGACGAAAAACTGATAGTGAATTGTAACATTCAGGGCCTCCTAATGATGATGGAACACTCAAATTGCGTCCCGATTCAATACATCGTCCTCCAGCAGACTTGTCTCCATGGGTCTATTGCTGCCTCGGGCACCTTATGGCCGTTCTGCTGTGAGTCAAAGATTTTCCAATCGGACGAAAAACTGATAGTGAATTGTAAAATTCAGGGCCACCTAATGACGATGGATCACTCAAATTGCGTCCCGATTCAATACATCGTCCTCCAGCAGACTTGTCTCCATGGGTCTATTGCTGCCTCGGGCACCTTATGGCCGTTCTGCTGTGAGTCAAAGATTTTCGAATCTGACGAAAAACTGAAAGTGAATTGTAACATTCAGGGCCACCTAATGACGATGGATCACTCAAATTGCAACCCGATTCAATACATCGTCCTCCAGCCGACTTGTCTACATGGGTCTATTGCTGCCTCGGGCACCTAATGGCCGTTCTGCTGTGAGTCAAAGATTTTCGAATCGGACTAGAATCTGATAGTGAATTGTAACGTTCAGGGCCACCTAATGACGATGGATCACTCAAATTGCGTGCCGATTCAATACATCGTCCTCCAGCAGACTTTTCTCCATATTGCTGCCTCGGGCACCTTATGGCCGTTCTACTGTGAGTCAAAGATTTTCGAATCGGACGAAAAACTGATAGTGAATTATAACGTTCAGGGTCTCCTAATGACGATGGAACACTCAAATTGCGTCCCGATTCAATACCTCGTGCTCCAGCAGACTTGTCTCCATGGGTCTATTGCTGCCTCGGGCACCTTATGGCCGTTCTGCTGTGAGCCAAAGATTTTCGAATCGGACGAAAAACTGATAGTGAATTGTAACGTTCAGGGCCACCTAATGACGATGGATCATTCAAATTGCGTCCCGATTCAATACATCGTCCTCCAGCAGACTTGCCTCCATGGGTCTATTGCTGCCTCGGGCACCTTATGGTAGTTCTCCCGTGAGTCTAGATTATCAAATGGGACGAAAAACTGAAAGTGAATTGTAACATTCAGGGCCACCTAAAGACGATGGATCACTCAAATTGCAACCCGATTCAATACATCGTCCTCCAGCCGACTTGTCTACATGGGTCTATTGCTGCCTCGGGCACCTTATGGCCGTTCTGCTGTGAGTCAAAGATTTTCGAATCGGACGAAAAACTGATAGTGAATTGTAACGTTCAGGGCCACCTAATGACGATGGATCACTCAAATTGCGTCCCGATTCAATACATCGTCCTCCAGCAGACTTGTCTCCATGGGTCTATTGCTGCCTCGGGGACCTTATGCCCGTTCTGCTGTGAGTCAAAGATTTCCGAATCTGACGAAAAACTGATAATGAATTGTAACATTCAGGGCCACCTAATGACGATGGATCACTCAAATTGCGTCCCGATTCAATACATCGTCCTCCAGCCGACTTGTCTCCATGGGTCTATTGCTGCCTCGGGCACCTTATGCCCGTTCTGCTGTGAGTCAAAGATTTCCGAATCTGACGAAAAACTGATAATGAATTGTAACATTCAGGGCCACCTAATGACGATGGATCACTCAAATTGCGTCGCGATTCAATACATCGTCCTCCAGCAGACTTGCCTCCGTGGGTCTATTGCTGCCTCGGGCACCTTATGGTAGTTCTCCCGTGAGTCTAGATTATCGAATGAGACAAAAAACTGATAGTGAATTGTAACATTCAGGGCCTCCTAATGACGATGGATCACTCAAATTGCGTCCCGATTCAATACATGGTCCTCCAGTAGACTTGCCTCCATGGGTCTATTGCTGCCTCGGGCACCTTATGGCTGTTATGCTGTGAGTCAAAGATTTTCGAATCCGACGAAAAACTGATAGTGAATTGTAACGTTCAGGGCCACCTAATGACGATGGATCACTCAAATTGCGTCCCGATTCAATACATCGTCCTCCAGCAGACTTGTTTCCATGGGTCTATTGCTGCCTCGGGCACCTTATGGCCGTTCTGCTGTGACTCAAAGATTTTCGAATCGGACGTAAAACTGATAGTGAATTGTAACGTTCAGGGCCTCCTAATGACGATGGAACACTCAAATTGCGTCCCGATTCAATACATCGTCCTCCAGCAGACTTGTCTCCATGGGTCTATTGCTGCCTCGGGCACCTTACGGCCGTTCTGCTGTGAGTCTAAGATTTTCGAATCGGACCCAAAATTGATAGTGAATTGTAACGTTCACGGCCACCTAATGACGATGGACCACACAAATTGCGTCCCGATTCAATACATCGACCTCCAGCCGACTTGACACCATGGGTCTATTGCTGCCTTGGGCACCTTATGGCCGTGCTGCTGATGGTCTAGATTATCGAATGGGACGAAAAACTGATAGTGAATTGTAACATTCAGGGCCACCTAATGACGGTGGATCACTCAAATTGCGTCCCGATTCAATACATCGTCCTCCAGCCGACTTGTCTCCATGGGTCTATTGCTGCCTCGGGCACCTTATGGCCGTTCTGCTGTGAGTCAAAGATTTTAAAAACTGACGAAAAACTGATACGGAATTGTAACATTCAGGGCCACCTAATGACGATGGATCACTCAAATTGCGTCCCGATTCAAAACATCGTCCACCAGCCGACTTGTCTACATGGGTCTATTGCTGCCTCGGGCACCTTATGGACGTTATGCTGTGAGTCAAAGATTTTCGAATCCGACGAAAAACTGATAGTGAATTGTAACGTTCAGGGCCACCTAATGACGATGGATCACTCAAATTGCGTCCCGATTCAATACATCGTCCTCCAGCAGACTTGTGTCCGTGGGTCTATTGCTGCCTCTGGCACCTTATGGCCGTTCTGCTGTGACTCAAAGATTTTCGAATCGGACGAAAAACTGATAGTGAATTGTAACGTTCAGGGCCACCTAATGACGATGGATCACTCAAATTGCGTCCCGATTCAATACATCGTCCTCCAGCCGACTTGTCTCCATGGGTCTATTGCTGCCTCGGGCACCTTATGGCCGTTCTGCTGTGAGTCAAAGATTTCCGAATCTGACGAAAAACTGATATTGAATTGTAACATTCAGGGCCACCTAATGGCGATGGATCACTCAAATTGCGTCCCGATTCAATACATCGTCCTCCAGCAGACTTGCCTCCATGGGTCTATTGCTGCCTCGGGCACCTTATGGTAGTTCTCCCGTGAGTCTAGATTATCGAATGGGACGAAAAACTGATAGTGAATTGTAACATTCAGGGCCTCCTAATGACGATGGAACACTCAAATTGCGTCCCGATTCAATACATCGTCCTCCAGCAGACTTGTCTCCATGGGTCTATTGCTGCCTCGGGCACCTTATGGCCGTTCTGCTGTGAGTCAAAGATTTTCGAATCGGACGAAAAACTGATAGTGAATTGTAACGTTCAGGGCCACCTAATGACGATGGATCACTCAAATTTGTCCCGATTCAATACATTGTCCTCCAGCAGACTTGTCTCCATGGGTCTATTGCTGCCTCGGACACTTTATGCCCGTTCTGCTGTGAGTCAAAGATTTCCTAATCTGACGAAAAACTGATAATGAATTGTAACATTCAGGGCCACCTAATGACGATGGATCACTCAAATTGCGTCCCGATTCAATACATCGTCCTCCAGCCGACTTGTCTCCATGGGTCTATTGCTGCCTCGGGCACCTTAAGGCCGTTCTGCTGTGAGTCAAAGATTTCCGAATCTGACGAAAAACTGATAATGAATTGTATTATTCAGGGCCACCTAATGACGATGGATCACTCAAATTGTGTCCCGATTCAATACATCGTCCTCCAGCAGACTTGTGTCCATGGGTCTATTGCTGCCTCGGGCACCTTATGGTAGATCTCCCGTGAGTCTAGATTATCGAATGAGACGAAAAACTGATAGTGAATTGTAACATTCAGGGCCTCCTAATGACGATGGAACACTCAAATTGCGTCCCGATTCAATACATCGTCCTCCAGCAGACTTGTCTCGATGGGTCTATTGCTTCCTCGGGCACCTTATGGCCGTTCTGCTGTGAGTCAAAGATTTTCCAATCGGACGAAAAACTGATAGTGAATTGTAACGTTCAGGGCCACCTAATGACGATGGATCACTCAAATTGCGTCCCGATTCAATACATCGTCCTCCAGCAGAATTGTCTCCATGGGTCTATTGCTGCCTCGGGCACCTTATGGCCGTTCTGCTGTGAGTCAAAGATTTTCGAATCGGACGAAAAACTGATAGTGAATTGTAACGTTCAGGGCCTCCTAATGACGATGGAACACTCAAATAGCGTCCCGTTTCAATACCTCGTGCTCCAGCAGACTTGTCTCCATGGGTCTATTGCTGCCTCGAGCACCTTATGGCCGTTCTGCTGTGAGTCAAAGATTTTCAAAACTGACGAAAAACTAATAGTGAATTGTAACATTCAGGGCCACCTAATGACGATGGATCACTCAAATTGCGTCCCGATTCAAAACATCGTCCTCCAGCCGACTTGTCTACATGGGTCTATTGCTGCCTCGGGCACCTTATGGACGTTATGCTGTGAGTCAAAGATTTTCGAATCCGACGAAAAACTGATAGTGAATTGTAACGTTCAGGGCCACCTAATGACGATGGATCACTCAAATTGCGTCCCGATTCAATACATCGTCCTCCAGCAGACTTGCCTCCATGGGTCTATTGCTGCCTCGGGCACCTTATGGTAGTTCTCCCGTGAGTCTAGATTATCGAATGGGACGAAAAACTGATAGTGAATTGTAACATTCAGGGCCTCCTAATGACGATGGAACACTCAAATTGCGTCCCGATTCAATACATCGTCCTCCAGCAGACTTGTCTCCATGGGTCTATTGCTGCCTCGGGCACCTTATGGCCGTTCTGCTGTGAGTCAAAGATTTTCGAATCGGACGAAAAACTGATAATGAATTGTAACATTCAGGGCCACCTAATGACGATGGATCACTCAAATTGCGTCCCGATTCAATACATCGTCCTCCAGCCGACTTGTCTCCATGGGTCTATTGCTGCCTCGGGCACCTTATGGCCGTTCTGCTGTGAGTCAAAGATTTCCGAATCTGTCGAAAAACTGATAATGAATTGTATTATTCAGGGCCACCTAATGACGATGGATCACTCAAATTGTGTCCCGATTCAATACATCGTCCTCCAGCAGACTTGTGTCCATGGGTCTATTGCTGCCTCGGGCACCTTATGGTAGTTCTCCCGTGAGTCTAGATTATCGAATGAGACGAAAAACTGATAGTGAATTGTAACATTCAGGGCCTCCTAATGACGATGGAACACTCAAATTGCGTCCCGATTCAATACATCGTCCTCCAGGAGACTTGTCTCGATGGGTGTATTGCTTCCTCGGGCACCTTATGGCCGTTCTGCTGTGAGTCAAAGATTTTCCAATCGGGCGAAAAACTGATAGTGAATTGTAACGTTCAGGGCCACCTAATGACGATGGATCACTCAAATTGCGTCCCGATTCAATACATCGTCCTCCAGCAGAATTGTCTCCATGGGTCTATTGCTGCCTCGGGCACCTTATGGCCGTTCTGCTGTGAGTCAAAGATTTTCGAATCGGACGAAAAACTGATAGTGAATTGTAACGTTCAGGGCCTCCTAATGACGATGGAACACTCAAATAGCGTCCCGATTCAATACCTCGTGCTCCAGCAGACTTGTCTCCATGGGTCTATTGCTGCCTCGAGCACCTTATGGCCGTTCTGCTGTGAGTCAAAGATTTTCGAATCGGGCGAAAAACTGATAGTGAATTGTAACATTCAGGGCCACCTAATGACGATGGATCACTCAAATTGCGTCCCGATTCAATACATCGTCCTCCAGCAGACTTGTCTCCATGGGTCTATTGCTGCCTCGGGCACCTTATAGTCGTTCTCCCGTGAGTCTAGATTATCGAATGGGACGAAAAACTGATAGTGAATTGTAACATTCAGGGCCTCCTAATGATGATGGAACACTCAAATTGCGTCCCGATTCAATACATCGTCCTCCAGCAGACTTGTCTCCATGGGTCTATTGCTGCCTCGGGCACCTAATGGCCGTTCTGCTGTGAGTCAAAGATTTTCCAATCGGGCGAAAAACTGATAGTGAATTGTAACGTTCAGGGCCACCTAATGACGATGGATCACTCAAATTGCGTCCCGATTCAATACATCGTCCTCCAGCAGAATTGTCTCCATGGGTCTATTGCTGCCTCGGGCACCATATGGCCGTTCTGCTGTGAGTCAAAGATTTTCGAATCGGACGAAAAACTGATAGTGAATTGTAACGTTCAGGGCCTCCTAATGACGATGGAACACTCAAATAGCGTCCCGATTCAATACCTCGTGCTCCAGCAGACTTGTCTCCATGGGTCTATTGCTGCCTCGAGCACCTTATGGCCGTTCTGCTGTGAGTCAAAGATTTTCGAATCGGGCGAAAAACTGATAGTGAATTGTAACATTCAGGGCCACCTAATGACGATGGATCACTCAAATTGCGTCCCGATTCAATACATCGTCCTCCAGCGGACTTGTCTCCATGGGTCTATTGCTGCCTCGGGCACCTTATAGTCGTTCTCCCGTGAGTCTAGATTATCGAATGGGACGAAAAACTGATAGTGAATTGTAACATTCAGGGCCTCCTAATGATGATGGAACACTCAAATTGCGTCCCGATTCAATACATCGTCCTCCAGCAGACTTGTGTCCATGGGTCTATTGCTGCCTCGGGCACCTTATGGCCGTTCTGCTGTGAGTCAAAGATTTTCCAATCGGACGAAAAACTGATAGTGAATTGTAAAATTCAGGGCCACCTAATGACGATGGATCACTCAAATTGCGTCCCGATTCAATACATCGTCCTCCAGCAGACTTGTCTCCATGGGTCTATTGCTGCCTCGGGCACCTTATGGCCGTTCTGCTGTGAGTCAAAGATTTTCGAATCTGACGAAAAACTGGAAGTGAATTGTAACATTTAGGGCCACCTAATGACGATGGATCACTCAAATTGCAACCCGATTCAATACATCGTCCTCCAGCCGACTTGTCTACATCGGTCTATTGCTGCCTCGGGCACCTTATGGCCGTTCTGCTGTGACTCAAAGAATTTCGAATCGGACTAGAAACTGATAGTGAATTGTAACGTTCAGGGCCACCTAATGACGATGGATCACTCAAATTGCGTGCCGATTCAATACATCGTCCTCCAGCCTCGGGCACCTTATGGCCGTTCTGCTGTGAGTCAAAGATTTTCGAATCGGACGAAAAACTGATAGTGAATTGTAACGTTCAGGGCCACCTAATGACGATGGATCATTCAAATTGCGTCCCGATTCAATACATCGTCCTCCAGCAGACTTGCCTCCATGGGTCGATTGCTGCCTCGGGCACCTTATGGTAGTTCTCCCGTGAGTCTAGATTATCAAATGCGACGAAAAACTGATAGTGAATTGTAACATTCAGGGCCTCCTTATGACGATGGAACACTCAAATTGCGTCCCGTTTCAATACCTCGTGCTCCAGCAGACTTGTCTCCATGGGTCTATTGCTGCCTCGGGCACCTTATGGCCGTTCTGCTGTGAGTCAAAGATTTTCGAATCGGACGAAAAACTGATAGTGAATTGTAACGTTCAGGGCCTCCTAATGACGATGGAACACTCAAATTGCGTCCCGATTCAATACCACGTGCTCCAGGAGACTAGTCTCCATGGGTCTATTGCTGCCTCGGGCACCTTATGGCCCTTCTGCTGTGAGTCAAAGATTTTCGAATCGGACGAAAAACTGATAGTGAATTGTAACGTTCAGGGCCACCTAATGACGATGGATCACTCAAATTGCGTCCCGATTCAATACATCGTCCTCCAGCCGACTTGTCTCCATGGGTCTATTGCTGCCTCGGGCACCTTATGGCCGTTCTGCTGTGACTCAAAGATTTTCGAATCGGACCCAAAACTGATAGTGAATTGTAACGTTCAGGGCCTCCTAATGACGATGGAACACTCAAATTGCGTCCCGATTCAATACATCGTCCTCCAGCAGACTTGTCTCCATGGGTCTATTGCTGCTTTGGGCACCTTATGGCCGTTCTGCTGTGACTCAAAGATTTTCGAAACGTACGAAAAACTGATAGTGAATTGTAACGTTCAGGGCCACCTAATGACGATGGATCACTCAAATTGCGTCCCGATTCAATACATCGTCCTCCAGCCGACTTGTCTACATGGGTCTATTGCTGCCTCGGGCACCTTATGGCCGTTATGCTGTGAGTCAAAGATTTTCGAATCCGACGAAAAACTGATAGTGAATTGTAACGTTCAGGGCCACCTAATGACGATGGATCACTGAAATTGCGTCCCGATTCAATACATCGTCCTCCAGCAGACTTGTGTCCATGGGTCTATTGCTGCCTCGGGCACCTTATGGCCGTTCTGCTGTTGTAACGTCTAGAGAAACAAAAACAATACATATTATGTAGTAATTAGAGAATTAGATGTATCAGATTGTGTCATTGCATAAAATTATGTATTTTTTTTTACTATTTATTTTTGAAAACGTCTGCGTCGGCGAGTAATAAAACCGACACAGAAGATAAATGTTAAACAGAGATAAAAGAAATGAACTAGTATATAATACGTGATGTAGATTAATGTCTTTGTCTTCTTAATTTGGAAGTTGCGCGAGTAAGATCTCCTGTTGTTGTCGTAGAGAACGCCAATGTAGCACTCTTTTGTCGAGACTAAGCATTTTACGCCATTACGCCTGAATTCACAAAGGTCTGTAATCACTGAGATATTTAAAGGTTTTAATAGAGTTGTTTAAATGAAAACTTGTATCATTTATTGTTAAGCTTGCTTGCATATTATCCCATCCTGTTGAAACATTTTTCAGTTATATAAATATTATCTGTGGTGCTGAGCTGCGTGGAGAACGAAAAGCCGCTGCCGCGGCGTATTTAAACGACTTACAATATAGTTGAGCATATCGCAAGGAAGCGGTAAAATAATAGTAAAATAATATTATTTCTTTTAGCTCCCAGACTGGCAGTGAAGATCAGCGGATTTTATGATGTGTTGCAGATTGACGCGGGCTGCTGATAGGATATAATTTACAGTGCAAATAATTTAATGTACCTTCAGAATCTGATAGGAATCTTGCTGTGCTCCGTTATGATCTGGCAAACTTTATACTGACAACGTATTTTTCTTAGTGAGAGTCTCATGTTCTTGGGCTAGTCGTGGTGTGAAATAGCATTTTAACGAGAGATAAAATCCACTGCGAACTTGTGTTTTTGAACGATCATACGAACTGTAACATCAGTGTTCATAACGAAGTAATTTCAACTTTTACTCATTATGAAGTAGGGAAGATATATTGATTTCTAGCATGAGTTGCAGTTACGAAAAAATCGTTCCTTAAATTGTAGGCCAGATCCAGACAATCAAACTGACATATATACATTTTATTCCGCTAAAAGGTAATGATGATAAGGAAAAGCAAAGCACAGCATTGTTAAAAGTATTTCGCGTAACTCTTTCCGTGAATGTGTTGTTACAAAGAGAATAAATAAACCAAAGAGAGACAATTTAGCAATTCGCGAGAGAGAGAACTATTACGCGAAAACCTATAGTATCTAATAGCGACGCAATTTCTGTGTTAATTCGTCATTTTGAGGGATCGACGGATGCAATAAAGAAGGAATAGTGCATCCGAAAAGAGGTACTCGCCTCCCAATAGGAGATCCTGTCGTTGACATAGGAATGCTCCTCGATTTAGAAAGAGAAGTCATAGAACCTATAGTATTTCATAGCGACGCAATTTCTATGTTAATTCGTCATTGTGAGGGATCGATGGATGCAATAAAGAAGGAATAGTGCATCCAAAAAGGGATACTCCCCTCCCAGTAGAAGATCCATTCGTTGCCATAGGAGCGTTTCTCGATTTAGAATGAGAGACCGTAGAACTTATAGTATTTCATAGCGACGCAATTTCTGTGTTAATTAGTCATTTTGAGGGATCGACGGATGCAATAAAGAAAAAATAGTGCATCCGAAAAGAGATACTCGCCTCCCAATAGGAGTTCCTGTCGTTGCCATAGACACGCTCCTCGATTTAGAAAGAGAAGTAATAGAACCTATAGTATTTCATAGCGACGCAATTTCTGTGTTAATTCGTCAATTTGAGGGATCGACGGATGCAAGAAAGAAGGAATAGTGCATCCGAAAAGAGATACTCGCCTCCCAATAGGAGATCCTGTCGTTGCCATAGAAACGCTACTCGATTTAGAAAGAGAAATCATAGAACCTATAGTATTTCATAGCGACGCAATTTCTGTGTTAATTCGTCATTGTGAGTGATCGATGGATGCAATAAAGAAGGAACAGTGCATCCGAAAAGAGATAATCGCCCCCCAATAGGAGGTCCTGTCGTTGCCATAGAAATGCTCCTCGATTTAGAAAGAGAAGTCTTAGAACCTATAGTATTTCATAGGGACGCAATTTCTGTGTTAATTCGACATTGTGAGGGATTGACGGATGCAATAAAGAAGGAATAGTGCATCAGACATGAGATACTCGCCTCCCAATAGGAGATCCTTTCGTTGCCCTAGAAATGCTCCTCGATTTAGAAAGAGAAATCATAGAACCTATAGTATTTCATAGCGACGCAATTTCTGTGTTAATTCGTCATTGTGAGTGATCGACGGATGCAATAAAGAAGGAATACTGCATCCGAAAAGAGATACTCGTCTCCCAATAGGAGATCCTGACGTTGCCATAGAAACGCTCCTAGATTTAGAAAGAGAAGTCATAGAAACTACAGTATTTCATAGCGACGCAATTTCTGTGTTAATTCGTCATTGTGAGGGATCGACGGATGCAATAAAGAGGGAATAGTTTATCCGAAAAGAGATATACGCCTCCCAATAGGAGATCCTGTCGTTGCCATGGAAACGCTCCTCGATTTAGAAAGAGAAGTCATAGAACCTATAGTATTTCATAGCGACGCAATTTCTATCTTAATTCGTCATTGTGCGGGATCGACGGATGTAATAAAGAAGGAATAGTGCATCCGAAAAGAGATACTCGCCTCCCAATAGGAGATCCTGTCGTTGCCATAGAAATGCTCCTCGATTTAGAAAGAGAAGTCATAGAACCTATTGTATTTCTTAGCGACGCAATTTCTGTGTTAATTCGTCATAGTGAGGGATCGAAGGATGCAATAAAGATGGAATAGTGCATCCAAAAAGTGATACTCGCCTCCCAATAGAAGATACTTTCGTTGCCATAGGATCGTTCCTCGATTTAGAAAGAGAAGTCATAGAACCTATAGTATTTCATAGCGACGCAATTTCTGTGTTAATTCGTCATTGTGAGGGATCGACGGATGCAATACAGAAGGAATAATGCATCCGAAAAGAGATACTCGCTTCCCAATACAAGATCCTTTCTTTGCCATAGGATCGTTCCTCGATTTAGAAAGAGAAGGCGTAGAATTTATAGTATATTATAGCGACGCAATTTCTGTGCTAATTCGTCATTGTGAGGGATCGATGGAGGCAATAAAGAAGGAATAGTGCATCCAAAAAGGGATACTCCCCTCCCAGTAGAAGATCCATTCGTTGCCATAGGAGCGTTTCTCGATTTAGAATGAGAGGCCGTAGAACTTATAGTATTTCATAGCGACGCAATTTCTGTGTTAATTCGTCATTTTGAGGGATCGACGGATGCAATAAAGAAAAAATAGTGCATCCGAAAAGAGATACTCGCCTCCCAATAGGAGATCCTGTCGTTGCCATAGACACGCTCCACGATTTAGAAAGAGAAGTAATAGAACCTATAGTATTTCATAGCGACGCAATTTCTGTGTTAATTCGTCAATTTGAGGGATCGACGGATGCAAGAAAGAAGGAATAGTGCATCCGAAAAGAGATACTCGCCTCCCAATAGGAGATCCTGTCGTTGCCATAGAAACGCTACTCGATTTAGAAAGAGAAGTCATAGAACCTATAGTATTTCATAGCGACGCAATTTCTGTGTTAATTTGTCATTGTGAGGGATCGATGGATGCAATAAAGAAGGAACAGTGCATCCAAAAAGAGATACTCGCCTCCCAATAGAAGATCCTTTCGTTGCCATAGGATCGTTCCTCGATTTAGAAAGAGAAAGCGTAGAATTTAAAGTATTTCATAGCGACGCAATTTCTGTGATAATTCGTCATTGTGAGGGATCGACGGATGCAATAAAGACGGAATAGTGCATCCGAAATGAGATAATCGCCCCCCAATAGGAGGTCCTGTCGTTGCCATAGAAATGCTCCTCGATTTAGAAAGAGAAGTCTTAGAACCTATAGTATTTCATAGGGACGCAATTTCTGTGTTAATTCGACATTGTGAGGGATTGACGGATGCAATAAAGAAGGAATAGTGCATCAGACATGAGATACTCGCCTCCCAATAGGAGATCCTTTCGTTGCCCTAGAAATGCTCCTCGATTTAGAAAGAGAAATCATAGAACCTATAGTATTTCATAGCGACGCAATTTCTGTGTTAATTCGTCATTGTGAGTGATCGACGGATGCAATAAAGAAGGAATAGTGCATCCGAAAAGAGATACTCGTCTCCCAATAGGAGATCCTGACGTTGCCATAGAAACGCTCCTAGATTTAGAAAGAGAAGTCATAGAATCTACAGTATTTCATAGCGACGCAATTTCTGTGTTAATTCGTCATTGTGAGGGATCGACGGATGCAATAAAGAGGGAATAGTTTATCCGAAAAGAGATATACGCCTCCCAATAGGAGATCCTGTCGTTGCCATGGAAACGCTCCTCGATTTAGAAAGAGAAGTCATAGAACCTATAGTATTTCATAGCGACGCAATTTCTATCTTAATTCGTCATTGTGCGGGATCGACGGATGTAATAAAGAAGGAATAGTGCATCCGAAAAGAGATACTCGCCTCCCAATAGGAGATCCTGTCGTTGCCATAGAAATGCTCCTCGATTTAGAATGAGAAGTCATAGAACCTATTGTATTTCTTAGCGACGCAATTTCTGTGTTAATTCGTCATAGTGAGGGATCGAAGGATGCAATAAAGAAGGAATAGTGCATCCAAAAAGTGATACTCGCCTCCCAATAGAAGATACTTTCGTTGCCATAGGATCGTTCCTCGATTTAGAAAGAGAAGTCATAGAACCTATAGTATTTCATAGCGACGCAATTTCTGTGTTAATTCGTCATTGAGAGGGATCGACGGATGCAATACAGAAGGAATAATGCATCCGAAAAGAGATACTCGCTTCCCAATACAAGATCCTTTCTTTGCCATAGGATCGTTCCTCGATTTAGAAAGAGAAGGCGTAGAATTTATAGTATATTATAGCGACGCAATTTCTGTGCTAATTCGTCATTGTGAGGGATCGATGGAGGCAATAAAGAAGGAATAGTGCATCCAAAAAGAGATACTCGCCTCCCAATAGAAGATCCTTTCGTTGCCATAGGATCGTTCCTCGATTTAGAAAGAGAAGGCGTAGAACGTACAGTATTTCATAACGACGCAATTTCTGTGTTAATTCGTCATTGTGAGGGATCGACGGATGCAATAAAGAAGGAATAGTGCATCCGAAAAGAGATACTCGCCTCCCAATAGGAGATCCTGTCGTTGCCATAGAAACGCTCCTCGATTTAGAATGAGAAGTCATAGAACCTATAGTATTTCATAGCGACGCAATTTCTGTGTTAATTCGTCATTGTGAGGGATCGACGGATGCAATAAAGAAGGAATAGTGCATCCGAAAAAAAATACTCGCCTCCCAATAAGAGATGCTGTCGTTGCCATAGAAACGCTCCACGATTCAGAATGAGAAGTCATAGAACCTATAGTATTTCATAGCGACGCAATTTCTGTGTTAATTCGTCATTGTGAGGGATCGACGGATGCAATAAAGCAGGATTAGTGCATCCGAAAAGAGATACTCGTCTCCCAATAGGCGATCCTACCGTTGCCATAGAAATGCTCCTCGATATAGAAAGAGAAGTCATAGAACCTATAGTATTTCATAGCGCGAAATTTCTGTGTTAATTTGTCATTGTGAGGGATCGATGGATGCAATAAAGAAGGAATAGTGCATCCAAAAAGAGTTACTCGCCTCCCAATAGAAGAGCCTTTCGTTGCTATATATTCGTTCCTCGATTTAGAAAGAGAAGTCGTAGAACCTATAGTATTTCATAGCGACGCAATTTCTGTGTTGATTCGTCATTGTGATGGATCGACGGATGCAATAAAGAAGGAATAGTGCATCCAAAAAGAGATACTCGCCTCCCAATGGAAGATCCTGTCGTTGCCATAGAAATGCTCCTCGATTTAGAAAGAGAAATCATAGAACGTATAGTATTTCATAGCGATCAATTTCTGTGTTAATTCTTCATTGAGAGGGATCGAAGGATGCAATAAAGAAGGAATAGTGCATCCGACATGAGATACTCGCCTCCCAATAGAAGATCTTTTCGTTGCCATAGGATCGTTCCTCGTTTTAGAAGAGAAGGCGTAGAACTTATAGTATTTTATAGCGACGCAATTTCTGTGTTAATTCGTCATTGTGAGGGATCGACGTATGCAATAAATAAGGAGTAGTGCATCCGAAAAGAGATACTCGCTTCCCAAAAGGAGATCTTGTCGTTGCCATAGAAACGCTCCTCGATTTTGAAAGAGAAGTCATAGTACCTATAGTATTTCATAGCGACGCAATTTCTGTGTTAATTCGTCATTGTGAGGGATCGACGGATGCAATAAAGAAGGAATAGTGCATCCGAAAAGAGATACTCGCCTCCCAATAAGAGATGCTGTCGTTGCCATAGAAACGCTCCACGATTTAGAAAGAGAAGTCATAGAACCTATAGTATTTCATAGCGACGTAATTTCTGTGTGAATTCGACATTGTGAGGGATCGACGGATGCAATAAAGAAGGATTAGTGCATCCGAAAAGAGATACTCGTCTCCCAATAGGAGATCCTACCGTTGCCATAGAAATGCTCCTCGATTTAGAAAGAGAAGTCATAGAACCTATAGTATTTCATAGCGCGAAATTTCTGTGTTAATTTGTCATTGTGAGGGATCGATGGATGCAATAAAGAAGGAATAGTGCATCCAAAAAGAGTTACTCGCCTCCCAATAGAAGAGCCTTTCGTTGCTATATATTCGTTCCTCGATTTAGAAAGTGAAGTCGTAGAACCCATAGTATTTCATAGCGACGCAATTTCTGTGTTGATTCGTCATTGTGATGGATCGACGGATGCAATAAAAAAGGAATAGTGCATCCGAAAAGAGATACTCGCCTCCCAATGGAAGGTCCTGTCGTTGCCATAGAAATGCTCCTCGATTTAGGAAGAGAAGTCATAGAACGTATAGTATTTCATAGCGACGCAATTTCTGTGTTAATTCTTCATTGTGAGGGATCGAAGGATGCAATAAAGAAGGAATAGTGCATCCGACATGAGATACTCGCCTCCCAATAGAAGATCCTTTCGTTGCCATAGGATCGTTCCTCGTTTTAGAAGAGAAGGCGTAGAACTTATAGTATTTTATAGCGACGCAATTTCTGTGTTAATTCGTCATTGTGAGGGATCGACGGATGCAATAAATAAGGAATAGTGCATCCGAAAAGAGATACTCGCTTCCCAAAAGGAGATCCTGTCGTTGCCATAGAAACGCTCCTCGAGTTTGAAAGAGAAATCATAGAACCTATAGTATTTCATAGCGACGCAATTTCTGTGTTAATTCGTCATTTTGAGGGATCGACGGATGCAATAAAGAAGGAATAGTGCATCCGAAAAGAGGTACTCGCCTCCCAATAGGAGATCCTGTCGTTGCCATGGGTATGCTCCTCGATTTAGAAAGAGAAGTCATAGAACCTATAGTATTTCGTAGCGACGCAATTCTTGTGTTAATTCGTCATTGTGAGGGATCGACGGATGCAATAAACAAGGAATAGTGCATCCAAAAAGAGATACTCGCCTCCCAATAGAAGATCCTTTCGTCGCCATAGGAGCGTTCCTCGATTTAGAAAGAGAAGGCGTAGAACTTATAGTATTTCATAGCGACGCAATTTCAGTGTTAATTCGTCATTGTGAGGGATCGACGGATACAATAAACAAGGAATAGTGCATCCAAAAAGAGTTACTCGCCTCCCAATAGAAGATCCTTTCGTTGCAATAGGATCGTTCCTCGATATAGAAAGAGAAGGCGTAGAACGTACAGTATTTCATAACGAAGCAATTTCTGGTTTAATTCGTCATTGTGAGGGATCGACGGATGCAATAATGAAGGAATAGTGCATCCGAAAAGAGGTATTCGCCACCCAAAAGGAGATCCTGTCGTTGCCATAGGAACGCTCCTCGATTTAGAATGAGAAGTCATAGAACCTATAGTATTTCATACCGACGCAATTTCTGTGTTAATTCGTCATAGTTTGGGATCGAAGGATGCAATAAAGAAGGAATTGTGCATCCAAAAAGTGATACTCGCCTCCCAATAGAAGATACTTTCGTTGCCATAGGATCGTTCCTCGATTTAGAAAGATAAGTCATAGAATCTATAGTATTTCATAGCGACGCAATTTCTGTATTGATTCGTCATTGTGATGGATCGACGGATGCAATAAAGAAGGAATAATGATCCGAAAAGAGATACTCGCCTCCCAATACAAGATCCTTTCGTTGCCATAAGATCGTTCCTCGATTTAGAAAGAGAAGGCGTAGACTTTATAGTATATTATAGCGACGCAATTTCTGTGCTAATTCGTCAATGTGAGGGATCGATGGAGGCAATAAAGAAGGAATAGTGCATCCAAAAAGAGATACTCGCCTCCCAATAGAAGATCCTTTCGTTGCCATAGGATCGTTGCTCGATTTAGAAAGAGAAGGCGTAGAACGTACAGTATTTCATAACGACGCAATCTCTGTGTTAATTCGTCATTGTGAGGAATCGACGGATGCAATAAAGAAGGAATAGTAAATCCGAAAAGAGATACTCGCCTCCCAATAGGAGATCCTGTCGTTGCCATAGAAACGCTCCTCGATTTAGAATGAGAAGTCATAGAACCTATAGTATTTCATAGCGACGCAATTTCTGTGTTAATTCGTCATTGTGAGGGATCGACGGATGCAATAAAGAAGGAATAGTGCATCCGAAAAGAGATAATCGCCTCCCAATAAGAGATCCTGTCGTTGCCATAGAAACGCTCCTCGATTTAGAAAGAGAAGTCATAGAACCTATAGTATTTTATAGCGACGCAATTTCTGTGTTAATTCGTCATTGTGAGGGATCGACGGATGCAATAAAGAAGGATTAGTGCATCCGAAACGAGTTACTCGCCTCCCAATAGAAGAGCCTTTCGTTGCTACATATTCGTTCCTCGATTTAGAAAGAGAAGTCGTAGTACTTATAGTATTTCATAGCGACGCAATTTCTGTGTTGATTCGTCATTGTGATGGATCGACGGATGCAATAATGAAGGAATAGTGCATCCGAAAAGAGATACTCGCCTCCCAATGGAAGATCCTGTCGTTGCCATAGAAATGCTCCTCGATTTAGAAAGAGAAGTCATAGAACGTATAGTATTTCATAGCGACGCAATTTCTGTGTTAATTCTTCATTGTGAGGGATCGAAGGATGCAATAAAGAAGGAATAGTGCATCCGACATGAGATACTCGCCTCCCAATAGAAGATCCTTTCGTTGCCATAGGATCGTTCCTCGTTTTAGAAGAGAAGGCGTAGAACTTATAGTATTTTATAGCGACGCAATTTCTGTGTTAATTCGTCATTGTGAGGGATCGACGGATGCAATAAATAAGGAATAGTGCATCCGAAAAGAGATACTCGCTTCCTAAAAGGAGATCCTGTCGTATCCATAGAAACGCTCCTCGAGTTTGAAACAGAAATCATAGAACCTATAGTATTTCATAGCGACGCAATTTCTGTGTTAATTCGTCATTTTGAGGGATCGACGGATGCAATAAAGAAGGAATAGTGCATCCGAAAAGAGGTACTCGCCTCCCAATAGGAGATCCTGTCGTTGCCATGGGTATGCTCCTCGATTTAGAAAGAGAAGTCATAGAACCTATAGTATTTCGTAGCGACGCAATTCTTGTGTTAATTCGTCATTGTGAGGGATCGACGGATGCAATAAACAAGGAATAGTGCATCCAAAAAGAGATACTCGCCTCCCAATAGAAGATCCATTCGTCGCCATAGGAGCGTTCCTCGATTTAGAAAGAGAAGGCGTAGAACTTATAGTATTTCATAGCGACGCAATTTCAGTGTTAATTCGTCATTGTGAGGGATCGACGGATACAATAAACAAGGAATAGTGCATCCAAAAAGAGTTACTCGCCTCCCAATAGAAGATCCTTTCGTTGCAATAGGATCATTCCTCGATATAGAAAGAGAAGGCGTAGAACGTACAGTATTTCATAACGACGCAATTTCTGGTTTAATTCGCCATTGTGAGGGATCGACGGATGCAATAATGAAGGAATAGTGCATCCGAAAAGAGGTACTCGCCTCCCAAAAGGAGATCCTGTCGTTGCCATAGGAACGCTCCTCGATTTAGAATGAGAAGTCATAGAACCTATAGTATTTCATAGCGACGCAATTTCTGTGTTAATTCGTCATAGTGAGGGATCGAAGGATGCAATAAAGAAGGAATAGTGCATCCAAAAAGTGATACTCGCCTCCCAATAGAAGATACTTTCGTTGCCATAGGATCGTTCCTCGATTTAGAAAGATAAGTCATAGAATCTATAGTATTTCATAGCGACGCAATTTCTGTGTTGATTCGTCATTGTGATGGATCGACGGATGCAATAAAGAAGGAATAATGATCCGAAAAGAGATACTCGCCTCCCAATACAAGATCCTTTCGTTGCCATAGGATCGTTCCTCGATTTAGAAAGAGAAGGCGTAGACTTTATAGTATATTATAGCGACGCAATTTCTGTGCTAATTCGTCAATGTGAGGGATCGATGGAGGCAATAAAGAAGGAATAGTGCATCCAAAAAGAGATACTCGCCTCCCAATAGAAGATCCTTTCGTTGCCATAGGATCGTTGCTCGATTTAGAAAGAGAAGGCGTAGAACGTACAGTATTTCATAACGACGCAATCTCTGTGTTAATTCGTCATTGTGAGGGATCGACGGATGCAATAAAGAAGGAATAGTAAATCCGAAAAGAGATACTCGCCTCCCAATAGGAGATCCTGTCGTTGCCATAGAAACGCTCCTCGATTTAGAATGAGAAGTCATAGAACCTATAGTATTTCATAGCGACGCAATTTCTGTGTTAATTCGTCATTGTGAGGGATCGACGGATGCAATAAAGAAGGAATAGTGCATCCGAAAAGAGATAATCGCCTCCCAATAAGAGATCCTGTCGTTGCCATAGAAACGCTCCACGATTTAGAAAGAGAAGTCATAGAACCTATAGTATTTTATAGCGACGCAATTTCTGTGTTAATTCGTCATTGTGAGGGATCGACGGATGCAATAAAGAAGGATTAGTGCATCCGAAACGAGTTACTCGCCTCCCAATAGAAGAGCCTTTCGTTGCTATATATTCGTTCCTCGATTTAGAAAGAGAAGTCGTAGAACCTATAGTATTTCATAGCGACGCAATTTCTGTGTTGATTCGTCATTGTGATGGATCGACGGATGCAATAAAGAAGGAATAGTGCATCCGAAAAGAGATACTCGCCTCCCAATGGAAGATCCTGTCGTTGCCATAGAAATGCTCCTCGATTTAGAAAGAGAAGTCATAGAACGTATAGTATTTCATAGCGACGCAATTTCTGTGTTAATTCTTCATTGTGAGGGATCGAAGGATGCAATAAAGAAGGAATAGTGCATCCGACATGAAATACTCGCCTCCCAATAGAAGATCCTTTCGTTGCCATAGGATCGTTCCTCGTTTTAGAAGAGAAGGCGTAGAACTTATAGTATTTTATAGCGACGCAATTTCTGTGTTAATTCGTCATTGTGAGGGATCGACAGATGCAATAAATAAGAAATAGTGCATCCGAAAAGAGATACTCGCTTCCCAAAAGGAGATCCTGTCGTTGCCATAGAAACGCTCCTCGATTTAGAAAGAGAAGTCATAGAACCTATAGTATTTCATAGCGACGCAATTTCTGTGTTAATTCGTCATTTTGAGGGATCGACGGATGCAATAAAGAAGGAATAGTGCATCCGAAAAGAGGTACTCGCCTCCCAATAGGAGATCCTGTCGTTGCCATAGGTATGCTCCTCGATTTAGAAAGAGAAGTAATAGAACCTATAGTATTTCATAGCGACGCAATTTCAGTGTTAATTCGTCATTATGAGGGATCGACGGATGCAATATACAAGGAATAGTGCAGCCAAAATGAGATACTCGCCTCCCAATAGAAGATCCGTTCGTCGCCATAGGAGCGTTCCTCGATTTAGAAAGAGAAGGCGTAGACTTTATAGTATATTATAGCGACGCAATTTCTGTGCTAATTCGTCATTGTGAGGGATCGCTGGAGGCAATAAAGAAGGAATAGTGCATCCAAAAAGAGATACTCGCCTCCCAATAGAAGATCCTTTCGTTGCCATAGGATCGTTCCTCGATTTAGAAAGAGAAGGCGTAGAACGTACAGTATTTCATAACGACGCAATTTCTGTGTTAATTCGTCATTGTGAGGGATCGACGGATGCAATAAAGAAGGAATAGTGCATCCGAAAAGAGATACTCGTCTCCCAATGGGAGATCCTGTCGTTGCCATAGAAACGCTCCTCGATTTAGAATGAGAAGTCATAGAACCTATAGTATTTCATTGCGACGCAATTTCTGTGTTAATTCGTCATTGTGAGGGATCGACGGATGCAATAAAGAAGGAATAGTGCATCCGAAAAAAAATACTCGCCTCACAATAAGAGATGCTGTCGTTGCCATAGAAACGCTCCACGATTCAGAATGAGAAGTCATAGAACCTATAGTATTTCATAGCGACGCAATTTCTGTGTTAATACGTCATTGTGAGGGATCGACGGATGCAATAAAGAAGGATTAGTGCAACCGAAAAGAGATACTCGTCTCCCAATAGGAGATCCTAACGTTGCCATAGAAATGCTCCTCGATTTAGAAAGAGAAGTCATAGAACCTATAGTATTTCATAGCGCGAAATTTCTGTGTTAATTTGTCATTGTGAGGGATCGATGGATGCAATAAAGAAGGAATAGTGCATCCAAAAAGAGTTACTCGCCTCCCAATAGAAGAGCCCTCCGTTGCTATATATTCGTTCCTCGATTTAGAAAGAGAAGTCGTAGAACCTATAGTATTTCATAGCGACGCAATTTCTGTGTTGATTCGTCATTGTGATGGATCGACGGATGCAATAAAGAAGGAATAGTGCATCCAAAAAGAGATACTCGCCTCCCAATGGAAGATCCTGTCGTTGCCATAGAAATGCTCCTCGATTTAGAAAGAGAAATCATAGAACGTATAGTATTTCATAGCGATCAATTTCTGTGTAAATTCTTCATTGTGAGGGATCGAAGGATGCAATAAAGAAGGAATAGTGCATCCGACATGAGATACTCGCCTCCCAATAGAAGATCCTTTCGTTGCCATAGGATCGTTCCTCGTTTTAGAAGAGAAGGCGTAGAACTTATAGTATTTTATAGCGACGCAATTTCTGTGTTAATTCGTCATTGTGAGGGATCGACGTATGCAATAAATAAGGAGTAGTGCATCCGAAAAGAGATACTCGCTTCCCAAATGGAGATCTTGTCGTTGCCATAGAAACGCTCCTCGATTTTGAAAGAGAAGTCATAGAACCTATAGTATTTCATAGCGACGCAATTTCTGTGTTAATTCGTCATTTTGAGGGATCGACGGATGCAATAAAGAAGGAATAGTGCATCAGACATGAGATACTCGCCTCCCAATAGGAGATCCTGTCGTTGCCATAGGTATGCTCCTCGATTTAGAAAGAGAAGTCATAGATCCTATAGTATTTCATAGCGACGCAATTTCTGCGTTAATTCGTCATTGTGAGGGATCGACGGATGCAATAAACAAGGAATAGTGCATCCAAAAAGAGATACTCGCCTCCCAATAGAAGATCCATTCGTCGCCATAGGAGCGTTCCTCGATTTAGAAAGAGAAGGCGTAGAACGTACAGTATTTCATAACGACGCAATTTCTGTGTTAATTCGTCATTGTGAGGGATCGACGGATGCAATAAAGAAGGAATAGTGCATCCGAAAAGAGGTACTCGCCTCCCTATAGGAGATCCTGTCGTTGCCATAGAAACGCTCCTCGATTTAGAATGAGAAGTCATAGAACCTATAGTATTTCATAGCGACGCAATTTCTGTGTTAATTCGTCATTGTGAGGGATCGACGGATGCAATAAAGAAGGAATAGTGCATCCGAAAAGAGATACTCGCCTCCCAATTGGAGATCCTTTCGTTGCCATAGGTATGCTTCTCGGTTTAGAAAGAGAAGTCATAGAACCTATAGTATTTCATAGCGACGCAATTTCTGTGTTAATTCGTCATTGTGAGGGATCGACGGATGCAATAAAGAAGGATTAGTTCATCCGAAAAGAGATACTCGCCTCCCAATAGGAGATCCTACCGTTGCCATAGAAATGCTCCTCGATTTAGAAAGAGTAGTCATAGAACCTATAGTATTTCATAGCGCGAAATTTCTGTGTTAATTTGTCATTGTGCGGGTTCGATGGATGCAATAAAGAAGGAACAGTGCATCCAAAAAGTGTTACTCGCCTCCCAATAGAAGAGCCTTTCGTTGCTATATATTCGTTCCTCGATTTAGAAAGAGAAGTCGTATAACTTATAGTATTTCATAGCGACGCAATTTCTGTGTTAATTCGTCATTGTGAGGGATCGATGGATGCAATAAAGAAGGAATAGTGCATCCGACATGAGATACTCGCCTCCCAAGAGAAGATCCTTTCGTTGCCGTAGGATCGTTCCTCGATTTAGAAGAGAAGGCGTAGATCTTATAGTATTTCATAGCGACGCATTTTCTGTGTTAATTCGTCATAGTGAGGGATCGACGGATGCAATACAGAAGGAATAATGCATCCGAAAAGAGATACTCGCCTCCCAATTGGAGATCCTGTCGTTGCCATAGATATGCTCCTCGATTTAGAAAGAGAAGTCATAGAACATATGGTATTTCATAGTGTTGCAATTTCTATGTTAATTCGTCATTGTTAGGGATCGATGGATGCAATAAAGAAGGAATAGTGCATCCGAAAAGAGGTACTCGCCTCCCAATAGGAGATCCTGTCGTTGCCATAGAAATGCTCCCCGATTTAGAAAGAGAAGTCATAGAACCTATAGTATTTCATAGCGACGCCATTTCTGTGTTAATTCGTCATTGATAGGGATCGATGGATGTAATAAAGAAGGAATAGTGCATCCAAAAAGAGATACTCGCCTCCCAATGGAAGATCCTGTCGTTGCCATAGAAATGCTCCTCGATTTAGAAAGAGAAATCATAGAACGTATAGTATTTCATAGCGATCAATTTCTGTGTTAATTCTTCATTGTGAGGGATCGAAGGATGCAATAAAGAAGGAATAGTGCATCCGACATGAGATACTCGCCTCCCAATAGAAGATCCTTTCGTTGCCATAGGATCGTTCCTCGTTTTAGAAGAGAAGGCGTAGAACTTATAGTATTTTATAGCGACGCAATTTCTGTGTTAATTCGTCATTGTGAGGGATCGACGTATGCAATAAATAAGGAGTAGTGCATCCGAAAAGAGATACTCGCTTCCCAAATGGAGATCTTGTCGTTGCCATAGAAACGCTCCTCGATTTTGAAAGAGAAGTCATAGAACCTATAGTATTTCATAGCGACGCAATTTCTGTGTTAATTCGTCATTTTGAGGGATCGACGGATGCAATAAAGAAGGAATAGTGCATCAGACATGAGATACTCGCCTCCCAATAGGAGATCCTGTCGTTGCCATAGGTATGCTCCTCGATTTAGAAAGAGAAGTCATAGATCCTATAGTATTTCATAGCGACGCAATTTCTGCGTTAATTCATCATTGTGAGGGATCGACGGATGCAATAAACAAGGAATAGTGCATCCAAAAAGAGATACTCGCCTCCCAATAGAAGATCCATTCGTCGCCATAGGAGCGTTCCTCGATTTAGAAAGAGAAGGCGTAGAACGTACAGTATTTCATAACGACGCAATTTCTGTGTTAATTCGTCATTGTGAGGGATCGACGGATGCAATAAAGAAGGAATAGTGCATCCGAAAAGAGGTACTCGCCTCCCTATAGGAGATCCTGTCGTTGCCATAGAAACGCTCCTCGATTTAGAATGAGAAGTCATAGAACCTATAGTATTTCATAGCGACGCAATTTCTGTGTTAATTCGTCATTGTGAGGGATCGACGGATGCAATAAAGAAGGAATAGTGCATCCGAAAAGAGATACTCGCCTCCCAATTGGAGATCCTTTCGTTGCCATAGGTATGCTTCTCGGTTTAGAAAGAGAAGTCATAGAACCTATAGTATTTCATAGCGACGCAATTTCTGTGTTAATTCGTCATTGTGAGGGATCGACGGATGCAATAAAGAAGGATTAGTTCATCCGAAAAGAGATACTCGCCTCCCAATAGGAGATCCTACCGTTGCCATAGAAATGCTCCTCGATTTAGAAAGAGTAGTCATAGAACCTATAGTATTTCATAGCGCGAAATTTCTGTGTTAATTTGTCATTGTGCGGGTTCGATGGATGCAATAAAGAAGGAACAGTGCATCCAAAAAGTGTTACTCGCCTCCCAATAGAAGAGCCTTTCGTTGCTATATATTCGTTCCTCGATTTAGAAAGAGAAGTCGTATAACTTATAGTATTTCATAGCGACGCAATTTCTGTGTTAATTCGTCATTGTGAGGGATCGATGGATGCAATAAAGAAGGAATAGTGCATCCGACATGAGATACTCGCCTCCCAAGAGAAGATCCTTTCGTTGCCGTAGGATCGTTCCTCGATTTAGAAGAGAAGGCGTAGATCTTATAGTATTTCATAGCGACGCATTTTCTGTGTTAATTCGTCATAGTGAGGGATCGACGGATGCAATACAGAAGGAATAATGCATCCGAAAAGAGATACTCGCCTCCCAATTGGAGATCCTGTCGTTGCCATAGATATGCTCCTCGATTTAGAAAGAGAAGTCATAGAACATATGGTATTTCATAGTGTTGCAATTTCTATGTTAATTCGTCATTGTTAGGGATCGATGGATGCAATAAAGAAGGAATAGTGCATCCGAAAAGAGGTACTCGCCTCCCAATAGGAGATCCTGTCGTTGCCATAGAAATGCTCCCCGATTTAGAAAGAGAAGTCATAGAACCTATAGTATTTCATAGCGACGCCATTTCTGTGTTAATTCGTCATTGATAGGGATCGATGGATGTAATAAAGAAGGAATAGTGCATCCAAAAAGAGATAATCGCCTCCAAATAGAAGATCCTTTCGTTGCCATAGGATCGTTCTACGATTTAGAAAGAGTACTCGTAGATCTTATAGTATTTCATAGCGACGCAATTTCTGTGTTAGTTCGTCATTGTGAGGGATCGACGGATGCAATAAATAGGGAATAGTGCATCCGAAAAGAGATACTTGCCTCCCAATAGGAGATCCTGTCGTTGCCATAGAAACGCTCCTTGATTTAGAAAGAGAAGTCGTAGAACCTATAGTATCTCATAGCGACGCAATTTCTGTGGTAATTCGTCATTTTGAGGGATCGACGGATGCAATAAAGAAGGAATAGTGCATCCGAAAAGAGGTACTCGCCTCCCAATAGGAGACCCTGTCGTTGCCATAGAAGCGCTCCTTGATTTAGAAAGAGAAGTCGTAGAACCTATAGTATCTCATAGCGACGCAATTTCTGTGTTAATTCGTCATTTTGAGGGATCGACGGATGCAATAAAGAAGGAATAGTGCATCCGAAAAGAGATACTCGCCTCCCAATAGGAGATCCTGTCGTTGCCATAGAAACGCTCCTCGATTTAGAAAGAGAAGTAATTGAACCTATAGTATTTCATAGCGACGCAATTTCTGTGTTAATTCGTCAATTTGAGGGATCGACGGATGCAATAAAGAAGGAATAGTGCATCCGAAAAGAGATACTCGCCTCCCAATAGGAGATCCTGTCGCCATAGAAACGCTACTCGATTTAGAAAGAGAAATCATAGAACCTATAGTATTTCATAGCGACGCAATTTCTGTGTTAATATGTCATTGTGAGGGATCAAAGAATGCAATAAAGAAGGAACAGTGCATCCAAAAGGAGATACTCGCCTCCCAATAGAAAATCCTTTCGTTGCCATACGATCGTTCCTCGATTTAGAAAGAGAAGGCGTAGAACTTAAAGTATTTCATAGCGATGCAATTTCTGTGATAATTCGTCATTGTGAGGGATCGACGGATGCAATAAAGACGGAATAGTGGATCCGAAATGAGATACTCGCCTCCCAATAGGAGATCCTGTCGTTGCCATAGAAATGCTCCTCGATTTAGAAAGAGAAGTCATAGAACCTATAGTATTTCATAGCCCGAAATTTCTGTTTTAATTTGTCATTGTGAGGGATCGATGGATGCAATAAAGAAGGAATAGTGCATCCAAAAAGAGTTACTCGCCTCCCAATAGAAGAGCCTTTCGTTGCTATATATTCGTTCCTCGATTTAGAAAGAGAAGTCGTAGAACCTATAGTATTTCATAGTGACGCAATTTCTGTGTTGATTCGTCATTGTGAGGGATCGACGGATGCAATAAAGAAGGAATAGTGCATCCGAAAAGAGATACTCGCCTCCCAATAGGAGATCCTGTCGTTGCCATAGAAACGCTCCTCGATTTAGAATGAGAAGTCATAGAACCTATAGTATTTCATACCGAGGCAATTTCTGTGTTAATTCGTCATTGTGAGGGATCGACGGATGCAATAAAGAAGGAATAGTGCATCCGAAAAGAGATACTCGCCTCCCAATAGGAGATCCTGTCGTTGCCATAGAAACGCTCCTCGATTTAGAAAGAGGAGTCACAGAACTTGTAGTATTTCATAGCGAAGCAATTTCTGTGTTAATTCGTCATTGTTAGGGATCGACGGATGCAATTAACAAGGAATAGTGCATCCAAAAAGAGATACTCGCTTCCCAATAGAAGATCTATTCGTCGCCATAGGAGCGTTCCTCGATTTAGAAAGAGAAGGCGTAGAACTTATAGTATTTCATAGCGACACAATTTCTCTGTTAATTCGTCATTGTGAGGGATCGACGGATGCAATAAAGAAGGAATAATGCATCCGAAAAGAGATACTCGCCTCCCAATACAAGATCCTTTCGTAGCCATAGGATCGTTCCTCGATTTAGAGAGAGAAGGCGTAGACTTTATAGTATATTATAGCGACGCAATTTCTGTGCTAATTCGTCATTGTGAGGGATCGATGGAGGCAATAAAGAAGGAATAGTGCATCCAAAAAGAGATACTCGCCTCCCAATAGAAGATCCTTTCGTTGCCATAGGATCGTTCCTCGATTTAGAAAGAGAAGGCGTAGAACGTACAGTATTTCATAACGACGCAATTTCTGTGTTAATTCGTCATTGTGAGGGATCGACGGATGCAATAAAGAAGGAATAGTGTATCCGAAAAGAGATACTCAGCTCCCAATAGGAGATCCTGTCGTTGCCATAGAAACGCTCCTCGATTTAGAATGAGAAGTCATAGAACCTATAGTATTTCATAGCGACGCAATTTCTGTGTTAATTCGTCATTGTGAGGGATCGACGGATGCAATAAAGAAGGAATAGTGCATCCGAAAAGAGATACTCGCCTCCCAATAAGAGATCCTGTCGTTGCCATAGAAACGCTCCACGATTTAGAAAGAGAAGTCATAGAACCTATAGTATTTCATAGCGACGCAATTTCTGTGTTAATTCGTCATTGTGAGGGATCGACGGATGCAATAAAGAAGGATTAGTGCATCCGAAAAGAGATACTCGTCTCCCAATAGGAGATCCTACCGTTGCCATAGAAATGCTCCTCGATTTAGAAAGAGAAGTCATAGAACCTATAGTATTTCATAGCGCGAAATTTCTGTGTTAATTTGTCATTGTGAGGGATCGATGGATGCAATAAAGAAGGAATAGTGCATCCAAAAAGAGTTACTCGCCTCCCAATAGAAGAGCTTTTCGTTGCTATATATTCGTTCCTCGATTTAGAAAGAGAAGTCGTAGAACCTATAGTATTTCATAGCGACGCAATTTCTGTGTTGATTCGTCATTGTGATGGATCGACGGATGCAATAAAGAGGGAATAGTTCATCCGAAAAGAGATACTCGCCTCCCAATGGAGGATCCTGTCGTTGCCATAGAAATGCTCCTCGATTTATAAAGAGAAGTCATAGAACGTATAGTATTTCATAGCGACGCAATTTCTGTGTTAATTCTTCATTGTGAGGGATCGAAGGATGCAATAAAGAAGGAATAGTGCATCCGACATGAGATACTCGCCTCCCAATAGAAGATCCTTTCGTTGCCATAGGATCGTTCCTCGTTTTAGAAGAGAAGGCGTTGAACTTATAGTATTTTATAGCGACGCAATTTCTGTGATAATTCGTCATTGAGAGGGATCGACGGATGCAATAAATAAGGAATAGTGCATCCGAAAAGAGATACTCGCTTCCCCTATAGGAGATCCTGTCGTTGCCATAGAAATGCTCCTCGATTTTGAAAGAGAAGTCATTGAACCTATAGTATTTCATAGCGACGCATTTTCTGTGTTAATTCGTCATTTTGAGGGATCGACGGATGCAATAAAGAAGGAATAGTGCATCCGAAAAGAGGTACTCGCCTCCCAATAGGAGACCCTGTCGTTGCCGTAGGTATGCTCCTCGATTTAGAAAGAGAAGTCATAGAACCTATAGTATTTCATAGCGACGCAATTTCTGTGTTAATTCGTCATTGTGAGGGATCGACGGATGCAATAAACAAGGAATAGTGCATCCAAAAAGAGATACTCGCCTCCCAATAGAAGATCCATTCGTCGCCATAGGAGCGTTCCTCGATTTAGAAAGAGAAGGCGTAGAACTTATAGTATTTCATAGCGACGCAATTTCAGTGTTAATTCGTCATTGTGAGGGATCGACGGATGCAATAAACAAGGAATAGTGCATCCAAAAAGAGATACTCGCCTCCCAATAGAAGATCCTTTCGTTTCCATAGGATCGTTCCTCGATTTAGAAAGAGAAGGTGTAGAACGTACAGTATTTCATAACGACGCAATTTCTGTGTTAATTCGTCATTGTGAGGGATCGACGGATGCAATAAAGAAGGAATAGTGCATCCAAGAAGAGATAATCGCCTCCAAATAGAAGATCCTTTCGTTGCCATAGGATCGTTCTCCGATTTAGAAAGAGAACTCATAGATCTTATAGTATTTTATAGCAACGCAATTTCTGTGTTAATTCGTCACTGTGAGGGATCGCCGGATGCAATAAAGAAGGAATAGTGCATCCGAAAAGAGATACTCGCCTCCCAATAGGAGATCCTGTCGTTGCCATAGAAATGCTCCTCGATTTAGAAAGAGAAGTCATAGAACATATGGTATTTCATAGTGTTGCAATTTCTGTGTTAATTCGTCATTGTTAGGGATCGATGGATGCAATAAAGAAGGAATAGTGCATTCGAAAAGAGATGCTCGCCTCCCAATAGGAGATCCTGTCGTTGCCAAAGAAATGAACCTCGATTTAGAAAGAGAAGTCATAGAACCTATAGTATATCACAGCGACGCAATTTCTGTGTTAATTCGTCATTGATAGGGATCGATGGATGCAATAAAGAAGGAATAGTGCATCCAAGAAGAGATAATCGCCTCCAAATAGAAGATCCTCTCGTTGCCATAGGATCGTTCTCCGATTTAGAAAGAGAACTCATAGATCTTATAGTATTTTATAGCAACGCAATTTCTGTGTTAATTCGTCACTGTGAGGGATCGACGGATGCAATAAAGAAGGAATAGTGCATCCGAAAAGAGATACTCGCCTCCCAATAGGAGATCCTGTCGTTGCCATAGAAATGCTCCTCGATTTAGAAAGAGAAATCATAGAACCCATAGTATTTCACAGCGACGCAATTTCTGTGTTAATTCGTCATTGTGAAGGATCGATGGATGCAATAAAGAAGGAATAGTGCATCCAAAAAGAGATACTCGACTCCCAATAGAAGATCCTATCGTTGCTATAGGATCGCTCCACGATTTAGAAAGAGAAGGCGTAGAACTTATAGTATTTCATAGCGACGCAATTTCTGTGTTAATTCGTCATTGTGAGGGATCGACGGATGCAATAAAGAAGGAATAGTGCATCCGAAAAGATATACTCGCCTCCCAATAGGAGATCCTGTCGTTGCCATAGAAATGCTCCTCGATTTAGAAAGAGAAGTCTTAGAACCTATAGTATTTCATAGGGACGCAATTTCTGTGTTAATTCGCCATTGTGAGGGATTGACGGATGCAATAAAGAAGGAATAGTGCATCCGACATGAGATACTCGCCTCCCAATTGGAGATCCTTTCGTTGCCATAGAAATGCTCCTCGATTTAGAAAGAGAAGTCATAGAACCTATAGTATTTCATAGCGACGCAATTTCTGTGTTAATTCGTCATTGTGAGTGATCGACGGATGCAATAAAGAAGGAATAGTGCATCCGAAAAGAGATACTCGTCTCCCAATAGGACATCCTGTCGTTGCCATAGAAACGCTCCTAGATATAGAAAGACAAGTCATAGAAACCATAGTATTTCATAGCGACGCAATTTCTGTGTTAATTCGTCATTGTGAGGGATCGACGGATGCAGTAAAGAGGGAATAGTGCATCCGAAAAGAGATACTCGCCTCCCAATAGGAGATCCGGTCGTTGCCATAGAAATGCTCCTCGATTTACAAAGAGAAGTCATAGAACCTATAGTATTTCATAGCGACGCAATTTCAGTGTTAATTCGTCATTGTGAGGGATCGACGGATGCAATAAACAAGGAATATTGCATCCAAAAAGAGATACTCGTCTCCCAATAGAAGATTCATTCGTCGCCATAGGAGCGTTCCTCGATTTAGAAAGAGAAGGCGTAGAACTTATAGTATTTCATAGCGACGCAATTTCTGTGTTAATTCGTCATTGTGAGGGATCGACGGATGCAATAAAGAAGGAATAGTGCATCCGAAAAGAGATACTCGCCTCCCAATAGGAGATCCTGTCGTTGCCATAGAAACGCTCCTCGATTTAGAAAGAGTAGTTATAGAACCTACAGTATTTCATAGCGACGCAATTTCTGTGTTAATTCGTCATTGTGAGGGATCCATGGATGCAATAAAGAAGGAATTGTGCATCCAAAAAGAGATACTCGCCTCCCAATACAAGATCCTTTCGTTGCCATAGGATCGTTCCTCGATTTAGAAAGAGAAGGCGTAGACTTTATAGTATATTATAGCGACGCAATTTCTGTGTTAATTCGGCATTGTAAAGGAACGATGGAGGCAATAAAGAAGGAATAGTGCATCCAAAAAGAGATACTCGACTCCCAATAGAAGATCCTTTCGTTGCCATAGGATCGTTCCTCGATTTACAAAGAGAAGTCGTAGAACGTACAGTATTTCATAGCGACGCAATTTCTGTGTTAATTCGTCATTGTGAGGGATCGATGGATGCAATAAAGAAGGAATAGTGTCTCCAAAAAGAGTTACTCGCCTCCCAATAGAAGAGCCTTTCGTTGCTATATATTCGTTCCTCGATTTAGAAAGAGAAGTCGTACAACTTATAGTATTTCATAGCGACGCAATTTCTGTGTTAATTCGTCACTGTGAGGGATCGATGGATGCAATAAAGAAGGAATAGTGCATCCAAAAAGAGATACTCTCCTCCCAATAGAAGATCATTTCGTTGCCATAGGATCGTTCCTCGATTTAGAAACAGAAGGCGTAGACTTTATAGTATTTCATAGCGACGCAATTTCTGTGTTAATTCGTCATTGTGAGGGATCGAAGGATGCAATAAAGTAGGAATAGTGCATCCAAAAGAACATACTCGCCTCTCAATAGAAGATCCTTTCGTTGCCATAGGATGGTGCCTCCATTTAGAAAGAGAAGACGTAGAACTTATAGTATTTCATAGCGACGCAAATTCTGTGTTAATTCGTCATTGTGAGGGATCGACGGATGCAATAAAGAAAGAATAGTGCATCCGTAAAGAGATACTCGCCTCCCAATAGGAGATCCTGTCGTTGCCATAGAAATGCTCCTCGATTTAGAAAGAGAAGTCATAGAACCTATAGTACTTCATAGCGACGCAATTTCTGTGTTAATTCGTCATTGTGAGGGATCGATGGATTCAATAAAGAAGGAATAGTGCATCCAAAAAGAGATACTCGCCTCCCAATAGAAGGTCCTTTCGTTGCCATAGGATCGTTCATCGATTTAGAAAGAGAAGGCGTAGAACTTATAGTATTTCATAGCGACGCAATTTCTGTGTTAATTCATCATTGTGAGGGATCGATATATGCAATAAAGAAGGAATAGTGCATCCAAAAAGAGATAATCGCCTCCCAATAGAAGATCCTTTCGTTGCCATAGGATCGTTCCTCGATTTATAAAGAGAAGGCGTAGCCCTTATAGTATTTCATAGCGACGCAATTTCTGTGTTAATTCGTCATTGTGAGGGATCGATGGAGGCAATAAAGAAGGAATAGTGCATCCAAACAGAGATACTCGCCTCCCAATAGACGATCCTTTCGTTGCCATAGGATCGTTCCTCGATTTAGAAAGAGAAGGCGTAGAACTTATAGTATTTCATAGCGACGCAATTTCTGTGTTAATTCGTCATTATGAGGGATCGACGCATGCAATAAAGGAGGAATAGTGCATCCGAAAGGAGATACTCGCCTTTCAATAGGAGATCCTGTCGTTGCCATATAAACCCTCCTCGATTTAGAATGAGAAGTCATAGAACCTATAGTATTTCATAGCGACGCAATTGCTGTGTTAATTCGTCATTGTGAGGGATCGACGGATGCAATATAGAAGGAATAGTGCATCCGAAAAGAGATACTCGCCTGCCAGTAGAAGATCCTTTCGTTGCCATAGAAATGCTCCTCGATTTAGAAAGAGAAGTCATACAACCTGTAGTATTTCATAGCGTCGCAATTTCTGTGTTAATTCGTTATAGTGAGGGATCGAAGGATGCAATAAAGAAGGAATAGTGCATCCAAAAAGAGATACTCGCCTCTCAATAGAAGATCCTTTCGTTGCCGTAGGATCGTTCCTCGATTTAGAAGAGAAGGCGTAGATCTTATAGTATTTCATAGCGACGCAATTTCTGTGTTAATTCGTCATTGTGAGGGATCGACGGATGCAATGAAGAAGGAATAGTGCATCCGAAAAGAGATACTCGCCTCCCAATAGGACATCCTGTCGTAGCCATAGAAACACTCCTCGATTTAGAAAGAGAAGTCATAGAACATATGGTATTTCATAGTGTTGCAATTTCTGTGTTAATTCGTCACTGTGAGGGATCGACGGATGCAATACAGTAGGAATAATGCATCCGAAAAGAGATACTCGCCTCCCAATAGAAGATCCATTCGTTGCCATAGGAGCGTTTCTCGATTTAGAAAGAGAGGCCGTAGGACTTATAATATTTCATAGCGACGCAATTTCTGTGTTAATTCGTCATTGTGAGGGATCGACGGATGCAATAAAGAAGGAATAGTGCATCCGAAAAGAGATACTCCCCTCCCAATAGAAGATCCATTCGTTGCCATAGGAGCGTTTCTCGATTTAGAAAGAGAGGCCGTAGAACTTATAATATTTCATAGCGACGCAATTTCTGTGTTAATTCGTCATTGTGAGGGATCGACGGATGCAATAAAGAAGGAATAGTGCATCCGAAAAGAGATACTCGCCTCTCAATAGGAGATCCTGTCGTTGCCATAGAAACGCTCCTCGATTTAGAAAGAGAAGTCATAGAAACTATAGTATTTCACATCGACGCAATTTCTGTGTTAATTCGTCATTGTGAGGGATCGACGGATGCAATAAAGAAGGAATAGTGCATCCGAAAAGAGATACTCGCCTCCCAATACGAGATCCTGTCGTTGCCATAGAAACGCTCCTCGATTTAGAAAGAGAAGTAATAGAACCTATAGTATTTCATAGCGACGCAATTTCTGTGTTAATTCGTCAATTTGAGGGATCGACGGATGCAATAAAGAAGGAATAGTGCATCCGAAAAGAGATACTCGCCTCCCAATAGGAGATCCTGTCGTTGCCATAGAAATGCTACTCCATTTAGAAAGGGAAGTCTTAGAAACCTATAGTATTTCATAGGGACGCAATTTCTGTGTTAATTCGTCATTGTGAGGGATTGACGGATGCAATAAAGAAGGAATAGTGCATCCGACATGAGATACTCGCCTCCCAATAGGAGATCCTTTCGTTGCCATAGAAATGCTCCTCGATTTAGAAAGAGAAGTCATAGAACCTATAGTATTTCGGAGCGACGCAATTTCTGTGTTAATTCGTCATTGTGAGCGATCGACGGATTGCAATAAAGAAGGAATAGTGCATCCGAAAAGAGATACTCACCTCCCAATAGAAGATCCTGTCGTTGCCATAGAAATGCTCCTCGATTTAGAAAGAGAAGACATAGAACGTATAGTATTTCGTAGCGACGCAGTTTCTGTGTTAATTCGTCATTGTGAGGGATCGATGGATGCAATAAAGAAGTAATAGTGCATCCGACATGAGATACTCGCCTCCCAATAGAAGATCTTTTCGTTGCCATAGGATCGTTACTCGATTTAGAAGAGAAGGAGTAGGACTTATAGTATTTCATAGCGACGCAATTTCTGTGTTAGTTCGTCATTGTGCGGGATCGACGGATGCAATAAATAAGGAATAGTGCATCCGAAAAGAGATACTTGCCTCCCAATTGGAGATCCTGTCGTTGCCATAGAAACGCTCCTCGATTTAGAAAGAGAATTCGTAGAACCTATAGTATCTCATAGCGACGCAAATTCTGTGTTAATTCGTCATTTTGAGGGATCGACGGATGCAATAAAGAAGGAATAGTGCATCCGAAAAGAGGTACTCGCCTCCCAATAGGAGATCCTGTCGTTGCCATAGGAATGCTCATCGATTTAGAAAGAGAAGTCATAGATCCCATAGTATTTCAAAGCGACGCAATTTCTGTGTTAATTAGTCATTGTGAGGGATCGATGGATGCAATAAAGAAGGAATAGTGCATCCGAAAAGAGATACTCCCCTCCCAATAGAAGATCCATTCGTTGCCATAGGAGCGTTTCTCGATTTAGAAAGAGAGGCCGTAGAACTTATAATATTTCATAGCGACGCAATTTCTGTGTTAATTCGTCATTGTGAGGGAACGACGGATGCAATAAAGAAGGAATAGTGCATCCGAAAAGAGATACTCGCCTCTCAATAGGAGATCCTGTCGTTGCCATAGAAACGCTCCTCGATTTAGAAAGAGAAGTCATAGAAACTATAGTATTTCACAGCGACGCAATTTCTGTGTTTATTCGTCATTGTGAGGGATCGACGGATGCAATAAAGAAGGAATAGTGCATCCGAAAAGAGATACTCGCCTCCCAATACGAGATCCTGTCGTTGCCATAGAAACTCTCCTCGATTTATAAAGAGAAGTAATAGAACCTATAGTATTTCATAGCGACGCAATTTCTGTGTTAATTCGTCAATTTGAGGGATCGACGGATGCAATAAAGAAGGAATAGTGCATCCGAAAAGAGATACTCGATTCCCAATAGGAGATCCTGTCGTTGCCATAGAAACGCTACTCGATTTAGAAAGAGAAGTCATAGAACCTATAGTATTTCATAGCGACGCAATTTCTGTGTTAATTAGTCATTGTGAGGGATCGACGGATGCAATAAAAAGGGAATAGTGCATCCGAAAAGAGATATACGCCTCCCAATAGGAGATCCTGTCGTTGCCATAGAAACGCACCTCGATTTAGAAAGAGAAGTCATAGAACCTATAGTATTTCATTGCGACGCAATTTCTGTGTTAATTCGTCATTGTGCGGGATCGACGGATGTACTAAAGAAGGAATAGTGCATCCGAAAAGAGATACTCGCCTCCCAATTGGAGATCCCGTCGTTGCCATAGAAATGCTCCTCGATTTAGAAAGAGAAGTCATAGAATCTATAGTATTTCATAGCGACGCAATTTCTGTGTTAATTCGTCATAGTAAGGGATCGAAGGATGCAATAAAGAAGGAATAGTGCATCCAAAAAGTGATACTCGCCTCCCAAAAGTAGATCCTTTCGTTGCCATAGGATCGTTCCTCGTTTTAGAAGAGAAGGCGTAGAACTTGTAGTACTTTATAGCGACGCAATTTCTGTGTTAATTCGTCATTGTGAGGGATCGACGGATGCAATAAATAAGGAATAGTGCATCCGAAAAGAGATACTCCCTTCCCAATAGGAGATCCTGTCGTTGCCATAGAAACGCTCCTCGATTTACAAAGAGAAGTCATAGAACCTATAGTATTTCATAGCGACGCAATTTCTGTGTTAATTCGTCATTTTGAGGGATCGACGGATGCAATAAACAAGGAATAGTGCATCCAAAAAGAGATACTCGCCTCCCAATAGAAGATCCATTGGTCGCCATAGGAGCGTTCCTCGATTTAAAAAGAGAAGGCGTAGAACCTATAGTATTTCATAGCGACGCAATTTCTGTGTTAATTCGTCATTGTGAGGGAACCACGGATGCAATAAAGAAGGAATAGTGCATCCGAAAAGAGATACTCGCTTCCCAATAGGAGATCCTGTCGTTGCCATTGAAACGCTCCTCGATTTAGAAAGAGAAGTCATAGAACCTATAGTATTTCATAGCGAAGCAATTGCTGTGTTAATTCGTCATTGTGAGGGATCGATGGATGCAATAAAAATGGAATTGTGCATCCAAAAAGAGATACTCGCCTCCCAATACAAGATCCTTTCGTTGCCATAGGATCGTTCCTCGATTTAGAAAGAGAAGGCATAGACTTTATAGTATTTCATAGCGACGCAATTTCTGTATTAATTCGTCATTGTGTGGGATCGATGGATGCAATATAGAAGGAATAGTGCATCCAAAAGGAGATACTCGCCTCCCAATAGAAGGTCCTTTCGTTGCCATAGGATCGTTCATCGATTTAGAAAGAGAAGGCGTAGAACTTATAGTATTTCATAGCGACGCAATTTCTGTGTTAATTCATCATTGTGAGGGATCGATATATGCAATAAAGTAGGAATAGTGCATCCAAACGAACATACTCGCCTCTCAATAGAAGATCCTTTCGTTGCCATAGGATGGTGCCTCCATTTAGAAAGAGAAGACGTAGAACTTATAGTATTTCATAGCGACGCAATTTCTGTGTTAATTCGTCATTGTGAGGGATCGACGGATGCAATAAAGAAGGAATAGTGCATCCGTAAAGAGATACTCGCCTCCCAATAGGAGATCCTGTCGTTGCCATAGAAATGCTCCTCGATTTAGAAAGAGAAGTCATAGAACCTATAGTACTTCATAGCGACGCAATTTCTGTGTTAATTCGTCATTGTGAGGGATCGATGGATTCAATAAAGAAGGAATAGTGCATCCAAAAAGAGATACTCGCCTCCCAATAGAAGGTCCTTTTGTTGCCATAGGATCGTTCATCGATTTAGAAAGAGAAGGCGTAGAACTTATAGTATTTCATAGCGACGCAATTTCTGTGTTAATTCATCATTGTGAGGGATCGATATATGCAATAAAGAAGGAACAGTGCATCCAAAAAGAGATAATCGCCTCCCAATAGAAGATCCTTTCGTTGCCATAGGATCGTTCCTCGATTTAGAAAGAGAAGGCGTAGCCCTTATAGTATTTCATAGCGACGCAATTTCTGTGTTAATTCGTCATTGTGAGGGATCGACGGATGCAATATAGAAGGAATAGTGCATCCGAAAAGAGATACTCGCCTGCCAGTAGAAGATCCTTTCGTTGCCATAGAAATGCTCCTCGATTTAGAAAGAGAAGTCATACAACCTGTAGTATTTCATAGCGTCGCAATTTCTGTGTTAATTCGTCATAGTGAGGGATCGAAGGTTGCAATAAAGAAGGAATAGTGCATCCAAAAAGAGATACTCGCCTCTCAATAGAAGATCCTTTCGTTGCCGTAGGATCGTTCCTCGATTTAGAAGAGAAGGCGTAGATCTTATAGTATTTCTTAGCGACGCAATTTCTGTGTTAATTCGTCATTGTGAGGGATCGACGGATGCAATGAAGAAGGAATAGTGCATCCGAAAAGAGATACTCGCCTCCCAATAGGACATCCTGTCGTAGGAATAGAAACACTCCTCGATTTAGAAAGAGAAGTCATAGAACATATGGTATTTCATAGTGTTGCAATTTCTGTGTTAATTCGTCACTGTGAGGGATCGACGGATGCAATACAGTAGGAATAATGCATCCGAAAAGAGATACTCGCCTCCCAATAGAAGATCCATTCGTTGCCATAGGAGCGTTTCTCGATTTAGACAGAGAGGCCGTAGGACTTATAATATTTCATAGCGACGCAATTTCTGTGTTAATTCGTCATTGTGAGGGATCGACGGATGCAATAAAGAAGGAATAGTGCATCCGAAAAGAGATACTCCCCTCCCAATAGAAGATCCATTCGTTGCCATAGGAGCGTTTCTCGATTTAGAAAGAGAGGCCGTAGAACTTATAATATTTCATAGCGACGCAATTTCTGTGTTAATTCGTCATTGTGAGGGATCGACGGATGCAATAAAGAAGGAATAGTGCATCCGAAAAGAGATACTCGCCTCTCAATAGGAGATCCTGTCGTTGCCATAGAAACGCTCCTCGATTTAGAAAGAGAAGTCATAGAAACTATAGTATTTCACAGCGACGCAATTTCTGTGTTAATTCGTCATTGTGAGGGATCGACGGATGCAATAAAGAAGGAATAGTGCATCCGAAAAGAGATACTCGCCTCCCAATACGAGATCCTGTCGTTGCCATAGAAACGCTCCTCGATTTAGAAAGAGAAGTAATAGAACCTATAGTATTTCATAGCGACGCAATTTCTGTGTTAATTCGTCAATTTGAGGGATCGACGTATGCAATAAAGAAGGAATAGTGCATCCGAAAAGAGATACTTGCCTCCCAATAGGAGATCCTGTCGTTGCCATAGAAACGCTCCTCGATTTAGAAAGAGAATTCGTAGAACCTATAGTATCTCATAGCGACGCAAATTCTGTGTTAATTCGTCATTTTGAGGGATCGACGGATGCAATAAAGAAGGAATAGTGCATCCGAAAAGAGGTACTCGCCTCCCAATAGGAGATCCTGTCGTTGCCATAGGAATGCTCATCGATTTAGAAAGAGAAGTCATAGATCCCATAGTATTTCAAAGCGACGCAATTTCTGTGTTAATTAGTCATTGTGAGGGATCGATGGATGCAATAAAGAAGGAACAGTGCATCCGAAAAGAGATACTCCCCTCCCAATAGAAGATCCATTCGTTGCCATAGGAGCGTTTCTCGATTTAGAAAGAGAGGCCGTAGAACTTATAATATTTCATAGCGACGCAATTTCTGTGTTAATTCGTCATTGTGAGGGAACGACGGATGCAATAAAGAAGGAATAGTGCATCCGAAAAGAGATACTCGCCTCTCAATAGGAGATCCTGTCGTTGCCATAGAAACGCTCCTCGATTTAGAAAGAGAAGTCATAGAAACTATAGTATTTCACAGCGACGCAATTTCTGTGTTTATTCGTCATTGTGAGGGATCGACGGATGCAATAAAGAAGGAATAGTGCATCCGAAAAGAGATACTCGCCTCCCAATACGAGATCCTGTCGTTGCCATAGAAACTCTCCTCGATTTATAAAGAGAAGTAATAGAACCTATAGTATTTCATAGCGACGCAATTTCTGTGTTAATTCGTCAATTTGAGGGATCGACGGATGCAATAAAGAAGGAATAGTGCATCCGAAAAGAGATACTCGATTCCCAATAGGAGATCCTGTCGTTGCCATAGAAACGCTACTCGATTTAGAAAGAGAAGTCATAGAACCTATAGTATTTCATAGCGACGCAATTTCTGTGTTAATTAGTCATTGTGAGGGATCGACGGATGCAATAAAAAGGGAATAGTGCATCCGAAAAGAGATATACGCCTCCCAATAGGAGATCCTGTCGTTGCCATAGAAACGCACCTCGATTTAGAAAGAGAAGTCATAGAACCTATAGTATTTCATTGCGACGCAATTTCTGTGTTAATTCGTCATTGTGCGGGATCGACGGATGTACTAAAGAAGGAATAGTGCATCCGAAAAGAGATACTCGCCTCCCAATTGGAGATCCCGTCGTTGCCATAGAAATGCTCCTCGATTTAGAAAGAGAAGTCATAGAATCTATAGTATTTCATAGCGACGCAATTTCTGTGTTAATTCGTCATAGTAAGGGATCGAAGGATGCAATAAAGAAGGAATAGTGCACCCAAAAAGTGATACTCGCCTCCCAAAAGTAGATCCTTTCGTTGCCATAGGATCGTTCCTCGTTTTAGAAGAGAAGGCGTAGAACTTGTAGTATTTTATAGCGACGCAATTTCTGTGTTAATTCGTCATTGTGAGGGATCGACGGATGCAATAAATAAGGAATAGTGCATCCGAAAAGAGATACTCCCTTCCCAATAGGAGATCCTGTCGTTGCCATAGAAACGCTCCTCGATTTACAAAGAGAAGTCATAGAACCTATAGTATTTCATAGCGACGCAATTTCTGTGTTAATTCGTCATTTTGAGGGATCGACGGATGCAATAAACAAGGAATAGTGCATCCAAAAAGAGATACTCGCCTCCCAATAGAAGATCCATTGGTCGCCATAGGAGCGTTCCTCGATTTAAAAAGAGAAGGCGTAGAACCTATAGTATTTCATAGCGACGCAATTTCTGTGTTAATTCGTCATTGTGAGGGAACCACGGATGCAATAAAGAAGGAATAGTGCATCCGAAAAGAGATACTCGCTTCCCAATAGGAGATCCTGTCGTTGCCATTGAAACGCTCCTCGATTTAGAAAGAGAAGTCATAGAACCTATAGTATTTCATAGCGAAGCAATTGCTGTGTTAATTCGTCATTGTGAGGGATCGATGGATGCAATAAAAATGGAATTGTGCATCCAAAAAGAGATACTCGCCTCCCAATACAAGATCCTTTCGTTGCCATAGGATCGTTCCTCGATTTAGAAAGAGAAGGCATAGACTTTATAGTATTTCATAGCGACGCAATTTCTGTATTAATTCGTCATTGTGTGGGATCGATGGATGCAATATAGAAGGAATAGTGCATCCAAAAGGAGATACTCGCCTCCCAATAGAAGGTCCTTTCGTTGCCATAGGATCGTTCATCGATTTAGAAAGAGAAGGCGTAGAACTTATAGTATTTCATAGCGACGCAATTTCTGTGTTAATTCATCATTGTGAGGGATCGATATATGCAATAAAGTAGGAATAGTGCATCCAAACGAACATACTCGCCTCTCAATAGAAGATCCTTTCGTTGCCATAGGATGGTGCCTCCATTTAGAAAGAGAAGACGTAGAACTTATAGTATTTCATAGCGACGCAATTTCTGTGTTAATTCGTCATTGTGAGGGATCGACGGATGCAATAAAGAAGGAATAGTGCATCCGTAAAGAGATACTCGCCTCCCAATAGGAGATCCTGTCGTTGCCATAGAAATGCTCCTCGATTTAGAAAGAGAAGTCATAGAACCTATAGTACTTCATAGCGACGCAATTTCTGTGTTAATTCGTCATTGTGAGGGATCGATGGATTCAATAAAGAAGGAATAGTGCATCCAAAAAGAGATACTCGCCTCCCAATAGAAGGTCCTTTTGTTGCCATAGGATCGTTCATCGATTTAGAAAGAGAAGGCGTAGAACTTATAGTATTTCATAGCGACGCAATTTCTGTGTTAATTCATCATTGTGAGGGATCGATATATGCAATAAAGAAGGAACAGTGCATCCAAAAAGAGATAATCGCCTCCCAATAGAAGATCCTTTCGTTGCCATAGGATCGTTCCTCGATTTAGAAAGAGAAGGCGTAGCCCTTATAGTATTTCATAGCGACGCAATTTCTGTGTTAATTCGTCATTGTGAGGGATCGACGGATGCAATATAGAAGGAATAGTGCATCCGAAAAGAGATACTCGCCTGCCAGTAGAAGATCCTTTCGTTGCCATAGAAATGCTCCTCGATTTAGAAAGAGAAGTCATACAACCTGTAGTATTTCATAGCGTCGCAATTTCTGTGTTAATTCGTCATAGTGAGGGATCGAAGGTTGCAATAAAGAAGGAATAGTGCATCCAAAAAGAGATACTCGCCTCTCAATAGAAGATCCTTTCGTTGCCGTAGGATCGTTCCTCGATTTAGAAGAGAAGGCGTAGATCTTATAGTATTTCATAGCGACGCAATTTCTGTGTTAATTCGTCATTGTGAGGGATCGACGGATGCAATGAAGAAGGAATAGTGCATCCGAAAAGAGATACTCGCCTCCCAATAGGACATCCTGTCGTAGCCATAGAAACACTCCTCGATTTAGAAAGAGAAGTCATAGAACATATGGTATTTCATAGTGTTGCAATTTCTGTGTTAATTCGTCACTGTGAGGGATCGACGGATGCAATACAGTAGGAATAATGCATCCGAAAAGAGATACTCGCCTCCCAATAGAAGATCCATTCGTTGCCATAGGAGCGTTTCTCGATTTAGAAAGAGAGGCCGTAGAACTTATAATATTTCATAGCGACGCAATTTCTGTGTTAATTCGTCATTGTGAGGGATCGGCGGATGCAATAAAGAAGGAATAGTGCATCCGAAAAGAGATACTCCCCTCCCAATAGAAGATCCATTCGTTGCCATAGGAGCGTTTCTCGATTTAGAAAGAGAGGCCGTAGAACTTATAATATTTCATAGCGACCCAATTTCTGTGTTAATTCGTCATTGTGAGGGATCGACGGATGCAATAAAGAAGGAATAGTGCATCCGAAAAGAGATACTCGCCTCTCAATAGGAGATCCTGTCGTTGGCATAGAAACGCTCCTAGATTTAGAAAGAGAAGTCATAGAAACTATAGTATTTCACAGCGACGCAATTTCTGTGTTAATTCGTCATTGTGAGGAATCGACGGATGCAATAAAGAAGGAATAGTGCATCCGAAAAGAGATACTCGCCTCCCAATACGAGATCCTGTCGTTGCCATAGAAACGCTCCTCGATTTAGAAAGAGAAGTAATAGAACCTATAGTATTTCATAGCGACGCAATTTCTGTGTTAATTCGTCAATTTGAGGGATCGACGGATGCAATAAAGAAGGAATAGTGCATCCGAAAAGAGATACTCGATTCCCAATAGGAGATCCTGTCGTTGCCATAGAAACGCTACTCGATTTAGAAAGAGAAGTCATAGAACCTATAGTATTTCATAGCGACGCAATTTCTGTGTTAATTAGTCATTGTGAGGGATCGACGGATGCAATAAAAAGGGAATAGTGCATCCGAAAAGAGATATACGCCTCCCAATAGGAGATCCTGTCGTTGCCATAGAAACGCACCTCGATTTAGAAAGAGAAGTCATAGAACCTATAGTATTTCATTGCGACGCAATTTCTGTGTTAATTCGTCATTGTGCGGGATCGACGGATGTACTAAAGAAGGAATAGTGCATCCGAAAAGAGATACTCGCCTCCCAATTGGAGATCCCGTCGTTGCCATAGAAATGCTCCTCGATTTAGAAAGAGAAGTCATAGAATCTATAGTATTTCATAGCGACGCAATTTCTGTGTTAATTCGTCATAGTAAGGGATCGAAGGATGCAATAAAGAAGGAATAGTGCATCCAAAAAGTGATACTCGCCTCCCAAAAGTAGATCCTTTCGTTGCCATAGGATCGTTCCTCGTTTTAGAAGAGGAGGCGTAGAACTTGTAGTATTTTATAGCGACGCAATTTCTGTGTTAATTCGTCATTGTGAGGGATCGACGGATGCAATATATAAGGAATAGTGCATCCGAAAAGAGATACTCCCTTCCCAATAGGAGATCCTGTCGTTGCCATAGAAACGCTCCTCGATTTACAAAGAGAAGTCATAGAACCTATAGTATTTCATAGCGACGCAATTTCTGTGTTAATTCGTCATTTTGAGGGATCGACGGATGCAATAAACAAGGAATAGTGCATCCAAAAAGAGATACTCGCCTCCCAATAGAAGATCCATTGGTCGCCATAGGAGCGTTCCTCAATTTAAAAAGAGAAGGCGTAGAACCTATAGTATTTCATAGCGACGCAATTTCTGTGTTAATTCGTCATTGTGAGGGAACCACGGATGCAATAAAGAAGGAATAGTGCATCCGAAAAGAGATACTCGCTTCCCAATAGGAGATCCTGTCGTTGCCATTGAAACGCTCCTCGATTTAGAAAGAGAAGTCATAGAACCTATAGTATTTCATAGCGAAGCAATTGCTGTGTTAATTCGTCATTGTGAGGGATCGATGGATGCAATAAAAATGGAATTGTGCATCCAAAAAGAGATACTCGCCTCCCAATACAAGATCCTTTCGTTGCCATAGGATCGTTCCTCGATTTAGAAAGAGAAGGCATAGACTTTATAGTATTTCATAGCGACGCAATTTCTGTATTAATTCGTCATTGTGTGGGATCGATGGATGCAATATAGAAGGAATAGTGCATCCAAAAGGAGATACTCGCCTCCCAATAGAAGGTCCTTTCGTTGCCATAGGATCGTTCATCGATTTAGAAAGAGAAGGCGTAGAACTTATAGTATTTCATAGCGACGCAATTTCTGTGTTAATTCATCATTGTGAGGGATCGATATATGCAATAAAGTAGGAATAGTGCATCCAAACGAACATACTCGCCTCTCAATAGAAGATCCTTTCGTTGCCATAGGATGGTGCCTCCATTTAGAAAGAGAAGACGTAGAACTTATAGTATTTCATAGCGACGCAATTTCTGTGTTAATTCGTCATTGTGAGGGATCGACGGATGCAATAAAGAAGGAATAGTGCATCCGTAAAGAGATACTCGCCTCCCAATAGGAGATCCTGTCGTTGCCATAGAAATGCTCCTCGATTTAGAAAGAGAAGTCATAGAACCTATAGTACTTCATAGCGACGCAATTTCTGTGTTAATTCGTCATTGTGAGGGATCGATGGATTCAATAAAGAAGGAATAGTGCATCCAAAAAGAGATACTCGCCTCCCAATAGAAGGTCCTTTTGTTGCCATAGGATCGTTAATCGATTTAGAAAGAGAAGGCGTAGAACTTATAGTATTTCATAGCGACGCAATTTCTGTGTTAATTCATCATTGTGAGGGATCGATATATGCAATAAAGAAGGAACAGTGTATCCAAAAAGAGATAATCGCCTCCCAATAGAAGATCCTTTCGTTGCCATAGGATCGTTCCTCGATTTAGAAAGAGAAGGCGTAGCCCTTATAGTATTTCATAGCGACGCAATTTCTGTGTTAATTCGTCATTGTGAGGGATCGACGGATGCAATATAGAAGGAATAGTGCATCCGAAAAGAGATACTCGCCTGCCAGTAGAAGATCCTTTCGTTGCCATAGAAATGCTCCTCGATTTAGAAAGAGAAGTCATACAACCTGTAGTATTTCATAGCGTCGCAATTTCTGTGTTAATTCGTCATAGTGAGGGATCGAAGGTTGCAATAAAGAAGGAATAGTGCATCCAAAAAGAGATACTCGCCTCTCAATAGAAGATCCTTTCGTTGCCGTAGGATCGTTCCTCGATTTAGAAGAGAAGGCGTAGATCTTATAGTATTTCATAGCGACGCAATTTCTGTGTTAATTCGTCATTGTGAGGGATCGACGGATGCAATGAAGAAGGAATAGTGCATCCGAAAAGAGATACTCGCCTCCCAATAGGACATCCTGTCGTAGCCATAGAAACACTCCTCGATTTAGAAAGAGAAGTCATAGAACATATGGTATTTCATAGTGTTGCAATTTCTGTGTTAATTCGTCACTGTGAGGGATCGACGGATGCAATACAGTAGGAATAATGCATCCGAAAAGAGATACTCGCCTCCCAATAGAAGATCCATTCGTTGCCATAGGAGCGTTTCTCGATTTAGAAAGAGAGGCCGTAGAACTTATAATATTTCATAGCGACGCAATTTCTGTGTTAATTCGTCATTGTGAGGGATCGGCGGATGCAATAAAGAAGGAATAGTGCATCCGAAAAGAGATACTCCCCTCCCAATAGAAGATCCATTCGTTGCCATAGGAGCGTTTCTCGATTTAGAAAGAGAGGCCGTAGAACTTATAATATTTCATAGCGACCCAATTTCTGTGTTAATTCGTCATTGTGAGGGATCGACGGATGCAATAAAGAAGGAATAGTGCATCCGAAAAGAGATACTCGCCTCTCAATAGGAGATCCTGTCGTTGCCATAGAAACGCTCCTAGATTTAGAAAGAGAAGTCATAGAAACTATAGTATTTCACAGCGACGCAATTTCTGTGTTAATTCGTCATTGTGAGGAATCGACGGATGCAATAAAGAAGGAATAGTGCATCCGAAAAGAGATACTCGCCTCCCAATACGAGATCCTGTCGTTGCCATAGAAACGCTCCTCGATTTAGAAAGAGAAGTAATAGAACCTATAGTATTTCATAGCGACGCAATTTCTGTGTTAATTCGTCAATTTGAGGGATCGACGGATGCAATAAAGAAGGAATAGTGCATCCGAAAAGAGATACTCGCCTCCCAATAGGAGATCCTGTCGTTGCCATAGAAACGCTACTCGATTTAGAAAGAGAAGTCATAGAACCTATAGTATTTCATAGCGACGCAATTTCTGTGTTAATATGTCATTGTGAGGGATCGATGGACGCAATAAAGAAGGAACAGTGCATCCAAAAAGAGATACTCGCCTCCCAATAGAAGATCCTTTCGTTGCCATAGGATCGTTCCTCGATTTAGAAAGAGAAAGCGTAGAACTTATAGTATTTCATAGCGACGCAGTTTCTGTGTTAATTCGTCATTGTGAGGGATCGATGGATGCAATAAAGAAGGAATAGTGCATCCGACATGAGATACTCGCCTCCCAATAGAAGATCTTTTCGTTGCCATAGGATCGTTACTCGATTTAGAAGAGAAGGAGTAGGACTTATAGTATTTCATAGCGACGCAATTTCTGTGTTAGTTCGTCATTGTGCGGGATCGACGGATGCAATAAATAAGGAATAGTGCATCCGAAAAGAGATACTTGCCTCCCAATAGGAGATCCTGTCGTTGCCATAGAAACGTTCCTCGATTTAGAAAGAGAAGTCGTAGAACCTATAGTATCTCATAGCGACGCAAATTCTGTGTTAATTCGTCATTTTGAGGGATCGACGGATGCAATAAAGAAGGAATAGTGCATCCGAAAAGAGGTACTCGCCTCCCAATAGGAGATCCTGTCGTTGCCATAGGAATGCTCCTCGATTTAGAAAGAGAAGTCATAGATCCCATAGTATTTCATAGCGACGCCATTTCTGTGTTAATTAGTCATTGTGAGGGATCGATGGATGCAATAAAGAAGGAATAGTGCATCCGAAAAGAGATACTCCCCTCCCAATAGAAGATCCATTCGTTGCCATAGGAGCGTTTCTCGATTTACAAAGAGAGGCCGTAGAACTTATAATATTTCATAGCGACGCAATTTCTGTGTTAATTCGTCATTGTGAGGGATCGACGGATGCAATAAAGAAGGAATAGTGCATCCGAAAAGAGATACTCGCCTCTCAATAGGAGATCCTGTCGTTGCCATAGAAACGCTCCTCGATTTAGAAAGAGAAGTCATAGAAACTATAGTATTTCACAGCGACGCAATTTCTGTGTTTATTCGTCATTGTGAGGGATCGACGGATGCAATAAAGAAGGAATAGTGCATCCGAAAAGAGATACTCGCCTCCCAATACGAGATCCTGTCGTTGCCATAGAAACGCTCCTCGATTTATAAAGAGAAGTAATAGAACCTATAGTATTTCATAGCGACGCAATTTCTGTGTTAATTCGTCAATTTGAGGGATCGACGGATGCAATAAAGAAGGAATAGTGCATCCGAAAAGAGATACTCGATTCCCAATAGGAGATCCTGTCGTTGCCATAGAAACGCTACTCGATTTAGAAAGAGAAGTCATAGAACCTATAGTATTTCATAGCGACGCAATTTCTGTGTTAATTAGTCATTGTGAGGGATCGACGGATGCAATAAAAAGGGAATAGTGCATCCGAAAAGAGATATACGCCTCCCAATAGGAGATCCTGTCGTTGCCATAGAAACGCACCTCGATTTAGAAAGAGAAGTCATAGAACCTATAGTATTTCATTGCGACGCAATTTCTGTGTTAATTCGTCATTGTGCGGGATCGACGGATGTACTAAAGAAGGAATAGTGCATCCGAAAAGAGATACTCGCCTCCCAATTGGAGATCCCGTCGTTGCCATAGAAATGCTCCTCGATTTAGGAAGAGAAGTCATAGAATCTATAGTATTTCATAGCGACGCAATTTCTGTGTTAATTCGTCATAGTAAGGGATCGAAGGATGCAATAAAGAAGGAATAGTGCATCCAAAAAGTGATACTCGCCTCCCAAAAGAAGATCCTTTCGTTGCCATAGGATCGTTCCTCGTTTTAGAAGAGAAGGCGTAGAACTTGTAGTATTTTATAGCGACGCAATTTCTGTGTTAATTCGTCATTGTGAGGGATCGACGGATGCAATAAATAAGGAATAGTGCATCCGAAAAGAGATACTCCCTTCCCAATAGGAGATCCTGTCGTTGCCATAGAAACGCTCCTCGATTTACAAAGAGAAGTCATAGAACCTATAGTATTTCATAGCGACGCAATTTCTGTGTTAATTCGTCATTTTGAGGGATCGACGGATGCAATGAAGAAGGAATAGTGCATCCGAAAAGAGATACTCGCCTCCCAATAGGACATCCTGTCGTAGCCATAGAAACACTCCTCGATTTAGAAAGAGAAGTCATAGAACATATGGTATTTCATAGTGTTGCAATTTCTGTGTTAATTCGTCACTGTGAGGGATCGACGGATGCAATACAGTTGGAATAATGCATCCGAAAAGAGATACTCGCCTCCCAATAGAAGATCCATTCGTTGCCATAGGAGCGTTTCTCGATTTAGAAAGAGAGGCCGTAGAACTTATAATATTTCATAGCGACGCAATTTCTGTGTTAATTCGTCATTGTGAGGGATCGGCGGATGCAATAAAGAAGGAATAGTGCATCCGAAAAGAGATACTCCCCTCCCAATAGAAGATCCATTCGTTGCCATAGGAGCGTTTCTCGATTTAGAAAGAGAGGCCGTAGAACTTATAATATTTCATAGCGACGCAATTTCTGTGTTAATTCGTCATTGTGAGGAATCGACGGATGCAATAAAGAAGGAATAGTGCATCCGAAAAGAGATACTCGCCTCCCAATACGAGATCCTGTCGTTGCCATAGAAACGCTCCTAGATTTAGAAAGAGAAGTCATAGAAACTATAGTATTTCACAGCGACGCAATTTCTGTGTTAATTCGTCATTGTGAGGAATCGACGGATGCAATAAAGAAGGAATAGTGCATCCGAAAAGAGATACTCGCCTCCCAATACGAGATCCTGTCGTTGCCATAGAAACGCTCCTCGATTTAGAAAGAGAAGTAATAGAACCTATAGTATTTCATAGCGACGCAATTTCTGTGTTAATTCGTCAATTTGAGGGATCGACGGATGCAATAAAGAAGGAATAGTGCATCCGAAAAGAGATACTCGCCTCCCAATAGGAGATCCTGTCGTTGCCATAGAAACGCTACTCGATTTAGAAAGAGAAGTCATAGAACCTATAGTATTTCATAGCGACGCAATTTCTGTGTTAATATGTCATTGTGAGGGATCGATGAACGCAATAAAGAAGGAACAGTGCATCCAAAAAGAGATACTCGCCTCCCAATAGAAGATCCTTTCGTTGCCATAGGATCGTTCCTCGATTTAGAAAGAGAAGGCGTAGAACTTATAGTATTTCATAGCGACGCAGTTTCTGTGTTAATTCGTCATTGTGAGGGATCGATGGATGCAATAAAGAAGGAATAGTGCATCCGACATGAGATACTCGCCTCCCAATAGAAGATCTTTTCGTTGCCATAGGATCGTTACTCGATTTAGAAGAGAAGGAGTAGGACTTATAGTATTTCATAGCGACGCAATTTCTGGGTTAGTTCGTCATTGTGCGGGATCGACGGATGCAATAAATAAGGAATAGTGCATCCGAAAAGAGATACTTGCCTCCCAATAGGAGATCCTGTCGTTGCCATAGAAACGCTCCTCGATTTAGAAAGAGAAGTCGTAGAACCTATAGTATCTCATAGCGACGCAAATTCTGTGTTAATTCGTCATTTTGAGGGATCGACGGATGCAATAAAGAAGGAATAGTGCATCCGAAAAGAGGTACTCGCCTCCCAATAGGAGATCCTGTCGTTGCCATAGGAATGCTCCTCGATTTAGAAAGAGAAGTCATAGATCCCATAGTATTTCATAGCGACGCCATTTCTGTGTTAATTAGTCATTGTGAGGGATCGATGGATGCAATAAAGAAGGAATAGTGCATCCGAAAAGAGATACTCCCCTCCCAATAGAAGATCCATTCGTTGCCATAGGAGCGTTTCTCGATTTAGAAAGAGAGGCCGTAGAACTTATAATATTTCATAGCGACGCAATTTCTGTGTTAATTCGTCATTGTGAGGGATCGACGGATGCAATAAAGAAGGAATAGTGCATCCGAAAAGAGATACTCGCCTCTCAATAGGAGATCCTGTCGTTGCCATAGAAACGCTCCTCGATTTAGAAAGAGAAGTCATAGAAACTATAGTATTTCACAGCGACGCAATTTCTGTGTTTATTCGTCACTGTGAGGGATCGACGGATGCAATAAAGAAGGAATAGTGCATCCGAAAAGAGATACTCGCCTCCCAATACGAGATCCTGTCGTTGCCATAGAAACGCTCCTCGATTTATAAAGAGAAGTAATAGAACCTATAGTATTTCATAGCGACGCAATTTCTGTGTTAATTCGTCAATTTGAGGGATCGACGGATGCAATAAAGAAGGAATAGTGCATCCGAAAAGAGATACTCGATTCCCAATAGGAGATCCTGTCGTTGCCATAGAAACGCTACTCGATTTAGAAAGAGAAGTCATAGAACCTATAGTATTTCATAGCGACGCAATTTCTGTGTTAATTAGTCATTGTGAGGGATCGACGGATGCAATAAAAAGGGAATAGTGCATCCGAAAAGAGATATACGCCTCCCAATAGGAGATCCTGTCGTTGCCATAGAAACGCACCTCGATTTAGAAAGAGAAGTCATAGAACCTATAGTATTTCATTGCGACGCAATTTCTGTGTTAATTCGTCATTGTGCGGGATCGACGGATGTACTAAAGAAGGAATAGTGCATCCGAAAAGAGATACTCGCCTCCCTATTGGAGATCCCGTCGTTGCCATAGAAATGCTCCTCGATTTAGGAAGAGAAGTCATAGAATCTATAGTATTTCATAGCGACGCAATTTCTGTGTTAATTCGTCATAGTAAGGGATCGAAGGATGCAATAAAGAAGGAATAGTGCATCCAAAAAGTGATACTCGCCTCCCAAAAGAAGATCCTTTCGTTGCCATAGGATCGTTCCTCGTTTTAGAAGAGAAGGCGTAGAACTTGTAGTATTTTATAGCGACGCAATTTCTGTGTTAATTCGTCATTGTGAGGGATCGACGGATGCAATAAATAAGGAATAGTGCATCCGAAAAGAGATACTCCCTTCCCAATAGGAGATCCTGTCGTTGCCATAGAAACGCTCCTCGATTTACAAAGAGAAGTCATAGAACCTATAGTATTTCATAGCGACGCAATTTCTGTGTTAATTCGTCATTTTGAGGGATCGACGGATGCAATAAACAAGGAAGAGTGCATCCAAAAAGAGATACTCGCCTCCCAATAGAAGATCCATTGGTCGCCATAGGAGCGTTCCTCGATTTAAAAAGAGAAGGCGTAGAACTTATAGTATTTCATAGCGACGCAATTTCTGTGTTAATTCGTCATTGTGAGGGAACCACGGATGCAATAAAGAAGGAATAGTGCATCCGAAAAGAGATACTCGCTTCCCAATAGGAGATCCTGTCGTTGCCATTGAAACGCTCCTCGATTTAGAAAGAGAAGTCATAGAACCTATAGTATTTCATAGCGACGCAATTGCTGTGTTAATTCGTCATTGTGAGGGATCGATGGATGCAATAAAAATGGAATTGTGCATCCAAAAAGAGATACTCGCCTCCCAATACAAGATCCTTTCGTTGCCATAGGATCGTTCCTCGATTTAGAAAGAGAAGGCATAGACTTTATAGTATTTCATAGCGACGCAATTTCTGTATTAATTCGTCATTGTGTGGGATCGATGGATGCAATATAGAAGGAATAGTGCATCCAAAAGGAGATACTCGCCTCCCAATAGAAGATCCATTGGTCGCCATAGGAGCGTTCCTCGATTTAAAAAGAGAAGGCGTAGAACTTATAGTATTTCATAGCGACGCAATTTCTGTGTTAATTCGTCATTGTGAGGGAACCACGGATGCAATAAATAAGGAATAGTGCATCCGAAAAGAGATACTCGCTTCCCAATAGGAGATCCTGTCGTTGCCATTGAAACGCTCCTCGATTTAGAAAGAGAAGTCATAGAACCTATAGTATTTCATAGCGACGCAATTGCTGTGTTAATTCGTCATTGTGAGGGATCGATGGATGCAATAAAAATGGAATTGTGCATCCAAAAAGAGATGCTCGCCTCCCAATACAAGATCCTTTCGTTGCCATAGGATCGTTCCTCGATTTAGAAAGAGAAGGCGTAGACTTTATAGTATTTCATAGCGACGCAATTTCTGTATTAATTCGTCATTGTGTGGGATCGATGGATGCAATATAGAAGGAATAGTGCATCCAAAAGGAGATGCTCGCCTCCCAATAGAAGATCCTTTCGTTGCCATAGGATCGTTCCTCGATTTAGAGAGAGAAGGCGTAGACTTTATAGTATTTCATAGCGACGCAATTTCTGTGTTAATTCGTCATTGTGAGGGATCGAAGGATGCAATAAAGAAGGAATAGTGCATCCAAAAGGAGATACTCGCCTCTCAACAGAAGATCCTTTCGTTGCCATAGGATGGTTCCTCCATTTAGAAAGAGAAGACGTAGAACTTATAGTATTTCATAGCGACGCAATTTCTGTGTTAATTCGTCATTGTGAGGGATCGACGGATGCAATAAAGAAGGAATAGTGCATCCGAAAAGAGATACTCGCCTCCCAATAGGAGATCCTGTCGTTGCCATAGAATTGCTCCACGATTTAGAAAGAGAAGTCATAGAACCTATAGTACTTCATAGCGACGCAATTGCTGTGTTAATTCGGCATTATGAGGGATCGACGGATGCAATGAAGGAGGAATAGTGCATCCGAAAAGAGATACTCGCCTTTCAATAGGAGATCCTGTCGTTGCCATAGGTATCCTCCTCGATTTAGAAAGAGAAGTCATAGAACCTATAGTATTTCATAGCGACGCAATTGCTGTGTTAATTCGTCATTGTGAGGGATCGACGGATGCAATATAGAAGGAATGGTGCATCCGAAAAGAGATACTCGCCTCCCAGTAGAAGATCCTTTCGTTGCCATAGAAATGCTCCTCGATTTAGAAAGAGAAGGCATACAACCTGTAGTATTTCATAGCGTCGCAATTTCTGTGTTAATTCGTCATAGTGAGGGATCGAAGGATGCAATAAAGAAGGAATAGTGCATCCAAAAAGAGATACTCGCCTCTCAATAGAAGATCCTTTCGTTGCCATAGGATGGTTCCTCCATTTAGAAAGAGAAGGCGTAGAACTTATAGTATTTCATAGCGACGCAATTTCTGTGTTAATTCGTCATTGTGAGGGATCGACGGATGCAATAAAGAAGGAATAGTGCATCCGAAAAGAGATACTCGCCTTTCAATAGGGGTACCTGTCGTTGCCTTAGAAACGCTCCTCGATTTATAAAGAGAAGTCATAGATCCTATTGTATTTCATAGCGACGCAATTTCTGTGGTAATTCGTCTTTGTGAGGGATCGACGGATGCACTAAAGAAGGAATAGAGCATCCGAAAACAGATACTCGCCTCCCAATAGGAGATCCTGTCGTTGCCATAGAAATGCTCCTCGATTTAGAGAGAGAAGTCATAGAACCTACAGTATTTCATAGCGACGCAATTTCTGTGTTAATTCGTCATAGTGAGGGATCGAAGGATGCAATTAAGAAGGAATAGTGCATCCAAAAAGAGATACTCGCCTCCAATTAGAAGATCTTTTCGGTGCCATAGGATCGTTCCGCGATTTAGAAAGAGAAGGCGTAGAACTTTAGTATTTCTTAGCCACGCAATATCTGTGTTAATTCGTCATTGTGAGGGATCGACGGATGCAATAAAGAAGGAATAGTGCATCCGAAAAGAGATACTCGCCTCCCAATAGGAGACCCTGTCGTTGCCATAGAAACGCTCCTCGATTTAGATAGAGAAGTCACAGAACCTATAGTAGTTCATAGCGACGCAATTTCTGTGTTAATAAGTCACTGTGAGGGATCGATGGATGCAATAAAGAAGGAATAGTGCATCCAAAAAGAGATACTCGCCTCCCAATAGAAGATCCTTTCGTTGCCATAAGATCGTTCCTCGATTTAGAAAGATAAGGCGCAGACTTTATAGTATTTCATAGCGACGCAATTTCTGTGTTAATTCGTCATTGTGAGGTGTCGATGGAGGCAATAAAGAAGGAATAGTGCATCCAAAAAGAGATACTCGCCGCCCAATAGAAGATCCTTTCGTTGCCATAGGATCGTTCCACTATTTAGAAAGAGAAGGCGTAGAACTTATAGTATTTCATATCGACGCAATTTCTGTGTTAATTCGTCATTGTGAGGGATCGACGGATGCAATAAAGAAGGAATAGTGCATCCGAAAAGAGACACTCGCCTCCCAATAGGAGATCCTGTCGTTGCCATAGAAACGCTCCTCGATTTAGAAAGAGAATTCATAGAACCTATAGTATTTCATAGCGACGCAATTTCTGTGTTAATTCGTCATTGTGAGGGATCGATGGATGCAATAAAGAAGGAATAGTGCATCCAAAAAGAGATACTCGCCTCCCAATAGAAGATCCTTTCGTTGCCATACGATCGTTCCTCGATTTAGAAAGAGAAGGCGTAGAACTTTTAGTATTTCATAGCGACGCAATTTCTGTGTTAATTCGTCAATGTGAGGGATCGATGGATGCAATAAAGAAGGAATAGTGCATCCGAAAGGAGATACTCGCCTCCCAATAGGAGATCCTGTCGTTGCCATAGAAACGCTCCTCGTTTTAGAAAGAGAAGTCATAGAACCTATAGTATTTCATAGCGACGCAATTTCTGTGTTAATTCGTCAATGTGAGGGATCGATGGATGCAATAAAGAAGGAATAGTGCATCCGAAAAGAGATACTCGCTTCCCAATAGGAGATCTTGTCGTTGCCATTGAAATGCTCCACGATTTAGAAAGAGAAGTCATAGAACCTATAGTATTTCATAGCGACGCAATTTCTGTGTTAATTCGTCATTGTGAGGGATCGATGGATGCAATAAAGAAGGAATAGTGCATCCGAAAGGAGATACTCGCCTCCCAATAGGAGATCCTGTCGTTGTTATAGAATTGCTCCTCGATTTAGAAAGAGAAATCATAGAACCTATAGTATTTCATAGCGACGCAATATCTGTCTTAATTCGTCATTGTGAGGGATCGATGGATTCAATAAAGAAGGAATAGTGCATCCAAATAGAGATACTCGCCTCCCAATAGAAGATCCTTTCGTTGCCATAGGATCGTTCCTCAAATTAGAAACAGAAGGCGTAGAACTTATAGTATTTCATAGCGACGCAATTCCTGTGTTAATTTGTCATTGTGAGGGATCGATGGATGCAATAAAGAAGGAATAGTGCATCCAAAAAGAGATACTCGCCTCCCAATAGAAGATCCTTTCGTTCAGATAGGATCGTTCCTCGATTTAGAAAGAGAAGGCGTAGATTTTATAGTATTTCATAGCGACGCAATTTCTGTGTTAATTAAACATTGTTAGGGATCGACTGAGGCACTAAAGAAGGAATAGTGCATCCAAAAAGAGATACTCGCCTCCCAATAGAAGATCCTTTTGTTGCCATAGGATCGTTCCTCGTTTTAGAAAGAGATGGCGTAGAACTTATAATATTTCTTACCGACGCAATTTCTGTGTTAATTCGTCATTGTGAGGGATCGACGGATGCAATAAAGAAGGAATAGTGCATCCGAAAAGAGATTGTCGCCTCCCAATAGGAGATCCTGTCGTTGCCATAGAAACGCTTATCGATTTAGAAAAAGAAGTCATAGAACCTATAGTATTTCATAGCGACGCAATTTCCGTGTTAATTCGTCATTGTGAGGGATCGATGGACGCAATAAAGAAGGAATAGTGCATCCAAAAAAAAATACTCGCCTCCCAAAAGAAGATCCTTTCGTTGCCATAAGATCGTTCCTCGATTTAGAAAGAGAAGGCGTAGAACTTATAGTATTTCATAGCGACGCAATTTCTGTGTTAATTCGTCATTGTGAGGGATCGATGGATGCAATAAAGAAGGAATAGTGCATCCAAAATGAGAACTCGCTTCCCAATAGAACATCCTTTCGTTGCCATAAGATCGTTCCTCGATTTAGAAAGAGAATGCGTAGAACTTATAGCATTTCATAGCGACGCAATTTCTGTGTTAATTCTTCATTGTGAGGGATCGACGGATGCAATAAAGATGGAATAGTGCATCCGACATGAGATACTCGCCTCCCAATAGGAGATCCTGTCGTTGCCATAGAATTGCTCCTCGATTTAGAAAGAGAAGTCATAGAACCTATAGTATTTCATAGCGACGCATTTTCTGTGTTAATTCGTCATTGAGAGGGATCGATGGATGCAATAAAGAAGGAATAGTGCATCCAAAAAGAGAACTCGCTTCCCAATAGAAGATCCTTTCGTTGCCATAAGATCGTTCCTCGATTTAGAAAGAGAATGCGTAGAACTTATAGCATTTCATAGCGACGCAATTTCTGTGTTAATTCGTCATTGTGAGGGATCGACGGATGCAATAAAGATGGAATAGTGCATCCGACATGAGATACTCGCCTCCCAATAGGAGATCCTGTCGTTGCCAAAGAAACGCTCGTCGTTTTAGAAAGAGAAGTCATAGAACCTATAGTATTTCATAGCGACGCAATTTCTCTGTTAATTCGTCATTGTGAGGGATCGACGGATGCAATAAAGAAGGAATAGTGCATCCGAAAAGAGATACTCGCCTCCCAATTGGAGATCCTGTCGTTGCCATAGAAATGCTCCTCGATTTAGAAAGAGAAGTCATAGAACCTATAGTATTTCATAGCGACGCAATTTCTGTGTTAATTCGTTATTGTGAGGGATCGATGGATTCAATAAAGAAGGAATAGTGCATCCAAAAAGAGATACTCGCCTCCCAATAGAAGATCCTTTCTTTGCCATAAGATCGTTCCTCGATTTAGAAAGAGAAGGCGTAGAACTTATAATATTTCATAGCGACGCATTTTCTGTGTTAATTCGTCATTGTGAGGGATCGACGGATGCAATAAAGAAGGAATAGTGCATCCGAAAAGAGATACTCGCCTCCCAATAGGAGATCTTGTCGTTGCCATAGAAATGCTCCTTGATTTAGAAAGAGAAGTCATAGAACCTATAGTATTTCATAGCGACGCAATTTCTGTGTTAACTCGTCATTGTGAGGGATCGACGGATGCAATAAAGAAGGAATAGTGCATCCGAAAAGAGATAGTCGAATCCAAATTGGAGTTCCTGTCGTTGCCATAGAAACGCTCCTCGATTTAGAAAGAGAAGTCATAGAACCTATAGTATTTCATAGCGACGCATTTTCTGTGTTAATTCGTCATTGTGAGGGATCGACGGATGCAATAAAGGAGGAATAGTGCATCCGAAAAGAGATACTCGCCTCCCAATAGGAGATCCTGTCGTTCCCATAGAAATGCTCCTCGATTTAGAAAGAGAAGTCATAGAACCTATAGTATTTCATAGCGACGCAATTTCAGTGTTAATTCCTCATTGTGAGGGATCGATGGACGCAATAAAGAAGGAATAGTGCATCCAAAAAGAGATACTCGCCTCCCAATAGAAGATCCTTTCGTTGCCATAGGATCGTTCCTCGTTTTAGAAAGAGAAGGCGTAGAACTTATAATATCTCATAGCGACGCATTTTCTGTGTTAACTCGTCATTGTGAGGGATCGACGGATGCAATAAAGAAGGAATAGTGCATCCGAAAAGAGATACTCGCCTCCCAATAGGAGATCTTGTCGTTGCCATAGAAATGCTCCTTGATTTAGAAAGAGAAGTCATAGAACCTATAGTATTTCATAGCGACGCAATTTCTGTGTTAACTCGTCATTGTGAGGGATCGACGGATGCAATAAAGAAGGAATAGTGCATCCGAAAAGAGATAGTCGAATCCAAATAGGAGTTCCTGTCGTTGCCATAGAAACGCTCCTCGATTTAGAAGGAGAAGTCATAGAACCTATAGTATTTCATAGCAACGCACTTTCTGTGTTAATTCGTCATTGTGAGGGATCGACGGATGCAATAAAGAAGGAATAGTGCATCCGTAAAGAGATACTCGCCTCCCAATAGGAGACCCTGTCGTTGCCATAGAAATGCTCCTTGATTTAGAAAGAGAAGTCATAGAACCTATAGTATTTCATAGCGACGCAATTTCTGTGTTAATTCGTCATTGTGAGGGATCGATGGATGCAATAAAGAAGGAATAGTGTATCCAAAAAGAGATACTCGCCTCCCAATAGAAGATCCTTTCGTTTCCATAGGATCGTTCCTCGATTTAGAAACAGAAGGCGTAGAACTTATAGTATTTCATAGCGGCGCAATTTCTGTGTTAATTCGACACTGTGAGGGATCGACGGATGCAATAAAGAAGGAATAGTGCATCCGAAAAGAGATACTTGCCTCTCAATAGGAGATCCTGTAGTTGCCATAGAAACGCTCCTCGATTCAGAAAGAGAAGTCATAGAACAAATAGTATTTCATAGCGACGCAATTTCTGTATTAATTCGTCATTGTGAGGGTTCGACGGATGCAATAAAGAAGGAATAGAGCATCCGAAAAGAGATACTCGCCTCCCAAAATGAGATCCTGTCGTTGCCATTGAAATGCTCCTCGATATAGAAAGAGAAGTCATAGAACCTATAGTATTTCATAGCGACGGAATTTCTGTGTTAATTCGGCATTGTGAGGGGTCGATGGATTCAATAAAGAAGGAGTAGTGCATCCAAAAAGAGGTACTCGCCTCCCAATAGAAGATCCTTTCGTTGCCATAGGATCGTTCCTCGATTTAGAAAGAGAATGCGTAGAACTTATAGTATTTCATAGCGACGCAATTTCTGTGTTAATTCGTTATTGTGAGGGATCGACGGATGCAATAAAGAAGGAATAGTGCATCCGAAAAGAGATACTCGCCTCCCAGTAGGAGATCCTGTCGTTGCTATAGAAACGCTCCTCGATTTAGAAAGAAAAGTCGTAGAACCGATAGTATTTCATAGCGACGCAATTTCTGTGTTAATTCGTCATTGTGAGGGATCGACGGATGCAATAAAGAAGGAATAGCGCATCCGAAAAGAGATACTCGCCTCCCAATAGGAGATCCTGTCGTTGCCATAGAAATGCTCCTCGATTTAGAAAGAGTAGTCATAGAACCTATACTGTTTCATAGCGACGCAATTTCTGTGTTAATTCGTCATTGTGAGGGATCGACGGATGCAATAAAGAAGGAATAGTGCATCCGAAAAGAGATACCCGCCTCCCAATAGGAGATCCTGTCGTTGCCATAGAAACGCACCTCGTTTTAGAAAGAGAAGTCATAGAACCTATTGTATTTCATAGCGACGCAAATTCTGTGTTAATTCGTCATTGTGAGGGATCGACGGACGCAATAAAGAAGGAATAGTGCATCCGACATGAGATACTCGCCTCCCAATAGGAGATCATGTCGTTGCAATAGAAATGCTCCTCGATTTAGAAAAAGAAGTCATAGAACCTATAGTATTTCATAGCGACGCAATTTCTGTGTTAATTCGTCATTGTGAGGGATCGACGGATGCAATAAAGAAGGAATAGTGCATCCGAAAAGAGATACTCGCCTCCCAATTGAAGATCCTTTCGTTGCCATAGGATCGTTCCTCGATTTAGAAAGAGAAGGCGTAGAACTTATAGTATTTCATAGCGACGCAATTTCTGTGTTAATTCGTCATTGTGAGGGATCGACGGATGCAATAAAGAAGGAATAGTGCATCCGAAAAGAGATAGTCGCCTCTCAATAGGAGATCCTGTCGTTGCCATAGAAACGCTCCTCGATTTAGAAAGAGAAGTCATAGAACCTATAGTATTTCATAGCGACGCAATTTCTGTGTTAATTCGTCATTGTGAGGGATCGACGGTTGCAATAAAGAAGGAATAGTGCATCCGAAAAGAGATACTCGCCTCCCAATAGGAGATCCTGTCGTTCCCATAGAAATGCTCCTCGATTTAGAAAGAGAAGTCATAGAACCTATAGTATTTCATAGCGACGCAATTTCTGTGTTAATTCGTCATTGTGAGGGATCGATGGACGCAATAAAGAAGGAATAGTGCATCCAAAAAGAGATACTCGCCTCCCAAAAGAAGATCCTTTCGTTGCCATAATATCGTTCCTCGATTTAGAAAGAGAGGGCGGAGAACTTATAGTATTTCATAGCGACGCAATTTCTGTGTTAATTCGTCATTGTGAGGGATCGATGGATGCAATAAAGAAGGAATAGTGCATCCAAAAAGAGATACTCGCCTCCCAATAGAAGATCCTTTCGTTGCCATAGGATCGTTTCTCGTTTTAGAAAGAGAAGGCGTAGAACTTCTAATATCTCATAGCGACGCATTTTCTGTGTTAATTCGTCATTGTGAGGGATCGATGGATGCAATAAAGAAGGAATAGTGTATCCAAAAAGAGATACTCGCCTTCCAATAGAAGATTCTTTCGTTTCCATAGGATCGTTCCTCGATTTAGAAACAGAAGGCGTAGAACTAATAGTATTTCATAGCGGCGCAATTTCTGTGTTAATTCGTCACTGTGAGGGATCGACGGATGCAATAAAGAAGGAATAGTGCATCCGAAAAGAGATACTCGCCTCCCAATAGGAGATCCTGTAGTTGCCATTGAAATGCTCCTCGATATAGAAAGAGAAGTCATAGAACCTATGGTATTTCATAGCGACGGAATTTCTGTGTTAATTCGGCATTGTGAGGGGTCGATGGATTCAATAAAGAAGAAATAGTGCATCCAAAAAGAGATACTCGCCTCCCAATAGAAGATCCTTTCGTTGCCATACGATCGTTCCTCGATTTAAAAAGAGAAGTCGTAGAACTTATGGTATCTCATAGCGACACAATTTCTGTGTTAATTCGTCATTGTGAGGGATCGACGGATGCAATAAAGTAGGAATTGTGCATCCGAAAAGAGATACACGCCTTCCAATAGAAGATCCTTTCGTTGCCATAGGATCGTTCCTCGATTTAGAAAGAGAATGCGTAGAACTTATAGTATTTCATAGCGACGCAATTTCTGTGTTAATTCGTTATTGTGAGGGATCGACGGATGCAATAAAGAAGGAATAGTGCATCCGAAAAGAGATACTCGCCTCCCAATAGGAGATCATGTCGTTGCCATAGAAACGCACCTCGTTTTGAAAGAGAAGTCATAGAACCTATAGTATTTCATAGCGACGCAAATTCTGTGTTAATTCGTCATTGTGAGGGATCGACGGACGCAATAAAGAAGGAATAGTGCATCCGACATGAGATACTCGCCTCCCAATAGGAGATCATGTCGTTGCCATAGAAATGCTCCTCGATTTAGAAAGCAAAGTCATAGAACCTATAGTATTTCATAGCGACGCAATTTCTGTGTTAATTCGTCATTGTGAGGGATCGACGGATGCAATAAAGAAGGAATAGTGCATCCGAAAAGAGATACTCGCCTCCCAATAGAAGATCCTTTCGTTGCCATAGGATCGTTCCTCGATTTAGAAAGAGAAGGCGTAGAACTTATAGTATTTCATAGCGACGCAATTTCTGTGTTAATTCGTCATTGTGAGGGATCAACGGATGCAATAAAGAAGGAATAGTGCATCCGAAAAGAGATAGTCGCCTCTCAATAGGAGATCCTGTCGTTGCCTTAGAAACGCTCCTCGATTTAAAAAGAGAAGTCATAGAACCTATAGTATTTCATAGCGACGCAATTTCTGTGTTAATTCGTCATTGTGAGGAATCGACGGATGCAATAAAGAAGGAATAGTGCATCCGAAAAGAGATACTCGCCTCCCAATAGAAGATCCTTTCGTTGCCATAGGATCGTTCCTCGATTTAGAAAGAGAATGCGTAGAACTTATAGTATTTCATAGCGACGCAATTTCTGTGTTAATTCGTTATTGTGAGGGATCGACGGATGCAATAAAGAAGGAATAGTGCATCCGAAAAGAGATACTCGCCTCCCAGTAGGAGTTCCTGTCGTTGCCATAGAAACGCTCCTCGATTTAGAAAGAAAAGTCATAGAACCTATAGTATTTCATAGCGACGCAATTTCTGTGTTAATTCGTCATTGTGAGGGATCGACGGATGCAATAAAGAAGGAATAGCGCATCCGAAAAGAGATACTCGCCTCCCAATAGGAGATCCTGTCGTTGCCATAGAAATGCTCCTCGATTTAGAAAGAGAAGTCATAGAACCCATAGTGTTTCATAGCGAAGCAATTTCTGTATTAATTCGTCATTGTGAGGGATCGACGGATGCAATAAAGAAGGAATAGTGCATCCGAAAAGAGATACTCGCCTCCCAATAGAAGATCCTTTCGTTGCCATAGGATCGTTCCTCGATTTAGAAAGAGAATGCGTAGAACTTATAGTATTTCATAGCGACGCAACTTCTGTGTTAATTCGTTATTGTGAGGGATCGACGGATGCAATAAAGAAGGAATAGTGCATCCGAAAAGAGATACTCGCCTCCCAGTAGGAGTTCCTGTCGTTGCCATAGAAACGCTCCTCGATTTAGAAAGAAAAGTCATAGAACCTATAGTATTTCATAGCGACGCAATTTCTGTGTTAATTCGTCATTGTGAGGGATCGACGGATGCAATAAAGAAGGAATAGCGCATCCGAAAAGAGATACTCGCCTCCCAATAGAAGATCCTTTCGTTGCCATAGGATCGTTCCTCGATTTAGAAAGAGAAGTCATAGAACCTATAGTATTTCATAGCGACGCAATTTCTGTGTTAATTCGTCATTGTGAGGGATCGACGGTTGCAATAAAGAAGGAATAGTGCATCCGAAAAGAGATACTCGCCTCCCAATAGGAGATCCTGTCGTTCCCATAGAAATGCTCCTCGATTTAGAAAGAGAAGTCATAGAACCTATAGTATTTCATAGCGACGCAATTTCTGTGTTAATTCGTCATTGTTAGGGATCGATGGACGCAATAAAGAAGGAATAGTGCATCCAAAAAGAGATACTCGCCTCCCAAAAGAAGATCCTTTCATTGCCATAATATCGTTCCTCGATTTAGAAAGAGAGGGCGGAGAACTTATAGAATTTCATAGCGACGCAATTTCTGTGTTAATTCGTCATTGTGGGGGTCGATGGATGCAATAAAGAAGGAATAGTGCATCCAAAAAGAGATACTCGCCTCCCAATAGAAGATCCTTTCGTTGCCATAGGATCGTTTCTCGTTTTAGAAAGAGAAGGCGTAGAACTTCTAATATCTCATAGCGACGCAATTTCTGTGTTAATTCGTCATTGTGAGGGATCGACGGATGCAATAAACAAGGAATAGTGCATCCGAAAAGAGATACTCGCCTCCCAATAGAAGATCCTTTCGTTGCCATAGGATCGTTCTTCGATTTAGAAAGAGAAGGCGTAGAACTTATTGTATTTCGTAGTGACGCAATTTCTGTGTTAATTCGTCATTGTGAGGGATCGACGGATGCAGTAAAGAAGGAATAGTGCATCCGCAAAGAGATACTCGCCTCCCAATAGGAGATCCTGTCGTTGCCATAGAAATGCTCCTTGATTTAGAAACAGAAGTCATAGAACCTATAGTATTTCATAGCGACGCAATTTCTGTGTCAATTCTTCATTGTGAGGGATCGATGGATCCAATCAAGAAAGAATAGTGCTTCCAAAAAGAGATACACGCCTCCCAATAGAAGATCCTTTCGTTGCCATAAGATGTTCCTCGATTTAGAGAGAGAAGGCGTAGAACTTGTAGTATTTCATAGCGACGCAATTTCTGTGTTAATTCGTCATTGTGAGGGATCGATGGATGCAATAAAGAAGGAATAGTGTATCCAAAAAGAGATACTCGCCTTCCAATAGAAGATCCTTTCGTTTCCATAGGATCGTTCCTCGATTTAGAAACAGAAGGCGTAGAACTAATAGTATTTCATAGCGGCGCAATTTCTGTGTTAATTCGTCACTGTGAGGGATCGACGGATGCAATAAAGAAGGAATAGTGCATCCGAAAAGAGATACTCGCCTCCCAATAGGAGATCCTGTAGTTGCCATTGAAATGCTCCTCGATATAGAAAGAGAAGTCATAGAACCTATGGTATTTCATAGCGACGGAATTTCTGTGTTAATTCGGCATTGTGAGGGGTCGATGGATTCAATAAAGAAGAAATAGTGCATCCAAAAAGAGATACTCGCCTCCCAATAGAAGATCCTTTCGTTGCCATACGATCGTTCCTCGATTTAAAAAGAGAAGTCGTAGAACTTATGGTATCTCATAGCGACACAATTTCTGTGTTAATTCGTCATTGTGAGGGATCGACGGATGCAATAAAGTAGGAATTGTGCATCCGAAAAGAGATACACGCCTTCCAATAGAAGATCCTTTCGTTGCCATAGGATCGTTCCTCGATTTAGAAAGAGAATGCGTAGAACTTATAGTATTTCATAGCGACGCAATTTCTGTGTTAATTCGTTATTGTGAGGGATCGACGGATGCAATAAAGAAGGAATAGTGCATCCGAAAAGAGATACTCGCCTCCCAATAGGAGATCATGTCGTTGCCATAGAAACGCACCTCGTTTTAGAAAGAGAAGTCATAGAACCTATAGTATTTCATAGCGACGCAAATTCTGTGTTAATTCGTCATTGTGAGGGATCGACGGACGCAATAAAGAAGGAATAGTGCATCCGACATGAGATACTCGCCTCCCAATAGGAGATCATGTCGTTGCCATAGAAATGCTCCTCGATTTAGAAAGCAAAGTCATAGAACCTATTGTATTTCATAGCGACGCAATTTCTGTGTTAATTCGTCATTGTGAGGGATCGACGGATGCAATAAAGAAGGAATAGTGCATCCGAAAAGAGATACTCGCCTCCCAATAGAAGATCCTTTCGTTGCCATAGGATCGTTCCTCGATTTAGAAAGAGAATGCGTAGAACTTATAGTATTTCATAGCGACGCAATTTCTGTGTTAATTCGTTATTGTGAGGGATCGACGGATGCAATAAAGAAGGAATAGTGCATCCGAAAAGAGATACTCGCCTCCCAGTAGGAGTTCCTGTCGTTGCCATAGAAACGCTCCTCGATTTAGAAAGAAAAGTCATAGAACCTATAGTATTTCATAGCGACGCAATTTCTGTGTTAATTCGTCATTGTGAGGGATCGACGGATGCAATAAAGAAGGAATAGCGCATCCGAAAAGAGATACTCGCCTCCCAATAGGAGATCCTGTCGTTGCCATAGAAATGCTCCTCGATTTAGAAAGAGAAGTCATAGAACCCATAGTGTTTCATAGCGAAGCAATTTCTGTATTAATTCGTCATTGTGAGGGATCGACGGATGCAATAAAGAAGGAATAGTGCATCCGAAAAGAGATACTCGCCTCCCAATAGGAGATCATGTCGTTGCCATAGAAACGCACCTCGTTTTAGAGAGAGAAGTCATAGAACCTATAGTATTTCATAGCGACGCAAATTCTGTGTTAATTCGTCATTGTGAGGGATCGACGGACGCAATAAAGAAGGAATAGTGCATCCGACATGAGATACTCCCCTCCCAATAGGAGATCATGTCGTTGCCATAGAAATGCTCCTCGATTTAGAAAGAGAAGTCATAGAACCTATAGTATTTCATAGCGACGCAATTTCTGTGTTAATTCGTCATTGTGAGGGATCGACGGATGCAATAAAGAAGGAATAGTGCATCCGAAAAGAGATACTCGCCTCCCAATAGAAGATCCTTTCGTTGCCATAGGATCGTTCCTCGATTTAGAAAGAGAAGGCGTAGAACTTATAGTATTTCATAGCGACGCAATTTCTGTGTTAATTCGTCATTGTGAGGGATCGATGGATGCAATAAAGAAGGAATAGTGCATCCGAAAAGAGATAGTCGCCTCTCAATAGGAGATCCTGTCGTTGCCATAGAAACGCTCCTCGATTTAGATAGAGAAGTCATAGAACCTATAGTATTTCATAGCGACGCAATTTCTGTGTTAATTCGTCATTGTGAGGGATCGACGGATGCAATAAAGATGGAATAGTGCATCCGAAAAGAGATACTCGCCTCCCAATAGGAGATCCTGTTGTTCCCATAGAAATGCTCCTCGATTTAGAAAGAGAAGTCATAGAACCTATAGTATTTCATAGCGACGCAATTTCTGTGTTAATTCGTCATTGTGAGGGATCGATGGACGCAATAAAGAAGTAATAGTGCAACCAAAAAGAGATACTCGCCTCCCAAAAGAAGATCCTTTCGTTGCCATAAGATCGTTCCTGGATTTAGAAAGAGAAGGCGTAGAACTTATAGTATTTCATAGCGACGCAATTTCTCTGCTAATTCGTCATTGTGAGGGATCGACGGATGCAATAAAAATGGAATAGTGCATCCGAAAAGAGATACTCGCCTCCCAATAGAAGATCCTGTCGTTGCCATTCAAACGCTCCTCGTTTTAGAAAGAGAAGTCATAGAACCTATAGTATTTCATAGCGACGCAATTTCTCTGTTAATTCGTCATTTTGAGGGATCGACGGATGCAATAAAGAGGAATAGTGCATCCAAAAAGAGATACTCGCCTCCCAACAGAAGATCCTTTCGTTGCCATAAGATCGTTCCTCGATTTAGAAAGAGAAGGCGTAGAACTTATAGTATTTCATAGCGACGCAATTTCTCTGTCAATTCGTCATTGTGAGGGATCGACGGATGCAATAAAGAAGGAATAGTGCATCCGAAAAGAGATACACGCCTCCCAATAGGAGATCCTGTCGTTGCCATAGAAACGCTACTCGTTTTAGAAAGGGAAGTCATAGAACAAATAGTATTTCATAGCGACGCAATTTCTGTGATAATTCGTCATTGTGAGGGATCGACGGATGCAATAAAGAAGGAATAGAGCATTCGAAAAGAGATACTCGCCTCCCAAAATGAGATCCTGTCGTTGCCATTGAAATGCTCCTCGATATAGAAAGAGAAGTCATAGAACCTATAGTATTTCATAGCGACAGAATTTCTGTGTTAATTCGGCATTGTGAGGGGTCGATGGATTCAATAAAGAAGGAATAGTGCATCCGAAAAGAGATACTCGCCTCCCAATAGGAGATCCTGTCGTTGCCATAGAAATGCTCCTCGATTTAGAAAGAGAAGTCATAGAACCTATAGTATATCATAGCGACGCAATTTCTGTGTTAATTCGTCATTGTGAGGGATCGACGGATGCAATAAAGAAGGAATAGTGCATCCGAAAAGAGATACTCGCCTCCCAATAGAAGATCCTTTCGTTGCCATATGATCGTTCCTTGATTTAGAAAGAGAAGGCGTAGAACTTATAGTATTTCATAGCGACGCAATTTCTGTGTTAATTCGTCATTGTGAGGGATCGACGGATGCAATAAAGAAGGAATAGTGCATCCGAAAAGAGATAGTCGCCTCTCAATAGGAGATCCTGTCGTTGCCATAGAAACGCTCCTCGATTTAGAAAGAGAAGTCATTGAACCTATAGTATTTCATAGCGACGCAATTTCTGTGTTAATTCGTCATTGTGAGGGATCGATGGATGCAATCAAGAAAGAATTGTGCATCCAAAAAGAGATACTCGCCTCCCAATAGAAGATCCTTTCGTTGCCATAAGATGTTCCTCGATTTAGAGAGAGAAGGCGTAGAACTTGTAGTATTTCATAGCGACGCAATTTCTGTGTTAATTCGTCATTGTGAGGGATTGATGGATGCAATAAAGAAGGAATAGTGTATCCAAAAAGAGATACTCGCCTCCCAATAGAAGATCCTTTCGTTTCCATAGGATCGTTCCTCGATTTAGAAACAGAAGGCGTAGAACTTATAGTATTTCATAGCGGCGCAATTTCTGTGTTAATTCGTCACTGTGAGGGATCGACGGATGCAATAAAGAAGGAATAGTGCATCCGAAAAGAGATACTCGCCTCCCAATAGGAGATCCTGTAGTTGCCATAGAAACGCTCCTAGATTTAGAAAGAGAAGTCATAGAGCAAATAGTATTTCATAGCGACGCAATTTCTGTGTTAATTCGTCATTGTGAGGGATCGACGGATGCAATAAAGAAGGAATAGAGCATCCGAAAAGAGATACTCGCCTCCCAAAATGAGATCCTGTCGTTGCCATTGAAATGCTCCTCGATATAGAAAGAAAAGTCATAGGACCTATAGTATTTCATAGCGACGGAATTTCTGTGTTAATTCGGCATTGTGAGGGGTCGATGGATTCAATAAAGATGGAATAGTGCATCCAAAAAGAGATACTCGCCTCCCAATGGAAGATCCTTTCGTTGCCATACGATCGTTCCTCGATTTAAAAAGAGAAGGCGTAGAACTTATAGTATCTCATAGCGACACAATTTCTGTGTTAATTCGTCATTGTGAGGGATCGACGGATGCAGTAAAGTAGGAATTGTGCATCCGAAAAGAGATACTCGCCTTCCAATAGAAGATCCTTTCGTTGCCATAGGATCGTTCCTCGATTCAGAAAGAGAATGCGTAGAAGTTATAGTATTTCATAGCGACGCAATTTCTGTGTTAATTCGTTATTGTGAGGGATCGACGGATGCAATAAAGAAGGAATAGTGCATCCGAAAAGAGATACTCGCCTCCCAGTAGGAGTTCCTGTCGTTGCCATAGAAATGCTCCTCGATTTAGTAAGAGAAGTCATAGAACCTATAGAGTCTCATAGCGACGCAATTTCTGTGTTAATTCGTCATTGTGAGGGATCGACGGATGCAATAAAGAAGGAATAGTGCATCCGAAAAGAGATACCCGCCTCCCAACAGGAGATCCTGTCGTTGCCATAGAAACGCACCTCGTTTTAGAAAGTGAAGTCATAACACCTATAGTATTTCATAGCGACGCAATTTCTGTGTTAATTCGTCATTGTGAGGGATCGACGGTTGCAATAATGAAGGAGTAGTGCATCCGAAAAGAGATACTCGCCTCCCAATAGGAGATCCTGTCGTTGCCATAGAAGTGCTCCTCGATTCAGAAAGAGAAGTCATAGAACCTATAGTGTTTCATAGCGACGCAATTTCTGTGTTAATTCGTCATTGTGAGGGATAGACGGATGCAATAAAGAAGGAATAGTGCATCCGAAAAGAGATACTCGCCTCCCAATAGGAGATCCTGTCGTTGCCATAGAAACGCACCTCGTTTTAGAAAGAGAAGTCATAGAACCTATAGTATTTCATAGCGACGCAAATTCTGTGTTAATTCGTAATTGTGAGGGATCGACGGACGCAATAAAGAAGGAATAGTGCATCCGACATGAGATACTCGCCTCCCAATAGGAGATCATGTCGTTGCCATAGAAATGCTCCTCGATTTAGAAAGAGAAGTCATAGAACCTATAGTATTTCATAGCGACGCAATTTCTGTGTTAATTCGTCATTGTGAGGGATCGACGGATGCAATAAAGAAGGAATAGTGCATCCGAAAAGAGATACTCGCCTCCCAATAGAAGATCCTTTCGTTGCCATAGGATCGTTCCTCGATTTAGAAAGAGAAGGCGTAGAACTTATAGTATTTCATAGCGACGCAATGTCTGTGTTAATTCGTCATTGTGAGGGATCAACGGATGCAATAAAGAAGGAATAGTGCATCCGAAAAGAGATAGTCGCCTCTCAATAGGAGATCCTGTCGTTGCCATAGAAACGCTCCTCGATTTAGAAAGAGAAGTCATAGAACCTATAGTATTTCATAGCGACGCAATTTCTGTGTTAATTCGTCATTGTGAGGGATCGATGGACGCAATAAAGAAGGAATAGTGCATCCAAAAAGAGATACTCGCCTCCCAATAGAAGATCCTTTCGTTGCCATAAGATCGTTCCTCGATTTAGAATGAGAGGGCGGAGAACTTGTAGTATTTCATAGCGACGCAATTTCTGTGTTAATTTGTCATTGTGAGGAATCGATGGATGCTATAAAGAAGGAATAGTGCATCCAAAAAGAGATACTCGCCTCCCAATAGAAGATCCTTTCGTTGCCATAGGATCGTTCCTCGTTTTAGAAAGAGAAGGCGTAGAACTTATAATATCTCATAGCGACGCATTTTCTGTGTTAATTCGTCATTGTGAGGGATCGACGGATGCAATAAACAAGGAATAGTGCATCCGAAAAGAGATACTCGCCTCCCAATAGAAGATCCTTTCGTTGCCATAGGATCGTTCTTCGATTTAGAAAGAGAAGGTGTAGAACTTATAGTATTTCGTAGTAACGCAATTTCTGTGTTAATTCGTCATTGTGAGGGATCGACGGATGCAGTAAAGAAGGAATAGTGCATCCGCAAAGAGATAGTCGCCTCCCAATAGGAGATCCTGTCGTATCCATAGAAATGCTCCTTGATTTAGAAAGAGAAGTCATAGAACCTATAGTATTTCATAGCGACGCAATTTCTGTGTTAATTCGTCATTGTGAGGGATCGATGGATGCAATCAAGAAAGAATTGTGCATCCAAAAAGAGATACTCGCCTCCCAATAGAAGATCCTTTCGTTGCCATAAGATGTTCCTCGATTTAGAGAGAGAAGGCGTAGAACTTGTAGTATTTCATAGCGACGCAATTTCTGTGTTAATTCGTCATTGTGAGGGATTGATGGATGCAATAAAGAAGGAATAGTGTATCCAAAAAGAGATACTCGCCTCCCAATAGAAGATCCTTTCGTTTCCATAGGATCGTTCCTCGATTTAGAAACAGAAGGCGTAGAACTTATAGTATTTCATAGCGGCGCAATTTCTGTGTTAATTCGTCACTGTGAGGGATCGACGGATGCAATAAAGAAGGAATAGTGCATCCGAAAAGAGATACTCGCCTCCCAATAGGAGATCCTGTAGTTGCCATAGAAACGCTCCTCGATTTAGAAAGAGAAGTCATAGAGCAAATAGTATTTCATAGCGACGCAATTTCTGTGTTAATTCGTCATTGTGAGGGATCGACGGATGCAATAAAGAAGGAATAGAGCATCCGAAAAGAGATACTCGCCTCCCAAAATGAGATCCTGTCGTTGCCATTGAAATGCTAATCGATATAGAAAGAAAAGTCATAGAACCTATAGTATTTCATAGCGACGGAATTTCTGTGTTAATTCGGCATTGTGAGGGGTCGATGGATTCAATAAAGATGGAATAGTGCATCCAAAAAGAGATACTCGCCTCCCAATGGAAGATCCTTTCGTTGCCATACGATCGTTCCTCGATTTAAAAAGAGAAGGCGTAGAACTTATAGTATCTCATAGCGACACAATTTCTGTGTTAATTCGTCATTGTGAGGGATCGACGGATGCAATAAAGTAGGAATTGTGCATCCGAAAAGAGATACTCGCCTTCCAATAGAAGATCCTTTCGTTGCCATAGGATCGTTCCTCGATTTAGAAAGAGAATGCGTAGAAGTTATAGTATTTCATAGCGACGCAATTTCTGTGTTAATTCGTTATTGTGAGGGATCGACGGATGCAATAAAGAAGGAATAGTGCATCCGAAAAGAGATACTCGCCTCCCAGTAGGAGTTCCTGTCGTTGCCATAGAAATGCTCCTCGATTTAGTAAGAGAAGTCATAGAACCTATAGAGTCTCATAGCGACGCAATTTCTGTGTTAATTCGTCATTGTGAGGGATCGACGGATGCAATAAAGAAGGAATAGTGCATCCGAAAAGAGATACCCGCCTCCCAACAGGAGATCCTGTCGTTGCCATAGAAACGCACCTCGTTTTAGAAAGTGAAGTCATAACACCTATAGTATTTCATAGCGACGCAAATTCTGTGTTAATTCGTCATTGTGAGGGATCGACGGACGCAATAAAGAAGGAATAGTGCATCCGACATGAGATACTCGCCTCCCAATAGGAGATCATGTCGTTGCCATAGAAATGCTCCTCGATTTAGAAAGAGAAGTCATAGAACCTATAGTATTTCATAGCGACGCAATTTCTGTGTTAATTCGTCATTGTGAGGGATCGACGGATGCAATAAAGAAGGAATAGTGCATCCGAAAAGAGATACTCGCCTCCCAATAGAAGATCCTGTCGTTGCCAAAGAAACGCTCCTCGATTTAGAAAGAGAAGTCATAGAACCTATAGTATTTCATAGCGACGCAATTTCTGTGTTAATTCGTCATTGTGTGGGATCGACGGTTGCAATAAAGAAGGAATAGTGCATCCGAAAAGAGATACTCGCCTCCCAATAGGAGATCCTGTCGTTCCCATCGAAATGCTCCTCGATTTAGAAAGAGAAGTCATAGAACCTATAGTATTTCATAGCGACGCAATTTCTGTGTTAATTCGTCATTGTGAGGGATCGATGGACGCAATAAAGAAGGAATAGTGCATCCAAAAAGAGATACTCGCCTCCCAAAAGAAGATCCTTTCGTTGCCATAAGATTGTTCCTCGATTTAGAAAGAGAAGGCGTAGAACTTATAGTATTTCATAGCGACGCAATTTCTCTGTTAATTCGTCATTGTGAGGGATCGACGGATGCAATAAAGATGGAATAGTGCATCCGAAAAGAGATACTCGCCTCCCAATAGGAGATCCTCTCGTTGCCATAGAAATGCTCCTCGATTTAGAAGGAGAAGTCATAGAACCTATAGTATTTCATAGCGACGCAATTTCTCTGTTAATTCGTCGTTGTGAGGGATCGACAGATGCAATAAAGAAGCAATAGTGCATCCGAAAAGAGATACTCGCCTCCCAATAGAAGATCCTGTCGTTGCCATTCAAACGCTCCTCGTTTTAGAAAGAGAATTCATAGAACCTATAGTATTTCATAGCGACGTAATTTCTCTGTTAATTCGTCATTTTGAGGGATCGACGGATGCAATAAAGAAGGAATAGTGCATCCAAAAAGAGATACTCGCCTCCCAATAGAAGATCCTTTCGTTGCCATAAGATCGTTCCTCGATTTAGAAAGAGAAGGCGTAGAACTTATAGTATTTCATAGCGACCTAATTTCTGTGTTAATTCGTCATTGTGAGGGATCGATGGATGCAATAAAGAAGGAATAGTGCATCCAAAAAGAGAACTCGCTTCCCAATAGAAGATCCTGTCGTTGCCATAGAAATGCTCGTCGATTTAGAAAGAGAAGTCATAGAACCTATAGTATTTCATAGCGACGCAATTTCTCTGTTAATTCGTCATTGTGAGGGATCGACGGATGCAATAAAGAAGGAATAGTGCATCCGAAAAGAGTTACTCGCCTCCCAATAGAAGATCCTTTCGTTGCCATAGGATCGTTCCTCGTTTTAGAAAGAGAAGGCGTAGAACTTATAATATCTCATAGCGACGCATTTTCTGTGTTAATTCGTCATTGTGAGGGATCGACGGATGCAATAAACTAGGAATAGTGCATCCGAAAAGTGATACTCGCCTCCCAATAGAAGATCCTTTCGTTGCCATCGGATGGGTCCTCGATTTACAAAGTGAAGGCGTAGAACTTATAGTAGTTCGTAGTGACGCAATTTCTGTGTTAATTCGTCATTGTGAGGGATCGACGGATGCAGTAAAGAAGGAATAGTGCATCCGCAAAGAGATACTCGCCTCCCAATAGGAGATCCTGTCGTTGCCATAGAAATGCTCCTTGATTTAGAAAGAGAAGTCATAGAACCTATAGTATATCATAGCGACGCAATTTCTGTGTTAATTCGTCATTGTGAGGGATCGATGGATGCAATCAAGAAAGAATAGTGCATCCAAAAAGAGATACTCGCCTCCCAATAGAAGATCCTATCGTTGCCATAAGATGTTCCTCGATTTAGAGAGAGAAGGCGTAGAACTTATAGTATTTCATAGCGACGCAATTTCTGTGTTAATTCGTCATTGTGAGGGATCGATGGATGCAATAAAGAAGGAATAGTGTATCCAAAAAGAGATACTCGCCTCCCAATAGAAGATCCTTTCGTTTCCATAGGATCGTTCCTCGATTTAGAAACAGAAGGCGTAGAACTTATAGTATTTCATAGCGGCGCAATTTCTGTGTTAATTCGTCACTGTGAGGGATCGACGGATGCAATAAAGAAGGAATAGTGCATCCGAAAAGAGATACTCGCCTCCCAATAGGAGATCCTGTCGTTGCCATAGAAACGCTCCTCGATTTAGAAAGAGAAGTCATAGAACAAATAGTATTTCATAGCGACGCAATTTCTGTGTTAATTCGTCATTGTGAGGGATCGACGGATGCAATAAAGAAGGAATAGAGCATTAGAAAAGAGATACTCGCCTTCCAATAGAAGATCCTTTCGTTGCCATAGGATCGTTCCTCGATTTAGAAAGAGAAGGCGTAGAACTTATAGTATTTCATAGCGACGCAATTTCTGTGTTAATTCGTTATTGTGAGGGATCGACGGATGCAATAAAGAAGGAATAGTGCATCCGAAAAGAGATACTCGCCTCCCAGTAGGAGATCCCGTCGTTGCCATAGAAATGCTCCTCGATTTAGAAAGAGAAGTCATAGATTCTATAGTGTTTCATAGCGACGCAATTTCTGTGTTAATTCGTCATTGTGAGGGATCGACGGATGCAATAAAGAAGGAATAGTGCATCCGAAAAGAGATACTCGCCTCCCAATAGAAGATCCTTTCATTGCCATAGGATCGTTCCTCGATTTAGAAAGAGAAGGCGTAGAACTTATAGTATTTCATAGCGACGCAATTTCTGTGTTAATTCGTCATTGTGAGGGATCGACGGATGCAATAAAGAAGGAATAGTGCATCCGAAAAGAGATAGTCGCCTCTCAATAAGAGATCCTGTCGTTGCCATAGAAACGCTCCTCGATTTAGAAAGAGAAGTCGTAGAACCTATAGTATTTCATAGCGACGCAATTTCTGTGTTAATTCGTCATTGTGAGGGATCGACGGATGCAATAAAGAAGGAATAGTGCATCCGAAAAGAGATACTCGCCTCCCAATAGGAGATCCTGTCGTTCCCATAGAAATGCTCCTCGATTTAGAAAGAGAAGTCATAGAACCTATAGTATTTCATAGCGACGCAATTTCTGTGTTAATTCGTCATTGTGAGGGATCAATGGACGCAATAAAGAAGGAATAAGGCATCCAAAAAGAGATACTCGCCTCCCAAAAGAAGATCCTTTCGTTGCCATAAGATCGTTCCTCGATTTAGAAAGAGAATTCATAGAACCTATACTATTTCATAGCGACGCTATTTCTGTGTTAATTCGTCATTGTGAGGGATCGACGGATGCAATAAACAAGGAATAGTGCATCCGAAAAGAGATACTCGCTTCCCAATAGGAGATCTTGTCGTTGCCATAGAAATGCTCCTCGATTCATAAAGAGGAGTCATAGAACCTATAGTATTTCATAGCGACGCAATTTCTGTGTTAATTAGTCATTGTGAGGGATCGATGGATGCAATAAATAAGGAATAGTGCATCCAAAAACATATACTCGCCTCCCAATAGAAGATCCTTTCGTTGCCATAGGTTGTTCCTCGATTTAGAAAGAGAAGGCGTAGAACTTGTAGCATTTCATGGCGACACAATTTCTGTGTTAATTCGTCATTGTGAGGGATCGACGGATGCAATAAAGAACGAATAGCGCATCCGAAAAGAGATACTCGCCTCCCAATAGGAGAGCCTGTCGTTGCCATAGAAACGCTCCTCGATTGAGAAAGAGAAGTCATAGAACCTGTAGTATTTCATAGCGACGCAATTTCTGTGTTAATTCGTCATTGTGAGGGATCGATGGACGCAATAAATAAGGAATAGTGCATCCAAAATTATATACTCGCCTCCCAATAGAAGATCCTTTCGTTGCCATAAGATCGTTCCTGGATTTAGAAAGAGAAGGCGTAGAACTTATAGCATTTCATAGCGACGCAATTTCGGTGTTAATTCGTCATTGTGAGGGATCGACGGATGCTATAAAGAACGAATAGTGCAACCGAAAAGAGATACTCGCCTCCCAAATGGAGATCCTGTCGTTGCCATAGAAACGCATCTCGATTTAGAAAGAGAAGTCATAGAACCTATAGTATTTCATAGCGACACAATTTCTGTGTTAATTCGTCATTGTGAGGGATCTAGGGATGCAATAAAGAAGGAATAGTGCATCCAAAAAGAGATACTCGCCTCCCAATAGAAGATACTTTCGTTACCATAAGATCGTTCCTGGATTTAGAAAGAGAAGGTGTAGAACTTATAGTATCTCATAGCGACGCAATTTCTGTGTTAATTCGTCATTGTGAGGGATCGAGGGATGCAATAAAGAACGAATAGTGCATCCAAAAACATATACTCGCCTCCCAGTAGAAGATCCTTTCGTTGCCATAGGATCGTTACTCGATTTAGAAAGAGAAGGCGTAGAAGTTATAGTATTTCATAGCGACGCATTTTCTGGGTGAATTCGTCATTGTGAGGGATCGACGGATGCAATAAAGAAGGAATAGTGCATCCGAAAAGAGATACTCGCCTCCCAGTAGGAGATCCTGTCGTTGCCATAGAAACGCTCCTCGATTTAGAAAGAGAAGTCATAGAACCTATAGTATTTCATAGCGACGCAATTTCTGTGTTAATTCGTCATTGTGAAGGATCGACGGATGCAATAAAGAAGGAATAGCGCATCCGAATAGAGATACTCGCCTCCCAGTAGGAGATCCTGTCGTTGCCATAGAAATGCTCCTCGATTTACAAAGAGAAGTCATAGAACCTATAGTATTACATAGCGACGCAATTTCTGTGTTAATTCGTCATTGTGAGAAATCGACGGATGCAATAAAGAAGGAATAGTGCATCCGAAAAGAGATACTCGCCTCCCAATAGGAGATCCTGTCGTTGCCATAGAAATGCTCCACGATTTAGAAAGAGAAGTCATAGAACCTATAGTATTTCATAGCGACGCAATTTCTGTGTTAATTCGTCATTTGAGGGATCGATGGATGCAATAAAGAAGGAATAGTGCATCCAAAAAGAGATACTCGCCTTCCACTAGAAGATCCTTTCGTTGCCATAGGTTCGTTCCTCGATTTAGAAAGAGAAGTCGTAAAACTTATAGTATTTCATAGCGACGCAATTTCTGTGTTGACTCGTCATTGCGATGGATCGACGGATGCAATAAAGAAGGAATAGTGCTTCCGAAAAGAGATACTCGCCTCCCAATAGGAGATCCTGTCGTTGACATAGAAACGCTCTTCGATTTTGAAAGAGAAGTCATAGAACCTATACTATTTCATAGCGACGCAATTTCTGTGTTAATATGTCATTGTGAGGGATCGACGGATGCAATAAAGAAGGAATAGTGCATCCGACATGAGATACTCGCCTCCCAATAGAAGATCCTTTCGTTGCCATAGGATCGTTCCTCGATTTAGAAAGAGAAGGCGTAGAACTTATAGTATCTCATAGCGACACAATTTCTGTGTTAATTCGTCATTGTGAGGGATCGACGGATGCAATAAAGAAAGAATAGTGCATCCGAAAAGAGATACTCGCCTCCCAATAGGAGATCCTGTCGTTGCCATAGAAATGCTCCTCGATTTAGAAAGAGAAGTCATAGAACCAATAGTATTTCATAGCGACGCAATTTCTGTGTTAATTCGTCATTGTGAGGGATCGACGGATGCAATAAAGAAGGAATAGCGCATCCGGAAAGAGATACTCGCCTCCCAACAGGAGATCCTGTCGTTGCCATAGAAATGCTCCTCGATTTAGAAAGAGAAGTCATAGAACCTATAGTATTTCATAGCGACGCAATATCTGTGTTAATTCGTCATTGTGAGGGATCGACGGATGCAATAAACAAGGAATAGTGCATCCGAAAAGAGATACTCGCTTCCCAATAGGAGATCTTGTCGTTGCCATAGAAATGCTCCTCGATTCAGAAAGAGGAGTCATAGAACCTATAGTATTTCATAGCGACGCAATTTCTGTGTTAATTAGTCATTGTGAGGGATCGATGGATGCAATAAATAAGGAATAGTGCATCCAAAAACATATACTCGCCTCCCAATAGAAGATCCTTTCGTTGCCATAGGTTGTTCCTCGATTTAGAAAGAGAAGGCGTAGAACTTGTAGCATTTCATGGCGACACAATTTCTGTGTTAATTCGTCATTGTGAGGGATCGACGGATGCAATAAAGAACGAATAGCGCATCCGAAAAGAGATACTCGCCTCCCAATAGGAGAGCCTGTCGTTGCCATAGAAACGCTCCTCGATTGAGAAAGAGAAGTCATAGAACCTGTAGTATTTCATAGCGACGCAATTTCTGTGTTAATTCGTCATTGTGAGGGATCGAGGGATGCAATAAAGAAGGAATAGTGCATCCAAAAACATATACTCGCCTCCCAATAGAAGATCCTTTCGTTGCCATCGGATCGTTACTCGGTTTAGAAAGAGAAGGCGTAGAAGTTATAGTATTTCATAGCGACGCAATTTCTGTGTTAATTCGTCATTGTGAGGGATCGAGGGATGCAATAAATAAGGAATAGTGCATCCAAAATTATATACTCGCCTCCCAATAGAAGATCCTTTCGTTGCCATCGGATCGTTACTCGGTTTAGAAAGAGAAGGCGTAGAAGTTATAGTATTTCATAGCGACGCAATTTCTGTGTTAATTCGTCATTTGAGGGATCGATGGATGCAATAAAGAAGGAATAGTGCATCCAAAAAGAGATACTCGCCTTCCACTAGAAGATCCTTTCGTTGCCATAGGTTCGTTCCTCGATTTAGAAAGAGAAGTCGTAAAACTTATAGTATTTCATAGCGACGCAATTTCTGTGTTGACTCGTCATTGTGATGGATCGACGGATGCAATAAAGAAGGAATAGTGCTTCCGAAAAGAGATACTCGCCTCCCAATAGGAGATCCTGTCGTTGACATAGAAACGCTCTTCGATTTTGAAAGAGAAGTCATAGAACCTATACTATTTCATAGCGACGCTATTTCTGTGTTAATTCGTCATTGTGAGGGATCGACGGATGCAATAAAGAAGGAATAGTGCATCCGAAAGAGATACTCGCTTCCCAATAGGAGATCCTGTCGTTGCCATAGAAATGCTCCTCGATTCAGAAAGAGAAGTCATAGAACCTATAGTATTTCATAGCGACGCAATTTCTGTGTTAATTCGTCATTGTGAGGGATCGATGGATGCAATAAATAAGGAATAGTGCATCCAAAAACATATATTCGCATCCCAATAGAAGATCCTTAAGTTGCCATAGGATCGTTCCTCCTGGGTGAATTCGTCATTGTGAGAGATCGACGGATGCAATAAAGAAGGAATAGTGCATCCGAAAAGAGATACTCGCCTCCCAATAGGAGATCCTGTCGTTGCCATAGAATCGCACCTCGATTTAGAAAGAGAAGTCATAGAACCTATAGTATATCATAGCGACGCAATTTCTGTGTTAATTCGTCATTGTGAGGGATCGACGGATGCAATAAAGAAGGAATAGTGCATCCGACATGAGATACTCGCCTCCCAATAGAAGATCCTTTCGTTGCCATAGGATCGTTCCTCGATTTAGAAAGAGAAGTCGTAGAACTTATAGTATCTCATAGCGACACAATTTCTGTGTTAATTCGTCATTGTGAGGGATCGACGGATGCAATAAAGAAGGAATAGTGCATCCGAAAAGAGATACTCGCCTCCCAATAGGAGATCCTGTCGTTGCCATAGAAATGCTCCTCGATTTAGAAAGAGAAGTCATAGAACCAATAGTATTTCATAGCGACGCAATTTCTGTGTTAATTCGTCATTGTGAGGGATCCATGGATGCAATAAAGAAGGAATAGTGCATCCAAAAAGAGATACTCGCCTCCCAATAGTAGATCCTTTCGTTGCCATAGGTTCGTTCCTCGATTTAGAAAGAGAAGCCGTAGAACATACAGTATTCCATAGCGACGAAATTTCTGTGTTAATTCTTCATTGTGATGGGTCGACGGATGCAATAAAGAAGGAATAGTGCATCCGAAAAGAGATACTCGGCTCCCAATAGGAGATCCTTTCGTTGACATAGAAACGCTCCTCGATTTAGAAAGAGAAGTCATAGAACCTATACTATTTCATAGCGACGCTATTTCTGTGTTAATTCGTCATTGTGAAGGATCGATGGATGCAATAAAGAAGGAATAGTGCAACCGAAAGGAGATACTCGCTTCCCAATAGGTGATCCTGTCGTTGCCATAGAAATGCTCCTCGATTCAGAAAGAGAAGTCATAGAACCTATAGTATTTCATAGCGACGTAATTTCTGTGTTAATTCGTCATTGTGAGGGATCGACGGATGCAATAAAGAAGGAATAGCGCATCCGGAAAGAGATACTCGCCTCCCAATAGGAGATCCTGTCGTTGCCATACAAATGCTCCTCGATTTAGAAAGAGAAGTCATAGAAACTATAGTATTTCATAGCGACGCAATTTCTGTGTTAATTCGTCATTGTGAGGGATCGACAGATGCAATAAAGAAGGAATAGTGCATCCGAAAAGAGATGCTCGCTTCCCAATAGGAGATCCTGTCGTTGTCATAGAAATGCTCCTCGATTTAGAAAGAGAAGTTTTAGAACCTATAGTATTTCATAGCGACGCAATTTCTGTGTTAATTCGTCATTGTGAGGGATCGATGGATGCAAAACAGAAGGAATAGTACATCCAACATGAGATACTCGCCTCCCAATAGAAGATCCTTTCGTTGCCATAGGTTCGTTCCTCGATTTAGAAAGAGAAGGCGTAGAACTTATAGTATTTCATAGCCACGCAATTTCTGTGTTAATTCTTCATTGTGAGGGATCGACGGATGCAATAAAGAAGGAACAGTACATCCGAAAAGAGATACTCGCCTCCCAATAGGAGATCCAGTCTTTGCCATAGAAACGCCCCTTGATTCAGAAAGAGAAGTCATAGAACCCATAGTATTTCATAGCGACGCACTTTCTGTGTTAATTCGTCATTGTGAGGGATCGACGGATGCAATAAAGAAGGAATAGTGCATCCGAAAAGAGATACACGCCTCCCAATAGGAGATCCTGTCGTTGCCATAGAAACGCTCCTCGATTTAGAAAGAGAAGTCATAGAACCTATAGTATTCCATAGCGACGCAATTTCTGTGTTAATTCGTCATTGTGAGGGATCGACGGATGCAATAAAGAAGGAATAGTGCATCCGAAATGAGATACACGCCTCCCAATAGAAGATCCTGTCGTTGCCATAGAAATGCTCCTCGATTTAGAGAGAGGAGTCATAGGACTTATAGTATTTCATAGCGACGCAATTTCTGTGTTAATTCGTCATTGTGAGGTATCGACGGATGCAATAAAGATGGAATAGTGCATCCGTAAAGAGATACTCGCCTCCCAATAGGAGATCCTGTCGTTGCCATAGAAATGCTCCTCGATTTAGAAAGTGAAGTCTTAGAACCTATAGTATTTCATAGCGACGCAATGTCTGTGTTAATTCGTCATTGTGAGGGATCGACGGATGCAATAAAGAAGGAATAGTGCATCCGATAACAGATACTCGCCTCTCTATAGGAGATTCTGTCATTGCCATAGAAACGCTAATCGATTTAGAAAGAGAAGTCATAGAACCTATAGTATTTCATAGCGACGCAATTTCTGTGTTAATTCGTCATTGTGAGGGATCGACGGATGCAATAAAGAAGGAATAGTGCATCCGAAAAGAGATGCTCGCTTCCCAATAGGAGATCCTGTCGTTGTCATAGAAATGCTCCTCGATTTAGAAAGAGAAGTCATAGAACCCATAGTATTTCATAGCGACGCAATTTCTGAGTTAATATGTCATTGTGAGGGATCGATGGATGCAATAAAGAAGGAATAGTGCATCCAAAAAGAGATACTCGCCTCCCAATAAAAGTCCTTTCGTTGCCATAGGATCGTTCCTCGATTTAGAAAGAGAAGGCGTAGAACTTATCGTATTTCATAGCGACGCAATTTCTGTGTTAATTCGTCTTTGTGAGGGATCGGCGGATGCAATAAAGAAGGAATAGTGCATCCAAAAAGAGATACTCGCCTCCCAATAGAAGATCCTTTCGTTGCCATAGGTTCGTTCCTCGATTTAGAAAGAGAAGCCGTAGGACTTACAGTATTTCATAGCGACGCAATTTCTGTGTTAATTCGTCATTGTGATGGATCGACAGATGCAATAAAGAAGGAATAGTGCATCCGAGAAGAGATACTCGCCTCCCAAAGGGAGATCCTGTCGTTGACATAGAAACGCTCCTCGATTTAGAAAGAGAAGTCATAGAACCTATACTATATCATAGCGACGCTATTTCTGTGTTAATTCGTCATTGTGAGGGATCGACGGATGCAATAAAGAAGGAATAGTGCATCCGAAAAGAGATGCTCGCTTCCCAATAGGAGATACTGTCGTTGTCATAGAAATGCTCCTCGATTTAGAAAGAGAAGTCATAGAACCTATTGTATTTCATTGCGACACAATTTCTGTGTTAATATGTCATTGTGAGGGATCGATGGACGCAATAAAGAAGGAATAGTGCATCCAAAAAGAGATACTCGCCTCCCAATAAAAGTCCTTTCGTTGCCATAGGATCGTTCCTCGATTTAGAAAGAGAAGGCGTAGAACTTATCGTATTTCATAGCGACGCAATTTCTGTGTTAATTCGTCTTTGTGAGGGATCGGCGGATGCAATAAAGAAGGAATAGTGCATCCAATAAGAGATACTCGCCTCCCAATAGGAAATCCTGTAGTTGCCATAGAAATGCTCCTCGATTTAGAAAGAGAAGTCATAGAACCTATAGTATTTCGTAGCGACGCAATTTCTGTGTTACTTCGTCTTTGTGAGGGATCGACGGATGCAATAAAGAAGGAATAGTGCATCCAAAAACATATACTCGCCTCCCAATAGAAGATCCTATCGTTGCCATAGTTTCGTTCCTCGATTTAGAAAGAGAAGGCGTAGAACTTATAGTATTTCATAGCGACGCAATTTCTGTGTTAATTCGTCATTGTGAGGGATCGACGGATGCAATAAAGAAGGAATAGTTCAACCGAAAAGAGATACTCGCTTCCCAATAGGAGATCCTGTCGTTGCCATAGAAATCCTCCTCGATTCAGAAAGAGAAGTCACAGAACCTATAGTATTTCGTAGCGACGCAATTTCTGTGTTAGTTCGTCATTGTGAAGGATTGACGGATGCAATAAAGAAGGAATAGTGCATCCGGAAAGAGATACTCGCCTCCCAATAGGAAATCCTGTCGTTGCCATAGAAATGCTCCTCGATTTAGAAAGAGAAGTCATAGAACCTATAGTATATCATAGCGACGCAATTTCTGTGTTATTTCGTCATTGTGAGGGATCGATGGATGCAATAAAGAAGGAATAGTGCATCCGACATGAAATACTCGCTTCCCAATAGAAGATCCTTTCGTTGCCATAGGATCGTTCCTCGATTTAAAAGAGAAGGCGTAGAACTTATAGTATTTCATAGCGACGTAATTTCTGTGTTAATTCGTCATTGTGAGGGATCGACGGATGCAATAAAGAAGGAATAGTGCATCCGAAAAGAGATACTCGCCTCCCAATAGGAGATCCTGTCGTTGCCATAGAAACGCTCCTCGATTTAGAAAGAGAAGACATAGAACCTATAGAATTCCATAGCGACGCAATTTCTGTGTTAATTCGTAATTGTGAGGGATCGACGGATGCAATAAAGAAGGAATAGTGCATCCGACATGAGATACACGCCTCAAAATAGGAGATCCTGTCGTTGCCATAGAAATGCTCCTCGATTTAGAAAGAGAAGTCATAGAACCTATTGTATTTCATTGCGACACAATTTCTGTGTTAATATGTCATTGTGAGGGATCGATGGATGCAATAAAGAAGGAATAGTGCATCCAAAAAGAGATACTCGCCTCCCAATAAAAGTCCTTTCGTTGCCATAGGATCCTTCCTCGATTTAGAAAGAGAATGCGTAGAACTTATAGTATTTCATAGCGACGCAATTTCGGTGTTAATTCGTCATTGTGAGGAATCGACGGATGCAATAAAGAAGGAATATTGCATCCGACATGAGATACTCGCCTCCCAATAGGAGATCCTGTCGTTGCCATAGAAGTGCTCCTCGATTTAGAAAGAGAAGTCATAGAACGTATAGTATTTCATTGCGACGCAATTTCTGTGTTAATTCGTCATTGTGAGGGATCAACGGATACAATAAAGAAGGAACAGTGCATCCGAAAAGAGATACTCGCCTCCAAATAGGAGGTCCTGCCGTTACCATAGAAATGCTCCTCGATTTAAGTGGAGAAGTCATAGAACCCTTAGTATTTCATAGCGACGCAATTTCTGTGTTAATTCGTCATTGTGAGGGATCGACGGATGCAATATAGAAGGAATAGGGCATCCAGTAAGAGATACTCACCTCCCAATAGGAGATCCTGTAGTTGCTATAGAAATGCTCCTCGATTTAGAAAGAGAAGTCATAGAACCTATAGTATTTCATAGCTACGCAATTTCTGTTTCAAATCGTCATTTTGAGGGTTCGATGGTTGAAATAAAGAAGGAATGGTGCATCCAAAAACATGTACTCGCCTCCCAATAGAAGATCCTTTCGTAGCCATAGGTTCGTTCCTCGATTTAAAAGAGAAGGCGTAGAACTTATAGTATTTCATAGCGACGCAATTTCTGTGTTAATTCGTCATTGCGAGGGATCGACGGATGCAATAAAGAAGGAATAGTGCATTCGAAAAGAGATACTCGCCTCCCAATAGGAGATCCAGTCGTTGCCATAGAAACGCCCCTCGATTCAGAAAGAGAAGTCATAGAATCTATAGTATTCCATAGCGACGCAATTTCTGTGCTAATTCGTAATTGTGAGGGATCGACGGATGCAATAAAGAAGGAATAGTGCATCCGACATGAGATACACGCCTCCCAATAGAAGATCCTTTTGTTGCCATAGGATCGTTCCTCGATTTAGAAGAGAAGGTGTAGAACTTATAGTATTTCATAGCGACGCAATTTCTGTGTTAATTCGTCATTGTGAGGGATCGACGGATGCAATAAAGAAGGAATAGTGCATCCGAAAAGAGATACTCGCCTCCCTGTAGGAGATCCTGTCTTTGCCATAGAAACGCTCCTCGATTTAGAAAGAGAAGTCATAGAACCTATAGTATTTCATAGCGACACAATTTCTGTGTTAAATCGTCATTGTGAGGGATCGACGGATGCAATAAAGAAGGAATAGTGCATCCGAAAAGAGATACTCGCTTCCCAATAGGAGATCCTGTCGTTGCCATAGAAATGCTCCTCGATTTAGGAAGAGAAGTTTTAGAACCTATAGTATTTCATAGCGACGCAATGTCTGTGTTAATATGTCATTGTGAGGGATCGATGGATGCAATAAAGAAGGAATAGTGCATCCAAAAAGAGATACTCGCCACCCAATAGAAGATCCTTTCGTTGCCATACGATCCTTCCTCGATTTAGAAAGAGAAGGCGTAGAACTTATAGTATTTCATAGCGACGCAATTTCTGTGTTAATTCGTCATTGTGAGGGATCGACGGATGCAATGAAGAGGGAATAGTGCATCCAATAAGAGATACTCGCCTCCCAATAGGAGATCCCGTAGTTGCCATAGAAATGCTCCTCGATTTAGAAAGAGAAGTCATAGAACCTATAGTATTTCATACCGACGCAATTTCTGTGTTAATTCGTCATTGTGAGGTATCGAAGGATGCAATAAAGAAGGAATAGTGCATCCAAAAAGTGATACTCGCCTCCCAATAGAAGGTCCTTTCGTTGCCATAGGATCGTTCCTCGATTTAGAAAGAGAAGGCGTAGAACTTATAGTATTTCATAGCGACGCAATAGTGCATCCAATAAGAGATACTCGCCTCCCAATAGGCGATCCTGTAGTTGCCATAGAAATGCTCCTCGATTTAGAAGGAGAAGTCATAGAACCTATAGTATTTCATAGCGACGCAAATTCTGTGTTAATTCGTCATTGTGAGGGATCGATGGATGAAATAAAGATGGAATAGTGCATCCAAAAACATATACTCGCCTCCCAATAGAAGATCCTTTGGTTGCCATGGGTATGTTCCTCGATTTAGAAAGAGATTGCGTAGAACTTATAGTATATCATAGCGACGCAATTTCTGTGTTAATTCGTCATTGTGAGAGATCGACGGATGCAATAAATAAGGAATAGTGCATTCGAAAAGAGATACTCGCCTCCCAATAGGCGATCCTGTCGTTGCCATAGAAATGCTCCTCGATTTAGGAAGAGAAGTTTTAGAACCTATAGTATTTCATAGCGACGCAATTTCTGTGTTAATTCGTCATTGTGAGGTATCGAAGGATGCAATAAAGAAGGAATAGTGCATCCAAAAAGTGATACTCGCCTCCCAATAGAAGGTCCTTTCGTTGCCATAGGATCGTTCCTCGATTTAGAAAGAGAAGGCGTAGAACTTATAGTATTTCATAGCGACGCAATAGTGCATCCAATAAGAGATACTCGCCTCCCAATAGGAGATCCCGTAGTTGCCATAGAAATGCTCCTCGATTTAGAAAGAGAAGTCATAGAACCTATAGTATTTCATAGCGACGCAATTTCTGTGTTAATATGTCATTGTGAGGGATCGACGGATGCAATAAAGAAGGAATAGTGCATCCGACATGAGATACACGCCTCCCAATAGAAGATCCTTTTGTTGCCATAGGATCGTTCCTCGATTTAGAGGAGAAGGCGTAGAACTTATAGTATTTCATAGCGACGTAATATCTGTGTTAATTCGTCATTGTGAGGGATCGAGGGATGCAATAAAGAACGAATAGTGCATCCAAAAACATATACTCGCCTCCCAGTAGAAGATCCTTTCGTTGCCATAGGATCGTTACTCGATTTAGAAAGAGACGACATAGAACCTATAGAATTCCATAGCGACGCAATTTCTGTGTTAATTCGTAATTGTGAGAGATCGACGGATGCAATAAAGAAGGAATAGTGCATCCGACATGAGATACACGCCTCAAAATAGGAGATCCTTTCGTTGCCATAGAAATGCTCCTCGATTTAGAAAGAGAAGTCATAGGACTTATAGTATTTCATAGCGACGCAATTTCTTTGTTAATTCGTCATTGTGAGGGATCGACGGATGCTATAAAGAAGGAATAGTGCATCCGAAATGAGATACACGCCTCCCAATAGAAGATCCAGTCATTGCCATAGACATGCTCCTCGATTTAGAGAGAGAAGTCATAGGACTTATAGTATTTCATAGCGACGCAATTTCTGTGTTAATTCGTCATTGTGAGGGATCTACAGATGCAATAAAGATGGAATAGTGCATCCGGAAAGAGATACTCGCCTCCCAATAGGAGATCCTGTTGTTGCCATAGAAATGCTCCTCGATTTAGAAAGTGAAGTCGTAGAACCTATAGTATTTCATAGCGACGCAATGTCTGTGTTAATTCGTCATTGTGAGGGATCGGCGGATGCAATAAAGAAGGAATAGTGCATCCGAAAACAGATACTCGCCTCTCTATAGGAGATCCTGACTTTGCCATAGAAACGCTCCTCGATTTAGAAAGAGAAGTCATAGAACCTATAGTATTTCATAGCGACGCAATTTCTGTGTTAATTCGTCATTGTGAGGGATCGGCGGATGCAATAAAGAAGGAATAGTGCATCCGAAAAGAGATGCTCGCTTCCCAATAGGAGATCCTGTCGTTGCCATAGAAATGCTCCTCGATTTAGAAAGAGAAGTCATAGAACCTATAGTATTTCATAGCGACGCAATTTCTGTGTTAATATGTCATTGTGAGGTATCGATGGATGCAATAAAGAAGGAATAGTGCATCCAAAAAGAGATACTCGCCTCCCAATAAAAGTCCTTTCGTTGCCATACGATCGTTCCTCGATTTATAAAGAGAAGGCGTAGAACTTATCGTATTTCATAGCGACGCAATTTCTGTGTTAATTCGTCTTTGTGAGGGATCGACGGATGCAATAAAGAAGGAATAGTGCATCCAATAAGAGATACTCGCCTCCCAATAGGAAATCCTGTAGTTGCCATAGAAATGCTCCTCGATTTAGAAAGAGAAGTCATAGAACCTATAGTATTTCGTAGCGACGCAATTTCTGTGTTAATTCGTCTTTGTGAGGGATCGACGGATGCAATAAAGAAGGAATAGTGCATCCAAAAACATATACTCGCCTCCCAATAGAAGATCCTTTCGTTGCCATAGTTTCGTTCCTCGATTTAGAAAGAGAAGGCGTAGAACATATACTATTTCATAGCGACGCAATTTCTGTGTTAATTCGTCATTGTGAGGGATCGACGGATACAATAAAGAAGGAACAGTGCATCCGAAAAGAGATACTCGCCTCCCAATAGGAGGTCCTGCCGTTACCATAGAAATGCTCCTCGATTTAAGTGGAGAAGTCATAGAACCCATAGTATTTCATAGCGACGGAATTTCTGTGTTAATTCGTCATTGTGAGGGATCGATGGATGCAATAAAGAAGGAATAGTGCATCCGTCATGAAATACTCGCTTCCCAATAGAAGATCCTTTCGTTGCCATAGGATCGTTCCTCGATTTAAAAGAGAAGGCGTAGAACTTATAGTATTTCATAGCGACGTAATTTCTGTGTTAATTCGTCATTGTGAGGGATCGACTGATGCAATAAAGAAGGAATAGTGCGTCCGAAAAGAGATACTCGCCTCCCAATAGGAGATCCTGTCGTTGCCATAGAAACGCTCCTCGATTTAGAAAGAGAAGACATAGAGCCCATAGAATTCCATAGCGACGCAATTTCTGTGTTAATTCGTAATTGTGAGGGATCGACGGATGCAATAAAAAAGGAATAGTGCATCCGACATGAGATACACGACTCAAAATAGGAGATCCTGTCGTTGCCATAGAAATGCTCCTCGATTTAGAAAGAGAAGTCATAGGACTTATAGTATTTCATAGCGACGCAATTTATGCGTTAATTCGTCATTGTGAGGGATCGACGGATGCAATAAAGAAGGAATAGTGCATCCGGAAAGAGATACTCGCCTCCCAATAGGAGATCCTGTCGTTGCCATAGAAATGCTCCTCGATTTAGAAAGAGAAGTCATAGAACCTATAATATTTCATAGCGGCGTAATTTCTGTGTTAATTCGTCATTGTGAGGGATCGACGGATGGAATAAAGTAGGAATAGTGCATCCGAAAAGAGATACTGCCCTCCCAATAGGAGATCCTGTCGTTGCCATAGGATCGTTCCTCGATTTAGAAAGAGAATGCGTAGAACTTATAGTATTTCATAGCGACGCAATTTCTGTGCTAATTCGTCATTGTGAGGGATCGACGGATGCAATAAAGAAGGAATAGTGCATCCAATAAGAGATACTCGCCTCCCAATAGGAGAACCCGTCGTTGCCATAGAAATGCTCCTCGATTTAGAAAGAGAAATCTATGAACCTATAGTATTTCATAGCGACGCAATTTCTGTGTTAATTCGTCATTGTGAGGGATCGATGGATGAAATAAAGAAGGAATAGTGCATCCACAAACAGATACTCGCCTCCCAATAGAAGATCCTTTCGTTGCCATAGGATAGTTACTCGATTTAGGAAGAGAAGGCGTAGAACTTATAGTATTTCATAGCGACGCAATTTCTGTGTTAATTCGTCATTGTGAGGAATCGACGGATGCAATAAAGAAGGAATATTGCATCCGACATGAGATACTCGCCTCCCAATAGAAGATCCTTTCGTTGCCATAGGATCGTTCCTCGATTTAGAAAGAGAAGGCGTAGATCTTATACAATTTCATAGCGACGCAATTTCTGTGTTAATTCGTCATTGTGGGGGATCGACGGATGCAATAAAGAATGAATAGTGCATCCGACATGAGATACTCGCCTCCCAATAGAAGATCCTTTCGTTGCAATAGGATCGTTCCTCGATTTAGAAAGAGAAGGCGTAGAACTTATTGTATTTCATAGCGACGCAATTTCTGTGTTAATTCGTCATTGTGAGGGATCGACGGATGCAATAAAGAAGGAATAGTGCATCCGAAAGGAGATACTCGCCTCCCAATTGGAGACCCTGTCTTTGCCATAGAAACGCTCCTCTATTTAGAAAGAGAAGTCACGGAACCTATAGTATTTCATAGCGACGCAATTTCTGTGTTAATTCGTCATTGTGAGGAATCGACGGATGCAATAAAGAAGGAATATTGCATCCGACATGAGATACTCGCCTCCCAATAGAAGATCCTTTCGTTGCCATAGGATCGTTCCTCGATTTAGAAGAGAAGGCGTAGAACTTATAGTATTTCATAGCGACGTAATATCTGTGTTAATTCGTCATTGTGAGGGATCGACGGATGCAATAAAGTAGGAATAGTGCATCCGAAAAGAGATACTGCCCTCCCAATAGGAGATCCTGTCGTTGCCATAGCATCGTTCCTCGATTTAGAAAGAGAATGCGTAGAACTTATAGTATTTCATAGCGACGCAATTTCTGTGTTAATTCGTCATTGTGAGGGATCGACGGATGCAATAAAGAAGGAATAGTGCATCCGACATGAGATACTCGCCTCCCAATAGAAGATCCTTTCGTTGCCATAGGATCGTTCCTCGATTTAGAAAGAGAAGGCGTAGAACTTATAGTATTTCATAGCGACGCAATTTCTGTGTTAATTCGTCATTGTGAGGGATCGACGGATGCAATCAAGAAGGAATAGTGCATCCGAAAAGAGATACTCGCCTCCCAATAGGAGATCCTGTCGTTCCCATAGAAACGCTCCTCGATTTAGAAAGAGAAGTCATAGAACCTATAGTATTTCATAGCGACGCAATTTCTGTGTTAATTCGTCATTGTGAGGGATCGACGGATGCAATAAAGAAGGAATAGTGCATCCGACATGAGATACTCGCCTCCCAATAGGAGATCCTGTCGTTGCCATAGAAATGCTCCTCGCTTCAGAAAGAGAAGTCATAGAACCTATAGTATTTCATAGCGACGCAATTTCTGTGTTAATTCGTCATTGTGAGGGATCGACGGTTACAATAATGAAGGAACAGTGCATCCGAAAAGAGATACTCGCCTCCCAAAAGGAGGTCCTGCCGTTACCATAGAAATGCTCCTCGATTTAAGTGGAGAAGTCATAGAACCCATAGTATTTCATAGCGACGCAATTTCTGTGTTAATTCGCCATTGTGAGGGATCGACGGATGCAATATAGAAGGAATAGTGCATCCAGTAAGAGATACTCACCTCACAATAGGAGATCCTGTAGTTGCCATAGAAATGCTCCTCGATTTAGAAAGAGAAGTCATAGAACCTATAGTATTTCATAGCGACGCAATTTCTGTGTTAAATCGTCAATGTGAGGGTTCGATGGATGAAATAAAGAAGGAATAGTGCATCCAAAAACATGTACTCGTCTCCCAATAGAAGATCCATTCGTAGCCATAGGTTCGTTCCTCGATTTAGAAAGAGAAGGCGTAGAACTTATAGTATTTCATAGAGACGCAATTTCTGTGTTAATTCGTCATTGTGAGGGATCGACGGATGCAATAAAGAAGGAATAGTGCATTCGAAAAGAGATACTCGCCTCCCAATAGGAGATCCAGTCGTTGCCATAGAAACGCCCCTCGATTCAGAAAGAGAAGTCATAGAACCTATAGTATTTCATAGCGACGCAATTTCTGTGTTAATTCGTGATTGTGAAGGATCGAAGGATGCAATAAAGAAGGAATAGTGCATCCGAAAAGAGATACACGCCTCCCAATAGGAGATCCATTCGTTGCCATAGAAACGCTCCTCGATTTAGAAAGAGAAGGCGTAGAACTTATAGTATTTCATAGCGACGCAATAGTGCATCCAATAAGAGATACTCGCCTCCCAATAGGAGATCCTGTAGTTGCCATAGAAATGCTCCTCGATTTAGAAGGAGAAGTCATAGAACCTATAGTATTTCATAGCGACGCAATTTCTGTGTTAATTCGTCATTGTGAGGGATCGATGGATGAAATAAAGATGGAATAGTGCATCCAAAAACATATACTCGCCTCCCAATGGAAGATCCTTTGGTTGCCATAGGTTCGTTCCTCGATTTAGAAAGAGAAGGCGTAGAACTTATAGTATTTCATAGCGACGCAATTTCTGTGTTAATTCGTCATTGTGAGGGATCGACGAATGCAATAAAGCAGGAATAGTGCAGTCGAAAAGAGATACTCGCCTCCCAATAGGAGATCCATTCGTTGCCATAGAAACGCTCCTCGATTTAGAAAGAGAAGGCGTAGAACTTATAGTATTTCATAGCGACGCAATTTCTGTGTTAATTCGTCATTGTGAGGGATCGACGGATGCAATAAAGAAGGAATAGTGCATCCAATAAGAGATACTCGCCTCCCAATAGGAGATCCTGTAGTTGCCATAGAAATGCTCCTCGATTTAGAAAGAGAAGTCATAGAAAGTATAGTATTTCATAGCGACGCAATTTCTGTGTTAATTCGTCATTGTGAGGGATCGACGGATGGAATAAAGTAGGAATAGTGCATCCGAAAAGAGATACTGCGCTCCCAATAGGAGATCCTGTCGTTGCCATAGGATCGTTCCTCGATTTAGAAAGAGAATGCGTAGAACTTATAGTATTTCATAGCGACGCAATTTCTGTGTTAATTCGTCATTGTGAGGGATCGACGGATGCAATAAAGAAGGAATAGTGCATCCAATAAGAGATACTCGCCTCCCAATAGGAGAACCTGTCGTTGCCATAGAGATGCTCCTCGATTTAGAAAGAGAAATCATAGAACCCATAGTATTTCATAGCGACGCAATTTCTGTGTAAATTCGTCATTGTGAGGGATCGATGGATGAAATAAAGAAGGAATAGTGCATCCACAAACAGATACTCGCCTCCCAATAGAAGATCCTTTCGTTGCCATAGGATCGTTACTCGATTTAGGAAGAGAAAGCGTAGAACTTATAGTATTTCATAGCGACGCAATTTCTGTGTTAATTCGTCATTGTGAGGAATCGACGGATGCAATAAAGAAGGAATATTGCATCCGACATGAGATACTCGCCTCCCAATAGAAGATCCTTTCGTTGCCATAGGATCGTTCCTCGATTTAGAAAGAGAAGGCGTAGAACTTATAGTATTTCATAGCGACGCAATTTCTGTGTTAATTCGTCATTGTGAGGTATCGACGGATGCAATAAAGAAGGAATAGTGCATCCGACATGAGATACTCGCCTCCCAATAGAAGATCCTTTCGTTGCCATAGGACCGTTCCTCGATTTAGAAAGAGAAGTCGTAGAACTTATAGTATTTCATAGCGACGCAATTTCTGTGTTAATTCGTCATTGTGAGGGATCGACGGATGCAATAAAGAAGGAATAGTGCATCCGAAAAGAGATACTCGCTTCCCAATAGGAGATCCTGTCGTTGCCATAGAAATGCTCCTCGATTCAGAAAGAGAAGTCATAGAACCTATAGTATATCATAGCGACGAAATTTCTGTGTTAATTCGTCATTGTGAGGGATCGATGGATGCAATAAAGAAGGAATAGTGCATCCGAAATGAAATACTCGCCTCCCAATAGAAGATCCTTTCGTTGCCATAGGATCGTTCCTCGATTTAGAAGAGAAGGCGTAGAACTTATAGTATTTCATAGCGACGTAATTTCTGTGTTAATTCGTCATTGTGAGGGATCGACGGATGCAATAAAGTAGGAATAGTGCATCCGAAAAGAGATACTGCCCTCCCAATAGGAGATCCTGTCGTTGCCATAGCATCGTTCCTCGATTTAGAAAGAGAATGCGTAGAACTTATAGTATTTCATAGCGACGCAATTTCTGTGTTAATTCGTCATTGTGAGGGATCGACGGATGCAATAAAGAAGGAATAGTGCATCCGACATGAGATACTCGCCTCCCAATAGAAGATCCTTTCGTTGCCATAGGACCGTTCCTCGATTTAGAAAGAGAAGGCGTAGAACTTATAGTATTTCATAGCGACGCAATTTCTGTGTTAATTCGTCATTGTGAGGGATCGACGGATGCAATCAAGAAGGAATGGTGCATCCGAAAAGAGATACTCGCCTCCCAATAGGAGATCCTGTCGTTCCCATAGAAACGCTACTCGATTTAGAAAGAGAAGTCATAGAACCTATAGTATTTCATAGCGACGCAATTTCTGTGTTAATTCGTCATTGTGAGGGATCGACGGATGCAATAAAGAAGGAATAGTGCATCCGACATGAGATACTCGCCTCCCAATAGGAGATCCTGTCGTTGCCATAGAAATGCTCCTCGCTTCAGAAAGTGAAGTCATAGAACCTATAGTATTTCATAGCGACGCAATTTCTGTGTTAATTCGTCATTGTGAGGGATCGACGGATACAATAAAGAAGGAACAGTGCATCCGAAAAGAGATACTCGCCTCCCAATAGGAGGTCCTGCCGTTACCATAGAAATGCTCCTCGATTTAAGTGGGGGAATTCATAGAACCCATAGTATTTCCTAGCGACGCAATTTCTGTGTTAATTCGTCATTGTGGGGGATCGACGGATGCAATATAGAACGAATAGTGCATCCAGTAAGAGATACTCACCTCCCAATGGAAGATCCTGTAGTTGCCATAGAAATACTCCTCGATTTAGAAAGAGAAGTCATAGAACCTATAGTATTTCATAGCGACGCAATTTCTGTGTTAAATCGTCATTGTGAGGGTTCGATGTATGAAATAAAGAAGGAATAGTGCATCCAAAAACATGTACTCGCCTCCCAATAGAAGATCCTTTCGTAGCCATAGGTTCGTTCCTCGATTTAGAAAGAGAAGGCGTAGAACTTATAGTGTTTCATAGCGACGCAATTTCTGTGTTAATTCGTCATTGAGAGGGATCGACGGATGCAATAAAGAAGGAATAGTGCATTCGAAAAGAGATACTCGCCTCCCAATAGGAGATCCAGTCGTTGCCGTAGAAACGCCCCTCGATTCAGACAGAGAAGTCATACAACCTATAGTATTTCATAGCGACGAAATTTCTGTGTTAATTCGTGATTGTGAAGGATCGACGGATGCAATAAAGAAGGAATAGTGCATCCGAAAAGAGATACACGCCTCCCAATAGGAGATCCATTCGTTGCCATAGAAACGCTCCTCGATTTAGAAAGAGAAGTCATAGAACCTATTGTATTCCATAGCGACGCAATTTCTGTGCTAATTCGTAATTGTGAGGGATCGACGGATGCAATAAAGAAGGAATAGTGCACCCGACATGAGATACACGCCTCCCAATAGAAGATCCTTTTCTTGCCATTGGATCGTTCCTCGATTTAGAAGAGAAGGTGTAGAACTTATAGTATTTCATAGCGACGCAATTTCTGTGTTAATTCGTCATTGTGAGAGATCGACGGATGCAATAAAGAAGGAATAGTGCATTCGAAAAGAGATACTCGCCTCCCAATAGGAGATCCTCTCGTTGCCATAGAAACTCCCCTCGATTCAGAAAGAGAAGTCATAGAACCTATAGTATTTCATAGCGACGCAATTTCTGTGTTAATATGTCATTGTGAGGGATCGACGGATGCAATAAAGAAGGAATAGTGCATCCGACATGAGATACACGCCTTCCAATAGAAGATCCTTTAGTTGCCATAGGATCGTTCCTCGATTTAGAAGAGAAGGCGTAGAACTTACAGTATTTCATAGCGACGTAATATCTGTGTTAATTCGTCATTGTGAGGGATCGACGGATGCAATAAAGAAGGAATAGTGCATCCGAAAAGAGATACTCGCCTCCCAATAGGAGATCCTGTCGTTGCCATAGAAACGCTCCTCGATTTAGAAAGAGAAGACATAGAACCTATAGAATTCCATAGCGACGCAATTTCTGTGTTAATTCGTAATTGTGAGGGATCGACGGATGCAATAAAGAAGGAATAGTGCATCCGACATGAGATACACGCCTCAAAATAGGAGATCCTGTCGTTGCCATAGAAATGCTCCTCGATTTAGAAAGGGAGGTCATAGGACTTATAGTATTTAATAGCGACGCAATTTCTTTGTTAATTCGTCATTGTGAGGGTTCGAAGGATGCAATAAAAAAGAAATAGTGCATCCAAAAAGAGATACACGCCTCCCAATTGGAGATCCATTCGTTGCCATAGAAATGCTCCTCGATTTAGAAAGAGAAGTCATAGAACCTATTGTATTCCATAGCGACGCAATTTCTGTGCTAATTCGTAATTGTGAGGGATCGACGGATGCAATAAAGAAGGAATAGTGCACCCGACATGAGATACACGCCTCCCAATAGAAGATCCTTTTCTTGCCATTGGATCGTTCCTCGATTTAGAAGAGAAGGCATAGAACTTATAGTATTTCATAGTGACGCAATTTCTGTGTTAATTCGTCATTGTGAGGGATCGACGGATGCAATAAAGAAGGAATAGTGCATCCAATAAGAGATACTCGCCGCCCAATAGGAGATCCTGTAGTTGCCATAGAAATGCTCCTCGATTTAGAAAGAGAAGTCATAGAAAGTATAGTATTTCATAGCGACGCAATTTCTGTGTTAATTCGTCATTGTGAGGGATCGACGGATGGAATAAAGTAGGAATAGTGCATCCGAAAAGAGATACTGCGCTCCCAATAGGAGATCCTGTCGTTGCCATAGAAATGCTCCTCGCTTCAGAAAGTGAAGTCATAGAACCTATAGTATTTCATAGCGACGTAATTTCTGTGTTAATTCGTCATTGTGAGGGATCGACGGATGCAATAAAGTAGGAATAGTGCATCCGAAAAGAGATACTGCCCTCCCAATAGGAGATCCTGTCGTTGCCATAGCATCGTTCCTCGATTTAGAAAGAGAATGCGTAGAACTTATAGTATTTCATAGCGACGCAATTTCTGTGTTAATTCGTCATTGTGAGGGATCGACGTATGCAATAAAGAAGGAATAGTGCATCCGACATGAGATACTCGCCTCCCAATAGAAGATCCTTTCGTTGCCATAGGATCGTTCCTCGATTTAGAAAGAGAAGGCGTAGAACTTATAGTATTTCATAGCGACGCAATTTCTGTGTTAATTCGTCATTGTGAGGGATCGACGGATGCAATCAAGAAGGAATAGTGCATCCGAAAAGAGATACTCGCCTCCCAATAGGAGATCCTGTCGTTCCCATAGAAACGCTCCTCGATTTAGAAAGAGAAGTCATAGAACCTATAGTATTTCATAGCGACGCAATTTCTGTGTTAATTAGTCATTGTGAGGGATCGACGGATGCAATAAAGAAGGAATAGTGCATCCGACATGAGATACTCGCCTCCCAATAGGAGATCCTGTCGTTGCCATAGAAATGCTCCTTGCTTCAGAAAGTGAAGTCATAGAACCTATAGTATTTCATAGCGACGCAATTTCTGTGTTAATTCGTCATTGTGAGGGATCGACGGATACAATAAAGAAGGAACAGTGCATCCGAAAAGAGATACTCTCCTCCCAATAGGAGGTCCTGCTGTTACCATAGAAATGCTCCTCGATTTAAGTGGAGAAGTCATAGATCCCATAGTATTTCATAGCGACGCAATTTCTGTGTTAATTCGTCATTGTGAGGGATCGACGGATGCAATATAGAAGGAATAGTGCATCCAGTAAGAGATACTCACCTCCGAATGGGAGATCCTGTAGTTGCCATAGAAATACTCCTCGATTTAGAAAGAGAAACTATAGAACCTATTGTATTTCATAGCGACGCAATTTCTCTGTTAAATCGTCATTGTGAGGGTTCGATATATGAAATAAAGAAGGAATAGTGCATCCAAAAACATGTACTCGCCTCCCAATAGAAGATCCTTTCGTAGCCATAGGTTCGTTCCTCGATTTAGAAAGAGAAGGCGTAGAACTTATAGTATTTCATAGCGACGCAATTTCTGTGTTAATTCGTCATTGTGAGGGATCGACGGATGCAATAAAGAAGGAATAGTGCATTCGAAAAGAGATACTCGCCTCCCAATAGGAGATCCAGTCGTTGCCGTAGAAACGCCCCTCGATTCAGAAAGAGAAGTCATAGAACCTATAGTATTTCATAGCGACGCAATTTCTGTGTTAATTCGTGATTGTGAAGGATCGACGGATGCAATAAAGAAGGAATAGTGCATCCGAAAAGAGATACACGCCTCCCAATAGGAGATCCATTCGTTGCCATAGAAACGCTCCTCGATTTAGAAAGAGAAGTCATAGAACCTATTGTATTCCATAGCGACGCAATTTCTGTGCTAATTCGTAATTGTGAGGGATCGACGGATGCAATAAAGAAGGAATAGTGCACCCGAAATGAGATACACGACTCCCAATAGAAGATCCTTTTCTTGCCATTGGATCGTTCCTCGATTTAGAAGAGAAGGCGTAGAACTTATAGTATTTCATAGCGACGCAATTTCTGTGTTAATTCGTCATTGTGAGAGATCGACGGATGCAATAAAGAAGGAATAGTGCATTCGAAAAGAGATACTCGCCTCCCAATAGGAGATCCTCTCGTTGCCATAGAAACTCCCCTCGATTCAGAAAGAGAAGTCATAGAACCTATAGTATTTCATAGCGACGCAATTTCTGTGTTAATATGTCATTGTGAGGGATCGACGGATGCAATAAAGAAGGAATTGTGCATCCGACATGAGATACACGCCTCCCAATAGAAGATCCTTTTGTTGCCATAGGATCGTTCCTCGATTTAGAAGAGAAGGCGTAGAACTTATAGTATTTCATAGCGACGTAATATCTGTGTTAATTCGTCATTGTGAGGGATCGACGGATGCAATAATGAAGGAATAGTGCATCCGAAAAGAGATACTCGCCTCCCAATAGGAGATCTTGTCGTTGCCATAGAAACGCTCCTCGATTTAGAAAGAGAAGAAATAGAACCTATAGAATTTCCATAGCGACGCAATTTCTGTGTTAATTCGTAATTGTGAGGGATCGACGGATGCAATAAAGATGGAATAGTGCATCCGACATGAGATACACGCCTCAAAATAGGAGATCCTGTCGTTGCCATAGAAAAGCTCCTCGATTTAGAAAGAGAGGTCATAGGACTTATAGTATTTCATAGCGACGCAATTTCTTTGTTAATTCGTCATTGTGAGGGATCGACGGATGCTATAAAGAAGGAATAGTGCATCCGAAATGAGATACTCGCCTCCCAATAGGAGATCCTGTCGTTGCCATAGAAATGCTCCTCGATTTAGAAAGTGAAGTCGTAGAACCTATAGTATTTTATAGCGACGCAATGTCTGTGTTAATTCGTCATTGTGAGGGATCGACGGATGCAATAAAGAAGGAATAGTGCATCCGAAAACAGATACTCGCCTCTCTATAGGAGATCCTGACTTTGCCATAGAAACGCTCCTCGATTTAGAAAGAGAAGTCATAGAACCTATTGTATTTCATAGCGACGCAATTTCTGTGTTAATTCGTCATTGTGAGGGATCGACGGATGCAATAAAGAAGGAATAGTGCATCCGAAAAGAGATGCTCGCTTCCCAATAGGTGATCCTGTCGTTGCCATAGAAATGCACCTCGATTTAGAAAGAGAAGTCATAGAACCTATAGTATTTCATAGCGACGCAATTTCTGTGTTAATATGTCATTGTGAGGTATCGATGGATGCAATAAAGAAGGAATAGTGCATCCAAAAAGAGATACTCGCCTCCCAATAAAAGTCCTTTCGTTGCCATAGGATCGTTCCTCGATTTAGAAAGAGAAGGCGTAGAACTTATAGTATTTCATAGCGACGCAATTTCTGTGTTAATTCGTCATTGTGAGGGATCGACGGATGCAATAAAGAAGGAATAGTGCATCCGAAAAGAGATACTTGCTTCCCAATAGGAGATCCTGTCATTCCCATAGAAACGCTCCTCGATTTAGGGAGAGAAGTCATATAACCTATAGTATTTAATAGCGACGCAATTTCTGTGTTAATTCGTCATTGTGAGGGATCGATGGATGCAAAAAAGAAGAAATAGTTCATCCGAAAAGAGATACTCGCTTCCCAATAGGAGATCCTGTCGTTGCCATAGAAATGCTCCTAGATTCAGAAAGAGAAGTCATAGAACCTATAGTATATCATAGCGACGCAATTTCTGTGTTAATTCGTCATTGTGAGGGATCGATGGATGCAATAAAGAAGGAATAGTGCATCCGAAATGAAATACTCGCCTCCCAATAGAAGATCCTTTCGTTGCCATAGGATCGTTCCTCGATTTAGAAGAGAAGGCGTAGAAGTTACAGTATTTCATAGCGACGTAATTTCTGTGTTAATTCGTCATTGTGAGGGATCGACGGATGCAATAAAGTAGGAATAGTGCATCCGAAAAGAGATACTGCCCTCCCAATAGGAGATCCTGTCGTTGCCATAGCATCGTTCCTCGATTTAGAAAGAGAATGCGTAGAACTTATAGTATTTCATAGCGACGCAATTTCTGTATTAATTCGTCATTGTGAGGGATCGACGGATGCAATAAAGAAGGAATAGTGCATCCGACATGAGATACTCGCCTCCCAATAGAAGATCCTTTCGTTGCCATAGGATCGTTCCTCGATTTAGAAAGAGAAGGCGTAGAACTTATAGTATTTCATAGCGACGCAATTTCTGTGTTAATTCGTCATTGTGAGGGATCGACGGATGCAATCAAGAAGGAATAGTGCATCCGAAAAGAGATACTCGCCTCCCAATAGGAGATCCTGTCGTTCCCATAGAAACGCTCCTCGATTTAGAGAGAGAAGTCATAGAACCTATAGTATTTCATAGCGACGCAATTTCTGTGTTAATTCGTCATTGTGAGGGATCGACGGATGCAATAAAGAAGGAATAGTGCATCCGACATGAGATACTCGCCTCCCAATAGGAGATCCTGTCGTTGCCATAGAAATGCTCCTCGCTTCAGAAAGTGAAGTCACAGAACCTATAGTATTTCATAGCGACGCAATTTCTGTGTTAATTCGTCATTGTGAGGGATCGACGGATACAATAAAGAAGGAACAGTGCATCCGAAAAGAGATACTCGCCTCCCAATAGGAGGTCCTGCCGTTACCATAGAAATGCTCCTCGATTTAAGTGGAGAAGTCATAGAACCCATAGTATTTCATAGCGACGCAATTTCTGTGTTAATTCGTCATTGTGAGGGATCGACGGATGCAATATAGAAGGAATAGTGCATCCAGTAAGTGATACTCACCTCCCAATGGGAGATCCTGTAGTTGCCATAGAAATACTCTTCGATTTAGAAAGAGAAGTCATAGAACCTATAGTATTTCATAGCGACGCAATTTCTGTGTTAAATCGTCATTGTGAGGGTTCGATGTATGAAATAAAGAAGGAATAGTGCATCCAAAAACATGTACTCGCCTCCCAATAGAAGATCCTTTCGTAGCCATAGGTTCGTTCCTCGATTTAGAAGGAGAAGGCGTAGAAATTATAGTATTTCATAGCGACGCAATTTCTGTGTTAATTCGTCATTGTGAGGGATCGACGGATGCAATAAAGAAGGAATAGTGCATTCGAAAAGAGATACTCGCCTCCCAATAGGAGATCCAGTCGTTGCCGTAGAAACGCCCCTCGATTCAGAAAGATAAGTCATAGAACTTATAGTATTTCATAGCGACGCAATTTCTGTGTTAATTCGTCATTGTGAGAGATCGACGGATGCAATAAAGAAGGAATAGTGCATTCGAAAAGAGATACTCGCCTCCCAATAGGAGATCCTCTCGTTGCCATAGAAACTCCCCTCGATTCAGAAAGAGAAGTCATAGAACCTATAGTATTTCATAGCGACGCAATTTCTGTGTTAATATGTCATTGTGAGGGATCGACGGATGCAATAAAGAAGGAATAGTGCATCCGACATGAGATACACGCCTCCCAATAGAAGATCCTTTTGTTGCCATAGGATCGTTCCTCGATTTAGAAGAGAAGGCGTAGAACTTATAGTATTTCATAGCGACGTAATATCTGTGTTAATTCGTCATTGTGAGGGATCGACGGATGCAATAAAGAAGGAATAGTGCATCCGAAAACAGATACTCGCCTCTCCATAGGATGTCCTGACTTTGCCATAGAAACGCTCCTCGATTTAGAAAGAGAAGTCATAGAACCTATAGTATTTCATAGCGACGCAATTTCTGTGTTAATTCGTCATTGTGAGGGATCGACGGATGCAATAAAGAAGGAATAGTGCATCCGAAAAGAGATGCTCGCTTCCCAATAGGAGATCCTGTCGTTGCCATAGAAATGCTCCTCGATTTAGAAAGAGAAGTCATAGAACCTATAGTATTTCATAGCGACGCAATTTCTGTGTTAATATGTCATTGTGAGGTATCGATGGATGCAATAAAGAAGGAATAGTGCATCCAAAAAGAGATACTCGCCTCCCAATAAAAGTCCTTTCGTTGCCATAGGATCGTTCCTCGATTTAGAAAGAGAAGGCGTAGAACTTATCGTATTTCATAGCGACGCAATTTCTGTGTTAATTCGTCTTTGTGAGGGATCGACGGATGCAATAAAGAAGGAATAGTGCATCCAATAAGAGATACTCGCCTCCCAATAGGAAATCCTGTAGTTGCCATAGAAATGCTCCTCGATTTAGAAAGAGAAGTCATAGAACCTATAGTATTTCGTAGCGACGCAATTTCTGTGTTAATTCGTCTTTGTGAGGGATCGACGGATGCAATAATGAAGGAATAGTGCATCCAAAAACATATACTCGCCTCCCAATAGAAGATCCTTTCGTTGCCATAGTTTCGTTCCTCGATTTAGAAAGAGAAGGCGTAGAACATATAGTATTTCATAGCGACGCAATTTCTGTGTTAATTCGTCATTGTAGGGATCGACGGATGCAATAAAGAAGGAATAGTTCATCCGAAAAGAGATACTCGCTTCCCAATAGGAGATCCTGTCGTTGCCATAGAAATGCTCCTCGATTCAGAAAGAGAAGTCATAGAACCTATAGTATTTCATAGCGACGCAATTTCTGTGTTAATTCGTCATTGTGAGGGATCGACGGATGCAATAAAGAAGGAATAGTGCATTCCGGAAAGAGATACTCGCCTCCCAATAGGAGAGCCTGTCGTTGCCATAGAAATGCTCCTCGAATTAGAAAGAGAAGTCATAGAACCTATAGTATATCATAGCGACGCCACTTCTGTGTTAGTTCGTCATTGTGAGGGATCGATGGATGCAATAAAGTAGGAATAGTGCATCCGTCATGAAATACTCGCTTCCCAATAGAAGATCCTTTCGTTGCCATAGGATCGTTCCTCGATTTAGAAGAGAAGGCGTAGAACTTATAGTATTTCATAGCGACGTAATTTCTGTGTTAATTCGTCATTGTGAGGGATCGACGGATGCAATAAAGAAGGAATAGTGCATCCGAAAAGAGATACTCGCCTCCCAATAGGAGATCCTGTCGTTGCCATAGAAACGCTCCTCGATTTAGAAAGAGAAGACATAGAGCCCATAGAATTCCATAGCGACGCAATTTCTGTGTTAATTCGTAATTGTGAGGGATCGACGGATGCAATAAAAAAGGAATAGTGCATCCGACATGAGATACACGACTCAAAATAGGAGATCCTGTCGTTGCCATAGAAATGCTCCTCGATTTAGAAAGAGAAGTCATAGGACTTATAGTATTTCATAGCGACGCAATTTCTGCGTTAATTCGTCATTGTGAGGGATCGACGGATGCAATAAAGAAGGAATAGTGCATCCAATAAGCGATACTCGCCTCCCAATAGGAGAACCCGTCGTTGCCATAGGAATGCTCCTCGATTTAGAAAGAGAAATCATAGAACCTATAGTATTTCATAGCGACGCAATTTCTGTGTTAATTCGTCATTGTCAGGGACCGATGGATGAAATAAAGAAGGAATGGTGCATCCACAAACAGATACTCGCCTCCCAATAGAGATCCTTTCGTTGCCATAGGATCGTTACTCGATTTAGGAAGAGAAGGCGTAGAACTTATAGTATTTCATAGCGACGCAATTTCTGTTTTAATTCGTCATTGTGAGGGATCGACGGATGCAATAAAGAATGAATAGTACATCCGACATGAGATACTCGCCTCCCAATAGAAGATCCTTACGTTGCCATAGGATCGTTCCTCGATTTAGAAAGAGAAGGCGTAGAACTTATAGTATTTCATAGCGACGCAATTTCTGTGTTAATTCGTCATTGTGAGGGATCGACGGATGCAATAAAGAACGAATAGTGCATCCGAAAAGAGATACTCGCCTCCCAATAGGAGACCCTGTCGTTGCCATAGAAACGCTTCTCGATTTAGAAAGAGAAGTCACAGAACCTATAGTATTTCATAGCGACGCAATTTCTGTGTTAATTCGTCATTGTGAGGGATCGACGGATGCAATAAAGAAGGAATAGTGCATCCGACATGAGATACTCGCCTCCCAATAGAAGATCCTTTCGTTGCCATAGGATCGTTCCTCGATTTAGAAAGAGAAGGCGTAGAACTTATAGTATTTCATAGCGACGCAATTTCTGTGTTAATTCGTCATTGTGAGGGATCGACGGATGCAATAAAGAAGGAATAGTGCATCCGAAAAGAGATACTCGCTTCCCAATAGGAGATCCTGTTGTTCCCATAGAAACGCTCCTCGATTTAGAAAGAGAAGTCATAGAACCCATAGTATTTCATAGCGACGCAATTTCTGTGTTAATTCGTCATTGTGAGGGATCGACGGATGCAAAAATGAAGAAATAGTTCATCCGAAAAGAGATACTCGCTTCCCAATATGAGATCCTGTCGTTGCCATAGAAATGCTCCTCGATTCAGAAAGAGAAGTCATAGAACCTATAGTATATCATAGCGACGCAATTTCTGTGTTAATTCGTCATTGTGAGGGATCGATGGATGCAACAAAGAAGGAATAGTGCATCCGACATGAAATACTCGCCTCCCAATAGAAGATCCTTTCGTTGCCATAGGATCGTTCCTCGATTTAGAAGAGAAGGCGTAGAACTTATAGTATTTCATAGCGACGTAATTTCTGTGTTAATTCGTCATTGTGAGGGTTCGACGGATGCAATAAAGTAGGAATAGTGCATCCGAAAAGAGATACTGCCCTCCCAATAGGAGATCCTGTCGTTGCCATAGCATCGTTCCTCGATTTAGAAAGAGAATGCGTAGAACTTAAAGTATTTCATAGCGACGCAATTTCTGTGTTAATTCGTCATTGTGAGGGATCGACGGATGCAATAAAGAAGGAATAGTGCATCCGACATGAGATACTCGCCTCCCAATAGAAGATCCTTTCGTTGCCATAGAAACGCTCCTCGATTTAGAAAGAGAAGTCATAGAACCCATAGTATTTCATAGCGACGCAGTTTCTGTGTTAATTCGTCATTGTGAGAGATCGACGGATGCAAAAATGAAGAAATAGTTCATCCGAAAAGAGATACTCGCTTCCCAATAGGAGATCCTGTCGTTGCCATAGAAATGCTCCTCGATTCAGAAAGAGAAGTCATAGAACCTATAGTATATCATAGCGACGCAATTTCTGTGTTAATTCGTCATTGTGAGGGATCGATGGATGCAACAAAGAAGGAATAGTGCATCCGACATGAAATACTCGCCTCCCAATAGAAGATCCTTTCGTTGCCATAGGATCGTTCCTCGATTTAGAAGAGAAGGCGTAGAACTTATAGTATTTCATAGCGACGTAATTTCTGTGTTAATTCGTCATTGTGAGGGATCGACGGATGCAATAAAGAAGGAATAGTGCATCCGACATGAGATACTCGCCTCCCAATAGGAGATCCTGTCGTTCCCATAGAAACGCTCCTCGATTTAGAAAGAGAAGTCATAGAACCTATAGTATTTCATAGCGACGCAATTTCTGTGTTAATTCGTCATTGTGAGGGATCGACGGATGCAATAAAGAAGGAATAGTGCATCCGACATGAGATACTCGCCTCCCAATAGGAGATCCTGTCGTTGCCATAGAAATGCTTCTCGCTTCAGAAAGAGAAGTCATAGAACCTATAGTATTTCATAGCGACGCAATTTCTGTGTTAATTCGTCATTGTGAGGGATCGACGGATACAATAAAGAAGGAACAGTGCATCCGAAAAGAGATACTCGCCACCCAATAGGAGGTACTGCCGTTATTATAGAAATGCTCCTCGATTTAAGTGGAGAAGTCATAGAACCCATAGTATTTCATAGCGCCGCAATTTCTGTGTTAATTCGTCATTGTGAGGGAACGACGGATGCAATATAGAAGGAATAGTGCATCCAGTAAGAGATACTCACCTCCCAATAGGAGATCCTGTAGTTGCCATAGAAATGCTCCTCGATTTAGAAAGAGAAGTCATAGAACCTATAGTATTTCATAGCGACGCAATTTCTGTGTTAAATCGTCATTGTGAGGGTTCGATGGATGAAATAAAGAAGGAATAGTGCATCCAAAAACATGTACTCGCCTCCCAATAGAAGATCCTTTCGTAGCCATAGGTTCGTTCCTCGATTTAGAAAGAGAAGGCGTAGAACCTATAGTATTTCATAGTGACGCAATTTCTGTGTTAATTCGTCATTGTGAGGGATCGACGGATGCAATAAAGAAGGAATAGTGCATTCGAAAAGAGATACTCGCCTCCCAATAGGAGATCCAGTCGTTGCCGTAGAAACGCCCCTGGATTCAGAAAGAGAAGTCATAGAACCTATAGTATTTCATAGCGACGCAATTTCTGTGTTAATTCGTGATTGTGAAGGATCGACGGATGCAATAAAGAAGGAATAGTGCATCCGAAAAGAGATACACGCCTCCCAATAGGAGATCCATTCGTTGCCATAGGATCGTTCCTCGATTTAGAAAGAGAAGGCGTAGAACTTATAGTATTTCATAGCGACGCAATTTCTGTGTTAATTCGTCATTGTGAGGGATCGACGGATGCAATAAAGAAGGAATAGTGCATCCGAAAAGAGATACTCGCTTCCCAATAGGAGATCCTGTCGTTCCCATAGAAACGCTCCTCGATTTAGAAAGAGAAGTCATAGAACCTATAGTATTTCACAGCGACGCAATTTCTGTGTTAATTCGTCATTGTGAGGGATCGACGGATGCAAAAAAGAAGAAATAGTTCATCCGAAAAGAGATACTCGCTTCCCAATAGGAGATCCTGTCGTTGCCATAGAAATGCTCCTCGATTCAGAAAGAGAATTCATAGAACCTATAGTATATCATAGCGAAGCAATTTCTGTGTTAATTCGTCATTGTGAGGGATCGATGGATGCAATAAAGAAGGAATAGTGCATCCGACATGAAATACTCGCCTCCCAATAGAAGATCCTTTCGTTGCCATAGGATCGTTCCTCGATTTAGAAGAGAAGGCGTAGGACTTATAGTATTTCATAGCGAACTAATTTCTGTGTTAATTCGTCATTTTGAGGGATCGACGGATGCAATAAAGTAGGAATAGTGCATCCGAAAAGAGATACTGCCCTCCCAATAGGAGATCCTGTCGTTGCCATAGCATCGTTCCTCGATTTAGAAAGAGAATGCGTAGAACTTATAGTATTTCATAGCGACGCAATTTCTGTGTTAATTCGTCATTGTGAGGGATCGACGGATGCAATAAAGAAGGAATAGTGCATCCGACATGAGATACTCGCCTCCCAATAGAAGATCCTTTCGTTGCCATAGGATCGTTCCTCGATTTAGAAAGAGAAGGCGTAGAACTTATAGTATTTCATAGCGACGCAATTTCTGTGTTAATTCGTCATTGTGAGGGATCGACGGAAGCAATAAAGAAGGAATAGTGCATCCGAAAAGAGATACTCGCTTCCCAATAGGAGATCCTGTTGTTCCCATAGAAACGCTCCTCGATTTAGAAAGAGAAGTCATAGAACCCATAGTATTTCATAGCGACGCAATTTCTGTGTTAATTCGTCATTGTGAGGGATCGACGGATGCAAAAATGAAGAAATAGTTCATCCGAAAAGAGATACTCGCTTCCCAATATGAGATCCTGTCGTTGCCATAGAAATGCTCCTCGATTCAGAAAGAGAAGTCATAGAACCTATAGTATATCATAGCGACGCAATTTCTGTGTTAATTCGTCATTGTGAGGGATCGATGGATGCAACAAAGAAGGAATAGTGCATCCGACATGAAATACTCGCCTCCCAATAGAAGATCCTTTCGTTGCCATTGGATCGTTCCTCGATTTAGAAGAGAAGGCGTAGAACTTATAGTATTTCATAGCGACGTAATTTCTGTGTTAATTCGTCATTGTGAGGGTTCGACGGATGCAATAAAGTAGGAATAGTGCATCCGAAAAGAGATACTGCCCTCCCAATAGGAGATCCTGTCGTTGCCATAGCATCGTTCTTCGATTTAGAAAGAGAATGCGTAGAACTTAAAGTATTTCATAGCGACGCAATTTCTGTGTTAATTCGTCATTGTGAGGGATCGACGGATGCAATAAAGAAGGAATAGTGCATCCGACATGAGATACTCGCCTCCCAATAGAAGATCCTTTCGTTGCCATAGGATCGTTCCTCGATTTAGAAAGAGAAGGCGTAGAACTTATAGTATTTCATAGCGACGCAATTTCTGTGTTAATTCGTCATTGTGAGGGATCGACGGATGCAATAAAGAAGGAATAGTGCATCCAAAAAGAGATACTCGCTTCCCAATAGGAGATCCTGTCGTTCCCATAGAAACGCTCCTCGATTTAGAAAGAGAAGTCATAGAACCCATAGTATTTCATAGCGACGCAATTTCTGTGTTAATTCGTCATTGTGAGAGATCGACGGATGCAAAAATGAAGAAATAGTTCATCCGAAAAGAGATACTCGCTTCCCAATAGGAGATCCTGTCGTTGCCATAGAAATGCTCCTCGATTCAGAAAGAGAAGTCATAGAACCTATAGTATATCATAGCGACGCAATTTCTGTGTTAATTCGTCATTGTGAGGGATCGATGGATGCAACAAAGAAGGAATAGTGCATCCGACATGAAATACTCGCCTCCCAATAGAAGATCCTTTCGTTGCCATAGGATCGTTCCTCGATTTAGAAGAGAAGGCGTAGAACTTATAGTATTTCATAGCGACGTAATTTCTGTGTTAATTCGTCATTGTGAGGGATCGACGGATGCAATAAAGAAGGAATAGTGCATCCGACATGAGATACTCGCCTCCCAATAGGAGATCCTGTCGTTCCCATAGAAACGCTCCTCGATTTAGAAAGAGAAGTCATAGAACCTATAGTATTTCATAGCGACGCAATTTCTGTGTTAATTCGTCATTGTGAGGGATCGACGGATGCAATAAAGAAGGAATAGTGCATCCGACATGAGATACTCGCCTCCCAATAGGAGATCCTGTCGTTGCCATAGAAATGCTTCTCGCTTCAGAAAGAGAAGTCATAGAACCTATAGTATTTCATAGCGACGCAATTTCTGTGTTAATTCGTCATTGTGAGGGATCGACGGATACAATAAAGAAGGAACAGTGCATCCGAAAAGAGATACTCGCCACCCAATAGGAGGTCCTGCCGTTATTATAGAAATGCTCCTCGATTTAAGTGGAGAAGTCATAGAACCCATAGTATTTCATAGCGACGCAATTTCTGTGTTAATTCGTCATTGTGAGGGATCGACGGATGCAATATAGAAGGAATAGTGCATCCAGTAAGAGATACTCACCTCCCAATAGGAGATCCTGTAGTTGCCATAGAAATGCTCCTCGATTTAGAAAGAGAAGTCATAGAACCTATAGTATTTCATAGCGACGCAATTTCTGTGTTAAATCGTCATTGTGAGGGTTCGATGGATGAAATAAAGAAGGAATAGTGCATCCAAAAACATGTACTCGCCTCCCAATAGAAGATCCTTTCGTAGCCATAGGTTCGTTCCTCGATTTAGAAAGAGAAGGCGTAGAACCTATAGTATTTCATAGCGACGCAATTTCTGTGTTAATTCGTCATTGTGAGGGATCGACGGATGCAATAAAGAAGGAATAGTGCATTCGAAAAGAGATACTCGCCTCCCAATAGGAGATCCAGTCGTTGCCGTAGAAACGCCCCTGGATTCAGAAAGAGAAGTCATAGAACCTATAGTATTTCATAGCGACGCAATTTCTGTGTTAATTCGTGATTGTGAAGGATCGACGGATGCAATAAAGAAGGAATAGTGCATCCGAAAAGAGATACACGCCTCCCAATAGGAGATCCATTCGTTGCCATAGGATCGTTCCTCGATTTAGAAAGAGAAGGCGTAGAACTTATAGTATTTCATAGCGACGCAATTTCTGTGTTAATTCGTCATTGTGAGGGATCGACGGATGCAATAAAGAAGGAATAGTGCATCCGAAAAGAGATACTCGCTTCCCAATAGGAGATCCTGTCGTTCCCATAGAAACGCTCCTCGATTTAGAAAGAGAAGTCATAGAACCTATAGTATTTCACAGCGACGCAATTTCTGTGTTAATTCGTCATTGTGAGGGATCGACGGATGCAAAAAAGAAGAAATAGTTCATCCGAAAAGAGATACTCGCTTCCCAATAGGAGATCCTGTCGTTGCCATAGAAATGCTCCTCGATTCAGAAAGAGAATTCATAGAACCTATAGTATATCATAGCGAAGCAATTTCTGTGTTAATTCGTCATTGTGAGGGATCGATGGATGCAATAAAGAAGGAATAGTGCATCCGACATGAAATACTCGCCTCCCAATAGAAGATCCTTTCGTTGCCATAGGATCGTTCCTCGATTTAGAAGAGAAGGCGTAGGACTTATAGTATTTCATAGCGAACTAATTTCTGTGTTAATTCGTCATTTTGAGGGATCGACGGATGCAATAAAGTAGGAATAGTGCATCCGAAAAGAGATACTGCCCTCCCAATAGGAGATCCTGTCGTTGCCATAGCATCGTTCCTCGATTTAGAAAGAGAATGCGTAGAACTTATAGTATTTCATAGCGACGCAATTTCTGTGTTAATTCGTCATTGTGAGGGATCGACGGATGCAATAAAGAAGGAATAGTGCATCCGACATGAGATACTCGCCTCCCAATAGAAGATCCTTTCGTTGCCATAGGATCGTTCCTCGATTTAGAAAGAGAAGGCGTAGAACTTATAGTATTTCATAGCGACGCAATTTCTGTGTTAATTCGTCATTGTGAGGGATCGACGGAAGCAATCAAGAAGGAATAGTGCATCCGAAAAGAGATACTCGCCTCCCAATAGGAGATCCTGTCGTTCCCATAGAAACGCTCCTCGATTTAGAAAGAGAAGTCATAGAACCTATAGTATTTCATAGCGACGCAATTTCTGTGTTAATTCGTCATTGTGAGGGATCGACAGATGCAATAAAGAAGGAATAGTGCATCCGACATGAGATACTCGCCTCCCAATAGGAGATCCTGTCGTTGCCATAGAAATGCTCCTCGCTTCAGAAAGAGAAGTCATAGAACCTATGGTATTTCATAGCGACGCAATTTCTGTGTTAATTCGTCATTGTGAGGGATCGACGGATACAATAAAGAAGGAACAGTGCATCCGAAAAGAGATACTCGCCTCCCAATAGGAGGTCCTGCCGTTACCATAGAAATGCTCCTCGATTTAAGTGGAGAAGTCATAGAACCCATAGTATTTCATAGCGACGCAATTTCTGTGTTAATTCGTCATTGTGAGGGATCGACGGATGCAATATAGAAGGAATAGTGCATCCAGTAAGAGATACTCACCTCCCAATAGGAGATCCTGTAGTTGCCATAGAAATACTCCTCGATTTAGAAAGAGAAGTCATAGAACCTATAGTATTTCATAGCGACGCAATTTCTGTGTTAAATCGTTATTGTGAGGGTTCAATGGATGAAATAAAGAAGGAATAGTGCATCCAAAAACATGTACTCGCCTCCCAATAGAAGATCCTTTCGTAGCCATAGGTTCGTTCCTCGATTTGGAAAGAGAAGATGTAGAACTTATAGTATTTCATAGCGACGCAATTTCTGTGTTAATTCGTCATTGTGAGGGATCGACGGATGCAATAAAGAAGGAATAGTGCATTCGAAAAGAGATACTCGCCTCCCAATAGGAGATCCAGTCGTTGCCGTAGAAATGCCCCTCGATTCAGAAAGAGAAGTCATAGAACCTATAGTATTTCATAGCGACGCAATTTCTGTGTTAATTCGTGATTGTGAAGGATCGACGGATGCAATAAAGAAGGAATAGTGCATCCGAAAAGAGATACACGCCTCCCAATAGGAGATCCATTCGTTGCCATAGAAACGCTCCTCGATTTAGAAAGAGAAGTCATAGAACCTATTTTATTCCATAGCGACGCAATTTCTGTGCTAATTCGTAATTGTGAGGGATCGACGGATGCAATAATGAAGGAATAGTGCACCCGACATGAGATACACGCCTCCCAATAGAAGATCCTTTTCTTGCCATTGGATCGTTCCTCGATTTAGAAGAGAAGGCGTAGAACTTATAGTATTTCATAGCGACGCAATTTCTGTGTTAATTCGTCATTGTGAGGGATCGACGGATGCAATAAAGAAGGAATAGTGCATTCCGGAAAGAGATACTCGCCTCCCAATAGGAGATCCTGTCGTTGCCATAGAAACGCTCCTCGATTTAGAAAGAGAAGACATAGAACCCATAGAATTCCATAGCGACGCAATTTCTGTGTTAATTCGTAATTGTGAGGGATTGACGGATGCAATAAAGAAGGAATAGTGCATCCGACATGAGATACACGACTCAAAATAGGAGATCCTGTCGTTGCCATAGAAATGCTCCTCGATTTAGAAAGAGAAGTCATAGGACTTATAGTATTTCATAGCGACGCAATTTCTGTGTTAATTCGTCATTGTGAGGGATCGATGGATGAAATAAAGAAGGAATAGTGCATCCACAAACACATACTCGCCTCCCAATAGAAGATCCTTTCGTTGCCATAGGATCGTTACTCGATATAGGAAGAGAAGGCGAAGAACTTATAGTATTTCATAGCGACGCAATTTCTGTGTTAATTCGTCATTGTGAGGAATCGACGGATGCAATAAAGAAGGAATATTGCATCCGATATGAGATACTCGCCTCCCAATAGAAGATCCTTCCGTTGCCATAGGATCGTTCCTCGATTTAGAAAGAGAAGGCGTAGATCTTATACAATTTCATAGCGACGCAATTTCTGTGTTAATTCGTCATTGTGAGGGATCGACGGATGCAATAAAGAATGAATAGTGCACCCGACATGAGATACTCGCCTCCCAATAGAAGATCCTATCGTTGCCATAGGATCGTTCCTCGATTTAGAAAGAGAAGGCGTAGAACTTATAGTATTTCATAGCGACGCAATTACTGTGTTAATTCGTCATTGTGAGGGATCGACGGATGCAATAAAGAAGGAATAGTGCATCCGAAAAGAGATACTCGCCTCCCAATAGGAGATCCTGTCGTTCCCATAGAAACGCTCCTCGATTTAGAAAGAGAAGTCATAGAACCTATAGTATTTCATAGCGACGCAATTTCTGTGTTAATTCGTCATTGTGAGGGATCGACGGATGCAATAAAGAAGGAATAATGCATCCGACATGAGATACTCGCCTCCCAATAGGAGATCCTGTCGTTGACATAGAAATGCTCATCGATTTAGAAAGAGAAGTCATAGAAAGTAAAGTATTTCATAGCGACACAATTTCTGTGTTAATTCGTCATTGTGAGGGATCGACGGATACAATAAAGAAGGAACAGTGCATCCGAAAAGAGATACTCGCCTCCCAATAGAAGATCCTTTCGTAGCCCTAGGTTCGTTCCTCGATTTAGAAAGAGAAGGCGTAGAACTTATAGTATTTCAGGGACGCAATTTCTGTGTTAATTCGTCATTGTGAGGGATCGACGGATGCAATAAAGAAGGAATAGTGCATTCGAAAAGAGATACTCGCCTCCCAATAGGAGATCCAGTCGTTGCCATAGAAACGCCCCTCGATTCAGAAAGAGAAGTCATAGAACCTATAGTATTTCATAGCGACGCAATTTCTGTGTTAATTCGTCATTGTGAGGGATCGATGGATGCAACAAAGAAGGAATAGTGCATCCGACATGAAATACTCGCCTCCCAATAGAAGATCCTTTCGTTGCCATAGGATCGTTCCTCGATTTAGAAAGAGAAGGCGTAGAACTTATAGTATTTCATAGCGACGCAATTTCTGTGTTAATTCGTCATTGTGAGGGATCGACGGAAGCAATCAAGAAGGAATAGTGCATCCGAAAAGAGATACTCGCCTCCCAATAGGAGATCCTGTCGTTCCCATAGAAACGCTCCTCGATTTAGAAAGAGAAGTCATAGAACCTATAGTATTTCATAGCGACGCAATTTCTGTGTTAATTCGTCATTGTGAGGGATCGACAGATGCAATAAAGAAGGAATAGTGCATCCGACATGAGATACTCGCCTCCCAATAGGAGATCCTGTCGTTGCCATAGAAATGCTCCTCGCTTCAGAAAGAGAAGTCATAGAACCTATGGTATTTCATAGCGACGCAATTTCTGTGTTAATTCGTCATTGTGAGGGATCGACGGATACAATAAAGAAGGAACAGTGCATCCGAAAAGAGATACTCGCCTCCCAATAGGAGGTCCTGCCGTTACCATAGAAATGCTCCTCGATTTAAGTGGAGAAGTCATAGAACCCATAGTATTTCATAGCGACGCAATTTCTGTGTTAATTCGTCATTGTGAGGGATCGACGGATGCAATATAGAAGGAATAGTGCATCCAGTAAGAGATACTCACCTCCCAATAGGAGATCCTGTAGTTGCCATAGAAATACTCCTCGATTTAGAAAGAGAAGTCATAGAACCTATAGTATTTCATAGCGACGCAATTTCTGTGTTAAATCGTTATTGTGAGGGTTCAATGGATGAAATAAAGAAGGAATAGTGCATCCAAAAACATGTACTCGCCTCCCAATAGAAGATCCTTTCGTAGCCATAGGTTCGTTCCTCGATTTGGAAAGAGAAGATGTAGAACTTATAGTATTTCATAGCGACGCAATTTCTGTGTTAATTCGTCATTGTGAGGGATCGACGGATGCAATAAAGAAGGAATAGTGCATTCGAAAAGAGATACTCGCCTCCCAATAGGAGATCCAGTCGTTGCCGTAGAAATGCCCCTCGATTCAGAAAGAGAAGTCATAGAACCTATAGTATTTCATAGCGACGCAATTTCTGTGTTAATTCGTGATTGTGAAGGATCGACGGATGCAATAAAGAAGGAATAGTGCATCCGAAAAGAGATACACGCCTCCCAATAGGAGATCCATTCGTTGCCATAGAAACGCTCCTCGATTTAGAAAGAGAAGTCATAGAACCTATTTTATTCCATAGCGACGCAATTTCTGTGCTAATTCGTAATTGTGAGGGATCGACGGATGCAATAATGAAGGAATAGTGCACCCGACATGAGATACACGCCTCCCAATAGAAGATCCTTTTCTTGCCATTGGATCGTTCCTCGATTTAGAAGAGAAGGCGTAGAACTTATAGTATTTCATAGCGACGCAATTTCTGTGTTAATTCGTCATTGTGAGGGATCGACGGATGCAATAAAGAAGGAATAGTGCATTCCGGAAAGAGATACTCGCCTCCCAATAGGAGATCCTGTCGTTGCCATAGAAACGCTCCTCGATTTAGAAAGAGAAGACATAGAACCCATAGAATTCCATAGCGACGCAATTTCTGTGTTAATTCGTAATTGTGAGGGATTGACGGATGCAATAAAGAAGGAATAGTGCATCCGACATGAGATACACGACTCAAAATAGGAGATCCTGTCGTTGCCATAGAAATGCTCCTCGATTTAGAAAGAGAAGTCATAGGACTTATAGTATTTCATAGCGACGCAATTTCTGTGTTAATTCGTCATTGTGAGGGATCGATGGATGAAATAAAGAAGGAATAGTGCATCCACAAACACATACTCGCCTCCCAATAGAAGATCCTTTCGTTGCCATAGGATCGTTACTCGATATAGGAAGAGAAGGCGAAGAACTTATAGTATTTCATAGCGACGCAATTTCTGTGTTAATTCGTCATTGTGAGGAATCGACGGATGCAATAAAGAAGGAATATTGCATCCGATATGAGATACTCGCCTCCCAATAGAAGATCCTTCCGTTGCCATAGGATCGTTCCTCGATTTAGAAAGAGAAGGCGTAGATCTTATACAATTTCATAGCGACGCAATTTCTGTGTTAATTCGTCATTGTGAGGGATCGACGGATGCAATAAAGAATGAATAGTGCACCCGACATGAGATACTCGCCTCCCAATAGAAGATCCTATCGTTGCCATAGGATCGTTCCTCGATTTAGAAAGAGAAGGCGTAGAACTTATAGTATTTCATAGCGACGCAATTACTGTGTTAATTCGTCATTGTGAGGGATCGACGGATGCAATAAAGAAGGAATAGTGCATCCGAAAAGAGATACTCGCCTCCCAATAGGAGATCCTGTCGTTCCCATAGAAACGCTCCTCGATTTAGAAAGAGAAGTCATAGAACCTATAGTATTTCATAGCGACGCAATTTCTGTGTTAATTCGTCATTGTGAGGGATCGACGGATGCAATAAAGAAGGAATAATGCATCCGACATGAGATACTCGCCTCCCAATAGGAGATCCTGTCGTTGACATAGAAATGCTCATCGATTTAGAAAGAGAAGTCATAGAAAGTAAAGTATTTCATAGCGACACAATTTCTGTGTTAATTCGTCATTGTGAGGGATCGACGGATACAATAAAGAAGGAACAGTGCATCCGAAAAGAGATACTCGCCTCCCAATAGAAGATCCTTTCGTAGCCCTAGGTTCGTTCCTCGATTTAGAAAGAGAAGGCGTAGAACTTATAGTATTTCAGGGACGCAATTTCTGTGTTAATTCGTCATTGTGAGGGATCGACGGATGCAATAAAGAAGGAATAGTGCATTCGAAAAGAGATACTCGCCTCCCAATAGGAGATCCAGTCGTTGCCATAGAAACGCCCCTCGATTCAGAAAGAGAAGTCATAGAACCTATAGTATTTCATAGCGACGCAATTTCTGTGTTAATTCGTCATTGTGAGGGATCGATGGATGCAACAAAGAAGGAATAGTGCATCCGACATGAAATACTCGCCTCCCAATAGAAGATCCTTTCGTTGCCATAGGATCGTTCCTCGATTTAGAAAGAGAAGGCGTAGAACTTATAGTATTTCATAGCGACGCAATTTCTGTGTTAATTCGTCATTGTGAGGGATCGACGGAAGCAATCAAGAAGGAATAGTGCATCCGAAAAGAGATACTCGCCTCCCAATAGGAGATCCTGTCGTTCCCATAGAAACGCTCCTCGATTTAGAAAGAGAAGTCATAGAACCTATAGTATTTCATAGCGACGCAATTTCTGTGTTAATTCGTCATTGTGAGGGATCGACAGATGCAATAAAGAAGGAATAGTGCATCCGACATGAGATACTCGCCTCCCAATAGGAGATCCTGTCGTTGCCATAGAAATGCTCCTCGCTTCAGAAAGAGAAGTCATAGAACCTATGGTATTTCATAGCGACGCAATTTCTGTGTTAATTCGTCATTGTGAGGGATCGACGGATACAATAAAGAAGGAACAGTGCATCCGAAAAGAGATACTCGCCTCCCAATAGGAGGTCCTGCCGTTACCATAGAAATGCTCCTCGATTTAAGTGGAGAAGTCATAGAACCCATAGTATTTCATAGCGACGCAATTTCTGTGTTAATTCGTCATTGTGAGGGATCGACGGATGCAATATAGAAGGAATAGTGCATCCAGTAAGAGATACTCACCTCCCAATAGGAGATCCTGTAGTTGCCATAGAAATACTCCTCGATTTAGAAAGAGAAGTCATAGAACCTATAGTATTTCATAGCGACGCAATTTCTGTGTTAAATCGTCATTGTGAGGGTTCAATGGATGAAATAAAGAAGGAATAGTGCATCCAAAAACATGTACTCGCCTCCCAATAGAAGATCCTTTCGTAGCCATAGGTTCGTTCCTCGATTTGGAAAGAGAAGATGTAGAACTTATAGTATTTCATAGCGACGCAATTTCTGTGTTAATTCGTCATTGTGAGGGATCGACGGATGCAATAAAGAAGGAATAGTGCATTCGAAAAGAGATACTCGCCTCCCAATAGGAGATCCAGTCGTTGCCGTAGAAATGCCCCTCGATTCAGAAAGAGAAGTCATAGAACCTATAGTATTTCATAGCGACGCAATTTCTGTGTTAATTCGTGATTGTGAAGGATCGACGGATGCAATAAAGAAGGAATAGTGCATCCGAAAAGAGATACACGCCTCCCAATAGGAGATCCATTCGTTGCCATAGAAACGCTCCTCGATTTAGAAAGAGAAGTCATAGAACCTATTTTATTCCATAGCGACGCAATTTCTGTGCTAATTCGTAATTGTGAGGGATCGACGGATGCAATAATGAAGGAATAGTGCACCCGACATGAGATACACGCCTCCCAATAGAAGATCCTTTTCTTGCCATTGGATCGTTCCTCGATTTAGAAGAGAAGGCGTAGAACTTATAGTATTTCATAGCGACGCAATTTCTGTGTTAATTCGTCATTGTGAGGGATCGACGGATGCAATAAAGAAGGAATAGTGCATTCCGGAAAGAGATACTCGCCTCCCAATAGGAGATCCTGTCGTTGCCATAGAAACGCTCCTCGATTTAGAAAGAGAAGACATAGAACCCATAGAATTCCATAGCGACGCAATTTCTGTGTTAATTCGTAATTGTGAGGGATTGACGGATGCAATAAAGAAGGAATAGTGCATCCGACATGAGATACACGACTCAAAATAGGAGATCCTGTTGTTGCCATAGAAATGCTCCTCGATTTAGAAAGAGAAGTCATAGGACTTATAGTATTTCATAGCGACGCAATTTCTGTGTTAATTCGTCATTGTGAGGGATCGATGGATGAAATAAAGAAGGAATAGTGCATCCACAAACACATACTCGCCTCCCAATAGAAGATCCTTTCGTTGCCATAGGATCGTTACTCGATATAGGAAGAGAAGGCGAAGAACTTATAGTATTTCATAGCGACGCAATTTCTGTGTTAATTCGTCATTGTGAGGAATCGACGGATGCAATAAAGAAGGAATATTGCATCCGATATGAGATACTCGCCTCCCAATAGAAGATCCTTCCGTTGCCATAGGATCGTTCCTCGATTTAGAAAGAGAAGGCGTAGATCTTATACAATTTCATAGCGACGCAATTTCTGTGTTAATTCGTCATTGTGAGGGATCGACGGATGCAATAAAGAATGAATAGTGCACCCGACATGAGATACTCGCCTCCCAATAGAAGATCCTATCGTTGCCATAGGATCGTTCCTCGATTTAGAAAGAGAAGGCGTAGAACTTATAGTATTTCATAGCGACGCAATTACTGTGTTAATTCGTCATTGTGAGGGATCGACGGATGCAATAAAGAAGGAATAGTGCATCCGAAAAGAGATACTCGCCTCCCAATAGGAGATCCTGTCGTTCCCATAGAAACGCTCCTCGATTTAGAAAGAGAAGTCATAGAACCTATAGTATTTCATAGCGACGCAATTTCTGTGTTAATTCGTCATTGTGAGGGATCGACGGATGCAATAAAGAAGGAATAATGCATCCGACATGAGATACTCGCCTCCCAATAGGAGATCCTGTCGTTGACATAGAAATGCTCATCGATTTAGAAAGAGAAGTCATAGAAAGTAAAGTATTTCATAGCGACACAATTTCTGTGTTAATTCGTCATTGTGAGGGATCGACGGATACAATAAAGAAGGAACAGTGCATCCGAAAAGAGATACTCGCCTCCCAATAGAAGATCCTTTCGTAGCCCTAGGTTCGTTCCTCGATTTAGAAAGAGAAGGCGTAGAACTTATAGTATTTCAGGGACGCAATTTCTGTGTTAATTCGTCATTGTGAGGGATCGACGGATGCAATAAAGAAGGAATAGTGCATTCGAAAAGAGATACTCGCCTCCCAATAGGAGATCCAGTCGTTGCCATAGAAACGCCCCTCGATTCAGAAAGAGAAGTCATAGAACCTATAGTATTTCATAGCGACGCAATTTCTGTGTTAATTCGTCATTGTGAGGGATCGATGGATGCAACAAAGAAGGAATAGTGCATCCGACATGAAATACTCGCCTCCCAATAGAAGATCCTTTCGTTGCCATAGGATCGTTCCTCGATTTAGAAGAGAAGGCGTAGAACTTATAGTATTTCATAGCGACGTAATTTCTGTGTTAATTCGTCATTGTGAGGGTTCGACGGATGCAATAAAGTAGGAATAGTGCATCCGAAAAGAGATACTGCCCTCCCAATAGGAGATCCTGTCGTTGCCATAGCATCGTTCCTCGATTTAGAAAGAGAATGCGTAGAACTTAAAGTATTTCATAGCGACGCAATTTCTGTGTTAATTCGTCATTGTGAGGGATCGACGGATGCAATAAAGAAGGAATAGTGCATCCGACATGAGATACTCGCCTCCCAATAGAAGATCCTTTCGTTGCCATAGGATCGTTCCTCGATTTAGAAAGAGAAGGCGTAGAACTTATAGTATTTCATAGCGACGCAATTTCTGTGTTAATTCGTCATTGTGAGGGATCGACGGATGCAATAAAGAAGGAATAGTGCATCCAAAAAGAGATACTCGCTTCCCAATAGGAGATCCTGTCGTTCCCATAGAAACGCTCCTCGATTTAGAAAGAGAAGTCATAGAACCCATAGTATTTCATAGCGACGCAATTTCTGTGTTAATTCGTCATTGTGAGAGATCGACGGATGCAAAAATGAAGAAATAGTTCATCCGAAAAGAGATACTCGCTTCCCAATAGGAGATCCTGTCGTTGCCATAGAAATGCTCCTCGATTCAGAAAGAGAAGTCATAGAACCTATAGTATATCATAGCGACGCAATTTCTGTGTTAATTCGTCATTGTGAGGGATCGATGGATGCAACAAAGAAGGAATAGTGCATCCGACATGAAATACTCGCCTCCCAATAGAAGATCCTTTCGTTGCCATAGGATCGTTCCTCGATTTAGAAGAGAAGGCGTAGAACTTATAGTATTTCATAGCGACGTAATTTCTGTGTTAATTCGTCATTGTGAGGGATCGACGGATGCAATAAAGAAGGAATAGTGCATCCGACATGAGATACTCGCCTCCCAATAGGAGATCCTGTCGTTCCCATAGAAACGCTCCTCGATTTAGAAAGAGAAGTCATAGAACCTATAGTATTTCATAGCGACGCAATTTCTGTGTTAATTCGTCATTGTGAGGGATCGACGGATGCAATAAAGAAGGAATAGTGCATCCGACATGAGATACTCGCCTCCCAATAGGAGATCCTGTCGTTGCCATAGAAATGCTTCTCGCTTCAGAAAGAGAAGTCATAGAACCTATAGTATTTCATAGCGACGCAATTTCTGTGTTAATTCGTCATTGTGAGGGATCGACGGATACAATAAAGAAGGAACAGTGCATCCGAAAAGAGATACTCGCCACCCAATAGGAGGTCCTGCCGTTATTATAGAAATGCTCCTCGATTTAAGTGGAGAAGTCATAGAACCCATAGTATTTCATAGCGACGCAATTTCTGTGTTAATTCTTCATTGTGAGGGATCGACGGATGTAATATAGAAGGAATAGTGCATCCAGTAAGAGAAACTCACCTCCCAATAGGAGATCCTGTAGTTGCCATAGAAATGCTCCTCGATTTAGAAAGAGAAGTCATAGAACCTATAGTATTTCATAGCGACGCAATTTCTGTGTTAAATCGTCATTGTGAGGGTTCGATGGATGAAATAAAGAAGGAATAGTGCATCCAAAAACATGTACTCGCCTCCCAATAGAAGATCCTTTCGTAGCCATAGGTTCGTTCCTCGATTTAGAAAGAGAAGGCGTAGAACCTATAGTATTTCATAGCGACGCAATTTCTGTGTTAATTCGTCATTGTGAGGGATCGACGGATGCAATAAAGAAGGAATAGTGCATTCGAAAAGAGATACTCGCCTCCCAATAGGAGATCCAATCGTTGCCGTAGAAACGCCCCTCGATTCAGAAAGAGAAGTCATAGAACCTATAGTATTTCATAGCGACGCAATTTCTGTGTTAATTCGTGATTGTGAAGGATCGACGGATGCAATAAAGAAGGAATAGTGCATCCGAAAAGAGATACACGCCTCCCAATAGGAGATCCATTCGTTGCCATAGGATCGTTCCTCGATTTAGAAAGAGAAGGCGTAGAACTTATAGTATTTCATAGCGACGCAATTTCTGTGTTAATTCGTCATTGTGAGGGATCGACGGATGCAATAAAGAAGGAATAGTGCATCCGAAAAGAGATACTCGCTTCCCAATAGGAGATCCTGTCGTTCCCATAGAAACGCTCCTCGATTTAGAAAGAGAAGTCATAGAACCTATAGTATTTCACAGCGACGCAATTTCTGTGTTAATTCGTCATTGTGAGGGATCGACGGATGCAAAAAAGAAGAAATAGTTCATCCGAAAAGAGATACTCGCTTCCCAATAGGAGATCCTGTCGTTGCCATAGAAATGCTCCTCGATTCAGAAAGAGAATTCATAGAACCTATAGTATATCATAGCGAAGCAATTTCTGTGTTAATTCGTCATTGTGAGGGATCGATGGATGCAATAAAGAAGGAATAGTGCATCCGACATGAAATACTCGCCTCCCAATAGAAGATCCTTTCGTTGCCATAGGATCGTTCCTCGATTTAGAAGAGAAGGCGTAGGACTTATAGTATTTCATAGCGAACTAATTTCTGTGTTAATTCGTCATTTTGAGGGATCGACGGATGCAATAAAGTAGGAATAGTGCATCCGAAAAGAGATACTGCCCTCCCAATAGGAGATCCTGTCGTTGCCATAGCATCGTTCCTCGATTTAGAAAGAGAATGCGTAGAACTTATAGTATTTCATAGCGACGCAATTTCTGTGTTAATTCGTCATTGTGAGGGATCGACGGATGCAATAAAGAAGGAATAGTGCATCCGACATGAGATACTCGCCTCCCAATAGAAGATCCTTTCGTTGCCATAGGATCGTTCCTCGATTTAGAAAGAGAAGGCGTAGAACTTATAGTATTTCATAGCGACGCAATTTCTGTGTTAATTCGTCATTGTGAGGGATCGACGGAAGCAATCAAGAAGGAATAGTGCATCCGAAAAGAGATACTCGCCTCCCAATAGGAGATCCTGTCGTTCCCATAGAAACGCTCCTCGATTTAGAAAGAGAAGTCATAGAACCTATAGTATTTCATAGCGACGCAATTTCTGTGTTAATTCGTCATTGTGAGGGATCGACAGATGCAATAAAGAAGGAATAGTGCATCCGACATGAGATACTCGCCTCCCAATAGGAGATCCTGTCGTTGCCATAGAAATGCTCCTCGCTTCAGAAAGAGAAGTCATAGAACCTATAGTATTTCATAGCGACGCAATTTCTGTGTTAATTCGTCATTGTGAGGGATCGACGGATACAATAAAGAAGGAACAGTGCATCCGAAAAGAGATACTCGCCTCCCAATAGGAGGTCCTGCCGTTACCATAGAAATGCTCCTCGATTTAAGTGGAGAAGTCATAGAACCCATAGTATTTCATAGCGACGCAATTTCTGTGTTAATTCGTCATTGTGAGGGATCGACGGATGCAATATAGAAGGAATAGTGCATCCAGTAAGAGATACTCACCTCCCAATAGGAGATCCTGTAGTTGCCATAGAAATACTCCTCGATTTAGAAAGAGAAGTCATAGAACCTATAGTATTTCATAGCGACGCAATTTCTGTGTTAAATCGTCATTGTGAGGGTTCAATGGATGAAATAAAGAAGGAATAGTGCATCCAAAAACATGTACTCGCCTCCCAATAGAAGATCCTTTCGTAGCCATAGGTTCGTTCCTCGATTTGGAAAGAGAAGATGTAGAACTTATAGTATTTCATAGCGACGCAATTTCTGTGTTAATTCGTCATTGTGAGGGATCGACGGATGCAATACAGAAGGAATAGTGCATTCGAAAAGAGATACTCGCCTCCCAATAGGAGATCCAGTCGTTGCCGTAGAAATGCCCCTCGATTCAGAAAGAGAAGTCATAGAACCTATAGTATTTCATACCGACGCAATTTCTGTGTTAATTCGTGATTGTGAAGGATCGACGGATGCAATAAAGAAGGAATAGTGCATCCGAAAAGAGATACACGCCTCCCAATAGGAGATCCATTCGTTGCCATAGAAACGCTCCTCGATTTAGAAAGAGAAGTCATAGAACCTATTTTATTCCATAGCGACGCAATTTCTGTGCTAATTCGTAATTGTGAGGGATCGACGGATGCAATAATGAAGGAATAGTGCACCCGACATGAGATACACGCCTCCCAATAGAAGATCCTTTTCTTGCCATTGGATCGTTCCTCGATTTAGAAGAGAAGGCGTAGAACTTATAGTATTTCATAGCGACGCAATTTCTGTGTTAATTCGTCATTGTGAGGGATCGACGGATGCAATAAATAAGGAATAGTGCATTCCGGAAAGAGATACTCGCCTCCCAATAGGAGATCCTGTCGTTGCCATAGAAACGCTCCTCGATTTAGAAAGAGAAGACATAGAACCCATAGAATTCTATAGCGACGCAATTTCTGTGTTAATTCGTAATTGTGAGGGATTGACGGATGCAATAAAGAAGGAATAGTGCATCCGACATGAGATACACGACTCAAAATAGGAGATCCTGTCGTTGCCATAGAAATGCTCCTCGATTTAGAAAGAGAAGTCATAGGACTTATAGTATTTCATAGCGACGCAATTTCTGTGTTAATTCGTCATTGTGAGGGATCGATGGATGAAATAAAGAAGGAATAGTGCATCCACAAACACATACTCGCCTCCCAATAGAAGTTCTTTTCGTTGCCATAGGATCGTTACTCGATATAGGAAGAGAAGGCGTAGAACTTATAGTATTTCATAGCGACGCAATTTCTGTGTTAATTCGTCATTGTGAGGAATCGACGGATGCAATAAAGAAGGAATATTGCATCCGATATGAGATACTCGCCTCCCAATAGAAGATCCTTCCGTTGCCATAGGATCGTTCCTCGATTTAGAAAGAGAAGGCGTAGATCTTATACAATTTCATAGCGACGCAATTTCTGTGTTAATTCGTCATTGTGAGGGATCGACGGATGCAATAAAGAATGAATAGTGCACCCGACATGAGATACTCGCCTCCCAATAGAAGATCCTATCGTTGCCATAGGATCGTTCCTCGATTTAGAAAGAGAAGGCGTAGAACTTATAGTATTTCATAGCGACGCAATTACTGTGTTAATTCGTCATTGTGAGGGATCGACGGATGCAATAAAGAAGGAATAGTGCATCCGAAAAGAGATACTCGCCTCCCAATAGGAGATCCTGTCGTTCCCATAGAAACGCTCCTCGATTTAGAAAGAGAAGTCATAGAACCTATAGTATTTCATAGCGACGCAATTTCTGTGTTAATTCGTCATTGTGAGGGATCGACGGATGCAATAAAGAAGGAATAATGCATCCGACATGAGATACTCGCCTCCCAATAGGAGATCCTGTCGTTGACATAGAAATGCTCATCGATTTAGAAAGAGAAGTCATAGAAAGTAAAGTATTTCATAGCGACACAATTTCTGTGTTAATTCGTCATTGTGAGGGATCGACGGATACAATAAAGAAGGAACAGTGCATCCGAAAAGAGATACTCGCGTCCCAATAGAAGATCCTTTCGTAGCCCTAGGTTCGTTCCTCGATTTAGAAAGAGAAGGCGTAGAACTTATAGTATTTCAGGGACGCAATTTCTGTGTTAATTCGTCATTGTGAGGGATCGACGGATGCAATAAAGAAGGAATAGTGCATTCGAAAAGAGATACTCGCCTCCCAATAGGAGATCCAGTCGTTGCCATAGAAACGCCCCTCGATTCAGAAAGAGAAGTCATAGAACCTATAGTATTTCATAGCGACGCAATTTCTGTGTTTTTCGTGATTGTGAAGGATCGACGGATGCAATAAAGAAGGAATAGTGCATCCGAAAAGGGATACACGCCTCCCAATAGGAGATCCATTCGTTGCCATAGAAACGCTCCTCGATTTAGAAAGAGAAGGCGTAGAACTTATAGTATTTCATAGCGACGCAATAGTGCATCCAATATGAGATACTCGCCTCCCAATAGGAGATCATGTAGTTGCCATAGAAATGCTCCTCGATTTAGAAGGAGAAGTCATAGAACCTATAGTATTTCATAGCGACACTATTTCTGTGTTAATTCGTCATTGTGAGGGATCGATGGATGAAATAAAGATGGAATAGTGCATCCAAAAACATATACTCGCCTCCCAATAGAAGATCCTTTGGTTGCCATAGGTTCGTTCCTCGATTTAGAAAGAGAAGGCGTAGAACTTATAGTATTTCATAGCGACGCAATTTCTGTGTTAATTCGTCATTGTGAGGGATCGACGAATGCAATAAAGAAGGAATAGTGCATTCGAAAAGAGATACTCGCCTCCCAATAGGAGATCCATTCGTTGCCATAGAAACGCACCTCGATTTAGAAAGAGAAGGCGTAGAACTTATAGTATTTCATAGTGACGCAATAGTGCATCCAATAAGAGATACTCGCCTCCCAATAGGAGATCCTGTAGTTGCCATAGAAATGCTCCTCGATTTAGAAAGAGAAGTCATAGAAAGTATAGTATTTCATAGCGACGCAATTTCTGTGTTAATTCGACATTGTGAGGGATCGACGGATGGAATAAAGTAGGAATAGTGCATCCGAAAAGAGATACTGCGCTCCCAATAGGAGATCCTGTCGTTGCCATAGGATCGTTCCTCGATTTAGAAAGAGAATGCGTAGAACTTATAGTATTTCATAGCGACGCAATTTCTGTGTTAATTCGTCATTGTGAGGGATCGACGGATGCAAGAAAGAAGGAATATTGCATCCAATAAGAGATACTCGCCTCCCAATAGGAGAATCCGTCGTTGCCATAGAAATGCTCCTCGATTTAGAAAGAGAAATCATAGAACCTATAGTATTTCATAGCGACGCAATTTCTGTGTTAATTCGTCATTGTGAGGGATCGACGGATGCAATAAAGAAGGAATATTGCATCCAATAAGAGATACTCGCCTCCCAATAGGAGAATCTGTCGTTGCCATAGAAATGCTCCTCGATTTAGAAAGAGAAATCATAGAACCTATAGTATTTCATAGCGACGCAATTTCTGTGTTAATTCGTCATTGTGAGGAATCGACGGATGCAATAAAGAAGGAATATTGCATCTGACATGAGATACTCGCCTCCCAATAGAAGATCCTTTCGTTGCCATAGGATCGTTCCTCGATTTAGAAAGAGAAGGCGTAGAACTTATAGTATTTCATAGCGACGCAATTTCTGTGTTAATTCGTCATTGTGAGGGATCGACGGATGCAATAAAGAAGGAATAATGCATCCGACATGAGATACTCGCCTCCCAATAGAAGATCCTTTCGTTGCCATAGGATCGTTCCTCGATTTAGAAAGAGAAGGCGTAGAACTTATAATATTTCATAGCGACGCAATTTCTGTGTTAATTCGTCATTGTGAGGGATCGACGGATGCAATAAAGAAGGAATAGTGCATCCGAAAAGAGATACTCGCTTCCCAATAGGAGATCCTGTCGTTCCCATAGAAACGCTCCTCGATTTAGAAAGAGAAGTCATAGAACCTATAGTATTTCATAGCGACGCAATTTCTGTGTTAATTCGTCATTGTGAGGGATCGACGGATACAATAAAGAAGGAACAGTGCATCCGAAAAGAGATACTCGCCTCCCAATAGGAGGTCCTGCCGTTACCATAGAAATGCTCCTCGATTTAAGTGGAGAAGTCATAGAACCCATAGTATTTCATAGCGACGCAATTTCTGTGTTAATTCGTCATTGTGAGGGATCGACGGATGCAATATAGAAGGAATAATGCATCCAGTAAGAGATACTCACCTCCCAATTGGAGATCCTGTAGTTGCCATAGAAATGCTCCTCGATTAAGAAAGAGAAGTCATAGAACCCATAGTATTTCATAGCGACGCAATTTCTGTGTTAAATCGTCATTGTGAGGGTTCGATGGATGAAATAAAGAAGGAATAGTGCATCCAAAAACATGTACTCGCCTCCCAATAGAAGATCCTTTCGTAGCCATAGGTTCGTTCCTCGATTTAGAAAGAGAAGGCGTAGAACTTATAGTATTTCATAGCGACGCAATTTCTGTGTTAATTCGTCATTGTGAGGGATCGACGGATGCAATAAAGAAGGAATAGTGCATTCGAAAAGAGATACTCGCCTCCCAATAGGAGATCCAGTCGTTGCCGTAGAAACGCCCCTCGATTCAGAAAGAGAAATCATAGAACCTATAGTATTTCATAGCGACGCAATTTCTGTGTTAATTCGTGATTGTGAAGGATCGACGGATGCAATAAAGAAGGAATAGTGCATCCGAAAAGAGATACACGCCTCCCAATAGGAGATCCATTCGTTGCCATAGAAACGCTCCTCGATTTAGAAAGAGAAGTCATAGAACCTATTGTATTCCATAGCGACGCAATTTCTGTGCTAATTCGTAATTGAGAGGGATCGACGGATGCAATAAAGAAGGAATAGTGCACCCGACATGAGATACACGCCTCCCAATAGAAGATCCTTTTCTTGCCATTGGATCGTTCCTCGATTTAGAAGAGAAGGCGTAGAACTTATAGTATTTCATAGCGGCGCAATTTCTGTGTTAATTCGTCATTGTGAGGGATCGACGGATGCAATAAAGAAGGAATAGTGCATCCGAAAAGAGATACTCGCCTCCCTATAGGAGTTCCTGTCTTTGCCATAGAAACGCACCTCGATTTAGAATGAGAAGTCATAGAACCTATAGTATTTCATAGCGACGCAATTTCTGTGTTAATTCGTCATTGTGAGGGATCGACGGATGCAATAAAGAAGGAATAGTGCATGCGAAAAGAGATACTCGCTTCCCAATAGGAGATCCTCTCGTTGCCATAGAAATGTTCCTCGATTTAGGAAGAGAAGTCATAGAACCTATAGTATTTCATAGCGACGCAATTTCTGTGTTAATATGTCATTGTGAGGGATCGATGGATGCAATAAAGAAGGAATAGTGCATCCAAAAAGAGATACTCGCCACCCAATAGAAGATCCTTTCGTTGCCATAGGATCGTTCCTCGATTTAGAAAGAGAAGGCGTAGAACTTATAGTATTTCATAGCGACGCAATTTCTGTGTTAATTCGTAATTGTTAGGGATAGACGGATGCAATGAAGAAAGAATAGTGCATCCGACATGAGATACACGCCTAACAATAGGAGATCCTGTCGTTGCCATAGAAATGCTCCTCGATTTAGAAAGAGAAGTCATAGAACCTATAGTATTTCATAGCGACGCAATTTCTGTGTTAATTCGTCATTGTGATGGATCGATGGATGCAAAAAAAGAAGGAATATTGCATCAAACATTAGATACTCGCCTCGCAATAGAAGATCCTTTCGTTGCCATAGGATCGTTCCTCGATTTAGAAGAGATGGCGTAGAACTTATAGTATTTCATAGCGACGCAATTTCTGTGTTAATTCGTCATTGTGAGGGATCGACGGATGCAATAAAGAAGGAATAGTGCATCCGAAAAGAGATACTCGCCTCCCAATTGGAGATCCTGTCGTTCCCATAGAAACGCTCCTCGATTTATAAAGAGAAGTCATAGAACCTATAGTATTTCATAGCGACGCAATTTCTGTGTTAATTCGTCATTGTGAGGGATCGACGGATGCAATAAAGAAGGAATATTGCATCCAATAAGAGATACTCGCCTCCCAATAGGAGAATCTGTCGTTGCCATATAAATGCTCCTCGATTTAGAAAGAGAAATCATAGAACCCATAGTATTTCATAGCGACGCAATTTCTGTGTTAATTCGTCATTGTGAGGAATCGACGGATGCAATAAAGAAGGAATATTGCATCCGACATGAGATACTCGCCTCCCAATAGAAGATCCTTTCGTTGCCATAGGATCGATCCTCGATTTAGAAAGAGAAGGCGTAGAACTTATAGTATTTCATAGCGACGCAATTTCTGTGTTAATTCGTCATTGTGAGGGATCGACGGATGCAATAAAGAAGGAATAGTGCATCCGACATGAGATACTCGCCTCCCAATAGAAGATCCTTTCGTTGCCATAGGATCGTTCCTCGATTTAGAAAGAGAAGGCGTAGAACTTATAATATTTCATAGCGACGCAATTTCTGTGTTAATTCGTCATTGTGAGGGATCGACGGATGCAATAAAGAAGGAATAGTGCATCCGAAAATAGATACTCGCTTCCCAATAGGAGATCCTGTCGTTCCCATAGAAACGCTCCTCGATTTAGAAAGAGAAGTCATAGAACCTATAGTATTTCATAGCGACGCAATTTCTGTGTTAATTCGTCATTGTGAGGGATCGATGGATACAATAAAGAAGGAACAGTGCATCCGAAAAGAGATACTCGCCTCCCAATAGGAGGTCCTGCCGTTACCATAGAAATGCTCCTCGATTTAAGTGGAGAAGTCATAGAACCCATAGTATTTCATAGCGACGCAATTTCTGTGTTAATTCGTCATTGTGAGGGATCGACGGATGCAATATAGAAGGAATAATGCATCCAGTAAGAGATACTCACCTCCCAATTGGAGATCCTGTAGTTGCCATAGAAATGCTCCTCGATTTAGAAAGAGAAGTCATAGAACCTATTGTATTCCATAGTGACGCAATTTCTGTGCTAATTCGTAATTGAGAGGGATCGACGGATGCAATAAAGAAGGAATAGTGCACCCGACATGAGATACACGCCTCCCAATAGAAGATCCTTTTCTTGCCATTGGATCGTTCCTCGATTTAGAAGAGAAGGCGTAGAACTTATAGTATTTCATAGCGACGCAATTTCTGTGTTAATTCGTCATTGTGAGGGATCGACGGATGCAATAAAGAAGGAATAGTGCATCCGAAAAGAGATACTCGCCTCCCTATAGGAGTTCCTGTCTTTGCCATAGAAACGCTCCTCGATTTAGAGTGAGAAGTCATAGAACCTATAGTATTTCATAGCGACGCAATTTCTGTGTTAATTCGTCATTGTGAGGGATCGACGGATGCAATAAAGAAGGAATAGTGCATGCGAAAAGAGATACTCGCTTCCCAATAGGAGATCCTCTCGTTGCCATAGAAATGCTCCTCGATTTAGGAAGAGAAGTCATAGAACCTATAGTATTTCATAGCGACGCAATTTCTGTGTTAATTCGTCATTGTGAGGGATCGACGGATGCAATAAAGAAGGAATATTGCATCCAATAAGAGATACTCGCCTCCCAATAGGAGAATCTGTCGTTGCCATAGGATCGTTCCTCAATTTAGAAGAGATGGCGTAGAACTTATAGTATTTCATAGCGACGCAATTTCTGTGTTAATTCGTCATTGTGAGGGATCGACGGATGCAATAAAGAAGGAATAGTGCATCCGAAAAGAGATACTCGCCTCCCAATTGGAGATCCTGTCGTTCCCATAGAAACGCTCCTCGATTTAGAAAGAGAAGCCATAGAACCTATAGTATTTCATAGCGACGCAATTTCTGTGTTAATTCGTCATTGTGAGGGATCTACGGATGCAATAAAGAAGGAATAGTGCTTCCGACATGAGATACTCGCCTCCCAATAGGAGATCCTGTCGTTGCTATAGAAATGCTCCTCGATTTAGAAAGAGAAGTCATAGAACGTATAGTATTTCATAGCGACACAATTTCTGTGTTAATTCGTCATTGTGAGGGATCGACGGATACAATAAAGAAGGAACAGTGCATCCGAAAAGGGATACTCGCCTCCCAATAGGAGGTCCTGCCGTTACCATAGAAATGCCCCTCGATTTAAGTGGAGAAGTCATAGAACCCATAGTATTTCATAGCGACGCAATTTCTGTGTTAATTCGTCATTGTGAGGGATCGACGGATGCAATATAGAAGGAATAGTGCATCCAGTAAGAGATACTCACCTCCCAATAGGAGATCCTGTAATTGCCATAGAAATGCTCCTCGATTTAGAAAGAGAAGTCATAGAACCTATAGTACTTCATAGCGACGCAATTTCTGTGTTAAATCGTCATTGTGAGGGTTCGATGGATGAAATAAAGAAGGAATAGTGCATCCAAAAACATGTACTCGCCTCCCAATAAAAGATCCTTTCGTAGCCATAAGTTCGTTCCTCGATTTAGAAAGAGAAGGCGTAGAACTTATAGTATTTCATAGCGACGCAATTACTGTGTTAATTCGTCATTGTGAGGGATCTACGGATGCAATAAAGAAGGAATAGTGCATTCGAAAAGAGATACTCGCCTCCCAATAGGAGATCCAGTCGTTGCCATAGAAACGCCCCTCGATTCAGACAGAGAAGTCATAGAACCTATAGTATTTCCTAGCGACGCAATTTCTGTGTTAATTCGTCATTGTGAGGGATCGACGGATGCAAGAAAGAAGGAATAGTGCATCCAATAAGAGATACTCGCCTCCCAATAGGAGATCCTGTCGTTGCCATAGAAATGCTCCTCGATTTAGAAAGAGAAGTCATAGAACCTATGGTATTTCATAGCGACGCAATTTCTGTGTTAATTCGTCATTGTGAGGGTTCGACGGATGGAATAAAGTAGGAATAGTGCATCCGAAAAGAGATACTTCCCTCCCAATAGGAGATCCTGTCGTTGCCATAGGATCGTTCCTCGATTTAGAAAGAGAATGCGTAGAACTGATAGAATTTCATAGCTACGCAATGTCTGTGTTAATTCGTCATTGTGAGGGATCGACGGATGCAATAAAGAAGGAATAGTGCATCCAATAAGAGATACTCGCCTCCCAATAGGAGAACCTGTCGTTGCCATAGAAATGCTCCTCGATTTAGAAAGAGAAATCATAGAACCTATAGTATTTCATAGAGACGCAATTTCTGTGTAAATTCGTCATTGTGAGGGATCGATGGATGAAATAAGGAAGGAATAGTGCATCCACAAACAGATACTAGCCTCCCAATAGAAGATCCTTTCGTTGCCATAGGATCGTTACTCGATTTAGGAAGAGAAGGCGTAGAACTTATAGTATTTCATAGCGACGCAATATCTGTGTTAATTCGTCATTCTGGGGGATCGACGGATGCAATAAAGAGGGAATAGTGCATCCGACATGAGATACTCGCCTCCCAATAGGAGATCCTTTCGTTGCCATAGGATCGTTCCTCGATTTAGAAAGAGAAGGCGTAGAACTTATAGTATTTCATAGCGACGCAATTTCTGTGTTAATTCGTCATTGTGAGGGATCGAAGGATGCAATAAAGAAGGAATAGTGCATCCGACATGAAACACTCGCCTCACAATAGAAGATCCTTTCGTTGCCATAGGATCGTTCCTCGATTTAGAAGAGAAGGCGTAGAACTTATAGTATTTCATAGCGACGTAATTTCTGTGTTAATTCGTCATTGTGAGGGATCGACGGATGCAATAAAGAAGGAATAGTGCATCCGAAATGAGATACTCGCCTCCCAATAGGAGATGCTGTCGTTGCCATAGAAACGCTTCTCGATTTAGAAAGAGAAGACATAGAACCTATAGAATTCCATAGCGACGCAATTTCTGTGTTAATTCGTAATTGTGAGGGATCGACGGATGCAATTAAGAAGGAATAGTGCATCCGACATGAGTTACACGCCTCAAAATAGGAGATCCTGTCGTTGCCATAGAAATGCTCCTCGATTTAGAAAGAGAAGTCATAGGACTTATAGTATTTCATAGCAACGCAATTTCTGTGTTAATTCGTCATTGTGAGGGATCGACGGATGCAATAAAGAAGGAATAGTGCATCCGGAAAGAGATACTCGCCTCCCAATTAGAGATCCTGTCGTTGCCATAGAAATGCTCCTCGATTTAGAAAGAGAAATCATAGAACCTATAGTATTTCATAGCGACGCAATTTCTGTGTTAATTCGTCATTGTGAGGGATCGACGGATGGAATAAAGTAGGAATAGTGCATCCGAAAAGAGATACTGCCCTCCCAATAGGAGATCCTGTCGTTGTAATAGGATCGTTCCTCGATTTAGAAAGAGAATGAATAGAACTTATAGTATTTCAAAGAGACGCAATTTCTGTGTTAATTCGTCCATGTGAGGGATCGACGGATGCAATAAAGAAGGAATAGTGCATCCGACATGAGATACTCGCCTCCCAATAGAAGATCCTTTAGTTGCCATTGGATCGTTCCTCGATTTAGAAAGAGAAGGCGTAGAACTTATAGTATTTCATATCGACGCAATTTCTGTGTTAATTCGTCATTGTGAGATCGACGGATGCAATAAAGAAGGATTAGTGCATCCGAAAAGAGATACTCGCCTCCCAATAGGAGATCCTGTCGTTCCCATAGAAACGCTCCTCTATTTAGAAATAGAAATCATAGAACCTATAGTATTTGATAGCGACGCAATTTCTGTGTTAATTCCTCATTGTGAGGGATCGACGGATGCAATAAAGAATAAATAGTGCATCCGACATGAGATACTAGCCTCCCAATAGGAGATCCTGTCGTCGCCATAGAAATGCTCCTCGATTCAGAAAGAGAAGTCATAGAACCTATAGTATTTCATAGCGACGCAATTTCTGTGTTAAATCGTCATTGTGAGGGTTCGATGGATGAAATAAAGAAGGAATAGTGCATCCAAAAACATGTACTCGCCTCCCAATAGAAGATCCTTTCGTAGCCATAGGTTCGTTCCTCGATTTAGAAAGAGAAGGCGTAGAACTTATAGTATTTCATAGCGACGCAATTTCTGTGTTAATTCGTCATTGTGAGGGATCGACGGATGCAATAAAGAAGGAATAGTGCATTCGAAAAGAGATACTCGCCTCCCAATAGGAGATCCAGTCGTTGCCGTAGAAACGCCCCTCGATTCAGAAAGAGAAGTCATAGAACCTATAGTATTTCATAGCGACGCAATTTCTGTGTTAATTCGTGATTGTGAAGGATGGACGGATGCAATAAAGAAGGAATAGTGCATCCGAAAAGAGATACACGCCTCCCAATAGGACATCCATTCGTTGCCATAGAAACGCTCCTCGATTTAGAAAGAGAAGTCATAGAACCTATTGTATTCCATAGCGACGCAATTTCTGTGCAAATTCGTAATTGTGAGGGACGAACGGATGCAATAAAGAAGGAATAGTGCATCCGACATGAGATACACGCCTCCTAATAGAAGATCCTTTTGTTGCCAAAGGATCGTTCCTCGATTTAGAAGAGAAGGCGTAGAACTTATAGTATTTCATAGCGACGCAATTTCTGTGTTAATTCGTCATTGTGAGGGATCGACGGATGCAATAAAGAAGGAATAGTGCATCCGAAAAGAGATACTCGCCTCCCTATAGGAGATCCTGTCTTTGCCATAGAAACGCTCCTCGATTTAGAAAGAGAAGTCATAGAACCTATAGTATTTCATAGCGACACAATTTCTGTGTTAATTCGTCATTGTGAGGGATCAACGGATGCAATAAAGAAGGAATAGTGCATCCGAAAAGAGATACTCGCTTCCCAATTGGAGATCCTGTCGTTGCCATAGAAATGCTCCTCGTTTTAAGAAGAGAAGTCATAGAACCTATAGTATTTCATAGCGACGCAATTTCTGTGTTAATATGTCATTGTGAGGGATCGATGGAAGCAATAAAGAAGGAATAGTGCATCCAAAAAGAGATACACGCCACCCAATAGAAGATCCTTTCGTTGCCATAGGATCGTTCCTCGATTTAGAAAGAGAATGCGTAGAACTTATAGTATATCATAGCGACGCAATTTCTGTGTTAATTCGTCATTGTGAGGGATCGACGGATGCAATGAAGAGGGAATAGAGCATCCAATAAGAGATACTCGCCTCCCAATAGGAGATCCTGTAGTTGCCATAGAAATGCTCCTCGATTTAGAAAGAGAAGTCATAGAACCTATAGTATTTCATAGCGACGCAATTTCTGTGTTAATTCGTCATTGTGAGGGATCGATGGATGAAATATAGAAGGAATAGTGCATCCAAAAACAGATACTCGCCTCCCAATTGAAGGTCCTTTCGTTGCCATAGGATCGTTCCACGATTTTGAAAGAGAAGGCGTAGAACTTATAGTATTTCATAGCGACGCAATAGTGCATCCAATAAGAGATACTCGCCTCCCAATAGGAGATCCTGTAGTTGCCATAGAAATGCTCCTCGATTTAGAAGGAGAAGTCATAGAACCTATAGTATTTCATAGCGACGCAATTTCTGTGTTAATTCGTCATTGTGAGGGATCGATGGATGAAATAAAGATTTTATAGTGCATCCAAAAACATATACTCGCCTCCCAATAGAAGAACCTTTGGTTTCCATAGGTTCGTTCCTCGATTTAGAAAGAGAAGGCGTAGAACTTATAGTATTTCATAGCGACGCAATTTCTGTGTTAATTCGTCATTGTGAGGGTTCGACGGATGCAATAAAGAAGGAATAGTGCATTCGAAAAGAGATACTAGCCTCCCAATAGGAGATCCTCTCGTTGCCGTAGAAACTCCCCTCGATTCAGAAAGAGAAGTCATAGAACCTATAGTATTTCATAGCGACGCAATTTCTGTGTTAATTCGTGATTGTGAGGGATCGACGGATGCAATAAAGAAGGAATAGTGCATCCGAAAAGAGATACACGCCTCCCAATAGGAGATCCTGTCGTTGCCATAGAAACGCTCCTCGATTTACAAAGAGAAGTCATAGAACCTATACTATTCCATAGCGACGCAATTTCTGTGTTAATTCGTAATTGTGAGGGATAGACGGATGCAATGAAGAAGGAATAGTGCATCCGACATGTGATACAAGCCTCCCAATAGGAGATCCTGTCGTTGCCATAGAATTGCTCCTCGATTTAGAAAGAGAAGTCATAGGACTTATAGTATTTCATAGCGACGCAATTTCTGTGTTAATTCGTCATTGTGAGGGATCGACGGATGCAATAAAGAGGGAATAGTGCATCCGAAAAGAGATACTCGCCTCCCTATAGGAGATCCTGTCTTTGCCATCGAAACGCTCCTCGATTTAGAAAGAGAGGTCATAGAACCTATAGTATTTCATAGCGACGCAATTTCTGCGTTAATTCGTCATTGTGAGGGATCGACGGATGCAATAAAGAAGGAATAGTGCATCCGAAAAGAGATACTCGCTTCCCAATTGGAGATCCTGTCGTTGCCATAGTAATGCTCCTCGATTTAGAAAGAGAAGTCATAGAACCTATAGTATATCATAGCGACGCAATTTCTGTGTTAATATGTCATTGTGAGGGACCGATGGATGCAATAAAGAAGGAATAGTACATCCAAAAAGCGATACTCGCCTCCCAATAGAAGATCCTTTCGTTACCATAGGATCGTTCCTCGATTTAGAAAGAGAAGTCGTAGAACTTATAGTATTTCATAGCGACGCAATTTCTGTGTTAATTCGTAATTGTGAGGGATCGACGAATGCAATAAAGATGGAATAGTGCATCCGGAAAGAGATACTCGCCTCCCAATAGGAGATCCTGTCGTTGCCATAGAAATGCTCCTCGATTTAGAAAGAGAAGTCATAGAACCTATAGTATTTCATAGCGACGCAATTTCTGTGTTAATTCGTCATTGTGAGGGATCGACGGATGCAATGAAGAGGGAATAGTGCAACCAATAAGATAAATCGCCTCCCAATTGGAGATCCTGTAGTTGCCATAGAAATGCTCCTCGATTTATAAAGAGAAGTCATAGAACCTATGGTATTTCATAGCGACGCAATTTCTGTGTTAATTCGTCATTGTGAGGGATCGATGGATGAAATAAAGATGGAATAGTGCATCCAAAAACATATACTCGCCTCCCAATAGAAGATCCTTTGGTTTCCATAGGTTCGTTCCTCGATTTAGAAATAGAAGGCGTAGAACTTATAGTATTTCATAGCGACGCAATTTCTGTGTTAATTCGTCATTGTGAGGGTTCGACGGATGCAATAAAGAAGGAATAGTGCATTCGAAAAGAGATACTAGCCTCCCAATAGGAGATCCTCTCGTTGCCATAGAAACTCCCCTCGATTCAGAAAGAGAAGTCATAGAACCTATAGTATTTCATAGCGACGCGATTTCTGTGTTAATTCGTGATTGTGAGGGATCGACGGATGCAATAAAGAAGGAATAGTGCATCCGAAAAGAGATACACGCCTCCCAATAGGAGATCCTGTCGTTGCCATAGAAACGCTCCTCGATTTAGAAAGAGAAGTCATAGAACCTATACTATTCCATAGCGACGCAATTTCTGTGTTAATTCGTAATTGTGAGGGATAGACGGATGCAATGAAGAAGGAATAGTGCATTCGACATGAGATACAAGCCTCCCAATAGGAGATCCTGTCGTTGCCATAGAATTGCTCCTCGATTTAGAAAGAGAAGTCATAGGACTTATAGTATTTCATAGCGACGCAATTTCTGTGTTAATTCGTCATTGTGAGGGATCGACGGATGCAATAAAGAAGGAATAGTGCATCCGAAAAGAGATACTCGCCTCCCTATAGGAGATATTGTCTTTGCCATCGAAACGCTCCTCGATTTAGAAAGAGAGGTCATAGAACCTATAGTATTTCATAGCGACGCAATTTCTGCGTTAATTCGTCATTGTGAGGGATCGACGGATGCAATAAAGAAGGAATAGTGCATCCGAAAAGAGATACTCGCTTCCCAATTGGAGATCCTGTCGTTGCCATAGAAATGCTCCTCGATTTAGAAAGAGAAGTCATAGAACCTATAGTATTTCATAGCGACGCAATTTCTGTGTTAATATGTCATTGTGAGGGACCGATGGATGCAATAAAGAAGGAGTAGTACATCCAAAAAGAGATACTCGCCTCCCAATAGAAGATCCTTTCGTTACCATAGGATCGTTCCTCGATTTAGAAAGAGAAGTCGTAGAACTTATAGTATTTCATAGCGACGCAATTTCTGTGTTAATTCGTAATTGTGAGGGATCGACGAATGCAATAAAGATGGAATACTGCATCCGGAAAGAGATACTCGCCTCCCAATAGGAGATCCTGTCGTTGCCATAGAAATCCCCCTCGATTTAGAAAGAGAAGTCACAGAACCTATAGTATTTCATAGCGACGCAATTTCTGTGTTAATTCGTCATTGTGAGGGATCGACGGATGCAATGAAGAGGGAATAGTGCAACCAATAAGATATACTCGCCGCCCAATAGGAGATCCTGTAGTTGTCATAGAAATGCTCCTCGATTTATAAAGAGAAGTCATAGAACCCATAGTATTTCATAGCGACGCGATTTCTGTGTTAATTCGTCATAGTGAGGGATCGACGGATGCAATAAAGAAGGAATAGTGCATCCAAAAAGAGATACTCGCTTCCCAATAGAAGATCCTTTCGAAGCCATAGGATCGTTCTTCGATTTAGAAAGAGAAGGCGCAGAACTTATAGTATTTCATAGCGACGCAATTTCTGAGTTAATTCGTCATTGTGAGGGATCGAAGGATGCAATAAAGAAGGAATAGTGCATCCGAAAAGAGATACTCGCCTCCCTATAGGAGATCCTGTCTTTGCCATAGAAACGCTCCTCGATTTAGAAAGAGAAGTCATAGAACCTAAAGTATTTCATAGCGACGCTATTTCTATGTTAATTCGTCATTGTGAGGGATCGACGGATGCAATAAAGAAGGAATAGTGCATCCGAAAAGAGATAGTCGCTTCCCAATAGGAGATCCTGTCGTTGCCATAGAAATGCTCCTCCATTTAGAAAGAGAAGTCATAGAACCTAAAGTATTTCATAGCGACGCAATTTCTGTGTTAATATGTCATTGTGAGGGATCGACGGATGCAATAAAGAAGGAATAGTGTATCCAAAAAGAGATACTCGCCTCCCAATAGAAGATCCTTTCGTTGCCATAGGATCGTTCCTCGATTTAGAAAGAAAGGCGTAGAACTTATAGTATTTCATAGCGACGCTTTTTCTGTGTTAATTCGTCATTGTGAGGGATCGACAGATGCAATAAAAAAGGAATAGTGCATCCAATAAGAGATACTCGTCTCCCAATAGGAGATCCTGTAGTTGCCATAGAAATGCTCCTCGATTTAGAAAGAGAAGTCATAGAAACTACAGTATTTCATAGCGACGCAATTTCTGTGTTAATTCGTCATTGTGTGGGATCGATGGATGAAATAAAGAAGGAATAGTGCAACCAATAACAGATACTCGCCTTAAATAGAAGATCCTTTCGTTGCCATAGGATCGTTCCTCGATTTAGAAAGAGAAGGCGTAGAACTTATAGTATTTCATAGCGACGCAATTTCTGTGTTAATTCGTCATAGTGAGGGATCGACGGATGCAATAAAGAAGGAATAGTGCATCCAATAAGAGATACTCCCCTATCAATAGGATATCCTGTCGTTGCCATAGGATCGTTCCTCGATTTAGAAAGAGAAGGCGTAGAACTTATAGTATTTCATAGCGACGCAATTTCTGTGTTAATTCGTCATTGTGAGGGATCGACGGATGCAATAAAGAAGGAATAGTGCATCCGAAAAGAGATACTCGCTTCCCAATAGGAGATCCTGTCGTTGCCATAGAAGTGCTCCTCGATTTAGAAAGAGAAGTCATAGAACCTATAGTATTTCATAACGACGCAGTTTCTGTGTTAATATGTCATTGTGAGGGATCGATGGATGCAATAAAGAAGGAATAGTGCATCCAAAAAGAGATACTCGCCTCCCAATAGAAGATCCTTTCGTTGCCATAGGATCGTTCCTCGATTTAGAAAGAGAAGGCGTAGAACTTATAGTATTTCATAGCGACGCAATTTCTGTGTTAATTCGTCATTGTGAGGGATCGACGGATGCAATAAAGAAGGAATAGTGCATCCAATAAGAGATACTCGCCTCCCAATAGGAGATCCTGTAGTTGCCATAGGAATGCTCCTCGATTTAGAAAGAAAAGTCATAGAACCTATAGTATTTCATAGCGACGCAATTTTTGTGTTTTTCGTCATTGTGAGGGATCGACGGGTGCAATAAAGAAGTAATAGTGCATCCGAAAAGAGATACTCGCCTCCCAATAGGAGATCCTGTCGTTGCCATAGAAATGCTCCTCGATTTAGAAAGAGAAGTCATTGAACCTATAGTATTTCATAGCGATGTAATTTCTGTGTTAATTCGTCATTGTGAGAGATCGATGGATCTAATAAAGAAGGAATAGTGCATCCGACATGAGATACTCGCCTCCCAATAAAAGATCCTTTCGTTGCCATAGGATCGTTCCTCGATTTAGAAGAATACTTATAGTATTTCATAGCGACGCAATTTCTGTGTTAATTCGTCATTGTGAGGGATCGACGGATGCAATAAAGAAGGAATAGTGCATCCGAAAAGAGATACTCGCCTTCCAATAGGAGATCCTGTCGTTGCCATAGAAACGCTCCTCGATTTAGAAAGAGAAGTCATAGAACTTATAGTATTTCATAGCGACGCAATTTCTGTGTTAATTCGTCATTGTGAGGGATCGACGGGTGCAATAAAGAAGGAATAGTGCATCCGAAGAGAGATACTCGCCTCCCAATAGGAGATCCAGTCGTTGCCATAGAAATACTCCTCGATTTAGAAAGAGAAGTCATAGAACCTATAGTATTTCATAGCGACGCAATTTCTGTGTTAATTTGTCATTGTGAGGGATCGATGGATGCAATAAAGAAGGAATAGTGCATCCAAAAAGGAGATACTCGCCTCCCAATAGAAGATCCTTTCGTTGGCATAGGATCGTTATTCGATTTAGAAATAGAAGTCGTAGAACTTATAGTATTTCATAGCGACGCAATTTCTGTGTTAATTCGTCATTGTGAGGGACCGACGGATGCAATAAAGAAGGAATAGTGCATCCGAAAAGAGATAGTCGCTTCCCAATAGGAGATTTAGAAAGAGAAGGCGTAGAACTTATAGTATTTCATAGCGACGCAATTTCTGTGTTAATTCGTCATTGTGAGGGATCGACGGGTGCAATAAAGTAGGAATAGTGCATCCGAAAAGATATACTCGCCTCCCAATAGGAGATCCTGTCGTTGCCATAGAAATGCTCCTCGATTTGGAAAGGGAAGTCATAGAACCCATAGTATTTCATAGCGACGGAATTTCTGTGTTAATTCGTCATTGTAAGAGATCGATGGATGCAATAAAGAAGGAATAGTGCATCCGACATGAGATACTCGCCTCCCAATAGAGGTCCTTTCGTTGCCATAGGATTGTTCCTCGATTTAGAAGACAAGGCGTAGAACTTATAGTATTTCATAGCGACGCAATTTCTGTGTTAATTCGTCATTGTGAGGGATCGACGGGTGCAATAAAGAAGGAATAGTGCATCCGAAAAGAGATACTCGCCTCCCAATAGGAGATCCTGTCGTTGCCATAGAAATGCTCCTCGATTTAGAAAGAGAAGTCATAGAACCTATAGTATTTCATAGCGACGCAATTTCTGTGTTAATTCGTCATTGTGAGCGATCGATGGATGCAATAAAGAAGGAATAGTGCATCCAAAAAGAGATACTCGCCTCCCAATAGAAGATCCTTTCGTTGGCATAGGATCGTTACTCGATTTAGAAAGAGAAGGCGTAGAACTTATAGTATTTCATAGCGACGCAATTTCTGTGTTAATTCGTCATTGTGAGGGATCGACGGATGCAATAAAGAAGGAATAGTGCGTCCGAAAAGAGATAGTCGCCTCCCAATAGGAGATCCTGTCGATGCCATAGAAACGCACCTCGATTTAGAAAGAGAAGTCATAGGACCTATAGTATTTCATAGCGACGCAATTTCTGTGTTAATTCGTCATTGTGAGGGATCGACGGATGCAATAAAGAAGGAATAGTGCATCCGACATGAGATACTCGCCTCCCAATAGAAGATCCTTTCGTTGCCATAGGATCGTTCCTCGATTTAGAAAGAGAAGGCGTAGTACTTATACTATCTCATAGCGACTGAATTTCAGTGTTAATTCGTCATTGTGAGGAATCGACGGATGCAATAAAGTAGGAATTGTGCATCCGAAAAGAGGTACTCGCCTCCCAATAGATGATCTTTTCGTTGCCATAGGATCGTTCCTCGATTTAGAAAGAGAAGGCGTAGAACTTGTAGTATTTCATAGCGACGCAATTTCTGTGTTAATTCGTCATTGTGAGGGATCGACGGATGCAATAAAGAAGGAATAGTGCATCCGAAAAGTGATACTCGCCTCCCAGTAGGAGATCCTGTCGTTGCCATAGAAACGCTCCTCGATTTAGAAAGGCAAGTCATAGAACCTATAGTATTTCATAGCGACGCAATTTCTGTGTTAATTCGTCTTTGTGAGGGATCGACGGATGCAATAAAAGAAGGAATAGCGCATCCTAAAAAAGATACTCGCCTCCCAATAGGAGATCCTGTCGTTGCCATAGAAATGCTCCTCGATTTACAAAGAGAAGTCATAGAACCTATAGTATTTCATAGTGACGCAATTTCTGTGTTAATTCGTCATTGTGAGGGATCGACGGATGCAATAAAGAAGGAATAGTGCATCCGAAAAGAGATACTCGCCTCCCAATAGGAGATCCTGTCGTTGCCATAGAAATGCTCCTCGATTTAGAAAGAGAAGTTATAGAACCTATAGTATTTCATAGCGACGCAATTTCTGTGTTAATTCGTCATTGGGAGGGATCGACGGGTGCAATAAAGTAGGAAAAGTGCATCCGAAAAGAGATACTCGCCTCCCAATAGAAGATCCTTTCGTTGCCATAGGATCGTTCCTCGATTTAGAAAGAGAAGGCGTAGAACTTATAGGATTTCATAGCGACGCAATTTCTGTGTTAATTCGTCATTGTGAGGGATCGACGGATGCAATAAAGAAGGAATAGTGCATCCGACACGAGATACTCGCCTCCCAATAGGAGATCCTGTTGTTGCCATAGAAACGCTCCTCGATTTAGAAAGAGAAGTCATAGAACCTATAGTATTTCATAGCGACGCAATTTCTGAGTTAATTTGTCATTGTGAGGGATCGACGGATGCAATAAAGAAGGAATAGTGCATCCGACATGAGATACTCGCCTCCCAATAGGAGATCCTGTCGTTGCCATAGAAATGCTCCTCGATTTGGAAAGGGAAGTCTTAGAACCTATAGTATTTCATAGCGACGCAATTTCTGTGTTAATTCGCCATTGTGAGGGATTGACGGATGCAATAAAGAAGGAATAGTGCATCCGAAAAGAGATACTCGCCTCCCAATAGGAGATCCTGTCGTTGCCATAAAAATGCTCCTCGATTTAGAAAGAGAAGTTATATAACCTATAGTATATCATAGCGACGCAATTTCTTTGTTAATTCGTCATTGTGAGGGATCGACGGGTGCAATAAAGTAGGAATAGTGCATCCGAAAAGAGATACTCGCCTCCCAATAAAAGATCCTGTCGTAGCCATAGAAATGCTCCTCGATTTGGAAAGGGAAGTCATGGAACCTATAGTTTTTCATAGCGACGTAATTTCTGTGTTAATTCGTCATTGTGAGAGATCGATGGATGATATAAAAAAGGAATAGTGCATCCGACATGAGATACTCGCCTCCCAATAGAAGTCCTTTCGTTGCCATAAAATTGTTCCTCGATTTAGAAGAGAAGGCGTCGAACTTATAAAATTTCATAGCGACGCAATTTCTGTGTTAATTCGACATTGTGAGGGATCGACGGATGCAATAAAGAAGGAATAGTGCATCCGAAAAGAGATACTCGCCTTCCAATAGGAGATCCTGCCGTTGCCATAGAAACGCTCCTCGATTTAGAAAGAGAAGTCATAGAACCTATAGTATTTCATAGCGACGCAATTTCTGTGGTAGTTCGTCATTGTGAGTGATCGACGGGTGCAATAAAGAAGGAATAGTGCATCCGAAAAGAGATACTCGCCTCCCAATTGAAGTCCTTTCGTTGCCATAGGATTGTTCCTTGATTTAGAACAGAAGGCGTAGAACTCATAGTATTTCATAGCGACGCAATTTCTGTGTTAATTCGTCATTGTGAGGGATCGACGGATGCAATAAAGAAGGAATAGTGCTTCCGAAAAGAGATACTCGCCTTCCAATAGGAGATCCTGTCGTTGCCATAGAAGCGCTCCTCGATTTAGAAAGAGAAGTCATAGAACCTATAGTATTTCATAGCGACGCAATTTCTGTGTTAATTCGTCATTGTGAGGGATCGACGGGTGCAATAAAGAAGGAATAGTGCATCCAAAAAGAGATATTCGCCTCCCAATAGGAGATCCAGTCATTGCCATAGAAATGCTCCTCGATTTAGGAAGAGAAGTCATAGAACACATAGTATTTCATAGCGACGCAATTTCTGTGTTAATTCGTCATTGTGAGGGACCGATGGATGCAATAAAGAAGGAATAGTGCATCCAAAAAGAGATACTCGCCTCATAATAGAAGATCCTTTCGTTGGCATAGGATCGTTCTTCGATTTAGAAAGAGAAGGCGTAGAACTTATAGGATTTCATAGCGACGCAATTTCTGTGTTAATTCGTCATTGTGAGGGATCGACGGATGCAATAAAGAAGGAATAGTGCATACGAAAAGAGATAGGAGTTCCTGTCAATGACATAGAAACGCACCTCGATTTAGAAAGAGAAGTCATAGAACCTATAGTATTTCATAGCGACGCAATTTCTGTGTTAATTCGTCATTGTGAGGGATCGACGGATGCAATAAAGAAGGAATAGTGCATCCGACATGAGATACTCGCCTCCCAATAGAAGATCCTTTCGTTGCCATAGGATCGTTAATCGATTTAGAAGAGAAGGCGTAGTACTTATATTATCTCATAGCGACTCAATTTCTGTGTTAGTTCGTCATTGTGAGGAATCGACGTATGCAATAAAGTAGGAATTGTGAATCCGAAAAGAGATACTCGCCTCCCAACAGGAGATCCTTTCGTTGCCATACGATCGTTCCTCAATTTAGAAAGAGAAGGCGTAGAACTTATAGTATTTCATAGCGACGCAATTTCTGTGTTAATTCGTCATTGTGAGGGATCGACGGATGCAATAAAGAAGGAATAGTGCATACGAAAAGGGGTAGGAGTTCCTGTCAATGCCATAGAAACGCACCTCGATTTAGAAAGAGAAGTCATAGAACCTATAGTATTTCATAGCGACGCAATTTCTGTGTTAATTCGTCTTTGTGAGGGATCGACGGATGCAATAAAGAAGGAATAGCGCATACTAAAAGAGATACTCGCCTCCCAACAGGAGTTCCTGTCGTTGCCATAGAAATGCTCCTCGATTTACAAAGAGAAGTCATAGAATCTATACTTTTCCATAGCGACGCTATTTCTGTGTCAAATCGTCATTGTGAGGGATCGACGGATGCAATAAAGAAGGAATAGTGCATCCGAAAAGAGATACTCGCCTCCCAATAGGAGATCCTGTCGTTGCCATAGAAATGCTCCTCGATTTAGAAAGAGAAGTCATAGAACCTATAGTATTTCATAGCGACGCAATTTCTGTGTTAATTCGTCATTGTGAGGGATCGATGGATGCAATAAAGAAGGAATAGGGCATCCAAAAGAGATACTCGCCTCCCAATAGAAGATCCTTTCGTTGCCATAGGTTCGTTCCTCGATTTAGAAAGAGAAGGCGTAGAACTTATAGTATTTCATAGCGACGCAATTTGTGTGTTAATTCGTCATTGTGAGGGGTCGACGGATGCAATAAAGAAGGAATAGTGCATCCGAAAAGAGATACTCGCCTCCCAATAGGAGTTCCTGTCGTTGCCATAGAAACGCTCCTCGATTTAGAAAGAGAAGTCATAGAATCTATACTATTTCATAGCGACGCTATTTCTGTGTTAAATCGTCATTGTAAGGGATCGACGGATGCAATAAAGAAGGAATAGTGCATCCGAAAAGAGATACTCGCCTCCCAATAGGAGACCCTGTCGTTGCTATAGAAATGCTCCTCGATTTGGAAAAGGAAGTCATAGAACCTATAGTATTTCACAGCGACGTAATTTCTGTGTTAATTCGTCATTGTGAGAGATCGATTGATGCAATAAAGAAGGAATAGTGCATCCGACATGAGATACTCGCCTCCCAATAGAAGATCCTTTCGTTGCCATAGGATTGTTCCTCGATTTAGAAGTGAAGGCGTAGAACTTATAGTATTCCATAGCGACGCAATTTCTGAGTTAATTCGTCATTGTGAGGGATCGACGGATGCAATAAAGAAGGAATAGTGCATCCGAAAAGAGATACTCGCCTTCCAATAGGAGGTCCTGTCGTTGCCATAGAAACGCTCCACGATTTAGAAAGAGAAGTCATAGAACCTATAGTATTTCATAGCGACGCAATTTCTGTGTTAATTCGTCATTGTGAGGGATCGACGGATGCAATAAAGAGGGAATAGTGCATCCGAAAAGAGATACTCGCCTTCCAATAGGAGATCCTGTCGTTCCCATAGAAACGCTCCTCGATTTAGAAATAGAAGTCATAGAACCTACAGTATTTCATAGCGACGCAATTTCTGTGTTAATTCGTCATTGTGAGGGATCGACGGATGCAATAAAGAAGGAATAGTGCATCCGAAATGAGATACTCGCTTCCCAATAGGAGATCCTGTCGTTGCCATAGAAGTGCTCCTCGATTTAGAAAGAGAAGTCATAGAACCTATAGTATTTCATAACGACGCAGTTTCTGTGTTAATATGTCATTGTGAGGGATCGATGGATGCAATAAAGAAGGAATAGTGCATCCAAAAAGAGATACTCGCCTCCCAATAGAAGATCCTTTCGTTGCCATAGGATCGTTCCTCGATTTAGAAAGAGAAGGCGTAGAACTTATAGTATTTCATAGCGACGCAATTTCTGTGTTAATTCGTCATTGTGAGGGATCGACGGATGCAATAAAGAAGGAATAGTGCATCCAATAAGAGATACTCGCCTCCCAATAGGAGATCCTGTAGTTGCCATAGAAATGCTCCTTGATTTAGAAAGAGAAGTCATAGAACCTATAGTATTTCATAACGACGCAGTTTCTGTGTTAATATGTCATTGTGAGGGATCGATGGATGCAATAAAGAAGGAATAGTGCATCCAAAAAGAGATACTCGCCTCCCAATAGAAGATCCTTTCGTTGCCATAGGATCGTTCCTCGATTTAGAAAGAGAAGGCGTAGAACTTATAGTATTTCATAGCGACGCAATTTCTGTGTTAATTCGTCATTGTGAGGGATCGACGGATGCAATAAAGAAGGAATAGTGCATCCAATAAGAGATACTCGCCTCCCAATAGGAGATCCTGTAGTTGCCATAGAAATGCTCCTTGATTTAGAAAGAAAATTCATAGAACCTATAGTATTTCATAGCGACGCAATTTCTGTGTTAATTCGTCATTGTGAGGGATCGATGGATGAAATGAAGACGGAATGGTGCATCCAAAAACAGATGCTCGCCTCCCAATAGAAGATCCTTTCGTTGCCATAGGATCGTTACTCGATTTAGAAAGAGAAGGCGTAAAACTTATACTATTTCATAGCGACGAAATTTCTGTGTTAATTCGTCATTGTGGGGGATCGACGGATGCAATAAAGAAGGAATAGTGCATTTGAAAAGAGATACTCGCCTCCCAATAGGAGATCCTGTCGTTCCCATAGAAACGCTCCTCGATTTAGAAAGAGAAGTCATAGAACCTACAGTATTTCATAGCGACGCAATTTCTGTGTTAATTCGTCATTGTGAGGGATCGACGGATGCAATAAAGAAGGAATAGTGCATCCGACATGAGATACTCGCCTCCCAATAGGAGATCCTGTCATTGCCATAGAAATGCTCCTCGAGTTAGGAAGAGAAGTCATAGGACCTATAGTATTTCATAGCGACGCAATTTCTGTGTTAATTCGTCATTGTGAGGGATCGACGGATGCAATAAAGAAGGAATAGTGCATCCGAAAAGAGACTCTCGCTTCCCAATAGGAGATCCTGTCGTTGCCATAGAAATTTTCCTCGATTTAGAAAGAGAAGTCATAGAACCTATGGTATTTCATAGCGGCGGAATTTCTGTGTTAATATGTCATTGTGAGGGATCGATGGATGCAATAAAGGAGGAATAGTGCATCCAAAAAGAGATTCTCGCCTCCCAATAGAAGATCCTCTCGTTGCCATATGATCGTTTCTCGATTTAGAAAGAGAAGGCGTAGAACTTATAGTATTTCATAGCGACGCAATTTCTGTGTTAATTCGTCATTGTGAGGGATCGACGGATGCAATAAAGAAGGAATAGTGCATCCAATAAGAGATACACGCCTTCCAATAGGAGATCCTGTAGTTGCCATAGAAATACTCCTCGATTTAGAAAGGGAAGTCATAGAAAATATATTATTTCATAGCGACGCAATTTCTGTGTTAATACGTCATTGTGAGGAATCGATGGATGAAATAAAGAAGGAATAGTGCATCCAAAAACCAATACTCGCCTTCCAATTGAAGATCCTTTCGTTGCACTAGGATCGTTCCTCGATTTAGAAAGAGAAGGCATAGAACTTATAGTATTTCATAGCAACGCAATTTCTGTGTTAATTCGTCATTGTGAGGGATCGACGGATGCAATAAAGAAGGAATAGTGCATCCGAAAAGAGATACTCACCTCCAAATAGGAGATCCTGTCGTTGCCATAGAAACGCTCCTCGATTTAGAAAGAGAAGTCATAGAACCTATAGTATTCCATAGCGACGCAATTTCTGTAGTAATTCGTAATTGTGAGGGATCGACGGATGCAATAAAGAAAGAATAGTGCATCCGACATGAGATACACGCCTCCCAATAGGAGATCCTGTCGTTGCCATAGAAATGCTCCTCGACTTAGAAAGAGAAGTCATAGGACTTATAGTATTTCATAGCGACGCAGTTTCTGTGTTAATTCGTCATTGTGAGGGATCGACGGATGCAATAAAGAAGGAATAGTGCATCCAATAAGAGATACTCGCCTCCCAATAGGAGATCCTGTAGTTGCCATAGAAATCTCCTCGATTTAGAAAGAGAAGTCATAGAACCTATAGTATTTCATAGCGACGCAATTTCTGTGTTAATTCGTCATTGTGAGGGATCGACGGATGCAATAAAGAAGGAATAGTGCATCCAATAAGAGATACTCGCCTACCAATTGAAGATCCTTTAGTTGCCATAGGATCGTTACTCGATTTAGAAAGAGAAGGCGTAAAACTTATACTATTTCATACCGACGCAATTTCTGTGTTAATTCGTCATTGTGAGGGATCGACGGATGCAATAAAGAAGGAATAGTGCATTCGAAAAGAGATACTCGCCTCCCAATAGGAGATCCAGTCGTTGCCATAGAAACGCCCCTCGAATCATAAAGAGAAGTCGTAGAACCTATAGTATTTCATAGCGACGCTATTTCTGTATTAATTCGTCATTGTGAGGGATCGACGGATGCAATAAAGAAGGAATAGTGCATCTGAAAAGAGATACTCGCCTCCCAATAGGAGATCCTGTCGTTCCCATAGAAACGCTCCTCGATTTAGAAAGAGAAGTCATAGAACCTACAGTATTTCATAGCAACGCAATTTCTGTGTTAATTCGTCATTGTGAGGGATCGACGGATGCAATAAAGAAGGAATAGTGCTTTCGAAAAAAGATACTCGCCTCCCAATAGGAGATCCAGTCGTTGCCATAGAAACGCCCCTCGATTTGGAAAGAGAAGTCATAGAACCTATAGTATTTCATAGCGACGCAATTTCTGTGTTAATTCGTCATTGTGAGGGATCGACGGATGCAATAAAGAAGGAATAGTGCATCCGAAAAGAGATACTCACCTCCCAATAGGAGATCCTGTCGTTGCCATAGAAACGCTCCTCGATTTAGAAAGAGAAGTCATAGAACCTATAGTATTCCATAGCGACGCAATTTCTGTAGTAATTCGTAATTGTGAGGGATCGACGGATGCAATAAAGAAGGAATAGTGCATCCGACATGAGATACTCGCCTCCCAATAGGAGATCCTGTCATTGCCATAGAAATGCTCCTCGATTTAGGAAGAGAAGTCATAGGACTTATAGTATTTCATAGCGACGCAATTTCTGTGTTAATTCGTCATTGTGAGGGATCGACTGATGCAATAAAGAAGGAATAGTGCATCCGAAAAGAGACTCTCGCTTCCCAATAGGAGATCCTGTCGTTGCCATAGAAATGCTCCTCGATTTAGAAAGAGAAGGCATAGAACCTATGGTATTTCATAGCGGCGCAATTTCTGTGTTAATTCGTCATTGTGAGGGATCGACGGATGCAATAAAGAAGGAATAGTGCATCCAATAATAGATACTCGCCTCCCAATAGGAGATCCTGTAGTTGCCATAGAAATACTCCTCGATTTAGAAAGAGAAGTCATAGAACCTATAGAATTTCATAGCGACGCAATTTCTGTGTTAATTCGTCATTGTGAGGAATCGATGGATGAAATAAAGAAGGAATAGTGCATCCAAAAACCAATACTCGCCTTCCATTAGAAGATCCTTTCGTTGCACTAGGATCGTTCCGCGATTTAGAAAGAGAAGGCATAGAACTTATAGTATTTCATAGCGACGCAATTTCTGTGTTAATTCGCCATTGTGAGGGATCGACGGATGCAATAAAGAAGGAATAGTGCTTTCGAAAAAAGATACTCGCCTCCCAATAGGAGATCCAGTCGTTGCCATAGAAACGCCCCCCGATTTAAAAAGAGAAGTCATAGAACCTATAGTATTTCATAGCGACGCAATTTCTGTGTTAATACGTCATTGTGAGGGATCGACGGATGCAATAAAGAAGGAATAGTGCATCCGACATCAGATACTCGCCTCCCAATAGAAGATCCTTTCGTTGCCATAGGATCGTTCCTCGATTTAGAAAGAGAAGGCGTGGAACTTATAGTATTTCATAGCGCCGCAATTTCTGTGTTAATTCGTCATTGTGAGGGATCGACGGATGCAATAAAGAAGGAATAGTGCATCCAAAAAGAGATACTCGCCTCCCAATTGAAGATCCTTTCGTTGGCATAGGATCGTTCCACGATTTAGAAAGAGAAGGCGTAGAACTTATAGTATTTCATAGCGACGCAATTTGTGTGTTAATTCGTCATTGTGAGGGATCGACGGATGCAATAAAGAAGGAATGGTGCATTCGAAAAGAGATACACGCCTCTTAATAGGAGATCTTGTCGATGCCATAGAAACGCATCTCGATTTAGAAAGAGAAGTCATAGAATCTATAGTATTTCATAGCGACGCAATTTCTGTGTTAATTCGTCATTGTGAGGGATCGACGGATGCAATAAAGAAGGAATAGTGCATCCGACATGAGATACTCGCCTCCCAATAGAAGATCCTTTCGTTGCCATAGGATCGTTCCTCGATTTAGAAAGAGATGGCGTAGTACTTATACTATCTCTTAGCGACTCAATTTCTGTGTTAATTCGTCTTTGTGAGGAATCGACGGATGCAATAAAGTAGGAATTGTGCATCCGAAAAGAGATACTCGCCTCCCAATAGAAGATGCTTTCGTTGCCATAGGATCGTTCCTCGATTTAGAAAGAGAAGGCGTAGAACTTATAGTATTTCATAGCGACGCAATTCCTGTGTTAATACGTCATTGTGAGGGATCGACGGATGCAATAAAGAAGGAATAGTGCATCCGAAAAGAGATACTCGCCTCCCAATAGGAGATCCTGTCGTTGCGTAGAAACGCTCCTCGATTTAGAAAGAGAAGTCATAGAACCTATACTATTTCATAGCGACGCTATTTCTGTGTTAATTCGTCATTGTGAGGGATCGACGGATGCAATAAGGAAGGAATAGAGAATCCGAAAAGAGATACTCGCTTCCCAATGGGAGATCCTGTCGTTGCCATATAAATGCTCCTCGATTTAGAAAGAGAAGTCATAGAACCTTTAGTATTTCATAGCGACGCAATTTCTGTGTTAATTCGTCATTGTGAGGGATCGATGGATGCAATAAAGAAGGAATAGTGCATCCAAAAAGAGATACTTGCCTCCCAATAGAAGATCCTTTCGTTGCCATCCGTTCGTTCCTCGATTTAGGAAGAGAAGGCGTAGAACTTATAGTATTTCATAGCGACGTAATTTCTGTGTTAATTCGTCATTGTGAGGGATCGACGGATACAATAAAGAAGGAATAGTGCATCCGAAAAGAGATACTCGCCTCCCAATAGGAGATCCTGTCGTTCCCATAGAGACGCACCTCGATTTAGAAAGAGAAGTCATAGAATCTATACTATTTCATAGCGACGCTATTTCTGTGTTAATTCGTCATTGTGAGGTATCGACGGATGCAATAAAGAAGGAATAGTGCATCCGAAAAGAGATACTCGCTTCCCAATAGGAGATCCTGTCGTTGCCATATAAATGCTCCTCGATTTAGAAAGAGAAGTCATAGAACCCATAGGATTTCATAGCGAAGCAATTTCTGTGTTAATTCGTCATTGTGAGGGATCGATGGATGCAATAAAGAAGGAATAGTGCATCCAAAAAGAGATACTCGCCTCCCAATAGAAGATCCTTTCGTTGCCATAGGATCGTTCCTCGATTTAGAAAGAGAAGGCGTAGAACTTATAGTATTTCATAACGACGCAATTTCTGTGTTAATTCGTCATTGTGAGGGATCGACGGATGCAATAAAGAACGAATAGTGCATCCCAAAAGAGATACTCTCCTCCCAATAAGAGATCCTGTCCTTGCCATAGAAACGCTCCTCGATTTGGAAAGAGAAGTCATAGAACCTATAGTATTTCATAGCGACGCAATTTCTGTGTTAATTCGTCATTGTGAGGGATCGAGGGATGCAATAAAGAAGGAATACTGCGTCCGACATGATATACTCGCCTCCCAATAGAAGATCCTTTCGTTGCCATAGAAACCTTCCTCGATATTGAAAGAGAAGGCATAGAACCTATAGTGTTTCATAGCGACGCAATGTCTGTGTTAATTCGTCATTGTGAGGGATCGACGGATGCAATAAAGAAGGAGTAGTGCATCCGAAAAGAGATACTCGCCTCCCTATGGGAGATCATGTCTTTGCCATAGAAACGCTCCTCGATTTAGAAAGAGAAGTCATAGAACCTATAGTATTTCATAGCGGCGCAATTTCTGTGTTAATATGTCATTGTGAGGGATCGATGGATGCAATAAAGTAGGAATAGTGCATCCGAAAAGTGATACTCCCCTCCCAATAGGAGATCCTGTCGTTGCCATGGGATCGTTCCTCGATTTAGAAAGAGAAGGCGTAGAACTTATAGTATTTCATAGCGACGCAATTTCTGTGTTAATTCGTCATTGTGAGGGATCGACGCATGCAATAAAGAAGGAATAGTGCATCCAATAAGAGATACTCTCCTCCCAATAGGAGATCCGGTCGTTGCCATAGAAATGCTCCTCGATTTAGAAAGATAAGTCATAGAACCTATAGTATTTCATAGCGACGCAATTTCTGTGTTAATTCTTCATTGTGAGGGATCGATGGACTTAATAAAGATGGAATAGTGCATCCAAAAACAGATACTCACCACCCAATAGAAGATCCTTTCGTTGCCATAGGTTCGTTCCTCGATTTAGAAAGAGAAGGCGTAGAATTATAGTATTTCATAGCGACGTAATTTCTGTGTTAATTCGTCATTTTGAGGGATCGACGGATGCAATAAAGAAGGAATAGAGCATCCGAAAAGAGATACTCGCCTCCCAATAGAAGATCCTGTCGTTCCCATAGAAACGCACCTCGATTTAGAAAGAGAAGTCATAGAACCTACAGTATTTCATAGCGACGCAATTTCTGTGTTAATTCGTCATTGTGAGGGATCGACGGATGCAATAAAGAAGGAATAGTGCTTCCGACATGAGATACTCGCCTCCCAATAGGAGATCCTGTCGTTGCCATAGAAATGCTCCTCAATTTAGAAAGAGAAGTCATAGTAAATATAGTATTTCATAGCGACGCAATTTCTGTGTTAATTCATCATTGTGAGAGATTGACGGATGCAATAAAGAAGGAACAGTGCATCCGAAAAGAGATACTCGCCTCCCAATAGGAGTTCCTGTCGTTGCCATAGAAATGCTCTTCGATTTAAATAGAGAAGTCATAGAACATATAGTATTTCATAGCGACGCAATTTCTGTGTTAATTCGTCATTGTGAAGGAACGACGGATGCAATAAAGAAGGAATAGTTCATCCGAAAAGAGATACTCGCTTCCCAATAGGAGATCCTGTCTTCGCCATAGAAATGCTCCTCGATTTAGAAAGAGAAGTCATAGAACCTATAGTATTTCATAACGACGCAATTTCTGTGTTAATATGTCATTGTGAGGGATCGATGGACGCAATAAAGAAGGAATAGTGCATCCAAAAAGAGATACTCTCCTCGCAATAGGAGATCCGGTCGTTGCCATAGAAATGCTCCTCGATTTAGAAAGATAAGTCATAGAACTTATAGTGTTTCATAGCGACGCAATGTCTGTGTTAATTCGTCATTGTGAGGGATCGACGGATGCAATAAAGAAGGAATAGTGCATCCGAAAAGAGATACTCGCCTCCCTATAGGAGATCATGTCTTTGCCATAGAAACGCTCCTCGATTTAGAAAGAGAAGTCATAGAACCTATAGTATTTCATAGCGACGCAATTTCTGTGTTAATTCGTCATTGTGAGGGATCGACTGATGCAATAAAGAAGGAATAGTGCAACCGACATGAGATACTCGCCTCCCAATAGAAGATCCTTTCGTTGCCAAAGGTTCGTTCCTCGATTTAGAAAGAGAAGGCGTAGAACTTATAGTATTTCATAGCGACGCAATTTCTGTGTTAATTCGTCATTGTGAGGGATCGACGGATGCAATAAAGAAGGAATAGAGCATCCGAAAAGCGATACTCGCCTCCCAATGGGAGATCCTGTCGTTCCCCTTAGAAACGCTCCTCGATTTAGAAAGAGAAGTCATAGAACCTACAGTATATCATAGCGACGCAATTTCTGTGTTAATTCGTCATTGTGAGGGATCGACAGATGCAATAAAGAAGGAATAGTGCATCCGACATGAGATACTCGCCTCACAATAGGAGATCCTGTCGTTGCCATAGAAATGCTCCTCGATTTAGAAAGAGAAGTCATAGAACCTATAGTATTTCATAGCGACGCAATTTCTGTGTTAATTCATCATTGTGAGAGATTGACGGATGCAATAAAGAAGGAACAGTGCATCCGAAAAGAGATACTCGCCTCCCAATAGGAGATCCTGTCGTTGCCATAGAAATGCTCCTCGATTTAGAAAGAGAAGTCATGGAACCTATAGTATTTCATAACGACGCAATTTCTGTGTTAATATGTCATTGTGAGGGATCGATGGATGCAATAAAGAAGGAATAGTGCATCCAAAAAGAGATACTCGCCTCCCAATTGAAGATCCTTTCGTTGCCATAGGATCGTTCCTCGATTTAGAAAGAGAAGGCGTAGAACTTATAGTATTTCATAGCGACGCAATTTCTGTGTTAATTCGTCATTGTGAGGGATCGACGGATGCAATAAAGTAGAAATAGCGCATCCGAAAAGAGATACTCGCCTCCCTATAGGAGATCCTGTCTTTGCCATAGAAACGCTCCTCGATTTAGAAAGAGAAGTCATAGAACCTATAGTATTTCATAGCGACGCAATTTCTGTGTTAATTCGTCATTGTGAAGGATCGACGGATGCAAAAAAGAAGGAAAAAGCATCTAAAAGAGATACTCGCTTCCCAATAGGAGATCCTGTCGTTGCCATAGAAATGCTCCTCGATTTAGAAACAGAAGTCATAGAACATATAGTATTTCATAGCGACGCTATTTCTGTGTTAATTCGTCATTGTGAGGGATCGATGGATGAAATAAAGAAGGAATGGTGCATCCAAAAACAGATACTCGCCTCCCAATAGAAGATCCTTTCGTTGCCATAGGATCGTTACTCGATTTAGAAAGAGTAGGCGTAAACTTATACTATTTCATAGCGACGCAATTTCTGTGTTAATTTGTCATTGTGAGGGATCGACGGATGCAATAAAGAAGTAATAGTGCATCCGAAAAGAGATACTCGCCTCCAAATAGGAGATCCTGTCGTTGCCATAGAAACGCTCCTCGATTTAGAAAGAGAAGTCATAGGACTTATAGTATTTCATAGCGACGCAATTTCTGTGTTAATTCGTCATTGTGAGGGATCGACGGATGCAATAAAGAAGGAATAGTGCATCCGGAAAGAGATACTCGCCTCCCAATAGGAGATCCTGTAGTTGCCATAGAAATGCTCCTCGATTTAGAAAGAGAAGTCATAGAACCTATATTATTCCATAGCGACGCAATTTCTGTGTTAATTCGTAATTGTGAGGGACCGACGGATGCAATAAAGAAGGAATAGTGCATCCGACATGAGATACTCGCCTCCCAATAGAAGATCCTTTCGTTGCCATTGGATCGTTCCCCGATTTAGAAGAGAAGGCGTAGAACTTATAGAATTTCATAGCGACGCAACTTCTGTGTTGTCATCGTGAGGGATCGACGGATGCAATAAAGAAGGAGTAGTGCTTCTGAACAGAGATACTCGCCTCCCAATAGGAGATCCAGTCGTTGCCATACAAACGCTCCTCGATTTAGAAAGAGAAGTTATAGAACCTATAGTATTCCATAGCGACGCAATTTCTGTGTTAATTCGTCATTGTGAGGGATCGACGGATGCAATAAAGAAGGAATAGTGCATCCGACATGAGATACTCGCCTCCCAATAGAAGATCCTTTCGTTGCCATAGGATCGTTCCTCGATTTAGAAAGAGAAGGCGTAGAACTTATAGTATTTCATAGCGACGCAATTTCTGTGTTAATTCATCATTGTGAGAGATCGACGGATGCAATAAAGAAGGAACAGTGCATCCGAAAAGAGATACTCGCCTCCCAATAGGAGATCCTGTCGTTGCCATAGAAATGCTCTTCGATTTAAATAGAGAAGTCATAGAACCTATAGTATTTCATAGCGACGCAATTTCTGTGTTAATTCGTCATTGTGAAGGATCGACGGATGCAATAAAGAAGGAAAAGTGCATCCGAAAAGAGATACTCGCTTCCCAATTGGAGATCCTGTCGTTGCCATAGAAATGCTCCTCGATTTAGAAAGAGAAGTCATAGAACCTATAGTATTTCATAACGACGCAATTTCTGTGTTAATATGTCATGTGAGGGATCGATGGATGCAATAAAGAAGGAATAGTGCATCCAAAAAGAGATACTCGCCTCCCAATAGATGATCCGTTCGTTGCCATAGGATCGTTCCTCGATTTAGAAAGAGAGGGCGTAGAACTTATAGTATTTCATAGCGACGCAATTTCTGTGTTAATTCGTCATTGTGAGAGATCGACGGATGCAATAAAGAAGGAATAGTGCATCTAATAAGAGATACTCGCCTCCCAATAGGAGATCCTGTAGTTGCCATAGAAATGCTCCTCGATTTAGAAAGAGAAGTCATAGAACCTATAGTATTTCATAGCGACGCAATTTCTGTGTTAATTCGTCATTGTGAGGGATCGATGGATGAAATAAAGAAGGAATGGTCCATCCAAAAACAGATACTCGCCTCCCAATAGAAGATCCTTTCGTTGCCATAGGATCGTTACTCGATTTAGAAAGAGAAGGCGTAAAACTTATACTATTTCATAGCGACGCAATTTCTGTGATAATTCGTCATTGTGAGGGATCGACGGATGCAATATAGAAGGAATAGTGCATTCGAAAAGAGATACTCGTCTCCCAATAGGAGATCCAGTCGTTGCCATAGAAACGCCCCTCGAATCAGAAAGAGAAGTCATAGAACCTACAGCATTTCATAGCGACGCTATTTCTGTGTTAATTCGTCATTGTGAGGGATCGACGGATGCAATAAAGAAGGAATAGTGCATCCGAAAAGAGATTCTCGCCTCCCAATAGGAGATCCTGTCGTTCCCATAGAAACGCTCCTCGATTTAGAAAGAGAAGTCATAGAACCTACAGTATTTCATAGCGACGCAATTTCTGTGTTAATTCGTCATTGTGAGGGATCGATGGATGCAATAAAGAAGGAATAGTGAAATGAGATACTCGCCTCCCAATGGGAGATCCTGTCGTTGCCATAGAAATGCTCCTCAATTTAGAAAGAGAAGTCATAGAACCTATAGTATTTCATAGCGACGCAATTTCTGTGTTAATTCATCATTGTGAGAGATCGACGGATGCAATAAAGAAGGAACAATGCATTCGAAAAGAGATACTCGCCTCCCAATAGGAGATCCTGTCGTTGCCATAGAAATACTCTTCGATTTAAATAGAGAAGTCATAGAACCTATAGTATTTCATAGCGACGCAATTTCTGTGTTAATTCGTCATTGTGAGGGATCGATGGATGCAATAAAGAAGGAATAGTGAAATGAGATACTCGCCTCCCAATGGGATATCCTGTCGCTGCCACAGAAATGCTCCTCGATTTAGAAAGAGAAGTCATAGAACCTATAGTATTTCATAACGACGCAATTTCTGTGTTAATAACTCATTATGAGGGATCGATGGATGTAATAAAGAAGGAATAGTGCATCCAAAAAAAGATACTCACCTCCCAATAGAAGATCCTTTCGTTGCCATAGGATCGTTCCTCGATTTAGAAAGAGAAGGCGTAGAACTTATAGTATTTCATAGCGACGCAATTTCTGTGTTAATTCGTCATTGTGAGGGATCGACGGATGCAATAAAGAAGAAATAGCGCATCCGAAAAGAGATACTCGCCTCCCTATAGCAGATCCTGTCTTTGCCATAGAAACGCTCCTCGATTTAGAAAGAGAAGTCATAGAACCTATAGTATTTCATAGCGACGCATATTCTGTGTTAATTCGTCATTGTGAGGGATCGATGGATGAAATAAAGAAGGAATGGTGCATCCAAAAACAGATACTCGCCTCCCAATAGAAGATTCTTTCGTTGCCATAGGATCGTTACTCGATTTAATAAGAGAAGGCGTAAAACTTGTACTATTTCATAGCGACGCAATTTTCGTGTTAATTCGTCATTGTGAGGGATCGACGGATGCAATAAAGAAGGAATAGTGCATTCGAAAAGAGATACTAGCCTCCCAATAGGAGATCCAGTCGTTGCCATAGAAACGTCCCTCGAATCAGAAAGAGAAGTCATAGAACCTATAGTATTTCATAGCGACGCAATTTCTGTGTTAATTCGTCATTGTGAGGGATCGACGGATGCAATAAAGAAGGAATAGTGCATCCGAAAAGAGATACTCGCCTCTCAATAGGAGATCCTGTCGTTGCCATAGAAACGCTCCTCGATTTAGAAAGAGAAGTCATAGGACTTATAGTATTTCATAGCGACGCAATTTCTGTGTTAATTCGTCATTGTGAGGGATCGACGGATGCAATAAAGAAGGAATAGTGCATCCGAAAAGAGACTCTCGCATCCCAATAGGAGATCCTGTCGTTGCCATAGAAATGCTCCTCGATTTAGAAAGAGAAGTCATAGAACCTATGGTATTTCATAGCGACGCAATTTCTGTGTTAATATGTCATTGTGAGGGATCGATGGATGCAATAAAGAAGGAATAGTGCATCCAAAAAGAGATACTCGCCTCCCTTTCGTTGCCATATGATCGTTCCTCGATTTAGAAAGAGAAGGCGTGGAACTTATAGTATTTAATAGCGACGCAATTTCTGTGTTAATTCTTCATTGTGAGGGATCGACGGATGCAATAAAGAAGGAATAGTGCATCCAATAAGAGATACTCGCCTCCCAATAGGAGATCCTGTCGTTCCCATAGAAACGCTCCTCGATTTAGAAAGAGAAGTCATAGAACTTATAGTATTTCATAGCGACGCATTTTCTGTGTTAATTCGTCATTGTGAGGGATCGACGGATGCAATAAAGAAGGCATAGTGCATCCGACATGAGATACTCGCCTTCCAATAGGAGATCCTGTCGATGCCATAAAAATGCTCCTCGATTTAGAAAGAGAAGTCATAGAACCTATAGTATTTCATAGCGACGCAATTTCTGTGTTAATTCGTAATTGTGAGGGATCGACGGGTGCAATAAAGAAGGAACAGTGCATTCGAAAAGAGATACTCGCCTCCCATTAGGAGATCCTGTCGTTGCCATACAAATGCTCCTCGATTTAAATAGAGAAGTCATAGAACCTATAGTATTTCATAGCGATGCAATTTCTGTGTTAATTCGTCATTGTGGGGGATCGATGGATGCAATAAAGAAGGAGTAGTGCATCCAAAAAGAGATACTCGCCTCCCAATAGAAGATCCTTTCGTTGCCATAGGATCGTTCCTCGATTTAGAAAGAGAAGGCGTAGAACTTATAGTATTTCATAGCGACGCAATTTCTGTGTTAATTCGTCATTGTGAGGGATCGACGGATGCAATAAAGAAGGCATAGTGCATCCGAAAAGAGATACTCGCCTCCCTATAGGAGATCCTGTCTTTGCCATAGAAACGCTCCTCGATTTAGAAGGAGAAGTCATAGAACCTATAGTATTTCATAGCGACGCAATTTCTGTGTTAATATGTCATTGTGAGGGATCGATGGAAGCAATAAAGAAGGAATAGTGCATCCAAAAAGAGAAACTCGCCTCCCAATAGAAGATCCTTTCGTTGCCATAGGATCGATCCTCGATTTAGAAAGAGAAGGCGTAGAACTTATAGTATTTCATAGCGTCGCAATTTCTGTGTTAATTCGTCATTGTGAGGGATCGACGGATGCAATAAAGAAGGAATAGTGCATCCAATAAGTGATACTCGCCTCCCAATAGGCTATCCTGTAGTTGCCATAGAAATGCTCCTCGATTTAGAAAGAGAAGACATAGAACCTATAGTATTTCATAGCGACGCAATTTCTGTGTTAATTCGTCATTCTGAGGGATCGATGGATGAAATAAAGAAGGAATAGTGCATCCAAAAACAGATACTCGCCTCCCAATAGAAGATCCTGTCGTTGCCATAGGATCGTTCCTCGATTTAGAAAGAGAAGGCGTAGAACTTATAGTATTTAATAGCGACGCAATTTCTGTGTTAATTCGTCATTGTGAGGGATCAACGGATGCAATAAAGAAGGAATAGTGCATATGAAAACAGATACTCGCCTTCCAATAGGAGATCCAGTCGTTGTCATAGAAACGCCCCACGATTTAGAAAGATATAGAACCTATAGTATTTCATAGTGACGCAATTTCTGTGTTAATTCGTCATTGTGAGGGATCGACGGACGCAATAAAGAAGGAATAGTGCATCCGAAAAGAGATAATCGCCTCCTAATAGGAGATCCTGTCGTTGCCATAGAAACGCTCCTCGATTTAGAAAGAGAAGTCATAGAACCTATAGTATTCCATAGCGACGCAATTTCAGTGTTAACTCGTAATTGTGAGGGATCGACGGATGCAATAAAGAAGGAATAGTGCATCCGACATGAGATACACGCCTCCCATTAGAAGATCCTGTCGTTGCCATAGAATAGCTCCTCGATTTAGAAAGAGAAGTCATAGGACATATAGTATTTAATAGCGACGCAATTTCTGTGTTATTTCGTCACTGTGAGGGATCGACGGATGCATTAAAAAAGGAATAGTGCATCCGGAAAGTGATACTCGCCTCCCAATAGGAGATCCTGTCGTTGCCATAGATATGCTATTCGATTTAATAAGAGAAGTCATAGAACCTATAGTATTTCATAGCGACGCAATTTCTGTGTTAATTCGTCATTGTGAGGGGTCGATGGATGCAATAAAGAAGGAATAGTGCATCCGACGTGAGATACTCGCCTCCCAATAGAGGGTCCTTTCGTTGCCATAGGATCGTCCCTCGATTTAGAAGAGAAGGCGTAGAACTTATAGTATTTCATAGCGACGCAATTTATGTGTTAATTCGTCATTGTGAGGGATCGACGGATGCAATAAAGAAGGAATAGTGCATCCGAAAAGAGATACTCGCCTCCCAATAGGAGATCCTGTCGTTGCCATAGAAACGCTCCTCGATTTAGAAAGAAAAGTCATAGAACCTATAGTATTTCATAGCGTTGCAATTTCTGTGTTAATTCGTCATTGTGAGGGATCGACGGATGCAATAAAGAAGGAATAGTGCATCCGAAAAGAGATACACGCCTCCCAATATGAAATCCTGTCGTTGCCATAGAAATGGTCCTCGATTGACAAAGAGAAGTTATAGAACCTATAGTATTTCATAGCGACGCAATTTCTGTGTTAATACGTCATTGTGAGGGATCGATGGATGCAATAAAGACGGAATAGTGCATCCAAAAAGAGATACTCGCCTCCCAATAGAAGATCTTTTCGTTGCCTCGATTTAGAAAGAGAAGGCGTAGAACTTATAGTATTTCATAGCGACGCAATTTCTGACTTAATTCGTCATTGTGATTGTCGACAGATGCAATAAAGAAGGAATAGTGAATCCGAAAAGAGATACTCTCCTCCCAATAGGAGATCCTGTCGTTGCCATAGTAACGCTCCTCGATTTAGAAAGAGAAGTCATAGAAACTATAGTATTTCATAGCGACGCAATTTCTGTGTTAATAATCATTGTGAGGGATCGACGGATGCAATAAAGAAGGAGTAGTGGATCCGAAAAAAGATAGTCGCCTCCCAATAGGAGATCCAGTCGTTGCCATAGAAATGCTCCTCGAATTAGAAATAGAAGTCACAGAACCTATAGCATTTCATAGCAACGCAATTTCTGTGTCAATTCGTAATTGTGAGGGATCGATGGATGCAATAAAGAAGGAATAGTGCATGCAAAAAGAGATACTCGCCGCCCAATAGAACATCCTTTCGTTGCCATAGCATCGTTCCTCGATTTAGAAAGAGAAGGCGTAGAACTTATAGTATTTCATAGCGACGCAATTTCTATGTGTTAATTCGTCATTGTGAGGGATCGACGGATGCAATAAAGAAGGAATAGTGCAACCGAAAAGAGATACTCCCCTCCCAATAGGAAATCCGGTCGTTGCCATAGAAATGCTCCTCGATTTAGAAAGAGAAGTCATAGAACCTATAGTATTTTATAGCGACGCAATTTCTGTCTTAATTCGTCATTGTGAGGAATCGATGGATGCAATATAGTAGGAATAGTGCATCCAAAAAGAGATAGTCGCCTCCTAATAGAAGATCCTTTCGTTGGCATAGAATCGACCCTCGATTTAGAAAGAGAAGTCATAGAACCTATAGTATTTCATAGCGACGCAATTTCTGTGTTAATTCGTCATTGTGAGGGATCGATGGATGCAATAAAGACGGAATAGTGCATTCAAAAAGAGATACTGGCCTCCAAATAGAAGATCCTTTCGTTGCCATAAAATCGTTCCTCGATTTAGAAAGAGAAGGCGTAGAACATATAGTATATCATGGCGACGCAATTTCTGTGTTAATTCGTGACTGTGAGGCATCGACGGATGCAATAAAGAAGGAATAGTGCATCCGAAAAGAGATACTCGCCTCCCAATAGGAGACCCTGTCGCTGCCATAGAAACGTTCCTCGATTTAGAAAGAGAAGTCATAGAACCTATAGTATTTTATAGCGACGCAATTTCTGTGTTAATTCGTCATTGTGAGGGATCGACGGATGCAATAAAGTAGGAATAGTGCATCCGAAAAGAGATACTCGCCTCCCAATAGGAGACCCTGTCGTTGCCACAGAAACGCTCATCGATTTAGAAAGAGAAGACATAGAACATATAGTATTTCATAGCGACGCAATTTCTGTGTTAATTCCTCACTGTGAGGGATCGACGGATGCAATAAAGAAGGAATAGTGCATCTGAAAAGAGATACTCGCCTCCCAATAGGAGATCCTGTCGTTGACATAGAAATGCACCTCGATTTAGAAAGAGAAGTCATAGAACCTATAGTAAATCATAGCGACGCAATTTCTGTGTTAATTCGTCATTGTGAGGGATCGACGGATGCAATAAAGAAGGAATAGTGCATCCGACATGAGATACTCGCCTCTCAATAGTAGATCCTGTCGTTGCCATAGAAACGGTCCTCGAAATAGAAAGAGAAGTCATAGAACCTATAGTATTTCATAGCGACGCAATTTCTGTGTTAATTCGTCATTGTGAGTTATCGACGGATGCAATAAAGAAGGAATAGTGCATCCGAAAAGAGATACTCGCCTCCCAATAGGAGATCCTGTCGTTGCCGTAGAAATACTCCTCCAATTAGAAGTAGAAGTCATAGAACCTATAGCATTTCATAGCAACGCAATTTCTGTGTTAATTCGTAAATGTGAGGGATAAATGGATGCAATAAAGAAGGAATAGTGCATCCAAAAAGAGATACTCGCCTCCCAATAGAAGATCCTTTCGTTGCCATAGAAATGCTCCTCGATTTAGAAAGAGGAGTCATAGAACTTATAGTATTTCATAGCGACGCAATTTCTGTGTTAATTCGTCATTGTGAGGGATCGACGGATGCAATAAAGAAGGAATAGCGCATCAGACATGAGATAATCGCCTCCCAATAGGAGATCCTGTCGTTGCCATAGAAATGCTCCTCGATTTAGAAAGAGAAGTCATAGAACCTATAGTATTTCATAGCGACGCAAATTCTGTGTTAATTCGTCATTGTGAGGGATCGACGGATGCAATAAAGAAGGAATAGTGCATCCGACATGAGATACTCGCCTCCCAATAGAAGGTCCTTTCGTTGCCATAGGATCGTCCCTCGATTTAGAAGAGAAGGCGTAGAACTTATAGTATTTCATAGCGACGCAATTTATGTGTTAATTCGTCATTGTGAGGGATCGACGGATGCAATAAAGAAGGAATAGTGCATCCGAAAAGAGATACTCGCCTCCCAATAGGAGATCCTGTCGTTGCCATAGAAACGCTCCTCGATTTAGAAAGAAAAGTCATAGAACCTATAGTATTTCATAGCGTTGCAATTTCTGTGTTAATTCGTCATTGTGAGGGATCGACGGATGCAATAAAGAAGGAATAGTGCATCCGAAAAGAGATACACGCCTCCCAATATGAAATCCTCTCGTTGCCATAGAAATGGTCCTCGATTGACAAAGAGAAGTTATAGAACCTATAGTATTTCATAGCGACGCAATTTCTGTGTTAATACGTCATTGTGAGGGATCGATGGATGCAATAAAGACGGAATAGTGCATCCAAAAAGAGATACTCACCTCCCAATAGAAGATCTTTTCGTTGCCTCGATTTAGAAAGAGAAGGCGTAGAACTTATAGTATTTCATAGCGACGCAATTTCTGACTTAATTCGTCATTGTGATTGTCGACAGATGCAATAAAGAAGGAATAGTGAATCCGAAAAGAGATACTCTCCTCCCAATAGGAGATCCTGTCGTTGCCATAGTAACGCTCCTCGATTTAGAAAGAGAAGTCATAGAAACTATAGTATTTCATAGCGACGCAATTTCTGTGTTAATTAATCATTGTGAGGGATCGACGGATGCAATAAAGAAGGAATAGTGCATGCAAAAAGAGATACTCGCCGCCCAATAGAACATCCTTTCGTTGCCATAGCATCGTTCCTCGATTTAGAAAGAGAAGGCGTAGAGCTTATAGTATTTCATAGCGACGCAATTTCTATGTGTTAATTCGTCATTGTGAGGGATCGACGGATGCAATAAAGAAGGAATAGTGCAACCGAAAAGAGATACTCCCCTCCCAATAGGAAATCCGGTCGTTGCCATAGAAATGCTCCTCGATTTAGAAAGAGAAGTCATAGAACCTATAGTATTTTATAGCGACGCAATTTCTGTGTTAATTCGTCATTGTGAGGAATCGATGGATGCAATATAGAAGGAATAGTGCATCCAAAAAGAGATAGTCGCCTCCTAATAGAAGATCCTTTCGTTGGCATAGAATCGACCCTCGATTTAGAAAGAGAAGTCATAGAACCTATAGTATTTCATAGCGACGCAATTTCTGTGTTAATTCGTCATTGTGAGGGATCGATGGATGCAATAAAGACGGAATAGTGCATTCAAAAAGAGATACTGGCCTCCAAATAGAAGATCCTTTCGTTGCCATAGGATCGTTCCTCGATTTAGAAAGAGAAGGCGTAGAACTTATAGTATATCATGGCGACGCAATTTCTGTGTTAATTCGTGACTGTGAGGCATCGACGGATGAAATAAAGAAGGAATAGTGCATCCGAAAAGAGGTACTCGCCTCCCAATAGGAGACCCTGTCGCTGCCATAGAAACGTTCCTCGATTTAGAAAGAGAAGTCATAGAACCTATAGTATTTTATAGCGACGCAATTTCTGTGTTAATTCGTCATTGTGAGGGATCGATGTATGCAATAAAGAAGGTATGGTGCATCCAAAAAGAGATACTCGCCTCCCAATAGAAGATCCTTCCGTTGCCATAGGATCGTTCCTCGATTTAGAATGAGAAGGCGTAGAACCTATAGTATTTCAAAGCGACGCAATTTCTGTGTTAATTCATCATTGTGAGGGATCGACGGATGCAATTATGAAGGAATAGTGCATGCGAAAAGAGATTTTCGGCTCCGAATAGGAGATCCTGTCGTTGCCATAGAAACGCTCCTCGATTTAGAAAGAGAAGTCATAGAACCTATAGTATTTCATAGCGACGCAATTTCTGTGTTAATTCGTCATTGTGAGGGATCGATGGATACAATAAATAAGGAATAGTGCATCCAAAAAGAGATAGTCGCCTCCCAATAGAAGATCGTGTCGTTGCCACAGGATCGTTCCTCGATTTAGAAACAGAAAGCGTAGAACTTATAGTATTTCATAGCGACGCAATTTCTGTGTTAATTCGTCATTGTGAGGGATAGACGGATGCAATAAAGATGGAATAGTGCATCCGACATGAGATATTCGCCTCCCAATAGGAGATCCTGTCGTTGCCATAGAAACGCTCCTCGATTTAGAAAGAGAAGTCATAGAACCTATATTATTTCATAGCGACGCAATTTCTGTGTTAATTCGTCATTGTGAGGGATCGACGGATGCAATAAAGTAGGAATAGTGCATCCGAAAAGAGATACTCGCCTCCCAATAGGAGACCCTGTCGTTGCCACAGAAACGCTCATCGATTTAGAAAGAGAAGACATAGAACATATAGTATTTCATAGCGACGCAATTTCTGTGTTAATTCCTCACTGTGAGGGATCGACGGATGCAATAAAGAAGGAATAGTGCATCTGAAAAGAGATACTCGCCTCCCAATAGGAGATCCTGTCGTTGACATAGAAATGCACCTCGATTTAGAAAGAGAAGTCATAGAACCTATAGTAAATCATAGCGACGCAATTTCTGTGTTAATTCGTCATTGTGAGGGATCGATGAATGCAATAAAGAAGGAATGGTGCATTCAAAAATACAGTAGATACTCGCCTCCCAATAGAAGATCCTTTCGTTGGCATTGGATCGTTCCTCGATTGAGAAAAAGAAGGCGTAGAACTTATTGTATTTCATAGCGACGCAATTTCTGTGTTAATTCGTCATTGTGAGGGATCGACGGATGCAATAAAGAAGGAATAGTGCATCCGACATGAGATACTCGCCTCTCAATAGTAGATCCTGTCGTTGCCATAGAAACGGTCCTCGAAATAGAAAGAGAAGTCATAGAACCTATAGTATTTCATAGCGACGCAATTTCTGTGTTAATTCGTCATTGTGAGTTATCGACGGATGCAATAAAGAAGGAATAGTGCATCCGAAAAGAGATACTCGCCTCCCAATAGGAGATCCTGTCGTTGCCGTAGAAATACTCCTCCAATTAGAAGTAGAAGTCATAGAACCTATAGCATTTCATAGCAACGCAATTTCTGTGTTAATTCGTAAATGTGAGGGATAAATGGATGCAATAAAGAAGGAATAGTGCATCCAAAAAGAGATACTCGCCTCCCAATAGAAGATCCTTTCGTTGCCATAGAAATGCTCCTCGATTTAGAAAGAGGAGTCATAGAACTTATAGTATTTCATAGCGACGCAATTTCTGTGTTAATTCGTCATTGTGAGGGATCGACGGATGCAATAAAGAAGGAATAGCGCATCAGACATGAGATACTCGCCTCCCAATAGGAGATCCTGTCGTTGCCATAGAAATGCTCCTCGATTTAGAAAGAGAAGTCATAGAACCTATAGTATTTCATAGCGACGCAAATTCTGTGTTAATTCGTCATTGTGAGGGATCGACGGATGCAATAAAGAAGGAATACTGCATCCGACATGAGATACTCGTCTCCCAATAGGAGTTACTGTCGTTGCGATAGAAATGCTCCTCGATTTAGAAACAGAAGTCATAGAACATATAGTATTTCATAGCGACGCAATTTCTGTATTAATTCGTCATTGTGAGGAATCGACGGATGCAATAAAGAAGGAGTAGTGCATCCGAAAAGAGATACTCGCCTCCCAATAGAAGATCCTGTCGTTGCCATAGAAATGCTCCTCGATTTAGAAAGAGGAGTCATAAAACTTATAGTATTTCATAGCGACGCAATTTCTGTGTTAATTCGTCATTGTGAGGGATCGAAGGATGCAATAAAGATAAAATAGTGCATCCAATAAGAGAGACACGCCTCCCAATAGAAGCTCCTTTCGTTGCCATAGGATCGTTCCTCGATTTAGAAGGAGAAGGCGTAGAACTTATAGTATTTCATAGAGACGCAATTTCTGTGTTAATTCGTCATTGTGAGGGTTCGATGGATGCAATAAAGAAGGAATAGTGCATCCAAAAAGTGATACTTGCCTCCCAATAGAAGATCCTTTCGTTGCCATAGGATCGTTCATCGATTTAGAAAGAGAAGGCGTAGAACTTATAGTATTTCATAGCGACGCAATTTCTGTGTTAATTCGTCATTGTGAGGGATCGATGGATGCAATAAAGAAGGAATAGTGCATCCAAAAAGAGATACTCGCATCCCAATAGAAGATCCTTTCGTTGCCATACGATCGTTCGTCGATTTAGAAAGAGAAGGCGTAGAACTTATAGTATTTCATAGCGACGCAATTACTGTGTTAATTCGTCATTGTAAGGGATCGACGGATGCAATAAAGATGGAATAGTGCATCCAAAAAGAGATACTCGCCTCCCAATAGAAGATCCTTTCGTTGCCATAGGATCGTTCCTCGATTTAGAAAGAGAAGGCGTAGAACTTATAGTATTTCGTAGCGACCCAATTTCTGTGTTAATTCGTCATTGTGAGAGATCGATGGATGCAATAAAGCAGGAATAGTGCATCCGACATGAGATACTCGCCTCATAATAGGAGTTCCTGTCGTTGCCCTAGAAATGCGCCTCGATTTAGAAAGAGAAGTCATAGAACCTATAGTATTTCATAGCGACGCAATTTCTGTGTTAATTCGTCATTGTGAGGGATCGATGGATGCAATAAAGAAGGAGTAGTGCATCCAAAAAGAGATACTCGCCTCCCAATAGAAGATCCTTTCGTTGCCATAGGATCGTTCCTCGATTTAGAAAGAGATGGCGTAGAACTTATAGTATTTCATAGAGATGCAATTTCTGTGTTAATTCGTCATTGTGAGGGATCGATGGATGCAATAAAGAAGGAATAGTGCATCCAAAAAGAGATACTCGCCTCCCAATAGAAGATCCTTCCGTTGCCATAGGATCGTTCCTCGATTTAGAAAGAGAAGGCGTAGAACTTATAGTATTTCATAGCGACGCAATTTCTGTGTTAATTCGTGATTGTGAGGGATCGACGGATGCAATAAAGAAGGAATAGTGCAACCGAAAAGAAATACTCCCCTCCCAATACGAAATCCGGTCGTTGCCATAGAAATGCTCCTCGATTTAGAAAGAGAAGTCACAGAACCTATAGTATTTCATAGCGACGCAATTTCTGTGTTAATTCGTCATTGTGAGGGATCGATGGATGCAATAAAGACGGAATAGTGAATTCAAAAAGAGATACTCGCCTCCAAATAGAAGATCCTTTCGTTGCCATAGGATCGTTCCTCGATTTAGAAAGAGAAGGCGTAGAACTTATAGTATATCATGGCGACGCAATTTCTGTGTTAATTCGTCACTGTGAGGCATCGACGGATGCAATAAAGAAGGAATAGTGCATCCGAAAAGAGATACTCGCCTCCCAATAGGAGACCCTGTCGCTGCCATAGAAACGTTCCTCGATTTAGAAAGAGAAGTCATAGAACCTATAGTATTTTATAGCGACGCAATTTCTGTGTTAATTCGTCATTGTGAGGGATCGATGGATGCAATAAAGAAGGAATGGTGCATCCAAAAAGAGATACTCGCCTCCCAATAGAAGATCCTTCCGTTGCCATAGGATCGTTCCTCGATTTAGAAAGAGAAGGCGTAGAACCAATAGTATTTCAAAGCGACGCAATTTCTGTGTTAATTCATCATTGTGAGGGATCGACGGATGCAATTATGAAGGAATAGTGCATGCGAAAAGAGATTCTCGGCTTCCAATAGGAGATCCTGTCGTTGCCATAGAAACGCTCCTCGATTTAGAAAGAGAAGTCATAGAACCTATAGTATTTCATAACGACGCAATTTCTGTGTTAATTCGTCATTGTGAGGGATCGATGGAGACAATAAATAAGGAATAGTGCATCCAAAAAGAGATACTCGCCTCCCTATAAAAGATCGTGTCGTGGCCATAGGATCGTTCCACGATTTAGAAATAGAAGGCGTAGAACTTATAGTATTTCATAGCGACGCAATTTCTGTGTTAATTCGTCACTGTGAGGTATCGACGGATGCAATAAAGATGGAATAGTGCATCCGAAAAGAGATACTCGCCTCCCAATAGGAGATCCTGTCGTAGCCATAGAAACGTTCCTCGATTTAGAAAGAGAAGTCATAGAACCTATATTATTTCATAGCGACGCAATTTCTGTGTTAATTCGTCATTGTGAGGGATCGACGGATGCAATAAAGAAGGAATAGTGCATCCGAAAAGAGATACTCGCCTCCCAATAGGAGACCCTGTCGTTGCCACAGAAACGCTCATCGATTTAGAAAGAGAAGACATAGAACCTATAGCATTTCATAGCGACGTAATTTCTGTGTTAATTCCTCACTGTGAGGGATCGACGGATGCAATAAAGAAGGAATAGTGCATCCGAAAAGAGATACTCGCCTCCCAATAGGAGATCCTGTCGTTGACATAGAAATGCTGCTCGATTTAGAAAGAGAAGTCATAGAACCTATAGTATTTCATAGCGACGCAATTTCTGTGTTAATTCGTCATTGTGAGGGATCGATGGATGCAATAAAGAAGGAATGGTGCATTCAAAAATAGATACTCGCCTCCCAATTGAAGATCCTTTCGTTGGCATAGGATCGTTCCTCGATTGAGAAAAAGAAGGCGTAGAACTTATAGTATTTCGTAGCGAAGCAAATTCTGTGTTAATTCTTCATTGTGAGGGATCGATGGATGCAATAAAGAAGGAATAGTGCATCCGACATGAGATACTCGCCTCCCAATAGGAGATCCTGTCGTTGCCATAGAAATGCTCCTCGATTTAGAAAGAGAAGTCATAGAACCTATAGTATTTCATAGCGACGCAAATTCTGTGTTAATTCGTCATTGTGAGGGATCGACGGATGCAATAAAGAAGGAATAGTGCATCCGACATGAGATACTCGCCTCCCAATAGGAGTTCTTGTCGTTGCCATAGAAATGTTCCTCGATTTAGAAAGAGAAGTCATAGAACCCATAGTATTTCATAGCGACGCAAATTCTGTGTTAATTCGTCATTGTGAGGGATCGACGGATGCTATAAAGAAGGAATAGTGCATCCGACATGAGATACTCGCCTTCCAATAGGAGTTCTTGTCGTTGCCATAGAAATGCTCCTCGATTTAGAAACAGAAGTCATAGAACCTATAGTATTTCATAGCGACGCAATTTCTGTGTTAATTCGTCATTGTGAGGGATCGATGGATGCAATAAAGAAGGAGTAGTGCATCCAAAAAGAGATACTCGCCTCCCAATAGAAGATCCTTTCGTTGCCATAGGATCGTTCCTCGATTTAGAAAGAGAAGGCGTAGAACATATAGTATTTCGTAGCGACCCAATTTCTGTGTTAATTCGTCATTGTGAGAGATCGATGGATGCAATAAAGAAGGAATAGTGCATCCGACATGAGATACTCGCCTCATAATAGGAGTTCCTGTCGTTGCCATAGAAATGCTCCTCGATTTAGAAGGAGAAGTCATAGAACCTATAGTATTTCATAGCGACGCAATTTCTGTGTTAATTCGTCATTGTGAGGGATCGATGGATGCAATAAAGAAGGAGTAGTGCATCCAAAAAGAGATACTCGCCTCCCAATAGAAGATCCTTTCGTTGCCATAGGATCGTTCCTCGATTTAGAAAGAGATGGCGTAGAACTTACAGTATTTCATAGAGATGCAATTTCTGTGTTTATTCGTCATTGTGAGGGATCGATGGATGCAATAAAGAAGGAATAGTGCATCCAAAATGAGATACTCGCATCCCAATAGAAGATCCTTTCGTTGCCATACGATCGTTCCTCGATTTAGAAAGAGAAGGCGTAGAACTTATAGTATTTCATAGCGACGCAATTACTGTGTTAATTCGTCATTGTAAGAGATCGACGGATGCAATAAAGATGGAATAGTGCATCCGACATGAGATACTCGCCTCCCAATAGAAGATCCTTTCGTTGCCATAGGATCGTTCCTCGATTTAGAAAGAGAAGGCGTAGAACTTATTGTATTTCATAGCGACGCAATTTCTGTGTTAATTCGTCATTTTGAGGGATCGACGGATGCAATAAAGAAGGAATAGTGCATCCGAAAAGAGATACTCGCCTCCCAATAGGAGATCCTGTCGTAGTCATAGAAACGCTCCTCGATTTAGAAAGAGAAGTCATAGAACCTATAGTATTTCATAGCGACGCAAATTCTGTGTTAATTCGTCATTGTGAGGGATCGACGGATGCAATAAAGAAGGAATAGTGCATCCGACATGAGATACTCGCCTCCCAATAGGAGTTCCTGTCGTTGCCATAGAAATGCTCCTCGATTTAGAAAGAGAAGTCATAGAACCTATAGTATTTCATAGCGACGCAATTTCTGTGTTAATTCGTCATTGTGAGTGATCGATGGATGCAATAAAGACGGAATAGTGCATTCAAAAAGAGATACTCGCCTCCAAATAGAAGATCCTTTCGTTGCCATAGGATCGTTCCTCGATTTAGAAAGAGAAGGCGTAGAACTTATAGTATATCATGGCGACGCAATTTCTGTGTTAATTCGTCACTGTGAGGCATCGACGGATGCAATAAAGAAGTAATAGTGCAACCGAAAAGAAATACTCCCCTCCCAATACGAAATCCGGTCGTTGCCATAGAAATGCTCCTCGATTTAGAAAGAGAAGTCATAGAACCTATAGTATTTCATAGCGACGCAATTTCTGTGTTAATTCGTCATTGTGAGTGATCGATGGATGCAATAAAGAAGGAATAGTGCGTCCAAAAAGTGATACTTGCCTCCCAATAGAAGATCCTTTCGTTGCCATAGGATCGTTCATCGATTTAGAAAGAGAAGGCGTAGAACTTATAGTATTTCATAGCGACGCAATTTCTGTGTTAATTCGTCATTGTGGGAGATCTATGGATGCAATAAAGAAGGAATAGTGCATCCGAAAAGAGATACTCGCCTCCCAATAGAAGATCCTTTCGTTGCCATAGGATCGTTCCTCGATTTAGAAAGAGATGGCGTAGAACTTATAGTATTTCATAGAGATGCAATTTCTGTGTTAATTCGTCATTGTGAGGGATCGATGGATGCAATAAAGAAGGAATAGTGCATCCAAAAAGAGATACTCGCATCCCAATAGAAGATCCTTTCGTTGCCATACGATCGTTCGTCGATTTAGAAAGAGAAGGCGTAGAACTTATAGTATTTCATAGCGACGCAATTACTGTGTTAATTCGTCATTGTAAGGGATCGACGGATGCAATAAAGATGGAATAGTGCATCCAAAAAGAGATACTCGCCTCCCAATAGAAGATCCTTTCGCTGCCATAGGATCGTTCCTCGATTTAGAAAGAGAAGGCGTAGAACTTATAGTATTTCGTAGCGACCCAATTTCTGTGTTAATTCGTCATTGTGAGAGATCGATGGATGCAATAAAGCAGGAATAGTGCATCCGACATGAGATACTCGCCTCATAATAGGAGTTCCTGTCGTTGCCCTAGAAATGCGCCTCGATTTAGAAAGAGAAGTCATAGAACCTATAGTATTTCATAGCGACGCAATTTCTGTGTTAATTCGTCATTGTGAGGGATCGATGGATGCAATAAAGAAGGAGTAGTGCATCCAAAAAGAGATACTCGCCTCCCAATAGAAGATCCTTTCGTTGCCATAGGATCGTTCCTCGATTTAGAAAGAGATGGCGTAGAACTTATAGTATTTCATAGAGATGCAATTTCTGTGTTTATTCGTCATTGTGAGGGATCGATGGATGCAATAAAGAAGGAATAGTGCATCCAAAATGAGATACTCGCATCCCAATAGAAGATCCTTTCGTTGCCATACGATCGTTCCTCGATTTAGAAAGAGAAGGCGTAGAACTTATAGTATTTCATAGCGACGCAATTACTGTGTTAATTCGTCATTGTAAGAGATCGACGGATGCAATAAAGATGGAATAGTGCATCCGACATGAGATACTCGCCTCCCAATAGAAGATCCTTTCGTTGCCATAGGATCGTTCCTCGATTTAGAAAGAGAAGGCGTAGAACTTATTGTATTTCATAGCGACGCAATTTCTGTGTTAATTCGTCATTTTGAGGGATCGACGGATGCAATAAAGAAGGAATAGTGCATCCGAAAAGAGATACTCGCCTCCCAATAGGAGATCCTGTCGTAGTCATAGAAACGCTCCTCGATTTAGAAAGAGAAGTCATAGAACCTATAGTATTTCATAGCGACGCAAATTCTGTGTTAATTCGTCATTGTGAGGGATCGACGGATGCAATAAAGAAGGAATAGTGCATGCGAAAAGAGATTCTCGGCTTCCAATAGGAGATCCTGTCGTTGCCATAGAAACGCTCCTCGATTTAGAAAGAGAAGTCATAGAACCTATAGTATTTCATAACGACGCAATTTCTGTGTTAATTCGTCATTGTGAGGGATCGATGGAGACAATAAATAAGGAATAGTGCATCCAAAAAGAGATACTCGCCTCCCTATAAAAGATCGTGTCGTGGCCATAGGATCGTTCCACGATTTAGAACTAGAAGGCGTAGAACTTATAGTATTTCATAGCGACGCAATTTCTGTGTTAATTCGTCACTGTGAGGTATCGACGGATGCAATAAAGATGGAATAGTGCATCCGAAAAGAGATACTCGCCTCCCAATAGGAGATCCTGTCGTTGCCATAGAAACGTTCCTCGATTTAGAAAGAGAAGTCATAGAACCTATATTATTTCATAGCGACGCAATTTCTGTGTTAATTCGTCATTGTGAGGGATCGACGGATGCAATAAAGAAGGAATAGTGCATCCGAAAAGAGATACTCGCCTCCCAATAGGAGACCCTGTCGTTGCCACAGAAACGCTCATCGATTTAGAAAGAGAAGACATAGAACCTATAGCATTTCATAGCGACGTAATTTCTGTGTTAATTCCTCACTGTGAGGGATCGACGGATGCAATAAAGAAGGAATAGTGCATCCGAAAAGAGATACTCGCCTCCCAATAGGAGATCCTGTCGTTGACATAGAAATGCTGCTCGATTTAGAAAGAGAAGTCATAGAACCTATAGTATTTCATAGCGACGCAATTTCTGTGTTAATTCGTCATTGTGAGGGATCGATGGATGCAATAAAGAAGGAATGGTGCATTCAAAAATAGATACTCGCCTCCCAATTGAAGATCCTTTCGTTGGCATAGGATCGTTCCTCGATTGAGAAAAAGAAGGCGTAGAACTTATAGTATTTCGTAGCGAAGCAAATTCTGTGTTAATTCTTCATTGTGAGGGATCGATGGATGCAATAAAGAAGGAATAGTGCATCCGACATGAGATACTCGCCTCCCAATAGGAGATCCTGTCGTTGCCATAGAAATGCTCCTCGATTTAGAAAGAGAAGTCATAGAACCTATAGTATTTCATAGCGACGCAAATTCTGTGTTAATTCGTCATTGTGAGGGATCGACGGATGCAATAAAGAAGGAATAGTGCATCCGACATGAGATACTCGCCTCCCAATAGGAGTTCTTGTCGTTGCCATAGAAATGTTCCTCGATTTAGAAAGAGAAGTCATAGAACCCATAGTATTTCATAGCGACGCAAATTCTGTGTTAATTCGTCATTGTGAGGGATCGACGGATGCAATAAAGAAGGAATAGTGCATCCGACATGAGATACTCGCCTTCCAATAGGAGTTCTTGTCGTTGCCATAGAAATGCTCCTCGATTTAGAAACAGAAGTCATAGAACCTATAGTATTTCATAGCGACGCTATTACTGTGTTAATTCGTCATTGTGAGGGATCGATGGATGCAATAAAGAAGGAATAGTGCAACCAAAAAGAGACACTCGCCTCAAAATAGAAGATCCTTTCGTTGCCATAGGATCGTTCCTCGATTTAGAAAGAGAAGCCGTAGAATTTATAGTATTTCATAGAGGCGCGATTTCTGTGTTAATTCGTCATTGTGAGGGATCGATGGATGCAATAAAGAAGGAATAGTGCACCCAAAAAGAGATACTCGCCTCCCAATAGAAGATCCTTTCGTTGCCATAGGATCGTTCCTCGATTTAGAAAGAGAAGGCGTAGAACTTATAGTATTTCGTAGCGACCCAATTTCTGTGTTAATTCGTCATTGTGAGAGATCGATGGATGCAATAAAGAAGGAATAGTGCATCCGACATGAGATACTCGCCTCATAATAGGAGTTCCTGTCGTTGCCATAGAAATGCTTCTCGATTTAGAAGGAGAAGTCATAGAACCTATAGTATTTCATAGCGACGCAATTTCTGTGTTAATTCGTCATTGTGAGGGATCGATGGATGCAATAAAGAAGGAGTAGTGCATCCAAAAAGAGATACTCGCCTCCCAATAGAAGATCCTTTCGTTGCCATAGGATCGTTCCTCGATTTAGAAAGAGATGGCGTAGAACTTATAGTGTTTCATAGAGATGCAATTTCTGTGTTTATTCGTCATTGTGAGGGATCGATGGATGCAATAAAGAAGGAATAGTGCATCCAAAATGAGATACTCGCATCCCAATAGAAGATCCTTTCGTTACCATACGATCATTCCTCGATTTAGAAAGAGAAGGCGTAGAACTTATAGTATTTCATAGCGACGCAATTACTGTGTTAATTCGTCATTGTAAGAGATCGACGGATGCAATAAAGATGGAATAGTGCATCCGACATGAGATACTCGCCTCCCAATAGAAGATCCTTTCGTTGCCATAGGATCGTTCCTCGAATTAGAAAGAGATGGCGTAGAACTTATTGTATTTCATAGCGACGCAATTTCTGTGTTAATTCGTCATTTTGAGGGATCGACGGATGCAATAAAGAAGGAATAGTGCATCCGAAAAGAGATACTCGCCTCCCAATAGGAGATCCTGTCGTAGTCATAGAAACGCTCCTCGATTTAGAAAGAGAAGTCATAGAACCTATAGTATTTCATAGCGACGCAAATTCTGTGTTAATTCGTCATTGTGAGGGATCGACGGATGCAATAAAGAAGGAATAGTGCATCCGACATGAGATACTCGCCTCCCAATAGGAGTTCCTGTCGTTGCCATAGAAATGCTCCTCGATTTAGAAAGAGAAGTCATAGAACCTATAGTATTTCATAGCGACGCAATTTCTGTGTTAATTCGTCATTGTGAGTGATCGATGGATGCAATAAAGACGGAATAGTGCATTCAAAAAGAGATACTCGCCTCCAAATAGAAGATCCTTTCGTTGCCATAGGATCGTTCCTCGATTTAGAAAGAGAAGGCGTAGAACTTATAGTATATCATGGCGACGCAATTTCTGTGTTAATTCGTCACTGTGAGGCATCGACGGATGCAATAAAGAAGGAATAGTGCATCCGAAAAGAGATACTCGCCTCCCAATAGGAGACCCTGTCGCTGTCATAGAAACGTTCCTCGATTTAGAAAGAGAAGTCATAGAACCTATAGTACTTCATAGCGACGCAATTTCTGTGTTAATTCGTCATTGTGAGGGATCGATGGATGCAATAAAGAAGGAATAGTGCATCCAAAAAGAGATACTCGCCGCCCAATAGAACATCCTTTCGTTGCCATAGGATCGTTCCTCGATTTAGAAAGAGAAGGCGTAGAACTTATAGTATTTCATAGCGACGCAATTTCTGTGTTAATTCGTCATTGTGAGGGATCGACGGATGCAATAAAGAAGGAATAGTGCAACCGAAAAGAAATACTCCCCTCCCAATACGAAATCCGGTCGTTGCCATAGAAATGCTCCTCGATTTAGAAAGAGAAGTCATAGAACCTATAGTATTTCATAGCGACGCAATTTCTGTGTTAATTCGTCATTGTGAGTGATCGATGGATGCAATAAAGAAGGAATAGTGCGTCCAAAAAGTGATACTTGCCTCCCAATAGAAGATCCTTTCGTTCCCATAGGATCGTTCATCGATTTAGAAAGAGAAGGCGTAGAACTTATAGTATTTCATAGCGACGCAATTTCTGTGTTAATTCGTCATTGTGAGAGATCTATGGATGCAATAAAGAAGGAATAGTGCATCCGAAAAGAGATACTCGCCTCCCAATAGAAGATCCTTTCGTTGCCATAGGATCGTTCCACGATTTAGAAAGAGATGGCGTAGAACTTATAGTATTTCATAGAGATGCAATTTCTGTGTTAATTCGTCATTGTGAGGGATCGATGGATGCAATAAAGAAGGAATAGTGCATCCAAAAAGAGATACTCGCATCCCAATAGAAGATCCTTTCGTTGCCATACGATCGTTCGTCGATTTAGAAAGAGAAGGCGTAGAACTTATAGTATTTCATAGCGACGCAATTACTGTGTTAATTCGTCATTGTAAGGGATCGACGGATGCAATAAAGATGGAATAGTGCATCCAAAAAGAGATACTCGCCTCCCAATAGAAGATCCTTTCGTTGCCATAGGATCGTTCCTCGATTTAGAAAGAGAAGGCGTAGAACTTATAGTATTTCGTAGCGACCCAATTTCTGTGTTAATTCGTCATTGTGAGAGATCGATGGATGCAATAAAGCAGGAATAGTGCATCCGACATGAGATACTCGCCTCATAATAGGAGTTCCTGTCGTTGCCCTAGAAATGCGCCTCGATTTAGAAAGAGAAGTCATAGAACCTATAGTATTTCATAGCGACGCAATTTCTGTGTTAATTCGTCATTGTGAGGGATCGATGGATGCAATAAAGAAGGAGTAGTGCATCCAAAAAGAGATACTCGCCTCCCAATAGAAGATCCTTTCGTTGCCATAGGATCGTTCCTCGATTTAGAAAGAGAAGGCGTAGAACTTATTGTATTTCATAGCGACGCAATTTCTGTGTTAATTCGTCATTTTGAGGGATCGACGGATGCAATAAAGAAGGAATAGTGCATCCGAAAAGAGATACTCGCCTCCCAATAGGAGATCCTGTCGTAGTCATAGAAACGCTCCTCGATTTAGCAAGAGAAGTCATAGAACCTATAGTATTTCATAGCGACGCAAATTCTGTGTTAATTCGTCATTGTGAGGGATCGACGGATGCAATAAAGAAGGAATAGTGCATCCGACATGAGATACTCGCCTCCCAATAGGAGTTCCTGTCGTTGCCATAGAAATGCTCCTCGATTTAGAAAGAGAAGTCATAGAACCTATAGTACTTCATAGCGACGCAATTTCTGTGTTAATTCGTCATTGTGAGGGATCGATGGATGCAATAAAGAAGGAATAGTGCATTAAAAAAGAGATACTCGCCGCCCAATAGAACATCCTTTCGTTGCCATAGGATCGTTCCTCGATTTAGAAAGAGAAGGCGTAGAACTTATAGTATTTCACAGCGACGCAATTTCTGTGTTAATTCGTCATTGTGAGGGATCGACGGATGCAATAAAGAAGGAATAGTGCAACCGAAAAGAAATACTCCCCTCCCAATACGAAATCCGGTCGTTGCCATAGAAATGCTCCTCGATTTAGAAAGAGAAGTCATAGAACCTATAGTATTTCATAGCGACGCAATTTCTGTGTTAATTCGTCATTGTGAGTGATCGATGGATGCAATAAAGAAGGAATAGTGCATCCAAAAAGTGATACTTGCCTCCCAATAGAAGATCCTTTCGTTGCCATAGGAACGTTCATCGATTTAGAAAGAGAAGGCGTAGAACTTATAGTATTTCATAGCGACACAATTTCTGTGTTAATTCGTCATTGTGAGAGATCGATGGATGCAATAAAGCAGGAATAGTGCATCCGACATGAGATACTCGCCTCATAATAGGAGTTCCTGTCGTTGCCCTAGAAATGCGCCTCGATTTAGAAAGAGAAGTCATAGAACCTATAGTATTTCATAGCGACGCAATTTCTGTGTTAATTCGTCATTGTGAGGGATCGATGGATGCAATAAAGAAGGAGTAGTGCATCCAAAAAGAGATACTCGCCTCCCAATAGAAGATCCTTTCGTTGCCATAGGATCGTTCCTCGATTTAGAAAGAGATGGCGTAGAACTTATAGTATTTCATAGAGATGCAATTTCTGTGTTAATTCGTCATTGTGAGGGATCGATGGATGCAATAAAGAAGGAATAGTGCATCCAAAAAGAGATACTCGCCTCCCAATAGAAGATCCTTTCGTTGCCATAGGATCGTTCCTCGATTTAGAAAGAGAAGGCGTAGAACTTATAGTATATCATGGCGACGCAATTTCTGTGTTAATTCGTCACTGTGAGGCATCGACGGATGCAAAAAAGAAGGAATAGTGCATCCGAAAAGAGATACTCGCCTCCCAATAGGAGACCCTGTCGCTGCCATAGAAACGTTCCTCGATTTAGAAAGAGAAGTCATAGAACCTATAGTATTTTATAGCGGCGCAATTTCTGTGTTAATTCGTCATTGTGAGGGATCGATGGATGCAATAAAGAAGGAATGGTGCATCCAAAAAGAGATACTCGCCTCCCAATAGAAGATCCTTCCGTTGCCATAATATCGTTCCTCGATTTAGAAAGAGAAGGCGTAGAACCAATAGTATTTCAAAGCCACGCAATTTCTGTGTTAATTCATCATTGTGAGGGATCGACGGATGCAATTATGAAGGAATAGTGCATGCGAAAAGAGATTCTCGGCTTCCAATAGGAGATCCTGTCGTTGCCATAGAAACGCTCCTCGATTTAGAAAGAGAAGTCATAGAACCTATAGTATTTCATAACGACGCAATTTCTGTGTTAATTCGTCATTGTGAGGGATCGATGGAGACAATAAATAAGGAATAGTGCATCCAAAAAGAGATACTCGCCTCCCTATAAAAGATCGTTTCGTGGCCATAGGATCGTTCCACGATTTAGAAATAGAAGGCGTAGAACTTATAGTATTTCATAGCGACGCAATTTCTGTGTTAATTCGTCACTGTGAGGCATCGACGGATGCAATAAAGATGGAATAGTGCATCCGAAAAGAGATACTCGCCTCCCAATAGGAGATCCTTTCGTTGCCATAGAAACGTTCCTCGATTTAGAAAGAGAAGTCATAGAACCTATATTATTTCATAGCGACGCAATTTCTGTGTTAATTCGTCATTGTGAGGGATCGACGGATGCAATATAGAAGGAATAGTGCATCCGAAAAGAGATACTCGCCTCCCAATAGGAGACCCTGTCGTTGCCACAGAAACGCTCATCGATTTAGAAAGAGAAGACATAGAACCTATAGCATTTCATAGCGACGTAATTTCTGTGTTAATTCCTCACTGTGAGGGATCGACGGATGCAATAATAAAGGAATAGTGCATCCGAAAAGAGATACTCGCCTCCCAATAGGAGATCCTGTCGTTGACATAGAAATGCTGCTCGATTTAGAAAGAGAAGTCATAGAACCTATAGTATTTCATAGCGACGCAATTTCTGTGTTAATTCGTCATTGTGAGGGATCGATGGGTGCAATAAAGAAGGAATGGTGCATTCAAAAATAGATACTCGCCTCCCAATTGAAGATCCTTTCGTTGGCATAGGATCGTTCCTCGATTGAGAAAAAGAAGGCGTAGAACTTATAGTATTTCGTAGCGAAGCAAATTCTGTGTTAATTCTTCATTGTGAGGGATCGATGGATGCAATAAAGAAGGAATAGTGCATCCGACATGAGATACTCGCCTCCCAATAGGAGATCCTGTCGTTGCCATAGAAATGCTCCTCGATTTAGAAAGAGAAGTCATAGAACCTATAGTATTTCATAGCGACGCAAATTCTGTGTTAATTCGTCATTGTGAGGGATCGACGGATGCAATAAAGAAGGAATAGTGCATCCGACATGAGATACTCGCCTCCCAATAGGAGTTCTTGTCGTTGCCATAGAAATGTTCCTCGATTTAGAAAGAGAAGTCATAGAACCCATAGTATTTCATAGCGACGCAAATTCTGTGTTAATTCGTCATTGTGAGGGATCGACGGATGCAATAAAGAAGGAATAGTGCATCCGACATGAGATACTCGCCTTCCAATAGGAGTTCTTGTCGTTGCCATAGAAATGCTCCTCGATTTAAAAACAGAAGTCATAGAACCTATAGTATTTGATAGCGACGCAATTTCTGTGTTAATTCGTCATTGTGAGGGATCGATGGATGCAATAAAGAAGGAGTAGTGCATCCAAAAAGAGATACTCGCCTCCCAATAGAAGATCCTTTCGTTGCCATAGGATCGTTCCTCGATTTAGAAAGAGATGGCGTAGAACTTATAGTATTTCATAGAGATGCAATTTCTGTGTTTATTCGTCATTGTGAGGGATCGATGGATGCAATAAAGAAGGAATAGTGCATCCAAAATGAGATACTCGCATCCCAATAGAAGATCCTTTCGTTCCTCGATTTAGAAAGAGAAGGCGTAGAACTTATAGTATTTCGTAGCGACCCAATTTCTGTGTTAATTCGTCATTGTGAGAGTTCGATGGATGCAATAAGGAAGGAATAGTGCATCCGACATGAGATACTCGCCTCATAATAGGAGTTCCTGTCGTTGCCATAGAAATGCTCCTCGATTTAGAAGGAGAAGTCATAGAACCTATAGTATTTCATAGCGACGCAATTTCTGTGTTAATTCGTCATTGCGAGGGATCGATGGATGCAATAAAGAAGGAATAGTGCATCCAAAAAGAGATAATCGCATCCCAATAGAAGATCCTTTCGTTGCCATACGATCGTTCCTCGATTTAGAAAGAGAAGGCGTAGAACTTATAGTATTTCATAGCGACGCAATTACTGTGTTAATTCGTCATTGTAAGAGATCGACGGATGCAATAAAGATTGAATAGTGCATCCGACATGAGATACTCGCCTCCCAATAGAAGATCCTTTCGTTGCCATAGGATCGTTCCTCGATTTAGAAAGAGAAGGCGTAGAACTTACAGTATTTCATAGCGACGCAATTTCTGTGTTAATTCGTCATTTTGAGGGATCGACGGATGCAATAAAGAAGGAATAGTGCATCCGAAAAGAGATACTCGCCTCCCAATAGGAGATCCTGTCGTAGTCATAGAAACGCTCCTCGATTTAGAAAGAGAAGTCATAGAACCTATAGTATTTCATAGCGACGCAAATTCTGTGTTAATTCGTCATTGTGAGGGATCGACGGATGCAATAAAGAAGGAATAGTGCATCCGACATGAGATACTCGCCTCCCAATAGGAGTTCCTGTCGTTGCCATAGAAATGCTCCTCGATTTAGAAATAGAAGTCATAGAACCTATAGTATTTCATAGCGACGCAATTTCTGTGTTAATTCGTCATTGTGAGTGATCGATGGATGCAATAAAGACGGAATAGTGCATTCAAAAAGAGAAACTCGCCTCCAAATAGAAGATCCTTTCGTTGCCATAGGATCGTTCCTCGATTTAGAAAGAGAAGGCGTAGAACTTATAGTATATCATGGCGACGCAATTTCTGTGTTAATTCGTCACTGTGAGGCATCGACGGATGCAATAAAGAAGGAATAGTGCATCCGAAAAGAGATACTCGCCTCCCAATAGGAGACCCTGTCGCTGTCATAGAAACGTTCCTCGATTTAGAAAGAGAAGTCATAGAACCTATAGTACTTCATAGCGACGCAATTTCTGGTTTATTTCGTCATTGTGAGGGATCGATGGATGCAATAAAGAAGGAATAGTGCATCCAAAAAGAGATACTCGCCGCCCAATAGAACATCCTTTCGTTGCCATAGGATCGTTCGTCGATTTAGAAAGAGAAGGCGTAGAACTTATAGTATTTCATGGCGACGCTATTTCTGTGTTAATTCGTCATTGTGAGGGATCGACGGATGCAATAAAGAAGGAATAGTGCAACCGAAAAGAAATACTCCCCTCCCAATACGAAATCCGGTCGTTGCCATAGAAATGCTCCTCGATTTAGAAAGAGAAGTCATAGAACCTATAGTATTTCATAGCGACGCAATTTCTGTGTTAATTCATCATTGTGAGGGATCGACGATTGCAATTATGAAGGAATAGTGCATGCGAAAAGAGATTCTCGGCTCCCAATAGGAGATCCTGTCGTTACCATAGAAACGCTCCTCGATTTAGAAAGAGAAGCCATAGGATCGTTCCTCGGTTTAGAAAGAGAAGGCGTTGAACTTATAGTATTTCATAGCGACGCAATTTCTGTGTTAATTCGTCATTGTGAGAGATCGATGGATGCAATAAAGAAGGAATAGTGCATCCGAAAAGAGATACTTGCCTCCCAATAGAAGATCCTTTCGTTGCCATAGGATCGTTCCTCGATTTAGAAAGAAATGGCGTAGAACTTATAGTATTTCATAGAGATGCAATTTCTGTGTTAATTCGTCATTGTGAGGGATCGATGGATGCAATAAAGAAGGAATAGTGCATCCAAAAAGAGATACTCGCATCCCAATAGAAGATCCTTTCGTTGCCATACGATCGTTCCTCGATTTAGAATTAAAAGGCGTAGAACTTATAGTATTTCATAACGACACAATTACTGTGTTAATTCGTCATTGTAAGGGATCGACGGATGCAATAAAGATGGAATAGAGCATCCGACATGAGATACTCGCCTCCCAATAGAAGATCCTTTCGTTGCCATAGGATCGTTCCTCGATTTAGAAAGAGAAGGCGTAGAACTTATAGTATTTCATAGAGACGCAATTTCTGTGTTAATTCGTCATTGTGAGGGATCGATGGATGCAATAAAGAAGGAATAGTTCATCCAAAAAGAGATACTCGCCTCCCAATAGAAGATCCTTTCGGTGCCATAGGATCGTTCCTCGATTTAGAAAGAGAAGGCGTAGAACTTATAGTAATTCATAGCGACGCAATTTCTGTGTTAATTCGTCATTGTGAGGGATCGAAGGATGCAATAAAGAAGAAATAGTGCACCCAAAAAGAGATACTCGCCTCCCAATAGAAGATCCTTTCGTTGCCATAGGATCGTTCCTCGATTTAGAAAGAGAAGGCGTAGAACTCATAGTATTTCATAGCGACCCAATTTCTGTGTTAATTCGTCATTGTGAGAGATCGATGGATGCAATAAAGAAGGAATAGTGTATCCGACATGAGATACTCGCCTCATAATAGGAGTTCCTGTCGTTGCCATAGAAATGCTCCTCGATTTAGAAGTAGGAGTCATAGAACTTACAGTATTTCATAGCGACGCAATTTCTGTGTTAATTCGTCATTGTGAGGGATCGATGGATGCAATAAAGAAGGAATAGTGCATCCAACAAGAGATACTCGCCTCCCAATAGAAGATCCTTTCGTTGCCATAGGATCGTTCCTTAATTTAGAAAGAGATGGCGTAGAACTTATAGTATTTCATAGAGATGCAATTTCTGTGTTAATTCGTCATTGTGAGGGATCTACGGATGCAATAAAGAAGGAATAGTGCATCCGAAAACAGATACTCGCCTCCCAATAGGAGATCCTGTCGTTGTCGTAGAAACGCTCCTAGATTTAGAAAGAGAAGTCATAGAACCTATAGTATTTCATAGTGACGCAAATTCTGTGTTAATTCGTCATTGTGAGGGATCGACGGATGCAATAAAGAAGGAATAGTGCATCCGACATGAGATACTCGCCTCCCAATAGGAGTTCCAGTCGTTGCCATAGAAATGCTCCTCGATTTAGAAGGAGAAGTCATAGAACCTATAGTATTTCATAGCGACGCAATTTCTGTGTTAATTCGTCATTGTGAGGGATCGATGGATGCAATAAAGAAGGAATAGTGCATCCAAAAAGAGATACTCGCCTCCCAATAGAAGATCCTTTCGTTGCCATTGGATCGTTCCTCGATTTAGAAAGCGAAGGCGTAGGACTTACAATACTTCATAGCGACGCAATTTCTGTGTTAATTCGTCATTGTGAGGGATCGATGGATGCAATAAAGAAGGAATATTGGGTCCAAAAAGAGATACTCGCCTCCCAATAGAAGATCCTTTCGTTGCCATAGGATCGTTCCTTAATTTAGAAAGAGATGGCGTAGAACTTATAGTATTTCATAGAGATGCAATTTCTGTGTTAATTCGTCATTGTGAGGGATCTACGGTTGCAATAAAGAAGGAATAGTGCATCCGAAAACAGATACTCGCCTCCCAATAGGAGATCCTGTTGTTGTCATAGAAACGCTCCTAGATTTAGAAAGAGAAGTCATAGAACCTATAGTATTTCATAGTGTCGCAAATTCTGTGTTAATTCGTCATTGTGAGGGATCGACGGATGCAATAAAGAAGGAATAGTGCATCCGACATGAGATACTCGCCTCCCAATAGGAGTTCCTGTCGTTGCCATAGAAATGCTCCTCGATTTAGAAAGAGAAGTCATAGAACCTATAGTATTTCATAGCGACGCAATTTCTGTGTTAATTCGTCATTGTGAGGGATCGATGGATGCAATAAAGAAGGAATAGTGCATCCAAAAAGAGATACTCGCCTCCCAATAGAAGATCCTTTCGGTGCCATAGGATCGTTCCTCGATTTAGAAAGAGAAGGCGTAGAACTTATAGTAATTCATAGCGACGCAATTTCTGTGTTAATTCGTCATTGTGAGGGATCGAAGGATGCAATAAAGAAGAAATAGTGCACCCAAAAAGAGATACTCGCCTCCCAATAGAAGATCCTTTCGTTGCCATAGGATCGTTCCTCGATTTAGAAAGAGAAGGCGTAGAACTCATAGTATTTCATAGCGACCCAATTTCTGTGTTAATTCGTCATTGTGAGAGATCGATGGATGCAATAAAGAAGGAATAGTGTATCCGACATGAGATACTCGCCTCATAATAGGAGTTCCTGTCGTTGCCATAGAAATGCTCCTCGATTTAGAAGTAGGAGTCATAGAACTTACAGTATTTCATAGCGACGCAATTTCTGTGTTAATTCGTCATTGTGAGGGATCGATGGATGCAATAAAGAAGGAATAGTGCATCCAACAAGAGATACTCGCCTCCCAATAGAAGATCCTTTCGTTGCCATAGGATCGTTCCTTAATTTAGAAAGAGATGGCGTAGAACTTATAGTATTTCATAGAGATGCAATTTCTGTGTTAATTCGTCATTGTGAGGGATCTACGGATGCAATAAAGAAGGAATAGTGCATCCGAAAACAGATACTCGCCTCCCAATAGGAGATCCTGTCGTTGTCATAGAAACGCTCCTAGATTTAGAAAGAGAAGTCATAGAACCTATAGTATTTCATAGTCACGCAAATTCTGTGTTAATTCGTCATTGTGAGGGATCGACGGATGCAATAAAGAAGGAATAGTGCATCCGACATGAGATACTCGCTTCCCAATAGGAGTTCCTGTCGTTGCCATAGAAATGCTCCTCGATTTAGAAAGAGAAGTCATAGAACCTATAGTATTTCATAGCGACGCAATTTCTGTGTTAATTCGTCATTGTGAGGGATCGATGGATGCAATAAAGAAGGAATAGTGCATCCAAAAAGAGATACTCGCCTCCCAATAGAAGATCCTTTCGTTGCCATTGGATCGTTCCTCGATTTAGAAAGCGAAGGCGTAGGACTTACAATACTTCATAGCGACGCAATTTCTGTGTTAATTCGTCATTGTGAGGGATCGATGGATGCAATAAAGAAGGAATATTGGGTCCAAAAAGAGATACTCGCCTCCCAATAGAAGATCCTTTCGTTGCCATAGGATCGTTCCTTAATTTAGAAAGAGATGGCGTAGAACTTATAGTATTTCATAGAGATGCAATTTCTGTGTTAATTCGTCATTGTGAGGGATCTACGGTTGCAATAAAGAAGGAATAGTGCATCCGAAAACAGATACTCGCCTCCCAATAGGAGATCCTGTTGTTGTCATAGAAACGCTCCTAGATTTAGAAAGAGAAGTCATAGAACCTATAGTATTTCATAGTGTCGCAAATTCTGTGTTAATTCGTCATTGTGAGGGATCGACGGATGCAATAAAGAAGGAATAGTGCATCCGACATGAGATACTCGCCTCCCAATAGGAGTTCCTGTCGTTGCCATAGAAATGCTCCTCGATTTAGAAAGAGAAGTCATAGAACCTATAGTATTTCATAGCGACGCAATTTCTGTGTTAATTCGTCATTGTGAGGGATCGATGGATGCAATAAAGAAGGAATAGTGCATCCAAAAAGAGATACTCGCCTCCCAATAGAAGATCCTTTCGGTGCCATAGGATCGTTCCTCGATTTAGAAAGAGAAGGCGTAGAACTTATAGTATTTCATAGAGACGCAATTTCTGTGTTAATTCGTCATTGTGAGGAATCGATGGATGCAATAAAGAAGGAATAGTGCATCCAAAAAGAGATACTCGCCTCCCAATCGAAGATCCTTTCGTTGCCATAGGATCGTTCCTCGATTTAGAAAGAGAAGGCGTAGAACTTATTGTATTTCATAGAGACGCAATTTCTGTGTTAATTCGTCATTGCGAGGGATCGATGGATGCAATAAAGAAGGAATAGTGCATCCAAAAAGAGATACTCGCCTCCCAATAGAAGATCCTTTCGTTGCCATAGGATCGTTCCTCGATTTAGAAAGCGAAGGCGTAGGACTTATAATACTTCATAGCGACGCAATTTCTGTGTTAATTCGTCATTGTGAGGGATCGATGGATGCAATAAAGAAGGAATATTGCGTCCAAAAAGAGATACTCGCCTCCCAATAGAAGATCCTTTCGTTGCCATACGATCGTGCCTCGATTTAGAAAGAGAAGGCGTAGAACTTATGGTATTTCATAGAGACGAAATTTCTGTGTTAATTCGTTATTGTGAGGGATCGACGGATGCAATAAAGAAGGAATAGTGCATCCGAAAAGAGATACTCGCCTCCCAATAGGAGATCCTGTCGTTGTCATAGAAACGCTCCTCGATGTAGAAAGAGAAGTCGTAGAACCTATAGTATTTCATAGCGACGCAAATTCTGTGTTAATTCGTCATTGTGAGGGATCGACGGATGCAATAAAGAAGGAATAGTGCATCCGACATGAGATACTCGCCTCCCAACAGGTGTTCCTGTCATTGCCATAGAAATGCTCCTCGATTTAGAAAGAGAATTCATAGAACCTATAGTATTTCATAGCGACGCAATTTCTTTGTTAATTCGTCATTGTCAGGGATCGATTGATGCAATAAAGAAGGAATAGTGCAACCAAAAAGAGATACTCGCCTCCCAATAGAAGATCCTTTCGTTGCCATAGGATCGTTCCTCGATTTAGAAAGAGAAGGCGTAGAACTTATAGTATTTCATAGAGACGCAATTTCTGTGTTAATTCGTCATTGTGAGGGATCGATGGATGCAATAAAGAAGGAATAGTGCATCCAAAAAGAGATACTCGCCTCCCAATAGAAGATCCTTTCGGTGCCATAGGATCGTTCCTCGATTTAGAAAGAGAAGGCGTAGAACTTACAGTATTTCATAGAGACGCAATTTCTGTGTTAATTCGTCATTGTGAGGGATCGATGGATGCAATAAAGAAGGAATAGTGCATCCAAAAAGAGATACTCGCCTCTTAATAGAAGATCCTTTCGGTGCCATAGGATCGTTCCTCGATTTAGAAAGAGAAGGCGTAGAACTTATAGTATTTCATAGAGACGCAATTTCTGTGTTAATTCGTCATTGCGAGGGATCGATGGATGCAATAAAGAAGGAATAGTGCATCCAAAAAGAGATACTCGCCTCCCAATAGAAGATCCTTTCGTTGCCATACGATCGTGCCTCGATTTAGAAAGAGAAGGCGTAGAACTTATAGTATTTCATAGAGACGCAATTTCTGTGTTAATTCGTCATTGTGAGGGATCGACGGATGCAATAAAGAAGGAATAGTGCATCCGAAAAGAGATACTCGCCTCCCAATAGGAGATCCTGTCGTTGTCATAGCAACGCTCCTCGATTGTGAAAAAGAAAGCGTAGAACTTATAGTATTTCATAGCGACGGAATTTCTGTGTTAAATCGTCATTGTGAGGGATCGACGGATGCAATAAAGAAGGAATAGTGCATCCGACATGAGATACTCGCCTCCCAATAGTAGATCCTGTCGTTGCCATAGAAACGGTCCTCGAAATAGAAAGAGAAGTCATAGAACCTATAGTATTTCATAGCGACGCAAATTCTGTGTTAATGCGTCATTGTGAGGGATCGATGGATGCAATAAAGAAGGAATAGTGCTTCCAAAAAGAGATACTCGCCTCCCAATAGAAGATCCTTTCTTTGCCATAGGATCGTTCCTCGATTTAGAAAGAGAAGGCGTAGGACTTATAGTATTTCATAGCGACGCAATTTCTGTGTTAATTCGTCATTTTGAGGGATCGACGGATGCAATGAAGAAGGAATAGAGCATTCGAAAAGAGATACTCGCCTCCCAATAGGAGATCCTGTCGTTGATATGGAAACGCTCTCCGATTTAGAAAGAGAAGTCATAGAACCTATAGTATTTCATAGCGACGCAATTTCTGTGTTAATTCGTCATTGTGAGTTATCGACGGATGCAATAAAGAAGGAATAGTGCATCCGAAAAGACATACTCGCCTCCCAATAGGAGATCCTGTCGTTGCCATAGAAATGCTCCTCGAATTAGAAGTAGAAGTCATAGAACCTATAGCACTTCATAGCAACGCATTTTCTGTGTTAATTCGTAAACGTGAGGGATAAATGGATGCAATAAAGAAGGAATAGTGCATCCAAAAAGAGATACTCGCCTCCCAATAGAAGATCCTTTCGTTGCCATAGGATCGTTCCTCGATTTAGAAAGAGAAGGCGTAGAACTTATAGTATTTCATAGAGACGCAATTTCTGTGTTAATTCGTCATTGTGAGGGATCGATGGATGCAATAAAGAAGGAATAGTGCATCCAAAAAGAGATACTCGCCTCCCAATAGAAGATCCTTTCGGTGCCATAGGATCGTTCCTCGATTTAGAAAGAGAAGGCGTGCAACTTATAGTAATTCATAGCGACGCAATTTCTGTGTTAATTCGTAATTTTGAGGGATCGACGGATGCAATAAAGAAGGAATAGTGCATCCGACATGAGATACTCGCCTCCCAATAGAAGATCCTTTCGGTGCCATAGGATCGTTCCTCGATTTAGAAAGAGAAGGCGTAGAACTTATAGTATTACAAATAGACGCAATTTCTGTGTTAATTCGTCATTGTGAGGGATCGATGGATGCAATAAAGAAGGAATAGTGCAACCAAAAAGAGATACTCGCCTCCCAATAGAAGATCCTTTCGTTGCCATAGGATCGTTCCTCGATTTAGAAAGAGAAGGCGTAGAACTTATAGTATTACAAATAGACGCAATTTCTGTGTTAATTCGTCATTGTGAGGGATCGATGGATGCAATAAAGAAGGAATAGTGCATCCAAAAAGAGATACTCGCCTCCCAATAGAAGATCCTTTCGTTGCCAATGGATCGTTCCTCGATTTAGAAAGAGAAGGCGTAGAACTTATAGTATTTCATAGAGACGCAATTTCTGTGTTAATTCGTCATTGTGAGGGATCGATGGATGCAATAAAGAAGGAATAGTGCATCCAAAAAGAGATACTCGCCTCCCAATAGAAGATCCTTTCGGTGCCATAGGATCGTTCCTCGATTTAGAAAGAGAAGGCGTGCAACTTATAGTAATTCATAGCGACGCAATTTCTGTGTTAATTCGTAATTTTGAGGGATCGACGGATGCAATAAAGAAGGAATAGTGCATCCGACATGAGATACTCGCCTCCCACTAGAAGATCCTTTCGGTGCCATAGGATCGTTCCTCGATTTAGAAAGCGAAGGCGTAGAACTTATAGTATTTCATAGAGACGCAATTTCTGTGTTAATTCGTCATTGTGAGGGATCGATGGATGCAATAAAGAAGGAATAGTGCTTCCAAAAAGAGATACTCGCCTCCCAATAGAAGATCCTTTCGGTGCCATAGGATCGTTCCTCGATTTAGAAAGAGAAGGCGTAGAACTTATAGTAATTCATAGCGACGCAATTTCTGTGTTAATTCGTCATTGTGAGGGATCGAAGGATGCAATAAAGAAGAAATAGTGCATCCAAAAAGAGATACACGCCTCCCAATAGAAGCTCCTTTCGTTGCCATAGGATCGTTCCTCGATTTAGAAAGAGAAGGCGTAGAACTTATAGTATTTCATAGCGACGAAATTTCTGTGTTAATTCGTCATTGTGAGAGATCGATGGATGCAATAAAGAAGGAATAGTGCATTCGAAAAGAGATACTTGCCTCCCAATAGAAGATCCTTTCGTTGCCATAGGATCGTTCCTCGATTTAGAAAGAAATGGCGTAGAACTTATAGTATTTCATAGAGATGCAATTTCTGTGTTAATTCGTCATTGTGAGCGATCGATGGATGCAATAAAGAAGGAATAGTGCATCCAAAAAGAGATACTCGCATCCCAATAGAAGATCATTTCGTTGCCATACGATCGTTCCTCGATTTACAAAGGGAAGGCGTAGGACTTATAGTATTTCTTAGCGACGCAATTACTGTGTTAATTCGTCATTGTAAGGGATCGACGGATGTAATAAAGATGGAATAGAGCATCCGACATGAGATACTCGCCTCCCAATAGAAGATCCTTTCGTTGCCATACGATCGTTCCTCGATTTAGAAAGAGAAGGCGTAGAACTTATAGTATTTCATAGAGATGCAATTTCTGTGTTAATTCGTCATTGTGAGGGATCGATGGATGCAATAAAGAAGGAATAGTGCATCCAAAAAGAGATACTCGCATCCCAATAGAAGATCCTTTCGTTGCCATACGATCGTTCCTCGATTTAGAAAGGGAAGGCGTAGAACTTATAGTATATCATAGAGATGCAATTTCTGTGTTAATTCGTCATTGTGAGGGATCGATGGATGCAATAAAGAAGGAATAGTGCATCCAAAAAGAGATACTCACCTCCCATTAGAAGACCCTTTCGGTGCCTTAGGATCGTTCCTCGATTTAGAAAGAGAAGGCGTAGAACTTATAGTAATTCATAGTGACGCAATTTCTGTGTTAATTCGTCATTGTGAGGGATCGAAGGATGCAATAAAGAAGAAATAGTGCATCCAAAAAGAGATACACGCCTCCCAATAGAAGCTCCTTTCGTTGCCATAGGATCGTTCCTCGATTTAGAAAGCGAAGGCGTAGAACTTATAGTATTTCATAGCGACGCAATTTCTGTGTTAATTCGTCATTTTGAGGGATCGACGGATGCAATAAGGAAGGAATAGTGCATCCAAAAAGAGATACTCGCCTCCCAATAGAAGATCCTTTCGTTGCCATAGGATCGTTCCTCGATTTAGAAAGAGAAGGCGTAGAACTTATAGTATTTCATAGCGACCCAATTTCTGTGTTAATTCGTCATTGTGAGAGATCGATGGATGCAATAAAGAAGGAATAGTGCATCCGACTTGAGATACTCGCCTCATAATAGGAGTTCCTGTCGTTGCCATAGAAATGCTCCTCGATTTAGAAGGAGAAGTCATAGAACCTATAGTATTTCATAGCGACGCAATTTCTGTGTTAATTCGTCATTGTGAGGGATCGATGGATGCAATAAAGAAGGAATAGTGCATCCAAAAAGAGACACTCGCCTCCCAATAGAAGATCCTTTCGTTGCCATAGGAACGTTCCTCGATTTAGAAAGAGATGGCGTAGAACTTATAGTATTTCATAGAGATGCAATTTCTGTGTTAGTTCGTCATTTTGTTGGATCGACGGATGCAATAAAGAAGGAATAGTGCATCCAAAAAGTGATACTCGCCTCCCAATAGAAGATCCTTTCGTTGCCATAGGATCGTTCCTCGATTTAGAAAGAGAAGGCGTAGAACTCATAGTATTTCATAGCGACCAAATTTCTGTGTTAATTCGTCATTGTGAGAGATCGATGGATGCAATAAAGAAGGAATAGTGCATCCGACATGAGATACTCGCCTCATAATAGGAGTTCCTGTCGTTGCCATAGAAATGCTCCTCGATTTAGAAGTAGAAGTCATAGAACTTATAGTATTTCATAGCGACGCAATTTCTGTGTTAATTCGTCATTGTGAGGGATCGATGGATGCAATAAAGAAGGAATAGTGCATCCAACAAGAGATACTCGCCTCCCAATAGAAGATCCTTTCGTTGCCATAGGATCGTTCCTCGATTTTGAAAGAGATGGCGTAGAACTTATAGTATTTCATAGAGATGCAATTTCTGTGTTAATTCGTCATTGTGAGGGATCTACTGATGCAATAAAGAAGGAATAGTGCATCCGAAAACAGATACTCGCCTCCCAATAGGAGATCCTGTCGTTGTCATAGAAACGCTCCTAGATTTTGAAAGAGAAGTCATAGAACCTATAGTATTTCATAGTGACGCAAATTCTCTGTTAATTCGTCATTGTGAGGGATCGACGGATGCAATAAAGAAGGAATAGTGCATCCGACATGAGGTACTCGCCTCCCAATAGGAGTTCCTGTCGTTGCCATAGAAATGCTCCTCGATTTAGAAAGAGAAGTCATAGAACCTATAGTATTACATAGCGACGCAATTTCTGTGTTAATTCGTCATTGTGAGGGATCGATGGATGCAATAAAGAAGGAATAGTGCATCCAAAAAGAGATACTCGCCTCCCAATAGAAGATCCTTTCGGTGCCATAGGATCGTTCCTCGATTTAGAAAGAGAAGGCGTAGAACTTATAGTATTTCATAGAGACGCAATTTCTGTGTTAATTCGTCATTGTGAGGGATCGATGGATGCAATAAAGAAGGAATAGTGCATCCAAAAAGAGATACTCGCCTCCCAATAGAAGATCCTTTCGTTGCCATAGGATCGTTCCTCGATTTAGAAAGAGAAGGCGTAGAACTTATAGTATTTCATAGAGACGCAATTTCTGTGTTAATTCGTCATTGCGAGTGATCGATGGATGCAATAAAGAAGGAATAGTGCATCCAAAAAGAGATACTCGCCTCCCAATAGAAGATCCTTTCGGTGCCATAGGATCGTTCCTCGATTTAGAAAGAGCAGGCGTGCAACTTATAGTAATTCATAGCGACGCAATTTCTGTGTTAATTCGTAATTTTGAGGGATCGACGGATGCAATAAAGAAGGAATAGTGCATCCGACATGAGATACTCGCCTCCCAATAGAAGATCCTTTCGGTGCCATAGGATCGTTCCTCGATTTAGAAAGCGAAGGCGTAGAACTTATAGTATTTCATAGAGACGCAATTTCTGTGTTAATTCGTCATTGTGAGAGATCGATGGATGCAATAAAGAAGGAATAGTGCATCCGAAAAGAGATACATGCCTCCCAATAGAAGATTCTTTCGTTGCCATAGGATCGTTCCTCGATTTAGAAAGAGATGGCGTAGAACTTATAGTATTTCATAGCGACGCAATTTCTGTGTTAATTCGTCATTGTGAGAGATCGATGGATGCAATAAAGAAGGAATAGTGCATCCAAAAAGAGATACTCGCCTCCCAATAGAAGATCCTTTCGTTGCCATAGGATCGTTCCTCGATTTAGAAAGAGAAGGCGTAGAACTTATAGTATTTCATAGAGACGCAATTTCTGTGTTAATTCGTCATTGTGAGGGATCGATGGATGCAATAAAGAAGGAATAGTGCATCCAAAAAGAGATACTCGCCTCCCAATAGAAGATCCTTTCGGTGCCATAGGATCGTTCCTCGATTTAGAAAGAGCAGGCGTGCAACTTATAGTAATTCATAGCGACGCAATTTCTGTGTTAATTCGTAATTTTGAGGGATCGACGGATGCAATAAAGAAGGAATAGTGCATCCGACATGAGATACTCGCCTCCCAATAGAAGATCCTTTCGGTGCCATAGGATCGTTCCTCGATTTAGAAAGCGAAGGCGTAGAACTTATAGTATTTCATAGAGACGCAATTTCTGTGTTAATTCGTCATTGTGAGGGATCGATGGATGCAATAAAGAAGGAATAGTGCATCCAAAAAGAGATACTCGCCTCCCAATAGAAGATCCTTTCGGTGCCATAGGATCGTTCCTCGATTTAGAAAGAGAAGGCGTAGAACTTATAGTAATTCATAGCGACGCAATTTCTGTGTTAATTCGTCATTGTGAGGGATCGAAGGATGCAATAAAGAAGAAATAGTGCATCCAAAAAGAGATACACGCCTCCCAATAGAAGCTCCTTTCGTTGCCATAGGATCGTTCCTCGATTTAGAAAGAGAAGGCGTAGAACTTATAGTATTTCATAGCGACGCAATTTCTGTGTTAATTCGTCATTGTGAGAGATCGATGGATGCAATAAAGAAGGAATAGTGCATCCGAAAAGAGATACTTGCCTCCCAATAGAAGATCCTTTCGTTGCCATAGGATCGTTCCTCGATTTAGAAAGAAATGGCGTAGAACTTATAGTATTTCATAGAGATGCAATTTCTGTGTTAATTCGTCATTGTGAGCGATCGATGGATGCAATAAAGAAGGAATAGTGCATCCAAAAATAGATACTCGCATCCCAATAGAAGATCCTTTCGTTGCCATACGATCGTTCCTCGTTTTACAAAGGGAAGGCGTAGAACTTATAGTATTTCTTAGCGACGCAATTACTGTGTTAATTCGTCATTGTAAGGGATCGACGGATGTAATAAAGATGGAATAGAGCATCCGACATGAGATACTCGCCTCCCAATAGAAGATCCTTTCGTTGCCATACGATCGTTCCTCGATTTAGAAAGAGAAGGCGTAGAACTTATAGTATTTCATAGAGATGCAATTTCTGTGTTAATTCGTCATTGTGAGGGATCGATGGATGCAATAAAGAAGGAATAGTGCATCCAAAAAGAGATACTCGCATCCCAATAGAAGATCCTTTCGTTGCCATACGATCGTTCCTCGATTTAGAAAGGGAAGGCGTAGAACTTATAGTATATCATAGAGATGCAATTTCTGTGTTAATTCGTCATTGTGAGGGATCGATGGATGCAATAAAGAAGGAATAGTGCATCCAAAAAGAGATACTCACCTCCCAATAGAAGATCCTTTCGGTGCCTTAGGATCGTTCCTAGATTTAGAAAGAGAAGGCGTAGAACTTATAGTAATTCATAGCGACGCAATTTCTGTGTTAATTCGTCATTGTGAGGGATCGAAGGATGCAATAAAGAAGAAATAGTGCATCCAAAAAGAGATACACGCCTCCCAATAGAAGCTCCTTTCGTTGCCATAGGATCGTTCCTCGATTTAGAAAGCGAAGGCGTAGAACTTATAGTATTTCATAGCGACGCAATTTCTGTGTTAATTCGTCATTTTGAGGGATCGACGGATGCAATAAAGAAGGAATAGTGCATCCAAAAAGAGATACTCGCCTCCCAATACAAGATCCTTTCGTTGCCATAGGATCGTTCCTCGATTTAGAAAGAGAAGGCGTAGAACATATAGTATTTCATAGCGACCCAATTTCTGTGTTAATTCGTCATTGTGAGAGATCGATGGATGCAATAAAGAAGGAATAGTGCATCCGACATGAGATACTCGCCTCATAATAGGAGTTCCTGTCGTTGCCATAGAAATGCTCCTCGATGTAGAAGGAGAAGTCATAGAACCTATAGTATTTCATAGCGACGCAATTTCTGTGTTAATTCGTCATTGTGAGGGATCGATGGATGCAATAAAGAAGGAATAGTGCATCCAAAAAGAGATACTCGCCTCCCCATAGAAGATCCTTTCGTTGCCATAGGAACGTTCCTCGATTTAGAAAGAGATGGCGTAGAACTTATAGTATTTCATAGAGATGCAATTTCTGTGTTAGTTCGTCATTTTGATGGATCGACGGATGCAATAAAGAAGGAATAGTGCATCCAAAAAGAGATACTCGCCTCCCAATAGAAGATCCTTTCGTTGCCATAGGATCGTTCATCGATTTAGAAAGAGAAGGTGTAGAACTCATAGTATTTCATAGCGACCAAATTTCTGTGTTAATTCGTCATTGTGAGAGATCGATGGATGCAATAAAGAAGGAATAGTGCATCCGACATGAGATACTCGCCTCATATTAGGAGTTCCTGTCGTTGCCATAGAAATGCTCCTCGATTTAGAAGTAGAAGTCATGGAACTTATAGTATTTCATAGCGACGCAATTTCTGTGTTAATTCGTCATTGTGAGGGATCGATGGATGCAATAAAGAAGGAATAGTGCATCCAACAAGAGATACTCGCCTCCCAATAGAAGATCCTTTCGTTGCCATAGGATCGTTCCTCGATTTAGAAAGAGATGGCGTAGAACTTATAGTATTTCATAGAGATGCAATTTCTGTGTTAATTCGTCATTGTGAGGGATCTACGGATGCAATAAAGAAGGAATAGTGCATCCGAAAACAGATACTCGCCTCCCAATAGGAGATCCTGTCGTTGTCATAGAAACGCTCCTAGATTTAGAAAGAGAAGTCATAGAACCTATAGTATTTCATAGTGACGCAAATTCTGTGTTAATTCGTCATTGTGAGGGATCGACGGATGCAATAAAGAAGGAATAGTGCATCCGACATGAGGTACTCGCCTCCCAATAGGAGTTCCTGTCGTTGCCATAGAAATGCTCCTCGATTTAGAAAGAGAAGTCATAGAACCTATAGTATTTCATAGCGACGCAATTTCTGTGTTAATTCGTCATTGTGAGGGATCGATGGATGCAATAAAGAAGGAATAGTGCATCCAAAAAGAGATACTCGCCTCCCAATAGAAGATCCTTTCGGTGCCATAGGATCGTTCCTCGATTTAGAAAGAGAAGGCGTAGAACTTATAGTATTTCATAGAGACGCAATTTCTGTGTTAATTCGTCATTGTGAGGGATCGATGGATGCAATAAAGAAGGAATAGTGCATCCAAAAGGAGATACTCGCCTCCCAATGGAAGATCCTTTCGTTGCCATAGGATCGTTCCTCGATTTAGAAAGAGAAGGCGTAGAACTTATAGTATTTCATAGAGACGCAATTTCTGTGTTAATTCGTCATTGCGAGGGATCGATGGATGGAATAAAGAAGGAATAGTGCATCCCAAAAGAGATACTCGCCTCCCAATAGAAGATCCTTTCGTTGCCATAGGATCGTTCCTCGATTTAGAAAGCGAAGGCGTAGGACTTATAATACTTCATAGCGACGCAATTTCTGTGTTAATTCGTCATTGTGAGGGATCGATGGATGCAATAAAGAAGGAATAGTGCATCCGACATGAGATACTCGCCTCCCAATTGGAGTTCCTGTCATTGCCACAGAAATGCTCCTCGATTTAGAAAGAGAAGTCATAGAACCTGTAGTATTTCATAGCGACGCAATTTCTGTGTTAATTCGTCATTGTCAGGGATCGATGGATGCAATAAAGAAGGAATAGTGCATCCAAAAAGAGATACTCGCCTCCCAATAGAAGATCCTTTCGTTGCCATATGATCGTTCCTCGATTTAGAAAGAGAAGGCGTAGAACTTATAGTATTTCATAGAGACGCAATTTCTGTGTTAATTCGTCATTGCGAGGGATCGATGGATGCAATAAAGAAGGAATAGTGCATCCAAAAAGAGATACTCGCCTCCCAATAGAAGATCCTTTCGTTGCCATAGGATCGTTCCTCGATTTAGAAAGCGAAGGCGTAGGACTTATAATACTTCATAGCGACGCAATTTCTGTGTTAATTCGTCATTGTGAGGGGTCGATGGATGCAATAAAGAAGGAATAATGCGTCCAAAAAGAGATACTCGCCTCCCAATAGAAGATCCTTTCGTTGCCATACGATCGTGCCTCGATTTAGAAAGAGAAGGCGTAGAACTTATAGTATTTCGTAGAGACGCAATTTCTGTGTTAATTCGTCATTGTGAGGGATCGACGGATGCAATAAAGAAGGAATGGTGCATCCAAAAAGAGATACTCGCCTCCCAATAGTAGATCCTGTCGTTGCCATAGAAACGGTCCTCGAAATAGAAAGAGACGTCATAGAACCTATAGTATTTCATAGCGACGCAAATTCTGTGTTAATTCGTCATTGTGCGGGATCGATGGATTCAATAATGAAGGAATAGTGCATCCAAAAAGAGATACTCGCCTCCCAATAGAAGATCCTTTCTTTGCCATAGGATCGTTACTCGATTTAGAAAGAGAAGGCGTAGGACTTACAGTATTTCATAGCGACGCAATTTCTGTGTTAATTCGTCATTGTGAGGGATCAACGGATGCAATGAAGAAGGAATAGAGCATTCGAAAAGAGATACTCGCCTCCCAATAGGAGATCCTGTCGTTGATATGGAAACGCTCTCCGATTTAGAAAGAGAAGTCATAGAACCTATAGTATTTCATAGCGACGCAATTTCTGTGTTAATTCGTCATTGTGAGTTATCGACGAATGCAATAAAGAAGGAATAGTGCATCCGAAAAGAGATACTCGCCTCCCAATAGGAGATCCTGTTGTTGCCATAGAAATGCTCCTCGAATTAGAAGTAGAAGTCATAGAACCTATAGCATTTCATAGCAACGCAATTTCTGTGTTAATTCGTAAATGTGAGGGATAAATGGATGCAATAAAGAAGTAATAGTGCATCCAAAAAGAGATACTCGCCTCCCAATAGAAGATCCTTTCGTTGCCATAAGATCGTGCCTCGATTTAGAAAGAGAAGTCATAGAACCTATAGTATTTCATAGCGACGCAATTTCTGTGTTAATTCGTCATTGTGAGGTATCGACGGATGCAATAAAGAAGGAATAGCGCATCAGACATGAGATACTCGCCTCCCAATAGGAGATCCTGTCGTTGCCATAGAAATGCTCCTCGCTTTAGAAAGAGAAGTCATAGAACCTATAGTATTTCATAGCGACGCAAATTCTGTGTTAATTCGTCATTGTGAGGGATCGACGGATGCAATAAAGAAGGAATAGTGCATCCGACATGAGATACTCGCCTCCCAATAGGAGTTCCTGTCGTTGCCATAGAAATGTTCCTCGATTTAGAAAGAGAAGTCATAGAACCTATAGTATTTCATAGCGACGCAAATTCTGTGTTAATTCGTCATTGTGAGGGATCGACGGATGCAATAAAGAAGAATTAGTGCATCCAATAAGAGAGACACGCCTCCCAATAGGAGCTCCCTTCGTTGCCATAGGATCGTTCCTCGATTTAGAAAGAGAAGGCGTAGAACTTATAGTATTTCATACAGACGCAATTTCTGTGTTAATTCGTCATTGTGAGGGATCGATGGATGCAATAGAGAAGGAATAGCGCATCCAAAAAGTGATACTTGCCTCCCAATAGAAGATCCTTTCGATGCCATAGGATCGTTCCTCGATTTAGAAAGAGAAGGCGTAGAACTTATAGTATTTTATAGCGACGCAATTTCTGTGTTAATTCGTCATTGTGAGGGATCGATGGATGCAATAAAGAAGGTATAGTGCATCCGACATGAGATACTCGCCTCCCAATAGTAGATCCTGTCGTTGCCATAGAAACGGTCCTCGAAATAGAAAGAGATTAGTCATAGAACCTATAGTATTTCATAGCGACGCAAAGTCTGTGTTAATTCGTCATTGTGAGGGATCGATGGATGCATTAAAGAAGGAATAGTGCATCCAAAAAGAGATACTCGCATCCCAATAGGAGATCCTTTCGTTGCCATACGATCGTTCCTCGATTTAGAAAGAGAAGGCGTAGAACTTATAGTATTTCATAGAGACGCAATTACTGTGTTAATTCGTCATTGTAAGGGATCGACGGATGCAATAAAGATGGAATAGTGCATCGGACATGAGATACTCGCCTCCCAATAGAAGATCCTTTCGTTGCCATAGGATCGTTCCTCGATTTAGAAAGAGAAGGCGTAGAACTTATAGTATTTCATAGCGACGCAATTTCTGTGTTAATTCGTCATTTTGAAGGTTCGACGGATGCAATAAAGAAGGAATAGTGCATCCGAAAAGAGATACTCGCCTCCCAATAGGAGATTTTGTCATAGTCATAGAAACGCTCCTCGATTTAAAAAGAGAAGTCATAGAACCTATAGTATTTCATAGCGACGCAAATTCTGTGTTAATTCGTCATTGTGAGGGATCGACGGATGCAATAAAGAAGGAATAGTGCATCCGACATGAGATACTCGCTTCCCAATAGGAGTTCCTGTCGTTGCCATAGAAATGCTCCTTGATTTAGAAAGAGAAGTCGTAGAACCTATAGTATTTCATACCGACGCAATTTCTGTGTTAATTCGTCATTGTGAGGGATCGATGGAGACAATAAATAAGGAATAGTGCATCCAAAAAGAGATACTCGTCTCCCTATAGAAGATCGTGTCGTAGCCATAGGATCGTTTCTCGATTTAGAAACAGAAGGCGAAGAACTTATAGTATTTCATAGCGACGCTATTTCTGTGTTAATTCGTCATTGTGAGGGATCTACGGATGCAATAAAGAAGGAATAGTGCATCCGAAAATAGATACTCGCCTCCCAATAGGAGATCCTGTCGTTGTCATAGAGACAATCCTCGATTTAGAAAGAGAAGTCATAGAACCTATAGTATTTCATAGCGACGGATATTCTGTGTTAATTCGTCATTGTGAGGGATCGACGGATGCAATAAAGAAGGAATAGTGCATCCGACATGAGATACTCGCCTCCCAATAGGAGTTCCTGTCGTTGCCATAGAAATGCTCCTCGATTTAGAAAGAGAAGTCATAGAACCTATAGTATTTCATAGCGACGCAATTTCTGTGTTAATTGGTCATTGTGAGGGATCGATGGATGCAATAAAGAAGGAATAGTCCATCCAAAAAGAGATACTCGCATCCCAATAGAAGATCCTTTCGTTGCCATAGGATCGTTCCTCGATTTAGAAAGAGAAGGCGTAGAACTTATAGTATTTTATAGCGACGCAATTTCTGTGTTAATTCGTTATTGTGAGGGATCGATGGATGCAATAAAGAAGGTATAGTGCATCCGACATGAGATACTCGCCTCCCAATAGTAGATCCTGTCGTTGCCATAGAAACGGTCCTCGAAATAGAAAGAGAAGGCATAGAACCTATAGTATTTCATAGCGATGCAATTTCTGTGTTAATTCGTCATTGTGAGAGATAGACGAATGCAATAAAGCAGGAATAGTGCATCCGAGTAGAGATACTCGCCTCCCAATAGAAGATTCTGTCGTTGCCATAGAAACGTTCCTCAATTTAGAAAGAGAAGGCATACAACCTATAGTATTTCATAGCGACGCAACTTCTGTGTTAATTCGTCATTGTGAGGGATCGACGGATGCAATAAAGAAGGAATAGTACATCCGAAAAGAGATACTCGCCTCCCAATAGATGATTCTGTCGTTGCCATAGGATCGTTCCTCGATTTAGAAAGAGAAGGCGTAGAACTTATAGTATTTCATAGCGACGCAATTTCTGTGTTAATTCGTCATTTTGAGGGTTCGACGGATGCAATAAAGAAGGAATAGTGCATCCGAAAAGAGATACTCGCCTCCCAATAGGAGATCCTGTCGTAGTCATAGAAACGCTCCTCGATTTAAAAAGAGAAGTCATAGAACCTATAGTGTTTCATAGCGACGCAAATTCAGTGTTAATTCGTCATTGTGAGGGATCGACGGATGCAATAAAGAAGGAATAGTGCATCCGACATGAGATACTCGCTTCCCAATAGGAGTTCCTGTCGTTGCCATAGAAATGCTCCTTGATTTAGAAAGAGAAGTCATTGAACCTATAGTATTTCATAGCGACGCAATTTCTGTGTTAATTCGTCATTGTGAGGGATCGATGGATGCAATAAAGAAGGAATAGTGCATCCAAAAAGAGATACTCGCCTCCCAATAGAAGATCCTTTCGTTGCCATAGGATCGTTCCTCGATTTAGTAAGAGAAGGCGTAGAACTTATAGTATTTCATAGAGACGCAATTTCTGTGTTAATTCGTCATTGTGAGGGATCGATGGATGCAATAAAGAAGGAATAGTGCATCCAAAAAGAGATACTCGCCTCCCAATAGAAGATCCTTTCGTTGCCATAGGATCGTTCCTCGATTTAGAAAGACAAGGCGTAGAACTTATAGTAATTCTTAGCGACCCAATTTCTGTGTTAATTCGTCATTGTGAGAGATCGATGGATGCAATAAAGAAAGAATAGTGCATCCGCCATGAGATACTCGCCTCATAATAGGAGTTCCTGTCGTTGCCATAGAAATGCTCCTCGATTTAGAAGGAGAAGTCATAGAACCTATAGTATTTCATAGCGACGCAATTTCTGTGTTAATTCGTCATTGTGAGGGATCGATGGATGCAATAAAGAAGGAGTAGTGCATCCAAAAAGAGATACTCGCCTCCCAATAGAAGATCCTTTCGTTGCCATAGGATCGTTCCTCGATTTAGAAAGAGATGGCGTAGAACTTACAGTATTTCATAGAGATGCAATTTCTGTGTTAATTCGTCATTGTGAGGGATCGATGGAAGCAATAAAGAAGGAATAGTGCATCCAAAGAGACATAATCGCCTCCCAATTGAAGATCCCTTCGTTGCCATAGGATCGTTCCTCGATTTAGAAAGAGAAGGCGTAGAACTTATAGTATTTCATAGCGACGCAATTTCTGAGTTAATTCGTCATTGTGAGAGATCGATGGATGCAATAAAGAAGGCATAGTGCATCCGAAAAGAGATCCTAGCCTCCCAATAGGAGATCCTGTCGCTGCCATAGGAACGCTCCTCGATTTAGAAAGAGAAGTCATAGAACCTATAGTACTTCATAGCGACGCAATTTCTGTGTTAATTCGTCATTGTGAGGGATCGATGGATGCAATAAAGAAGGAATAGTGCATCCAAAAAGAGATACTCGCCGCCCAATAGAACATCCTTTCGTTGCCATAGGATCGTTCCTCGATTTAGAAAGAGAAGGCGTAGAACTTATAGTATTTCATAGCGACGCAATTTCTGTGTTAATTCGTCATTGTGAGGGATCGACGGATGCAATAAAGAAGGAATAGTGCAACCGAAAAGAAATACTCCCTTCCCAATACGAAATCCGGTCGTTGCCATAGAAATGCTCCTCGATTTAGAAAGAGAAGTCATAGAACCTATAGTATTTCATAGCGACGCAATTTCTGTGTTAATTCATCATTGTGAGAGATCGATGGATGCAATATAGAAGGAATAGTGCATCCAAAAATAGATAGTCGCCTCCTAATAGAAGATCCTTTCGTTGGCATAGAATTGACCCTCGATTTAGAAAGAGAAGTCATAGAACCTATAGTATTTCATAGCGACGCAATTTCTGTGTTAATTCGTCATTGTGAGGGATCGATTGATGCAATAAAGACGGAATAGTGCATTCAAAAAGAGATACTCGCCTCCAAATAGAAGATCCTTTCGTTGCCATAGGATCGTTCCTCGATTTAGAAAGAGAAGGCGTAGAACTTATAGTATATCATGGCGACGCAATTTCTGTGTTAATTCGTCACTGTGAGGCATCGACGGATGCAGTAAAGAAGGAATAGTGCATCCGAAAAGAGATACTCGCCTCCCAATAGGAGACCCTGTCGCTGCCATAGAAACGTCCCTCGATTTAGAAAGAGAAAACATAGAACCTATAGTATTTTATAGCGACGCAATTTCTGTGTTAATTCGTCATTGTGAGGGATCGATGGATGCAATAAAGAAGGAATGGTGCATCCAAAAAGAGATACTCGCCTCCCAATAGAAGATCCTTCCGTTTCCATAGGATCGTTCCTCGATTTAGAAAGAGAAGGCGTAGAACCTATAGTATTTCAAAGCGACGCAATTTCTGTGTTAATTCATCATTGTGAGGGATCGACGGATGCAATTATGAAGGAATAGTGCATGCGAAAAGAGATTCTCGGCTCCCAATAGGAGATCCTGTCGTTGGCATAGAAACGCTCCTCGATTTAGAAAGAGAAGTCATAGAACCTATAGTATTTCATACCGACGCAATTTCTGTGTTAATTCGTCATTGTGAGGGATCGATGGAGACAATAAATAAGGACTAGTGCATCCAAAAAGAGATACTCGCCTCCCTATAGAAGATCGTGTCGTAGCCATGGGATCGTTTCTCGATTTAGAAACAGAAGGCGTAGAACTTATAGTATTTCATAGCGACGCTATTTCTGTGTTAATTCGTCATTGTGGGGGATCGACGGTTGCAATAAAGATGGAATAGTGCATCCGACATGAGATACTCGCCTCCTAATAGGAGACCCTGTCGTTGCCACAGAAACGCTCATCGATTTAGAAAGAGAAGACATTGAACCTATAGTATTTCATAGCGACGCAATTTCTGTGTTAATTCCTCACTGTGAGGGATCGACGGATGCAATAAAGAAGGAATAGTGCATCCGAAAAGAGATACTCGCCTCCTAATAGGAGACCCTGTCGTTGCCACAGAAACGCTCATCGATTTAGAAAGAGAAGACATTGAACCTATAGTATTTCATAGCGACGCAATTTCTGTGTTAATTCCTCACTGTGAGGGATCGACGGATGCAATAAAGAAGGAATAGTGCATCCGAAAAGAGATACTCGCCTCCCAATAGGAGATCCTTTCGTTGGCATAGGATCGTTCCTCGATTGAGAAAAAGAAGGCGTAGAACATATAGTATTTCATAGCGACGCAATTTCTGTGTTAATTCGTCATTGTGAGGGATCGATGGATGCAATAAAGAAGGAATAGTGCATCCGACATGAGATACTCGCCTCCCAATAGTAGATCCTTTTGTTGCCATAGAAACGGTCCTCGAAATAGAAAGAGAAGTCATAAAACCTATAGTATTTCATAGCGACGCAAAGTCTGTGTTAATTCGTCATTGTGAGGGATCGATGGATGCATTAAAGAAGGAATAGTGCATCCAAAAAGAGATATTCGCCTCCCAATAGAAGATCCTTTCGTTGCCATAGGATCGTTCCTCGATTTAGAAAGAGAAGGCGTAGGACTTATAGTATTTCATAGCGACGCAATTTCTGTGTTAATTCGTCATTGTGAGGGATCGACGGATGCAATGAAGAAGGAATATTGCATCCGAAAAGAGATACTCGCCTCCCAATAGGAGATCCTGTCGTTGCCATGGAAACGCTCTTCGATTTAGAAAGAGAAGTCATAGAACCTATAGTATTTCATAGCGACGCAAATTCTGTGTTAATTCGTCATTGTGAGAGATCAACGGATGCAATAAAGAAGGAATAGTGCATCCGACATGAGATACTCGCCTCCCAATAGGAGTTCTTGTCGTTGCCATAGAAATGCTCCTCGATTAAGAAAGAGAAGTCATAGAACATATAGTATATCATAGCGACGCAATTTCTGTATTAATTCGTCATCGTGAGGGATCGACGGATGCAATAAAGAAGGAATAGTGCATCCGAAAAGAGATACTCGCTTCCCAATAGAAGATCCTGTCGTTGCCATAGAAATGCTCCTCGATTTAGAAAGAATAGTCATAAACTTATAGTAATTCATAGCGACGCAATTTCTGTGTTAATTCGTCATTGTGAGGGATCAAAGGATGCAATAAAGAAGAAATAGTGCATCCGAAAAGAGATACTCGCCTCCCAATAGGAGATCCTTTCGTTGGCATAGGATCGTTCCTCGATTGAGAAAAAGAAGGCGTAGAACTTATAGTATTTCATAGCGACGCAATTTCTGTGTTAATTCGTCATTGTGAGAGATCGATGGATGCAATAAAGAAGGAATAGTGCATCCGAAAAGGGATACTCGCCTCCCAATAGAAGATCCTTTCGTTGCCATAGGATCGTTCATCGATTTAGAAAGAGATGGCGTAGAACTTATAGTATTTCATAGAGATGCAATTTCCGTGTAAATTCGTCATTGTGAGGGATCGATGGATGCAATAAAGAAGGAATAGTGCATCCAAAAAGAGATACTCGCATCCCAATAGAAGATCCTTTCGTTACCATACGATCGTTCCTCGATTTAGAAAGGGAAGGCGTAGAACTTATAGTATTTCATAGCGACGCAATTACTGTGTTAATTCGTCATTTTGAGGGATCGACGGATGCAATAAAGAAGGAATTGTGCATCCAAAAAGAGATACTCGCCTCCCAATAGATGATCCTTTCATTGCCATAGGATCGTTCCTCGATTTAGAAAGAGAAGGCGTAGAACTTATAGTATTTCATAGCGACCAAATTTCTGTGTTAAGTCGTCATTGTGAGAGATCGATGGATGCAATAAAGAAGGAATAGTGCATCCGACATGAGATACTCGCCTCATAATAGGAGTTCCTGTCGTTGCCATAGAAATGCTCCTCGATTTAGAAGGAGAAGTTATAGAACCTATAATATTTCATAGCGACGCAATTTCTGTGTTAATTCGTCATTGTGAGGGATCGATGGATGCAATAAAGAAGGAATAGTGCATCCAAAAAGAGATACTCGCCTCCCAATAGAAGATCCTTTCGTTGCCATAGGATCGTTCCTCGATTTAGAAAGAGATGGCGTAGAACTTGTAGTATTTCATAGAGATGCAATTTCTGTGTTAATTCGTCATTGTGAGGGATCTACGGATGCAATAAAGAAGGAATAGTGCATCCGAATACAGATACTCGCCTCCGAATAGGAGATCCTGTCGTTGTCATAGAAACGCTGCTAGATTTAGAAAGAGATGTCATAGAACCTATAGTATTTCATAGCGACGCAAATTCTGTGTTAATTCGTCATTGTGAGGGATCGATGGATGCAATAAAGAAGGAATAGTGCATCCAAAAAGAGATAATCGCCTCCCAATAGAAGATTTTTTCGTTGCCATAGGATCGTTCCTCGATTTAGAAAGCGAAGGCGTAGGACTTATAATACTTCATAGCGACGCAATTTCTGTGTTAATTCGTCATTGTGAGGGATCGATGGATGCAATAAAGAAGGAATAATGCGTCCAAAAAGAGATACTCGCCTCCCAATAGAAGATCCTTGCGTTGCCATACGATCGTGCCTCGATTTAGAAAGAGAAGGCGTAGAACTTATAGTATTTCATAGAGACGCAATTTCTGTGTTAATTCGTCATTGTGAGGGATCGACGGATGCAATAAAGAAGGAATAGTGCATCCGACATGAGATGCTCGCCTCCCAATAGTAGATCCTGTCGTTGCCATAGAAACCGTCCTCGAAATAGAAAGAGAAGTCATAGAACCTATAGTATTTCATAGCGACGCAAATTCTGTGTTAATTCGTCATTGTGAGGGATCGATGGATGCAATAAAGAAGGAATAGTGCATCCGAAAAGAGATACCCGCCTCCCAATAGGAGACCCTGTCGTTGACATAGAAATGCTCCTCGATTTAGAAAGAGAAGTCATAGAACCTATAGTATTTCATAGCGACGCAATTTCTGTGTTAATTCGTCATTGTGAGGGATCGATGGATGCAATAAAGAAGGAATGGTGCATTCAAAAATAGATGCTCGCCTCCCAATAGAAGATCCTTTCGTTGGCATAGGATCGTTCCTCGATTGAGAAAAAGAAGGCGTAGAACTTATGGTATTTCATAGCGACGCAATTTCTGTGTTAATTCGTCATTGTGAGGGATCGATGGATGCAATAAAGAAGGAATAGTGCATCCGACATGACATACTCGCCTCCCAATAGTAGATCCTGTCGTTGCCATAGAAACTGTCCTCGAAATAGAAAGAGAAGTCATAGAACCTATAGTATTTCATAGCGACGCAAAGTCTGTGTTAATTCGTCATTGTGAGGGATCGATGGATGCATTAAAGAAGGAATAGTGCATCCAAAAAGAGATACTCGCCTCCCAATAGAAGATCCTTTCGTTGCCATAGGATCGTTCCTCGATTTAGAAAGAGAAGTCGTAGGACTTATAGTATTTCATAGCGACGCAATTTCTGTGTTAATTCGTCATTGTGAGGGATCGACGGATGCAATGAAGAAGCAATAGTGCATCTGAGGAGAGATACTCGCCTCCCAATAGGAGATCCTGTCGTTGCCATGGAAACGCTCTTCGATTTAGAAGGAGAAGTCATAGAAACTATAGTATTTCATAGCGACGCAATTTCTGTGTTAATTCGTCATTGTGAGTTATCGACGGATGCAATAGAGAAGGAATAGTGCAACCGAAAAGAGATACTCGCCTCCCAATAGGAGATCCTGTCGTTGCCATAGAAATGCTCCTCGAATTAGAAGTAGAAGTCATAGAACCTATAGCATTTCATAGCAACGCAATTTCTGTGTTAATTCGTAAATGTGAGGGATCGATGGATGCAATAAAGAAGGAATAGTGCATCCAAAAAGAGATACTCGCCTCCCAATAGAAGATCCTTTCGTTGCCATAAGATCGTTCCTCGATTTAGAAAGGGAAGGCGTAGAACTTATAGTATTTCATAGCGACGCAATTTCTGTGTTAATTCTTCATTGTGAGGTATCGACGGATGCAATAAAGAAGGAATTGCGCATCAGACATGAGATACTCGCCTCCCAATAGGAGATCCTGTCGTTGCAATAGAAATGCTCCTCTAATTAGAAAGAGAAGTCATAGAACCTATAGTATTTCATAGCGACGCAAATTCTGTGTTAATTCAACATTGTGAGGGATCGACGGATGCAATAAAGAAGGAATAGTGCATCCGACATGAGATACTCGCCTCCCAATAGGAGTTCCTGTCGTTGCCATAGAAATGTTCCTCGATTTAGAAAGATAAGTCATAGAACCTATAGTATTAAATAGCGACGCAAATTCTGTGTTAATTCGTCATTGTGAGGGATCGACGGATGCAATAAAGGAGGAATAGTGCATCCGACATGAGATACTCGCCTCCCAATAAGAGTTCTTGTCGTTGCCATAGAAATTCTCCTCGATTAAGAAAGAGAAGTCATGGAACATATAGTATTTCATAGCGATGCAATTTCTGTATTAATTCGTCATTGTGAGGGATCGACGGATGCAAGAGATACTCGCCTCCCAATAAAAGATCCTGTCGTTGCCATAGAAATGCTCCTCGATTTAGAAAGAGGAGTCATAGAACTTATAGTAATACATAGCGACGTAATTTCTGTGTTAATTCGTCATTGTGAGGGATCGAAGGATGCAATAAAGAAGAAATAGTGCATCCAAAAAGAGATACACGCTTCCCAATAGAAGATCCGTTCGTTGCCATATGATCGTTCCTCGATTTAGAAAGGGAAGGCGTAGAACTTATAGTATTTCATAGCGACGCAATTACTGTGTTAATTCGTCATTGTAAGGGATCGACGAATGCAATAAAGATGGAATAGTGCATCCGACATGAGATACTCGCCTCCCAATAGAAGATCCTTTCGTTGCCATAGGATCGTTCCTCGATTTAGAAAGAGAAGGCGTAGAACTTATAGTATTTCATAGCGACGCAATTTCTGTGTTAATTCGTCATTTTGAGGGATCGACGGATGCAATAAAGAAGGAATAGTGCATCCAAAAAGAGATACTCGCCTCCCAATAGATGATCCTTTCGTTGCCATAGGATCGTTCGTCGATTTAGAAAGAGAAGGCGTAGAACTTATAGTATTTCATAGCGACCCAATTTCTGTGTTAATTCGTCATTGTGAGAGATCGATGGATGCAATAAAGAAGGAATAGTGCATCCGACATGAGATACTCGCCTCATAATAGGAGTTCCTCTCGTTGCCATAGGAATGCTCCTCGATTTAGAAGGAGAAGTCATAGAACCTATAGTATTTCATAGCGACGCAATTTCTGTGTTAATTCGTCATTGTGAGGGATCGATGGATGCAATAAAGAAGGAATAGTGCATCCAAAAAGAGATACTCGCCTCCCAATAGAAGATCCTTTCGTTGCCATAGGATCGTTCCTCGATTTAGAAAGAGAAGGCGTAGAACTTATAGTATTTCATAGCGACGCAATTTCTGTGTTAATTCGTCATTGTGAGGGATCGATGGATGCAATAAAGAAGGAATACGACATGAGATACTCGCCTCATAATAGGAGTTCCTGTCGTTGCCATAGAAATGCTCCTCGATTTAGAAGGAGAAGTCATAGAACCTATAATATTTCATAGCGACGCAATTTCTGTGTTAATTCGTCATTGTGAGGGATCGATGGATGCAATAAAGAAGGAATAGTGCATCCAAAAAGAGATACTCGCCTCCCAATAGAAGATCCTTTCGTTGCCATAGGATCGTTCCTCGATTTAGAAAGAGATGGCGTAGAACTTATAGTATTTCATAGAGATGCAATTTCTGTGTTAATTCGTCATTGTGAGGGATCTACGGATGCAATAAAGAAGGAATAGTGCATCCGAAAACAGATACTCGCCTCCGAATAGGAGATCCTGTCGTTGTCATAGAAACGCTGCTAGATTTAGAAAGAGAAGTCATAGAACCTATAGTATTTCATATCGACGCAAATTCTGTGTTAATTCGTCATTGCGAGGGATCGATGGATGCAATAAAGAAGGAATAGTGCATCCAAAAAGAGATACTCGCCTCCCAATAGAAGATCCTTTCGTTGCCATAGGATCGTTCCTCGATTTAGAAAGCGAAGGCGTAGGACTTATAATACTTCATAGCGACGCAATTTCTGTGTTAATTCGCCATTGTGAGGGATCGATGGATGCAATAAAGAAGGAATAATGCGTCCAAAAAGAGATACTCGCCTCCCAATAGAAGATCCTTTCGTTGCCATACGATCGTGCCTCGATTTAGAAAGAGAAGGCGTAGAACTTATAGTATTTCATAGCGACGCAATTTCTGTGTTAATTCGTCATTGTGAGGGATCGACGGATGCAATAAAGAAGGAATAGTGCATCCGAAAAGAGATACTCGCCTCCCAATAGGAGATCCTGTCGTTGTCATAGAAACGCTCCTCGATTGAGAAAAAGAAGGCGTAGAACTTATAGTATTTCATAGCGACGCAATTTCTGTGTTAATTCGTCATTGTGAGGGATCGACGGATGCAATAAAGAAGGAATAGTGCATCCAAAAAGAGATACTCGCAACCCAATAGTAGATCCTGTCGTTGCCATAGAAACGGTCCTCGAAATAGAAAGAGAAGTCATAGAACCTATAGTATTTCATAGCGACGCAAATTCTGTGTTAATTCGTCATTGTGAGGGATCGATGGATGCAATAAAGAAGGAATAGTGCATCCGAAAAGAGATACTCGCCTCCCAATAGGAGACCCTGTCGTTGACATAGAAATGCTCCTCGATTTAGAAAGAGAAGTCATAGAACCTATAGTATTTCATAGCGACGCAATTTCTGTGTTAATTCGTCATTGTGAGGGATCGATGGATGCAATAAAGAAGGAATGGTGCATTCAAAAATAGATGCTCGCCTCCCAATAGAAGATCCTTTCGTTGGCATAGGATCGTTCCTCGATTGAGAAAAAGAAGGCGTAGAACTTATAGTATTTCATAGCGACGCAATTTCTGTGTTAATTCGTCATTGTGAGGGATCGACGGATGCAATAAAGAAGGAATAGTGCATCCGACATGAGATACTCGCCTCCCAATAGTAGATCCTGTCGTTGCCATAGAAACGGTCCTCGAAATAGAAAGAAAAGTCATAGAACCTATAGTATTTCATAGCGACGCAATTTCTGTGTTAATTCGTCATTGTGAGGGATCGATGGATGCAATAAAGAAGGAATAGTGCATCCGACATGAGATACTCGCCTCCCAATAATAGATCCTGTCGTTGCCATAGAAACGGTCCTCGAAATAGAAAGAGAAGTCATAGAACCTATAGTATTTAATAGCGACGCAAAGTCTGTGTTAATTCGTCATTGTGAGGGATCGATGGATGCATTAAAGAAGGAATAGTGCATCCAAAAAGAGATACTCGCCTCCCAATAGAAGATCCTTTCGTTGCCATAGGATCGTTCCTCGATTTAGAAAGAGAAGGCGTAGGACTTATAGTATTTCATAGCGACGCAATTTCTGTGTTAATTCGTCATTGTGAGGGATCGACGGATGCAATGAAGAAGGAATAGTGCATCCGAAAAGAGATACTCGCCTCCCAATAGGAGATCCTGTCGTTGCCATGGAAACGCTCTTCGATTTAGAAGGAGAAGTCATAGAACCTATAGTATTTCATAGCGACGCAATTTCTGTGTTAATTCGTCATTGTGAGTTATCGACGGATGCAATAGAGAAGGAATAGTGCATCCGAAAGGAGATACTCGCCTCCCAATAGGAGATCCTGTCGTTGCCATAGAAATGCTCCTCGAATTAGAAGTAGAAGTCATAGAACCTATAGCATTTCATAGCAACGCAATTTCTGTGTTAATTCGTAAATGTGAGGGATCGATGGATGCAATAAAGAAGGAATAGTGCATCCAAAAAGAGATACTCGCCTCCCAATAGAAGATCCTCTCGTTGCCATAAGATCGTTCCTCGATTTAGAAAGGGAAGGCGTAGAACTTATAGTATATCATAGCGACGCAATTTCTGTAATAATTCTTCATTGTGAGGTATCGACGGATGCAATAAAGAAGGAATTGCGCATCAGACATGAGATACTCGCCTCCCAATAGGAGATCCTGTCGTTGCAATAGAAATGCTCCTCGATTTAGAAAGAGAAGTCATAGAACCTATAGTATTTCATAGCGGCGTAAATTCTGTGTTAATTCAACATTGTGAGGGATCGACGGATACAATAAAGAAGGAATAGTGCATCCGACATGAGATACTCGCCTCCCAAGAGGAGTTCCTGTCGTTGCCATAGAAATGTTCCTCGATTTAGAAAGAGAAGTCATAGAACCTATAGTATTTCATAGCGACGCAAATTCTGTGTTAATTCGTCATTGTGAGGGATCGACGGATGCAATAAAGAAGGAATAGTGCATCCGACATGAGATACTCGCCTCGCAATAGGAGTTCTGGTCGTTGCCATAGAAATGCTCCTCGATTAAGAAAGAGAAGTCATAGAACATATAGTATTTCATAGCGACGCAATTTCTGTATTAATTCGTCATTGTGAGGGATCGACGGATGCAATAATAAAGGAATAGTGCATCCGAAAAGAGATACTAGCCTCCTAATAGAAGATCCTGTCGTTGCCATAGAAATGCTCCTCGATTAAGAAAGAGAAGTCATAGAACCTATAGTATTTCAAAGCGACGCAAATTCTGTGTTAATTCGTCATTGTGAGGGATCGACAGATGCAATAAAGAATGAATAGTGCATCCGACATGAGATACTCGCCTCGCAATAGGAGTTCTTGTCGTTGCCATAGAAATGCTCCTCGATTTAGAAAGAAGAGTCATAGAACTTATAGTAATTCATAGCGACGCAATTTCTGTGTTAATTCGTCATTGTGAGTGATCAAAGGATGCAATAAAGAAGAAATAGTGCATCCAAAAAGAGATACACGCTTCCCAATAGAAGCTCCTTTCGTTGCCATAGGATCGTTCCTCGATTTAGAAAGAGAAGGCGTAGAACTTATAGTATTTTATAGCGACGCAAATTCTGTGTTAATTCGTCCTTGTGAGAGATCGATGGATGCAATAAAGAAGGAATAGTGCATCCGAAAAGGGATACTCGCCTCCCAATAGAAGATCCTTTCGTTGCCATAGGATCGTTCCTCGATTTAGAAAGAGATGGCGTAGAACTTATAGTATTTCATAGAGATGCAGTTTCTGTGTAAATTCGTCATTGTGAGGGATCGATGGATGCAATAAAGAAGGAATAGTGCATCCAAATAGAGATACGCGCATCCCAATAGAAGATCCTTTCGTTGCCATACGATCGTTCCTCGTTTTAGAAAGGGAAGGCGTAGAACTTATAGTATTTCATAGCGACGCAATTACTGTGTTAATTCGTCATTGTAAGGGATCGACGGATGCAATAAAGATGGAATAGTGCATCCGACATGAGATACTCGCCTCATAATAGGAGTTCCTCTCGTTGCCATAGAAATGCTCCTCGATTTAGAAGGAGAAGTCATAGAACCTATAGTATATCATAGCGACGCAATTTCGGTGTTAATTCGTCATTTTGAGGGATCGATGGATGCAATAAAGAAGGAATAGTGCATCCAAAAAGAGATACTCGCATCCCAATAGAAGATGCTTTCGTTGCCATAGGATCGTTCCTCGATTTAGAAATAGAAGGCGTAGAACTTATAGTATTTCATAGCGACGCAATTTCTGTGTTAATTCGTCATTGTGAGGGATCGATGGATGCAATAAAGAAGGAACAGTGCATCCAAAAAGAGATACTCGCCTCCCAATAGAAGATCCTTTCGTTGCCATAGGATCGTTCCTCGATTTAGATAGAGATGGCGTAGAACTTATAGTATTTCATAGAGATGCAATTTCTGTGTTAATTCGTCATTGTGAGGGATCTACGGATGCAATAAAGAAGGAATAGTGCATCTGAAAACAGATACTCGCCTCCGAATAGGAGATCCTGTCGTTGTCATAGAAACGCTGCTAGATTTAGAAAGAGAAGTCATAGAACCTATAGTATTTCATAGCGACGCAAATTCTGTGTAAATTCGTCATTGCGAGGGATCGATGGATGCAATAAAGAAGGAATAGTGCATCCAAAAAGAGATACTCGCCTCCCAATAGAAGATCCTTTCGTTGCCATAGGATCGTTCTTCGATTTAGAAAGCGAAGACGTAGGACTTATAATACTTCATAGCGACGCAATTTCTGTGTTAATTCGTCATTGTGAGGGATCGATGGATGCAATAAAGAAGGAATAGTGCATCCGAAAAGAGATACTCGCCTCCCAATAGGAGATCCTGTCGTTGTCATAGAAACGCTCCTCGATTGAGAAAAAGAAGGCGTAGAACTTATAGTATTTCATAGCGACGCAATTTCTGTGTCAATTCGTCATTGTGAGGGATCGACGGATGCAATTAAGAAGGAATAGTGCATCCGACATGAGATACTCGCCTCCCAATAGTAGATCCTGTCGTTGCCAAAGATACGGTCCTCGAAATAGAAAGAGAAGTCATAGAACCTATAGTATTTCCTAGCGACGCAAATTCTGTGTTAATTCGTCATTGTGAGGGATCGATGGATGCATTAAAGAAGGAATAGTGCATCCAAAAAGAGATACTCGCCTCCCAATAGAACATCCTTTCTTTGCCATAGGATCGTTCCTCGATTTAGAAAGAGAAGGCGTAGGACTTATAGTATTTCATAGCGCCGCAATTTCTGTAATAATTCGTCATTGTGAGGGATCGACGGATGCAATGAAGAAGGAATAGAGCATCCGAAAAGAGATACTCGCCTTCCAATAGGAGATCCTGTCGTTGCTATGGAAACGCTCTCCGATTTAGAAAGAGAAGTCATAGAACCTATAGTATTTCATAGCGACGCAATTTCTGTGTTAATTCGTCATTGTTAGTTATCGACGGATGCAATAAAGAAGGAATAGTGCATCCGAAAAGAGATACTCGCCTCCCAACAGGAGATCCTGTCGTTGCCATACGATCGTGCCTCGATTTAGAAAGAGAAGGCGTAGAACTTATAGTATTTCATAGCGACGCAATTTCTGTGTTAATTCGTCATTGTGAGGGATCGACGGATGCAATGAAGAAACATTAGTGCATCTGAAGAGAGATACTCGCCTCCCAATAGGAGATCCTGTCGTTGCCATGGAAACGCTCTTCGATTTAGAAGGAGAAGTCATAGAACCTATAGTATTTCATAGCGACGCAATTTCTGTGTTAATTCGTCATTGTGAGTTATCGACGGATGCAATAGAGAAGGAATAGTGCAACCGAAAAGAGATACACGCCTCCCAATAGGAGATCCTGTCGTTGCCATAGAAATGCTCTTCGAATTAGAAGTAGAAGTCATAGAACCTATAGCATTTCATAGCAACGCAATTTCTGTGTTAATTCGTAAATGTGAGGGATCGATGGATGCAATAAAGAAGGAATAGTGCATCCAAAAAGAGATACTCGCCTCCCAATAGAAGATCCTTTCGTTGCCATAAGATCGTTAATCGATTTAGAAAGGGAAGGCGTAGAACTTATAGTATTTCATAGCGACGCAATTTCTGTGTTAATTCTTCATTGTGAGGTATCGACGGATGCAATAAAGAAGGAATTGCGCATCAGACATGAGATACTCGCCTCCCAATAGGAGATCCTGTCGTTGCAATAGAAATGCTCCTCGAATTAGAAAGAGAAGTCATAGAACCTATAGTATTTCATAGCGACGCAAATTCTGTGTTAATTCAACATTGTGAGGGATCGACGGATGCAATAAAGAAGGAATAGTGCATCCGACATGAGATACTCGCCTCCCAATAGGAGTTCCTGTCGTTGCCATAGAAATGTTCCTCGATTTAGAAAGAGAAGTCATAGAACCTATAGTATTTCATAGCGACGCAAATTCTGTGTTAATTCGTCATTGTGAGGGATCGACGGATGCAATAAAGGAGGAATAGTGCATCCGACATGAGATACTCGCCTCCCAATAGGAGTTCTTGTCGTTGCCATAGAAATGCTCCTCGATTAAGAAAGAGAAGTCATAGAACATATAGTATTTCATAGCGACGCAATTTCTGTATTAATTCGTCATTGTGAGGGATCGACGGATGCAATAAAGAAGGAATAGTGCATCCGAAAAGAGATACTCGCCTCCCAATAGAAGATCCTGTCGTTGCCATAGAAATGCTCCTCGATTTAGAAAGAGGAGTCATAGAACTTATAGTAATACATAGCGACGCAATTTCTGTGTTAAATCGTCATTGTGAGGGATCGAAGGATGCAATAAAGAAGAAATAGTGCATCCAAAAAGAGATACACGCTTCCCAATAGAAGATCCTTTCGTTGCCATAGGATCGTTCCTCGATTTAGAAAGAGATGGCGTAGAAGTTATAGTTTTTCATAGAGATGCAATTTCTGTGTAAATTCGTCATTGTGAGGGATCGATGGATGCAATAATGAAGGAATAGTGCATCCAAAAAGAGATACTCGCATCCCAATAGAAGTTCCTTTCGTTGCCATACGATCGTTCCTCGATTTAGAAAGGGAAGGCGTAGAACTTATAGTATTTCATAGCGACGCAATTACTGTGTTAATTCGTCATTGTAAGGGATCGACGGATGCAATAAAGATGGAATAGTGCATCCGACATGATATACTTGCCTCCCAATAGAAGATCCTTTCGTTGCCATAGGATCGTTCCTCGATTTAGAAAGAGAAGACGTAGAACTTATAGTATTTCATAGCGACGCAATTTCTGTGTTAATTCGTCATTTTGAGGGATCGACGGATGCAATAAAGAATGAATAGTGCATCCAAAAAGAGATACTCGCCTCCCAATTGATGATCCTTTCGTTGCCATAGGATCGTTCCTCGATTTAGAAAGAGAAGGCGTAGAACTTATAGTATTTCATAGCGACCCAATTTCTGTGTTAATTCGTCATTGTGAGAGATCGATGGATGCAATAAAGGATGAATAGTGCATCCGACATGAGATACTCGCCTCATAATAGGAGTTCCTCTCGTTGCCATAGAAATGCTCCTCGATTTAGAACGAGAAGTCATAGAACATATAGTATTTCATAGCGACGCAATTTCTGTGTTAATTCGTCATTGTGAGGGATCGATGGATGCAATAAAGAAGGAATAGTGCATCCAAAAAGAGATACTCGCCTCCCAATAGAAGATCCTTTCGTTGCCATAGGATCGTTCCTCGATTTAGAAAGAGAAGGCGTAGAACTTATAGTATTTCATAGCGACGCAATTTCTGTGTTAATTCGTCATTGTGAGGGATCGATGGATGCAATAAAGAAGGAATAGTGCATCCGACATGAGATACTCGCCTCATAATAGGAGTTCCAGTCGTTGCCATAGAAATGCTCCTCGATTTAGAAGGAGAAGTCATAGAACCTATAATATTTCATAGCGACGCAATTTCTGTGTTAATTCGTCATTGTGAGGGATCGATGGATGCAATAAAGAAGGAATAGTGCATCCAAAAAGAGATACTCGCCTCCCAATAGAAGATCCTTTAGTTGCCATAGGATCGTTCCTCGATTTAGAAAGAGATGGCGTAGAACTTATAGTATTTCATAGAGATGCAATTTCTGTGTTAATTCGTCATTGTGAGGGATCTACGGATAAAATAAAGAAGGAATAGTGCATCCGAAAACAGATACTCGCCTCCGAATAGGAGATCCTGTCGTTGTCATAGAAACGCTGCTAGATTTAGAAAGAGAAGTCATAGAACCCATAGTATTTCATATCGACGCAAATTCTGTGTTAATTCGTCATTGCGAGGGATCGATGGATGCAATAAAGAAGGAATAGTGCATCCAAAAAGAGATACTCGCATCCCAATAGAAGATCCTTTCGTTGCCATAGGATCGTTCCTCGATTTAGAAAGCGAATGCGTAGGACTTATAATACTTCTTAGCGACGCAATTTCTGTGTTAATTCGTCATTGTGAGGGATCGATGGATGCAATAAAGAAGGAATAATGCGTCCAAAAAGAGATACTCGCCTCCCAATAGAAGATCCTTTCGTTGCCATACGATCGTGCCTCGATTTAGAAAGAGAGGGCGTAGAACTTATAGTATTTCATAGAGACGCAATTTCTGTGTTAATTCGTCATTGTGAGGGATCGACGGATGCAAGAAAGAAGGAATAGTGCTTCCGAAAAGAGATACTCGCCTCCCAATAGGAGATCCTGTCGTTGTCATAGAAACGCTCCTCGATTGAGGAAAAGAAGGCGTAGAACTTATAGTATTTCATAGCGACGCAATTTCTGTGTTAATTCGTCATTGTGAGGGATCGACGGATGCATTAAAGAAGGAATAGTGCATCCGACATGAGATACTCGCCTCCCAATAGTAGATCCTGTCGTTGCCATAGAAACGGTCCTCGAAATAGAAAGAGAAGTCATAGAACCTATAGTATTTCATAGCGACGCAAATTCTGTGTTAATTCGTCATTGTGAGGGATCGATGGATGCAATAAAGAAGGAATAGTGCATCCGAAAAGAGATACTCGCCTCCCAATAGGAGACCCTGTCGTTGACATAGGATCGTTCCTCGATTGAGAAAAAGAAGGCGTAGAACTTATAGTATTTCATAGCGACGCAATTTCTGTGTTAATTCGTCATTGTGAGGGATCGACGGATGCAATAAAGAAGGAATAGTGCATCCGACATGAGATACTCGCCTCCCAATAGTAGATCCTGTCGTTGCCATAGAAACGGTCCTCGAAATAGAAAGAAAAGTTATAGAACCTATAGTATTTCATAGCGACGCAATTTCTGTGTTAATTCGTCATTGTGAAGGATCGATGGATGCAATAAAGAAGGAATAGTGCATCCGACATGAGATACTCGCCTCCCAATAATAGATCCTGTCGTGCCATAGAAACGGTCCTCGAAATAGAAAGAGAAGTCATAGAACCTATAGTATTTCATAGCGACGCAAAGTCTGTGTTAATTCGTCATTGTGAGGGATCGATGGATGCATTAAAGAAGGAACAGTGCATCCAAAAAGAGATACTCGCCTCCCAATAGAAGATCCTTTCGTTGCCATAGGATCGTTCCTCGATTTAGAAAAAGAAGGCGTAGGACTTATAGTATTTCATAGCGACGCAATTTCTGTGTTAATTCGTCATTGTGAGGGATCGACGGATGCAATGAAGAAGGAATAGTGCATCCGAAAAGAGATACTCGCCTCCCAATAGGAGATCCTGTCGTTGCCATGGAAACGCTCTTCGATTTAGAAGGAGAAGTCATAGAACCTATAGTATTTCATAGCGACGCAATTTCTGTGTTAATTCGTCATTGTGAGTTATCGACGGATGCAATAGAGAAGGAATAGTGCATCCGAAAAGAGATACTCGCCTCCCAATAGGAGATCCTGTCGTTGCCATGGAAACGCTCTTCGATTTAGAAGGAGAAGTCATAGAACCTATAGTATTTCATAGCGACGCAATTTCTGTGTTAATTCGTCATTGTGAGGGATCGATGGATGCAATAAAGAAGGAATAGTGCATCCAAAAAGAGATACTCGCCTCCCAATAGAAGATCCTCTCGTTGCCATAAGATCGTTCCTCGATTTAGAAAGGGAAGGCGTAGAACTTATAGTATATCATAGCGACGCAATTTCTGTAATAATTCTTCATTGTGAGGTATCGACGGATGCAATAAAGAAGGAATTGCGCATCAGACATGAGATACTCGCCTCCCAATAGGAGATCCTGTCGTTGCAATAGAAATGCTCCTCGATTTAGAAAGAGAAGTCATAGAACCTATAGTATTTCATAGCGACGTAAATTCTGTGTTAATTCAACATTGTGAGGGATCGACGGATACAATAAAGAAGGAATAGTGCATCCGACATGAGATACTAGCCTCCCAATAGGAGTTCCTGTCGTTGCCATAGAAATGTTCCTCGATTTAGAAAGAGAAGTCATAGAACCTATAGTATTTCATAGCGACGCAAATTCTGTGTTAATTCGTCATTGTGAGGGATCGACGGATGCAATAAAGAAGGAATAGTGCATCCGACATGAGATACTCGCCTCGCAATAGGAGTTCTTGTCGTTGCCATAGAAATGCTCCTCGATTAAGAAAGAGAAGTGATAGAACATATAGTATTTCATAGCGACGCAATTTCTGTATTAATTCGTCATTGTGAGGGATCGACGGATACAATAAAGAAGGAATAGTGCATCCGAAAAGAGATACTAGCCTCCCAATAGAAGATCCTGTCGTTGCCATAGAAATGCTCCTCGATTAAGAAAGAGAAGTCATAGAACCTATAGTATTTCAAAGCGACGCAAATTCTGTGTTAATTCGTCATTGTGAGGGATCGACGGATGCAATAAAGAAGGAATAGTGCATCCGACATGAGATACTCGCCTCGCAATTGGAGTTCTTGTCGTTGCCATAGAAATGCTCCTCGATTTAGAAAGAGGAGTCATAGAACTTATAGTAATTCATAGCGACGCAATTTCTGTGTTAATTCGTCATTGTGAGTGATCAAAGGATGCAATAAAGAAGAAATAGTGCATCCAAAAAGAGATACACGCTTCCCAATAGAAGCTCCTTTCGTTGCCATAGGATCGTTCCTCGATTTAGAAAGAGAAGGCGTAGAACTTATAGTATTTCATAGCGACGCAAATTCTGTGTTAATTTGTCCTTGTGAGAGATCGATGGATGCAATAAAGAAGGAATAGTGCATCCGAAAAGGGATACTCGCCTCCCAATAGAAGATCCTTTCGTTGCCATAGGATCGTTCCTCGATTTAGAAAGAGATGGCGTAGAACTTATAGTATTTCATAGAGATGCAATTTCTGTGTAAATTCGTCATTGTGAGGGATCGATGGATGCAATAAAGAAGGAATAGTGCATCCAAAAAGAGATACGCGCATCCCAATAGAAGATCCTTTCGTTGCCATACGATCGTTCCTCGTTTTAGAAAGGGAAGGCGTAGAACTTATAGTATTTCATAGCGACGCAATTACTGTGTTAATTAGTCATTGTAAGGGATCGAGGGATGCAATAAAGATGGAATAGTGCATCCGACATGAGATACTCGCCTCATAATAGGAGTTCCTCTCGTTGCCATAGAAATGCTCCTCGATGTAGAAGGAGAAGTCATAGAACCTATAGTATATCATAGCGACGCAATTTCGGTGTTAATTCGTCATTGTGAGGGATCGATGGATGCAATAAAGAAGGAATAGTGCATCCAAAAAGAGATACTCGCATCCCAATAGAAGATGCTTTCGTTGCCATAGGATCGTTCCTCGATTTAGAAAGAGAAGGCGTAGAACTTATAGTATTTCATAGCGACGCAATTTCTGTGTTAATTCGTCATTGTGAGGGATCGATGGATGCAATAAAGAAGGAACAGTGCATCCAAAAAGAGATACTCGCCTCCCAATAGAAGATCCTTTCGTTGCCATAGGATCGTTCCTCGATTTAGATAGAGATGGCGTAGAACTTATAGTATTTCATAGAGATGCAATTTCTGTGTTAATTCGTCATTGTGAGGGATCTACGGATGCAATAAAGAAGGAATAGTGCATCCGAAAACAGATACTCGCCTCCGAATAGGAGATCTTGTCGTTGTCATAGAAACGCTGCTAGATTTAGAAAGAGAAGTCATAGAACCTATAGTATTTCATAGCGACGCAAATTCTGTGTTAATTCGTCATTGCGAGGGATCGATGGATGCAATAAAGAAGGAATAGTGCATCCAAAAAGAGATACTCGCCTCCCAATAGAAGATCCTTTCGTTGCCATAGGATCGTTCTTCGATTTAGAAAGCGAAGGCGTAGGACTTATAATACTTCATAGCGACGCAATTTCTGTGTCAATTCGTCATTGTGAGGGATCGACGGATGCAATTAAGAAGGAATAGTGCATCCGACATGAGATACTCGCCTCCCAATAGTAGATCCTGTCGTTGCCAAAGATACGGTCCTCGAAATAGAAAGAGAAGTCATAGAACCTATAGTATTTCCTAGCGACGCAAATTCTGTGTTAATTCGTCATTGTGAGGGATCGATGGATGCAATAAAGATGGAATAGTGCATCCAAAAAGAGATACTCGCCTCCCAATAGAAGATCCTTTCTTTGCCATAGGATCGTTCCTCGATTTAGAAAGAGAAGGCGTAGGACTTATAGTATTTCATAGCGAAGCAATTTCTGTAATAATTCGTCATTGTGAGGGATCGACGGATGCAATGAAGAAGGAATAGAGCATCCGAAAAGAGATACTCGCCTTCCAATAGGAGATCCTGTCGTTGCTATGGAAACGCTCTCCGATTTAGAAAGAGAAGTCATAGAACCTATAGTATTTCATAGCGACGCAATTTCTGTGTTAATTCGTCATTGTGAGGTATCGACGGATGCAATAAAGAAGGAATAGTGCATCCGACATGAGATACTCGCCTCCCAATAGGAGATCCTGTCGTTGCCATAGAAATGCTCCTCGCTTTAGAAAGAGAAGTCATAGAGCCTATAGTATTTCATAGCGACGCAAATTCTGTGTTAATTCGTCATTGTGAGGGATCGACGGATGCAATAAAGAAGGAATAGTGCATCCGACATGAGATACTCGCCTCCCAATAGGAGTTCCTGTCGTTGCCATAGAAATGTTCCTCGATTTAGAAAGAGAAGTCATAGAACCTTTAGTATTTCATAGCGACGCAAATTCTGTGTTAATTCGTCATTGTGAGGGATCGACGGATGCAATAAAGAAGGAATAGTGCATCCGACATGAGATACTCGTCTCACAATAGGAGTTCCTGTCGTTGCCATAGAAATGCTCCTCGATTTAGAAAGAGAAGTCATAGAACATATAGTATTTCATAGCGACGCAATTTCTGTATTAATTCGTCATTGTGAGGGATCGACGGATGCAATAAAGAAGGAACAGTGCAACCGAAAAGAGATACTCGCCTCCCAATAGAAGATCCTGTCGTTGCCATAGAAATGCTCCTCGATTTAGAAAGAGGAGTCATAGAACTTATAGTATTTCATAGCGACGCAATTTCTGTGTTAATTCGTCATTGTGAGGGATCGAAGGATGCAATAAAGAAGAAATAGTGCATCCAATAAGAGAGACACGCCTCCCAATAGGAGCTCCCTCCGTTGCCATAGGATCGTTCCTCGATTTAGAAAGAGAAGGCGTAGAACTTATAGTATTTCATAGAGACGCAATTTCTGTGTTAATTCGTCATTGTGAGGCATCGATGGATGCAATAGAGAAGGAATAGTGCATCCAAAAAGTGATACTTGCCTCCCAATAGAAGATCCTATCGTTGCCATAGGATCGTTCCTCGATTTAGAAAGAGAAGGCGTAGAACTTATAGTATTTTATAGCGACGCAATTTCTGTGTTAATTCGTCATTGTGAGGGATCGATGGATACAATAAAGAAGGAATAGTGCATCCGACATGAGATACTCGCCTCCCAATAGTAGGTCCTGTCGTTGCCATAGAAACGGTCCTCGAAATAGAAAGAGAAGTCATAGAACCTATAGTATTTCATAGCGACGCAAAGTCTGTGTTAATTCGTCATTGTGAGGGATCGATGGATGCATTTAAGAAGGAATAGTGCATCCAAAGAGAGATACTCGCATCCCAATAGAGAATCCTTTCGTTGCCATACGATCGTTCCTCGATTTAGAAAGAGAAGGCGTAGAACTTATACTATTTCATAGCGACGCAATTACTGTGTTAATTCGTCATTGTAAGGGATCGACGGATGCAATAATGATGGAATAGTGCATCCAAAAAGAGATACACGCTTCCCAATAGAAGATCCTTTCGTGGCCATAGGATCGTTCCTCGATTTAGAAAGAGAAGGCGTAGAACTTGTAGTATTTCATAGCGACGCAATTTCTGTGTTAATTCGTCATTTTGAGGGTTCGACGAATGCAATAAAGAAGCAATAGTGCCTCCGAAAAGAGATACTCGCCTCCCAATAGGAGATCCTGTCGTAGTCATAGAAACGCTCCTCGATTTAGAAAGAGAAGTCATAGAACCTATAGTATTTCATAGCGACGCAAATTCTGTGTTAATTCGTCATTGTGAGGGATCGACGGATGCAATAAAGAAGGAATAGTGCATCGGACATGAGATACTCGCCTCCCAATAGGAGTTCCTGTCGTTGCCATAGAAATGCTCCTTGATTTAGAAAGAGAAGTCATAGAACCTATAGTATTTCATAGCGACGCAATTTCTGTGTTAATTAGTCATTGTGAGGGATCGATGGATGCAATAAAGAAGGAATAGTGAATCCAAAAAGAGATACTCGCCTCCCAATAGAAGATCCTTTCGTTGCCATAGGATCGTTCCTCGATTTAGTAAGAGAAGGCGTAGAACTTATCGTATTTCATAGAGACGCAATTTCTGTTTTAATTCGTCATTGTGAGGGATCGATGGATGCAATAAAGTAGGAATAGTGCATCCAAAAAGAGATACTCGCCTCCCAATAGAAGATCCTTTCGTTGCCATAGGACCGTTCCTCGATTTAGAAAGAGAAGGCGTAGAACTTATAGTATTTCTTAGCGACCCAATTTCTGTGTTAATTCGTCATTGTGAGAGATCGATGGATGCAATAAAGAAAGAATAGTGCATCCGACATGAGATACTCGCCTCATAATAGGAGCTCCTGTCGTTGCCATAGGAATGCTCCTCGATATAGAAGGAGAAGTAATAGAACCTATAGTATTTCATAGCGACGCAATTTCTGTGTTAATTCGTCATTGTGAGGGATCGATGGATGCAATAAAGAAGGAGTAGTGCATCCAAAAAGAGATACTCGCCTCCCAATAGAAGATCCTTTCGTTGCCATAGGATCGTTCCTCGATTTAGAAAGAGATGGCGTAGAACTTATAGTATTTCATAGAGATGCAATTTCTGTGTTAATTCGTCATTGTGAGGGATCGATGGATGCAATAAAGAAGGAATAGTGCATCCAAAAAGAGATACTCGCCGCCCAATAGATCATCCTTTCGTTGCCATAGGATCGTTCATCGATTTAGAAAGAGAAGGCGTAGAACTTATAGTATTTCATAGCGACGCAATTTCTGTGTTAATTCGTCATTGTGAGGGATCGACGGATGCAATAAAGAAGGAATAGTGCAACCGAAAAGAAATACTCCCCTCCGAATACGAAATCCGGTCGTTGCCATAGAAATGCTCCTCGATTTAGATAGAGAAGTCATAGAACCTATAGTATTTCATAGCGACGCAATTTCTGTGTTAATTCGTCATTGTGAGGGATCGATTGATGCAATAAAGACGGAATAGTGCATTCAAAAAGAGATACCCGCCTCCAAATAGAAGATCCTTTCGTTGCCATAGGATCGTTCCTCGATTTAGAAAGAGAAGGCGTAGAACTTATAGTATATCATGGCGACGCAATTTCTGTGTTAATTCGTCACTGTGAGGCATCGACGGATGCAATAAAGAAGAAATAGTGCATCCGAAAAGAGATACTCGCCTCCCAATAGGAGACCCTGTCGCTGCCATAGAAACGTTCCTCGATTTAGAAAGAGAAGTCATAGAACCTATAGTATTTTATAGCGACGCAATTTCTGTGTTAATTCGTCATTGTGAGGGATCGATGGATGCAATAAAGAAGGAATGGTGCATCCAAAAAGAGATACTCGCCTCCCAATAGAAGATCCTTCCGTTGCCATAGGATCGTTCCTCGATTTAGAAAGAGAAGGCGTAGAACCTATAGTATTTCAAAGCGACGCAATTTCTGTGTTAATTCATCATTGTGAGGGATCGACGGATGCAATTATGAAGGAATAGTGCATGCGAAAAGAGATTCTCGGCTCCCAATAGGAGATCCTGTCGTTGCCATAGAAACGCTCCTCGATTTAGAAAGAGAAGTCATAGAACCTATAGTATTTCATACCGACGCAATTTCTGTGTTAATTCGTCATTGTGAGGGATCGATGGAAACAATAAATAAGGAATAGTGCATCCAAAAAGAGATACTCGCCTCCCTATAGAAGATCGTGTCGTAGCCATAGGATCCTTTCTCGATTTAGAAACAGAAGGCGTAGAACTTATAGTATTTCATAGCGACGCTATTACTGTGTTAATTCGTCATTGTGAGGCATCGACGGATGCAATAAAGATGGAATAGTGCATCCGACATGAGATATTCGCCTCCCAATAGGAGATCCTGTCGTTGCCATAGAAACGCTCCTCGATTTAGAAAGAGAAGTCATAGAACCTATGTTATTTCATAGCGACGCAATTTCTGTGTTAATTCGTCATTGTGAGGGATCAACGGATGCAATAAACAAGGAATAGTGCATCCGAAAAGAGATACTCGCCTCCTAATAGGAGACCCTGTCGTTGCCACAGAAACGCTCATCGATTTAGAAAGAGAAGACATAGAACCTATAGTATTTCATGGCGACGCAATTTCTGTGTTAATTCTTCAATGTGAGGTTTCGACGGATGCAATAAAGAAGGAATAGCGCATCAGACATGAGATGCTCGCCTCCCAATAGGAGATCCTGTCGTTGCAATAGAAATGCTCCTCGATTTAGAAAGAGAATTCATAGAACCTATAGTATTTCATAGCGACGCAAATTCTGTGTTAATTCAACATTGTGAGGGATCGAGGGATGCAATAAAGAAGGAATAGTGCATCCGACATGAGATACTCGCCTCCCAATAGGAGTTCCTGTCGTTGCCATAGAAATGTTCCTCGATGTAGAAAGAGAAGTCATAGAACCTATAGTATTTCATAGCGACGCATATTCTGTGTTAATTCGTCATTGTGAGGGATCGACGGATGCAATAAAGAAGGAATAGTGCATCCGACATGAGATACTCGCCTCCCAATAGGAGTTCTTGTCGTTGCCATTCAAATGCTCCTCGATTAAGAAAGAGAAGTCATAGAACATATAGTATTTCATAGCGACGCAATTTCTGTATTAATTCGTCATTGTGAGGGATCGACGGATGCAATAAAGAAGGAATAGTGCATCCGAAATGAGATACTCGCCTCCCAATAGAAGATCCTGTCGTTGCCATAGAAATGCTCCTCGATTTAGAAAGAATAGTCATAGAACTTATAGTAATTCATAGCGACGCAATTTCTGTGTTAATTCGTCATTGTGAGGGATCGAAGGATGCAATAAAGAAGAAATAGTGCATTCAAAAAGAGATACACGCTTCCCAATAGAAGCTCCTTTCGTTGCCATAGGATCGTTCCTCGATTTAGAAAGAGAAGGCGTAGATCTTATAGTATTTCATAGCGACGCAATTTCTGTGTTAATTCGTCATTGTGAGGGATCGATGGATGCTATAAAGAAGGAATAGTGCATCCGACATGAGATACTCGCCTCCCAATAGTAGAACCTGTCGCTGCCATAGAAACGGTCCTCGAAATAGAAAGAGAAGTCATAGAACCTATAGTATTTCATAGCGACGCAAAGTCTGTGTTAATTCGTCATTGTGAGGGATCGATGGATCCATTAAAGAAGGAATAGTGCATCCAAAAAGAGATACTCGCCTCCCAATAGAAGATCCTTTCGTTGCCATAGGATCGTTCCTCGATTTAGAAAGAGAAGGCGTAGGACTTATAGTATTTCATAGCGACGCAATTTCTGTGTTAATTCGTCATTGTGATGGATTGACGGATGCAATGAAGAAGGAATAGTGCATCCGAAAAGAGATACTCGCCTCCCAATAGGAGATCCTGTCGTTGCCATGGAAACGCTCTTCGATTTAGAAAAAGAAGTCATAGAACCTATAGTATTTCATAGCGACGCAATTTCTGTGTTAATTCGTCATTGTGAGTTATCGACGGATGCAATAGACAAGGAATAGTGCATCCGAAAAGAGATACTCGCCTCCCAATAGGAGATCCTGTCGTTGCCATAGAAATGCTCCTCGAATTAGAAGTAGAAGTCATAGAACCTATAGCATTTCATAGCAACGCAATTTCTGTGTTAATTCGTAAATGTGAGGCATCGATGGATGCAATAAAGAAGGAATAGTGCATCCAAAAAGAGATACTCGCCTCCCAATAGAAGATCCTTTCGTTGCCATAAGATCGTTCCTCGATTTAGAAAGGGAAGGCGTAGAACTTTTATTATTTCATGGCGACGCAATTTCTGTGTTAATTCTTCAATGTGAGGTATCGACGGATGCAATAAAGAAGGAATAGCGCATCAGACATGAGATGCTCGCCTCCCAATAGGAGATCCTGTCGTTGCAATAGAAATGCTCCTCGATTTAGAAAGAGAATTCATAGAACCTATAGTATTTCATAGCGACGCAAATTCTGTGTTAATTCAACATTGTGAGGGATCGAGGGATGCAATAAAGAAGGAATAGTGCATCCGACATGAGATACTCGCCTCCCAATAGGAGTTCCTGTCGTTGCCATAGAAATGTTCCTCGATTTAGAAAGAGAAGTCATAGAACCTATAGTATTTCATAGCGACGCATATTCTGTGTTAATTCGTCATTGTGAGGGATCGACGGATGCAATAAAGAAGGAATAGTGCATCCGACATGAGATACTCGCCTCCCAATAGGAGTTCTTGTCGTTGCCATTCAAATGCTCCTCGATTAAGAAAGAGAAGTCATAGAACATATAGTATTTCATAGCGACGCAATTTCTGTATTAATTCGTCATTGTGAGGGATCGACGGATGCAATAAAGAAGGAATAGTGCATCCGAAATGAGATACTCGCCTCCCAATAGAAGATCCTGTCGTTGCCATAGAAATGCTCCTCGATTTAGAAAGAATAGTCATAGAACTTATAGTAATTCATAGCGACGCAATTTCTGTGTTAATTCGTCATTGTGAGGGATCGAAGGATGCAATAAAGAAGAAATAGTGCATCCAAAAAGAGATACACGCTTCCCAATAGAAGCTCCTTTCGTTGCCATAGGATCGTTCCTCGATTTAGAAAGAGAAGGCGTAGATCTTATAGTATTTCATAGCGACGCAATTTCTGTGTTAATTCGTCATTGTGAGGGATCGATGGATGCTATAAAGAAGGAATAGTGCATCCGACATGAGATACTCGCCTCCCAATAGTAGATCCTGTCGCTGCCATAGAAACGGTCCTCGAAATAGAAAGAGAAGTCATAGAACCTATAGTATTTCATAGCGACGCAAAGTCTGTGTTAATTCGTCATTGTGAGGGATCGATGGATCCATTAAAGAAGGAATAGTGCATCCAAAAAGAGATACTCGCCTCCCAATAGAAGATCCTTTCGTTGCCATAGGATCGTTCCTCGATTTAGAAAGAGAAGGCGTAGGACTTATAGTATTTCATAGCGACGCAATTTCTGTGTTAATTCGTCATTGTGATGGATCGACGGATGCAATGAAGTAGGAATAGTGCATCCGAAAAGAGATACTCGCCTCCCAATAGGAGATCCTGTCGTTGCCATGGAAACGCTCTTCGATTTAGAAAAAGAAGTCATAGAACCTATAGTATTTCATAGCGACGCAATTTCTGTGTTAATTCGTCATTGTGAGTTATCGACGGATGCAATAGAGAAGGAATAGTGCATCCGAAAAGAGATACTCGCCTCCCAATAGGAGATCCTGTCGTTGCCATAGAAATGCTCCTCGAATTAGAAGTAGAAGTCATAGAACCTATAGCATTTCATAGCAACGCAATTTCTGTGTTAATTCGTAAATGTGAGGGATCGATGGATGCAATAAAGAAGGAATAGTGCATCCAAAAAGAGATACTCGCATCCCAATAGAAGATCCTTTCGTTGCCATACGATCGTTCCTCGATTTAGAAAGGGAAGGCGTAGAACTTATAGTATTTCATAGCGACGCAATTACTGTGTTAATTCGTCATTGTAAGGGATCGACGGATGCAATAAAGATGGAATCGTGCATCCGACATGAGATACTCGCCTCCCAATAGAAGATCTTTTCGTTGCCATAGGATCGTTCCTCGATTTAGAAAGAGAAGGCGTAGAACTTATAGTATTTCATAGCGACGCAATTTCTGTGTTAATTCGTCATTGTGAGGGATCTACGGATGCAATAAAGAAGGAATAGTGCATCCAAAAAGAGATACTCGCCTCCCAATAGATGATCCTTTCGTTGCCATAGGATCATTCCTCGATTTAGAAAGAGAAGGCGTAGAACTTATAGTATTTCATAGCGACCCAATTTCTGTGTTAATTCGTCATTGTGAGACATCGATGGATGCAATAAAGAAGGAATAGTGCATCCGACATGAGATACTCGCCTCATAATAGGAGTTCCTCTCGTTGCCATAGAAATGCTCCTCGATTTAGAAGGAGAAGTCATAGAACCTATAGTAATTCATAGCGACGCAATTTCTGTGTTAATTCGTCATTGTGAGGGATCGATGGATGCAATAAAGAAGGAATAGTGCATTGAAAAAGAGATACTCGCCTCCCAATGGAAGATCCTTTCGTTGCCATAGGATCGTTCCTCGATTTAGAAAGAGAAGGCGTAGAACTTATAGTATTTCATAGCGACGCAATTTCTGTGTTAATCCGTCATTGTGAGGGATCGATGGATGCAATAAAGAAGGAATAGTGCATCCGACATGAGATACTCGCCTCATAATAGGAGTTCCTGTCGTTGCCATAGAAATGCTCCTCGATTTAGAAGGAGAAGTCATAGAACCTATAATATTTCATAGCGACGCAATTTCTGTGTTAATTCGTCATTGTGAGGGATCGATGGATGCAATAAAGAAGGAATAGTGCATCCAAAAAGAGATACTCGCCTCCCAATAGAAGATCCTTTCGTTGCCATAGGATCGTTCCTCGATTTAGAAAGAGATGGCGTAGAACTTATAGTATTTCATAGAGATGCAATTTCTGTGTTAATTCGTCATTGTGAGGGATCTACGGATGCAATAAAGAAGGAATAGTGCATCCGAAAACAGATACTCGCCTCCCAATAGGAGATCCTGTCGTTGTCATAGAAACGCTGCTAGATTTAGAAAGAGAAGTCATAGAACCTATAGTATTTCATAGCGACGCAATTTCTGTGTTAATTGGTCATTGTGAGGGATCGACGGATGCAATAAAGAAGGAATAGTGCATCCGACATGAGATACTCGCCTCCCAATAGGAGTTCCTGTCGTTGCCATAGAAATGCTCCTCGATTTAGAAAGAGAATTCATAGAACCTATAGTATTTCATAGCGACGCAATTTCTGTGTTAATTCGTCATTGTGAGGGATCGATGGATGCAATAAAGAAGGAATAGTGCATCCAAAAAGAGATACTCGCCTCCCAATAGAAGATCCTTTCGGTGCCATAGGATCGTTCCTAGATTTAGCGAGAGAAGGCGTAGAACTTATAGTATTTCATAGAGACGCAATTTCTGTGTTAATTCGTCATTGTGAGGGATCGATGGATGCAATAAAGAAGGAATAGTGCATCCAAAAAGAGATACTCGCCTCCCAATAGAAGATCCTTTCGTTGCCATAGGATCGTTCCTCGATTTAGAAAGAGAAGGCGTAGAACTTATAGTATGTCATAGAGACGCAATTTCTGTGTTAATTCGTCATTGCGAGGGATCGATGGATGCAATAAAGAAGGAATAGTGTATCCAAAAAGAGATACTCGCCTCCCTATAGAAGATCCTTTCGTTGCCATAGGATCGTTCCTCGATTTAGAAAGCGAAGGCGTAGAACTCATAATACTTCATAGCGACGCAATTTCTGTTTTAATTCGTCATTGTGAGGGATCGATGGATGCAATAAAGAAGGAATAATGCGTCCAAAAAGAGATACTCGCCTCCCAATAGAAGATCCTTTCGTTGCCATACGATCGTGCCTCGATTTAGAAAGAGAAGGCGTAGAACCTATAGTATTTCATAGAGACGCAATTTCTGTGTTAATTCGTCATTGTGAGGGATCGACGGATGCAATAAAGAAGGAATAGTGCATCCGACATGAGATACTCGCCTCCCAATAGGAGTTCCTGTCGTTGCCATAGAAATGCTCCTCGATTTAGAAAGAGAGTTCATAGAACCTATAGTATTTCATAGCGACGCAATTTCTGTGTTAATTCATCTTTGTGAGGGATCGATGGATGGAATAAAGAAGGAATAGTGCATCCAAAAAGAGATACTCGCCTCCCAATAGAAGATCCTTTCGGTGCCATAGGATCGTTCCTAGATTTAGAAAGAGAAGGCGTAGAACTTATAGTATTTCATAGAGACGATATTTCTGTGTTAATTCATCATTGTGAGGGATCGACGGATGCAATAAAGAAGGAATAGTGCATCCGACATGAGATACTCGCCTCCCAATAGGAGTTCCTGTCATTGCCATAGAAATGCTCCTCGATTTAGAAAGAGAAGTCATGGAACCTATAGTATTTCATAGCGACGCAATTTCTGTGTTAATTCGTCATTGTGAGGGATCGATGGATGCAATAAAGAAGGAATAGTGCATCCAAAAAGAGATACTCGCCTCCCAATAGAAGATCCTTTTGTTGCCATAGGATCGTTCCTCGATTTAGAAAGAGAAGGCGTAGAACTTATAGTATTTCATAGAGACGCAATTTCTGTGTTAATTCGTCATTGTGAGGGATCGATGGATGCAATAAAGAAGGAATAGTGCATCCAAAAAGAGATACTCGCCTCCCAATAGAAGATCCTTTCGGTGCCATAGGATCGTTCCTAGATTTAGAAAGAGAAGGCGTAGAACTTATAGTATTTCATAGAGACGCAATTTCTGTGTTAATTCGTCATTGTCAGGGATCGACGGATGCAACAAAGAAGGAATAGTGCATCCGAAAAGAGATACTCGCCTCCCAATAGGAGTTCCTGTGGTTGAAATAGAAATGCTCCTCGATTTAGAAAGAGAAGTCATAGAACCTATAGTCTTTCATAGCGACGCAATTTCTGTGTTAATTCGTCATTGTGAGGGATCGATGGATGCAATAACGAAGGAATAGTGCATCCGACATGAGATACTCGCCTCCCAATAGAAGATCCTTTTTTTGCCATAGGATCGTTCCTCGATTTAGAAAGAGAAGGCGTAGAACTTATAGTATTTCATAGCGACGCAATTTCTGTGTTAATTCGTCATTGTGAGGGATCTACAGATGCAATAAAGAAGGAATAGTGCATCCGAAAACAGATACTCGCCTCACAATAGGAGATTCTGTCGTTGTCATAGAGACGCTCCTCGATTTAGAAAGAGAAGTCATAGAACCTATAGTATTTCATAGCGACGGATATTCTGTGTTAATTCGTCATTGTGAGGGATCGACGGATGCAATAAAGAAGGAATAGTGCATCCGACATGAGATACTCACCTCCCAATAGGAGTTCCTGTCGTTGCCATAGAAATGCTCCTCGATTTAGAAAGAGAAGTCATAGAACCTATAGTATTTCATAGCGACGCAATTTCTATTTTAATTCGTTACTGTGAGGGATCGACGGATGCAATGGAGGAGGAATAGTGCATCCGACATGAGATACTCGCCTCCCAATAGAAGATCCTTTCGTTGCCATAGGATCGTTCCTCGATTTAGAAAGCGAAGGCGTAGGACTTATAATACTTCATAGCGACGCAATTTCTGTGTTAATTCGTCATTGTGAGGGATCGATGGATGCAATAAAGAAGGAATAATGCGTCCAAAGAGAGATACTTGCCTCCAAATAGAAGATCCTTTCGTTGCCATACGATCGTGCCTCGATTTAGAAAGAGAAGGCGTAGAACTTATAGTATTTCATAGAGACACAATTTCTGTGTTAATTCGTCATTGTGAGGGATCGACGGATGCAATAAAGAAGGAATAGTGCATCCGACATGAGATACTCGCCTCCCAATAGGAGACCCTTTCGTTGCCACAGGATCGTTCGTCGATTTAGAAAGAGAAGGCATAGAACCTATAGTATTTCATAGCGACGCAATTTCTGTGTTAATTCGTCATTGTGAGGGATCGACGGATGCAATAAAGAAGGAATAGTGCATCCGACATGAGATACTCGCCTCCCAATAGAAGATCCTTTCGTTGCCATAGAAACGCTCCTCGATTTAGAAACGGAAGTCTTGTACTTATAGTATATCATAGCGAAGGAATTTCTGTGTTATTTCGTCATTGTTAGGGATCGACGGATGCAATAAAGAAGGAATAGTGCATCAGACACGAAATGTCGCCTCCCAATGGGAGACCCTGTCGTTGCCATAGAAACGCTCCTCGATTTAGAAGGAGAAGTCATAGAACCTATAGTATTTCATAGCGACGCAATTTCTATTTTAATTCGTTACTGTGAGGGATCGACGGATGCAATGGAGGAGGAATAGTGCATCCGAAATGAGATACTTGCCTCCCAATAAAAGATCCTTTCGTTGCCATAGGATCATTCCTCGATTTAGAAAGAGAAGGCATAGAACGTATAGTATTTCATAGCGACGCAAATTCTGTGTTAATCCGTCATTGTGAGGGATCGACGGATGCAATAAAGAAGGAATAGTGCATCCGAAAAGAGATACTCGCCTCCCAATAGGAGACCCTTTCGTTGCCACAGGATCGTTCGTCGATTTAGAAAGAGAAGGCATAGAACCTATAGTATTTCATAGCGACGCAATTTCTGTGTTAGTTCGTCATTGTGAGGGATTGACAGATGCAATAGAGATGGAATAGTGCATCCGAAAAGAGATACTCGCCTCCCAATAGGAGATCCTTTCGTTGCCATAGGATCGTTCCTCGATTTGGAAAGAGGAGGCATAGTACATATAGTATTTCATAGCGACGCAATTTTTGTGTTAATTCGTCATTGTGAGGAATCGACGGATGCAGTAAAGAAGGAATAGTGAATCCGACATGATATACTCGCCTCCCAATAGGAGATCCTGTCGTTGCCATAGAAACGCTCCTCGATTTAGAAAGTGAAGTCATAGAACATATAGTATTTCATAGCGAAGCAATTTCTGTGTTAATTCATCATTGTTAGGGATCGACGGATGCAATAAAGAAGGAATAGTGCATCCGACATGAGATACTCGCCTCCCAATAGGAGATCAGGTCTTTGCCATAGAAACGCTCCTCGATTTAGAAAGAGAAGTCATAGAACCTGTAGTATTTCATAGCGACGCAATTTCTGTGTTAATTCGTCATTGTGAGGGATCGACGGATGCAATAAAGAAGGAATAGTGCATCCGACATGAGATACTCGCCTCCCAATAGGAGATCCTGTCGTTGCATAGAAACGCTCCTCGATTTAGAAATAGAAGTCATAGAACCTATAGTATATCGTAGCGACGCAATTTCTGTGTTAATTCGTCATTGTGAGGGATCGACGGATGCAATAAAGAAGGACTAGTGCATCCAAAAAGAGATACTCGCCTCCCAATAGAAGATCCTTTCGTTGCCATAGGTTCGTTCCTCGATTTAGATTGAGAAGGCCTAGAACTTACAGTATTTCATAGCGACGCAAATTCTGTGTTAATTCGTCATTGAGAGGGATCGACGGATGCAATAAAGATGGAATAGTGCATCCAAAAAGAGATACTCGCCTCCCAATAAGAAATTCTGTCGTTGCCATAGAAACGCTCCTCGATTTAGAAAGATAAGTCATAGAACCTATAGTATTTCATAGCCACGCAATTTCTGTGTTAATTCGTCATTGTGAGGGATCGATGAATGCAATAAAGAAGCATAGTGCATCCAAAAAGAGATAATCACCTCCCAATAGAAGATCCTTTCGTTGCCATAGGATCGTTCCTCGATTTAGAAAGAGAAGGCGTAGAACTTATAGTATTTCATAGCGACGCAATTTCTGTGTTAATCCGTCATTGTGAGGGATCGACAGATGCAATAAAGAAGGAATAGTGCATCCGAGAAGTGATACTCGCCTCCCAATAGGAGATCCTGTCGTTGCCATGGAAACGCTCCTCGGTTTAGAAAGACAAGTCATAGAACCTATAGTATTTCATAGCGACGCAATTTCTGTGTTAATTCGTCATTGTGAGGGATCGACGGATGCAATAGAGAAGGGATAGTGCATCCGACATGAGATACTCGCCTCCCAATAGAAGATCCTTTCGTTGCCATAGAAACCTGCCTCGATTTAGAAAGAGAAAGCATAGAACCTATAGTGTTCAATAGCGACGCAATGTCTGTGTTAATTCGTCATTGTCAGGGATCGACGCATGCAATAAAGCAGGAATAGTGCATCCGAAAAGAGATACTCTCCTCCCAATATAAGATCCTGTCGTTGCCATAGAAACGTTCCTCGATTTAGAATGAGAAGACATAGAAACTATAGTATTTCTTAGCGACGCAATGTCTGTGTTAATTCGTCATTGTGATGGATTGACGGATGCAATAAAGAAGGAATAGTGCACCCGAAAAGAGATACTCGCCTCCCAATAGAAGATCCTGTCGTTGCCGTAAAAACGTTCCTTGATTTAGAATGGGAAGGCATAGAGGCTATAGTATTTCATAGCGACACAATTTCTGTGTTAATTCGTCATTGTGAGGGATCGACAATTGCAATAAAGAAGGAATAGTGCATCCGAAAAGAGATACTCGCCTCCCAACAGAAGATCCTGTAGTTACAATAGAAACGTTCCTTGATTTGGGAAGAGAAGGCATAGAACATATAGTATTTCACAGCGACGCAATCTCTGAGTTAATTCGTGATTGTGAGGGATCGACGGATGCAATAAAGAAGGAATAGTGCATCCGACATGAGATACTCGCCTCCCAATAGGAGATCCTTTCGTTGCCATAGGATCGTTCTTCGATTTAGAAAGAGAAGGCATAGGACCTATAGTATTTCATAGCGAAGCAATTTCTGTGTTAATTCGTCATTGTGAGGGATCGACGGATGCAATAAAGAATGAATTGTCCATCCGACATGAGATACTCGCCTTCCAATAGAAGATCCTTTCGTTGCCATAGGATCGTTCCTCGATTTTGAAAGCGAAGGCATAGGACATATAGCATTTCATAGCGATGCAATTTCTGTGTTAATTAGTCATTGTGAGGGATCGACCGATGCAATAAAGAAGGAATAGTGCATCCGACATGAGATACTCGCCTCCCAATAGGAGATCCTTTAATTGCCATAGGATCGTTCCTCGATTTAGAACGAGAAGGCATAGAACCTATTGTATTTCACAGCGAAGCAATATCTGTGTTAATTCGTCATTGTTAGGGATCGACGGATGCAATAAAGAAGGAATAGTGCATCCGACATGAGATACTCGCCTCCCAATAGCAGATCCTGTCGTTGCCATAGAAACGCTCCTCGATTTAAAAAGAGAAGTCATAGAACCTATAGTATTTCATAGCGACGCAATTTCTGTGTTAGTTCGTCATTGTGAGGGATGGACGGATGCAATAAAGAAGGAACAGTGCATCCGACATGAGGTTCTCGCCTCCCAATAGGATGTCCTGTCGTTGCCATACAAACGCTCCTCGATTTAGGAAGAGAAGTCATAGAACCTATATTATTTCATAGCGACGCAATTTCTGTGTTAATTCGTCATTGGGAGGGATCGACGGATGCAATAAAGAAGGAATAGTGCATCCGACATGAGATACTCGCCTCCCAATAGGAGATCCTTTCGTTTCCATAGAAACGCTCCTCGATTTAGAAAGAGAAGTCATAGAACCTATAGTATTTCATAGCGACGCAATTTCTGTGTTAATTCGTCATCGTAATGGATCGACAGATGCAATAAAGAAGGAGTAGTGCATCCGAAATGTGATACTCGCCTCCCAATTGGAGATCCTGTCGTTGCCATAAAAACGTTCCTCGATTTAGAAAGACAAGTCATAGAACCTATAGTATTTCATAGCGACTCAATTTCTGTGTTAATTCATCATTGTGAGGGATCAGCGGATGCAATAAAGAAGGAATAGTGCATCCGTCATGAGATACTCGCCTCCCAATAGAAGATCCTTTCGTTGCCATAGAAACCTGCCTCGATATAGAAAGAGAAAGCATAGAACCTATAGTGTTCCATAGCGACGCAATGTCGGTGTTAATTCGACATTGTCAGGGATCGACGCATGCAATAAAGAAGGAATAGTGCATCCGAAAAGAGATACTCGCCCCCAATAGGAGATCCTTTCGTTGCCATAGGATTAATCCTCGATTTAGAAAGAGAATGCATATAACCTATAGTATTTCATAGCGACGCAATTTCTGTGTTAATTCGTTATTGTGAGGGATGGACTAATGCAATAAAGAAGGAATAGTGCATCCGACATGAGATACTCGCCTCCCAATTGGAGATCCTGTCGTTGCATAGAAACGCTCCTCGATTTAGAAATAGAAGTCATAGAACCTATAGTATATCATAGCGACGCAATTTCTGTGTTAATTCGTCATTGTGAGGGATCGACGGATGCAATAAAGAAGAAATAGTGCATCCGACATGAGATACTCGCCTCCCAATAGAAGATCCTTTCGTTGCCATAGGTTCTATCCTCGATTTAGAAAGAGAAGGCCTAGAACTTACAGTATTTCATAGCGACGCAATTTCTGTGTTAATTCGTCATTGAGAGGGATCGACGGATGCAATAAAGATGGAATAGTGCATCCGAAAAGAGATACTCGCCTCCCAATAGGAGATTCTGTCGTTGCAATAGAAACGCTCCTCGATTTAGAATGATATGTCATAGAACCTATAGTATTTCATAGCGACGCAATTTCTGTGTTAATTCGTCATTGTGAGGGATCGATGGATGCAATAAAGAAGGAATAGTGCATCCAAAAAGAGATACTCGCCTCCCAATAGAAGATCCTTTCGTTGCCATAGAAACCTGCTTCGATTTAGAAAGAGAAAGCATAGAACCTATAGTGTTCCATAGCGACGCAATGTCTGTGTTAATTCGTCATTGTCACGGATCGACGCATGCAATAAAGCAGGAATAGTGCATCCGAAAAGAGATACTCGCCTCCCAATATAAGATCCAGTCGTTGCCATAGAAACGTTCCTCGATTTAGAATGAGATGACATAGAGACTATTGTATTTCATAGCGACGCAATGTCTGTGTTAATTCGTCATTGTGATGGATTGACGTATGCAATAAAGAAGGAATAGTGCACCCGAAAAGAGATACTCGCCTCCCAATAGAAGATCCTGTCGTTGCCGTAAAAACGTTCCTCGATTTAGAATGGGAAGGCATAGAAGCTATAGTATTTCATAGCGACACAATTTCTGTGTTAATTCGTCATTGTGAGGGATCGACGGATGCAATAAAGAAGGGATAGTGCATCCGGAGTGAGATCCTCGCCTCCCAATAGGAGATCCTGTCGTTGCCACAGTTACGATCCTCGAATTAGAAAGAGTAGTCATAGAACTTATAGTATTTCATAGCGAAGCATTTTCTGTGTTAATTCGTCATTGTTAGGAATCGACGGATGCAATAAAGAAGGAATAGTGCATCCGACATGAAATACTCGCTTCCCAATAAAAGATCCTGTCGTTGCCAAAGAAACGCCCTTGATTTAGAAAGAGAAGTCATAGTAACTATAGTATTTCATAGCGACGCAATTTCAGTGTTAATTCGTCATTGTGAGGGATCGACGGATGCAATAAAGAAGGAATAGTGCATCCAACATGAGATACTCGCCTCCCAATAGGAGATCCTGTCGTTGCCATAGAAACGCTCCTCGATTTAGAAGGAGAAGTCATAGAACCTATAGTATTTCATAGGGACGCAATTTCTGTGTTAATTCGTCATTGTGAGGGATCGACGGATGCAATAGAGAAGGATTAGTGCATCCGAAAAGAGATACTCGCCTTCCAATAGGAGATCCTTTCGTTGCCATTGGATCGTTCCTCGATTTTTAAAGAGATGGCATAGAACCTATAGTATTTCATAGCGACGCAATTTCTGTGTTAATTCGTCACTGTGAGGGATAGACTGATGCAATAAAGGAGGAATAGTGCATTCGACATTAGATACTTGCCTCCCAATAGGAGCTCCCGTCGTTGCCATAGAAACGCTCCTCGATTTAGAAAGAGAAGTCATAGAACTTATAGTATTTCATAGCGACGCAATTTCTGTGTTAATGCGTCATTGTGAGGGATCGACGGATGCAATAAAGAAGGAATAGTGCATCCGAAAAGAGATACTCGCCTCCCAATAGGAGATCCTTTCGTTGCCATAGGATTAATCCTCGATTTAGAAAGAGAATGCATATAACCTATAGTATTTCATAGCGACGCAATTTCTGTGATATTTCGTCATTGTGAGGGATCGAATAATGCAATAAGGAAGGAGTAGTGCATCCGACATGAAATACTCGCCTCCCAATAGGAGATCCTGTCGTTGCATAGAAACTCTCCTCGATTTAGAAATAGAAGTCATAGAACCTATAGTATATCATAGCGACGCAATTTCTGTGTTAATTCGTCATTGTGAGGGATCGTCGGATGCAATAAAGAAGGAATAGTGCATCCGACATGAGATACTCGCCTCCCAATAGGTGATCCTGTCGTTGCCATACAAACGTTCCTCGATTTAGAAAGAGAAGTCATAGAACCTATAGTATTTCATGGCGACGCAATTTCTGTGTTAATTCGTCATTGTGAGGGATCGAAGGATGCAATAAAGAAGGAATAGTGCATCCAAAAAGAGATACTCGCCTCCCAATAGAAGATCCTTTCGTTGCCATAGGTTCGTTCCTCGATTTAGAAAGAGAAGGCGTAGAACTTATAGTATTTCATAGCGACGCAATTTCTGTGTTAATTCGTCATTGTGAGGGATCGACGGATGCAATAAAGATGGAATAGTGCATCCGAAAAGAGATACTCGCCTCCCAATAGAAGATCCTGTCGTTGCCGTAAAAACGTTCATCGATTTAGAATGCGAAGGCATAGAAGCTATAGTATTTCATAGCGACACAATTTCTGTGTTAATTCGTCATTGTGAGGGATCGACAATTGCAATAAAGAAGTAATAGTGCATCCGAAAAGAGATACTCGCCTCCCAATAGAAGATCCTGTAGTTCCAATAGAAACGTTCCTCGATTTGGGAAGAGAAGGCATAGAACATATAGTATTTCGTAGCGACGCAATTTCTGTGTTAATTCGTCATTGTGAGGGAACGATGGGTGCAATAAAGAAGGCATATTGCATCCAAAAAGAGATACTACCCTCTCAATAAAAGATCCTGTCGTTGCCATAGAAACGTTCGTCGATTTAGAATGAGAAGGCATAGAACCTATATTATTTCCTAGGGGCGCAATTTCTGTGTTAATTCGTCATTGTGAGGGATCGACGGATGCAATATAGAAGGAATAGTGCATCCGAAATGAGATCCTCGCCTCCCAATAGGAGATCCTGTCGTTGCCACAGTTACGCTCCTCGATTTAGAAAGAGAAGTCATAGAACCTATAATATTTCATAGCGACGCAATTTCTGTGTTAATTCGTCATTGTGAGGGATCGTCGGATGCAATAAAGAAGGAATAGTGCATCCGACATGAGATACTCGCCTTCCAATAGGAGAACCTGACGTTGCCATAGAAACGCTCTTCGATTTAGAAAGAGAAGTTATAGAACTTATAGTATTTCATAGCGAAGCAATTTCTGTGTTAATTCGTCATTGTTAGGGATCGACGGATGCAATAAAGAAGGAATAGTGCATTCGACATGAGATACTCGCCTCCCAATTGGAGATCCTGTCGTTGCCATAGAAACGCTCCTCGATTTAGAAAGAGAAGTCATAGAACCTATAGTATTTCATAGCGAAGCAATTTCTGTGTCAATTCGTCATTGTGAGGGATCGACGGATGCAATAAAGAAGGAATAGTTCATCCGACATGAGCTACTCACCTCCCAATAGGAGATCCTTTCGTTGCCATAGGATCGTTCCTCGATTTAGAAAGAGAAGGCATAGAACGTATAGTATTTCATAGCGACGCAATTTCTGTGTTAATTCGTCATTGTTAGGGATCGACGGATGCAATAAAGAAGGAATAGTGGATCCGACATGAGATACTCGCCTCTCAATAGGAGATCCTCTCGTTGCCATAGAAACGATCCTCGATCTAGAAAGAGAAGTCATAAATATTATAGTAGATCAGAGCGAAGAAATTTCTGTGTTAATTCGTCATTGTTAGGGATCGACATATGCAATAAAGAAGGAATAGTGCATCCGACATGAGGTACTCGCCTCCCAATAGGAGATCCTGTCGTTGCCATAGAAACGCTCCTCGATTTAGAAAGAGAAGGCATAGAACTTACAGTATTTCATAGCGATGCAGTTTCTGTGTTAATTCGTCATTGTGAAGGATCGACGGATGCAATAAAGAAGGAATAGTGCATCCGACATGAGATACTCGCCTCCCAATAGGAGGTCATGTCATTGCCATAGAAACGCTCAACGATTTAGAAAGAGAAGTCATAGGACCTATATTATTTCATAGGGACGCAATTTCTGTGTTAATTCGTCATTGTGAGGGATCGACGGATGCAATAGAGAAGGATTAGTGCATCCGAAAAGAGATACTCGCCTCCCAATAGGAGATCCTTTCGTTGCCATTGGATCTTCCTCGATTTTTAAAGAGAAGGCATAGAACCTATAGTATTTCATAGCGACGCTATTTCTGTGTTAATTCGTCACTGTGAGGTATAGACTGACGCAATAAAGAAGGAATAGTGCATTCGACATTAGATACTCGCCTCCCAATAGGAGCTCCCGTCGTTGCCATAGAAATGCTCCACGATTTAGAAAAAGAAGTCATAGAACTTATAGTATTTCATAGCGACGCAATTTCTGTGTTAGTGCGTCATTGTGAGGGATCGACGGATGCAATAAAGAAGGAATAGTGCATCCGAAAAGAGATACTCGCCTCCCAATGTCAGATCCTTTCGTTGCCATAGGATTAATCCTCGATTTAGAAAGAGAATGCATATAACCAATAGTATTTGATAGCGACGCAATTTCTGTGTTAATTCCTCATTGTGAGGAATCGACGGATGCAATAAAGAAGGAATAGTGCTTCCGACATGAGATACTCGCCTCCCAAAAGAAGATTCTTTCGTTGCCATAGGATCGTTCCTCCATTTAGAAAGAGAAGGCATAGAACATATAGTATTTCACAGCGATGCAATTTCTGTGTTAATTCGTCATTGTGAGGGATCGACAGATGCAATAAAGAAGGAATAGTGAATCCGACATGAGATTCTTGCCTCCCAATAGAAGATCCTGTCGTTGCCATTGAAATGCTCCTCGATTTCGAAAGAGAAGTCAGAGAACCTATAGTATTTCATAGCGAAGTAATTTCTGTGTTAATTCGTCGTTGTTAGGGATCACCGGATGCAATAAAGAAGGAATAGTGCATCCGAAAACAGATACTCGCCTCCCAATAGGAGATCCTTTCGTTGCCATAGCATCGTTCCTCGATTTAGAAACAGAAGGCATAGAACTTATAGTATTTCGTAGCGACGCAATTTCTGTGTTAATTCGACATTGTGAGGGATCGACGGATGCAATAAAGAAGGAACAGTGCATCCGACATGAGATACTCGCCTCCCAATAAGAGATCCTGTCGCTGCCATAGAAACGCTCCTCGATTTAGAAAGAGAAGTCATAGAAACTATATTATTTCATAGCGACACAATTTCTGTGTTAATTCGTCATTGTGAGGGATCGACGGATACAATAGAGAAGGTATAGTGCATCCGAAAATAGATACTCGCCTCCCAATAGGAGATCCTTTCGTTGCCATAGGATCGTTCCTCGATTTAGAAGGAGAAGGCATAGAACCTATAGTATTTCATAGCGACGCAATTTCTGTGTTAATTCGTCATTGTGAGGGAACGACGGATGCAATAATGGAGGGATAGTGCATCCGACATGAGATACTCTCCTCCCAATAGGAGATCTTTTCGCTGCCATAGAAACGCTCCTTGATTTAGAAAGAGAAGTCATAGAACCTACAGTATTTCATAGCGACGCAATTTCTGTGGTAATCCATCATTGTTAGGGATCGACGGATGCAATAAAGAAGGAATAGTGCATCCGACATGAGATACTCGCCTCCCCATAGTTGATCCTGTCGTTGCCATAGGATCGTTCCCCGATTTAGAAAGAAAAAGCATAGAACGTATAGTATTTCATAGCGACGCAATTTCTGTGTTAATTCGTCATTGCGAGCGATCGCCGGATGCAATAAAGAAGGAACAGTGCATCCGACATGAGATACTCGCCTCCCAATAGGAGATCCTGTCGTTCCCATAGAAACGCTCCTCGATTTAGAAAGAGAAGACATAGAACCTATAGTATTTCTTAGCGACGCAATTTCTGTGTTAATTCGTCATTGTGAGGGATCGACTGATGCAATAAAGAAGGAATAGTGCATCCGACATGAGATACTCGCCTCCTAATAGGAGATCCTGTCGTTGCCATTGAAACGCACCTTGATTTAGAAAGAGAAGTCATAGAACCTATATTATTTCATATCGACGCAATTTCTGTGTTAATTCGTCATTGTGAGGGATCGACGGATGCAATACAGAAGGAATAGTGCATCCGAAAAGAGATACTCGCCTCACAATAGGAGATCCTTTCGTTGCCATATGATCGTTAATCGATTTAGAAAGTGAAGGTATAGAACCTATAGTATTTCATAGCGACGCAATTTCTGTGGTAATTCGTCAATGGGAGGTATCGACGAATGTAATAATGGTGGGATAGTGCATCTGACATGAGATACTCGCCTCCCAATAGCAGAACCTGTCGTTGCCATAGAAACGCTCCTCGATTTAGAAAGAGAAGTCATAGAAGCTACAGTATTTCATAGCGACGCAATTTCTGTGTTAATTCGGCATTGTGAGGGATCGACGGATGCAATACAGAAGGAGTAGTGCATCCGAAAAGAGATACTCGCCTCCCAATTGGAGATCCTTTCGTTTCCATAGGATCGTCCCTCGATTTAGAAAGAGAACGCATAGAACATATAGTATTTCATAGCGACGCAATTTCTGTGTTAATTCGTCATTGTGAGGGATCGACGGATGCAATAAAGAAGGAATAGTGCATCCGACATGAGATACTCGCCTCCCAATAGGAGATCCTGTCGTTGCCATAGAAACGATCCTCGATTTAGAAAGAGAAGTCATCGAACATATAGTATTTCATAGCGACGCAATTTCTGTGTTAATTCGTCATTGTGAGGGATCGACGGATGCAATAAAGAAGGAATAGTGCATCCGACATGAGATACTAGCCTCCCAATAGGAGATCCTGTAGTTGCCATAGAAACGCTCCTCGATTTAGAAAGAGAAGTCATAGAACCTATAGTATTTCATAGCGACGCAATTTATGTGTTAGTTCGACATTGTGAGGGTTCGACGGATGCAATAAAGAAGGAATAGTGCATCCAACATGAGATACTCGCCTCTCAATAGGAGATCCTGTCGTTGCCATAGAAACGCTCCTGGATTTAGAAAGAGAAGTCATAGAACCTATATTATTTCATAGCGACGCAATTTCTGTGTTAATTCGTCATTGTGAGGGATCGACGGATGCAATAAGGAAGGAATAGTGCATCCGAAAAGAGATACTCGCCTCCCAATAGGAGACACTTTCGTTGCCACAGGATCGTTCGTCGATTTAGAAAGAGAAGGCATAGAACCTATAGTATTTCATAGCGACGCAATTTCTGTGTTAATTCGTCATTGTGAGGGATCGACGGATGCAACAAAGAAGGAATAGTGCATCCGACATGAGATACTCGACTCCCAATAGGAGAACCTGTCGTTGCCATAGAAACGCTCCTCGATTTAGAAAGAGAAGTCATAGTACTTATAGTATATCATAGCGAAGGAATTTCTGTGTTAATTCGTCATTGTTAGGGATCGACGGATGCAATAAAGAAGGAATAGTGCATCCGACACGAAATGTCGCCTCCCAATAGGAGACCCTGTCGTTGCCATAGAAACGCTCCTCGATTTAGAAGGAGAAGTCATAGAACCTATAGTATTTCACAGCGACGCAATTTCTATGTTAATTCGTTACTGTGAGGGATCGACGGATACAATGGAGAAGGAATAGTGCATCCGAAATGAGATACTCGCCTCCCAATAAAAGATCCTTTCGTTGCCATAGGATCATTCCTCGATTTAGAAAGAGAAGGCATAGAACGTATAGTATTTCATAGCGACGCAATTTCTGTGTTAATTCGTCATTGTGAGGGATCCACGGATGCAATAAAGAAGGAATAGTGCATCCGAAAAGAGATACTCGCCTCCCAATAGGAGACCCTTTCGTTGCCACAGGATCGTTCGTCGATTTAGAAAGAGAAGGCATGGAACCTATAGTATTTCATAGCGACGCAATTTCTGTGTTAGTTCGTCATTGTGAGGGATTGACAGATGCAATAGAGATGGAATAGTGCATCCGAAAAGAGATACTCGCCTCCCAATAGGAGTTCCTTTCGTTGCAATAGGATCGTTCCTCGATTTGGAAAGAGGAGGCATAGTACATATAGTATTTCATAGCGACGCAATTTTTGTGTTAATTCGTCATTGTGAGGAGTCGACGGATGCAGTAAAGAAGGAATAGTGAATCCGACATGATATACTCGCCTCCCAATAGGAGATCCTGTCGTTGCCATAGAAACGCTCCTCGATTTAGAAAGTGAAGTCATAGAACATATAGTATTTCATAGCGAAGCAATTTCTGTGTTAATTCATCATTGTTAGGGATCGACGGATGCAATAAAGAAGGAATAGTGCATCCGACATGAGATACTCGCCTCCCAATAGGAGATCAGGTCTTTGCCATAGAAACGCTCCTCGATTTAGAAAGAGAAGTCATAGAACCTGTAGTATTTCATAGCGACGCAATTTCTGTGTTAATTCGTCATTGTGAGGTATCGACGGATGCAATAAAGAAGGAATAGTGCATCCGACATGAGATACTCGCCGCCCAATAGGAGATCCTGTCGTTGCCATAGAAACGATCCTCGATATAGAAAAAGAACTCATAGAACTTATAGTATTTCATAGCGAAGCAATTTCTCTGTTAATTCATCATTGTTAGGGATAGACGGATGCAATATGGAAGGAATAGGGCATCCGACATGAGATACTCGCCTCCTAATAGGAGATCATGTCGTTGCCATAGAAACGCTCCTCGATGTAGAAAGAGAAGTCATAGAACCTATAGTATTTCATAGCGACGCAATTTCTGTGTTAATTCGTCATTGTGAGGGATCGACGGATGCAATAGAGAAGGAATAGTGCATCCGAAAACAGATACTCGCCTCCCAATAGGAGATCCTTTCTTTGCCATAGGATCATTCCTCGATTTGGAAAGAGGAGGCATAGTACATATAGTATTTCATAGCGACGCAATTTTTGTGTTAATTCGTCATTGTGAGGAGTCGACGGATGCAGTAAAGAAGGAATAGTGAATCCGACATGATATACTCGCCTCCCAATAGGAGATCCTGTCGTTGCCATAGAAACGCTCCTCGATTTAGAAAGTGAAGTCATAGAACATATAGTATTTCATAGCGAAGCAATTTCTGTGTTAATTCATCATTGTTAGGGATCGACGGATGCAATAAAGAAGGAATAGTGCATCCGACATGAGATACTCGCCTCCCAATAGGAGATCAGGTCTTTGCCATAGAAACGCTCCTGAATTTAGAAAGAGAAGGCATAGAACCTATAGTATTTCATAGCGACCCAATTTCTGTGTTAATTCGTCATTGTGAGGGATTAACGGATGCAATAAAGAAGGAATAGCGCATCCGACGTGAGATACTCGCCTCCCAATAGGAGATCCTGTCGTTGCCATAGAAACGCTCCTCGAATTAGAAAGAGGGGTCACAGAACTTGTAGTATTTCATAGCGAAGCAATTTCTGTGTTAATTCGTCATTGTTAGTGATCGACGGATGCAATAAAGAAGGAATAGTGCATCCGACATGAGATACTCGCCTCCCAATAGGAGATCCTGTCGTTGCCATAGAAACGCACCTCGATTTAGAAAGAGATGTCATAGAACCTATAGTATTTCATAGCGACGCAATTTCTGTGTTAATTCGTCATTGTGAGGGATCGACGGATGCAATAAAGACTGAATAGTGCATCCGACATGAAATACTCGCCTCACAATAGGAGATCCTGTCGTTGCCATAGATGCGCATCTCGATTTAGATAGAGAAGTCATAAAATCTATAGTATTTCATAGTGACGCAATTTCTGTGTTAATTCGTCATTGTGAGGGATCGACGGATGCAATAGGAGATCCTGTCGTTGCCATAGAAAAGCTCCTCGATTTAGAAAGAGAAGTCGTAGAACATATAGTATTTCATTGGGACGCAATATCTGTGTTAATTCGTCATTGTGAGGAAACGATGGATGCAATAAAGAAGGAATAGTGCATCCGACATGAGATACTCGCCTCCCAATAGGAGATCCGGTCGTTGCCATAGGAACGCTACTCGATTTAGAAAGAGAAGACGTAGAACTTATAGTATTTCATAGCGAAGCAATTTCTGTGTTAATTTGTCATTGTTACGGATCGACGGATGCAATAAAGAAGGAATAGTGCATCCGACATGAGATACACGCCTCCCAATAGGAGATCCTGTCGTTGCTATAGAAACGCTCCTCGATTTAGAAAGAGAGGTCATAGAACCTATAGTATTTCATAGCGACGCAATTTCTGTGTTAATTCGTCATTGTGAGGGATCGACGGATGCAATTGAGAAGGAATAGTGCATCCGAAAGGAGATACTCGCCTCCCAATAGGAGATGATTTCGTTGCCATAGGATCGTTTCTCGACTGGGAAAGAGAAGGTGTAGAACATATAGTATTTCATAGCGACGCAATTTCTATGTTAATTCGTCATTGTGAGGAATCGGCGGATGCAATAAAGAAGGAATAGTGAATCCGAAATGAGATGCTCGCATCCCAATGGGAGATCCTGTCGTTGCCATAGAAACGATCCTCGATTTAGAAAGAAAAGTCATAGAACTTATAGTATTTCATAGCGAAGCAATTTCTGTGTTAATTCATCATTGTTAGGAATAGACGGATGCAATAAGGAAGGAATAGTGCATCCGACATGAGATACTCGCCTCCCAATAGGAGATCCTGTCGTTGCCATAGAAACGCTCCTCGATTTAGAAAGAGAAGTCATAGAACCTATAGTGTTTCATAGCGACGCAATTTCTGTGTTAATTCGTCATTGTGAGGGATCGACGGATGCAATAAAGAAGGAATAGTGGATCCGACATGAGATACTCGCCACTCAATAAGAGATATTATCGTTGTTATAGAAACGCTCCTCGATTTAGAAATAGAAGTCATAGAACCTATAGTATTTCATAGCAACGCAATTTCTGTGTTAATTCGTCATTGTGAGGGATTGACGGATGCAATAAAGAAGGCATAGTGCATCCGACATGAGATACTCGCCTCCCAATAGGAGATCCTGTCGTTGCCATAGAAACGCTCCTCGATTTAGAAAGAGAAGTCATCGAACATATAGTATTTCATAGCGACGCAATTTCTGTGTTAATTCGTCATTGTGAGGGATCGACGGAGGCAATAAAGAAGGAATAGTGCATCCGACATGAGATACTCGCCTCCCAATAGGAGATCCTGTCGTTGCCATAGAAACGCTCCTCGATTTAGAAAGAGAAGACATTGAACCTATAGTATTTCATATCGACGCAATTTATGTGTTAGTTCGACATTGTGAGGGATCGACGGATGCAATAAAGAAGGAATAGTGCATCCAGCATGAGATACTCGCCTCTCAATAGGAGATCCTGTCGTTGCCATAGAAACACTCCTGAATTTAGAAAGAGAAGTCATAGAACCTATATTATTTCATAGCGACGCAATTTCTGTGTTAATTCGTCATTGTGAGGGATCGACAAATGCAATAAGGAAGGAATAGTGAATCCGAAAAGAGATACTCGCCTCCCAATAGGAGACCCTTTCGTTGCCATAGGATCGTTCGTCGATTTAGAAAGAGAAGGCATAGAACGTATAGTATTTCATAGCGACGCAATTTCTCTGTTAATTCATCATTGTGAGGGATCGACGGATGCAATAAAGAAGGAATAGTGCATCCGACTTGAGATACTCGACTCCCAATAGGAGAACCTGTCGTTGCCATAGAAACGCTCCTCGATTTAGAAAGAGAAGTCATAGTACTTATAGTATATCATAGCGAAGGAATTTCTGTGTTAATTCGTCATTGTTAGGGATCGACGGATGCAATAAAGAAGGAATAGTGCATCCGACATGAAATATCGTCTCCCAATAGGAGATCCTTTCGTTGCGAACGAAAGGCTCCTCGATTTAAAAAGAGAAGTCATAGAACCTATAGTATTTCATAGCGACGCAATTTCTGTGTTAATTCATCATTGTTATGGATCGACGGATGCAATAAAGAAGGAATAGTGCATCCGACATGAGATACTCGCCTCCCAATAGGAGATCAGGTCGTTGCCATAGAAACGCTCCTCGATTTAGAAAGAGAAGTCATAGAACCTGTAGTATTTCATAGCGACGCAATTTCTGTGTTAATTCGTCATTGTGAGGGATCGACGGATGCAATAAAGAAGGAATAGTGCATCCGACATGAGATACTCGCCTCCCAATAGGAGATCCTGTCGTTGCCATAGAAACGCTCCTCGATTTAGAAAGAGAAGTCATAGAACCTATATTATTTCAAAGCGACGCAATTTCTGTGTTAATTCGTCATTGTGAGGGATCGACAGATGCAATAGAGATGGAATAGTGCATCCGAAAAGAGATACTCGCCTCCCAATAGGAGATAATGTCGTTGCCATAGAAACGCTCCTCGATTTAGAAAGAGAAGTCATAGAACCTATAGTATCTCATAGCGACGCAATTTCTGTGATAATTCGTCATTGTGAGGGAACGACGGATGCAATAAAGTTGGGATAGTGCATCCGACATGAGATACTCGCCTCCCAATAGGAGTATACTGTCGTTGCCATAGAAACGCCCCTCCATTTAGAAAGAGAAGTCATAGAACCTATATTATTTCATAGCGACGCAATTTCTGTGTTAATTCGTCATTGTGAGGGATCGACGGATGCAATAAGGAAGGAATAGTGCATCCGACAAGAGATACTCGCCGCCCAATTGGAGGTTCTGTCGTTGTCATAGAAACGCTACTCGATTTAGAAAGAGAAGTCATAGAACATTTAGTACTTCATAGCGAAGCAATATCTGTGTTAATCCATCATTGTTAGGGATCGACGGATGCAATAAAGAAGGAATAGTGCATCCGACATGAGATACTCGTCTCCCAATAGGAGATCCTGTCGTTGCCATAGAAACGCTCCTCGATTTAGAAAGAGGGGTCATAGAACCTATAGTTATTCATAGCGACGCAATTTCTGTGTTAATTCGACATTGTGTGGGATAGACGGATGCAATAAAGAAGGAATAGTGCATCCGACATGAGATACTCGCCTCCCAATATGAGATCCTGTCGTTGCCATAGAAACGCTCCTCTATTTAGAAAGAGAAGTCATAGAACCTATAGTATTTCATAGCGACGCATTTTCTGTGTTAATTCGTCATTGTGAGGGATCGACGGATGCAATTGAGAAGGAATAGTGCATCCGACATGAGATACTCGCCTCCCAATATGAGATCCTGTCGTTGCCAAAGGATCGTTCCTCGATTTAGAAAGAGAACGAATAGAACATATAGTATTTCATAGCGACGCATTTTCTGTGTTAATTCGTTACTGTGAGGGATCGACGGATGCAATAGACAAGGAATAGTGCATCCGAAAAGAGATACTCGCCTCCCAATAGGAGATCCTTTCGTTGCCATAGGATCATTCCTCGATTTACAAAGAGAAGGCATAGAACGTATAGTATTTCATAGCGACGCAATTTCTGTGTTAATTCGTCATTGTGAGGGATCCACGGATGCAATAAAGAAGGAATAGTGCATCCGACATGAGATACTCGCCTCCCAATAGGAGATCCTGTCGTTGCCATAGAAACGCTCCTCGATTTAGAAAGAGAAGTCATCGAACATATAGTATTTCATAGCGACGCAATTTCTGTGTTAATTCGTCATTGTGAGGGATCGACGGAGGCAATAAAGAAGGAATAGTGCATCCGACATGAGATACTCGCCTCCCAATAGGAGATAATGTCGTTGCCATAGAAACGCTCCTCGATTTAGAAAGAGAAGTCATTGAACCAATAGTATTTCATATCGACGCAATTTATGTGTTAGTTCGACATTGTGAGGGATCGACGGATGCAATAAAGAAGGAATAGTGCATCCAGCATGAGATACTCGCCTCTCAATAGGAGATCCTGTCGTTGCCATAGGAACACTCCTGAATTTAGAAAGAGAAGTCATAGAACCTATATTATTTCATAGCGACGCAATTTCTGTGTTAATTCGTCATTGTGAGGGATCGACGAATGCAATAAGGAAGGAATACTGAATCCGAAAAGAGATACTCGCCTCCCAATAGGAGACCCTTTCGTTGCCATAGGATCGTTCGTCGATTTAGAAAGAGAAGGCATAGAACCTATAGTATTTCATAGCGACGCAATTTCTCTGTTAATTCGTCATTGTGAGGGATCGACGGATGCAATAAAGAAGGAATAGTGCATCCGACTTGAGATACTCGACTCCCAATAGGAGAACCTGTCGTTGCCATAGAAACGCTCCTCGATTTAGAAAGAGAAGTCATAGTACTTATAGTATATCATAGCGAAGGAATTTCTGTGTTAATTCGTCATTGTTAGGGATCGACGGATGCAATAAAGAAGGAATAGTGCATCCGACATGAAATATCGTCTCCCAATAGGAGATCCTTTCGTTGCGAACGAAAGGCTCCTCGATTTAAAAAGGGAAGTCATAGAACCTATAGTATTTCATATCGACGCAATTTCTGTGTTAATTCATCATTGTTATGGATCGACGGATGCAATAAAGAAGGAATAGTGCATCCGACATGAGATACTCGCCTCCCAATAGGAGATCAGGTCGTTGCCATAGAAACGCTCCTCGATTTAGAAAGAGAAGTCATAGAACCTGTAGTATTTCATAGCGACGCAATTTCTGTGTTAATTCGTCATTGTGAGGGATCGACGGATGCAATAAAGAAGGAATAGTGCATCCGACATGAGATACTCGCCTCCCAATAGGAGATCCTGTCGTTGCCATAGAAACGCTCCTCGATTTAGAAAGAGAAGTCATAGAACCTATATTATTTCATAGCGACGCAATTACTGTGTTAATTCGTCATTGTGAGGGATCGACAGATGCAATAGAGATGGAATAGTGCATCCGAAAAGAGATACTCGCCTCCCAATAGGAGATCATGTCGTTGCCATAGAAACGCTCCTCGATTTAGAAAGAGAAGTCATAGAACCTATATTATTCCATAGCGACGCAATTTCGGTCTTAATTCGTCATTGTGAGGCATCGACGGATACTATAGAGAAGGAATAGTGCATCCGAAAAGAGATACTCGCCTCCCAATAGGAGATCCTTTTGTTGCCATAGGATCGTTCCTCAATTTAGAAAGAGAAGGCATAGAACCTATAGTATTTCATAGCGACGCAATTTCTGTGTTAATTCGTCATTGTGAGGGATTGACGGATGCAATAAAGAAGGAATAGCGCATCCGACGTGAGATACTCGCCTCCCAATAGGAGATCCTGTCGTTGCCATAGAAACGCTCCTCGAATTAGAAAGAGGAGTCACAGAACTTGTAGTATTTCATAGCAAAGCAATTTCTGTGTTAATTCGTCATTGTTAGGGATCGACGGATGCAATAAAGAAGGAATAGTGCATCCGACATGAAATACTCGCCTCCCAATAGGAGATCCTGTCGTTGCCATAGAAACGCACCTCGATTTAGAAAGAGATTTCATAGAACCTATAGTATTTCATAGCGACGCAATTTCTGTGTTAATTCGTCATTGTGAGGGATCGACGGATGCAATAAAGACTGAATAGTGCATCCGACATGAGATACTCGCCTCCCAATAGGAGATCCTGTCGTTGCCATAGATGCGCATGTCGATTTAGAAAGAGAAGTCATAGAATCTATAGTATTCCATAGCGACGCAATTTCTGTGTTAATTCGTCATTGTGAGGGATCGACGGATGCAATAGGCGATCCTGTCGTTGCCATAGAAGCGCTCCTCGATTTAGAAAGAGAAGTCATAGAACATATAGTATTTCATTGCGACGCAATATCTGTGTTAATTCGTCATTGTGAGGAAACGACGGATGCAATAAAGAAGGAATAGTGCATCCGACATGAGATACTCGCCTCCCAATAGGAGATCCTGTCTTTGCCATAGGAACGCTACTCGATTTAGAACGAGAAGACGTAGAACTTATAGTATTTCATAGCGAAGCAATTTCTGTGTTAATTTGTCATTGTTACGGATCGACGGATGCAATAAAGAAGGAATAGTGCATCCTACATGAGATACTCGTCTCCCAATAGGAGATCCTGTCGTTGCCATAGAAACGCGCCTCGATTTAGAAAGAGAGGTCATAGAACCTATAGTATTTCATAGCGACGCAATTTCTGTGTTAATTCGTCATTGTGAGGGATCGACGGATGCAATTGAGAAGGAATAGTTCATCCGAAAGGAGATACTCGCCTCCCAATAGGAGATCATTTCGTTGCCATAGGATCGTTCCTCGACTTGGAAATAGAAAGTGTAGAACATATAGTATTTCATAGCGAAGCAATTTCTGTGTTAATTCATCATTGTTAGGAATAGACGGATGCAATAAGGAAGGAATAGTGCATCCGACATGAGATACTCGCCTCCCAATAGGAGATCCTGTCGTTGCCATAGAAACGCCCCTTGATTTAGAAAGAGAAGTCATAGAACCTATAGTGTTTCATAGCGACGCAATTTCTGTGTTAGTTCGTCATTGTGAGGGAACGACGGATGCAATAAAGAAGGAATAGTGCATCCGACATGAGATACTCGCCACCCAATAGGAGATCCCGTCGTTGCCATAGAAACGCTCCTCGATTTAGAAAGAGAAGTCATAGAACCTATATTATTTCACAGCGACGCAATTTCGGTCTTAATTCGTCATTGTGAGGGATCGACGGATGCAATAAAGAAGGAATAGTGCATCCGAAAAGAGATACTCGCCTCCCAATAGGAGATCCTTTTGTTGCCATGAGATCGTTCCTCAATTTTGAAAGAGAAGGCATAGAACCTATAGTATTTCATAGCGACGCAATTTCTGTGTTAATTCGTCATTGTGAGGGATTGACGGATGCAATAAAGAAGGAATAGTGCATCCGACGTGAGATACTCGCCTCCCAATAGGAGATCCTGTCGTTGCCATAGAAACGCTCCTCGATTTAGAAAGAGGAGTCACAGAACTTGTAGTATTTCATAGCGAAGCAATTTCTGTGTTAATTCGTCATTGTTAGAGGTCGACGGATGCAATAAAGAAGGAATAGTGCATCCGACATGAGATACTCGCCTCCCAATAGGATATCCTGTCGTTGCCATAGAAACGCACCTCGATTTAGAAAGAGAAGTCATAGAAACTATAGTATTTCATAGCGACGCAATTTCTGTGTTAATTCGTCATTGTGAGGGATCGACGGATGCAATAAAGACTGAATAGTGCATCCGACATGAGATACTCGCCTCCCAATAGGAGATCCTGTCGTTTCCATAGAAGCGCAACTCGATTTAGAAAGAGAAGTCATAGAATCTATAGTATTTCATAGCGACGCAATTTCTGTGTCAATTCGTCATTGTTAGGGATCGACGGATGCAATAGGAGATCCTGTCGTTGCCATAGAAACGCTCCTCGATTTAGAAAGAGAAGTCATAGAACATATAGTAATTCATAGCGACGCAATTTCTGTGTTAATTCGTCATTGTGAGGGATCGACGGATGCAATAAAGAAGGTATAGTGCATCCGACATGAGATACTCGCCTCCCAATAGGAGATCATTTCGTTGCCATAGGATCGTTCCTCGATTTAGAAAGAGAAGGCATAGAACCTATGGTATTTCATAGCGACGCAATTTCTGTGTTAATTCGTCATTGTGAGGGATCGACGGATGCAATACAGAAGGAATAGTGCATCCGAAAAGAGATACTCGCCTCCCAATTGGAGATCCTTTCGTTTCCATAGGATCGTTCCTCGATTTAGAAAGAGAACGCATAGAACATATAGTATTTCATAGCGACGCAATTTCTGTGTTAATTCGTTACTGTGAGGGATCGACGGATGCAATAGAGAAGGAATAGTGCATCCGAAAAGAGATACTCGCCTCCCAATAGGAGATCCTTTCGTTGCCATAGGATCATTCCTCGATTTAGAAAGAGAAGGCATAGAACGTATAGTATTTCATAGCGACGCAATTTCTGTGTTAATTCGTCATTGTGAGGGATCAACGGATGCAATAAAGAAGGAATAGTGCATCCGACATGAGATACTCGCCTCCCAATAGGAGATCCTGTCGTTGCCATAGAAACGCTCCTCGATTTAGAAAGAGAAGTCATCGAACATATAGTATTTCATAGCGACGCAATTTCTGTGTTAATTCGTCATTGTGAGGGATCGACGGATGCAATAAAGAAGGAATAGTGCATCCGACATGAGATACTCGCCTCCCAATAGGAGATCCTGTCGTTGCCATAGAAACGCACCTCGATTTAGAAAGAGAAGTCATAGAACCTATATTATTTCATAGCGACGCAATTTCTGTGTTAATTCGTCATTGTGAGGGATCGACGGATGCAATAAAGAAGGAATAGTGCATCCGACATGAGATTCCCGCCTTCCAATAGGAGATCCTGTCGTTGCCATAGAAACGCTCCACGATATAGAAAGAGAAGTCATAGAACCTATATTATTTCATAGCGACGCAATTTCTGTGTTAATTCGTCGTTGTGAGGGATCGACGGATGCAATTGAGAAGGAATAGTGCATCCGAAATGAGATACTCGCCTCCCAATAGGAGATCCTGTAATTGCCATTGAAACGCTCCTCGATTTAGAAAGAGAAGTCATAGAACATATAGTATTTCATTGCGACGCAATATCTGTGTTAATTCGTCATTGTGAGGAATCGACGGATGCAATAAAGAGGGAATAGTGCATCCGACATGAGATACTCGCCTCCCAATAGGAGATCCTGTCGTTGCCATAGGAACGCTCCTCGATTTAGAAAGTGAAGTCATAGAACATATACTATTTCATTGCGACGCTATATCTGTGTCAATTCGTCATTGTGAGGAATCGACGGATGCAATAAAGAAGGAATAGTGCATCAGACATGAGATACTCGCCTCCCAATAGGAGATCCTGTCGTTGCCATAGGAACGCTCCTCGATTTAGAAAGAGAAGACGTAGAACTTATAGTATTTCATAGCGAAGCAATTTCTGTGTTAATTTGTCATTGTTACGGATCGACGGATGGAATAAAGAAGGATTAGTGCATCCGACATGAGATACTCGCCTCCCAATAGGAGATCCTGTCGTTGCCATAGAAACGCACCTCGATTTAGAAAGAGAGGTCATAGAAGTTATAGTATTTCATAGCGACGCAATTTCTTTGTTAATTCGTCATTGTGAGGGATCGGCGGATGCAATAAAGAAGGAATAGTGCATCCGACATGAGATACTCGCCTCCCAATAGGAGATCCTGTCGTTGCCATAGTAACGCTCCTCGATTTAGAAAGAGAACACATAGAACCCACAGTATTTCATAGCGACGCAATTTCTGTGTTAATTCGACATTGTGAGGGATCGACGGATGCAATAAAGAAGGAATAGTGCTCCGACATGAGATTCTCGCCTCCCGATAGGAGAACCTGTCGTTGCCATTGAAACGCTACTCGATTTAGAAAGAGAAGTCACAGAACCTATAGTATTTCATAGCGACTCAATTTCTGTGTTAATTCGTCATTGTGAGGGATCGACGGATGCAATAAAGAAGGAACAGTGCATCCGACATGAGAAACTCGCCTCCCAATAGGAGATCCTGTCGTTGCCATTGAAACGCTACTCGATTTAGAAAGAGAAGTCACAGAACCTCTAGTATTTCATAGCGACTCAATTTCTGTGTTAATTCGTCATTGTGAGGGATCGACGGATGCAATAAAGAAGGAACAGTGCATCCGACATGAGAAACTCGCCTCCCAATAGGAGATCCTGTCGTTGCCATAGAAACGCTCCTCGATTTAGAAAGAGAAGGCATAGAACCTATATTATTTCATATCGACGCAATTTCTGTGTTAATTCGTCATTGTGAGGGATCGACGGATGCAATACAGAAGGAATAGTGCATCCGAAAAGAGATACTCGCCTCCCAATGGGAGATCCTTTCGTTGCCATAGGATCATTCCTCGATTTAGAAAGAGAAGGCATAGAACCTATAGTATTTCATAGCGACGCAATTTCTGTGTTAATTCGTCATTGTGAGAGATCGACGAATGCAATAGAGAAGGAATAGTGCATCCGAAAAGAGATACTCGCCTCCCAATTGGAGATCCTTTCGTTTCCATACTATCGTTCCTCGATTTAGAAAGAGAACGCATAGAACATATAGTATTTCATAGCGACGCAATTTCTGTGTTAATTCGTTACTGTGAGGGATCGACGGATGCAATATAGAAGGAATAGTGCATCCGCAAAGAGATACGCGCCTCCCAATAGGAGATCCTTTCGTTGCCATAGGATCATTCCTCGATTTAGAAAGATAAGGCATAGAACGTATAGTATTTCATAGCGACGCAATTTCTGTGTTAATTCGTCATTGTGAGGGATCCACGGATGCAATAAAGAAGGAATAGTGCATCCGACATGAGATACTCACCTCCCAATAGGAGATCCTGTCGTTGCCATAGAAACGCTCCTCGATTTAGAAAGAGAAGTCATCGAACATATAGTATTTCATAGCGACGCAATTTCTGTGTTAATTCGTCATTGTGAGAGATCGACGGATGCAATAAAGAAGGAATAGTGCATCCGACATGAGATTCTCGCCTCCCAATAGGAGATCCTGTCGTTGCCATAGAAACGCTCCTCGATTTAGAAAGAGAAGTCATAGAACCTATAGTATTTCATAGAGACGCAATTTATGCGTTAATTCGACATGGTGAGGGATCGACGGATGCAATAAAGAAGGAATAGTGCATCCAACATGAGATACTCGCCTCTCTATAGGAGATCCTGTCGTTGCCATAGAAACGCTCCTGGATTTAGAAAGAGAAGTCATAGTACCTATATTATTTCATAGCGACGCAATTTCTGTGTTAATTCGTCATTGTGAGGGATCGATGGATGCAATAAGGAAGGAATAGTGCATCCGAAAAGAGATACTCGCCTCCCAATAGGAGACCCTTTCGTTGCCATAGGATCGTTTGTCGATTTAGAAAGAGAAGGCATAGAACCTATAGTATTTCATAGCGATGCAATTTCTGTGTTAATTCGTCATTGACAGGGACCGACGGATGCAATAAAGAAGGAATAGTGCATCCGACATGAGATACTCGACTCATAATAGGAGAACCTGTCGTTGCCATAGAAACGCTCCTCGATTTAGAAAGAGAAGTCATAGTACTTATAGTATATCATAGCGAAGGAATTTCTGTGTTAATTCGTCATTGTTAGGGATCGACGGATGCAATAGGAAAGGAATAGTGCATCCGACATGAAATATCGCCTCCCAATAGGAGATCCTTTCGTTGCGAACGAAAGGCTCCTCGATTTTAAAAGAGAAGTCATAGAACCTATAGTATTTCATAGCGACGCAATTACTGTGTTAATTCGTCATTGTAAGGGATCGACGGATGCAATAAAGAAGGGATAGTTCATCCAACATGAGGTACTCGCCTCCCAATAGGAGATCCTGTCGTTGCCATAGAAACGCTCCTCGATTTAGAAAGAGAAGTCATAGAACTTATAGTATTATATAGCGACGCAATTTCTGTGTTAGTTCGTCATTGTGAGGGATCGACAGATGCAATAGAGATGGCATAGTGCATCCGAAAAGAGATACTCACCTTCCAATAGGAGATCCTTTCGTTGCCATAGGATCGTTCCTCGATTTGGAACGAGAAGGCATAGTACATATAGTATTTCATAGCGACGCAATTTTTGTGTTAATTCGTCATTGTGAGGAATCGACGGATGCAATAAAGAAGGAATAGTAAATCCGACATGATATACTCGCCTCCCAATAGGAGATCCTGTCGTAGCCATAGAAACGCTCCTCGATTTAGAAAGAGAAGTCACAGAACATATAGTATTTCATAGCGAAGCAACTTCTGTGTTAATTCATCATTGTTAGGGATCGACGGATGCAATTAAGAAGTAATAGTGCATCCGACATGAGATACTCGCCTCCCAATAGGTGATCAGGTCGTTGCCATAGAAACGCTCCTCGATTTAGAACGAGAAGTCATAGAACCAATAGTATTTCATAGCGACGCAATTTCTGTGTTAATTCGTCATTGTGAGGGATCGACGGATGCAATAAAGAAGGATAGTGCATCCGACATGGGATACTCGCCTCCCAATAGGAGATCCTGTCGTTGCCATAGAAACGCTCCTCGATTTAGAAAGAGAAGTCATAGAACCTATATTATTTCATAGCGACGCAATTTCTGTGTTAATTCGTCATTGTGAGGATCGACAGATGCAATAGAGATGGAATAGTGCATCCGAAAAGAGATACTCGCCTCCCAATAGGAGATCCTTTCGTTGCCATGGGATCGTTCCTCGATTTGGAAAGAGAAAGCATAGAACATATAGTATTTCATAGCGACGCAATTTCTGTGTTAATTCGTCATTGTGAGGAATCGACGAATACAATAAAGAAGGAATAGTGAATCCGAAATGAGATGCTCGCCTCCCAATAGGAGATCCTGTTGTTGCCATAGAAACGCTCCTCGATTTAGAAAGAGAAGTCATAGAACCTATAGTGTTTCATAGCGACGCAATTTCTGTGTTAATTCGTCATTGTGTGGGATCGTCGGATGCAATAAAGAAGGAATAGTGCATCCGACATGAGATACTGGCCACCCAATAGGAGATCCTGTCGTTGCTATAGAAACGCTCCTCGATTTAGAAAGAGAAGTCATAGAACCTATAGTATTTCATAGCAACGCAATTTCTGTGTTAATTCGTCACTGTGAGGGATTGACGGATGCAATAAAGAAGGCATAGTGCATCCGACATGAGATACTCGCCTCCCAATAGGAGATCCTGTCGTTGCCATAGAAACGCTCCTCGATTTAGAAAGAGAAGTCACAGAACTTACAGTATTTCATAGCGAAGCAAGTTCTGTGTTAATTCGTCGTTGTTAGAGATCGACGGATGCAATAAAGAAGGAATAGTGCATCCGACATGAGATACTCGCCTCCCAATACGAGATCATGTCGTTGCCATAGAAACGCTCCTCGATTTAGAAAGAGAAGTCATAGAACCTATATTATTTCATAGCGACGCAATTTCGGTCTTAATTCGTCATTGTGAGGGATCGACGGATGCAATAGAGAAGGAATAGTGCATCCGACATGAGATACTCGCCTCAAAATAGGAGATCCTGCCGTTGCCATAGGAACGCTCCTCGATTTAGAAAGTGAAGTCATAGAACCTATAGTATTTCATAGCGACGCAATTTCTGTGTTAATTCGTCATTGTAAGGGATCGACGGATGCAATAAAGAAGGAATAGTGCATCCGAAAAGAGATACTCGCCTCCCAATAGGAGCTCCAGTCGTTGCCATAGAAACGCTCCTCGATTTAGAAAGAGAGGTCATAGAACCTATAGTATCTCATAGCGACGCAATTTCGTCGTCATTGTGAGGGATCGACGGATGCAATTTAGAAGGAATAGTGCATCCGAAAAGAGATACTCGCCTCCCAATAGGAGATCCTTTCGTTGCCACAGGATCGTTCCTCGACTTGGAAAGAGAAGGTGTAGAACATATAGTATTTCATAGCGACGCAATTTCTGTGTTAATTCGTCATTGTGAGCAATCGACGGATGCAATAAAGATGGAACAGTGAATCCGAAATGAGATTCTCACATCCCAATAGGAGATCCTGTCGTTGCCATAGAAACGCTCCTCGATTTAGAAAGAGAAGTCATAGAACTTATAGTATTTCATAGCGAAGCAATTTCTGTGTTAATTCATCATTGTTAGGGATAGACGGATGCAATAAGGAAGGAATAGTGCATCCGACATGAGATACTCGCCTCCCAATAGGAGATCATGTCGTTGCCATAGAAACGCTCTTCGATTTAGAAAGAGAAGTCATAGAACCTGTAGTATTTCATAGCGACGCAATTTCTGTGTTAATTCGTCATTGTGAGGGATCGACGGATGCAATAAAGAAGGAATGGTGCATCCGACATGAGATACTCGCCTCCCAATAGGAGATCCTGTCGTTGCCATAGAAACGCTCATCGATTTAGAAAGAGAAGTCATAGAACCCATAGTATTTCATAGCAACGCAATTTCTGTTTTAAGTCGTTATTGTGAGGGATTGACGGATGCAATAAAGAAGGCATAGTGCATCCGACATGAGATACTCGCCTCCCAATAGGAGATCCTGTCGTTGCCATAGAAACGCTCCTCGATTTAGAAAGAGTAGTCACAGAACTTATAGTATTTCATAGCGAAGCAATTTCTGTGTTAATTCGTCATTGTGAGGGATCGACGGAAGCAATAAAGACTGAATAGTGCATCCGACATGAGATACTCGCCTCCCAATAGGAGATCCTGTCGTTGCCACAGAAGCGCAACTCGATTTAGAAAGAGAAGTCATAGAATCTATAGTATTTCATAGCGACGCAATTTCTGTGTTAATTCGTCATTGTGAGGGATCGACGGATGCAATAGGAGATCCTGTCGTTGCCATAGAAACGCTCCTCGATTTAGAAAGAGAAGTCATAGAACATATAGTATTTCATTGCGACACAATATATGTGTTCATTCGTCATTGTGAGGAATCGACGGATGCAATAAAGAAGGAATAGTGCATCCGACATAAGATACTCGCCTCCCAATTGTAGATCCTGTCGTTGCCTTAGGAACGCTCCTCGATTTAGAAAGAGAAGTCATAGAACCTATAGTATTTCATAGCGACGCAATTTCTGTGTTAATTCGTCATTGTGAGGGATCAACGGATGCAATAAAGAAGGAATAGTGCATCCGACATGAGATACTCGTCTCCCAATAGGAGATCCTGTCGTTGCCATAGAAACGCTCCTCGATTTAGAAAGAGAGGTCATAGAACCTATAGTATTGCATAGCGACGCAATTTCTGTGTTAATTCGTCATTGTGAGGGATCGACGGATGCAATAAAGAAGGAATAGTGCATCCGACATGAGATACTCGCCTCCTAATATGAGATCCTGTCGTTGCCATAGAAACGCTCCTCGATTTAGAAAGAGAACACATAGAACTTACAGTATTTCATAGTGATGCAATTTCTGTGTTAATTCGACATTGTGAGGGATCGACGGATGCAATAAAGAAGGAATGTTGCATCCGAAAAGAGATACTCGCCTCCCAATACGAGATCCTTTCGTTGCCATAGGATCGTTCCTCGATTTGGAAAGAGAAGGTGTAGAACATATGGTATTTCACAGCGACGCAATTTCTGTAATAATGCGTCATTGTGAGGGATCGACGGATGCAATTGAGAAGGAATAGTGCATCCGAAAAGAGATACTAGCCTCCCAATTGGAGATCCTTTCGTTGCCATAGGATAGTTCCTCGATTTGGAAAGAGAAGGTGTAGAACATATAGTATTTCATAGCGACGCAATTTCTGTAATAATTCGTCATTGTGAGGAATCGACGGATGCAATAACGAAGGAATAGTGCATTCGACATGAGATAATCGCCTCCCAATAGGAGATCCTTTCGTTGCCATAGGATCGTACCTCGATTTGGAAAGAGAAGGCGTAGAACATATAGTATTTCATAGCGACGCAATTTCTGTGTTAATTCGACATTGTGAGGGATCGACGGATGCAATATAGAAGGAATAGTGCATCCGACATGAGATTCTCGCCTCCCGATAGGAGAGCCTGTCGTTGCCATAGAAAAGCACCTCGATTTAGAAAGAGAAGTCATAGAACCTATAGTATTTCATAGCGACGCAATTTCTGTGTTAATTCGTCATTGTGAGGGATCGACGGATGCAATTGAGAAGGAATGGTGCACCCGAAAAGAGATACTCGCCTCCCAATAGGAGATCCTTTCGTTGCCATAGCATCGTTCCTCGATTTGGAAAGAGAAGGTGTAGAACATATAGTATTTCATAGCGACGCAATTTCTGTAATAATTCGTCATTGTGAGGAATCGACGGATGCAATAAGGTTGGAATAGTGCATTCGACATGCGATACTCGCCTCCCAATAGCAGATCCTGTCGTTGCCATAGAAACGCTCCTCGATTTAGAAAGAGGAGACATAAAACTTATAGTATTTCATAGTGAAGCAATTTCTGTTTTAATTCTCATTGTTAGGGATCGACGGATGCAATTGAGAAGGAATAGTGCATCCGACATGAGATACTCGCCTCCCAATAGGAGAACCATTCGTTGCCATAGAAACGCTCCTCGATTTAGAAAGAGAAGTCATAGAACCTGTAGTATTTCAAAGCGACGCAATTTCTGTGTTAATTCTTCATTGTGAGGGATCGACGGATGCAATAAAGAAGGAATAGTGCATCCGACATGAGATACTCGCCTTCCAATAGGAGATCCTGTCGTTGCCATAGAAACGCTACTCGATTTAGAAGGAGAAGTCATAGATCCTATAGTATTTCATAGCGACGCAATTTCTGTGTTAATTCGTCATTGTGAGGAATCGACGGATGCAATAAAGAAGGAATAGTGCATTCGACATGAGATACCCGCCTCCCAATAGGAGATCCTGTCGTTGCCATAGAAACGCTAGTCGATTTAGAAAGAGAAGACATAGAACATATAGTATTTCATAGCGAAGCAAGTTCTGTGTTAATTCATCATAGTTAGGGATCGACGGATGCAATAAAGAAGGAATAGTGCATCCGACATGAGATACTCGTTCTGTGTTAATTCATCATAGTTAGGGATCGACGGATGCAATAAAGAAGGAATAGTGCATCCGACATGAGATACTCGCCTCCCAATCTTAGATCCTGTCGTTGCCATAGAAACGCTCCTCGATTTAGAAAGAGAAGTCATAGAACCTATAGTATTTCATAGCGACGCAATTTCTGTGTTAATTCGTCATTGTGACGGATCGACGGATGCAATAAAGAAGGAATAGTGCATCCGACATGAGATACTCGCCTCCCAATAGGAGATCCATTCGTTGCCATAGAAACGCTCCTCGATTTAGAAAGAGAAGTCATAGAACCTGTAGTATTTCAAAGCGACGCAATTTCTGTGTTAATTCTTCATTGTGAGGGATCGACGGATGCAATAAAGAAGGAATAGTGCATCCGACATGAGATACTCGCCTTCCAATAGGAGATCCTGTCGTTGCCATAGAAACGCTACTCGATTTAGAAGGAGAAGTCATAGATCCTATAGTATTTCATAGCGACGCAATTTCTGTGTTAATTCGTCATTGTGAGGGATCGACGGATGCAATAATGAAGAAATAGTGCAACCGACATGAGATACTCGCCTCCCAATAGGAGATCCTGTCGTTGCCATAGAAACGCTCCTCGATTTAGAAAGAGAGGTCATAGAATCTATAGTATTTCATAGCGAAGCAATTTCTGTGTTAATCCGTCATTGTGAGGGATCGACGGATGCAATAAAGAAGGAATAGTGCATCCGACATGAGATACACGCCTCCCAATAGGAGATCCTGTCGTTGTCATAGAAACGCTCCTCGATTTAGAAAGAGAAGTCATAGAACCTATAGTATCTCATAGCGACGCAATTTCTGTGTTAATTCGTCATTGTGAGGGATCTACGGATGCAATAAACAAGGAATAGTGCATCCGAAAAGAGATACTCGCCTCCCAATAGGAGATCCTGTCGTTGCCATAGAAACGAACCTCGATTTAGAAAGAGAAGTCATAGAACCTATAGTATTTCGTAGCGACGCAATTTCTGTGTTAATTCGTCATTGTGAGGGATCGACGGATGCAATTGAGAAGGAATAGTGCATCCGAAAAGAGATACTCGCCTCCCAATAGGAGATCCTTTCGTTGCCATAGGATCGTTCCTCGATTTGGAAAGAGAAGGTGTAGAACATATAGTATTTCATAGCGACGCAATTTCTGTAATAATTCGTCATTGTGAGGAATCGACGGATGCAATAAGGAAGGAATAGTGCATTCGACATGAGATACTCGCCTCCCAATAGGAGATCCTGTCGTTGCCATAGAAACGCTCCTCGATTAAGAAAGAGGAGACATAGAACTTATAGTATTTCATAGTGAAGCAATTTCTGTGTTAATTCATCATTGTTAGGGATCGAAGGATGCAATAAAGAAGGAATAGTGCTTCCGAAAAGAGATACTCGCCTCCCAATAGGAGATCCTGTCGTTGCCATAGAAACACTCCACGATTTAGATAGAGAAGTCATAGAACTTATAGTATTTGTTAGCGACGCAATTTCTGTGTTAATTCTTCATTGTGAGGGATCGACGGATGCAATAAAGAAGGAATAGTGCATCCGACATGAGATACTCGCCTCCCAATAGGAGATCCTGTCGTTTCCATAGAAAGGCTCCTCGATTTAGAAAGAGAAGTCATAGAACCTATAGTTTTTCATAGCGACGCAATTTCTGTGTTAATTCGTCATTGTGAGGGTTCGACGTATGCAATAATGAAGAAATAATGCATCCGACATGAGATACTCGCCTCCCAATAGGAGATCCTGTCGTTGCCATAGAAACGATCCTCGATTTAGAAAGAGAAGTCATAGAACCTATAGTATTTCATAGAGAAAGCAATTTCTGTGTTAATTTGTCATTGTTACGGATCGACGTATGCAATAAAGAAGGAATAGTGCATCCGACATGAAATACTCGCCTCCCAATAGGAGATCCTGTCGTTGCCATAGGAACGCTCCTCGATTTAGAAAGTGAAGTCATAGAACCTATAGTATTTCATAGCGACGCAATTTCTGTGTTAATTCGTCATTGTGAGGGATCGACGGATGCAAAAAAGAAGGAATAGTGCATCCGACATGAGATACTCGTCTCCCAATAGGAGTTCCTGTCGTTGTCATAGAAACGCTCCTCGATTTAGAAAGAGTAGTCATAGAACCTATAGTATTTCATAGCGACGCAATTTCTGTGTTAATTCGTCATTGTGAGGGATCGACGGATACAATAAACAAGGAATAGTGCATCCGACATTTGATACTCGCCTCCCAACAGGAGATCCTGTCGTTGCCATAGAAACGAACCTCGATTTAGAAAGAGAAGTCATAGAACCTATAGTATTTCATAGCGACGCAATTTCTGTGTTATTTCGTCATTGTGATGGATCGACGGATGCAATTGAGAAGGAATAGTGCAACCGAAAAGAGATACTCGCCTCCCAATAGGAGATCCTTTCGTTGCCATGGGATCGTACCTCGATTTGGAAAGAGAAGGCGTAGAACATATAGTATTTCATAGCGACGCAATTTCTGTGTTAATTCGTCATTGTGAGGAATCGACGGATGCAATAAAGAAGGAATAGTGCATTCGACATGAGATACTCGCCTCCCAATAGGAGATCCTGTCTTTGCCATAGAAACGCCCCTCGATATAGAAAGAGAAGACATAGAACCTATATTATTTCATAGCGACGCTATTTCTGTGTTAATTCGTCATTGTGAGGGATCGACGGATGCAATTGAGAAGGAATAGTGCATCCAAAATGAGATACTCGCCTCCAAATAGGAGATCCTGTAGTTGCCATAGAAACGCTCCTCGATTTAGAAAGAGAAGTCATAGAACATATAGTATTTCATTGCGACGCAATATCTGTGTTAATACGTCATTGTGAGGAATCGACGGATGCAATAAAGAAGGAATAGTGCATCCGACATGAGATACTCGCCTCCCAATAGGAGATCCTGTCGTTGCCATAGGAACGCAGCTCGATTTAGAAAGAGAAGTAATTGGACTTACAGTATTTCATAGCGACGCAATTTCTGTGTTAATTCGTCATTGTGAGGGGTCAACGGATGCAATAAAGAACGAATAGTGCATCCTACATGAGATACTCGTCTCCCAATAGGAGATCCTGTCGTAGCCATAGAAACGCTCCTCGATTTAGAAAGAGAGGTCATAGAACCTATAAAATTTCATAGCGACGCAATCTCTGGGTTAATTCGTCATTGTGAGGGATCGACGGATGCAATAAAGATGGAATAGTTCATCCGACATGAGATACTCGCCTCCCAATAGGAGATCCTGTCGTTGCCATAGAAACGCTCCTCGATTTAGAAAGAGAAGTCATAGAACCTATAGTATTTCATAGCGACGCAATTTCTGTGTTAATTCGTCATTGTGAGGGATCGACGGATGCAATTGAGAAGGAATAGTGCATCCGACATGAGATACTCGCCTCCCAATATGAGATCCTGTCGTTGCCATAGAAACGCTCCTCGATTTAGAAAGAGAACGCATAGAACCTATAGTATTTCATAGCGACGCAATTTCTGTGTTAATTCGACATTGTGAGGGATCGACGGATGCAATAAAGAAGGAATAGTGCATCCGACATGAGATTCTCGCCTCCCGATAGGAGATCCTGTCGTTGCCATAGAAACGCTCCACGATTTAGAAAGAGAAGTCATAGAACCTATAGTATTTCATAGCGACGCAATTTCTGTGGTTATTCGTCATTGTGAGGGATCGACGGATGCAATTGAGAAGGAATGGTGCATCCGAAAAGAGATACTCGCCTCCCAATAGGAGATCCTGTCGTTGCCATAGAAAGGCTCCTCGATATAGAAAGAGAAGTCATAGAACCTATAGTATCTCATAGCGACGCAATTTCTGTGTTAATTTGTCATTGTGAGAGATCGACGGATACAATAAAGAAGGAATAGTGCATCCGACATGAGATACTCGCGTCCCAATAGGAGATCCTGTCGTTGCCATAGAAACGCTCCTCAATTTAGAAAGAGAAGTCATAGAACCTATAGTATTTCATAGCGACGCAATTTCTGTGTTAATTCGTCATTGTGAGGGATCGACGGATGCAACAATGAAGAAATAATGCATCCGACATGAGATACTCGCGTCCCAATAGGAGATCCTGTCGTTGCCATAGAAACGCTCCTCGCTTTAGAAAGAGAAGTCATAGAACCTATAGTATTTCATAGCGAAGCAATTTCTGTGTTAATTTGTCATTGTTACGGATCGACGGATGCAATAAAGAAGGAATAGTGCATCCGACATGAAATACTCGCCTCCCAATAGGAGATCCTGTCGTTGCCATAGGAACGCTCCTCGATTTAAAAAGTGAAGTCATAGAACCTATTGTATTTCATAGCGACACAATTTCTGTGTTAATTCGTCATTGTGAGGGATCGACGGATGCAATAAAGAAGGAATAGTGCATCCTACATGAGATACTCGTCTCCCAATAGGAGATCCTGTTGTTGCCATAGAAACGCTCCTCGATTTAGAAAGAGAAGTCATAGAACCTATAGTATTTCATAGCAACGCAATTTCTGTGGTTATTAGTCATTGTGAGGGATCGACGGATGCAATTGAGAGGAATGGTGCATCCGAAAAGAGATACTCGCCTCCCAATAGGAGATCCTTTCGTTGCCATAGAATCGTTCCTCGATTTGGAAAGAGAAGGTGTAGAACATATAGTATTTCATAGCGACGCAATTTCTGTAATAATTCGTCATTGTGAGGAATCGACGGATGCAATAAAGAAGGAATAGTGCATTCGACATGTGATATTCGCCTCCCAATAGGAGATCCTGTCGTTGCCATAGAAACGCTCCTCGATTTAGAAAGAGGAGACATAGAACTTATAGTATTTCATAGTGAAGCAATTTCTGTGTTAATTCATCATTGTTAGAGATCGACGGATGCAATAAGGAAGGAATAGTGCATCCGACATGAGATACTCGCCTCCCAATAGGAGACCCATTCGTTGCCATAGAAACGCTCCTCGATTTAGAAAGAGAAGTCATAGAACCTATAGTATTTCAAAGCGACGCAATTTCTGTGTTAATTCGTCATTGTGAGGGATCGACGGATGCAATAAAGAAGGAATAGTGCATCCGACATGAGATACTCGCCTTCCAATAGGAGATCCTGTCGTTGCCATAGAAACGCTACTCGATTTAGAAGGAGAAGTCATAGAACCTACAGTATTTCATAGCGACGCAATTTCTGTCTTAATTCGTCATTGTGTGAGATCGACGGATGCAATAAAGAAGGAATAGTGCATCCGACATGAGATACCCGCCTCCCAATAAGAGATCTATTCGTTGCCATAGAAACGCTCCTCGATTTAGAAAGAGAAGTCATAGAACCTATAGTATATCATAGCGACGCAATTTCTGTGTTAATTCGTCATTGTGAGGGATCGACGGATGCAATAATGAAGAAATAGTTCATTCGACATGAGATACTCGCCTCCCAATAGGAGATCCTGTCGTTGCCATAGAAACGCTCCTCGATTTAGAAAGAGAACTCATCAAACCTATAGTATTTCATAGCGACGCAATTTCTGTGTTAATTTGTCATTGTTACGGATCGACGGATGCAATAAAGAAGGAATAGTGCATCCGACATGAGATACTCGCCTCCCAATAGGAGATCCTGTCGTTGCCATAGGAACGCTCCTCGATTTAGAAAAAGAAGTCATAGAACCTATAGTATTCCATAGCGACGCAATTTCTGTGTTAATTCGTCATTGTGAGGGATCGACGGATGCAATAAAGAAGGAATAGTGCATCCTACATGAGATACCCGTCTCCCAATAGGAGATCCTGTCGTTGCCATAGAAACGAACCTCGATTTAGATAGAGAAGTCATAGAACCTATAGTATTTCATAGCGACGCAATTTCTGTGTTAATTCGTCATTGTGAGGGATCGACGGATGCAATAATGAAGAAATAGTGCAACCGACATGAGATACTCGCCTCCCAATAGGAGATCCTGTCGTTGCCATAGAAACGCTCTTCGATTTAGAAAGAGAGGTCATAGAACCTATAGTATTACATAGCGAAGCAATTTCTGTGTTAATTCGTCATTGTGAGGGATCGACGGATGCAATAAACAAGGAATACTGCATCCGACAAGAGATACTCGCCTCCAAATAGGATATCCTGTCGTTACCATAGAAACGAACCTCGATTTAGAAAGAGAAGTCATAGAACCTATAGTATTTCGTAGCGACGCAATTTCTGTGTTAATTCGTCATTGTGAGGGATCGACGGATGCAATTGAGAAGGAATAGTGCATCCGAAAAGAGATACTCGCCTCCCAATAGGAGATCTTTTCGTTGCCATAGGATCGTTCCTCGATTTGGAAAGAGAAGGTGTAGAACATATAGTATTTCATAGCGACGCAATTTCTGTAATAATTCGTCATTGTGAGGAATCGACGGATGCAATAAACAAGGAATAGTGCATTCGACATGAGATACTCGCCTCCCAATAGGAGATCCTGTCGTTGCCATAGAAACGCTCCCGATTTAGAAAGAGGAGACATAGAACATATAGTATTTCATAGTGAATCAATTTCTGTGTTAATTCATCATTGTTAGGGATCGACGGATGCAATACAGAAGGAATAGTGCATCCGACATGAGATACTCGCCTCCCAATAGGAGATCCATTCGTTGCCATAGAAACGCTCCTCGATTTAGAAAGAGAAGTCATAGAACCTATAGTATTTCAAAGCGACGCAATTTCTGTGTTAATTCGTCATTGTGAGGGATCGACGGATGCAATAAAGAAGGAATAGTGCGTCCGACGTGAGATACTCGCCTTCCAATTGGAGATCCTGTCGTTGCCATAGAAACGCTACTCGATTTAGAAGGAGAAGTCATAGAACCTATAGTACTTCATAGCGACGCAATTTCTGTGTTAATTCGTCATTGTGAGAGATCGTCGGATGCAATAAAGAAGGAATAGTGCATCCGAAAAGAGATACTCGCCTCCCAATAGGAGATCCTGTCGTTGCCATAGAAACACTCCACGATTTAGAAAGAGAAGTCATAGAACTTATAGTATTTGATAGCGACGCAATTTCTGTTTTAATTCGTCATTGTGAGGGATCGACGGATGCAATAAAGAAGGAATAGTGCATCCGACATGAGATACTCGCCTCCCAATAGGAGATCCTGTCGTTGCCATAGAAAGGCTCCTCGATTTAGAAAGAGAAGTCATAGAACCTATAGTATTTCATAGCGACGCAATTTCTGTGTTAATTCGTCATTGTGAGAGAACGACGGATGCAATAAAGAAGGAATAGTGCATCCGACATGAGATACTCGCCTCCCAATAGGAGATCCATTCGTTGCCATAGAAACGCTCTCCGATTTAGAAAGAGAAGTCATAGAACCTATAGTATTTCATAGCGACGCAAATTCTGTGTTAATTCGTCATTGTGAGGATCGACGGATGCAATAATGAAGAAATAGTGCATCCGATATGAAATACTCGCCTCCCAATAGGAGATCCTGTCGTTGCCATAGAAACGCTCCTCGATTTAGAAAGAGAAGTCATAGAACCTATAGTATTACATAGCGACGCAATTTCTGTGTTAATTTGTCATTGTTACGGATCGACGGATGCAATAAAGAAGGAATAGTGCATCCGACATGAGATATTCGCCTCCCAATAGGAGATCCTGTCGTTGCCACAGGAACGCACCTCGATTTAGAAAGTGAAGTCATGGATCCTATAGTATTTCATAGCGACGCAATTTCTGTGTTAATTCGTCATTGTGAGGGATCGACGGATGCAATAAAGAAGGAATAGTGCATCCTACATGAGATACTCGTCTCCCAATAGGAGATCCTTTCGTTGCCATAGAAGCGAACCTCGATTTAGAAAGAGAAGTCATAGAACCTATAGTATTTCATAGCGACGCAATTTTTGTGTTAATTCGTCATTGTGAGGGATCGACGGATGCAATAATGAGGAAATAGTGCAACCGACATGAGATACTCGCCTCCCAATAGGAGATCCTGTCGTTGCCATAGAAACGCCCCTCGATTTAGAAAGAGAGGTCATAGAATCTATAGTATTTCATAGCGAAGCAATTTCTGTGTTAATTCGTCATTGTGAGGGATCGACGGATGCAATAAAGAAGGAATAGTGCATCCGACATGAGATACTCGCCTCCCAATAGGAGGTACTGTCGTTGCCATAGAAACGCTCTTCGATTTAGAAGGAGAAGTCATAGAACCTATAGTATTTCATAGCGACGCAATTTCTGTGTTAATTCGTCGTTGTGATGGATCGACGGATGCAATTGAGAAGGAATAGTGCATCCGAAAAGAGATACTCGCCTCCCAATAGGAGATCGTTTCGTTGCCTTAGGAGCGCAGCTCGATTTAGAAAGAGAAATCATTGGACCTTCAGTATTTCATAGCGACGCAATTTCTGTGTTAATTCGTCATTGTGAGGAGTCAACGGATGCAATAAAGAAGGAATAGTGCATCCTACATTAGATACTCGTCTCCCAGTAGGAGATCCTGTCGTTGCCATAGAAACGCTCCTCGATTTGGAAAGAGAAGGAGTAGAACATATAGTATTTCATAGCGACGCAATTTCTGTGTTAATTCGTCATTGTGAGGAATCGACGGATGCAATAAAGAAGGAATAGTGCATTCGACATGAGATACTCACCTCCCAACAGGAGATCCTGTCTTTGCCATAGAAACGCCCCTCGATATAGAAAGAGAAGTCATAGAACCTATATTATTTCATAGCGACGCAATTTCTGTGTTAATTCGCCATGTGAGGGATCGACGGATGCAATTGAGAAGGAATAGTGCATCCCAAATGAGATACTCGCCTCCCAATAGGAGATCCTGTAGTTGCCATTGAAACGCTCATCGATTTAGAAAGAGAAGTCATAGAACATATAGTATTTCCTTGCGACGCAATATCTGTGTTAATTCGTTATTGTGAGGAATCGACGGATGCAATAAAGAAGGAATAGTGCATCCGACATGAGATACTCGCCTCCCAATAGGAGATCCTGTCGTTGCCATAGGAACGCAGCTCGATTTAGAAAGAGAAATCATTGGACCTTCAGTATTTCATAGCGACGCAATATCTGTGTTAATTCGTCATTGTGAGGAGTCAACGGATGCAATAAAGAAGGAATAGTGCATCCTACATGAGATACTCGTCTCCCAGTAGGAGATCCTGTCGTTGCCATAGAAACGCTCCTCGATTTAGAAAGAGAGGTCATAGAACCTATAGTATTTCATAGCGACGCAATTTCTGTGTTAATTCGACATTGTGAGGGATCGACGGATGCAATAAAGAAGGAATAGTGCATCCGACATGAGATTCTCGCCTCCCGATAGGAGATCCTGTCGTTGCCATAGAAACGCTCCTCGATTTAGAAAGAGAAGTCATAGAACCCATAGTATTTCATAGCGACGCAATTTCTGTGTTAATTCGACATTGTGAGGGACCGACGGATGCAATTGAGAAGGAATGGTGCATCCGAAAAGAGATACTCGCCTCCCAATACGAGATCCTTTCGTTGCCATAGGATCGTTCCTCGATTTGGAAAGAGAAGGTGTAGAACATATAGTATTTCATAGCGACGCAATTTCTGTAATAATTTGTCATTGTGAGGAATCGACGGATGCAATAAAGAAGGAATAGTGCATTCGACATGAGATACTCGCCTCCCAATTGGAGATCCTGTCGTTGCCATAGAAACGCTCCTCGATTTAGAAAGAGGAGACATAGAACTTATAGTATTTCATAGTGAAGCAATTTCTGTGTTAATTCATCATTGTTAGGGATCGACGGATGCAATAAAGAAGGAATAGTGCATCCGACATGAGATAATCGCCTCCCAATAGGAGATCCATTCGTTGCCATAGAAACGCACCTCGATTTAGAAAGAGAAGTCATAGAACCTATAGTATTTCAAAGCGACGCAATTTCTGTGTTAATTCGTCATTGTGAGAGATCGACGGATGCAATATAGAAGGAATAGTGCATCCGACATGAGATCCTCGCCTCCCAGTAAGAGATCTATTCGTTGCCATAGAAACGCTTCTCGATTTAGAGAGAGAAGTCATAGAAACCATAGTATATCATAGCGACGCAATTTCTGTGTTAATTCGTCATTGTGAGGGATCGACGGATGCAATAATGAAGAAATAGTGCATCCGACATGAGATACTCGCCCCCCCAATAGGAGATCCTGTCGTTGCCATAGAAACGCTCCTCGATTTAGAAAGATAAGTCATAGAACCTATAGTATTGCATAGCGAAGCAATTTCTGTGTTAATTTGTCATTGTGTGGGATCGACGGATGCAATTGAGAAGGAATAGTGCATCCGAAAAGAGATACTCGCCTCCCATTAGGAGATCCATTCGTTGCCATAGGATCGTTCCCCGATTTAGAAACGGAAGGCATAGAACATATAGTATTTCATAGTGACGCAATTTCTGTGTTAATTCGTCATTGTGAGGAATCGACGGATGCAATAAAGAAGGAATAGTGCATTCGACATGAGATACCCGCCTCCCAATAGGAGATCCTGTCGTTGCCATAGAAACGCTAGTCGATTTAGAAAGAGAAGACATAGAACATATAGTATTTCATAGCGAAGCAAGTTCTGTGTTAATTCATCATAGTTAGGGATCGACGGATGCAATAAAGAAGGAATAGTGCATGCGACATGAGATACTCGCCTCCCAATTGGAGATCCTGTCGTTGCCATAGAAACGCTCCTCGATTTAGAAAGAGAAGTCATAGAACCTATAGGGATTTATAGCGACGCAATTTCTGTGTTAATTCGTCATTGTGAGGGATCGTCGGATGTAATAAAGAAGGAATAGTGCATCCGACATGAGATACTCGCCTCCCAATAGGAGATCCTGTCGTTGCCATAGAAACACTCCACGATTAAGAAAGAGAAGTCATAGAACATATAGTATATGATAGCGAAGCAATTTCTGTGTTAATTCGTCATTGTGAGGGATCGACGGATGCAATAAAGAAGGAATAGTGCATCCGACATGTGATACTCGCCTCCCAATAGGAGATCCTGTCGTTGCCATAGAAACGCTCCTCCATTTAGAAAGAGAAGTCATAGAACGTATAGTATTTCATAGCGAAGCAATTTCTGTGTTAATTAGTCATTGTTAGTGATCGACGGATGCAATAAAGAAGGAATAGTGCATCCGACATGAGATACTCGCCTCCGAATAGGAGATCCTGTCGTTGCGATAGAAACGCTTCTCGATTTAGAAAGAGAAGTCATATAACCTATATTATTTCATAGCGACGCAAATTCTGTGTGAATTCGTCATTGTGTTTGATCGACGGATGCAATTGAGAAGGAATAGTGCATCCGAAGAGAGATACTCGCCTCCCATTAGGAGATCCATTCGTTGCCATAGGATCGTTCCTCGATTTAGAAAGAGAAGGCATAGAACATATAGTATTTCATAGCGACGCAATTTCTGTGTTAATTCGTCATTGTGAGGAATCGACGGATGCAATAAAGAAGGAATAGTGCATTCGACATGAGATACCCGCCTCCCAATAGGAGATCCTGTCGTTGCCATAGAAACGCTAGTCGATTTAGAAAGAGAAGACATAGAACATATAGTATTTCATAGCGAAGCAAGTTCTGTGTTAATTCATCATAGTTAGGGATCGACGGATGCAATAAACAAGGAATAGTGCATCCGACATGAGATACTCGCCTCCCAATCTTAGATCCTGTCGTTGCCATAGAAACGCTCCTCGATTTAGAAAGAGAGGTCATAGAACCTATAGTATTTCATAGCGACGCAATTTCTGTGTTAATTCGACATTGTGAGGGATCGACGGATGCAATAAAGAAGGAATAGTGCATCCGACATGAGATTCTCGCCTCCCGATAGGAGATCCTGTCGTTGCCATAGGAACGCAGCTCGATTTAGAAAGAGAAATCATTGGACCTTCAGTATTTCATAGCGACGCAATTTCTGTGTTAATTCGTCATTGTGAGGAGTCAACGGATGCAATAAAGAAGGAATAGTGCATCCTACATGAGATACTCGTCTCCCAGTAGGAGATCCTGTCGTTGCCATAGAAACGCTCCTCGATTTAGAAAGAGAGGTCATAGAACCTATAGTATTTCATAGCGACGCAATTTCTGTGTTAATTCGACATTGTGAGGGATCGACGGATGCAATAAAGAAGGAATAGTGCATCCGACATGAGATTCTCGCCTCCCGATAGGAGATCCTGTCGTTGCCATAGAAACGCTCCTCGATTTAGAAAGAGAAGTCATAGAACCCATAGTATTTCATAGCGACGCAATTTCTGTGTTAATTCGACATTGTGAGGGACCGACGGATGCAATTGAGAAGGAATGGTGCATCCGAAAAGAGATACTCGCCTCCCAATACGAGATCCTTTCGTTGCCATAGGAGCGTTCCTCGATTTGGAAAGAGAAGGTGTAGAACATATAGTATTTCATAGCGACGCAATTTCTGTAATAATTTGTCATTGTGAGGAATCGACGGATGCAATAAAGAAGGAATAGTGCATTCGACATGAGATACTCGCCTCCCAATAGGAGATCCTGTCGTTGCCATAGAAACGCTCCTCGATTTAGAAAGAGGAGACATAGAACTTATAGTATTTCATAGTGAAGCAATTTCTGTGTTAATTCATCATTGTTAGGGATCGACGGATGCAATAAAGAAGGAATAGTGCATCCGACATGAGATAATCGCCTCCCAATAGGAGATCCATTCGTTGCCATAGAAACGCACCTCGATTTAGAAAGAGAAGTCATAGAACCTATAGTATTTCAAAGCGACGCAATTTCTGTGTTAATTCGTCATTGTGAGAGATCGACGGATGCAATATAGAAGGAATAGTGCATCCGACATGAGATCCTCGCCTCCCAGTAAGAGATCTATTCGTTGCCATAGAAACGCTTCTCGATTTAGAGAGAGAAGTCATAGAAACCATAGTATTTCATAGCGACGCAATTTCTGTGTTAATTCGTCATTGTGAGGGATCGACGGATGCAATAATGAAGAAATAGTGCATCCGACATGAGATACTCGCCCCCCCCAATAGGAGATCCTGTCGTTGCCATAGAAACGCTCCTCGATTTAGAAAGATAAGTCATAGAACCTATAGTATTGCATAGCGAAGCAATTTCTGTGTTAATTTGTCATTGTGTGGGATCGACGGATGCAATTGAGAAGGAATAGTGCATCCGAAAAGAGATACTCGCCTCCCATTAGGAGATCCATTCGTTGCCATAGGATCGTTCCCCGATTTAGAAAGGGAAGGCATAGAACATATAGTATTTCATAGTGACGCAATTTCTGTGTTAATTCGTCATTGTGAGGAATCGACGGATGCAATAAAGAAGGAATAGTGCATTCGACATGAGATACCCGCCTCCCAATAGGAGATCCTGTCGTTGCCATAGAAACGCTAGTCGATTTAGAAATAGAAGACATAGAACATATAGTATTTCATAGCGAAGCAAGTTCTGTGTTAATTCATCATAGTTAGGGATCGACGGATGCAATAAAGAAGGAATAGTGCATGCGACATGAGATACTCGCCTCCCAATTGGAGATCCTGTCGTTGCCATAGAAACGCTCCTCGATTTAGAAAGAGAAGTCATAGAACCTATAGGGATTTATAGCGACGCAATTTCTGTGTTAATTCGTCATTGTGAGGGATCGTCGGATGTAATAAAGAAGGAATAGTGCATCCGACATGAGATACTCGCCTCCCAATAGGAGATCCTGTCGTTGCCATAGAAACACTCCACGATTAAGAAAGAGAAGTCATAGAACATATAGTATATGATAGCGAAGCAATTTCTGTGTTAATTCGTCATTGTGAGGGATCGACGGATGCAATAAAGAAGGAATAGTGCATCCGACATGTGATACTCGCCTCCCAATAGGAGATCCTGTCGTTGCCATAGAAACGCTCCTCCATTTAGAAAGAGAAGTCATAGAACGTATAGTATTTCATAGCGAAGCAATTTCTGTGTTAATTAGTCATTGTTAGTGATCGACGGATGCAATAAAGAAGGAATAGTGCATCCGACATGAGATACTCGCCTCCGAATAGGAGATCCTGTCGTTGCGATAGAAACGCTTCTCGATTTAGAAAGAGAAGTCATATAACCTATATTATTTCATAGCGACGCAAATTCTGTGTGAATTCGTCATTGTGTTTGATCGACGGATGCAATTGAGAAGGAATAGTGCATCCGAAGAGAGATACTCGCCTCCCATTAGGAGATCCATTCGTTGCCATAGGATCGTTCCTCGATTTAGAAAGAGAAGGCATAGAACATATAGTATTTCATAGCGACGCAATTTCTGTGTTAATTCGTCATTGTGAGGAATCGACGGATGCAATAAAGAAGGAATAGTGCATTCGACATGAGATACCCGCCTCCCAATAGGAGATCCTGTCGTTGCCATAGAAACGCTAGTCGATTTAGAAAGAGAAGACATAGAACATATAGTATTTCATAGCGAAGCAAGTTCTGTGTTAATTCATCATAGTTAGGGATCGACGGATGCAATAAACAAGGAATAGTGCATCCGACATGAGATACTCGCCTCCCAATCTTAGATCCTGTCGTTGCCATAGAAACGCTCCTCGATTTAGAAAGAGAAGTCATAGAACCTATAGTATTTCATAGCGACGCAATTTCTGTGTTAATTCGTCATTGTGACGGATCGACGGATGCAATAAAGAAGGAATAGTGCATCCGACATGAGATACTCGCCTCCCAATAGGAGATCCTGTCGTTGCCATAGAAACGCTCCTCGATTTAGAAAGAGAAGTCATAGAACCTATAGTATTTCATAGCGACGCAATTTCTGTGTTAATTCGTCATTGTGAGGGATCGTCCGATGCAATAAAGAAGGAATAGTGCATCCGACATGAGATACTCGCCTCCCAATAGGAGATCCTGTCGTTGCCATAGAAACGCTCCTCGATTTAGAAAGAGAAGTCATAGAACCTATAGTATTTCATAGCGGCGAAAATTCTGTGTTAATTCGTCATTGTGAGGGATCGACGGATGCAATAATGAAGAAATAGTGCAACCGACATGTGATACTCGCCTCCCAATAGGAGATCCTGTCGTTGCCAATGAAACGCTCCTCGATTTAGAAAGAGAGGTCATAGAACCTATAGTATTTCATAGCGAAGCAATTTCTGTGTTAATTCGTCATTGTGAGGGATCGACGGATGCAATAAAGAAGGAATAGTGCATCCGACATGAGATACTCGCCTCCCAATAGGAGATCCTGTCGCTGCCATAGAAACGCTCCTCGATTTAGAAAGAGGAGTCATAGAACCTATTGTGTTTCATAGCGACGCAATTTCTGTGTTAATTTGTTATTGTGAGGGATCGACGGATGCAATAAACAAGGAATAGTGCATCCGACATGAGATACTCGCCTCCCAATAGGAGATCCTGTCGTTGCCATAGAAACGGACCTCGATTTAGAAAGAGAAGTCATAGAACCAATAGTATTTCATAGCGACGCAATTCCTGTGTTAATTCGTCATTGTGAGTGACCGACGGATGCAATTGAGAAGGAATAGTGCATCCGACATGAGATACTCGCCTCCCATTAGGAGATCCATTCGTTGCCATAGGATCGTTCCTCGATTTAGAAAGAGAAGGAATAGAACATATAGTATTTCATAGCGACGCAATTTCTGTGTTAATTCGTCATTGTGAGGAATCGACGGATGCAATAAAGAAGGAATAGTGCATTCGACATGAGATACTCGCCTCCGAATAGGAGATCCTGTCGTTGCCATAGAAACGCTCCTCGATTTAGAAAGAGAAGACATAGAACTTACAGTATTTCATAGTGAAGCAATTTCTGTGTTAATTCATCATTGTTAGGGATCGACGGATGCAATGAAGAAGGAATAGTGCATCCGACATGAGATACTCGCCTTCCAATAGGAGATACCTTCGTTGCCATAGAAACGCTCCTCGATTTAGAAGGAGAAGTCATAGAACCTATATTATTTCATAGCGACGCAATTTCTGTGTTAATTCGCCATTGTGAGGGATCGACGGATGCAATAAAGAAGGAATAGTGCATCCGACATGAGATACTCGCCTCCCAATAGGAGATCCTTTCGTTGCCATAGAAACGCTCCTCGATTTAGAAAGAGAAGTCATGGAACCTATAGTATTTAATAGCGACGCAATTTCTGTGTCAATTCCTCATTGTGAGGGATCGACGGATGCAATAAGGAAGGAATAGTGCATCCGACATGAGATACCCCCCTCCCAATAGGAGATCCTGTCGTTGCCATAGATACGCTCCTTGATTTAGAAAGAGAAGTCATAGAACCTATAGTATTTCATAGCGACGCAATTTCTGTGTTAATTCGTCATTCTGAGGGATCGACGGATGCAATAGAGAAGGAATAGTGCATCCGAAAAGAGATACTCGCCTCCCAATAGGAGATCCTTTCGTTGCCATAGGATCGTTCCTCGATTTAGAAAGAGAACGCATTGAACTTATAGTATTTCATAGCGACGCAATTTCTATGTTAATTCGTCATCGTGAGGGATCGACGGATGCAATAAAGAAGGAATAGTGCATCCGACATGAGATACTCGCCTCCCAATAGGAGATTTTGTCGTTGCCATAGAAACGCTCCTCGATTTAGAAAGAGAAGTCATAGAACTTATAGTATTTCATAGCGAAGCAATTTCTGTGTTAATTCATCATTGTTAGGGATCGATGGATGCAATAAAGAAGAAACAGTGCATCCGACATGAGATACTCGCCTCCCAATAGGAGATCCTGTCGTTGCCGTAGAAACGCTACTCGATTTAGAAAGAGAAGTCATAGAACCTATAGTATTTCATAGCGACGCACTTTCTGTGTTAATTCGTCATTGTGAGGGACCGACGCATGCAATAAAGAAGGAATAGTGCATCCGACATGAGATACTCGCCTCCCAATAGGAGATCCTGTCGTTGCCGTAGAAACGCTACTCGATTTAGAAAGAGAAGTCATAGAACCTATAGTATTTCATAGCGACGCAATTTCTGTGTTAATTCGTCATTGTGAGGGGTCGACGGATGCAATAGAGAAGGAATAGTCCATCCGAAAAGAGATGCTCGCCTCCCAATAGGAGATCCTTTCGTTGCCATAGGATCGTTCCTCGATTTAGAAAGAGAAGGCATAGAACCCATAGTATTTCATAGCGACGCAATTTCTGTGTTAATTCGTCATTGTGAGGGATCGACGGATGCAATAAAGTAGGACTAGTGCATCCGACATGAGATACTCGCCTCCCATTAGGAGATCCATTCGTTGCCATAGGATCGTTCCACGATTTAGAAAGAGAAGTCATAGAACTTGTAGTATTTCATAGCGAAGTAATTTCTGTAATAATTCGTCATTGTTAGGGATCGACGGATGCAATAAAGAAGGAATAGTGCATCCGACATGAGATACTCGCCTCCCAATAGGAGATCCTGTCGTTGCCATAGAAACGCTCCTCGATTTAGAAAGAGAAGTCATAGAACCTATAGTATTTCATAGCGACGCAATTTCTGTGTTAATTCGTCATTGTGAGGGATCGACGGATGCAATAAAGAAGGTATAGTGCATTCGACATGAGATACTCGCCTCCCAATAGGAGATCCTGTCGTTGCCATAGAAACGCTCCTCGATTTAGAAAGAGAAGTCATAGAACCTATAGTCCCCCCATGAACCATGGACCTTGCCGTTGGTGGGCAGGCTTGCGTGCTTCAGCGATTCAGATGGCCGTACCGTAGGTGCAACCACAACGGAGGTGTATCTGTTGGGAGGCCAGACAAACATGTTTTTTCCTGATGAGGGGCAGCAGCCTTTTCAGTAGTTGCAGGGGCAACAGTCTGGATGATTGTCTGATCTGGCCTTGTAACATTAACCAAAACGGCCTTGCTGTGCTGGTACTGCGAACGGCTGAAAGCAAGGGGAAACTACAGCCGTAATTTTTCCCGAGGACATGCAGCTCTTCCGTATGATTAAATGATGATGGCGTCCTCTTGGGTAAAATATTCCGGAGGTAAAATAGTCCCCCATTCGGATCTCTGGGCGGGGACTACTCAGGAGGACGTCGTTATCAGGAGAAAGAAAACTGGCGTTCTACGGATCGGAGCGTGGAATGTCAGATCACTTAATCGGGCAGGTAGGTTAAAAAATTTAAAAAGGGAGATGGATAGGTTAAAGTTAGATATAGTGGGAATTAGTGAAGTTCGGTGGCAGGAGGAACAAGACTTTTGGTCAGGTGATTACAGGGTTATAAATACAAAATCAAATAGGGTTAATGCAGGAGTAGGTTTAATAATGAATAAAAAAATAGGAGTGCGGGTTAGCTACTACAAACAGCATAGTGAACGCATTATTGTGGCCAAGATAGACACACAGCCCATGCCTACTACAGTAGTACAAGTTTATATGCCAACTAGCTCTGCAGATGATGAAGAAATAGATGAAATGTATGACGAGATAAAGGAAATTATTCAGGTAGTGAAGGGAGACGAAAATTTAATAGTCATGGGTGACTGGAATTCGTCAGTAGGAAAAGGGAGAGAAGGAAACATAGTAGGTGAATATGGATTGGGGGGAAGGAATGAAAGAGGAAGCCGCCTTGTAGAATTTTGCATAGAGCATAACTTAATCATAGCTAACACTTGGTTCAAGAATCATGAAAGGAGGCTGTATACATGGAAGAAGCCTGGAGATACTGACAGGTTTCAGATAGATTATATAATGGTAAGACAGAGATTTAGGAACCAGGTTTTGAATTGTAAGACATTTCCAAGGGCAGATGTGGACTCTGACCACAATCTATTGGTTATGACCTGTAGATTAAAACTGAAGAAACTGCAAAAAGGTGGGAATTTAAGGAGATGGGACCTGGATAAACTGAAAGAACCAGAGGTTGTAGAGAGTTTCAGGGAGAGCATTAGGGAACAATTGACAGGAATGGGGGAAAGAAATACAGTAGAAGAAGAATGGGTAGCTCTGAGGGATGAAGTGGTGAAGGCAGCAGACGATCAAGTAGGTAAAAAGACGCGGGCTAATAGAAATCCTTGGGTAACAGAAGAAATATTGAATTTAATTGATGAAAGGAGAAAATATAAAAATGCAGTAAATGAAGCAGGCAAAAAGGAATACAAACGTCTCAAAAATGAAATCGACAGGAAGTGCAAAATGGCTAAGCAGGGATGGCTAGAGGACAAATGTAAGGATGTAGAGGCTTGTCTCACTAGGGGTAAGATAGATACTGCCTACAGGAAAATTAAAGAGACCTTTGGAGAGAAGGGAACCACTTGTGTGAATATCAAGAGCTCAGATGGCAACCCAGTTCTAAGCAAAGAAGGGAAAGCAGAAAGGTGGAAGGAGTATATAGAGGATTTATACAAGGGCGATGTACTTGAGGACAATATTATGGAAATGGAAGAGGATGTAGATGAAGATGAAATGGGAGATAAGATACTGCGTGAAGAGTTTGACAGAGCACTGAAAGACCTCCTGAGTCAAAACAAGGCCCCGGGAGTAGACAACATTCCATTAGAACTACTGATGGCCTCAGGAGAGCCAGTCATGACAAAACTCTACCATCTGGTGAGCACGATGTATGAGACAGGCGAAATACCCTCAGATTTTAAGAAGAATATAATAATTCCAATCCCAAAGAAAGCAGGTGTTGACAGATGTGAAAGTTACCGAACTATCAGTTTAATAAGTCACAGCTGCAAAATACTAACGCGAATTCTTTACAGACGAATGGAAAAACTGGTAGAAGCCGACCTCGGGGAAGATCAGTTTGGATTCCGTAGAAATGTTGGAACACGTGAGGCAATACTGACCTTACGACTTATCTTGGAAGAAAGATTAAGAAAAGGTAAACCTACGTTTCTAGCATTTGTAGACTTAGAGAAAGCTTTTGACAATGTTGACTGGAATACTCTCTTTCAAATTCTGAAGGTGGCAGGGGTAAAATACAGGGAGCGAAAGGCTATTTACAATTTGTACAGAAACCAGATGGCAGTTATAAGAGTCGAGGGGCATGAAAGGGAAGCAGTGGTTGGGAAAGGAGTGAGACAGGGTTGTAGCCTCTCCCCGATGTTATTCAATCTGTATATTGAGCAAGCAGTAAAGGAAACAAAAGAAAAATTCGGAGTAGGTATTAAAATTCATGGAGAAGAAGTAAAAACTTTGAGGTTCGCCGATGACATTGTAATTCTGTCAGAGACAGCAAAGGACTTGGAAGAGCAGTTGAACGGAATGGACAGTGTCTTGAAAGGAGGATATAAGATGAACATCAACAAAAGCAAAACGAGGATAATGGAATGTAGTCAAATTAAGTCGGGTGATGCTGAGGGAATTAGATTAGGAAATGACACACTTAAAGTAGTAAAGGAGTTTTGCTATTTGGGGAGTAAAATAACCGATGATGGTCGAAGTAGAGAGGATATAAAATGTAGACTGGCAATGGCAAGGAAAGCGTGTCTCAAGAAGAGAAATTTGTTAACATCGAAAATAGATTTAGGTGTCAGGAAGTCGTTTCTGAAAGTATTTGTATTAAGTGTAGCCATGTATGGAAGTGAGACATGGACGATAACTAGTTTGGACAAGAAGAGAATAGAAGTTTTCGAAATGTGGTGCTACAGAAGAATGCTGAAGATAAGGTGGGTAGATCACGTAACTAATGAGGAAATATTGAATAGGATTGGGGAGAAGAGATGTTTGTGGCACAACTTGACTAGAAGAAGGGATCGGTTGGTAGGACATGTACTGAGGCATCGAGGGATCACAAATTTAGCATTGGAGGGCAGCGTGGAGGGTAAAAAACGTAGAGGGAGACCAAGAGATCAATACACTAAGGATGTAGGTTGCAGTAGGTACTGGGAAATGAAGAAGCTTGCACAGGACAGAGTAGCATGGAGAGCTGCATCAAAACAGTCTCAGGACTAAACACCACAACAACAGAACCTATAGTATTTCATAGCGAGGCAATTTCTGTGCTAATTCGTCATTGTAAGGGATCGACGGATGCAATAAAGAAGGAATAGTGCATCCGACATGAGATACTCGCCTCCCAACAGGAGATCCTCTCGTTGCCATAGGATCGTTTCTCGATTTAGAGAGAGAAGTCATAGAACCTATAGTATTTCATAGCGACGCAATTTCTGTGTTAATTCGTCATTGTGAGGGATCGACGGATGCAATAGAGAAGGAATAGTGCATCCGACATGAGATACACGAGTGCCAATCGGAGATCCTTTCGTTGCCATAGGATCGTTCCATGATTTAGAAGGAGAAGGCATAGAACCTATAGTATTTCATAGCGATGCAATTTCTGTGTTAATTCGTCATTGTGAGGGATCGACGGATGCAGTAAAGAAGGAATAGTGCATCCGACATGAGATTCTCGCCTCCCAATAGAAGATCCTGTCGTTGCCATAGGATCGTTCCTCGATTCAGAAAGAGAAGTCATAGAACTTATAGTATTTCATAGCGAAGCAATTTCTGTGTTAATTCGTCATTGTGAGGGATCGACGGATGCAATAAAGAAGGAATTGTGCATCCGACATGAGATTCTCGCCTCCCAATAGAAGATCCTGTCGTTGCCATAGGATCGTTCCTCGATTCAGAAAGAGAAGTCATAGAACTTATAGTATTTCATAGCGAAGCAATTTCTGTGTTAATTCGTCATTGTGAGGGATCGACGGATGCAATAAAGAAGGAATGGTGCATCCGACATGAGATACTCGCCTACCAATAGGAGATCCTGTCGTTGTCATAGAAATTCTCCTCGATTTAGACAGAGAAGTCATAAAACCTATAGTATTTCATAGCAACGCAATGTCTGTGTTAATTCGTCATTGTAAGGGATCGACGGATGCAATAAAGAAGGAATAGTGCATCCGACATGAGATGCTCGCCTCCCAACAGGAGATCCTCTCGTTACCATAGGATCGTTTCTCGATTTAGAGAGAGAAGTCATAGAACCTATAGTATTTCATAGCGACGAAATTTCTGTGTTAATTCGTCATTGAGAGGGATCGACGGATGCAATAAAGAAGGAATAGTGCATCCGACATGAGATACTCGCCTCCCAATAGGAGATCCGTTCGTTGTCATAGAAACGCTCCTCGATTTAGAAAAAGAAAGCATAGAACCTACAGTATATCATAGCGACGAAATTTCTGTGTTAATTCGTCATTGTGAGGGATCGACGGATGCAATAGAGAAGGAATAGTGCATCCGAAAAGAGATACTCGCCTCCCAATAGGAGATCCTTTCGTTGCCATAGGATCGTTCCTCGTTTTAGAAAGAGAAGGCATAGAACCTATAGTATATCATAGCGACGCCATTTCTGTGTTAATTGTCGATGTGAGGGACCGACGGATGCAATAAAGAAGGAATAGTGCATCCGACATGAGATTCTCGCCTCCCAATAGAAGATCCTGTCGTTGCCAAAGGATCGTTCCTCGATTTAGAAACAGAAGTCATAGAACATATAAAATTTCATAACGAAGCAATTTCTGTGTTAATTCGCCATTGTGAGGGATCGACGGATGCAATAAAGAAGGAATAGTGCATCCGACATGAGATACTCGCCTCCCAATAGGAGATCTTGTCGTTGCCATAGAAACGCTCTTCGATTTTGAAAGAGAAGTCATAGAACCTAAAGTATCTCATAGCGACGCAATTTCTGTGTTAATTCGTCATTGTGAGGGATCGGCGGACACAATAAAGAAGGAATAATGCATCTGACAAGAGATACTCGCCTCCCAATAGGAGATCCTGTCGTTGCCATAGAAACGCTCCTCGATTTGCAAAGAGAAGATATAGAACCTATAGTATTTCTTAGCGACGGAATTTCTATGTTAATTCGTCATTGTGAGGGATCGACGGATGCTATAAAGAAGGAATAGTGCATCCGACATGCGATACTCGCCTCCCAATAGGAGATGCTGTCGTTGGCATAGAAACGCTCCTCGATTTAGAAAGAGAAGTCATAGAACCAATAGTATTTCATAGCGACGCAATTTCTGTGTTAATTCGTCATTGTGAGGGATCGATGGATGCAATAAAGAAGGAATAGTGCATCCGACATTAGATACTCGCCTCCCAATAGGACATCCTGTCGTTGACATAGGATCGTTCCTCGATTTAAAAAGAGAAGGCATAGAACCTAAAGTATTTCATAGCGACGCAATTACTGTGTTAATTCGTCATTGTGAGGGATCGACGGATGCTATAAAGAAGGAATAGTGCATCCGACATGAGATACTCGCCTCCCAATAGGAGATCCTGTCGTTGCCATAGAAACGCTCCTCGATTTAGAAAGAGAAGTCATAGAGCATATAGTATTTCATAGCGACGCAAATTCTGTGTTAATTCGTCATTGTGAGGGATCGACGGATGCAATAAGAAGGAATAGTTCGTCCGACATGAGATACTCGCCTCCCAATAGGAGATCCTGTCGTTGCCATAGGATCGTTCCTCGATTTAGAAAAAGGAGGCTTAGGACATATAGCATTTCATAGCGTCGCAATTTCTGTGTTAATTCGTCATTGTGAGGGATCGACGGATGCAATAAAGAAGGAATAGTGCATCCGACATGAAATACTCGCCTCCCAATGGATGATCCTGTCGTTGCCATAGAAACGCTCCTCGATTTAGAAAGAGAAGTCATAGAATCTATAGTATTTCATAGCGACGCAATTTCTGTGTTAACTCGTCATTGTGAGGGATTGACGGATGTAATAAAGAAGGAATAGTGCATCCGATATGGGATACAGGCCCCCCAATAGGAGATCCTGTCGTTGCCATAGAAACGCTCCTCGATTTAGCAAGAGAAGTCATAGAACGTACAGCATTTCATAGCGACGCAATTTCTGTGTTAATTCGTCATTGTGACGGATCGACGGATGCAATAAAGAAGGAATAGTGCATCCGACATGAGATACTCGCCTCCCAATAGGAGATCCTGTCGTTGCCATAGAAACGCTCCTCGATTTAGAAAGAGAAGTCATAGAACCTATAGTATTTCATAGCGACGCAATTTCTTTGTTAATTCGTCATTGTGAGGGATTGACGGATGCAATAAAGAAGGAATAGTGCATCCGACATGAGATACTCGCCTCCCAATAGGAGATCCTGTCGTTGCCATAGAAACGCTCCTCGATTTAGAAAGAGGAGTCATAGATCCTATAGTATTTCATAGCGACGCAATTTCTGTGTTAATTCGTCATTGTGAGGGATTGACGGATGCAATAGAGAAGGAATAGTGCATCCGACATGAGATACTCGCCTCCCAATAGGAGATCCTGTCGTTGCCATAGGTTCGTTCCTCGATTTAGAAAGAGAAGGCATAGAACCTATACTATTTCATAGCGACGCAATTTCGGTGTTAATTCGGCATAGTGATGGATCGACGCATGCAATAAAGAAGGTATAGTGCATCCGACATGAGATACTCGCCTCCCAATAGGAGATCCTGTCGTTGCCATAGAAACGCTCCTCGATTTAGAAAGAGAAGTCATAGAACCTATAGTACTTCATAGCGACGCAATCTCTGTGTTCATTCGTCATTGTGAGGGATCGACGGATGCAATAAAGAAGGAATGAGATACTCGCCTCATAATAGGAGATCCTGACGTTGCCATAGAAACGCTCCTCGATTTAGAAAGAGAAGTCATAGAACCTATTGTATTTCATAGCGACGCAATTTCTGTGTTAATTCGTCATTGTGAGGGATCGACGGATGCAATAAAGAAGGAATAGTGCATCCGACATGAAATACTCGCTTCCCAATAGGAGATCCTGTCGTTGCCATAGAGAAGCTCCTCGATTTAGAAAGAGAAGTCATAGGACCTATAGTATTTATTAGCGACGCAATTTCTGTGTTAATTCGTCATTGTGAGGGACCGACGGATGCAATAAAGAAGGAATAGTGCATCCGACATGAGACACTCGCCTCCCAATAGGAGATTCTGTCGTTGCCATAGAAACGCTCCTCGTTTTAGAAAGAGAAGTCATAGAACGTTTAGTGATTCATAGCGACGCAATTTCTATGTTAATTCGTCATTGTGAGGGATCGAGGGATGCAATAAAGAAGGAATAGTGCATCCGACATGAGATACTTGCCTCCCAATAGGAAATCCTGTCGATGCCATAGAAACGAACCTCGATTTAGAAAGAGAAGTTATAGGACCTATAGTATTTCATAGCGACGCAATTTCTGTGTTAATTAGTCATTGTGATGGATCGACGGATGCAATAAAGAAGGAATAGTGCATCCGACATGAGATACTCGCCACTCAATAGGAGATCCTGTCGTTGCCATAGAAACGCTCTTCGATTTAGAAAGAGAAGTCATAGAACCCATAGTATTTCATAGCAACGCAATTTCTGTGTTAATTCGTCATTGTGAGGGATCGACGGATGCAATAAAGAAGGAATAGTGCATCCGAAATGAGATACTCGCCTCCCAATAGGAGATTCTGTCGTTGCCATAGAAACGCTCCTCGATTTAGAAAGAGAAGTCATGGAACCTATAGTATTTCATAGCGACGCAATTTCTGTGTTAATTCGTCATTGTGAGGGATCGACGGATGCAATAAGAAGGAATAGTTCGTCCGACATGAGATACTCGCCTCCCAATAGGAGATTCTGTCGTTGCCATAGAAACGCTCCTAGTTTTAGAAAGAGAAGTCATAGAACGTTTAGTGATTCATAGCGACGCAATTTCTATGTTAATTCGTCATTGTGAGGGATCGACGGATGCAATAAAGAAGGAATAGTGCATCCGACATGAGATACTCGCCCCTCAACAGGAGATCCTGTCGTTGCCATAGAAACGCTCCTCTATTTAGAAAGAGAATTCATAGAACCTATAGTATTTCATAGCGACGCAATTTCTGTGTTAATTCGTCATTGTGTGGGATCGACGGATGCAGTAAAGAAGGAATAGTGCATCCGACATCAGATACTCGCCTCCTAATAGGAGATCCTGTCGTTGCCAAAGAAACGCTCCTCGATTTAGAAAGAGAGGTCATAGAACCTTTAGTATTTCATAGCGACGCAATTTCTGTGTTAATTCGTCATTGTGAAGAATCGTCGGTTGCAATAAAGAAGGAATAATGGATCTGACATAAGATACTCGCCTCCCAATAGAGGATCCTGTCGTTGCCATCGAAACGCTCCTCTATTTAGAAAGAGAAGTCTTAGAACCTTTAGTATTTCATAGCGACGCAATATCTGTGTTAATTCGTCATTGTGAGGGATCGACGGATGCAGTAAAGAAGGAATAGTGCATCCGACATGAGATACTCGCCTCCCAATAGGAGATCCAAACGTTGCCATAGAAACGCTCCTCGATTTAGAAAGCGAAGTCATAGAACCTATAGTATTCCATAGCGACTCAATTTCTGTGTTAATTCGTCATTGTGAGGGATCGACGGATGCAATAAAGAAGGAGTAGTGCATCCGACATGAGATACTCGCCTCCCAATACGAGATCCTGTCGTTGCCATAGAAACGCTCCTCGATTTAGAAAGAGAAGTCATAGAACCTATAGTATTTCATAGCGACGCAATTTCTGTGTTCATTCGTCATTGTGAGGGATCGACGGATGCAATAAAGAAGGAATAGTGCATCCGACATGAGATACTCGCCTCCCAATAGGTGATCCTGTCGTTGCCATAAAAACACCCGTCGATTTAGAAAGAGAAGTCATAGGACCTATAGTATTTCACAGCGACGCAATTTCTGTGTTAATTCGTCATTGTGAGGGATCGACGGATGCAATAAAGAAGGAATAGTGCATCCGACATGAGATACTCGCCACCCAATAGGAGATCCTGTCGTTGCCATAGAAACGCTCTTCGATTTAGAAAGAGAAGTCATAGAACCTATAGTATTTCATAGCGACGCAATTTCTGTGTTAATTCGTCATTGTGAGGGATCGACGAATGCAATAAAGAAGGAATAGTGCATCCGACATGAGATACTCGCCTCCCAATAGGAGATCCTGTCGTTGCCATAGAAACGCTCCTCGATTTAGAAAGAGAAGTCATAGAACCTATAGTATTTCATAGCGACGTAATTTCTGTGTTAATTTGTCATTGTTACGGATCGACGGATGCAATAAAGAAGGAATAGTGCATCCGACATGAGATACTCGCCTCCCAATAGGAGATCGTGTCGTTGCCATAGAAACGCTCCTCGATTTAGGAAGAGAAGTCATAGAACCTATAGTATTTCATAGCGACGCAATTTCTGTGTTAATTCGTCATTGTGAGGGATCGACGGATGCAATAATGAAGGAGTAGTGCATCCGACATGAGATACCCGTCTCCCAATAGGAGATCCTGTCGTTGCCATAGAAACGCTCCTCCATTTAGAAAGAGAAGTCATAGGACCTATAGTATTTCATAGCGACGCAATTTCTGTGTTAATTCGTCATTGTGAGAGTTCGACGGATGCAATAAAGAAGGAATAGTGCTTCCGACATGAGATACTCGCCTCCCAATAGGAGATCCTGTCGTTGCCATAGAAACGCTCTTCGATTTAGAAAGAGAAGTCATAGAAACTATAGCATTTCATAGCGACGCAATTTCTGCGTTAATTCGTCATTGTGAGGGATCGTCGGTTGCAATAAAGAAGGAATAATGGATCTGACATAAGATACTCGCCTCCCAATAGGAGATCCTGTCGTTGCCATAGAAAGGTTCCTCGATTTAGAAAGAGAAGGCATAGAACCTATAGTATTTCATGGCGACACAAATTGTGTTAATTCGTCATTGTGGGGGTCGAGGGATGCAATAAAGAAGGAATAGTGCATCCGACATGAGATCCTCGTCTCCCAATCGGAGATCATGTCGTTGCCATAGGATCGTTCCTCGATTTAGAAAGAGAAGTCATAGAACCTATAGTATTTCTTAGCGACGCAATTTCTGTGTTAATTCGTCATTGTGAGGAATCGACGGATGCAATAAAGAAGGAATAGTGCTTCCGACATGAGATACTCGCCTCCCAATAGGAGATCCTGTCGTTGCCATAGAAACGCTCCTCGATTTCGAAAGAGAAGTCATAGAACCAATAGTATTTCATAGCGACGCCATTTCTGTGTTAATTCGTCATTGTGAGGGATCGAAGGATGCAATTAAGAAGGAACAGTGCATATGACATGAGATACTCGCCTCCCAATCGGTGATCCTGTCGTTGCCATAGAATCGCTCCTCTATTTAGAAATAGAAGTCATAGAACTTATAGTATTTCATAGCGACGCAATTTCTGTGTTAATTCGTCATTGTGATTAATCGACGGATGCAATAAAGAAGGAATAGTGCATCCGACATGAGATACTCGCCTACCAATAGGAGATCATGTCGTTGCCATAGGATCGTTCCTCGATTTAGAAAGAGAAGTCATAGAACCTATAGTATTTCATAGCGACGCAATTTCTGTGTTAATTCGTCATTGTGAGGGATCGACGGATGCAATAAAGAAGGAACAGTGCATCCGACAAGAGATACTCGCCACTCAATAGGAGATCCTGTCGTTGCCATAGAAACGCTCCTCGATTTAGAAATAGAAGTCATAGAACTTATAGTATTTCATAGCGACGCAATTTCTGTGTTAATTCGTCATTGTGAGGGATCGACGGATGCAATAAAGAAGGAATAGTGCATCCGACATGAGATACTCGCCTACCAATTGGAGATCATGTCGTTGATATAGGATCGTTCCTCGATTTAGAAAGAGAAGTCAAAGAACCTATAGTATTTCATAGCGACGCAAATTCTGTGTTAATTCGTCATTGTGAGGAATCGACGGATGCAATAAAGAAGGAATAGTGCATCCGACATGAGATACTCGCCTACCTATAGGAGATCATGTCGTTGCCATAGGATAGTTCCTCGATTTAGAAAGAGAAGTCAGATAAGCTATAGTATTTCATAGCGACGCAATTTCTGTGTTAATTCGTCATTGTGAGGGATCGACGGATGCAATAAAGAAGGAACAGTGCATTCGACATGAGATACTCGCCTACCAATATGAGATCCTGTCGTTGCCATAGAAACGTTCCTCGATTTAGAAATAGAAGTCATAGAACCTATAGTATTTCATAGCGACGCAATTTCTGTGTTAATTCGTCATTGTGAGGGATCGACGGATGCAATAAAGAAGGAACAGTGCATCCGACATGAGATACTCGCCTCCCAATAGGAGATTCTGTCGTTGCCATAGAAACGCTCCTCGATTTAGAAAGAGAAGTCATAGAACCTATAGTATTTCATAGCGACGCAATTTCTGTGTTAATACGTCATTGTGAGGGATCGACGGATGCAATAAAGATGGAATAGTGCATCCGACATGAGATACTCGCCTCCCAATAGGAGATCCTGTCGTTGCCATAAAAACACTCCTCGATTTAGAAAGAGAAGTCATAGGACTTATAGTATTTCACAGCGACGCAATTTCTGTGTTAATACGTCATTGTGAGGGATCGACGGATGCAATAAAGAAGGAATAGTGCATCCGACATGAGATACTCGCCTCGCAATAGGAGATCCAAACGTTGCCATAGAAACGCTCCTCGATTTAGAAAGCGAAGTCATAGAACCTATAGTATTCCATAGCGACTCAATTTCTGTGTTAATTCGTCATTGTGAGGGATCGACGGATGCAATAAAGAAGGAATAGTGCATCCGACATGAGATACTCGCCTCCCAATAGGAGATCCTGTCGTTGCCATAGAAACGCTCCTCGATTTAGAAAGAGAAGTCATAGAACTTATAGTATTTCATAGCGACGCAATTTCTGTGTTAATACGTCATTGTGAGGGATCGACGGATGCATTAAAGAAGGAGTAGTGCATCCGACATAAGATACTCGCCTCCGAATAGGAGATCCTGTCGTTGCCATAGAAACGCTCCTCGATTTAGAAAGAGAAGCCATAGAACCTATAGTATTTCATAGCGACGCAATTTCTGTGTTCATTCGTCATTGTGTGGGATCGACGGATGCAATAAAGAAGGAATAGTGCATCCGACATGAGATACTCGCCTCTCAATAGGAGATCCTGTCGTTGCCATAAAAACTCTCCTCGATTTAGAAAGAGAAGTCATAGGACCTATAGTATTTCACAGCGACGCAATTTCTGTGTTAATTCGTCATTGTGAGGGATCGACGGATGCAATAAAGAAGGAATAGTGCATCCGACATGAGATACTCGCCACCCAATAGGAGATCCTGTCGTTGCCATAGAAACGCTCTTCGATTTAGAAAGAGAAGTCATAGAACCTATAGTATTTCATAGCGACGCAATTTCTGTGTTAATTCGTCATTGTGAGGGATCGACGGATGCAATAAAGAAGGAATAGTGCATCCGACATGAGATACTCGCATCCCAATGGGAGATCCTGTCGTTGCCATAGAAACGCTCCTCGATTTAGAAAGAGAAGTCATAGAACCTATAGTATTTCATAGCTACGCAATTTCTGTGTTAATTCTTCATTGTGAGGAATCGACGGATGCAATAAAGAAGGAATAGTGCATCCGACATGAGATACTCGCCTCCCAATAGGAGATCGTGTCTTTGCCATAGAAACGCTCCTCGATTTAGGAAGAGAAGTCATAGAACCTATAGTATTTCATAGCGACGCAATTTCTGTGTTAATTCGTCATTGTGAGGGATCGACGGATGCAATAAAGAAGGAGTAGTGCATCCGACATGAGATACTCGTCTCCCAATAGGAGATCCTGTCGTTGCCATAGGAACGCTCCTCGATGTAGAAAGAGAAGCCATAGAACCTATAGTATTTCATAGCGTCGCAATTTCTGTATTAATTCGTCATTGTGAGGGATCGTCGGATGCAATAAAGAAGGAATAGTGCATCCGACATGAGATACTCGCTTCCCAATAGGAGATCCTGTCGTTGCCATAGAAACGCTCATCGATTTAGAAAGAGAAGTCATAGAACCTATAGTACTTTTTAGCGACGCAATTTCTATGTTCATTCGTCATTGTGAGGGATCGACGGATGCAATAAAGAAGGAATAGTGCATCCGACATGAGATACTCGCTTCCCAATAGGAGATCCTGTCGTTGCTATAGAAACGCTCCTCGATTTAGAAAGAGAAGTCATAGGACCTATAGTATTTCATAGCGACGCAATTTCTGTGTTAATTCGTCATTGTGAGGGATCGACGGATGCAATAAAGAAGGAATAGTGCATCCGACATGAAATACTCGCCACTCAATAGGAGATCCTGTCGTTGCCATAGAAACGCTCTTCGATTTAGAAAGAGAAGTCATAGAACCTATAGTTTTTCATAGCGACGCAATTTCTGTCTTAATTCGTCATTGTGAGGGATCGTCGGTTGCAATAAAGAAGGAATAATGGATCTGACATAAGATTCTCGCCTCCCAATAGGAGATCCTGTCGTTGCCATAGAAAGGTTCCTCGATTTAGAAAGAGAAGGCAGAGAACCTATAGTATTTCATAGCGACGCAAATTCTGTGTTAATTCGTCATTGTGAGGGGTCGACGGATGCAATAAAGAAGGAATAGTGCATCCGACATGAGATCCTCGTGTCCCAATCGGAGATGATGTCGTTGACATAGGATCGTTCCTCGATTTAGAAAGAGAAGTCATAGAACCTGTAGTATTTCATAGCGACGCAATTTCTGTGTTAATTCGTCATTGTGAGAGATCGACGGATGCAATAAAGAAGGAATAGTGCATCCAACATGAGATACTCTCCTCCCAATGGGAGATCCTGTCGTTGCCATCGAAACGCTCCTCGATTTCGAAAGAGAAGTCATAGAACCTATAGTATTTCATAGCGACGCCATTTCTGTGTTAATTCGTCATTGTGAGGGATCGACGGATGCAGTAAAGAAAGAATAGGGCATCCGACATGAGATACTCGCCTCCCAATAGGAGATCCTGTCGTTGCCATAGAAACGCCCCTCGATTTATAAACAGAAGTCATAGAACCTATAGTATTTCATAGCGACGCTATTTCTGTGTTAATTCGTCATTGTGAGGGATCGTCGGATGCAATAAAGAAGGAATAGTGCATCCGACATGAGATACTCGCCTCCCAATAGGAGATCCTGTCGTTGCCATAGAAACGCTCCTCGATTTAGAAAGAGAAATCATAGAACCTATTGTACTTCATAGCGACGCAATTTCTATGTTCATTAGTCATTGTGAGGGATCGACAGATGCAATAAAGAAGGAATAGTGCATCCGACATGAGATACTCGCCTCCCAATAGGAGATCCTGTCGTTGCCATAGAAACGCCCCTCGATTTAGAAACAGAAGTCATAGAACCTATAGTATTTCATAGCGACGCAATTTCTGTGTTAATTCGTCATTGTGAGGGATCGTCGGATGCAATAAAGAAGGAATAGTGCATCCGACATGAGATACTCGCCTCCCAATAGGAGATCCTGTCGTTCCCATAGACACGCTCCTCGATTTAGAAAGAGAAGTCATAGGACCTATAGTATTTCATAGCGACGCAATTTCTGTGTTCATTCTTGATTGTGAATGATCGACGGATGCAATAAAGAAGGAATAGTGCATCCGACATGAGATCCTCGTCTCCCAATCGGTGATCCTGTCGTTGCCATAGAAACGCTCCTCTATTTAGAAATAGAAGTCATAGAACTTATAGTATTTCATAGCGACGCAATTTCTGTGTTAATTCGTCATTGTGAGGAATCGACGGATGCAATAAAGAAGGAATAGTGCATCCGACATGAGATACTCGCCTACCAATAGGAGATCATGTCGTTGCCATAGGATCGTTCCTCGATTTAGAAAGAGAAGTCATAGAACCTATAGTATTTCATAGCGACGCAATTTGTGTGTTAATTCGTCATTGTGAGGGATCGACGGATGCAATAAAGAAGGAACAGTGCATCCGACAAGAGATACTCGCCACTCAATAGGAGATCCTGTCGTTGCCATAGAAACGCTCTTAGATTTAGAAATAGAAGTCATAGAACTTATAGTATTTCATAGCGACGCAATTTCTGTGTTAATTCGTCATTGTGAGGAATCGACGGATGCAATAAAGAAGGAATAGTGCATCCGACATGAGATACTCGCCTACCAATAGGAGATCATGTCGTTGCTATAGGATCGTTCCTCGATTTAGAAAGAGAAGTCATAGAACCTATAGTATTTCATAGCGACGCAAATTCTGTGTTAATTCGTCATTGTGAGGGATCGACGGATGCAATAAAGAAGGAATAGTGCATCCGACATGAGATACTCGCCTACCAATAGGAGATCATGTCGTTGATATAGGATCGTTCCTCGATTTAGAAAGAGAAGTCAAAGAACCTATAGTATTTCATAGCGACGCAAATTCTGTGTTAATTCGTCATTGTGAGGAATCGACGGATGCAATAAAGAAGGAATAGTGCATCCGACATGAGATACTCGCCTACCTATAGGAGATCATGTCGTTGCCATAGGATAGTTCCTCGATTTAGAAAGAGAAGTCATAGAACCTATAGTATTTCATAGCGACTCAATTTCTGTGTTAATTCGTCATTGTGAGGGATCGACGGATGCAATAAAGAAGGAACAGTGCATCCGACATGAGATACTCGCCTACCAATAGGAGATCCTGTCGTTGCCATAGAAACGTTCCTCGATTTAGAAATAGAAGTCATAGAACCTATAGTATTTCATAGCGACGCAATTTCTGTGTTAATTCGTCATTGTGAGGGATCGACGGATGCAATAAAGAAGGAACAGTGCATCCGACATGAGATACTCGCCTCCCAATAGGAGATTCTGTCGTTGCCATAGAAACGCTCCTCGATTTAGAAAGAGAAGTCATAGAACCTATAGTATTTCATAGCGACGCAATTTCTGTGTTAATACGTCATTGTGAGGGATCGACGGATGCAATAAAGATGGAATAGTGCATCCGACATGAGATACTCGCCTCCCAATAGGAGATCCTGTCGTTGCCATTAAAACACTCCTCGATTTAGAAAGAGAAGTCATAGGACTTATAGTATTTCACAGCGACGCAATTTCTGTGTTAATACGTCATTGTGAGGGATCGACGGATGCAATAAAGAAGGAATAGTGCATCCGACATGAGATACTCGCCTCGCAATAGGAGATCCAAACGTTGCCATAGAAACGCTCCTCGATTTAGAAAGCGAAGTCGTAGAACCTATAGTATTCCATAGCGACTCAATTTCTGTGTTAATTCGTCATTGTGAGGGATCGACGGATGCAATAAAGAAGGAATAGTGCATCCGACATGAGATACTCGCCTCCCAATAGGAGATCCTGTCGTTGCCATAGAAACGCTCCTCGATTTAGAAAGAGAAGTCATAGAACTTATAGTATTTCATAGCGACGCAATTTCTGTGTTAATACGTCATTGTGAGGGATCGACGGATGCAATAAAGAAGGAGTAGTGCATCCGACATGAGATACTCGCCTCCGAATAGGAGATCCTGTCGTTGCCATAGAAACGCTCCTCGATTTAGAAAGAGAAGCCATAGAACCTATAGTATTTCATAGCGACGCAATTTCTGTGTTCATTCGTCATTGTGAGGGATCGACGGATGCAATAAAGAAGGAATAGTGCATCCGACATGAGATACTCGCCTCCCAATAGGAGATCCTGTCGTTGCCATAAAAACTCTCCTCGATTTAGAAAGAGAAGTCATAGGACCTATAGTATTTCACAGCGACGCAATTTCTGTGTTAATTCGTCATTGTGAGGGATCGACGGATGCAATAAAGAAGGAATAGTGCATCCGACATGAGATACTCGCCACCCAATAGGAGATCCTGTCGTTGCCATAGAAACGCTCTTCGATTTAGAAAGAGAAGTCATAGAACCTATAGTATTTCATAGCGACGCAATTTCTGTGTTAATTCGTCATTGTGAGGGATCGACGGATGCAATAAAGAAGGAATAGTGCATCCGACATGAGATACTCGCCTCCCAATGGGAGATCCTGTCATTGCCATAGAAACGCTCCTCGATTTAGAAAGAGAAGTCATAGAACCTATAGTATTTCATAGCGACGCAATTTCTGTGTTAATTCTTCATTGTGAGGAATCGACGGATGCAATAAAGAAGGAATAGTGCATCCGACATGAGATACTCGCCTCCCAATAGGAGATCGTGTCTTTGCCATAGAAACGCTCCTCGATTTAGGAAGAGAAGTCATAGAACCTATAGTATTTCATAGCGACGCAATTTCTGTGTTAATTCGTCATTGTGAGGGATCGACGGATGCAATAAAGAAGGAGTAGTGCATCCGACATGAGATACTCGTCTCCCAATAGGAGATCCTGTCGTTGCCATAGGAACGCTCCTCGATGTAGAAAGAGAAGCCATAGAACCTATAGTATTTCATAGCGTCGCAATTTCTGTATTAATTCGTCATTGTGAGGGATCGTCGGATGCAATGAAGAAGGAATAGTGCATCCGCCTGAGATACTCGCTTCCCAATAGGAGATCCTGTCGTTGCCATAGAAACGCTCATCGATTTAGAAAGAGAAGTCATAGAACCTATAGTACTTTTTAGCGACGCAATTTCTATGTTCATTCGTCATTGTGAGGGATCGACGGATGCAATAAAGAAGGAATAGTGCATCCGACATGAGATACTTGCTTCCCAATAGGAGATCCTGTCGTTGCCATAGAAACGCTCCTCGATTTAGAAAGAGAAGTCATAGGACCTATAGTATTTCATAGCGACGCAATTTCTGTGTTAATTCGTCATTGTGAGGGATCGACGGATGCAATAAAGAAGGAATAGTGCATCCGACATGAGATACTCGCCACTCAATTGGAGATCCTGTCGTTGCCATAGAAACGCTCTTCGATTTAGATAGAGAAGTCATAGAACCTATAGTTTTTCATAGCGACGCAATTTCTGTCTTAATTCGTCATTGTGAGGGATCGTCGGTTGCAATAAAGAAGGAATAATGGATCTGACATAAGATTCTCGCCTCCCAATAGGAGATCCTGTCGTTGCCATAGAAAGGTTCCTCGATTTAGAAAGAGAAGGCATAGAACCTATAGTATTTCATAGCGACGCAAATTCTGTGTTAATTCGTCATTGTGAGGGGTCGACGGATGCAATAAAGAAGGAATAGTGCATCCGACATGAGATCCTCGTGTCCCAATCGGAGATGATGTCGTTGCCATAGGATCGTTCCTCGATTTAGAAAGAGAAGTCATAGAACCTATAGTATTTCATAGCGACGCAATTTCTGTGTTAATTCGTCATTGTGAGAGATCGACGGATGCAATAAAGAAGGAATAGTGCATCCAACATGAGATACTCTACTCCCAATGGGAGATCCTGTCGTTGCCATCGAAACGCTCCTCGATTTCGAAAGAGAAGTCATAGAACCTATAGTATTTCATAGCGACGCCATTTCTGTGTTAATTCGTCATTGTGAGGGATCGACGGATGCAGTAAAGAAAGAATAGGGCATCCGACATGAGATACTCGCCTCCCAATAGGAGATCCTGTCGTTGCCATAGAAACGCCCCTCGATTTAGAAACAGAAGTCATAGAACCTATAGTATTTCATAGCGACGCAATTTCTGTGTTAATTCGTCATTGTGAGGGATCGTCGGATGCAATAAAGAAGGAATAGTGCATGCAACATGAGATACTCTCCTCCCAATGGGAGATCCTGTCGTTGCCATCGAAACGCTCCTCGATTTCGAAAGAGAAGTCATAGAACCTATAGTATTTCATAGCGACGCCATTTCTGTGTTAATTCGTCATTGTGAGGGATCGACGGATGCAGTAAAGAAAGAATAGGGCATCCGACATGAGATACTCGCCTCCCAATAGGAGATCCTGTCGTTGCCATAGAAACGCCCCTCGATTTAGAAACAGAAGTCATAGAACCTATAGTATTTCATAGCGACGCAATTTCTGTGTTAATTCGTCATTGTGAGGGATCGTCGGATGCAATAAAGAAGGAATAGTGCATCCGACATGAGATACTCGCCTCCCAATAGGAGATCCTGTCGTTGCCATAGAAACGCTCCTCGATTTAGAAAGAGAAATCATAGAACCTATTGTACTTCATAGCGACGCAATTTCTATGTTCATTAGTCATTGTGAGGGATCGACAGATGCAATAAAGAAGGAATAGTGCATCCGACATGAGATACTCGCCTCCCAATAGGAGATCCTGTCGTTGCCATAGAAACACTCCTCGATTTAGAAAGAGAAGTCATAGGACCTATAGTATTTCACAGCGACGCAATTTCTGTGTTAATTCGTCATTGTGAGGGATCGACGGATGCAATAAAGAAGGAATAGTGCATCCGACATGAGATACTCGCCACCCAATCGGAGATCGTGTCGTTGACATAGAAACGCTCCTCGATTTAGGAAGAGAAGTCATAGAACCTATAGTATTTCATAGCGACGCAATTTCTGTGTTAATTCGTCATTGTGAGGGATCGACGGATGCAATAAAGAAGGAGTAGTGCATCCGACATGAGATACTCGTCTCCCAATAGGAGATTCTGTCGTTGCCATAGGAACGCTCCTCGATGTAGAAAGTGAGGCCATAGAACCTATAGTATTTCATAGCGTCGCAATTTCTGTATTAATTCGTCATTGTGAGGGATCGTCGGATGCAATAAAGAAGGAATAGTGCATCCGACATGAGATACTCGCCACTCAATAGGAGACCCTGTCGTTGCCATAGAAACGCTCTTCGATTTAGAAAGAGAAATCATAGAACCTATAGTATTTCATAGCGACGCAATTTCTGTGTTAATTCGTCATTGTGAGGGATCCTCGGTTGCAATAAAGAAGGAATAATGGATCTGACATAACATACTAGCCTCCCAATAGGAGATCCTGTCGTTGCCATGGAAAGGTTCCTCGATTTAGAAAGAGAAGGCATAGAACCTATAGTATTTCATAGCGACGCAAATTCTGTGTTAATTCGTCATTGTGAGGGGTCGACGGATGCAATAAAGAAGGAATAGTGCATCCGACATGAGACCCTCGTCTCCCAATCGGAGATCATGTCGTTGCCATACGATCGTTCCTCGATTTAGAAAGAGAAGTCATAGATCCTATAGTATTTCATAGCGACGCAATTTCTGTGTTAATTCGTCATTGTGAGAGATCGACGGATGCAATTAAGAAGGAATAGTGCATCCGACATGAGATACTCGCCTCCCAATAGGAGATCCTGTCGTTGCCATAGAAACGCTCCTCGATTTAGAAAGAGAGTCATAGAGACTACAGTATTTCATAGCAACGCAATTTCTGTGTAAATTCGTCATTGTGAGGGATCGACGGATGCAATAATGAAGGAATAGTGCTTCTGACATGAGATACTCGCCTCCCAATAAGAGATCCTGTCGTTGCCATCGAAACGCTCCTCTATTTAGAAAGAGAAGTCATAGAACCTATAGTATTACATAGCGACGCAATATCTGTGTTAATTCGTCATTGTGAGGGATCGACGGATGCAGTAAAGAAAGAATAGGGCATCCGACATGAGATACTCGCCTCCCAATAGGAGATCCTGTCGTTGCCATAGAAACGCTCCTCGATTTAGAAAGAGAAGTCATAGAACCTATAGTACTTCATAGCGACGCAATTTCTGTGTTAATTCGTCATTGTGAGGGATCGACGGATGCAATAAAGAAGGAATAGTGCATCCGACATGAGATACTCGCCTCCCAATAGGAGATCCTGTCGTTGACATAGAAACGCTCCTCGATTTAGAAAGAGAAGTCATATTACCTATAGTATTTCACAGCGACGCAATTTCTCTGCTAATTCTTCATTTTGAGGGATCGACGGATGCAATAAAGAAGGAATAGTGCATCCGACATGAGATACTCGCCTCCTAATAGGAGATCCTGTCGTTGCCATAGAAACGCTCCTCGATTTAGAAAGAGAATCATAGAACCTATAGTATTTCATAGCGACGCAATTTCTGTGTTAATTCGTCATTGTGAGGGATCTACGGATGCAATAAAGAAGGAATAAAGCATCCGACATGAGATACTCGTCTCCCAATAGGAGATCCTGTCGTTGCCATAGAAACGCTCCTCGATTTCGAAAGAGAAGTCATAGAACCTATAGTATTTCATAGCGACGCAATTTCTGTGTTAATTCGTCATTGTGAGGGATCGACGGATGCAATAAAGAAGGAATAGTGCATCCGACATGAGATACTCGCCTACCAATAGGAGATCCTGTCGTTGCCATAGAAACGCAACTCGATTTAGAAAGGGAAGTCATAGAACCTATAGTGTTTCATATCGACGCAATTTCTGTGTTAATTCGTCATTGTGAGGGATCGACGGATGCAATAAAGAAGGAATAGTGCATCCGACATGAGATACTCGCCTCCCAATAGGAGATCCTGTCGTTGCCATAGAAACGCTCCTCGATTTAGAAAGAGAAGGCATAGAACCTATAGTATTTCATAGCGACGCAATTTCTGTGTTAATTCGTCATTGTGAGGGATCGGTGGATGCAATAAAGAAGGAATAGTGCATCCGACATGAGATACTCGCCTCCCAATAGGAGATCCTGTCGTTGCCATAGGAACGCTCCTCGATGTAGAAAGAGAAGCCATAGAACCTATAGTATTTCATAGCGTCGCAATTTCTGTATTAATTCGGTATTGTGAGGGAACGAAGGATGCAATAAAGAAGGAATAGTGAATCCGACATGAGATACTCGCCTCCCAATAGGAGATCCTGTCGTTGCCATTGAAACTCTCCTCGATTTAGAAAGAGAAGTCATAGAACCTATAGTATTTCATAGCGACGCAATTTCTGTGTTCATTCGTCATTGTGAGGGATGAACGGATGCAATAAAGAAGGAATAGTGCATCCGACATGAGATACTCGCCACTCAATAGGAGACCCTGTCGTTGCCATAGAAACGCTCTTCGATTTAGAAAGAGAAGTCATAAAACCTATAGTATTTCATAGCGACGCAATTTCTGTGTTAATTCCTCATTGTGAGGGATCCTCGGTTGCAATAAAGAAGGAATAATGGATCAGACATAAGATACTCGCCTCCCAATAGGAGATCCTGTCGTTGCCATGGAAAGGTTCCTCGATTTAGAAAGAGAAGGCATAGAACCTATAGTATTTCATAGCGACGCAAATTCTGTGTTAATTCGTCATTGTGAGGGGTCGACGGATGCAATAAAGAAGGAATAGTGCATCCGACATGAGACCCTCGTCTCCCAATCGGAGATCATGTCGTTGCCATACGATCGTTCCTCGATTTAGAAAGAGAAGTCATAGAACCTATAGTATTTCATAGCGACGCAATTTCTGTGTTAATTCGTCATTGTGAGAGATCGACGGATGCAATAAAGAAGGAATAGTGCATCCGACATGAGATACTCGCCTCCCAATAGGAGATCCTGTCGTTGGCATAGAAACGCTCCTCGATTTAGAAAGAGAAGTCATAGAGACTACAGTATTTCATAGCGACGCAATTTCTGTGTAAATTCGTCATTGTGAGGGATCGACGGATGCAATAATGAAGGAATAGTGCTTCTGACATGAGATACTCGCCTCCCAATAAGAGATCCTGTCGTTGCCATCGAAACGCTCCTCTATTTAGAAAGAGAAGTCATAGAACCTATAGTATTACATAGCGACGCAATATCTGTGTTAATTCGTCATTGTGAGGGATCGACGGATGCAGTAAAGAAAGAATAGGGCATCCGACATGAGATACTCGCCTCCCAATAGGAGATCCTGTCGTTGCCATAGAAACGCTCCTCGATTTAGAAAGAGAAGTCATAGAACCTATAGTACTTCATAGCGACGCAATTTCTGTGTTAATTCGTCATTGTGAGGGATCGACGGATGCAATAAAGAAGGAATAGTGCATCCGACATGAGATACTCGCCTCCCAATTGGAGATCCTGTCGTTGACATAGAAACGCTCCTCGATTTAGAAAGAGAAGTCATATTACCTATAGTATTTCACAGCGACGCAATTTCTCTGCTAATTCTTCATTTTGAGGGATCGACGGATGCAATAAAGAAGGAATAGTGCATCCGACATGAGATACTCGCCTCCTAATAGGAGATCCTGTCGTTGCCATAGAAACGCTCCTCGATTTAGAAAGAGAATCATAGAACCTATAGTATTTCATAGCGACGCAATTTCTGTGTTAATTCGTCATTGTGAGGGATCTACGGATGCAATAAAGAAGGAATAAAGCATCCGACATGAGATACTCGTCTCCCAATAGGAGATCCTGTCGTTGCCATAGAAACGCTCCTCGATTTAGAAAGAGAAGTCATAGAACCTATAGTATTTCATAGCGACGCAATTTCTGTGTTAATTCGTCATTGTGAGGGATCGACGGATGCAATAAAGAAGGAATAGTGCATCCGACATGAGATACTCGCCTACCAATAGGAGATCCTGTCGTTGCCATAGAAACGCAACTCGATTTAGAAAGGGAAGTCATAGAACCTATAGTATTTCATATCGACGCAATTTCTGTGTTAATTCGTCATTGTGAGGGATCGACGGATGCAATAAAGAAGGAATAGTGCATCCGACATGAGATACTCGCCTCCCAATAGGAGATCCTGTCGTTGCCATTGAAACTCTCCTCGATTTAGAAAGAGAAGTCATAGAACCTATAGTATTTCATAGCGACGCAATTTCTGTGTTCATTTGTCATTGTGAGGGATCAACGGATGCTATAAAGAAGGAATAGTGCATCCGACATGAGATACTCGCCACTCAATAGGAGATCCTGTCGTTGCCATAGAAACGCTCTTCGATTTAGAAAGAGAAGTCATAGAACTTATAGTATTTCATAGCGACGCAATTTCGATGTTAATTCGCCATTGTGAGGGATCGGTGGTTGCAATAAAGAAGGAATAATGGATCTGACATAAGATACTCGCCTCCCAATAAGAAATCCGGTCGTTGATATAGAAACGTACCTCGATTTAGAAAGAGAAGGCACAGAACCTATAGTATTTCATAGCGACGCAAATTCTGTGTTAAATCGTCATTGTGAGGGATCGACGGATGCAATAAAGAAGGAATAGTGCATCCGACATGAGATACTCGCCTCCCAATAGGAGATCCTGCTGTTGCCATAGAAACGCTCCTAGATTTAGAAAGAGAGGTCATAGAACCTATAGTATTTCATAGCGACGCAATTTCTGTGTTAATTCGTCATTGTGAGGGATCGACGGATGCAATAAAGAAGGAACAGTGCATATGACATTAGATACTCGCCTCCCAATAGGAGATCCTGTCGTTGCCATAGAAACGCCCCTCGATTCAGAATCAGAAGTCATAGAAACTATAGTATTTCATAGCGACGCAATTTCTGTGTTAATTCGTCATTGTGAGGGATCGACGGATGCAATAAAGGAGGAATAGTGCATCCGACATGAGATACTCGCCTACCAATAGGAGATCCTGTCGTTGCCATAGAAACGCAACTCGATTTAGAAAGGGAAGTCATAGAACCTATAGTATTTCATATCGACGCAATTTCTGTGTTAATTCGTCATTGTGAGGGATCGACGGATGCAATAAAGAAGGAATAGTGCATCCGACATGAGATACTCGCCTCCCAATAGGAGATCCTGTCGTTGCCATAGAAACGCTCCTCGATTTAGAAAGAGAAGGCATAGAACCTATAGTATTCCATAGCGACGCAATTTCTGTGTTAATTCGTCATTGTGAGGGATCGGTGGATGCAATAAAGAAGGAATAGTGCATCCGACATGAGATACTCGCCTCCCAATAGGAGATCCTGTCGTTGCCATAGGAACGCTCCTCGATGTAGAAAGAGAAGCCATAGAACCTATAGTATTTCATAGCGTCGCAATTTCTGTATTAATTCGGTATTGTGAGGGAACGAAGAATGCAATAAAGAAGGAATAGTGAATCCGACATGAGATACTCGCCTCCCAATAGGAGATCCTGTCGTTGCCATTGAAACTGTCCTCGATTTAGAAAGAGAAGTCATAGAACCTATAGTATTTCATAGCGACGCAATTTCTGTGTTCATTCGTCATTGTGAGGGATCAACGGATGCAATAAAGAAGGAATAGTGCATCCGACATGAGATACTCGCCACTCAATAGGAGATCCTGTCGTTGCCATAGAAACGCTCTTCGATTTAGAAAGAGAAGTCATAGAACCTATAGTATTTCATAGCGACGCAATTTCGATGTTAATTCGCCATTGTGAGGGATCGGTGGTTGCAATAAAGAAGGAATAATGGATCTGACATAAGATACTCGCCTCCCAATAAGAGATCCGGTCGTTGATATAGAAACGTACCTCGATTTAGAAAGAGAAGGCACAGAACCTATAGTATTTCATAGCGACGCAAATTCTGTGTTAAATCGTCATTGTGAGGGATCGACGGATGCAATAAAGAAGGAATAGTGCATCCGACATGAGATACTCGCCTCCCAATAGGAGATCCTGCTGTTGCCATAGAAACGTTCCTCGATTTAGAAAGAGAGGTCATAGAAACTATAGTATTTCTTAGCGACGCAATTTCTGTGTTAATTCGTCATTGTGAGGGATCGACGGATGCAATAAAGAAGGAATAGTGCATCCGACATGAGATACTCGCTTCCCAATAGGAGATCCTGTCGTTGCCATAGAAACGCTCCTCGATTTAGAAAGAGAAGTCATAGGACCTATAGTATTTCATAGCGACGCAATTTCTGTGTTAATTCGTCATTGTGAGGGATCGACGGATGCAATAAAGAAGGAATAGTGCATCCGACATGAGATACTCGCCACTCAATAGGAGATCCTGTCGTTGCCATAGAAACGCTCTGCGATTTAAAAAGAGAAGTCATAGAACTTATAGTATTTCATAGCGACGCAATTTCTGTCTTAATTCGTCATTGTGAGGGATCGTCGGTTGCAATAAAGAAGGAATAATGGATCTGACATAAGATACTTGCCTCCCAATAGGAGATCCTGTCGTTGCCATAGAAAGGTTCCTCGATTTAGAAAGAGAAGTCATAGAACCTATAGTATTTCATAGCGACGCAAATTCTGTGTTAATTCGTCATTGTGAGGGGTCGACGGATGCAATAAAGAAGGAATAGTGCATCCGACATGAGATCCTCGTGTCCCAATCGGAGATCATGTCGTTGCCATAGGATCGTTCCTCGATTTAGAAAGAGAAGTCATAGAACCTATAGTATTTCATAGCGACGCAATTTCTGTGTTAATTCGACATTGTGAGAGATCGACGGATGCAATAAAGAAGGAATAGTGCATCCGACATGAGATACTCTCCTCCCAATGGGAGATCCTGTCGTTGCCATCGAAACGCTCCTCGATTTCGAAAGAGAAGTCATAGAACCTATAGTATTTCATAGCGACGCAATTTCTGTGTTAATTCGTCATTGTGAGGGATCGACGGATGCAGTAAAGAAAGAATAGGGCATCCGACATGAGATCCTCGCCTCTCAATAGGAGATCCTGTCGTTGCCATAGAAACGCCCCTCGGTTTAGAAACAGAAGTCATAGAACCTATAGTATTTCATAGCGACGCAATTTCTGTGTTAATTCGTCATTGTGAGGGATCGTCGGATGCAATAAAGAAGGAATAGTGCATCCGACATGAGATACTCGCCTCCCAATAGGAGATCCTGTCGTTGCCATAGAAACGCTCCTCGATTTAGAATGAGAAGTCATAGAACCTATAGTACTTCATAGCGACGCAATTTCTATATTCATTAGTCATTGTGAGGGATCGACAGATGCAATAAAGAAGGAATAGTGCATCCGACATGAGATACTCGCCTCCCAATAGGAGATCCTATCGTTGCCATAGAAACGCCCCTCGATTTAGAAACAGAAGTCATAGAACCTATAGTATTTCATAGCGACGCAATTTCTGTGTTAATTCGTCATTGTGAGGGATCGTCGGATGCAATAAAGAAGGAATAGTGCATCCGACATGAGATACTCGCCTCCCAATAGGAGATCCTGTCGTTGCCATAGACACACTCCTCGATTTAGAAAGAGAAGTCATAGAACCTATAGTATTTCATAGCGACGCAATTTCTGTGTTCATTCTTCATTGTGAGGGATCGACGGATGCAATAAAGAAGGAATAGTGCATCCGACATGAGATACTCGCCTCCCAATAGGAGATCCTGTCGTTGCCATAGAAACACTCCTCGATTTAGAAAGAGAAGTCATAAGACCTATAGTATTTCACAGCGACGCAATTTCTGTGTTAATTCGTCATTGTGAGGGATCGACGGATGCAATAAAGAAGGTATAGTGCATCCGACATGAGATACTCGCCACCCAATAGGAGATCGTGTCGTTGCCATAGAAACGCTCCTCGATTTAGGAAGAGAAGTCATAGAACCTATAGTATTTCATAGCGACGCAATTTCTGTGTTAATTCGTCATTGTGAGGGATCGACGGATGCAATAAAGAAGGAGTAGTGCATCCGACATGAGATACTCGTCTCCCAATAGGAGATTCTGTCGTTGCCATAGGAACGCTCCTCGATGTAGAAAGAGAGGCCATAGAACCTATAGTATTTCATAGCGTCGCAATTTCTGTATTAATTCGTCATTGTGAGGGATCGTCGGATGCAATAAAGATGGAATAGTGCATCCGACATGAGATACTCGCCTCCCAATAGGAGAACTTGTCGTTGCCATAGAAACGCTCCTCGATTTAGAAAGAGAAGTCATAGAACCTATAGTACTTCATAGCGACGCAATTTCTATGTTCATTCGTCATTGTGAGGGATCGACGGATGCAATAAAGAAGGAATAGAGCATCCGACATGAGATACTCGCCTCCCAATAGGAGATCCTGTCGTTGCCATAGAAACGCTCCTCGATTTAGAAAGAGAAGTCATAGGACCTATAGTATTTCATAGCGACGCTATTTTTGTGTTAATTCGTCATTCTGAGGGATCGACGGATGCAATAAAGAAGGAATAGTGCATCCGACATGAGATACTCGCCACTCAATAGGAGACCCTGTCGTTGCCATAGAGACGCTCTTCGATTTAGAAAGAGAAGTCATAGAACCTATAGTATTTCATAGCGACGCAATTTCTGTGTTAATTCGTCAATGTGAGGGATCCTCGGTTGCAATAAAGAAGGAATAATGGATCTGACATAAGATACTCGCCTCCCAATAGGAGATCCTGTCGTTGCCATGGAAAGGTTCCTCGATTTAGAAAGAGAAGGCATAGAACCTATAGTATTTCATAGCGACGCAAATTCTGTGTTAATTCGTCATTGTGAGGGGTCGACGGGTGCAATAAAGAAGGAATAGTGCATCCGACATGAGACCCTCGTCTCCCAATCGGAGATCATGTCGTTGCCATACGATCGTTCCTCGATTTAGAAAGAGAAGTCATAGAACCTATAGTATTTCATAGCGACGCAATTTCTGTGTTAATTCGTCATTGTGAGAGATCGACGGATGCAATAAAGAAGGAATAGTGCATCCGACATGAGATACTCGCCTCCCAATAGGAGATCCTGTCGTTGCCATAGAAACGCTCCTCGATTTAGAAAGAGAAGTCATAGAGACTACAGTATTTCATAGCGACGCAATTTCTGTGTAATTTCGTCATTGTGAGGGATCGACGGATGCAATAATGAAGGAATAGTGCTTCTGACATGAGATACTCGCCTCCCAATAAGAGATCCTGTCGTTGCCATCGAAACGCTCCTCTATTTAGAAAGAGAAGTCATAGAACCTATAGTATTACATGGCGACGCAATATCTGTGTTAATTCGTCATTGTGAGGGATCGACGGATGCAGTAAAGAAAGAATAGGGCATCCGACATGAGATACTCGCCTCCCAATAGGAGATCCTGTCGTTGCCATAGAAACGCTCCTCGATTTAGAAAGAGAAGTCATAGAACCTATAGTACTTCATAGCGACGCAATTTCTGTGTTAATTCGTCATTGTGAGGGATCGACGGATGCAATAAAGAAGGAATAGTGCATCCGACATGAGATACTCGCCTCCCAATAGGAGATCCTGTCGTTGCCATAGAAACGCTACTCGATTCGGAAAGGGAAGTCATAGAACCTATAGTATTTCATATCGACGCAATTTCTGTGTTAATTTGTCATTGTGTGGGATCGACGGATGCAATAAAGAAGGAATAGTGCATCCGACATGAGATACTCGCCTCCCAATAGGAGATCCTGTCGTTGCCATAGAAACGCTCCTCGATTTAGAAAGAGAAGGCATAGAACCTATAGTATTTCATAGCGACGCAATTTCTGTGTTAATTCGTCATTGTGAGGGATCGGTGGATGCAATAAAGAAGGAATAGTGCATCCGACATGAGATACTCGCCTCCCAATAGGAGATCCTGTCGTTGCCATAGGAACGCTCCTCGATGTAGAAAGAGAAGCCATAGAACCTATAGTATTTCATAGCGTCGCAATTTCTGTATTAATTCGGTATTGTGAGGGAACGAAGGATGCAATAAAGAAGGAATAGTGAATCCGACATGAGATACTCGCCTCCCAATAGGAGATCCTGTCGTTGCCATTGAAACTCTCCTCGATTTAGAAAGAGAAGTCATAGAACCTATAGTATTTCATAGCGACGCAATTTCTGTGTTCATTCGTCATTGTGAGGGATCAACGGATGCAATAAAGAAGGAATAGTGCATCCGACATGAGATACTCGCCACTCAATAGGAGATCCTGTCGTTGCCATAGAAACGCTCTTCGATTTAGAAAGAGAAGTCATAGAACCTATAGTATTTCATAGCGACGCAATTTCGATGTTAATTCGTCATTGTGAGGGATCGGTGTTTGCAATAAAGAAGGAATAGTGGATCTGACATAAGATACTCGCCTCCCAATAGGAGATTCGGTCTTTGCCATAGAAACGTACCTCGATTTAGAAAGAGAAGGCACAGATCCTATAGTATTTCATAGCGACGCAAATTCTGTGTTAAATCGTCATTGTGAGGGATCGACGGATGCAATAAAGAAGGAATAGTGCATCCGACATGAGATACTCGCCTCCCAATAGGAGATCCTGCTGTTGCCATAGAAACGCTCCTCGATTTAGAAAGAGAGGTCATAGAACCTATAGTATTTCATAGCGACGCAATTTCTGTGTTAATTCGTCATTGTGAGGGATCGACGGATGCAATAAAGAAGGAACAGTGCATATGACATGAGATACCCATCTCCCAATAGGAGATCCTGTCGTTGCCATAGAAACGCCCTCGATTCAGAATCAGAAGTCATAGAAACTATAGTATTTCATAGCGACGCAATTTCTGTGTTAATTCGTCATTGTGAGGGATCGACGGATGCAATAAAGAAGGAATAGTGCTTCCGACATGAGATACTCGCCTCCCAATAGGAGATCCTGTCGTTGCCATCGAAACGCTCCTCTATTTAGAAAGAGAAGTCATAGAACCTATAGTATATCATAGCGACGCAATAACTGTGTTAATTCGTCATTGTGAGGGATCGAAGGATGCAGTAAAGAAGGAATAGTGCATCCGACATGAGATACTCGCCTCCCAATAGGAGATCCGGTCGTTGCCATAGAAACGTCCCTCGATTTAGAAAGCGAAGTCATAGAACCTATAGTATTCCATAGTGACTCACTTTCTGTGTTAATTCGTCATTGTGAGGGATCGACGGATGCAATAAAGAAGGAATAGTGCATCCGACATGAGATACTCGCCTCCCAATAGGAGATCCTGTCGTTGCCATAGAAACGCTCCTCGATTTAGAAAGAGAAGTCATAGAACTTATAGTATTTCATAGCGACGCCATTTCTGTGTCAATTCGCCATTGTGAGAATCGACGGATGCAATAATGAAGGAATAGTGCATCCGACATGAGATACTCGCCTCCCAATAGGAGATCCTGTCGTTGCCATAGAAACGCTCTTCGATTTAGAAAGAAAAGACATAGAGCCTATAGTATTTCATAGCGACGCAATTTCTGTGTTAATTCGTCATTGTGAGGGATCGACGGATGCAATAAAGAGGGAATAGTGCATCCGACATGAGATACTCGCCTCCCAATAGGAGATCCTGTCGTTGCCATAGAAACGCTCCTCGATTTAGAAAGAGAAGTCATAGAACCTATAGTATTTCATAGCGACGCAATTTCTGTGTTAATTCGTCATTGTGAGGGATCGACGGATGCAATAAAGAAGGAGTAGTGTATCCGACATGAGATACTCGCCTCCCAATAGGAGATCCTGTCGTTGCCATAGAAACGCCCCTCGATTTAGAAAGAGAAGTCATATTACCTATAGTATTTCACAGCGACGCAATTTCTGTGTTAATTCGTCATTGTGAGGGTCGACTGATGCAATAAAGAAGGAATAGTGCATCCGACATGAGACACTCGCCACCCAATAGGAGATCCTGTCGTTCCCATAGAAACGCTCCTTGATATAGAAAGAGAAGTCATAGAACCTATAGTATTTCATAGCGACGCAATTTCTGTGTTAATTCGTCATTGTGAGGGATCGACGGATGCAATAAAGAAGGAATAGTGCATCCGACATGAGATACTCGCCTCCTAATAGGAGATCCTGTCGTTGCCATAGAAACGCTCCTCGATTTAGAAAGAGAAGTCATAGAACCTATAGTATTTCATAGCGACGCAATTTCTGTGTTAATTCGTCATTGTGAGGGATCGACGGATGCAATAAAGAAGGAATAGTGCATCCTACATGAGATACTCGCCCCCCAATAGGAGATCCTGTCGTTGCCATAGAAACGCTCCTCGATTTAGAAAGAGAAGTCATAGAACCTATAGTATTTCATAGCGACGCAATTTCAGTGTTAATTCGTCATTGTGAGGGATCGACGGATGCAATAAAGAAGGAATAGTGCATCCGACATGAGGTACTCGCCTCCTAATAGGAGATCCTGTCGTTGCCATAGAAACACTCCTCGATTTAGAAAGAGAATCATAGAACCTATAGTATTTCATAGCGACGCAATTTCTGTGTTAATTCGTCATTGTGAGGGATCGACGGATGCAATATGGAAGGAATAGTGCATCCGACATGAGATACTCGCCTCCCAATAGGAGATCCTGTCGTTGCCATAGAAACGCTCCTCGATTTAGAAAGAGAAGTCATAGAACCTATAGTATTTCATAGCAACGCAATTTCTGTGTTAATTCGTCATTGTGAGGGATCGACGGATGCAATAAAGAAGGAATAGTGCAACCGACATGAGATACTCGCCTACCAATAGGAGATCCTGTCGTTGCCATAGAAACGTTCCTCGATTTAGAAAGAGAAGTCATAGAACCTATAGTATTTCATAGCGACGCAAGTTCTTTGTTAATTCGTCATTGTGAGGGATCGACGGATGCAATAAAGAAGGAATAGTGCATCCGACATGAGATACTCGCCTCCCAATAGGAGATCCTGTCGTTGCCATAGAAACGCTCCTCGATTTAGAAAGAGAAGGCATAGAACCTATAGTATTTCATAGCGACGCAATTTCTGTGTTAATTCGTCATTGTGAGGGATCGATGGATGCAATAAAGAAGGAATAGTGCATCCGACATGAGATACTCGCCTCCCAATAGGAGATCCTGTCGTTGCCATAGAAACGCTCCTCGACTTCCAAAGAGAAGTCATAGAACCTATAGTATTTCATAGCGACGCAATTTCTGTGTTAATTCGTCATTGTGAGGGATCGACGGATGCAATAAAGTAGGAATAGTGCATCCGACATGAGATACTCGCCTCCCAATAAGAGATCCTGTAGTTGCCATAGAAACGCTCCTCGATTTGGAAAGGGAAGTCATAGAACTTATAGTATTTCATAGCGACGCAATTTCTGTGTTAATTCGTCATTGTGTGGGATCGACGGATGCAATAAAGAAGGAATAGTGCATCCGACATGAGATACTCGCCTCCCAATAGGAGATCCTGTCGTTGCCATAGAAACGCTCCTCGATTTAGAAAGAGAAGGCATAGAACCTATAGTATTTCATAGCGACGCAATTTCTGTGTTAATTCGTCATTGTGAGGGATCGGTGGATGCAATAAAGAAGGAATAGTGCATCCGACATGAGATACTCGCCTCCCAATAGGAGATCCTGTCGTTGCCATAGGAACGCTCCTCGATGTAGAAAGAGAAGCCATAGAACCTATAGTATTTCATAGCGTCGCAATTTCTGTATTAATTCGGTATTGTGAGGGAACGAAGGATGCAATAAAGAAGGAATAGTGAATCCGACATGAGATACTCGCCTCCCAATAGGAGATCCTGTCGTTGCCATTGAAACTCTCCTCGATTTAGAAAGAGAAGTCATAGAACTAATAGTATTTCATAGCGACGCAATTTCTGTGTTCACTCGTCATTGTGAGGGATCAACGGATGCAATAAAGAGGGAATAGTGCATCCGACATGAGATACTCGCCACTTAATAGGAGATCCTGTCGTTGCCATAGAAACGCTCTTCGATTTAGAAAGAGAAGTCATAGAACCTATAGTATTTCATAGCGACGCAATTTCGATGTTAATTCGCTATTGTGAGGGATCGGTGTTTGCAATAAAGAAGGAATAATGGATCTGACATAAGATACTCGCCTCCCAATAGGAGATCCGGTCGTTGCCATAGAAACGTACCTCGATTTAGAAAGAGAAGGCACAGAACCTATAGTATTTCATAGCGACGCAAATTCTGTGTTAAATCGTCATTGTGAGGGATCGACGGATGCAATAAAGAAGGAATAGTGCATCCGACATGAGATACTCGCTTCCCAATAGGAGATCCTGCTGTTGCCATAGAAACGCTCCTCGATTTAGAAAGAGAGGTCATAGAACCTATAGTATTTCATAGCGACGCAATTTCTGTGTTAATTCGTCATTGTGAGGGATCGACGGATGCAATAAAGAAGGAACAGTGCATATGACATGAGATACTCATCTCCCAATAGGAGATCCTGTCGTTGCCATAGAAACGCCCCTCGATTGAGAATCAGAAGTCATAGAACCTATAGTATTTCATAGCGACGCAATTTCTTTGTTAATTCGTCATTGTGAGGGATCGACGGATGCAATAAAGAAGGAATAGTGCATCCGACATGAGATACTCGCCTCCCAATAGGAGATCCTGTCGTTGCCATAGAAACGCTCCTCGACTTCGAAAGAGAAGTCATAGAACCTATAGTATTTCATAGCGACGCAATTTCTGTGTTAATTCGTCATTGTGAGGGATCGACGGATGCAATAAAGTAGGAATAGTGCATCCGACATGAGATACTCGCCTCCCAATAAGAGATCCTGTAGTTGCCATAGAAACGCTCCTCGATTTAGAAAGGGAAGTCATAGAACCTATAGTATTTCATATCGACGCAATTTCTGTGTTAATTCGACATTGTGTGGGATCGACGGATGCAATAAAGAAGGAATAGTGCATCCGACATGAGATACTCGCCTCCCAATAGGAGATCCTGTCGTTGCCATAGAAACGCTCCTCGATTTAGAAAGAGAAGGCATAGAACCTATAGTATTTCATAGCGACGCAATTTCTGTGTTAATTCGTCATTGTGAGGGATCGGTGGATGCAATAAAGAAGGAATAGTGCATCCGACATGAGATACTCGCCTCCCAATAGGAGATCCTGTCGTTGCCATAGGAACGCTCCTCGATGTAGAAAGAGAAGCCATAGAACCTATAGTATTTCATAGCGTCGCAATTTCTGTATTAATTCGGTATTGTGAGGGAACGAAGGATGCAATAAAGAAGGAATAGTGAATCCGACATGAGATACTCGCCTCCCAATAGGAGATCCTGTCGTTGCCATTGAAACTCTCCTCGATTTAGAAAGAGAAGTCATAGAACCTATAGTATTTCATAGCGACGCAATTTCTGTGTTCATTCGTCATTGAGAGGGATAAACGGATGCAATAAAGAAGGAATAGTGCATCCGACATGAGATACTCGCCACTCAATAGGAGATCCTGTCGTTGCCATAGATACGCTCTTCGATTTAGAAAGAGAAGTCATAGAACCTATAGTATTTCATAGCGACGCAATTTCGATGTTAATTCGCCATTGTGAGGGATAGGTGTTGGCAATAAAGAAGGAATAATGGATCTGACATAAGATACTCGCCTCCCAATAGGAGATCCGGTCGTTGCCATAGAAACGTACCTCGATTTAGAAAGAGAAGGCACAGAACCTATAGTATTTCATAGCGACGCAAATTCTGTGTTAAATCGTCATTGTGAGGGATCGACGGATGCAATAAAGAAGGAATAGTGCATCCGACATGAGATACTCGCTTCCCAATAGGAGATAATGCTGTTGCCATAGAAACGCTCCTCGATTTAGAAAGAGAGGTCATAGAACCTATAGTATTTCATAGCGACGCAATTTCTGTGTTAATTCGTCATTGTGAGGGATCGACGGATGCAATAAAGAAGGAACAGTGCATATGACATGAGATACTCATCTCCCAATAGGAGATCCTGTCGTTGCCATAGAAACGCCCCTCGATTCAGAATCAGAAGTCATAGAAGCTATAGTATTTCATAGCGACGCAATTTCTGTGTTAATTCGTCATTGTGAGGGATCGACGGATGCAATAAAGAAGGAATAGTGCTTCCGACATGAGATACTCGCCTCCCAATAGGAGATCCTGTCGTTGCCATCGAAACGCTCCTCTATTTAGAAAGAGAAGTCATAGAACCTATAGTATATCATAGCGACGCAATATCTGTGTTAATTCTTGATTGTGAGGGATCGACGGATGCAGTAAAGAAGGAATAGTGCATCCGACATGAGATACTCGCCTCCCAATAGGAGATCCTGTCGTTGCCATAGAAACGTCCCTCGATTTAGAAAGCGAAGTCATAGAACCTATAGTATTCCATAGTGACTCACTTTCTGTGTTAATTCGTCATTGTGAGGGATCGACGGATGCAATAAAGAAGGAATAGTGCATCCGACATGAGATACTCGCCTCCCAATAGGAGATCCTGTCGTTGCCATAGAAACGCTCTGCGATTTAGAAAGAGAAGTCATAGAACTTATAGTATTTCATAGCGACGCCATTTCTGTGTCAATTCGCCTTTGTGAGAATCGACGGATGCAATAATGAAGGAATAGTGCATCCGACATGAGATACTCGCCTCCCAATAGGAGATCCTGTCGTTGCCATAGAAACGCTCCTCGATTTAGAAAGAGAAGTCATAGAACCTATAGAATTTCATAGAGACGGAATTTCTGTGTTCATTCGACATTGTGAGGGACCGACGGATGCAATAAAGAAGGAATAGTGCATCCGACATGAGATACTCGCCCCCAATAGGAGATCCTGTCGTTGCCATAGAAACGCTCCTCGATTTAGAAAGAGAAGTCATAGGACCTATAGTATTTCACAGCGACGCAATTTCTGTGTTAATTCGTCATTGTGAGGGATCGACGGATGCAATAAAGAAGGAATAGTGCATCCGACATGAGATACTCGCCACCCAATAGGAGATCCTGTCGTTGCCATAGAAACGCTCTTCGATTTAGAAAGAAAAGTCATAGAACCGATAGTATTTCATAGCGACGCAATTTCTGTGTTAATTCGTCATTGTGAGGGATCGACGGATGCAATAAAGAGGGAATAGTGCATCCGACATGAGATACTCGCCTCCCAATAGGAGATCCTGTCGTTGCCATAGAAACGCTCCTCGATTTAGAAAGAGAAGTCATAGAACCTATAGTATTTCATAGCGACGCAATTTCTGTGTTAATTCGTCATTGTGTGGGATCGACGGATGCAATAAAGAAGGAATAGTGCATCCGACATGAGATACTCGCCTCCCAATAGTAGATCCTGTCGTTGCCATAGAAACGCTCCTCGATTTAGAAAGAGAAGTCATAGAACCTATAGTATTTCATAGCGACGCAATTTCTGTGTTAATTCGTCATTGTGAGGGATCGACGGATGCAATAAAGAAAGAATAGTGCATCCTACATGAGATACTCGCCTCCCAATAGGAGATCCTGTCGTTGCCATAGAAACGCTCCTCGATTTAGAAAGAGAAGTCATAGTACCTATAGTATTTCATAGCGACGCAATTTCTGTGTTAATTCGTCATTGTGAGGGATCGACGGATGCAATAAAGAAGGAATAGTGCATCCGACATGAGGTACTCGCCTCCTAATAGGAGATCCTGTCGTTGCCATAGAAACACTCCTCGATTTAGAAAGAGAATCATAGAACCTATAGTATTTCATAGCGACGCAATTTCTGTGTTAATTCGTCATTGTGAGGGATCGACGGATGCAATAAAGAAGGAATAGTGCATCCGACATGAGATACTCGCCTCCCAATAGGAGATCCTGTCGTTGCCATAGAAACGCTCCTCGATTTAGAAAGAGAAGTCATAGAACCTATAGTATTTCATAGCAACGAAATTTCTGTGTTAATTCGTCATTGTGAGGGATCGACGGACGCAATAAAGAAGGAATAGTGCAACCGACATGAGATACTCGCCTACCAATAGGAGATCCTGTCGTTGCCATAGAAACGTTCCTCGATTTAGAAAGAGAAGTCATAGAACCTATAGTATTTCATAGCGACGCAATTTCTTTGTTAATTCGTCATTGTGAGGGATCGACGGATGCAATAAAGAAGGAATAGTGCATCCGACATGAGATACTCGCCTCCCAATAGGAGATCCTGTCGTTGCCATAGAAACGCTCCTCGATTTAGGAAGAGAAGGCATAGAACCTATAGTATTTCATAGCGACGCAATTTCTGTGTTAATTCGTCATTGTGAGGGATCGATGGATGCAATAAAGAAGGAATAGTGCATCCGACATGAGATACTCGCCTCCCAAAAGGAGATCCTGCCGTTGCCATAGAAACGCCCCTCGACTTCGAAAGAGAAGTCATAGAACCTATAGTATTTCATAGCGACGCAATTTCTGTGTTAATTCGTCATTGTGAGCGACGGATGCAATAAAGTAGGAATAGTGCATCCGACATGAGATACTCGCCTCCCAATAAGAGATCCTGTAGTTGCCATAGAAACGCTCCTCGATTTAGAAAGAGAAGTTATAGAACCTATAGTATCTCATAGCGACGCAATTTCTGTGTTAATTCGGCATTGTAAGGGATCGACGGATGCAATAAAGAAGGAATACTGCGTCTGACATTAGATACTCGCCTCTCAATAGGAGATCCTGTCGTTGCCATAGAAACGCACCTCGATTTAGAAAGAGAAGTCATAGAACACATAGTATTTCATAGCGACGCAATTTCTGTGTTAATTCGTCATTGTGAGGGATCGACGGATGCAATAAAGAAGGAATAGTGCATCCGACATGAGATACTCGCCTCCCAATAGGAGATCCTGTCGTTGCCATAGAAACGCTCCTCGACTTCGAAAGAGAAGTCATAGAACCCATAGTATTTCATAGCGACGCAATTTCTGTGTTAATTCGTCATTGTGATGGATCGACGGATGCAATAAAGAAGGAATAGTGCATCCGACATGAGATACTCGCCTCCCAATAAGAGATCCTGTAGTTGCCATAGAAACGCTACTTGATTTAGAAAGATAAGTCATAGAACCTATAGTATCTCATAGCGACGCAATTTCTGTGTTAATTCGGCATTGTAAGGGATCGACGGATGCAATAAAGAAGGAATAGTGCGTCTGACATTAGATACTCGCCTCCCAATAGGAGATCCTGTCGTTGCCATAGAAACGCACCTCAATTTAGAAAGAGAAGTCATAGAACCTATAGTATTTCATAGCGACGCAATTTCTGTGTTAATTCGTCATTGTGATGGATCGACGGATGCAATAAAGAAGGAACAGTGCATATGACATGAGATACTCGCCTCCCAATAGGAGATCCTGTCGTTGCCACAGAAACGCCCCTCGATTCAGAAACAGAAGTCACAGAACCTATAGTATTTCATAGCGACACAATTTCTGTGTTAATTCGTCATTGTGAGGGATCGACGGATGCAATAAAGAAGGAATAGTGCAACCGACATCTCCCAATTGGCGATCCTGTCGTTGCCATGGAACCGCTATTCGATTTAGAAAGAGAAGTCATAGAAACTATAGTATCTCAAAGCGACGCAATTTCTGTGTTAATTCGTCATTGAGAGGGATCGACGGATGCAATAAAGAGGGAATAGTGCTTCCGACATGAGATACTCGCCTCCCAATAGGAGATCCTGTCGTTGCCATAGAAACGCTCCTCGATTTAGAAAGAGAAGTCATAGAACATATAGTATTTCATAGCGACGCAATTCCTGTAATCATTCGTCATTGTGAGGGATCGACGGATGCAATGAAGAAGGAATAGTGCATCCGACATGAGATACTCGCCTCCCAATAGGAGATCCTGTCGTTGCCATAGAAACGCTCCTCGATTTAGAAAGAGAAGTCATAGGACCTACAGTATTTCACAGCGACGCAATTTCTGTGTTAATTCGTCATTGTGAGGGATCGGCGGATGCAATAAAGAAGGAATAGTGCTTCCGACATGAGATACTCGCCACCCAATAGGAGATCTTGTCGTCGCCATAGAAACGCTCTTCGATTTAGAAAGAGAAGTCATAGAACCTATAGTATTTCATAGCGACGCAATTTCTGTGTTAATTCGTCATTGTGAGGGATCGACGGATGCAATAAAGAAGGAATAGTGCATCCGACATGAGATACTCGCCTCCCAATAGGAGATCCTGTCGTTGGCATAGAAACGCTCCTCGATTTAGAAAGAGAAGTCATAGAACCTATAGTATTTCATAGCGACGCAATTTCTGTGTTAATTCGTCATTGTGAGGGATCGACGGATGCAATAAAGAAGGAATAGTGCATCCGACATGAGATACTCGCCACCCAATTGGAGATCCTGTCGTTGCCATAGAAACGCTCATTGATTTAGAAAGAGAAGTCGTAGAACCTATAGTATTTTAAAGCGACGCAATTTCTGTGTTAATTCGTCATTGTGAGGGATCGACGGATGCAATAAAGAAGGAATAGTGCATCCGACATGAGATACTCGCCACCGAATAGGAGATCCTGTCGTTGCCATAGAAACGCTCCTCGATTTAGAAAGAGAAGTTATAGAACCTATAGTATTTCATAGCGACGCAATTTCTGTGTTATTTCGTCATTGTGAGGGATCGACGGATGCAATAAAGAAGGAATAGTGCATCCGACATGAGATACTCGCCTCAGAATAGGAGATCCTGTCTTTGCCATAGAAACGCTCCTCGATTTAGAAAGAGAAGTCATAGAACCTATAGTATTTCATAGCGACGCAATTTCTGTGTTAATTCGTCATTGTGAGGGATCGACGGATGCAATAAAGAAGGAATAGTGCATCCGACATGAGATACTCGCCTCCCAATAGGAGATCCTGTCGTTGCCATAGAAACGCTCCTCGATTAAGAAAGAGAATTCATAGAACCTATAGTATTTCATAGCGCGCAAATTCTGTGTTAATTCGTCATTGTGAGGGATCGACGGATGCAATAAAGAAGGAATAGTGCATCCGACATGAGATACTCGTCTCCCAATGGGAGACCCTGTCGTTGCCATAGAAACGCTCCTCGATTTAGAAAGAGAAGTCATAGAACCTATAGTATTTCATAGCGACGCAATTTCTGTGTTAATTCGGCATTGTAAGGGATCGACGGATGCAATAAAGAAGGAATAGTGCATCCGACATGAAATACTCGCCCCCCAATAGGAGATCCTGTCGTTGCCACAGAAACGCTCCTCGATTTAGAAAGAGAAGTCATAGAACCTGTAGTATTTCATAGCGACGCAATTTCTGTGCTAATTCGTCATTGTGAGGCATCGACGGATGCAATAAAGAAGGAATTGTGCATCCGACATGAGATACTCGCCTCCCAATAGGAGATCCTGTCGTTGCCATAGAAACGCTCCTCGTTTTAGAAAGAGAAGTCATAGAAATTATAGTATTTCATAGCGACGCAATTTCTGTGTTAATTTGCCATTGTGAGGGATCGACGGATGCAATTAAGAAGGAATAGTGCATCCGACATGAGATACTTGCCTCCCAATAGGAGATCCTGTCGTTGCCATAGAAACGCTCCTCAATTTAGAAAGAGAAATCATAGAACTTGTAGTATTTCATAGCGACGCAATTTCTGTGTTAATTCGTCAATGTGAGGGATCGACGGATGCAATATGGAAGGAATAGTGCATCCGACATGAGATACTCGCCTCCCAATAGGAGATCCTGTCGTTGCCGTAGAAACGCACCTGGATTTAGAAAGAGAAGTCATAGAACCTATAGTATTTCATAGCGACGCAATTTCTGTGTTAATTCGTCATTGTGAGGGATCGACGGATGCAATAAAGAAAGAATAGTGCATCCGACATGAGATACTCGCTTCCCAATAAGAGATCCTGTAGTTGCCATAGAAACGCTCCTCGATTTAGAAAGAGAAGTCATAGAACCTATAGTATTTCATAGCGACGCAATTTCTGTGTTAATTCGTCATTGTGAGGGATCGACGGATGCAATAAAGAAGGAATAGTGCATCCGACATGAGATACTCGCCTTCCAATAGGAGATCCTGTCGTTGCCATAGAAACGCTCCTCGATTTAGAAAGAGAAGTCATACAACCTATAGTATATCTTAGCGACGCAATTTTTGTGTTAATTCGTCATTGTGAGGGATCGACCTATGCAATAAAGAAGGAATAGTGCTTCCGACATGAGATACTCGCTTCCCAATAAGAGATCCTGTAGTTGCCATAGAAACGCTCCTCGATTTAGGAAGAGAAGTCATAGAACCTATAGTATTTCATAGCGACGCAATTTTTGTGTTAATACGTCATTGTGAGGTATCGACGGATGCAATAAAGAAGGAATAGTGCATCCGACATGAGATACTCGCCTTCCAATAGGAGATCCTGTCGTTGCCATAGAAACGCTCCTCGATTTAGAAAGATAAGTCATAGAACCTATAGTATTTCTTAGCGACGCAATTTCTGTGTTAATTCGTCATTGTGAGGGATCGATGGATGCAATAAAGAAGGAATAGTGCATCCGACATGAGATACTCGCCTCCCAATAGGAGATCCTGTCGTTGCCGTAGAAACGCTCCTCGATTTTGAAAGAGAAGTCATAGAACCTATAGTATTTCATAGCGACGCAATTTCTGTGTTAATTCGTCATTGTGAGGTATCGACGAATGCAATAAAGAAGGAATTGTGCATCCGACATGAGATACTCGCTTCCCAATAGGAGATCCTGTCGTTGCCGTAGAAACGCTCCTCGATTTAGAAAGAGAATTCATAGAACCTATAGTATTTCAAAGCGACGCAATTTCTGTGTTAATTCGTCATTGTGAGGGATCGACGGATGCAATAAAGAAAGAATAGTGCATCCGACATGAGATACTCGCTTCCCAATAGGAGATCCTGTAGTTGCCTTAGAAACGCTCCTCGATTTAGAAAGAGAAGTCATAGAACCTATAGTATTTCATAGCGACGCAATTTCTGTGTTAATTCGCCATTGTGAGGGATCGACGGATGCAATAAAGAAGGAACAGTGCATACGACATGAGATATTCGCCTCCCAATAGGAGATCCTGTCGTTGCCATAGAAACGCTCCTCAATTTAGAAAGAGAAGTCATAGAACATATAGTATTTCATAGCGACGCAAATTCTGTGTTAATTCGTCAATGTGAGGGATCGACGGATGCAATAAAGAAGGAATGTGCATCCGACATGAGATAATCGCTTCCCAATAAGAGATCCTGTAGTTGCCATAGAAACGCTCCTCGATTTAGAAAGAGATGTCATAGAACCTATAGTATTTCATAGCAACGCAATTTCTGTGTTAATACGTCATTGTGAGGTATCGACGGATGCAATAAAGAAGGAATACTGCATCCGACATGAGATACTCGCCTTCCAATAGGAGATCCTGTCGTTGTCATAGAAACGCTCCTCGATTTAGAAAGATAAGTCATAGAACCTATAGTATATCTTAGCGACGCAATTTCTGTGTTAATTCGTCATTGTGAGGGATCGACGGATGCAATAAAGAAGGAATAGTGCATCCGACATGAGATACTCGCCTCCCAATGGGAGATCCTGTCGTTGCAGTAGAAACGCTCCTCGATTTTGAAAGAGAACTCATAGAACCTATAGTATTTCATAGCGACGCAATTTCTGTGTTAATTCGTCATTGTGAGGTATCGACGAATGCAATAAAGAAGGAATAGTGCATCCGACATGAGATACTTGCCTTCCAATAGGAGATCCTCTCGTTGCCATAGAAACGCTCCTCGATTTAGAAAGAGAAGTCATAGAACCTATTGCATTTCATAGCAACGCAGTTTCTGTGTTAATTCTTCATTGTGAGGGATCGACGGATGCAATAAAGAAGGAATAGTGCATCCGACATGAGATACTCGCTTCCCAATAGCAGAACCTGTCGTTGCCATAGAAACGCCCCTCGACTTAGAAACAGAAGACATTGAACTTATAGTATTTCATAGCGACGCAATTTCTGTGTAAATTCGTCAATGTGAGGGATCGACGGATGCAATAAGGAAGGAATAGTGCATCCGACTTGAGATACTCGCTTCCCAATAGGAGATCCTGTCGTTGCCGTAGAAACGCTCCTCAATTTAGAAAGAGAATTCATAGAACCTATAGTATTTCATAGCGACGCAATTTCTGTGTTAATTCGTCATTGTGAGGGATCGACGGATGCAATAAAGAAAGAATAGTGCATCCGACATGAGATACTCGCTTCCCAATAAGAGATCCTGTAGTTGCCATAGAAACGCTCCTCGATTTAGAAAGAGAAGTCATAGAACCTATAGTATTTCATAGCGACGCAATTTCTGTGTTAATTCGTCATTGTGAGGTATCGACGGATGCAATAAAGAAGGAATAGTGCATCCGACATGAGATACTCGCCTTCCAATAGGAGATCCTGTCGTTGCCATAGAAACGCTCCTCGATTTAGAAAGAGAAGTCATAGAACCTATAGTATGTCTTAGCGACGCAATTTCTGTGTTAATTCGTCATTGTGAGGGATCGACGGATGCAATAAAGAAGGAATAGTGCATCCGACATGAGATACTCGCCTCCCACTAGCAGATCCTGTCGTTGCCATAGACACGCTCCTCGATTTAGAAAGAGGAGTCATAGAACCTATTGCATTTCATAGCAACGCAGTTTCTGTGTTAATTCGTCATTGTGAGGGATCGACGGATGCAATAAAGAAGGAATAGTGCATCCGACATGAGATACTCGCTTCCCAATAAGAGATCCTGTAGTTGCCATAGAAACGCTCCTCGATTTAGAAAGAGAAGTCATAGAACCTATAGTATTTCATAGCGACGCAATTTCTGTGTTAATTCGTCATTGTGAGGGATCGACGGATGCAATAAAAAAGGAATGTTGCATGCGATATGAGATATTCGCCTTCCAATAGGAGATCCTGTCGTTGCCATAGAAACGCTCCTCGATTTAGAAAGAGAAGTCATAGAACCTATAGTATATCTTAGCGACGCAATTTCTGTGTTAATTCGTCATTGTGAGGGATCGACGGATGCATAAAAGAAGGAATAGTGCATCCGACATGAGATACTCGCTTCCCAATAAGAGATCCTGTAGTTGCCATAGAAACGCTCCTCGATTTAGAAAGAGAAGTCATAGAACCTATAGTATTTCATAGCGACGCAATTTCTGTGTTAATTCGTCATTGTGAGGGATCGACGGATGCAATAAAGAAGGTATAGTGCATCCGACATGAGATACTCGCCTTCCAATAGGAGATCCTGTCGTTGCCATAGAAACGCTCCTCGATTTAGAAAGAGAAGTCATAGAACCTATAGTATATCTTAGCGACGCAATTTCTGTGTTAATTCGTCATTGTGAGGGATCGACGGATGCAATAAAGAAGGAATAGTGCATCCGACATGAGATACTCGCCTCCCACTAGCAGATCCTGTCGTTGCTATAGAAACGCTCCTCGATTTAGAAAAGGAAGTCATAGAACCTATAGTATTTCATAGCGACGCAATTTCTGTGTTAATTCGTCATTGTGAGGGATCGACGGATGCAATAAAGAACGAATAGTGCATCCGACATGAGATTCTCGCTTCCCAATAAGAGATCCTGTAGTTGCCATAGAAACGCTCCTCGATTTGGAAAGAGAAGTCATACAACCTATAGTATTTCATAGCGACGCAATTTCTGTGTTAATTCGTCATTGTGAGGGATCGACGGATGCAATAAAGAAGGAATAGTGCATCCGACATGAGATACTCGCCTCCCACTTGCAGATCCTGTCGTTGCCATAGAAACGCTCCTCGATTTAGGAAGAGAAGTCATAGAACCTATTGCATTTCATAGCAACGCAGTTTCTGTGTTAATTCGTCATTGTGAGGGATCGACGGATGCAATAAAGAAGGAATAGTGCATCCGACATGAGATACTCGCCTCCCACTAGCAGATCCTGTCGTTGCCATAGAAACGCTCCTCGATTTAGAAGAGAAGTCATCGAACCTATTGCATTTCATAGCAACGCAGTTTCTGTGTTAATTCGTAATTGTGAGGTATCGACGGATGCAATAAAGAAGGAATAGTGCATCCGACATGAGATACTCGCTTCCCAATAAGAGATCCTGTAGTTGCCTTAGAAACGCTCCTCGATTTAGAAAGAGAAGTCATAGAACCTATAGTATATCTTAGCGACGCAATTTCTGTGTTAATTCGTCATTGTGAGGGATCGACGGATGCAATAAAGAAGGAATAGTGCATCCGACATGAGATACTCGCCTCCCACTAGCAGATCCTGTCGTTGCCATAGAAACGCTCCTCGATTTAGAAAGAGAAGTCATAGAACCTATTGCATTTCATAGCAACGCAGTTTCTGTGTTAATTCGTCATTGTGAGGGATCGACGGATGCAATAAATAAGGTATAGTGCATCCGACATGAGATACTCGCCTCCCAATAGGAGATCCTGTCGTTGCCATAGAAACGCTCCTCGATTAAGAATGAGGATTCATAGAACCTATAGTATTTCATAGCGACGCAATTTCTGTGTTAATCCGTCATTGTGAGGGATCGACTAATGCAATAAAGAGGGAATAGTGCGTCCGACATGAGATACTCGCCCCCCAATAGCAGATCCTGTCGTTGCCATAGAAACGCTCCTCGATTTTTGAAAGAGAAGTCATAGAACCTATAGTATATCTTAGCGACGCAATTTCTGTGTTAATTCGTCATTGTGAGGGATCGACGGATGCAATAAAGAAGGAATAATGCATCCGACATGAGATACTCGCCTCCCACTAGCAGATCCTGTCGTTGCCATAGAAACGCTCCTCGATTTAGAAAGAGAAGTCATAGAACCTATTGCATTTCATAGCAACGCAGTTTCTGTGTTAATTCGTCATTGTGAGGGATCGACGGATGCAATAAAGAAGGAATAGTGCATCCGACATGAGATACTCGCCTCCCACTAGCAGATCCTGTCGTTGCTATAGAAACGCTCCTCGATTTAGAAAGGGAAGTCATAGAACCTATAGTATTTCATAGCGACGCAATTTCTGTGTTAATTCGTCATTGTGAGGGATCGACGGATGCAATAAAGAACGAATAGTGCATCCGACATGAGATACTCGCTTCCCAATAAGAGATCCTGTAGTTGCCATAGAAACGCTCCTCGATTTGGAAAGAGAAGTCATACAACCTATAGTATTTCATAGCGACGCAATTTCTGTGTTAATTCGTCATTGTGAGGGATCGACGGATGCAATAAAGAAGGAATAGTGCATCCGACATGAGATACTCTCCTCCCACTAGCAGATCCTGTCGTTGCCATAGAAACGCTCCTCGATTTAGGAAGAGAAGTCATAGAACTATTGCATTTCATAGCAACGCAGTTTCTGTGTTAATTCGTCATTGTGAGGGATCGACGGATGCAATAAAGAAGGAATAGTGCATCCGACATGAGATACTCGCCTCCCACTAGCAGATCCTGTCGTTGCCATAGAAACGCTCCTCGATTTAGAAAGAGAAGTCATCGAACCTATTGCATTTCATAGCAACGCAGTTTCTGTGTTAATTCGTCATTGTGAGGTATCGACGGATGCAATAAAGAAGGAATAGTGCATCCGACATGAGATACTCGCTTCCCAATAAGAGATCCTGTAGTTGCCTTAGAAACGCTCCTCGATTTAGAAAGAGAAGTCATAGAACCTATAGTATTTCATAGCGACGCAATTTCTGTGTTAATTCGTCATAGTGAGGTATCGACGGATGCAATAAAGAAGGAATAGTGCATCCGATATGAGATACTCGCCTTCCAATAGGAGATCCTGTCGTTCCATAGAAACGCTCCTCGATTTAGAAAGAGAAGTCATAGAACCTATTGCATTTCATAGCAACGCAGTTTCTGTGTTAATTCGTCATTGTGAGGGATCGACGGATGCAATAAAGAAGGAATAGTGCATCCGACATGAGATACTCGCCTCCCAATAGGAGATCCTGTCGTTGCCATAGAAACGCTCCTCGATTAAGAATGAGGATTCATAGAACCTATAGTATTTCATAGCGACGCAATTTCTGTGTTAATCCGTCATTGTGAGGGATCGACTAATGCAATAAAGAGGGAATAGTGCATCCGACATGAGATACTCGCCCCCCAATAGCAGATCCTGTCGATGCCATAGAAACGCTCCTCGATTTAGAAAGAGAAGTCATAGAACATTTTGCATTTCATAGCAACGCAGTTTCTGTGTTAATTCGTCATTGTGAGGTATCGACGGATGCAATAAAGAAGGAATAGTGCATCCGACATGAGATACTCGCTTCCCAATAAGAGATCCTGTAGTTGCCATAGAAACGCTCCTCGATTTAGAAAGAGAAGTCATAGAACCTATAGTATTTCATAGCGACGCAATTTCTGTGTTAATTCGTCATTGTGAGGTATCGACGGATGCAATAAAGACGGAATAGTGCATCCGACATGAGATACTCGCCTTCCAATAGGAGATCCTGTCGTTGCCATAGAAACGCTCCTCGATTTAGAAAGAGAAGTCATAGAACCTATAGTATATCTTAGCGACGCAATTTCTGTGTTAATTCGTCATTGTGAGGGATCGACGGATGCAATAAAGAAGGAATAGTGCATCCGACATGAGATACTCGCCTCCCACTAGCTGATCCTGTCGTTGCCATAGAAACGCTCCTCGATATAGACAGAGAAGTCATAGAACCTATTGCATTTCATAGCAACGCAGTTTCTGTGTTAATTCGTCATTGTGAGGGATCGACGGATGCAATAAAGAAGGAATAGTGCATCCCACATGAGATACTCGCCTCCCAATAGAAGATCCTGTCGTTGCCATAGAAACGCTCTTCGATTAAGAAAGAGGATTCATAGAACCTATAGTATTTCATAGCGACGCAATTTCTGTGTTAATTCGTCATTGTGAGGGATCGACGGATGCAATAAAGAGGGAATAGTGCATCCGACATGAGATACTCGCCTCCCAATAGCACATCCTGTCGTTGCCATAGAAACGCTCCTCGATTTAGAAAGAGAAGTCATAGAACCAATTGCATTTGATAGCAACGCAGTTTCTGTGTTAATTCGTCATTGTGAGGGATCGACGGATGCAATAAAGATGGAATAGTGCATCCGACATGAGTTACTCGCTTCCCAATAAGAGATCCTGTAGTTGCCATAGAAACGCTCCTCGATTTAGAAAGAGAAGTCATAGAACCTATAGTATTTCATAGCGACGCAATTTCTGTGTTAATTCGTCATTGTGAGGTATCGACGGATGCAATAAAGAAGGAATAGTGCATCCGACATGAGATATTCGCCTCCTAATAGGAGATCCTGTCGTTGCCATAGAAACGCTCCTCGATTAAGAAAGAGAATTCATAGAACCTATAGTATTTCATAGCGACGCAATTTCAGTGTTAATTCGTCATTGTGTGGGATCGACGGATGCAATATAGAGGAAAATAGTGCATCCGACATGAGATACTCGCCTCCCAATAGCAGATCCTGTCGTTGCCATAGATACGCTCCTCGATTTAGAAAGAGAAGTCATAGAACCTATTGCATTTCATAGCAACGCAGTTTCTGTGTTAATTCGTCATTGTGAGGGATCGACGGATGCAATAAAGAAGGAATGGTGCATCCGACATGAGATACTCGCATCCCAATAAGAGATCCTGTAGTTGCCATAGAAACGCTCCTCGATTTAGAAAGAGAAGTCATAGAACCTATAGAATTTCATAGCGTCGCAATTTCTGTGTTATTTCGTCATTGTGAGGGATCGACGGATGCAATAAAGAAGGAATAGTGCATCCGACATGAGATACTCGCCTCCCACTAGCAGATCCTCTCGTTGCCATAGAAACGCTCCTCGATTTAGAAATAGAAGTCATAGAACCTATTGCATTTCATAGCAACGCAGTTTCTGTGTTAATTCGTCATTGTGAGGGATCGACGGATGCAATAAAGAAGGAATGGTGCATCCGACATGAGATACTCGCTTCCCAATAAGAGATCCTGTAGTTGCCATAGAAACGCTCCTCGATTTAGAAAGAGAAGTCATAGAACCTATAGAATTACATAGCGACGCAATTTCTGTGTTATTTCGTCATTGTGAGGGATCGACGGATGCAATAAAGAAATAATAGTACATCCGACATGAGATACTCGCCTCCCAATAGGAGATCCTGTCGTTGCCATAGAAACGCTCCTCGATTTAGAAAGAGAAGTCATAGAACCAATAGTTTTTCATAGCGACGCAATTTCTGTGTTAATTCGTCATTGTCTGGGATCGACGGATGCAATAAAGAAGGAATAGTGCATCCGACATGAGATACTCGCCTCCCAATAGGGGATCCTGTCGTTGCCATAGAAACGCTCCTCGATTTAGAAACAGAATTCATAGAACTTATAAAATTTCATAGCGACGCAATTTCTGTGTTAATTCGTCATTGTGAGGGATCGACGGATGCAATAAAGAAGGAATAGTGCATCCGACATGAGATACTCGCCTCCCACTAGCAGATCCTGTCATTGCCATAGAAACGCTCCTCGATTTAGAAAGAGAAGTCATAGAACCAATTGCATTTCATAGCAACGCAGTTTCTGTGTTAATTCGTCATTGTGAGGGATCGACGGATGCAATAAAGAAGGAATAGTGCATCCGACATGAGATACTCGCTTCCCAATAAGAGATCCTGTAGTTGCCATAGAATCGCTCTTCGATTTAGAAAAAGAAGTCATAGAACCTATAGTATTTCATAGCGACGCAATTTCTGTGTTAATTCGTCATTGTGAGGTATCGACGGATGCAATAAAGAAGGAATAGTGCATCCGACATGAGATACTCGCCTCCTAATAGGAGATCCTGTCGTTGCCATAGTAACGCTCCTCGATTTAGAAAGAGAAGTCATAGAACCTATAGTATATCTTAGCGACACAATTTCTGTGTTAATTCGTCATTGTGAGGGATCGACGGATGCAATAAAGAAGGAATAGTGCATCCGACATGAGATACTCGCCTCCCAATAAGAGATCCTGTCGTTGCCATAGAAACGCTCCTCGATTTAGAAAGAGAAGTCATAGAACATATTGCATTTCATTGCAACGCAGTTTCTGTGTTAATTCGTCATTGTGAGGGAGCGACGGATGCAATAAAGAAGGAATAGTGCATCCGACATGAGATACTCGCTTCCCAATAAGAGATCCTGTAGTTGCCATAGAAACGCTCCTCGATTTAGAAAGAGAAGTCATAGAACCTATAGTATTTCATAGCGACGCAATTTCTGTGTTAATTCGTCATTGTGTGGGATCGACGGATGCAATAAAGAAAGAATAGTGCATCCGACATGAGATACTCGCTTCCCAATAAGAGATCCTGTAGTTGCCATAGAAACGCTCCTCGATTTAGAAAGAGAAGTCACAGAACCTATAGTATTTCATAGCGTCGCAATTTCTGTGTTAATTCGTCATTGTGAGGGATCGACGGATGCAATAAAGAAGGAATAGTGCATCCGACATGAGATTCTCGCCTCCCACTAGCAGATCCTGTCGTTGCCATAGAAACGCTCCTCGATTTAGAAAGAGAAGTCATAGAACATATTGCATTTCATAGCAACGCAGTTTCTGTGTTAATTCGTCATTGTGAGGGATCGACGGATGCAATAAAGAAGGAATAGTGCATCCGACATGTGATACTCGCCTCCCACTAGCAGATGCTGTCGTTGCCATAGAAACGCTCCTCGATTTAGAAAGAGAAGTCATAGAACATATTGCATTTCATAGCAACGCAGTTTCTGTGTTAATTCGTCATTGTGAGGGATCGTCGGATGCAGTAAAGAAGGAATAGTGCATCCGACATGAGATACTCGCCTCCCACTAGCAGATCCTGTCGTTGCCATAGAAACGCTCCTCGATTTAGAAAGAGAAGTCATAGAACCTATAGTATTTCATAGCGACGCAATTTCTGTGTTAATTCGTCATTGTGTGGGATCGAAGGATGCAATAAAGAAAGAATAGTGCATCCGACATGAGATACTCGCTTCCCAATAAGAGATCCTGTAGTTGCCATAGAAACGCTCCTCGATTTAGAAAGAGAAGTCATAGAACCTATAGTATTTCATAGCGACGCAATTTCTGTGTTAATTCGTCATTGTGAGGGATCGACGGATGCAATAAAGAAGGAATAGTGCATCCGACATGAGATACTCGCCTTCCAATAGGAGATCCTGTCGTTGCCATAGAAACGCTCCTCGATTTAGAAAGAGAAGTCATAGAACCTATAGTATATCTTAGCGACGCAATTTCTGTGTTAATTCGTCATTGTGAGGGATCGACGGATGCAATAAAGAAGGAATAGTGCATCCGACATGAGATACTCGCCTCCCAATAGGAGATCCTGTCGTTGCCATAGTAACGCTCCTCGATTTAGAAAGAGAAGTCATAGAACCTATAGTATTTCTTAGCGACACAATTTCTGTGTTAATTCGTCATTGTGAGGGATCGACGGATGCAATAAAGAAGGAATAGTGCATCCGACATGAGATACTCGCCTCCCACTAGCAGATCCTGTCGTTGCCATAGAAACGCTCCTCGATTTAGAAAGAGAAGTCATAGAACCTATTGCATTTCATAGCAACGCAGTTTCTGTGTTAATTCGTCATTGTGAGGGAGCGACGGATGCAATAAAGAAGGAATAGTGCATCCGACATGAGAAACTCGCTTCCCAATAAGAGATCCTGTAGTTGCCATAGAAACGCTCCTCGATTTAGAAAGAGAAGTCATAGAACCTATAGTATTTCATAGCGACGCAATTTCTGTGTTAATTCGTCATTGTGTGGGATCGACGGATGCAATAAAGAAAGAATAGTGCATCCGACATGAGATACTCGCTTCCCAATAAGAGATCCTGTAGTTGCCATAGAAACGCTCCTCGATTTAGAAAGAGAAGTCACAGAACCTATAGTATTTCATAGCGTCGCAATTTCTGTGTTAATTCGTCATTGTGAGGGATCGACGGATGCAATAAAGAAGGAATAGTGCATCCGACATGAGATACTCGCCTCCCACTAGCAGATCCTGTCGTTGCCATAGAAACGCTCCTCGATTTAGAAAGAGAAGTCATAGAACATATTGCATTTCATAGCAACGCAGTTTCTGTGTTAATTCGTCATTGTGAGGGATCGACGGATGCAATAAAGAAGGAATAGTGCATCCGACATGAGATACTCGCCTCCCACTAGCAGATCCTGTCGTTGCCATAGAAACGCTCCTCGATTTAGAAAGAGAAGTCATAGAACCTATAGTATTTCATAGCGACGCAATTTCTGTGTTAATTCGTCATTGTGTGGGATCGAAGGATGCAATAAAGAAAGAATAGTGCATCCGACATGAGATACTCGCTTCCCAATAAGAGATCCTGTAGTTGCCATAGAAACGCTCCTCGATTTAGAAAGAGAAGTCATAGAACCTATAGTATTTCATAGCGACGCAATTTCTGTGTTAATTCGTCATTGTGAGGGATCGACGGATGCAATAAAGAAGGAATAGTGCATCCGACATGAGATACTCGCCTTCCAATAGGAGATCCTGTCGTTGCCATAGAAACGCTCCTCGATTTAGAAAGAGAAGTCATAGAACCTATAGTATATCTTAGCGACGCAATTTCTGTGTTAATTCGTCATTGTGAGGGATCGACGGATGCAATAAAGAAGGAATAGTGCATTCGACATGAGTTACGCGCCTCCCACTAGCAGATCCTGTCGTTGCCATAGAAACGCTCCTCGATTTAGAAAGAGAAGTCATAGAACATATTGCATTTCATAGCAACGAAGTTTCTGTGTTAATCCGTCATTGTGAGGGATCGTCGGATGCAATAAAGAAGGAATAGTGCATCCGACATGAGATACTCGCCTCCCACTAGCAGATCCTGTCGTTGCCATAGAAACGCTCCTCGATTTAGAAAGAGAAGTCATAGAACCTATTGCATTTCATAGCAACGCAGTTTCTGCGTTAATTCGTCATTGTGAGGGATCGACGGATGCAATAATGAAGGAATAGTGCATCCGACATGAGATACTCGCCTCCCACTAGCAGATCCTGTCGTTGCCATAGAAACGCTCCTCGATTTAGAAAGAGAAGTCATAGAACCTATTGCATTTCATAGCAACGCATTTTCTGTGTTAATTCGTCATTGTGAGGGATCGTCGGATGCAATAAAGAAGGAATAGTGCATCCGACATGAGATACACGCCTCCCAATAGGAGATCCTGTCGTTGCCATAGAAACGCTCCTCGATTTAGAAAGGGAAGTCATAGAACCTATAGTATTTCATAGCGACGCAATTTCGGTGTTAATTTGGCATTGTAAGGGATCGACGGATGCAATTCAGAAGGAATAGTGCATCTGACATGAGATACTCGCCTCCCAATAGGAGATCCTGTCGTTGCCATAGAAACGCTCCTCGATTTAGATAGAGAAGTCATAGAACCTATAGTATTTCATTGCGACGCAGTTTCTGTGTTAATTCGTCATTGTGAGGGATCGATGGATGCAATAAAGAAGGAATAGTGCTTCCGACATGAGATACTCGCCTCCCAATAGGTTATCCTGTCGTTGCCATAGAAACGCTCCACGATTTAGAAAGAGAAGTCATAGAACTTATAGTATTTCATAGCGACGCAATTTCTGTGTTAATTCGTCATTGTGAGGGATCGATAGATGCAATAAAGAAATAATAGTGCATCCGACATGAGATACTCGCCTCCCAATAGGAGATCCTGTCGTTGCCATAGAAACGCTCCTCGATTTAGAAAGAGAAGGCATAGTACCTATAGTTTTTCATAGCGACGCAATTTCTGTGTTAATTCGTCATTGTCAGGGATCGACGGATGCAATAAAGAAGGAATAGTGCATCCGACATGAGATACTCGCCTCCCAATAGGAGATCCTGTCGTTGCCATAGAAACGCTCCTCGATTTAGAAACAGAATTCATAGAACTTATAAAATTTCATAGCGACGCAATTTCTGTGTTAATTCGACATTGTGAGGGATCGACGGATGCAATAAAGAAGGAATAGTGCATCCGACATGAGATATTCGCCTTCCAATGGGAGATCCTGTCATTGCCATAGAAACGCTGATCGATTTAGAAAGAGAAGTCATAGAACCCATAGTATTTCATAGCGACACAATTTCTGTGTTAATTCGTCATTGTGAGGGAGCGACGGATGCAATAAAGAAGGAATGGTGCATCCGACATGAGATACTCGCCTCCCAATTGGAGATCCTGTCGTTGTAATAGAAACGCTCCTCGATTTAGAAAGAGAAGTCATAGAACTTTTAGTATGTCATAGCGACGCAATTTCTGTGTTAATTCGTCATTGTGAGGGATCGACGGATGCAATAAAGAAGGAATAGTGCATCCGACATGAGACACTCGCCTCCCAATAGGAGATTCTGTCGTTGCCTTAGAAACGCTCCTCGATTTAGAAAGAGAATTCATAGAACCTATAATATTTCATAGCGACGCAATTTCTGTGTTAATACTTCATTGTGAGGGATCGACGGATGCAATAAAGAAGGAATAGTGCATCCGACATGAGATACTCGCCTCCCAATAGGAGATCCTGTCGTTGCCATAGAAACGCTCCTTGATTTAGAAAGAGAAGTCATAGAACCTATAGTATTTCATAGCGACGCAATTTCTGTGTTAATTCGTCATTATGAGGGATCGACGGATGCAATAAAGAAGGAATAGTGCATCCGAAATGAGATACACATCTCCCAATAGGAGATCCTGTCGTTGCCATAGAAACGCTCCTCAATTTAGAAAGAGAAGTCATAGAACCTATAGTATTTCATAGCGACGCAATTTCTGTGTTAATTCGTCATTGTGAGGGATCGACGGATGCAATAAAGAAGGAATAGTGCATCCGACATGAGATATTCGCTTCCCAATAAGAGATCCTGTAGTTGCCATAGAAACGCTCCTCGATTCAGAAAGAGAAGTCATAGAACTTATAGTTGTTCATAGCGACGCAATTTCTGTTTTAATTCGTCATTGTGAGGTATCGACGGATGCAATAAAGAAGGAATAGTGCATCCGACATGAGATACTCTCCTTCCAATAGGAGATCCCGTCGTTGCCATAGAAACACTCCTCGATTTAGAAAGAGAATTCATAGAACCTGTAGTATTTCATAGCGACGCAATTTCTGTGTTAATTCGTCATTGTGAGGGATCGACGGATGCAATAGAGAAGGAGTAGTGCATCCGACATGAGATACTCGCTTCCCAATAAGAGATCCTGTAGTTGCCATAGAAACGTTCCTCTATTTAGAAAGAGAAGTCATAGAACCTATAGTATTACGTAGCGACGCAATTTCTGTGTTAATTCGTCATTGTGAGGGATCGACGGATGCAATAAAGAAGGAATAGTGCATCCGACATGAGATACTCGCCTCCCAATAGCAGATCCTGTCGTTGCCATAGAAACGCTCCTCGATTTAGAAAGGGAAGTCATAGAACCTATAGTATTTAATAGCGACGCAATTTCGGTGTTAATTCGGCATTGTAAGGGATCGACGGATGCAATAAAGAAGGAATAGTGCATCCGACATGAGACACTCGCCTCCCAATAGGTTATCTTGTCGTTGCCATAGAAACGCTCCACGATTTAGAAAGATAAGTAATAGAACCTATAGTGTTTCATAGCGACGCAATTTCTGTGTTAATTCGTCATTGTGAGGGATCGATGGATGCAATAAAGAAATAATAGTGCATCCGACATGAGATACTCGCCTCCCAATAGGAGATCCTGTCGTTGCCATAGGAACGCTCCTCGATTTGGGAAGAGAAGTCATAGTACCTATAGTTTTTCATAGCGACGCAGTTTCTGTGTTAATTCGTCATTGTCAGGGATCGACGGATGCAATAAAGAAGGAATAGTGCATCCGACATGAGATACTCGCCTCCCAATAGGAGATCCTGTCGTTGCCATAGAAACGCTCCTCGATTTAGAAACAGAATTCATAGAACTTATAAAATTTCATAGCGACGCAATTTCTGTGTTAATTCGTCATTGTGAGGGATCGACGGATGCAATAAAGAAGGAATAGTGCATCCGACATGAGATACTCCCCTCCCAAAAAGAGATAATGTCGTTGCCATAGAAACGCTCCTCGATTTAGAAAGAGAAGTCATTGAACCTATAGTATTTCATAGCGACACAATTTCTGTGTTAATTCGTCATTGTGAGGGATCGACGGATGCAATAAAGAAGGAATAGTGCATCCGACATGAGATACTCGCCTCCCAATAGGAGATCCTGTCGTTGTAATAGAAACGCTCCTCGATTTAGAAAGAGAAGTCATAGAACATTTAGTATGTCATAGCGCCTAATTTCTGTGTTAATTCGTCATTGTGAGGGATCGACGGATGCAATAAAGAAGGAATAGTGCAACCGACATGAGACACTCGCCTCCCAATAGGAGATCCTGTCGTTGCCATAGAGACGCTCCTCGATTTAGAACGAGAATTCATAGAACCTATAGTATTTCATAGCGACGCAATTTCTGTGTTAATACGTCATTGTGAGGGATCGACGGATGCAATGAAGAAGGAATAGTGCATCCGACATGAGATACTCGCCTCCCAATAGGAGATCCTGTCGTTGCCATAGAAACGCTCCTTGATTTAGAAAGAGAAGTCATATAACTTATAGTATTTCATAGCGACGCAATTTCTGTGTCAATTCGTCATTGTGAGGGATCGACGGATGCAATAAAGAAGGAATAGTGCATCCGAAATGAGATACACATTTCCCAATAGGAGATCCTGTCGTTGCCATAGAAACGCTCCTCGATTTAGAAAGAGAAGTCATAGAACCTATAGTATTTCATAGCGACGCAATTTCTGTGTTAATTCGTCATTGTGAGGGATCGACGGATGCAATAAAGAAGGAATAGTGCATCCGACATGAGACACTCGCCTCCCAATAGGAGATCCTGTCGTTGCCATAGAAACGCTCCTCCATTTAGAAAGAGAATTCATAGAACCTATAGTATTTCATAGCGACGCAATTTCTGTGTTAATTCGTCATTGTGAGGTATCGACGGATGCAATAAGGAAGGAATAGTGCATCCGACATGAGATACTCGCCTCCCAATAGGAGATCCTGTCGTTGCCATAGAAACGCTCCTTGATTTAGAAAGAGAAGTCATAGAACCTGTAGTATTTCATAGCGACGCAATTTCTGTGTTAATTCGTCATTGTGAGGGAACGACGGATGCCATAAAGAAGGAATAATGCATCCGACATGAGATCCACATCTCCCAATAAGAGATCCTGTCGTTGCCATAGAAACGTTCCTCGATTTAGAAAGAGAAATCATAGATCCTATAGAATTTCATAGCGACGCAATTTCTTAGTTAATTCGTCATTGTGAGGGATCGACGGAAGCTATAAAGAAGGAATAGTGCATCCCACATGAGATACTCGCTTCCCAATAGGAGATCCTGTCGTTGCCATAGAAACGCTCCTCGATTTAGAAAGAGAAGTCATAGAACCTTTAGTATGTTAAAGCGACGCAATTTCTGTGTTAATTCGTCACTGAGAGGGATCGACGGATGCTATAAAGAAGGAATAGTGCATCCGACATGAGACACTCGCCTCCCAATAGGAGATTCTGTCGTTGCCATAGAAACGCTCCTCGATTTAGAAAGAGAATTCATAGAACCTATAGTATTTTATAGCGACGCAATTTCTGTGTGAATTCGTCATTGTGAGGGATCGACGGATGCAATAAAGAAGGAATAGTAAATCCGACATGAGATACTCGCCTCCCAATAGGAGATCCTGTCGTTGCCATAGAAACGCACCTTGATTTAGAAAGGGGAGTCATAGAACCTATAGTATTTCATAGCGACGCAATTTCTGTGTCAATTCGTCATTGTGAGGGAACGACGGATGCAATAAAGAAGGAATAGTGCATCCGACATGAGATACACATCTCCCAATAGGAGATCCTGTCGTTGCCATAGAAACGCTACTCGATTTAGAAAGAGAAGTCATAAAACCTATAGTATTCCATAGCGACGCAATTTCTGTGTTAATTCGTCATTGTATGGGATCGACGGATGCAATAAAGAAGGAAAAGTGCATCCGACATGAGATACTCGCCTACCAATAGCAGATCATGTCGTTGCCATAGGATCGTTCCTCGATTTAGAAAGAGAAGTCATAGAACCTATAGTATTTCATAGCGACGCAATTTCTGTGTTCATTCGTCATTGTGAGGGATCGACTGCTGCAATAAAGAAGGAATAGTGTATCCGACATGAGATACTCGCCTCCCAATAGGAGATCCTGTCGTTGCTATAGAAACGCTACTCTATTTAGAAAGAAAAGTCATAGAACCTATAGTAGCTCATAACGACGCAATTTATGTGTTAATTCGTCATTGTGAGGGTTCGACGGATGCAATAAAGAAGGAATAGTGCATCCTACATGAGATACACATCTCCCAATAGGAGATCCTGTCGTTGCCATAGAAACGCACCTCGATTTAGAAAGAGAAGTCATAGAACCTATAGTATTTCATAGCGACGCAATTTCTGTGTTAATTCGTCATTGTGAGTGATCGACGGATGAAATAAAGAAGGAATAGTACATCCGACATGAGATACTTGCCTCCCAATAGGAGATCCTGTCGTTGCCATAGAAACGCTCCTCGATTTAGAAAGAGAAGTCATAGAACCTTTAGTATGTCATAGCGACGCAATTTCTGTGTTAATTCGTCATTGTGAGGGATCGACGGATGCAATAAAGAAGGAATAGTGCATCCGACATGAGACACTCGCCTCCCAATAGGAGATCCTGTCGTTGCCATAGAAACGCTCCTCGATTTAGAATGAGAATTCATAGAACCTATAGTATTTCATAGCGACGCAATTTCTGTGGTAATTCGTCATTGTGAGGGATCGACGGATGCAATAAAAAAGGAATAGTGCATCCGACATGAGATACTCGCCTCCCAATAGGAGATCCTGTCGTTGCCATAGAAACGCTAATTGATTTAGAAAGAGAAGTCATAGAACCTGTAGTATTTCATAGCGACGCATTTTCTGTGTTAATTCGTCATTGTGAGGGAACGACGGATGCAATAAAGAAGGAATAATGCATCCGACATGAGATGCACATCTCCCAATAAGAGATCCTGTCGTTGCCATAGAAACGCTCCTCGATTTAGAAATAGAAGTCATAGATCCTATGGTATTTCATAGCGACGCAATTTCTGTGTTAATTCGTCATTGTGAGGGATCGACGGATGCAATAAAGAAGGAATAGTGCATCCCACATGAGATACTCGCCTCCCAATAGGAGATCCTGTCGTTGCCATAGAAACGCTCCTCGATTTAGAAAGAGAAGTCATAGAACCTATAGTATTTAATAGCGACGCAATTTCGGTGTTAATTCGGCATTGTAAGGGATCGACGGATGCAATAAAGAAGGAATAGTGCATCCGACATGAGACACTCGCCTCCCAATAGGTTATCCTGTCGTTGCCATAGAAACGCTCCACGATTTAGAAAGATAAGTCATAGAACCTATAGTGTTTCATAGCGACGCAATTTGTGTGTTAATTCGTCATTGTGAGGGATCGATGGATGCAATAAAGAAATAATAGTGCATCCGACATGAGATACTCGCCTCCCAATAGGAGATCCTGTCGTTGCCATAGAAACGCTCCTCGATTTAGAAACAGAATTCATAGAACTTATAAAATTTCATAGCGACGCAATTTCTGTGTTAATTCGTCCTTGTGAGGGATCGACGGATGCAATAAAGAAGGAATAGTGCATCCGACATGAGATACTCGCCTCCCAAAAGGAGATAATGTCGTTGCCATAGAAACGCTCCTCGATTTAGAAAGAGAAGTCATTGAACCTATAGTATTTCATAGCGACACAATTTCTGTGTTAATTCGTCATTGTGAGGGATCGACGGATGCAATAAAGAAGGAATAGTGCATCCGACATGAGATACTCGCCTCCCAATAGGAGATCCTGTCGTTGTAATAGAAACGCTCCTCGATTTAGAAAGAGAAGTCATAGAACATTTAGTATGTCATAGCGCCTAATTTCTGTGTTAATTCGTCATTGTGAGGGATCGACGGATGCAATAAAGAAGGAATAGTGCATCCGACATGAGACACTCGCCTCCCAATAGGAGATCCTGTCGATGCCATAGAGACGCTCCTCGATTTAGAAAGAGAATTCATAGAACCTATAGTATTTCATAGCGACGCAATTTCTGTGTTAATACGTCATTGTGAGGGATCGACGGATGCAATGAAGAAGGAATAGTGCATCCGACATGAGATACTCGCCTCCCAATAGGAGATCCTGTCGTTGCCATAGAAACGCTCCTTGATTTAGAAAGAGAAGTCATATAACTTATAGTATTTCATAGCGACGCAATTTCTGTGTCAATTCGTCATTGTGAGGGATCGACGGATGCAATAAAGAAGGAATAGTGCATCCGAAATGAGATACACATTTCCCAATAGGAGATCCTGTCGTTGCCATAGAAACGCTCCTCGATTTAGATAGAGAAGTCATAGAACCTATAGTATTTCATAGCGACGCAATTTCTGTGTTAATTCGTCATTGTGAGGGATCGACGGATGCAATAAAGAAGGCATAGTGCATCCGACATGAGACACTCGCCTCCCAATAGGAGATCCTGTCGCTGCCATAGAAACGCTCCTCCATTTAGAAAGAGAATTCATAGAACCTATAGTATTTCATAGCGACGCAATTTCTGTGTTAATTCGTCATTGTGAGGTATCGACGGATGCAATAAGGAAGGAATAGTGCATCCGACATGAGATACTCGCCTCCCAATAGGAGATCCTGTCGTTGCCATAGAAACGCTCCTTGATTTAGAAAGAGAAGTCATAGAACCTGTAGTATTTCATAGCGACGCAATTTCTGTGTTAATTCGTCATTGTGAGGAAACGACGGATGTAATAAAGAAGGAAAAATGCATCCGACATGAGATACACATCTCCCAATAAGAGATCCTGTCGTTGCCATAGAAACGCTCCTCGACTTAGAAAGAGAAATCATAGATCCTATAGTATTTCATAGCGACGCAATTTCTTAGTTAATTCGTCATTGTGAGGGATCGACGGAAGCAATAAAGAAGGAATAGTGCATCCCACATGAGATACTCGCTTCCCAATAGGAGATCCTGTCGTTGCCATAGAAACGCTCCTCGATTTAGAAAGAGAAGTCATAGAACCTTTAGTATGTTAAAGCGACGCAATTTCTGTGTTAATTCGTCACTGAGAGGGATCGACGGATGCTATAAAGAAGGAATAGTGAATCCGACATGAGACACTCGCCTCCCAATAGGAGATTCTGTAGTTGCCATAGAAACGCTCCTCGATTTAGAAAGAGAATTCATAGAACCTATAGTATTTTATAGCGACGCAATTTCTGTGTTAATTCGTCATTGTGAGGGATCGACGGATGCAATAAAGAAGGAATAGTAAATCCAACATGAGATACTCGCCTCCCAATAGGAGATCCTGTCGTTGCCATAGAAACGCACCTTGATTTAGAAAGGGGAGTCATAGAACCTATAGTATTTCATAGCGACGCAATTTCTGTGTCAATTCGTCATTGTGAGGGAACGACGGATGCAATAAAGAAGGAATAGTGCATCCGACATGAGATACACATCTCCCAATAGGAGATCCTGTCGTTGCCATAGAAACGCTCCTCGATTTAGAAAGAGAAGTCATAAAACCTATAGTATTTCATAGCGACGCAATTTCTGTGTTAATTCGTCATTGTGAGGGATCGACGGATGCAATAAAGAAGGAATAGTGCATCCGACATGAGATACTCGCCTACCAATAGCAGATCATGTCGTTGCCATAGGATCGTTCCTCGATTTAGAAAGAGAAGTCATAGAACCTATAGTATTTCATAGCGACGCAATTTCTGTGTTCATTCGTCATTGTGAGGGATCGAATGCTGCAATAAAGAAGGAATAGTGTATCCGACATGAGATACTCGCCTCCCAATAGGAGATCCTGTCGTTGCTATAGAAACGCTCCTCTATTTAGAAAGAAAAGTCATAGAACCTATAGTAGCTCATAACGACGCAATTTATGTGTTAATTCGTCATTGTGAGGGTTCGACGGATGCAATAAAGAAGGAATAGTGCATCCTACACGAGATACACATCTCCCAATGGGAGATCCTGTCGTTGCCATAGAAACGCACCTCGATTTAGAAAGAGAAGTCATAGAACCTATAGTATTTAATAGCGACGCAATTTCTGTGTTAATTCGTCATTGTGAGGGATCGACGGATGAAATAAAGAAGGAATAGTGCATCCGACATGAGATACTTGCCTCCCAATAGGAGATCCCGTCGTTGCCATAGAAACGCTCCTCGATTTGAAAAGAGAAGTCATAGAACCTTTAGTATGTCATAGCGACGCAATTTCTGTGTTAATGCGTCATTGTGAGGGATCGACGGATGCAATAAAGAAGGAATAGTGCATCCGACATGAGACACTCGCCTCCCAATAGGAGATCCTGTCGTTGCCATAGAAACGCTCCTCGATTTAGAATGAGAATTCATAGAACCTATAGTATTTCATAGCGACGCAATTTCTGTGGTAATTCGTCATTGTGAGGGATCGACGGATGCAATAAATAAGGAATAGTGCATCCGACATGAGATACTCGCCTCCCAATAGGAGATCCTGTCGTTGCCATAGAAACGCTAATTGGTTTAGAAAGAGAAGTCATAGAACCTGTAGTATTTCATAGCGACGCAATTTCTGTGTTAATTCGTCATTGTGAGGGAACGACGGATGCAATAAAGAAGGAATAATGCATCCGACATGAGATGCACATCTCCCAATAAGAGATCCTGTCGTTGCCATAGAAACGCTCCTCGATTTAGAAAGAGAAGTCATAGATCCTATGGTATTTCATAGCGACGCAATTTCTGTGTTAATTCGTCATTGTGAGGGATCGACGGATGCAATAAAGAAGGAATAGTGCATCCCACATGAGATACTCGCCTCCCAATAGGAGATCCTGTCGTTGCCATAGAAACGCTCCTCGATTTAGAAAGAGAAGTCATAGAACCTATAGTATTTCATAGCGACGCAATTTCTGTGTTAATTCGTCATTGTGAGGGAACGACGGATGCAATAAAGAAGGAATAGTGCATCCGACATGAGATACATATCTCCCAATTGGAGATCCTGTCGTTGCCATAGAAACGCTCCTCGATTTAGAAAGAGAAGTCATAGAACCTATAGTATTTCATAGCGACGCAATTTCTGTGTTAATTCGTCATTGTGAGGGATCGACGGATGCAATAAAGAAGGAATAGTGCATCCCACATGAGATACTCGCCTACCAATAGCAGATCAAGTCGTTGCCATAGGATCGTTCCTCGATTTAGAAAGAGGAGTCATAGAACCTATAGTATTTCATAGCGACGCAATTTCTGTGTTAATTCGTCATTGTGAGGGATCGACAGATGCAATAAAGAAGGAATAGTGCATCCGACGTGAGATACTCGCCTCCCAATAGGAGATCCTGTCGTTGCTATAGAAACGCTCCTCTATTTAGAAAGAAAAGTCATAGAACCTATAGTAGCTCATAACGACGCAATTTATGTGTTAATTCGTCATTGTGAGGGATCGACGGATGCAATAAAGAAGGAATAGTGCATCCGACATGAGATACTCGCCTCCCAATAGGAGATCCTGTCGTTGCCATAGAAACGCTCCTCGATTTAGAAAGAGAAGTCATAGAACCTATAGTATTTCATAGTGACACAATTTCTGTGTTAATTCGTCATTGTGAGGGATCGACGGATGCAATAAAGAAGGAATAGTGCATCCGACATGAGATATTCGCCTCCCAATAGGAGATCCTGTCGTTGTAATAGAAACGCTCCTCGATCTAGAAAGAGAAGTCATAGAGATTTTAGTATGTCATAGCGCCGCAATTTCTGTGTTAATTCGTCATTGTGAGGGATCGACGGATGCAATAAAGAAGGAATAGTGCATCCGACATGAGATACTTGCCTCCCAATAGGAGATCCTGTCGTTGTAATAGAAACGCTCCTCGATTTAGAAAGAGAAGTCATAGAACTTTTAGTATGTCATAGCGACGCAATTTCTGTGTTAATTCGTCATTGTGAGGGATCGACGGATGCAATAAAGAAGGAATAGTGCATCCGACATGAGACACTCGCTTCCCAATAGGAGATTCTGTCGTTGCCTTAGAAACGCTCCTCGATTTAGAAAGAGAATTCATAGAACCTATAATATTTCATAGCGACGCAATTTCTGTGTTAATACTTCATTGTGAGGGATCGACGGATGCAATAAAGAAGGAATAGTGCATCCGACATGAGATACTCGCCTCCCAATAGGAGATCCTGTCGTTGCCATAGAAACGCTCCTTGATTTAGAAAGAGAAGACATAGAACCTATAGTATTTCATAGCGACGCAATTTCTGTGTTAATTCGTCATTGCGAGGGATCGACGGATGCAATAAAGAAGGAATAGTGCATCCGAAATGAGATACACATCTCCCAATAGGAGATCCTGTCGTTGCCATAGAAACGCTCCTCAATTTAGAAAGAGAAGTCATAGAACCTATAGTATTTCATAGCGACGCAATTTCTGTGTTAATTCGTCATTGTGAGGGATCGACGGATGCAATAAAGAAGGAATAGTGCATCCGACATGAGATATTCGCTTCCCCATAAGAGATCCTGTAGTTGCCATAGAAACGCTCCTCGATTTAGAAAGAGAAGTCATAGAACTTATAGTAGTTCATAGCGACGCAATTTCTGTTTTAATTCGTCATTGTGAGGTATCGGCGGATGCAATAAAGAAGGAATAGTGCATCCGACATGAGATACTCGCCTTCCAATAGGAGATCCTGTCGTTGCCATAGAAACACTCCTCGATTTAGAAAGAGAATTCATAGAACCTGTAGTATTTCATAGCGACGCAATTTCTGTGTTAATTCGTCATTGTGAGGGATCGACGGATGCAATAGAGAAGGAGTAGTGCATCCGACATGAGATACTCGCTTCACAATAAGAGATCCTGTAGTTGCCATAGAAACGCTCCTCTATTTAGAAAGAGAAGTCATAGAACCTATAGTATTTCTTAGCGACGCAATTTCTGTGTTAATTCGTCATTGTGAGGGATCGACGGATGCAATAAAGAAGGAATAGTGCATCCGACATGAGATACTCGCCTCCCAATAGCAGATCCTGTCGTTGCCATAGAAACGCTCCTCGATTTAGAAAGAGAAGTCATAGAACCTATAGTATATCTTAGCGACGCAATTTCTGTGTTAATTCGTCATTGTGAGGGATCGACGGATGCAATAAAGAAGGAATAGTGCATTCGACATGAGTTACTCGCCTCCCACTAGCAGATCCTGTCGTTGCCATAGAAACGCTCCTCGATTTAGAAAGAGAAGTCATAGAACATATTGCATTTCATAGCAACGAAGTTTCTGTGTTAATTCGTCATTGTGAGGGATCGTCGGATGCAATAAAGAAGGAATAGTGCATCCGACATGAGATACTCGCCTCCCACTAGCAGATCCTGTCGTTGCCATAGAAACGCTCCTCGATTTAGAAAGAGAAGTCATAGAACCTATTGCATTTCATAGCAACGCAGTTTCTGCGTTAATTCGTCATTGTGAGGGATCGACGGATGCAATAATGAAGGAATTGTGCATCCGACATGAGATACTCGCCTCCCACTAGCAGATCCTGTCGTTGCCATAGAAACGCTCCTCGATTTAGAAAGAGAAGTCATAGAACCTATTGCATTTCATAGCAACGCATTTTCTGTGTTCATTCGTCATTGTGAGGGATCGTCGGATGCAATAAAGAAGGAATAGCGCATCCGACATGAGATACACGCCTCCCAATAGGAGATCCTGTCGTTGCCATAGAAACGCTCCTCGATTTAGAAAGGGAAGTCATAGAACCTATAGTATTTCATAGCGACGCAATTTCGGTGTTAATTTGGCATTGTAAGGGATCGACGGATGCAATTCAGAAGGAATAGTGCATCTGACATGAGATACTCGTCTCCCAATAGGAGATCCTGTCGTTGCCATAGAAACGCTCCTCGATTTAGATAGAGTAGTCATAGAAACTATAGTATTTCATTGCGACGCAGTTTCTGTGTTAATTCGTCATTGTGAGGGATCGATGGATGCAATAAAGAAGGAATAGTGCATCCGACATGAGATACTCGCCTCCCAATAGGAGATCCTGTCGTTGCCATAGAAACGCTCCTCGATTTAGAAAGAGAAGGCATAGAACTTATAGTAGTTCATAGCGACGCAATTTCTGTTTTAATTCGTCATTGTGAGGGATCGATAGATGCAATAAAGAAATAATAGTGCATCCGACATGAGATACTCGCCTCCCAATAGGAGATCCTGTCGTTGCCATAGAAACGCTCCTCGATTTAGAAAGAGAAGGCATAGAACTTATAGTAGTTCATAGCGACGCAATTTCTGTTTTAATTCGTCATTGTGAGGTATCGACGGATGCAATAAAGAAGGAATAGTGCATCCGACATGAGATACTCGCCTTCCAATAGGAGATCCTGTCGTTGCCATAGAAACACTCCTCGATTTAGAAAGAGAATTCATAGAACCTGTAGTATTTCATAGCGACGCAATTTCTGTGTTAATTCGTCATTGTGAGGGATCGACGGATGCAATAGAGAAGGAGTAGTGCATCCGACATGAGATACTCGCTTCACAATAAGAGATCCTGTAGTTGCCATAGAAACGCTCCTCTATTTAGAAAGAGAAGTCATAGAACCTATAGTATTTCTTAGCGACGCAATTTCTGTGTTAATTCGTCATTGTGAGGGATCGACGGATGCAATAAAGAAGGAATAGTGCATCCGACATGAGATACTCGCCTCCCAATAGCAGATCCTGTCGTTGCCATAGAAACGCTCCTCGATTTAGAAAGAGAAGTCATAGAAACTATAGTATATCTTAGCGACGCAATTTCTGTGTTAATTCGTCACTGTGAGGGATCGACGGATGCAATAAAGAAGGAATAGTGCATTCGACATGAGTTACTCGCCTCCCACTAGCAGATCCTGTCGTTGCCATAGAAACGCTCCTCGATTTAGAAAGAGAAGTCATAGAACATATTGCATTTCATAGCAACGAAGTTTCTGTGTTAATTCGTCATTGTGAGGGATCGTCGGATGCAATAAAGAAGGAATAGTGCATCCGACATGAGATACTCGCCTCCCACTAGCAGATCCTGTCGTTGCCATAGAAACGCTCCTCGATTTAGAAAGAGAAGTCATAGAACCTATTGCATTTCATAGCAACGCAGTTTCTGCGTTAATTCGTCATTGTGAGGGATCGACGGATGCAATAATGAAGGAATTGTGCATCCGACATGAGATACTCGCCTCCCACTAGCAGATCCTGTCGTTGCCATAGAAACGCTCCTCGATTTAGAAAGAGAAGTCATAGAACCTATTGCATTTCATAGCAACGCATTTTCTGTGTTAATTCGTCATTGTGAGGGATCGTCGGATGCAATAAAGAAGGAATAGCGCATCCGACATGAGATACACGCCTCCCAATAGGAGATCCTGTCGTTGCCATAGAAACGCTCCTCGATTTAGAAAGGGAAGTCATAGAACCTATAGTATTTCATAGCGACGCAATTTCGGTGTTAATTTGGCATTGTAAGGGATCGACGGATGCAATTCAGAAGGAATAGTGCATCTGACATGAGATACTCGTCTCCCAATAGGAGATCCTGTCGTTGCCATAGAAACGCTCCTCGATTTAGATAGAGTAGTCATAGAAACTATAGTATTTCATTGCGACGCAGTTTCTGTGTTAATTCGTCATTGTGAGGGATCGATGGATGCAATAAAGAAGGAATAGTGCATCCGACATGAGATACTCGCCTCCCAATAGGTTATCCTGTCGTTGCCATAGAAACGCTCCACGATTTAGAAGGGGAAGTCATAGAACTTATAGTATTTCATAGCGACGCAATTTCTGTGTTAATTCGTCATTGTGAGGGATCGATAGATGCAATAAAGAAATAATAGTGCATCCGACATGAGATACTCGCCTCCCAATAGGAGATCCTGTCGTTGCCATAGAAACGCTCCTCGATTTAGAAAGAGAAGGCATAGTACCTATAGTTTTTCATAGCGACGCAATTTCTGTGTTAATTCGTCATTGTCAGGGATCGACGGATGCAATAAAGAAGGAATAGTGCATCCGACATGAGATACTCGCCTCCCAATAGGAGATCCTGTCGTTGCCATAGAAACGCTCCTCGATTTAGAAACAGAATTCATAGAACTTATAAAATTTCATAGCGACGCAATTTCTGTGTTAATTCGACATTGTGAAGGATCGACGGATGCAATAAAGAAGGAATAGTGCATCCGACATGAGATATTCGCCTTCCAATGGGAGATCCTGTCATTGCCATAGAAACGCTGATCGATTTAGAAAGAGGAGTCATAAAACCCATAGTATTTCATAGCAACACAATTTCTGTGTTAATTCGTCATTGTGAGGGAGCGACGGATGCAATAAAGAAGGAATGGTGCATCCGACATGAGATACACGCCTCCCAATAGGAGATCCTGTCGTTGTAATAGAAACGCTCCTCGATTTAGAAAGAGAAGTCATAGAACTTTTAGTATGTCATAGCGACGCAATTTCTGTGTTAATTCGTCATTGTGAGGGATCGACGGATGCAATAAAGAAGGAATAGTGCATCCGACATGAGACACTCGCCTCCCAATAGGAGATTCTGTCGTTGCCTTAGAAACGCTCCTCGATTTAGAAAGAGGATTCATAGAACCTATAATATTTCATAGCGACGCAATTTCTGTGTTAATACTTCATTGTGAGGGATCGACGGATGCAATAAAGAAGGAATAGTGCATCCGACATGAGATACTCGCCTCCCAACAGGAGATCCTGTCGCTGCCATAGAAACGCTCCTTGATTTAGAAAGAGAAGTCATAGAACCTATAGTATTTCATAGCGACGCAATTTCTGTGTTAATTCGTCATTATGAGGGATCGACGGATGCAATAAAGAAGGAATAGTGCATCCGAAATGAGATACACATCTCCCAATAGGAGATCCTGTCGTTGGCATAGAAACGCACCTCAATTTAGAAAGAGAAGTCATAGAACCTATAGTATTTCATAGCGACGCAATTTCTGTGTTAATTCGTCATTGTGAGGGATCGACGGATGCAATAAAGAAGGAATAGTGCATCCGACATGAGATACTCTCCTTCCAATAGGAGATCCTGTCGTTGCCATAGAAACACTCCTCGATTTAGAAAGAGAATTCATAGAACCTGTAGTATTTCATAGCGACGCAATTTCTGTGTTAATTCGTCATTGTGAGGGATCGACGGATGCAATAGAGAAGGAGTAGTGCATCCGACATGAGATACTCGCTTCCCAATAAGAGATCCTGTAGTTGCCATAGAAACGTTCCTCTATTTAGAAAGAAAAGTCATAGAACCTATAGTATTTCGTAGCGACGCAATTTCTGTGTTAATTCGTCATTGTGAGGGATCGACGGATGCAATAAAGAAGGAATAGTGCATCCGACATGAGATACTCGCCTCCCAATAGCAGATCCTGTCGTTGCCATAGAAACGCTCCTCGATTTAGGAAGGGAAGTCATAGAACCTATAGTATTTAATAGCGACGCAATTTCGGTGTTAATTCGGCATTGTAAGGGATCGACGGATGCAATAAAGAAGGAATAGTGCATCCGACATGAGATACTCGCCTCCCAATAGGAGATCCTGTCGTTGTCATAGAAACGCTCCTCGATTTGGGAAGAGAAGTTATGGTACCTATAGTTTTTCATAGCGACGTAATTTCTGCGTTAATTCGTCATTGTCAGGGATCGACGGATGCAATAAAGAAGGAATAGTGCATCCGACATGAGATACTCGCCTCCCAATAGGAGATCCTGTCGTTGCCATAGAAACGCTCCTCGATTTAGAAACAGAATTCATAGAACTTATAAAATTTCATAGCGACGCAATTTCTGTGTTAATTCGTCATTGTGAGGCATCGACGGATGCAATAAAGAAGGAATAGTGCATCCGACATGAGATACTCGCCTCCCAAAAGGAGATAATGTCGTTGCCATAGAAACGCTCCTCGATTTAGAAAGAGAAGTCATTGAACCTATAGTATTTCATAGCGACACAATTTCTGTGTTAATTCGTCATTGTGAGGGATCGACGGATGCAATAAAGAAGGTATAGTGCATCCGACATGAGATACTCGCCTCCCAATAGGAGATCCTGTCGTTGTAATAGAAACGCTCTTCGATTTAGAAAGAGAAGTCATAGAACATTTAGTATGTCATAGCGCCTAATTTCTGTGTTAATTCGTCATTGTGAGGGATCGACGGATGCAATAAAGAAGGAATAGTGCATCCGACATGAGACACTCGCCTCCCAATAGGAGATCCTGTCGTTGCCATAGAGACGCTCCTCGATTTAGAAAGAGAATTCATAGAACCTATAGTATTTCATAGCGACGCAATTTCTGTGTTAATACGTCATTGTGAGGGATCGACGGATGCAATGAAGAAGGAATAGTGCATCCGACATGAGATACTCGCCTCCCAATAGGAGATCCTGTCGTTGCCATAGAAACGCTCTTGATTTAGAAAGAGAAGTCATATAACTTATAGTATTTCATAGCGACGCAATTTCTGTGTCAATTCGTCATTGTGAGGGATCGACGGATGCAATAAAGAAGGAATAGTGCATCCGAAATGAGATACACATTTCCCAATAGGAGATCCTGTCGTTGCCATAGAAACGCTCCTCGATTTAGAAAGAGAAGTCATAGAACCTATAGTATTTCATAGCGACGCAATTTCTGTGTTAATTCGTCATTGTGAGGGATCGACGGATGCAATAAAGAAGGAATAGTGCATCCGACATGAGACACTCGCCTCCCAATTGGAGATCCTGTCGTTGCCATAGAGACGCTCCTCCATTTAGAAAGAGAATTCATAGAACCTATAGTATTTCATAGCGACGCAATTTCTGTGTTAATTCGTCATTGTGAGGTATCGACGGATGCAATAAGGAAGGAATAGTGCATCCGACATGAGATACTCGCCTCCCAATAGGAGATCCTGTCGTTGCCATAGAAACGCTCCTTGATTTAGAAAGAGAAGTCATAGAACCTATAGTATTTCATAGCGACGCAATTTCTGTGTTAATTCGTCATTGTGAGGGAACGACGGATGCAATAAAGAAGGAATAATGCATCCGACATGAGATACACATCTCCCAATAAGAGATCCTGTCGTTGCCATAGAAACGCTCCTCGATTTAGAAAGAGAAATCATAGATCCTATAGTATTTCATAGCGACGCAATTTCTTAGTTAATTCGTCATTGTGAGGGATCGACGGAAGCAATAAAGAAGGAATAGTGCATCCCACATGAGATACTCGCTTCCCAATAGGAGACCCTGTCGTTGCCATAGAAACGCTCCTCGATTTAGAAAGAGAAGTCATAGAACCTTTAGTATGTTAAAGCGACGCAATTTCTGTGTTAATTCGTCACTGAGAGGGATCGACGGATGCTATAAAGAAGGAATAGTGCATCCGACATGAGACACTCGCCTCCCAATAGGAGATTCTGTCGTTGCCATAGAAACGCTCCTCGATTTAGAAAGAGAATTCATAGAACCTATAGTATTTTATAGCGACGCAATTTCTGTGTTAATTCGTCATTGTGAGGGATCGACGGATGCAATAATGAAGGAATAGTAAATGCGACATGAGATACTCGCCTCCCAATAGGAGATCCTGTCGTTGCCATAGAAACGCACCTTGATTTAGAAAGGGGAGTCATAGAACCTATAGTATTTCATAGCGACGCAATTTCAGTGTCAATTCGTCATTGTGAGGGAACGACGGATGCAATAAAGAAGGAATAGTGCATCCGACATGAGATACACATCTCCCAATAGGAGGTCCTGTCGTTGCCATAGAAACGCTCCTCGATTTAGAAAGAGAAGTCATAAAACCTATAGTATTTCATAGCGACGCAATTTCTGTGTTAATTCGTCATTGTGAGGGATCGACGGATGCAATAAAGAAGGAATAGTGCATCCGACATGAGATACTCGCCTACCAATAGCAGATCATGTCGTTGCCATAGGATCGTTCCTCGATTTAGAAAGAGAAGTCATAGAACCTATAGTATTTCATAGCGACGCAATTTCTGTGTTCATTCGTCATTGTGAGGGATCGACTGCTGCAATAAAGAAGGAATAGTGTATCCGACATGAGATACTCGCCTCCCAATAGGAGATCCTGTCGTTGCCATAGAAACGCTCCTCGATTTAAAATGAGAATTCATAGAACCTATAGTATTTCATAGCGACGCAATTTCTGTGGTAATTCGTCATTGTGAGGGATGGACGGATGCAATAAAAAAGGAATAGTGCATCCGACATGAGATACTCGCCTCCCAATAGGAGATCCTGTCGTTGCCATAGAAACGCTAATTGACTTAGAAAGAGAAGTCATAGAACCTGTAGTATTTCATAGCGACGCATTTTCTGTGTTAATTCGGCATTGTAAGGGATCGACGGATGCAATAAAGAAGGAATAGTGCATCCGACATGAGACACTCGCCTCCCAATAGGTTATCATGTCGTTGCCATAGAAACGCTCCACGAATTAGAAAGATAAGTCATAGAACCTATAGTGTTTCATAGCGACGCAATTTCTGTGTTAATTCGTCATTGTGAGGGATCGATGGATGCAATAAAGAAATAATAGTGCATCCGACATGAGATACTCGCCTCCCAATAGGAGATCCTGTCGTTGCCATAGAAACGCTCCTCGATTTGGGAAGAGAAGTCATAGTACCTATAGTTTTTCATAGCGACGCAATTTCTGTGTTAATTCGTCATTGTCAGGGATCGACGGATGCAATAAAGAAGGAATAGTGCATCCGACATGAGATACTCGCCTCCCAATAGGAGATCCTGTCGTTGCCATAGAAACGCTCCTCGATTTAGAAACAGAATTCATAGAACTTATAAAATTTCATAGCGACGCAATTTCTGTGTTAATTCGTCATTGTGAGGGATCGACGGATGCAATAAAGAAGGAATAGTGCATCCGACATGAGATACTCGCCTCCCAAAAGGAGATAATGTCGTTGCCATAGAAACGCTCCTCGATTTAGAAAGAGAAGTCATTGAACCTATAGTATTTCATAGCGACACAATTTCTGTGTTAATTCGTCATTGTGAGGGATCGACGGATGCAATAAAGAAGGAATAGTGCATCCGACATGAGATACTCGCCTCCCAATAGGAGATCCTGTCGTTGTAATAGAAACGCTCCTCGATTTAGAAAGAGAAGTCATAGAACATTTAGTATGTCATAGCGCCTAATTTCTGTGTTAATTCGTCATTGTGAGGGATCGACGGATGCAATAAAGAAGGAATAGTGCATCCGACATGAGACACTCGCCTCCCAATAGGAGATCCTGTCGATGCCATAGAGACGCTCCTCGATTTAGAAAGAGAATTCATAGCACCTATAGTATTTCATAGCGACGCAATTTCTGTGTTAATACGTCATTGTGAGGGATCGACGGATGCAATGAAGAAGGAATAGTGCATCCGACATGAGATACTCGCCTCCCAATAGGAGATCCTGTCGTTGCCATAGAAACGCTCCTTGATTTAGAAAGGGAAGTCATATAACTTATAGTATTTCATAGCGACGCAATTTCTGTGTTAATTCGTCATTGTGAGGGAACGACGGATGCAATAAAGAAGGAATAATGCATCCGACATGAGATACACATCTCCCAATAAGAGATCCTGTCGTTGCCATAGAAACGCTCCTCGATTTAGAAAGAGAAATCATAGATCCTATAGTATTTCATAGCGACGCAATTTCTTAGTTAATTCGTCATTGTGAGGGATCGACGGATGCAATAAAGAAGGAATAGTGCATCCCACATGAGATACTCGCTTCCCAATAGGAGATCCTGTCGTTGCCATAGAAACGCTCCTCGATTTAGAAAGAGAAGTCATAGAACCTTTAGTATGTTAAAGCGACGCAATTTCTGTGTTAATTCGTCACTGAGAGGGATCGACGGATGCAATAAAGAAGGAATAGTGCATCCGACATGAGACACTCGCCTCCCAATAGGAGATTCTGTCGTTGCCATAGAAACGCTCCTCGATTTAGAAAGAGAATTCATAGAACCTATAGTATTTCATAGCGACATAATTTCTGTGTTAATTCGTCATTGTGAGGGATCGACGGATGCAATAAAGAAGGAATAGTAAATCCGACATGAGATACTCGCCTCCCAATAGGAGATCCTGTCGTTGCCATAGAAACGCACCTTGATTTAGAAAGGGGAGTCATAGAACCTATAGTATTTCATTGCGACGCAATTTCTGTGTCAATTCGTCATTGTGAGGGAACGACGGATGCAATAAAGAAGGAATAGTGCATCCGACATGAGATACACATCTCCCAATAGGAGATCCTGTCGTTGTAATAGAAACGCTCCTCGATTTAGAAAGAGAAGTCATAGAACTTTTAGTATGTCATAGCGACGCAATTTCTGTGTTAATTCGTCATTGTGAGGGATCGACGGATGCAATAAAGAAGGAATAGTGCATCCGACATGAGACACTCGCCTCCCAATAGGAGATCCTGTCGTTGCCATAGAAACGCTCCTCCATTTAGAAAGAGAATTCATAGAACCTATAGTATTTCATAGCGACGGAATTTCTGTGTTAATTCGTCATTGTGAGGTATCGACGGATGCAATAAGGAAGGAATAGTGCATCCGACATGAGATACTCGCCTCCCAATAGGAGATCCTGTCGTTGCCATAGAAACGCTCCTTGATTTAGAAAGAGAAGTCATAGAACCTGTAGTATTTCATAGCGACGCAATTTCTGTGTTAATTCGTCATTGTGAGGGAACGACGGATGCAATAAAGAAGGAATAATGCATCCGACATGAGATACACATCTCCCAATAAGAGATCCTGTCGTTGCCATAGAAACGCTCCTCGATTTAGAAAGAGAAATCATAGATCCTATAGTATTTCATAGCGACGCAATTTCTTAGTTAATTCGTCATTGTGAGGGATCGACGGATGCAATAAAGAAGGAATAGTGCATCCCACATGAGATACTCGCTTCCCAATAGGAGATCCTGTCGTTGCCATAGAAACGCTCCTCGATTTAGAAAGAGAAGTCATAGAACCTTTAGTATGTTAAAGCGACGCAATTTCTGTGTTAATTCGTCACTGAGAGGGATCGACGGATGCAATAAAGAAGGAATAGTGCATCCGACATGAGACACTCGCCTCCCAATAGGAGATTCTGTCGTTGCCATAGAAACGCTCCTCGATTTAGAAAGAGAATTCATAGAACCTATAGTATTTCATAGCGACATAATTTCTGTGTTAATTCGTCATTGTGAGGGATCGACGGATGCAATAAAGAAGGAATAGTAAATCCGACATGAGATACTCGCCTCCCAATAGGAGATCCTGTCGTTGCCATAGAAACGCACCTTGATTTAGAAAGGGGAGTCATAGAACCTATAGTATTTCATAGCGACGCAATTTCTGTGTCAATTCGTCATTGTGAGGGAACGACGGATGCAATAAAGAAGGAATAGTGCATCCGACATGAGATACACATCTCCCAATAGGAGATCCTGTCGTTGTAATAGAAACGCTCCTCGATTTAGAAAGAGAAGTCATAGAACTTTTAGTATGTCATAGCGACGCAATTTCTGTGTTAATTCGTCATTGTGAGGGATCGACGGATGCAATAAAGAAGGAATAGTGCATCCGACATGAGACACTCGCCTCCCAATAGGAGATTCTGTCGTTGCCTTAGAAACGCTCCTCGATTTAGAAAGAGAATTCATAGAACTTATAATATTTCACAGCGACGCAATTTCTGTGTTAATACTTCATTGTGAGGGATCGACGGATGCAATAAAGAAGGAATAGTGCATCCGACATGAGATACTCGCCTCCCAATAGGAGATCCTGTCGTTGCCATAGAAACGCTCCTTGATTTAGAAAGAGAAGACATAGAACCTATAGTATTTCATAGCGACGCAATTTCTGTGTTAATTCGTCATTGCGAGGGATCGACGGATGCAATAAAGAAGGAATAGTGCATCCGAAATGAGATACACATCTCCCAATAGGAGATCCTGTCGTTGCCATAGAAACGCTCCTCAATTTAGAAAGAGAAGTCATAGAACCCATAGTATTTCATAGCGACGCAATTTCTGTGTTAATTCGTCATTGTGTGGGATCGACGGATGCAATAAAGAAGGAATAGTGCATCCGACATGAGATATTCGCTTCCCAATAAGAGATCCTGTAGTTGCCATAGAAACGCTCCTCGATTTAGAGAGAGAAGTCATAGAACTTATAGTAGTTCATAGCGACGCAATTTCTGTTTTAATTCGTCATTGTGAGGTATCGACGGATGCAATAAAGAAGGAATAGTGCATCCGACATGAGATACTCGCCTTCCAATAGGAGATCCTGTCGTTGCCATAGAAACACTCCTCGATTTAGAAAGAGAATTCATAGAACCTGTAGTATTTCATAGCGACGCAATTTCTGTGTTAATTCGTCATTGTGAGGGATCGACGGATGCAATAGAGAAGGAGTAGTGCATCCGACATGAGATACTCGCTTCCCAATAAGAGATCCTGTAGTTGCCATAGAAACGCTCCTCTATTTAGAAAGAGAAGTCATAGAACCTATAGTATTTCGTAGCGACGCAATTTCTGTGTTAATTCGTCATTGTGAGGGATCGACGGATGCAATAAAGAAGGAATAGTGCATCCGACATGAGATACTCGCCTCCCAATAGCAGATCCTGTCGTTGCCATAGAAACGCTCCTCGATTTAGAAAGGGAAGTCATAGAACCTATAGTATTTAATAGCGACGCAATTTCGGTGTTAATTCGGCATTGTAAGGGATCGACGGATGCAATAAAGAAGGAATAGTGCATCCGACATGAGACACTCGCCTCCCAATAGGTTATCCTGTCGTTGCCATAGAAACGCTCCACGATTTAGAAAGATAAGTCATAGAACCTATAGTGTCTCATAGCGACGCAATTTCTGTGTTAATTCGTCATTGTGAGGGATCGATGGATGCAATAAAGAAATAATAGTGCATCCGACATGAGATACTCGCCTCCCAATAGGAGATCCTGTCGTTGCCATAGAAACGCTCCTCGATTTGGGAAGAGAAGTCATAGTACCTATAGTTTTTCATAGCGACGCAATTTCTGTGTTAATTCGTCATTGTCAGGGATCGACGGATGCAATAAAGAAGGAATAGTGCATCCGACATGAGATACTCGCCTCCCAATAGGAGATCCTATCGTTGCCATAGAAACGCTCCTCGATTTAGAAACAGAATTCATAGAACTTATAAAATTTCATAGGGACGCAATTTCTGTGTTAATTCGTCATTGTGAGGGATCGACGGATGCAATAAAGAAGGAATAGTGCATCCGACATGGGATACTCGCCTCCCAAAAGGAGATAATGTCGTTGCCATAGAAACGCTCCTCGATTTAGAAAGAGAAGTCATTGAACCTATAGTATTTCATAGCGACACAATTTCTGTGTTAATTCGTCATTGTGAGGGATCGACGGATGCAATAAAGAAGGAATAGAGCATCCGAAATGAGATACACATCTCCCAATAGGAGAACCTGTCGTTGCCATAGAAACGCTCCTAGATTTAGAAAGAGAAGTCATAGAACCTATAGTATTTCATAGCGACGCAATTTCTGTGTTAATTCGTCATTGTGAGGGATAGACGGATGCAATAAAGAAGGAATAGTGCATCCGACATGAGACACTCGCCTCCCAATAGGAGATCCTGTCGTTGCCATAGAAACGCTCCTCCATTTAGAAAGAGAATTCATAGAACCTATAGTATTTCATAGCGACGCAATTTCTGTGTTAATTCGTCATTGTGAGGTATCGACGGATGCAATAAGGAAGGAATAGTGCATCCGACATGAGATACTCGCCTCCCAATAGTAGATCCTGTCGTTGCCATAGAAACGCTCCTTGATTTAGAAAGAGAAGTCATAGAACCTGTAGTAATTCATAGCGACGCAATTTCTGTGTTAATTCGTCATTGTGAGGGAACGACGGATGCAATAAAGAAGGAATAATGCATTCGACATGAGATACACATCTCCCAATATGAGATCCTGTCGTTGCCATAGAAACGCTCCTCGATTTAGAAAGAGAAATCATAGATCCTATAGTATTTCATAGCGACGCAATTTCTTAGTTAATTCGTCATTGTGAGGGATCGACGGATGCAATAAAGAAGGAATAGTGCATCCCACATGAGATACTCGCTTCCCAATAGGAGATCCTGTCGTTGCCATAGAAACGCTATTCGATTTAGAAAGAGAAGTCATAGAACCTTTAGTATGTTAAAGCGACGCAATTTCTGTGTTAATTCGTCACTGAGAGGGATCGACGGATGCTATAAAGAAGGAATAGTGCATCCGACATGAGACAATCGCCTCCCAATAGGAGATTCTGTCGTTGCCATAGAAACGCTCCTCGATTTAGAAAGAGAAATCATAGAACCTATAGTATTTTATAGCGACGCAATTTCTGTGTTAATTCGTCATTGTGAGGGATCGACGGATGCAATAAAGAAGGAATAGTAAATCCGACATGAGATACTCGCCTCCCAATAGGAGATCCTGTCGTTGCCATAGAAACGCACCTTGATTCAGAAAGGGGAGTCATAGAACCTATAGTATTTCATAGCGACGCAATTTCTGTGTCAATTCGTCATTGTGAGGGAACGACGGATGCAATAAAGAAGGAATAGTGCATCCGACATGAGATACACATCTCCCAATAGGAGATCCTGTCGTTGCCATAGGAACGCTCCTCGATTTAGAAAGAGAAGTCATAAAACCTATAGAATTTCATAGCAACGCAATTTCTGTGTTAATTCGTCATTGTGAGGGATCGACGGATGCAATAAAGAAGGAATAGTGCATCCGACATGAGATACTCGCCTACCAATAGCAGATCATGTCGTTGCCATAGGATCGTTCCTCGATTTCGAAAGAGAAGTCATAGAACCTATAGTATTTCATAGCGACGCAATTTCTGTGTTCATTCGTCATGTGAGGGATCGACTGCTGCAATAAAGAAGGAATAGTGCATCCGACATGAGATACTCGCCTCCCAATAGGAGATCCTGTCGTTGCTATAGAAACGCTCCTCTATTTAGAAAGAAAAGTCATAGAACCTATAGTAGCTCATAACGACGCAATTTATGTGTTAATTCGTCATTGTGAGGGATCGACGGATGCAATAAAGAAGGAATAGTGCATCCTAAATGAGATACACATCTCCCAATAGGAGATCCTGTCGTTGCCATAGAAACGCACCTCGATTTAGAAAGAGAAGTCATAGAACCTATAGTATTTAATAGCTACGCAATTTCTGTGTTAATTCGTCATTGTGAGGGATCGACGGATGAAATAAAGAAGGAATAGTGCATCCGACATGAGATACTTGCCTCCCAATAGGAGATCCTGTCGTTGCCATAGAAACGCTCCTCGATTTAGAAAGAGAAGTCATAGAACCTTTAGTATGTCATAGCGACGCAATTTCTGTGTTAATTCGTCATTGTGAGGGATCGACGGATGCAATAAAGAAGGAATAGTGCATCCGACATGAGACACTCGCCTCCCAATAGGAGATCCTGTCGTTGCCATAGAAACGCTCCTCGATTTAGAATGAGAATTCATAGAACCTATAGTATTTCATAGCGACCCAATTTCTGTGGTAATTCGTCATTGTGAGGGATCGACGGATGCAATAAAAAAGGAATAGCGCATCCGACATGAGATACTCGCCTCCCAATAGGAGATCCTGTCGTTGCCATAGAAACGCTAATTGATTTAGAAAGAGAAGTCATAGAACCTGTAGTATTTCATAGCGACGCAATTTCTGTGTTAATTCGTCATTGTGAGGGAACGACGGATGCAATAAAGAAGGAATAATGCATCCGACATGAGATGCACATCTCCCAATAAGAGATCCTGTCGTTGCCATAGAAACGCTCCTCGATTTAGAAATAGAAGTCATAGATCCTATGGTATTTCATAGCGACGCAATTTCTGTGTTAATTCGTCATTGTGAGGGATCGACGGATGCAATAAAGAAGGAATAGTGCGTCCCACATGAGATACTCGCCTCCCAATAGGAGATCCTGTCGTTGCCATAGAAACGCTCCTCGATTTAGAAAGAGAAGTCATAGAACCTATAGTATTTCATAGCGACGCAATTTCTGTGTTAATTCGTCATTGTGAGGGATCGACGGATGCAATAAAGAAGGAATAGTGCATCCGACATGAGATACTCGCCTCCCAATTGGAGATCATGTCGTTGCCACAGAAACGCTCCTTGATTTAGAAAGAGAAGTCATAGAACCTGTAGTATTTCATAGCGACGCAATTTCTGTGTTAATTCGTCATTGTGTGGGAACGACGGATGCAATAAAGAAGGAATAATGCATCCGACATGAGATACACATCTCCCAATAAGAGATCCTGTCGTTGCCATAGAAACGCTCCTCGATTTAGAAAGAGAAATCATAGATCCTATAGTATTTCATAGCGACGCAATTTCTGTGTTAATTCGTCATTGTGAGGGATCGACGGATGCAATAAAGAAGGAATAGTGCATCCGACATGAGACAGTCGCCTGCCAATAGGAGATCCTGTCGTTGCCATAGAAACGCTCCTCGATTTAGAAAGAGAATTCATAGAACCTATAGTATTTCATTGCGACGCAAATTCTGTATTAATTCGTCATTGTGTGGGATCGACGGATGCAATAAAGAAGGAATAGTAAATCCGACATGAGATACTCGCCTCCCAATAGGAGATCCTGTCGTTGCCATAGAAACGCACCTTGGTTTAGAAAGGGGAGTCATAGAACTGTAAAAGATGAGCCAGACAATAAGGGATTTTACTTTATTACATGAGCCTCAAACCGGTAACTTCGTTTTCCCATTACGGCCAAGCCACGGCCGGCAGCGTTAGCTGCCTGTAAATTCTTTCGTCCCACGGTCTAGTAACAGGAAGTCAGCACCGATGAAGGGCACCTTGTTCACGCGCCTCTCTCGTGTGCTGACGAGGTAACGCCGCCCCAGGCGTCGCTTAGCAGGCAACGCTCTGGAAAGTTCCATGCCGCCCGCACGGTTTGCTCGGTCCTGACCAATCAGGGCGGAGGAAGCCGCGTATGCGTCGATTATACCCGGCCGCCAGTCGCCGGTCCCGCGCTCTTGTATTCTTGCTCACCCGCGAGTCGGATGCGCGCCCTGTAGCATTGTACATCTCTCGCTTCTCCCGGTGCTGCGGCACTGTGGACTTAGTTTTGGCAGACAACCACTTTCGGTAGCTTCGCGAACAATGTTCTCCAAATTGTAAGCTCTGGCTCACCCTCACCTCCCTAGGCCTATGTAGCCCCCTTTCATCATGCTTTAGCCAATAAATGGCATTTCTCTAAAAATTACCCTATTATTCCACAACGCCCACCGCCTGCCCATACCCGCCATCCTGTACAATTGGTGTCAGAAGTGGGATGCCGTTCCCGTAGTGACTTTGTCGCTACACTAAATTTCTCCTGGCAAGATGCCGTACATTTCGCGCATGGAATGCGCCAACCGGCCGCCACGTTTGCTCCACGTGGGCCGTGGCTGCTCCACTAAACACGCACAGGGCGCGCGCTGTAGCGAGGCAGCCCACGCTAGTCAGCCACGTGAGCCGGACGCCGCCGCGCTGCCCGCTGCCTGAGTGCGAGGGGCCTTCGCTGCGCTGCGCGACCGGCCGGGCCGCCGTCATCCGCCGCCGCGACAGCCGCCGCCGCCGCGCCGCCCACCGCCGCTGTCACCGACGCGCCAGGGGCCTGCCGCCATCGCCGACCGGCCGAGCCAGCGCCGTCCGCCGCCCGCTGCCGCCCGAGGGTCCGGACGCCGCCGCCGCCGCAGCCACTGCACCACGCCGTCGCCGCCACCACTGCGTCGCACCGCCTCCATCGCCATGTAAGTCGCCGCGATGCTTACAACTATAGCTTCGACGATCTTCCGCCGCTGGATTGAGAGTCTTTGTGGCCGTCCCTTTTTTGTAACAATCATTACTTTTTTCTGGTCACTAGCGTCCCATAAATTTGTAAACATGCCGATGGGAACAAGAGCGACGGAACGGGATAACCCCGTAGAGGCACCTGTCTCGCAAGACCCGCTCGAGGCCATAAATGCGCAAATGCTCCAGTTATTCGCACAAAATCAGGAGCTACTTGAGCAAAATCGCGTCTTGAAACAGACGCTGGAAGCTAGTGCGCGAACTTCCATACCTGTGGCTAGCTCCACCCCTGGAACAAATGCTCTAACAGAGGCAACTAACACTAATTCTGTCTCTAATACAAACGCAACAATTTCAGCTAACAGGGCGACTGTAAGCAATTTTCCTGCGGCTGATTTCATTCCCACCTTTTCTGGGAAGTCCCACGAAAATGTGGCTATGTTCTTACAAAATATTCGTGATGTGGGTCGTACGTGTGCCTGGCCGGATGATCTACTGGTCAATGTAGCCAGACTGAAGTTGACAGGAGAAGCTCGAATGTTTATAGAAACGGTGGACGAATTGCGTGACACGCACGAATTTGAAGTATTGGCTCGCGGATTGACTACGCGTTATTCCGATACCAGAGGTACCGCATATTACAGAGATCAATTATCGACCCTTAGGCAGAAGCCTAATGAGGATTTTGATGCCTTTGCAGATCGCATACGAGCAGTATCTTGTCGTACCTATAAGCTAGGCGAAAATGCCAGTGAAAACAGAATTTTGCGCTCAGAAGCGGAAGCGCGTGCAATTGATGCATTTGTTCGCGGTATTGACCCCCGCATCGGAGGAGAAGTCAAAGCAGCCTCCCCCACTTCCCTGTTTGAAGCTGTTCGTTTGGCAATGTTACGCGAAGAGGTATTGCGTTTTTGCGCTGCCGCACCGCGCCCATCGGACCCAGTACCGGTCCCAGCAAAAGCAGTATTCTGTCAGCGTTGTGGGAAGCCCAACCATACGGCAATGCGTTGTCGCGCGCCGTATTGCACTATTTGCCAGACAGTAGGCCATGCTGATAATGTTTGCCCCACAAAGTCACCATTTTCTAATCAGATGCGCGGCCACCGCCGCAACGCGGGGTCGAATCAGGGAAACGCTTGGGGGGCAGGTTCCGCCACCCACCCGCGCCCCCGACAAAAATAATACACCCGGTTAGGACCGAAAAATGTAAAGAGGTGGAACACGTTAGTCTAGTTGGCGTACTCGGGAACAAATTAGTTAGAATTTTAGTTGATACTGGTGCTCAAGTTAGTGTATTGTTTGTGGAGAAAAATGATCGAAGGGTGTTACAGCCACCCCGGTACCATATCAGTGGCCTTGGAGAGGAAGTAATTGTCCCTGCAGGTTCGTGTGTAGTGAATCTGCAAATAGATGAGGGTAAATACAGTCAGAGGATGGAAGTAGTAAGGCTAAAGAAGGGTGAATTTGACATCATACTAGAGAATGACTTCCTGCACCGTTATCAGGGGATAGTGGATTATCGAACGCGAACTGTGCAGTTCGGCGAAGCAATTCACCGATTTGGCAGTGCGCACCCCCGTCAGACGCGAGGGAGCTGTGAAAGGCGCCGTTCACAGTCTCCCATAAAACCGCAGATGTGGGCGATAAAAACCACTGACCCTGTGAGGATAAAAGGCGGAAGTGGAAAGATTCTCTGGATAGATGTCAAAAGTCAAGAACAGCCTAAGACAGACATTCTGGTTGACCCGCTCACCCACAATGATGTTTTAGATCGTCAGTCAGTCCATATAAAGAGAAGTATCTGCCGACCGGAAAGGAGACAGAAGGGTTTTGCGATACCAGTAGGTATAGATAATTTTGGTGTAAAAGATGTTGTCATACCGAAGGGTACTATTGTTGCCAGTGGACAGGAAATTTTTGAGGAAATAAGAGGAGCTGAGAAGCAGCGAGATAAAGATGAGAAAGGAAGGAGAAGAAAGAAATGTCCAGTTAGAGAAGTGCGATATGTCGCGTCGACGATAAGGAGTCGGTTAGAAGAGAAGTTAGGTCATTTAAATAGTGAGGAGAAAAGGATGTTGCAGCCAGTATTAGAGGAATTTTCGTGGTTGTTTGAAGAGAGGCAGTTTCTACCGGCTACGGATTTGGTTCAGCACGAAATTCCGACCGGAGAAGCTCGGCCAATTGCACAAAAACCTTACCGTATACCATATCATTTGCAGTCTGTAGTTGAAGATACGATTCAGCAGCAATTAGCTGCAGGAATCATACAACCCTCCTCGAGTGCGTGGGCGTCTCCCGTGGTCGTTGTGCCAAAGAAATCAGTAAATGGGGAGAAAGCCTATCGCCTATGTGTCGATATGCGGGCAGTAAATCGGGTAACGACACCAGACACATATCCGTTGCCGCGCATTGATGAAACATTGGACCGATTGGGCAACTGTAAGTATTTTACCACCCTTGATTTGCGTTCTGGGTACCATCAAATCCCTGTTGCGCCCCAGGACCGCCATAAAACTGCTTTTGTTGTACCTACAGGATTGTATGAATTTGTAAGAATGCCATTTGGATTGAGAAACGCCCCTGCCACTTTTCAAAGATTTGCAGACTTGCTGCTACGTGGGTTGAAACCTACAACATGCTTGGTGTATTTAGATGACATTATTATTTTTTCTAAAACGATAAAAGAACATGCAGAAAGACTGAGGGATGTTTTGCAGAGGTTAAAAGGAGCTCATTTGAGTGTAAAATTAGAAAAGTGTGCTTTCGCCCAGTCACAAGTACAATATTTAGGTCATATAATAAGTGGAGAAGGTGTCAAACCGGACCCCCGTTTGACCACCGCAGTAAAGGAATTCCCAACGCCGACAAATGTCAAGGAACTACAGTCATTTTTAGGCCTTGCAAACTACTACAGACGTTTTGTGAATAATTATGCTACCCTTGCTAAGCCCCTGACTAATTTATTGAAAAAAGGAGTTAGTTTTATTTGGACCAAAGAATGTGATAAAGCTATGCAACAAATCCAACATGTTTTAACTGGAGCCCCTGTACTAGCGTACCCGGATTTTGAAAAACCATTCATACTGTCAGTGGACGCCTCAGATTATGCTGTAGGAGCCATCCTGTCACAAGAGATAGATGGCGAAGAACGACCAATTGGTTATGCGTCTCGACAGCTTAATAAAGCAGAGTCAAATTATAGCACAACTGAGAAGGAACTACTAGCACTCATGTTTGGTGTAACTTATTTCCGATGTTATTTGTATGGGAGAAAATTCACTGTCATCACTGATCACGCCGCGTTACAGTGGATGTTGAGCTTAAAAGACCCTAGTAGTAGGCTAACTCGTTGGGCTTTGAAATTGAGCGAATTTGAGTATGAGGTGAAACACAAACCGGGCAAGTTACATCAAAACGCCGACGCATTAAGCCGAAAGGTCAGAGTGATCGTAGCTAATGACGTTTCTATTGAAGAATTAAGGGAGGCACAGCAAAGAGACGTCGAATGTCAGAAATATGTGGCTTTGCCTGAATTTTCCGTTGAAGATGGAATTTTATATCGAAAGACCCATTTGGGTAAACAGGCAGTAATCCCGAAAGAATTACGTTCCAAGATTATCGCACAGTGTCACGATAGCCTGCAGGCATGTCATAACGGCCTTCGCGCCACAAACTGCCGAATAGCCGCCCGTTATTTCTGGGCAGGAAGACGGAAAGACGTGCAAAAGTATATACAAAATTGTCTACCTTGTGTTAAGAGGTCATTACCACCTCGAACGAAAGTGCCTTTACAGCGGGTACCAGAAGCCACTTATCCCTGGGCAGTAGTAGCAGCAGATATTGTCGGTCCTTTCCCTGTGAGCCCCCAAAATAATCGGTATATTCTGTCCCTTATAGATCATTTCTCTAGGTTCTTGATTCTCATTCCTATACCAGATATGTCCGCTGAAACAGTAGCGCGTGCTTTTGTCACCCATTTGGTGTTACCATACGGAAGCCCTGAAGCTGTACTCACAGACCAAGGTACGAATTTCATGTCTGCCGTGTTTACCGAAGTTTGTCGGTTATTGCGAATTAAAAAGTGGCGAACGACGCCGTTCCACCCAAAAGCGAACGGTCGCCTGGAGCGAGTTCACCGCACCGTTATGCGTATGCTGTCTTACTATGTTAATAAACATCATTCTGACTGGGACAAGTATGTTCAATATGTTACGTCAGCATATAACAGCCGAGTCCATGAAGCTACAGGGTACTCACCTTATGAAGCAGTATATGGCCGCCCTATGAATTCGCCTTTTGAAATTGACAAACTGCCCCCTGGAATTAAATCCAAAGATGTGAAAGGTCTAGCTCGACGTCTAAAAGCCATTTGGAAAAAAGTAAGAGGGAATAATGCCCGAGCCACCGCCCAACAGTTAAAGAGAAGTAATCAAAAAGCCAAAATGCCTGAGTACAAGGTAGGAGACCTAGTTATGTTGAGCAATTCAGTAGTTAAAAAGGGAAGAACCAAAAAGTTTACACCTACTTATGAAGGACCGTACCGTATCATCCGGCTTACTTCACCAGTAAATGCGGAAATTCAGTTAGCGGAACGCACAGTGATCGTTCATTTTGACAGATTGAAACTGTATAAAGGACCCGAGCCACCCCCACCTAACAGTGAAACCGGGCCTTTTGCGCCAGTAGTTCCACCTAAAAAAGTAAGAAAGAAGGTAACACAACCGCCTAGACAGCAACGTAGATATGCTCTAAGGTCAAACCCCTATGAATTGCGTTCCAGAAAGTAGGTCTGAAATGGTATGTAAACAGTTGGAAAAGTCCTGCATGCAGTAAGAGACTCAATTGACGGAAAACACCGTCGTTACTATATCTTTAATTAAGTTGTGCATGTTAATTATAAGTAGACATAAGAATTGGCAACTGTTGGTAACTGGTAATAGAATTTATGATTTCACATGTTAATGGAAGTGACTGAAGTTATGTAATCATTTTGTCTTGTCATTTAACATCTCCAGTAATGTTATCGTAGCAGTCGAGAATTAAAAACACATTCTTTAATCATGGAATTAAGGGGAAAGTTGTCCTTGTCAAAAGAACACGTAGAGAATGAATCAGTTACTCTTGTATATGTTAATTTAGTGGATAGTGCACGAACACAGGTATTAAAGCTTGACCATAAAAACATGATAGTAACACGCCTTCGTAACTACCAGTAGATCAATGACTACATGCTGCCGTCTACCTGTCCTTTGAAATACGCCCTATTACATGTATGTTTTGCTAAATGATCACACAACGATAATAACAAGAGTAAATACGTCCAAGTTAAACAACAAATAGGCTACTCTAAAGTAAAAGGAGTCTTCCTCAAGTGCTATTTTATTGTTTCATGATGCGAAGTTGAACAGACAACAAGGTAAGTTTTTTGATTCCACATATTTCTGTATATAAAATACCACGGAAGGAGTCGTGTAAATACCGCCGCTGTTGTCTACAGCTGTTCACATGTGCCGAGCCCCGCCCCTCCCTGTCAGCTGGCGACGCGGCCCCCTTCCCTCCCCACAATACAGCCTGCAGAGAGAGAGAGCGGCCATTGCAGTTCCCCCTTCCCCCACCCACCGTCTCTGTCATGGCGCGTGCAGCATCTGCACCTCTCCCCTCGCCCCTCCGCACCTCCATCCTATCGCCCTGCAGGCCTCGTGCCTCAGCCACGCTACACATTCGCACGTTGCAGTTTAAACAGCAAACCTAAAGGGATGGTTATAGAAATAAAATCACCAGCTTAATATTGCCCTACAGATTTTATTAGCCTCATCTAAGGACGGGAATCTATTTGTGTTGTCTATCCAAGTTTTCAGTAAGGAACAAAATCGTGAGAGAGAACTTTTCCTGGTACGCATTGTCTAAACCATCAGGATTAGTAAACGTTGGAATTTCAGATCGATCTCCGGCTATGTTGTATCACCACCACGGTTAATAAACGGATCTATATGGCGTCAAGAAAGCCGGCACTTGTCGCTATATTTGTCCTGTAAACGACCGCTGTGTGGGAAACGCGTTAGCCAAGGAGTTGGGTTTGAAATGCCATCGCACAATGCAGTTTATCTAGAAGCCTGACACCTGCCAGTTTCCTAAATTTTAGAAGAACAGAGTGTTTAAGTAAAATATTTGGAACCCGATAGTTTTGTGATCTCCAGCGATTTATGTTATTAGAGTCCCTTAGAAAAGAACATCCTCCATGCATAACTGTCGTGAACAACATAAGATAACTCTGGAAGGAAATTTTGTAACTGTACCGAGAGATTAACTCCACGCGTAGCAAGAGGACGGACCCAGCGTGAATGCCAGTTATGCTGCCGAGCCAGTGAAACCGGACGCAGCCGTACTGTCAGCTGTGCTGTCAGCAACTTACAATCTCACGAGCGCGACGCGTGTCGCACCTTAGCACCTCAAGCTGCACTGAATCTCAACACAGAAAATTCTTAACCATTGTATAACGAACCATTTGAATAACTTTATGCACATTTTCAATACTAAGGAATTTACTTTGCTCCCCACACACTTTATATACTATATGACAAATGAACTCTAATTTTATTAAAAACCAAAGCACCGACAGGTAAGTCATATCGACGTCTTCCGATCTTCCGAGATGCAACTAGCTTCGTCGAGCCGCCAATAATGATTATATGGAAGCAGGTAGGTGAGAGAATTAACAAAAGGAACAACAATCATATCCTTGAACGATTGACTGGGTGACTGATAATCACAAGTATTTGCAAAAACAAATCAACACAGGAAACGGTGTATCACATGTTTAATAATTATTGGTCTGTTCATTGAAGGCGACACAAAACCACTTTTCTTCAGAATCTTGTTAAAGGAAGTATTAACGTGACATTACACTATTCCACAGCATTACACACAACATTGCCATTACTTAATGACAGTTTTCTTGTGGGTAGAAGTACCAAAGGTCAGTTGGTATGGAAATGCAAACGAGACCATAAAGGAAAAGTCCTTCAGAAATTATGCTCAACTTAGTCTTTTCTAATTCAATTCTTTACGCTTTCTGTGTTCACTGTGGAAATCTCTAGATTCTCGTCGAGTGTTATATCTCTCGTCTCGTTAACAACAGCCTTGACATCCAACGACAAAATCTACGCCCCACCTGCACAAAACTGGTGTCACTTTTTTTTGTCAGTTTCACTTGATATGTTCGGCAAAAATGTTGATGCATGAGGAACTTTTTCTCACACTTAGAGGGTCAGCCCTAAGAGGCACTTAACTTTCTTTGTTTACTGATATGGAATATGCAGTAAATTTCATATGATATTTGTGTACTTAATTTTTATATTTTCATGTTTTTATAACAATTATGTTTGGGCTAAAATGGATTTCATAGGAACTTGGTTACGAACCAACTTACTAATGCATAATGTAATTTTAAACAGAACCCACTGTAACAGCTCATCTAGCTTTATGTCACGCGTAATCCCACTTCTATTTTGTTGCATTTGACAGTCGGCATTTGACAGTCGTAGACCCCTCAGCTGCCGCGGGCAGCCCTGACGCCGCGCTGGCCTTGGAAGTTATCTGCCGCGTGCGATTCTTACGTAGCGCGAAGATTCGGCCTTGCAGTCAGCTGCCACTCTGACGTAGCCTCCGCGCAGGTCTTCCGCAAACGGTTCCTGTTGGAACACCACTTATAACCTTTCATGCCACTACGCATTACTCAGTATTCGCGCCCCTTTAATTATGTTTTTTATACCCGAAAGCCCATTCATGATTACCTTGTCAGCTAACTTGCCAGCTTTGTATAACATATCAAAAGATCACCTCCTATCGTCAATTGATGACTTGCTAAAAAATGAAAAAGGACAAATTTCTTACGTTCGCCTGTTGACACTTAAATGAATGGCAAACAGCCACAAACTAAACAAAAATGAGAAGGACCTATCAGGCATGTGCCCTCCCTTAGTTTTAAGAGTGAAACTGAGATATCACCTAATGTGGAAAAACTAGTGTAGTGTAGTGAAGTGTTCCCTTAGTGATAACTCCCTTTTCAACTGTGTTTTGAAACATGTGGACCTCCCCTCATACCCCCCTACCCTGCGCTGAGTTGCAGTGCACGGACCTGGCCACGGCCACGCCCCCTTCCTGCCGGCAGCCTGCGCGCTGCCCGCTGAGGACAACATACCACGCCGCCTCGTGCCAGGCGCCCCCGCAGTGACTCACCAGTGGTGATATATTTACATTTTTAACTTATTTTAACAAAAGCAAAAAAAAAGACATTCTTGCTTCAACTTAGCAACAAGAACACTTGACATGTTTATCTAATTCACACTGTCATGTTTTGTTCGAATTTTATTTTGATGTTTTATGATGTTTTGATGTTTATGATTTGATGTTTTATGATGATTCTTGTATACACACAATATAGTTGACATGTGTAAGTCCCCTTGCGACCCTTAGGAGGTCTTTAGAGTCTCTATACCCTCCCATAGATTAAGACCCCTGCCGTCTTCCGTGAGGGCCATTCTTAATCAAGTGATGTTTACTTTGTTATGCAAGATAAATTTGTTTACATTCTAATAATAATTACATTGAGCGAATTCACGTACGTTCTCCGCTCCCACGGAAGGGGGAGGAATGTAAAGGATGAGCCAGACAATAAGGGATTTTACTTTATTACATGAGCCTCAAACCGGTAACTTCGTTTTCCCATTACGGCCAAGCCACGGCCGGCAGCGTTAGCTGCCTGTAAATTCTTTCGTCCCACGGTCTAGTAACAGGAAGTCAGCACCGATGAAGGGCACCTTGTTCACGCGCCTCTCTCGTGTGCTGACGAGGTAACGCCGCCCCAGGCGTCGCTTAGCAGGCAACGCTCTGGAAAGTTCCATGCCGCCCGCACGGTTTGCTCGGTCCTGACCAATCAGGGCGGAGGAAGACGCGTATGCGTCGAATATACCCGGCCGCCAGTCGCCGGTCCCGCGCTCTTGTATTCTTGCTAACCCGCGAGTCGGATGCGCGCCCTGTAGCATTGTACATCTCTCGCTTCTCCCGGTGCTGCGGCACTGTGGACTTAGTTTTGGCAGACAACCACTTTCGGTAGCTTCGCGAACAATGTTCTCCAAATTGTAAGCTCTGGCTCACCCTCACCTCCCTAGGCCTATGTAGCCCCCTTTCATCATGCTTTAGCCAATAAATGGCATTTCTCTAAAAATTACCCTATTATTCCACAACGCCCACCGCCTGCCCATACCCGCCATCCTGTACAGAACCTATAGTATTTCATAGCGACGCAATTTCTGTGTCAATTCGTCATTGTGAGGGAACGACGGATGCAATAAAGAAGGAATAGTGCATCCGACATGAGATACACATCTCCCAATAGGAGATCCTGTCGTTGCCATAGAAACGCTCCTCGATTTAGAAAGAGAAGTCATAGAACCTATAGTATTTCATAGCGACGCAATTTCTGTGTTAATTCGTCATTGTGAGGGATCGACGGATGCAATAAAGAAGGAATAGTGCATCCGACATGAGATACTCGCCTACCAATAGCAGATCAAGTCGTTGCCATAGGATCGTTCCTCGATTTAGAAAGAGAAGTCATAGAACCTATAGTATTTCATAGCGACGCAATTTCTGTGTTAATTCGTCATTGTGAGGGATCGACTGATGCAATAAAGAAGGAATAGTGCATCCGACATGAGATACTCGCCTCCCAATAGGAGATCCTGTCGTTGCTATAGAAACGCTCCTCTATTTAGAAAGAAAAGTCATAGAACCTATAGTAGCTCATAACGACGCAATTTATGTGTTAATTCGTCATTGTGAGGGATCGACGGATGCAATAAAGAAGGAATAGTGCATCCGACATGAGATACTCGCCTCCCAATAGGAGATCCTGTCGTTGCCATAGAAACGCTCCTCGATTTAGAAAGAGAAGTCATAGAACCTATAGTATTTCATAGTGACACAATTTCTGTGTTAATTCGTCATTGTGAGGGATCGACGGATGCAATAAAGAAGGAATAGTGCATCCGACATGAGATATTCGCCTCCCAATAGGAGATCCTGTCGTTGTAATAGAAACGCTCCTCGATTTAGAAAGAGAAGTCATAGAGATTTTAGTATGTCATAGCGCCGCAATTTCTGTGTTAATTCGTCATTGTGAGGGATCGACGGATGCAATAAAGAAGGAATAGTGCATCCGACATGAGATACTTGCCTCCCAATAGGAGATCCTGTCGTTGCAATAGAAACGCTCCTCGATTTAGAAAGAGAAGTCATAGAACCTTTAGTATGTCATAGCGACGCAATTTCTGTGTTAATTCGTCATTGTGAGGGATCGACGGATGCAATAAAGAAGGAATAGTGCATCCGACATGAGACACTCGCCTCCCAATAGGAGATCCTGTCGTTGCCATAGAAACGCTCCTCCATTTAGAAAGAGAATTCATAGAACCTATAGTATTTCATAGCGACGCAATTTCTGTGTTAATTCGTCATTGTGAGGTATCGACGGATGCAATATGGAAGGAATAGTGCATCCCACATGAGCTACTCGCCTCCCAATAGGAGATCCTGTCGTTGCCATAGGAACGCTCCTTGATTTAGAAAGAGAAGTCATAGAACCTGTAGTATTTCATAGCGACGCAATTTCTGTGTTAATTCGTCATTGTGAGGGAACGACGGATGCAATAAAGAAGGAATAATGCATCCGACATGAGATACACATCTCCCAATAAGAGATCCTGTCGTTGCCATAGAAACGCTCCTCGATTTAGAAAGAGAAATCATAGATCCTATAGTATTTCATAGCGACGCAATTTCTTAGTTAATTCGTCATTGTGAGGGATCGACGGATGCAATAAAGAAGGAATAGTGCATCCCACATGAGATACTCGCTTCCCAATAGGAGATCCTGTCGTTGCCATAGAAACGCTCCTCGATTTAGAAAGAGAAGTCATAGAACCTTTAGTATGTTAAAGCGACGCAATTTCTGTGTTAATTCGTCACTGAGAGGGATCGACGGATGCAATAAAGAAGGAATAGTGCATCCGACATGAGACACTCGCCTCCCAATAGGAGATTCTGTCGTTGCCATAGAAACGCTCCTCGATTTAGAAAGAGAATTCATAGAACCTATAGTATGTCATAGCGACGCAATTTCTGTGTTAATTCGTCATTGTGAGGGATCGACGGATGCAATAAAGAAGGAATAGTGCATCCCACATGAGATACTCGCTTCCCAATAGGAGATCCTGTCGTTGCCATAGAAACGCTCCTCGATTTAGAAAGAGAAGTCATAGAACCTTTAGTATGTTAAAGCGACGCAATTTCTGTGTTAATTCGTCACTGAGAGGGATCGACGGATGCAATAAAGAAGGAATAGTGCATCCGACATGAGACACTCGCCTCCCAATAGGAGATTCTGTCGTTGCCATAGAAACGCTCCTCGATTTAGAAAGATAATTCATAGAACCTATAGTATGTCATAGCGACGCAATTTCTGTGTTAATTCGTCATTGTGAGGGATCGACGGATGCAATAAAGAAGGAATAGTAAATCCGACATGAGATACTCGCCTCCCAATAGGAAATCCTGTCGTTGCCATAGAAACGCACCTTGATTTAGAAAGAGGAGTCATAGAACCTATAGTATTTCATAGCGACGCAATTTCTGTGTCAATTCGTCATTGTGAGGGAACGACGGATGCAATAAAGAAGGAATAGTGCATCCGACATGAGATACACATCTCCCAATAGGAGATCCTGTCGTTGCCATAGAAACGCTCCTCGATTTAGAAAGAGAAGTCATAGAACCTGTAGTATTTCATAGCGACGCAATGTCTGTGTTAATTCGTCATTGTGAGGGATCGACGGATGCAATAAAGAAGGAATAGTGCATCCGACATGAGATACTCGCCTACCAATAGCAGATCATGTCGTTGCCATAGGATCGTTCCTCGATTTAGAAAGAGAAGTCATAGAACCTATAGTATTTCATAGCGACGCAATTTCTGTGTTCTTTCGTCATTGTGAGGGATCGACTGCTGCAATAAAGAAGGAATAGTGCATCCGACATGAGATACTCGCCTCCCAATAGGAGATCCTGTCGTTGCTATAGAAACGCTCCTCTATTTAGAAAGAAAAGTCATAGAACCTATAGTAGCTCATAACGACGCAATTTATGTGTTTATTCGTCATTGTGAGGGATCGACGGATGCAATAAAGAAGGAATAGTGCATCCGACATGAGATACTCGCCTCCCAATAGGAGATCCTGTCGTTGCCATAGAAACGCTCCTCGATTTAGAAAGAGAAGTCATAGAACCTATAGTATTTCATAGTGACACAATTTCTGTGTTAATTCGTCATTGTGAGGGATCGACGGATGCAATAAAGAAGGAATAGTGCATCCGACATGAGATATTCGCCTCCCAATAGGAGATCCTGTCGTTGTAATAGAAACGCTCCTCGATTTAGAAAGAGAAGTCATAGAGATTTTAGTATGTCATAGCGCCGCAATTTCTGTGTTAATTCGTCATTGTGAGGGATCGACGGATGCAATAAAGAAGGAATAGTGCATCCGACATGAGATACTTGCCTCCCAATAGGAGATCCTGTCGTTGCAATAGAAACGCTCCTCGATTTAGAAAGAGAAGTCATAGAACCTTTAGTATGTCATAGCGACGCAATTTCTGTGTTAATTCGTCATTGTGAGGGATCGACGGATGCAATAAAGAAGGAATAGTGCATCCGACATGAGACACTCGCCTCCCAATAGGAGATCCTGTCGTTGCCATAGAAACGCTCCTCCATTTAGAAAGAGAATTCATAGAACCTATAGTATTTCATAGCGACGCAATTTCTGTGTTAATTCGTCATTGTGAGGTATCGACGGATGCAATATGGAAGGAATAGTGCATCCCACATGAGCTACTCGCCTCCCAATAGGAGATCCTGTCGTTGCCATAGGAACGCTCCTTGATTTAGAAAGAGAAGTCATAGAACCTGTAGTATTTCATAGCGACGCAATTTCTGTGTTAATTCGTCATTGTGAGGGAACGACGGATGCAATAAAGAAGGAATAATGCATCCGACATGAGATACACATCTCCCAATAAGAGATCCTGTCGTTGCCATAGAAACGCTCCTCGATTTAGAAAGAGAAATCATAGATCCTATAGTATTTCATAGCGACGCAATTTCTTAGTTAATTCGTCATTGTGAGGGATCGACGGATGCAATAAAGAAGGAATAGTGCATCCCACATGAGATACTCGCTTCCCAATAGGAGATCCTGTCGTTGCCATAGAAACGCTCCTCGATTTAGAAAGAGAAGTCATAGAACCTTTAGTATGTTAAAGCGACGCAATTTCTGTGTTAATTCGTCACTGAGAGGGATCGACGGATGCAATAAAGAAGGAATAGTGCATCCGACATGAGACACTCGCCTCCCAATAGGAGATTCTGTCGTTGCCATAGAAACGCTCCTCGATTTAGAAAGAGAATTCATAGAACCTATAGTATGTCATAGCGACGCAATTTCTGTGTTAATTCGTCATTGTGAGGGATCGACGGATGCAATAAAGAAGGAATAGTGCATCCCACATGAGATACTCGCTTCCCAATAGGAGATCCTGTCGTTGCCATAGAAACGCTCCTCGATTTAGAAAGAGAAGTCATAGAACCTTTAGTATGTTAAAGCGACGCAATTTCTGTGTTAATTCGTCACTGAGAGGGATCGACGGATGCAATAAAGAAGGAATAGTGCATCCGACATGAGACACTCGCCTCCCAATAGGAGATTCTGTCGTTGCCATAGAAACGCTCCTCGATTTAGAAAGATAATTCATAGAACCTATAGTATGTCATAGCGACGCAATTTCTGTGTTAATTCGTCATTGTGAGGGATCGACGGATGCAATAAAGAAGGAATAGTAAATCCGACATGAGATACTCGCCTCCCAATAGGAAATCCTGTCGTTGCCATAGAAACGCACCTTGATTTAGAAAGAGGAGTCATAGAACCTATAGTATTTCATAGCGACGCAATTTCTGTGTCAATTCGTCATTGTGAGGGAACGACGGATGCAATAAAGAAGGAATAGTGCATCCGACATGAGATACACATCTCCCAATAGGAGATCCTGTCGTTGCCATAGAAACGCTCCTCGATTTAGAAAGAGAAGTCATAGAACCTGTAGTATTTCATAGCGACGCAATGTCTGTGTTAATTCGTCATTGTGAGGGATCGACGGATGCAATAAAGAAGGAATAGTGCATCCGACATGAGATACTCGCCTACCAATAGCAGATCATGTCGTTGCCATAGGATCGTTCCTCGATTTAGAAAGAGAAGTCATAGAACCTATAGTATTTCATAGCGACGCAATTTCTGTGTTCTTTCGTCATTGTGAGGGATCGACTGCTGCAATAAAGAAGGAATAGTGCATCCGACATGAGATACTCGCCTCCCAATAGGAGATCCTGTCGTTGCTATAGAAACGCTCCTCTATTTAGAAAGAAAAGTCATAGAACCTATAGTAGCTCATAACGACGCAATTTATGTGTTAATTCGTCATTGTGAGGGATCGACGGATGCAATAAAGAAGGAATAGTGCATCCGACATGAGATACTTGCCTCCCAATAGGAGATCCTGTCGTTGCCATAGAAACGCTCCTCGATTTAGAAAGAGAAGTCATAGAACCTTTAGTATGTCATAGCGACGCAATTTCTGTGTTAATTCGTCATTGTGAGGGATCGACGGATGCAATAAAGAAGGAATAGTGCTTCCGACATGAGACACTCGCCTCCCAATAGGAGATCCTGTCATTGCCATAGAAACGCTCCTCGATTTAGAATGAGAATTCATAGAACCTATAGTATTTCATAGCGACGCAATTTCTGTGGTAATTCGTCATTGTGAGGGATCGACGGATGCAATAAAGAAGGAATAGTGCATCCGACATGAGATACTCGCCTCCCAATAGGAGATCCTGTCGTTGCCATAGAAACGATAATTGATTTAGAAAGAGAAGTCATAGAACCTGTAGTATTTCTTAGCGACGCAATTTCTGTGTTAATTCGTCATTGTGAGGGAACGGCGGATGCAATAAAGAAGGAATAATGCATCCGACATGAGATGCACATCTCCCAATAAGAGATCCTGTCGTTGCCATAGAAACGCTCCTCGATTTAGAAAGAGAAGTCATAGTTCCTATGGTATTTCATAGCGACACAATTTCTGTGTTAATTCGTCATTGTGAGGGATCGACGGATGCAATAAAGAAGGAATAGTGCATCCCACATGAGATACTCGCCTCCCAATAGGAGATCCTGTCGTTGGCATAGAAACGCTCCTCGATTTAGAAAGAGAAGTCATAGATCCTATAGTATTTCATAGCGACGCAATTTATGTGTTAATTCGTCATTGTGAGGAATCGACGGATGCAATAAAGAAGGAATAGTGCATCCCACATGAGATACTCGCCTCCCAATAGGGGATCCTGTCGTTGACATAGAAACGCTCCTCGATTTAGAAAGAGAAGTCATAGAACCTTTAGTATGTCATAGCGACGCAATTTCTGTGTTAATTCGTCATTTTGAGGGATCGACGGATGCAATAAAGAAGGAATAGTGCATCCGACATGAGACACTCGCCTCCCAATAGGAGATCCTGTCGTTGCCATAGAAACGCTCCTCGATTTAGAAAGAGAAGTCATAGAACCTATAGTATTTCATAGCGACGCAATTTCTGTGTTAATTCGTCATTGTGAGGGATCGACGGATGCAATAAAGAAGGAATAGTGCATCCGACATGAGATACTCGCCTACCAATAGCAGATCAAGTCGTTGCCATAGGATCGTTCCTCGATTTAGAAAGAGAAGTCATAGAACCTATAGTATTTCATAGCGACGCAATTTCTGTGTTAATTCGTCATTGTGAGGGATCGACTGATGCAATAAAGAAGGAATAGTGCATCCGACATGAGATACTCGCCTCCCAATAGGAGATCCTGTCGTTGCTATAGAAACGCTCCTCTATTTAGAAAGAAAAGTCATAGAAACTATAGTAGCTCATAACGACGCAATTTATGTGTTAATTCGTCATTGTGAGGGATCGACGGATGCAATAAAGAAGGAATAGTGCATCCGACATGAGATACTCGCCTCCCAATAGGAGATCCTGTCGTTGCCATAGAAACGCTCCTCGATTTAGAAAGAGGAGTCATAGAACCTATAGTATTTCATAGTGACACAATTTCTGTGTTAATTCGTCATTGTGAGGGATCGACGGATGCAATAAAGAAGGAATAGTGCATCCGACATGAGATATTCGCCTCCCAATAGGAGATCCTGTCGTTGTAATAGAAACGCTCCTCGATTTAGAAAGAGAAGTCATAGAGATTTTAGTATGTCATAGCGCCGCAATTTCTGTGTTAATTCGTCATTGTGAGGGATCGACGGATGCAATAAAGAAGGAATAGTGCATCCGACATGAGATACTTGCCTCCCAATAGGAGATCCTGTCGTTGCAATAGAAACGCTCCTCGATTTAGACAGAGAAGTCATAGAACCTTTAGTATGTCATAGCGACGCAATTTCTGTGTTAATTCGTCATTGTGAGGGATCGACGGATGCAATAAAGAAGGAATAGTGCATCCGACATGAGACACTCGCCTCCCAATAGGAGATCCTGTCGTTGCCATAGAAACGCTCCTCCATTTAGAAAGAGAATTCATAGAACCTATAGTATTTCATAGCGACGCAATTTCTGTGTTAATTCGTCATTGTGAGGTATCGACGGATGCAATATGGAAGGAATAGTGCATCCCACATGAGCTACTCGCCTCCCAATAGGAGATCCTGTCGTTGCCATAGGAACGCTCCTTGATTTAGAAAGAGAAGTCATAGAACCTGTAGTATTTCATAGCGACGCAATTTCTGTGTTAATTCGTCATTGTGAGGGAACGACGGATGCAATAAAGAAGGAATAATGCATCCGACATGAGATACACATCTCCCAATAAGAGATCCTGTCGTTGCCATAGAAACGCTCCTCGATTTAGAAAGAGAAATCATAGATCCTATAGTATTTCATAGCGACGCAATTTCTTAGTTAATTCGTCATTGTGAGGGATCGACGGATGCAATAAAGAAGGAATAGTGCATCCCACATGAGATACTCGCTTCCCAATAGGAGATCCTGTCGTTGCCATAGAAACGCTCCTCGATTTAGAAAGAGAAGTCATAGAACCTTTAGTATGTTAAAGCGACGCAATTTCTGTGTTAATTCGTCACTGAGAGGGATCGACGGATGCAATAAAGAAGGAATAGTGCATCCGACATGAGACACTCGCCTCCCAATAGGAGATTCTGTCGTTGCCATAGAAACGCTCCTCGATTTAGAAAGAGAATTCATAGAACCTATAGTATGTCATAGCGACGCAATTTCTGTGTTAATTCGTCATTGTGAGGGATCGACGGATGCAATAAAGAAGGAATAGTGCATCCCACATGAGATACTCGCTTCCCAATAGGAGATCCTGTCGTTGCCATAGAAACGCTCCTCGATTTAGAAAGAGAAGTCATAGAACCTTTAGTATGTTAAAGCGACGCAATTTCTGTGTTAATTCGTCACTGAGAGGGATCGACGGATGCAATATAGAAGGAATAGTGCATCCGACATGAGACACTCGCCTCCCAATAGGAGATTCTGTCGTTGCCATAGAAACGCTCCTCGATTTAGAAAGATAATTCATAGAACCTATAGTATGTCATAGCGACGCAATTTCTGTGTTAATTCGTCATTGTGAGGGATCGACGGATGCAATAAAGAAGGAATAGTAAATCCGACATGAGATACTCGCCTCCCAATAGGAAATCCTGTCGTTGCCATAGAAACGCACCTTGATTTAGAAAGAGGAGTCATAGAACCTATAGTATTTCATAGCGACGCAATTTCTGTGTCAATTCGTCATTGTGAGGGAACGACGGATGCAATAAAGAAGGAATAGTGCATCCGACATGAGATACACATCTCCCAATAGGAGATCCTGTCGTTGCCATAGAAACGCTCCTCGATTTAGAAAGAGAAGTCATAGAACCTGTAGTATTTCATAGCGACGCAATGTCTGTGTTAATTCGTCATTGTGAGGGATCGACGGATGCAATAAAGAAGGAATAGTGCATCCGACATGAGATACTCGCCTACCAATAGCAGATCATGTCGTTGCCATAGGATCGTTCCTCGATTTAGAAAGAGAAGTCATAGAACCTATAGTATTTCATAGCGACGCAATTTCTGTGTTCTTTCGTCATTGTGAGGGATCGACTGCTGCAATAAAGAAGGAATAGTGCATCCGACATGAGATACTCGCCTCCCAATAGGAGATCCTGTCGTTGCTATAGAAACGCTCCTCTATTTAGAAAGAAAAGTCATAGAACCTATAGTAGCTCATAACGACGCAATTTATGTGTTAATTCGTCATTGTGAGGGATCGACGGATGCAATAAAGAAGGAATAGTGCATCCGACATGAGATACTTGCCTCCCAATAGGAGATCCTGTCGTTGCCATAGAAACGCTCCTCGATTTAGAAAGAGAAGTCATAGAACCTTTAGTATGTCATATCGACGCAATTTCTGTGTTAATTCGTCATTGTGAGGGATCGACGGATGCAATAAAGAAGGAATAGTGCTTCCGACATGAGACACTCGCCTCCCAATAGGAGATCCTGTCATTGCCATAGAAACGCTCCTCGATTTAGAATGAGAATTCATAGAACCTATAGTATTTCATAGCGACGCAATTTCTGTGGTAATTCGTCATTGTGAGGGATCGACGGATGCAATAAAGAAGGAATAGTGCATCCGACATGAGATACTCGCCTCCCAATAGGAGATCCTGTCGTTGCCATAGAAACGATAATTGATTTAGAAAGAGAAGTCATAGTACCTGTAGTATTTCTTAGCGACGCAATTTCTGTGTTAATTCGTCATTGTGAGGGAACGGCGGATGCAATAAAGAAGGAATAATGCATCCGACATGAGATGCACATCTCCCAATAAGAGATCCTGTCGTTGCCATAGAAACGCTCCTCGATTTAGAAAGAGAAGTCATAGTTCCTATGGTATTTCATAGCGACACAATTTCTGTGTTAATTCGTCATTGTGAGGGATCGACGGATGCAATAAAGAAGGAATAGTGCATCCCACATGAGATACTCGCCTCCCAATAGGAGATCCTGTCGTTGCCATAGAAACGCTCCTCGATTTAGAAAGAGAAGTCATAGATCCTATAGTATTTCATAGCGACGCAATTTATGTGTTAATTCGTCATTGTGAGGGATCGACGGATGCAATAAAGAAGGAATAATGCATCCGACATGAGATACACATCTCCCAATAAGAGATCCTGTCGTTGCCATAGAAACGCTCCTCGATTTAGAAAGAGAAGTCATAGAACCTTTAGTATGTTAAAGCGACGCAATTTCTGTGTTAATTCGTCACTGAGAGGGATCGACGGACGCAATAAAGAAGGAATAGGGCATCCGACATGAGACACTCGCCTGCCAATAGAAGATCCTGTCGTTGCCATAGAAACGCTCCTCGATTTAGAAATAGAATTCATAGAACCTATAGAATTTCATAGCGACGCAATCTCTGTGTTAATTCGTCACTGTGAGGGATCGACTGATGCAATAAAGAAGGAATAGTGCATCCGACATGAGATACTCGCCACCCAATAGGAGATCCTGTCGTTGCTATAGAAACGCACCTCTATTTAGAAAGAAAAGTCATAGAACCTATAGTAGCTCATAACGACGCAATTTATGTGTTAATTCGTCATTGTGAGGGATCGACGGATGCAATAAAGAAGGAATAGTGCATCCGACATGAGATACTCGCCTCCCAATAGGAGATCTTGTCGTTGCCATAGAAACGCTCCACGATTTAGAAAGAGAAGTCATAGAACCTATAGTATTTCATAGGGACACAATTTCTGTGTTAATTCGTCATTGTGAGGGATCGACGGATGCAATAAAGAAGGAATAGTGCATCCGACATGAGATATTCGCCTCCCAATAGGAGATCCTGTCGTTGCCATAGAAACGCTCCTCGATTTAGAAAGAGAATTCATAGAACCTATAGTATTTCATAGCGACTCAATTTCTGTGTTAATTCGTCATTGTGTGGGATCGACGGATGTAATAAAGAAGGAATAGTAAATCCGACATGAGATACTCGCCTCCCAATAGGAGATCCTGTCGTTGCCATAGAAACGCACCTTGGTTTAGAAAGGGGAGTCATAGAACCTATAGTATTTCATAGCGACGCAATTTCTGTGTCAATTCGTCATTGTGAGGGAACGACGGATGCAATAAAGAAGGAATAGTGCATCCGACATGAGATACACATCTCCCAATAGGAGATCCTGTCGTTGCCATAGAAACGCTCCTCGATTTAGAAAGAGAAGTCATAGAACCTATAGTATTTCATAGCGACGCAATTTCTGTGTCAATTCGTCATTGTGAGGGATCGACGGATGCAATAAAGAAGGAATAGTGCATCCGACATGAGATACTCGCCTACCAATAGCAGATCAAGTCGTTGCCATAGGATCGTTCCTCGATTTAGAAAGAGAAGTCATAGAACCTATAGTATTTCATAGCGACGCAATTTCTGTGTTAATTCGTCATTGTGAGGGATCGACTGATGCAATAAAGAAGGAATAGTGCATCCGACATGAGATACTCGCCTCCCAATAGGAGATCCTGTCGTTGCTATAGAAACGCTCCTCTATTTAGAAAGAAAAGTCATAGAACCTATAGTAGCTCATAACGACGCAATTTATGTGTTAATTCGTCATTGTGAGGGAACGACGGTTGCAATAAAGAAGGAATAATGCATCCGACATGAGATACACATCTCCCAATAAGAGATCCTGTCGTTGCCATAGAAACGCTCCTCGATTTAGAAAGAGAAATCATAGATCCTATAGTATTTCACAGCGACGCAATTTCTTAGTTAATTCGTCATTGTGAGGGATCGACGGATGCAATAAAGAAGGAATAGTGCATCCCACATGAGATACTCGCTTCCCAATAGGAGATCCTGTCGTTGCCATAGAAACGCTCCTCGATTTAGAAAGAGAAGTCATAGAACCTTTAGTATGTTAAAGCGACGCAATTTCTGTGTTAATTCGTCACTGAGAGGGATCGACGGATGCAATAAAGAAGGAATAGTGCATCCGACATGAGACACTCGCCTCCCAATAGGAGATTCTGTCGTTGCCATAGAAACGCTCCTCGATTTAGAAAGAGAATTCATAGAACCTATAGTATGTCATAGCGACGCAATCTCTGTGTTAATTCGTCATTGTGAGGGATCGACGGATGCAATAAAGAAGGAATAGTAAATCCGACATGAGATACTCGCCTCCCAATAGGAAATCCTGTCGTTGCCATAGAAACGCACCTTGATTTAGAAAGGGGAGTCATAGAACCTATAGTATTTCATAGCGACGCAATTTCTGTGTCAATTCGTCATTGTGAGGGAACGACGGATGCAATAAAGAAGGAATAGTGCATCCGACATGAGATACACATCTCCCAATAGGAGATCCTGTCGTTGCCATAGAAACGCTCCTCGATTTAGAAAGAGAAGTCATAGAACCTGTAGTATTTCATAGCGACGCAATGTCTGTGTTAATTCGTCATTGTGAGGGATCGACGGATGCAATAAAGAAGGAATAGTGCATCCGACATGAGATACACGCCTACCAATAGCAGATCATGTCGTTGCCATAGGATCGTTCCTCGATTTAGAAAGAGAAGTCATAGAACCTATAGTATTTCATAGCGACGCAATTTCTGTGTTCTTTCGTCATTGTGAGGGATCGACTGCTGCAATAAAGAAGGAATAGTGCACCCGACATGAGATACTCGCCTCCCAATAGGAGATCCTGTCGTTGCTATAGAAACGCTCCTCTATTTAGAAAGAAAAGTCATAGAACCTATAGTAGCTCATAACGATGCAATTTATGTGTTAATTCGTCATTGTGAGGGATCGACGGATGCAATAAAGAAGGAATAGTGCATCCGAAATGAGATACACATCTCCCAATAGGAGATCCTGTCGTTGCCATAGAAACGCACCTCGATTTACAAAGAGAAGTCATAGAACCTATAGTATTTAATAGCGACGCAATTTCTGTGTTAATTCGTCATTGTGAGGGATCGACGGATGCAATAAAGAAGGAATAGTGCATCCGACATGAGATACTTGCCTCCCAATAGGAGATCCTGTCGTTGCCATAGAAACGCTCCTCGATTTAGAAAGAGAAGTCATAGAAACTTTAGTACGTCATAGCGACGCAATTTCTGTGTTAATTCGTCATTGTGAGGGATCGACGGATGCAATAAAGAAGGAATAGTGCTTCCGACATGAGACACTCGCCTCCCAATAGGAGAACCTGTCGTTGCCATAGAAACGCTAATTGATTTAGAAAGAGAAGTCATAGAACCTGTAGTATTTCATAGCGACGCAATTTCTGTGTTAATTCGTCATTGTGAGGGAACGACGGATGCAATAAAGAAGGAATAATGCATCCGACATGAGATGCACATCTCCCAATAAGAGATCCTGTCGTTGCCATAGAAACGCTCCTCGATTTAGAAAGAGAAGTCATAGTTCCTATGGTATTTCATAGCGACACAATTTCTGTGTTAATTCGTCATTGTGAGGGATCGACGGATGCAATAAAGAAGGAATAGTGCATCCCACATGAGATACTCGCCTCCCAATAGGAGATCCTGTCGTTGCCATAGGAACGCTCCTCGATTTAGAAAGAGAAGTCATAGATCCTATAGTATTTCATAGCGACGCAATTTCTGTGTTAATTCGTCATTGTGAGGGATCGACGGATGCAATAAAGAAGGAATAGTGCATCCCACATGAGATACTCGCCTCCCAATAGGAGATCCTGTCGTTGCCATAGAAACGCTCCTCGATTTAGAAAGAGAAGTCATAGAACCTTTAGTATGTCATAGCGACGCAATTTCTGTGTTAATTCGTCATTTTGAGGGATCGACGGATGCAATAAAGAAGGAATAGTGCATCCGACATGAGACACTCGCCTCCCAATAGGAGATCCTGTCGTTGCCATAGAAACGCTCCTCGATTTAGAATGAGAATTCATTGAAACTATAGTATTTCATAGCGACGCAATTTCTGTGGTAATTCGTCATTGTGAGGGATCGACGGATGCAATAAAGAAGGAATAGTGCATCCGACATGAGATACTCGCCTCCCAATAGGAGATCCTGTCGTTGCCATAGAAACGCTAATTGATTTAGAAAGAGAAGTCATAGAACCTGTAGTATTTCATAGCGACGCAATTTCTGTGTTAATTCGTCATTGTGAGGGAACGACGGATGCAATAAAGAAGGAATAATGCATCCGACATGAGATGCACATCTCCCAATAAGTAATCCTGTCGTTGCCATAGAAACGCTCCTCGAATTAGAAAGAGAAGTCATAGATCCTATGGTATTTCATAGCGACGCAATTTCTGTGTTAATTCGTCATTGTGAGGGATCGACGGATGCAATAAAGAAGGAATAGTGCATCCCACATGGGATACTCGCCTCCCAATAGGAGATCCTGTCGTTGCCATAGAAACGCTCCTCGATTTAGAAAGAGAAGTCATAGAACCTATAGTATTTCATAGCGACGCAATTTCTGTGTTAATTCGTCATTGTGAGGGAACGACGGATGCAATAAAGAAGGAATAGTGCATCCGACATGAGATACTCGCCTCCCAATAGGAGATCATGTCGTTGCCATAGAAACGCTCCTTGATTTAGAAAGAGAAGTCATAGAACCTGTAGTATTTCATAGCGACGCAATTTCTGTGTTAATTCGTCATTGTGTGGGAACGACGGATGCAATAAAGAAGGATAAATGCATCCGACATGAGATACACATCTCCCAATAAGAGATCCTGTCGTTGCCATAGAAACGCTCCTCGATTTAGAAAGAGAATTCATAGAACCTATAGTATTTCATAGCGACGCAATCTCTGTGTTAATTCGTCACTGTGAGGGATCGACTGATGCAATAAAGAAGGAATAGTGCATCCGACTTGAGATACTCGCCTCCCAATAGGAGATCCTGTCGTTGCTATAGAAACGCACCTCTATTTAGAAAGAAAAGTCATAGAACCTATAGTAGCTCATAACGACGCAATTTATGTGTTAATTCGTCATTGTGAGGGATCGACGGATGCAATAAAGAAGGAATAGTGCATCCGACATGAGATACTCGCCTCCCAATAGGAGATCTTGTCGTTGCCATAGAAACGCTCCACGATTTAGAAAGAGAAGTCATAGAACCTATAGTATTTCATAGGGACACAATTTCTGTGTTAATTCGTCATTGTGAGGGATCGACGGATGCAATAAAGAAGGAATAGTGCATCCGACATGAGATATTCGCCTCCCAATAGGAGATCCTGTCGTTGTAATAGAAACGCTCCTCGATTTAGAAAGAGAAGTCATAGAGTTTTTAGTATGTCATAGCGCCGCAATTTCTGTGTTAATTCGTCATTGTGAGGGATCGACGGATGCAATAAAGAAGGAATAGTGCATCCGACATGAGACACTCGCCTCCCAATAGGAGATCCTGTCGTTGCCATAGAAACGCTCCTCGATTTAGAAAGAGAATTCATAGAACCTATAGTATTTCATAGCGACGCAATTTCTGCGTTAATTCGTCATTGTGTGGGATCGACGGATGCAATAAAGAAGGAATAGTAAATCCGACATGAGATACTCGCCTCCCAATTGGAGATCCTGTCGTTACCATAGAAACGCACCTTGGTTTAGAAAGGGGAGTCATAGAACCTATAGTATTTCATAGCGACGCAATTTTTGTGTCAATTCGTCATTGTGAGGGAACGACGGATGCAATAAAGATGGAATAGTGCATCCGACATGAGATACACATCTCCCAATAGGAGATCCTGTCGTTGCCATAGAAACGCTCCTCGATTTAGAAAGAGAAGTCATAGAACCTATAGTATTTCATAGCGACGCAATTTCTGTGTCAATTCGTCATTGTGAGGGATCGACGGATGCAATAAAGAAGGAATAGTGCATCCGACATGTGATACTCGCCTACCAATAGCAGATCAAGTCGTTGCCATGGGATCGTTCCTCGATTTAGAACGAGAAGTCATAGAACCTATAGTATTTCATAGCGACGCAATTTCTGTGTTAATTCGTCATTGTGAGGGATCGACTGATGCAATAAAGAAGGAATAGTGCATCCGACATGAGATACTCGCCTCCCAATAGGAGATCCTGTCGTTGCTATAGAAACGCTCCTCTATTCAGAAAGAAAAGTCATAGAACCTATAGTAGCTCATAACGACGCAATTTATGTGTTAATTCGTCATTGTGAGGGATCCACGGATGCACTAAAGAAGGAATAGTGCATCCGACATGAGATACTCGCCTCCCAATAGGAGATCCTGTCGTTGCCATATTAACGCTACTCGATTTAGAAAGAGAAGTCATAGAACCTATAGTATTTCATAGCGACACAATTTCTGTGTTAATTCGTCATTGTGAGGTATCGACGGATGCAATAAAGAAGGAATAGTGCATCCGACATGAGATATTCGCCTCCCAATAGGTGATCCTGTCGTTGTAATAGAAACGCTCCTCGATTTAGAAAGAGAAGTCATAGAGTTTTTAGTATGTCATAGCGCCGCAATTTCTGTGTTAATTCGTCATTGTGAGGGATCGACGGATGCAATAAAGAAGGAATAGCGCATCCGAATTGAGATACACATCTCCCAATTGGAGATCCTGTCGTTGCCATAGAAACGCACCTCGATTTAGAAAGAGAAGTCATAGAACCTATAGTATTTCATAGCGACGCAATTTCTGTGTTAATTCGTCATTGTGAGGGATCGACGGATGCAATAATGAAGGAATAGTGCATCCGACATGAGATACTTGCCTCCCAATAGGAGATCCTGTCGTTGCAATAGAAACGCTCCTCGATTTAGAAAGAGAAGTCATAGAACCTTTAGTATGTCATAGCGACGCAATTTCTGTGTTAATTCGTCATTGTGAGGGATCGACGGATGCAATAAAGAAGGAATAGTGCATCCGACATGAGACACTCGCCTCCCAGTAGGAGATCCTGTCGTTGCCATAGAAACGCTCCTCGATTTAGAAAGAGAAGTCATAGAACTTTTAGTATGTTATAGCGACGCAATTTCTGTGTTAATTCGTCACTGAGAGGGATCGACGGATGCAATGAAGAAGGAATAGTGCATCCGACATGAGACACTCGCCTCCCAATAGGAAATCCTGTCGTTGCCATAGAAACGCTCCTCGATTTAGAAAGAGAATTCATAGAACCTATAGTATTTCATAGCGACGCAATTTCTGTGTTAATTCGTCATTGTGAGGGATCGACGGATGCAATAAAGAAGGAATAGTGCATCCGACATGAGACACTCGCCTCCCAATTGGAGATCCTGTCGTTGCCATAGAAACGCTCCTCGATTTAGAAAGAGAATTAATAGAACCTATAGTATTTCATAGCGACGCAATTTCTGTGGTAATTCGTCATTGTGAGGGATCGACGGATGCAATAAAGAAGGAATAGTGCATCCGACATGAGATACTCGCCTCCCAATAGGAGATCCTGTCGTTGCCATAGAAACGCTAATTGATTTAGAAAGAGAAGTCAAAGAACCTGTAGAATTTCATAGCGACGCAATTTCTGTGTTAATTCGTCATTGTGAGGGATCGACGGATGCAATAAAGAAGGAATAGTGCATCCCACATGAGATACTCGCCTCCCAGTAGGAAATCCTGTCGTTGCCATAGAAACGCTCCTCGATTTAGAAAGAGTATTCATAGAACCTATAGTATTTCATACCGACGAAATTTCTGTGTTAATTCGTCATTGTGAGGGATCGACGGATGCAATAAAAAAGAAATAGTAAATCCGACATGAGATACTCGCCTCCCAATATGAGATCCTGTCGTTGCCATAGAAGCGCACCTTGATTTAGAAAGGGGAGTCATAGAACCTATAGTATTTCATAGCGACGCAATTTCTGTGTCAATTCGTCATTGTGAGGGAACGACGGATACAATAAAGAAGGAATAGTGCATCCGACATGAGATACACATCTCCCAATAGGAGATCCTGTCGTTGCCATAGAAACGCTCCTCGATTTAGAAAGAGAAGTCATAGAACCTATAGTATTTCCTAGCGACGCAATTTCTGTGTTAATTCGTCATTGTGAGGGATCGACGGATGCAATAAAGAAGGAATAGTGCATCCGACATGAGATACTCGCCTACCAATAGCAGATCATGTCGTTGCCATAGGATCGTTCCTCGATTTAGAAAGAGAAGTCATAGAACCTATAGTATTTCATAGAGACGCAATTTCTGTGTTAATTCGTCATTGTGAGGGATCGACGGATGCAGTAAAGAAGGAATAGTGCTTCCGACATGAGATACTCGCCTCCCAATAGGAGATCCTGTCGTTGCTATAGAAACGCTCCTCTATTTAGAAAGAGAAGTCATAGAACCTATAGTAGCTCATAGCGAAGCAATTTATGTGTTAATTCGTCATTGTGAGGGATCGACGGATGCAATAAAGAAGGAATAGTGCATCCGACATGAGATACTCGCCTCCCAATAGGAGATCCTGTCGTTGCCATAGAAACGCTCCTCGATTTAGAAAGAGAATTCATAGAACCTATAGTATTTCATAGCGACGCAATTTCTGTGTTAATTCGTCATTGTGAGGGATGGACGGATGCAATAAAGAAGGAATAGTGCATCCCACATGAGATACTCGCCTCCCAATAGGAGATCCTGTCGTTGCCATAGAAACGCTCCTCGATTTAGAAAGAGAAGTCATAGAACCTTAATTATGTTATAGCGACGCAATTTCTGTGTTAATTCGTCACTGAGAGGGATCGACGGATGCAATAAAGAAGGAATAGTGCATCCGACATGAGACGCTCGCCTCCCAATAGGAAATCCTGTCGTTGCCATAGAAACGCTCCTCGATTTAGAAAGAGAATTCATAGAACCTATAGTATTTCATAGCGACGCAATTTCTGTGTTAATTCGTCATTGTGAGCGATCGACGGATGCAATAAAGAAGGAATAGTAAATCTAACATGAGATACTCGCCTCCCAATAGGAGATCCTGTCGTTGCCATAGAAGCGCACCTTGATTTAGAAAGGGGAGTCATAGAACCTATAGTATTTCATAGCGACGCAATTTCTGTGTCAATTCGTCATTGTGAGGGAACGACGGATGCAATATAGAAGGAATAGTGCATCCGACATGAGATACACATCTCCCAATAGGAGATCCTGTCGTTGCCATAGAAACGCTCCTCGATTTAGAAAGAGAAGTCATAGAACCTATAGTATTTCATAGCGACGCAATTTCTGTGTTAATTCGTCATTGTGAGGGATCGACGGATGCAATAAAGAAGGAATAGTGCATCCGACATGAGATACTCGCCACCCAATAGGAGATCCTGTCGTTGCCATAGAAACGCTCCTCGTTTTTGAAAGAGAAGTCATAGAAACAATAGTATTTCATAGCGACGCTATTTCTGTGTTAATTCGGCATTGTAAGGGATCGACGGATGCAATAAACATGGAATAGTGCATCTGAAATGAGATACTCGCCTCCCAATTGGAGATCCTGTCGTTGCCATAGAAACGCTCTTCGATTTAGAAAGAGAAGTCATAGAACCTATTGTATTTCATAGCGACGCAATTTCTGTGTTAATTCGTCATTGTGAGGGATCGACGGATGCAATAAAGAAGGAATAGTGCATCCGACATGAGATACTCGCCTCCCAATAGGAGATCCTGTCGTTGCCATAGAAACGCTCCTCGTTTTAGAAAGAGAAGTCATAGAAGCTGTAGTACTTCATAGCGACGCAAATTCTGTGTTAATTCGGCATTGTAAGGGATCGACGGATGCAATAAAGAAGGAATAGTGCGTCTGATATCAGATACTCGCTTTCCAATAGGAGATCCTGTCGTTGCCATAGAAACGCACCTCGATTTAGAAAGAGAAGTCATAGAACCTATAGTATTTCATAGCGACGCAATTTCTGTGTTAATTCGTCATTGTGAGGGATCGACGGATGCAATAAAGAAGGAATAGTGCATCCGACATGAGATACTCGCCTCCCAATAAGAGATCCTGTAGTTGCCATAGAAACGCTCCTCGATTTGGAAAGATGAGTCATAGAACCTATAGTATTTCATATCGACGCAATTTCTGTGTTAATTCGTCATTGTGAGGTATCGACGGATGCAATAAAGAACGAATAGGGCATCCGACATGAGATACTCGCCTTCCAATAGGAGATCCTTTCGTTACCATAGAAACGCTCCTCGATTTAGAAAGAGAAGGCATAGAACCTATAGTATTTCATAGCGACGCAATTTCTGTGTTAATTCGTCATTGTGAGGGATCGACGGATGCAATAAAGAAGGAATAGTGCATCCGACATGAGATACTCGCCTCCCACTAGCAGATCCTGTCGTTGCCATAGAAACGCTCCTCTATTGAGAAAGAGAAGTCATAGAAACTATTGCATTTCATAGCAACTCAATTTCTGTGTTAATTCGTCATTGTGAGGGATCGACGGATGCAATTAAGAAGGAATAGTGCATCCGACATGAGATACTCGCCTCCCAATAGGAGATCCTGTCGTTGCCATAGAAACGCTCCTCGATTAAGAACGAGAATTCATAGAACCTATAGTATTTCATTGCGACGCAATTTCTGTGTTAATTCGGCATTGTAAGGGATCGACCGATGCAATAAAGGAGGAATAGTGCATCTGACATGAGATACTCGCCTCCCAATAGGAGATCCTGTCGTTGCCATAGAGACGCTAATTGATTTAGAAAGAGAAGTCATAGAACCTGTAGTATTTCATAGCGACGCAATTTCTGTATTAATTCGTCATTGTGAGGGAACGACAGATGCAATAAAGAAGGAATAATGCATCCGACATGAGATACACATCTCCCAATAAGAGATCCTGTCGTTGCCATAGAAACGCTCCTCGATTTAGAAAGAGAAGTCATAGTACCTATAGTTTTTCATAGCGACGCAATTTCTGTGTTAATTCGTCATTGTCAGGGATCGACGGATGCAATAAAGAAGGAATAGTGCATCCGACATGAGATACTCGCCTTCCAATAGGAGATCCTGTCGTTGCCATAGAAACGCTCCTCGATTTAGAAAGAGAAGTCATAGAACCTATAGTATTTCATTGCGACGCAATTTCTGTGTTAATTCGTCATTGTGAGGGATCGACGGATGCAATAAAGAAGGAATAGTGCATCCGACATGAGATACTCGCCTCCCAATAGGTTATCCTGTCGTTGCCATAGAAACGCTCCTCGATTTAGAAAGAGAAGTCATAGAACCTATAGTATTTCATAGCGAGGCAATTTCTGTGTTAATTCGTCATTGTGAGGGATCGATGGATGCAATAAAGAAGGAATAGTGCATCCGACATGAGATACTCGCCTACCAATAGGAGATCCTGTCGTTGCCATAGAAACGCTCCTCGATTTAGAAAGAGAAGTCATAGTACCTATAGTTTTTCATAGCGACGCTATTTCTGTGTTAATTCGTCATTGTGAGGGATGGACGGATGCAATAAAGAAGGAATAGTGCATCCCACATGAGATACTCGCCTCCCAATAGGAGATCCTGTCGTTGCCATAGAAACGCTCCTCGATTTAGAAGAGAAGTCATAGAACCTTATTATGTTATAGCGACGCAATTTCTGTGTTAATTCGTCACTGAGAGGGATCGACGGATGCAATAAAGAAGGAATAGTGCATCCGACATGAGATACTCGCCTCCCAATAGGAGGTCCTGTCGTTGCCATAGAAACGCTAATTGATTTAGAAAGAGAAGTCATAGAACCTGTAGTATTTCATAGCGACGCAATTTCTGTGTTAATTCGTCATTGTGAGGGAACGACAGATGCAATAAAGAAGGAATAATGCATCCGACATGAGATACACATCTCCCAATAAGAGATCCTGTCGTTGCCATAGAAACGCTCCTCGATTTAGAAAGAGAAGTCATAGAACCTTTAGTATGTTATAGCGACGCAATTTCTGTGTTAATTCATCACTGAGAGGGATCGACGGATGATATAAAGAAGGAATAGTGCATCCGGCATGAGACACTCGCCTCCCAATAGGAGATCCTGTCGTTGCCATAGAAACGCTCCTCGATTTAGAAAGAGAAGTCATAGAACCTATAGTATTTCCTAGCGACGCAATTTCTGTGTCAATTCGTCATTGTGAGGGAACGACGGATGCAATAAAGAAGGAATAGTGCATCCGACATGAGATACACATCTCCCAATAGGAGATCCTGTCGTTGCCATAGTAACGCTCCTCGATTTAGAAAGAGAAGTCATAGAACCTATAGTATTACCTAGCGACGCAATTTCTGTGTTAATTCGTCATTGTGAGGGATCGACGGATGCAATAAGGAAGGAATAGTGCATCCGACATGAGATACTCGCCTACCAATAGCAGATCATGTCGTTGCCATAGGATCGTTCCTCGATTTAGAAAGAGAAGTCATAGAACCTATAGTATTTCATAGAGACGCAATTTCTGTGTTAATTCGTCATTGTGAGGGATCGACGGATGCAATAAAGAAGGAATAGTGCATCCGACATGAGATACTCGCCTCCCAATAGGAGATCCTGTCGTTGCTATAGAAACGCTCCTCTATTTAGAAAGAGAAGTCATAGAACCTATAGTACCTCATAGCGACGCAATTTATTTGTTAATTCGTCATTGTGAGGGATCGACGGATGCAATAAAGAAGGAATAGTGCATCCGACATGAGATACTCGCCTCGCAATAGGAGACCCTGTCGTTGCCATAGAAACGCTCCTCGATTTAGAAAGAGAATTCATAGAACCTATAGTATTTCATAGCGACGCAATTTCTGTGTTAATTCGTCATTGTGAGGGATGTACGGATGCAATAAAGAAGGAATAGTGCATCCCACATGAGATACTCGCCTTCCAATAGGAGATCCAGTCGTTTCCATAGAAACGCTCCTTGATTTGGAAAGAGAAGTCATAGAACTTATAGTATCTCATAGCGACGCAATTTCTGCGTTAATTCGTCATTGTGAGGGATCGACGGATGCAATAAAGAAGGAATAGTGCATTCGACATGAGATACTCACCTCCCTATAGGAGATCCTGTCGTTGCCATAGAAACGCTACTCGATTTAGAACGAGAAGTCATAGAACCTATAGTATTTCATAGCGACGCAATTTCTGTGTTAATTCGTTATTGTGAGGGATCTACGGATGCAACAAAGAAGGAATAGTGCATCCGACATGAGATACTCGCCACCCAATAGGAGATCCTGTCGTTGCCATAGAAACGCTCCTCGTTTTTGAAAGAGAAGTCATAGAAACTATAGTATTTCATAGCGACGCTATTTCTGTGTTAATTCGGCATTGTAAGGGATCGACGGATGCAATAAACATGGAATAGTGCATCTGAAATGAGATACTCGCCTCCCAATAGGAGATCCTGTCGTTGCCATAGAAACGCTCCTCGATTTAGAAAGAGAAGTCATAGAACCTATTGTATTTCATAGCGACGCAATTTCTGTGTTAATTCGTCATTGTGAGGGATCGACGGATGCAATAAAGAAGGAATAGTGCATCCGACATGGGATACTAGCCTCCCAATAGGAGATCCTGTCGTTGCCATAGAAACGCTCCTCGTTTTAGAAAGAGAAGTCATAGAAGCTGTAGTACTTCATAGCGACGCAATTTCTGTGTTAATTCGGCATTGTAAGGGATCGACGGATGCAATAAAGAAGGAATAGTGCGTCTGATATTAGATACTCGCTTCCCAATAGGAGATCCTGTCGTTGCCATAGAAACGCACCTCGATTTAGAATGAGAAGTCATAGAACCTATAGTATTTCATAGCGACGCAATTTCTGTGTTAATTCGTCATTGTGAGGGATCGACGGATGCAATAAAGAAGGAATAGTGCATCCGACATGAGATACTCGCCTCCCAATAAGAGATCCTGTAGTTGCCATAGAAACGCTCCTCGATTTGGAAAAATGAGTCATAGAACCTATAGTATTTCATATCGACGCAATTTCTGTGTTAATTCGTCATTGTGAGGGATCGATGGATGCAATAAAGAAGGAATAGTGCATCCAACATGAGATACTCGCCTCCCAATAGGAGATCCTGTCGTTGCCATAGAAACGCTCCTCGATTTAGAAAGAGAAGTCATAGTACCTATAGTTTTTCATAGCGACGCAATTTCTGTGTTAATTCGTCATTGTCAGGGATCGACGGATGCAATAAAGAAGGAATAGTGCATCCGACATGAGATACTCGCCTTCCAATAGGAGATCCTGTCGTTGCCATAGAAACGCTCCTCGATTTAGAAAGAGAAGTCATAGAACCTATAGTATTTCATTGCGACGCAATTTCTGTGTTAATTCGTCATTGTGAGGGATCGACGGATGCAATAAAGAAAGAATAGTGCATCCGACATGAGATACTCGCCTCCCACTAGCAGATCCTGTCGTTGGCATAGAAACGCTCCTCGATTTAGAAAGAGAAGTCATAGAACCTATTGCATTTCATAGCAACGCAATTTATGTGTTAATTCGTCATTGTGAGGGATCGACGGATGCAATAAAGAAGGAATAGTGCATCCGACATGAGATACTCGCCTCCTAATAGGAGATCCTGTCGTTGCCATAGAAACGCTCCTCGATTAAGAAAGAGCATTCATAGAACCTATAGTATTTCGTAGCGACGCAATTTCTGTGTTAATTTGTCATTGTTAGGGATCGACGGATGCAATAAAGAAGGAATAGTGCATCCGACATGAGATACTCGCCTCCCAATAGGAGATCCTGTCGTTGCCATAGAAACGCTCCTTGATTTAGAAAGAGGAGTCATAGAACGTGTAGTATTTCATAGCGACGCAATTTCTGTGTTAATTCGTCATTGTGAGGGAACGACGGATGCAATAAAGAAGGAATAATGCATCCGACATGAGAGACATATCTCCCAATAAGAGATCCTGTCGTTGCCATAGAAACGCTCCTCGATTTAGAAAGAGAAGTCATAGATTCAATAGTATTTCATAGCGACGCAATTTCTGTGTTAATTCGTCATTGTGAGGGATCGACGGATGCAATAAAGAAGGAATAGTGCATCCGACATGAGACACACGCCTCCCAATAGGAGATCTTGTCGATGCCATAGAAACGCTCCTCGATTTAGAAAGAGAATTCATACAACCTATAGTATTTCATAGCGACGCAATTTCTGTGTTAATTCGTCATTGTGAGGGATCAACGGATGCAATAAAGAAGGAATAGTGCATCCGACATGAGATACTCGCCTCCCAATAGGAGATCCTGTCGTTGCCATAGAAACGCTCCTTGATTAAGAAAGAGAAATCATATAACTTATAGTATTTCATAGCGACGCAATTTCTGTGTTAATTCGTCATTGTGAGGGATCGACGGATGCAATAAAAAAGGAATAGTGCATCCGACATGAGATACTTGCCTCCCAATAGGAGATCCAGTCGTTGCCATAGAAACGCTCCTCGATTTAGAAAGAGAAGTCATAGAACCTTTAGTATGTCATAGCGACGCAATTTCTGTGTTAATTCGTCATTGTGAGTGATCGACGGATGCAATAAAGAAGGAATAGTGCATCCGACATGAGATACTCGCCTCCCAATAGGAGATCCTGTCGTTGCCATAGAAACGCTCCTTGATTTAGAAAGAGAAGTCATAGAACCTGTAGCATTTCATAGCGACGCAATTTCTGTGTTAATTCGTCATTGTGAGGGAACAACGGATGCAATAAAGAAGGAATAATGCATGCGACATGAGATACACATCTCCCAATAAGAGATCCTGTCGTTGCCATAGAAACGCTCCTCGATTTAGAAAGATAAGTCATAGATTCTATAGTATTTCATAGCGACGCAATTTCTGTGTTAATTCGTCATTGTGAGGGATCGACGGATGCAATAAAGAAGGAATAGTGCCTCCCACATGAGATACTCGCCTCCCAATAGGAGATCCTGTCGTTGCCATAGAAACGCTCCTCGATTTAGAAAGAGAAGTCATAGAACCTTTAGTATGTCATAGCGACGCAATTTCTGTGTTAATTCGTCACTGAGATGGATCGACGGATGCAATAAAGAAGGAATAGCGCATCCGACATGAGACACTCGCCTCCCAATAGGAGATCCTGTCGTTGCCATAGAAACGCTCCTCGATTTAGAAAGAGAATTCATAGAACCTATAGTAGCTCATAGCGACGCAATTTCTGTGTTAATTCGTCATTGTGAGGGATCGACGGATGCAATAAAGAAGGAATAGTGCATACGACATGAGATACTCGCCTCCCAATAGGAGATCCTGTCGTTGCCATAGAAACGCTCCTCGATTTAGAAAGAGTAGACATGGAACCTATGGTATTTCATAGCGACGCAATTTCTGTGTTAATTCGTCATTGTGAGTGATCGACGGATGCAATAAAGAAGGAATAGTGCATCCGACATGAGATACTCGCCTTCCAATAGGAGATCCAGTCGTTGCCATAGAAACGCTCCTTGATTTGGAAAGAGAAGTCATAGAACTTATAGTATCTCATAGCGACGCAATTTCTGCGTTAATTCGTCATTGTGAGGGATCGACGGATGCAATAAAGAAGGAGTAGTGCATCCGACATGAGATACTCGCCTCCCAATAGGAGATCCTGTCGTTGCCATAGAAAAGCTCCTCGATTTCGAAAGAGAAGTCATAGAACCTATAGTATTTCATAGGGACGCAATTTCTGTGTTAATTCGTCATTGTGAGGGATCGACGGATGCAATAAAGAAGGAATAGTGCATCTGAAATGAGATACTCGCCTCCCAATAGGAGATCTTGTCGTTGCCATAGAAACGCTCCTCGATTTAGAAAGAGAAGTCATAGAACCTATAGTATTTCATAGCGACGCAATTTCTGTGTTAATTCGTCATTGTGAGGGATCGACAGATGCAATAAAGAAGGAATAGTGCATCCGACATGAGATACTCGCCTCCCAATAAGAGATCCTGTAGTTGCCATAGAACCGCTCCTCGATTTAGAAAGATGAGTCATAGAACCTATAGTATTTCATAGCGACGGAATTTTTTGTGTTAATTCGTCATTGTGAGATATCGACGGATGCAATAAAGAACGAATAGGGCATCCGACATGAGATACTCGCCACCCAATAGGAGGTCCTGTCGTTGCCATAGAAACGCTCCTCGTTTTAGAAAGAGAAGTCATAGCAACTATAGTATTTCATAGCGACGCAATTTCTGTGTTAATTCGGAATTGTAAGGGATCGACGGATGCAATAAAGAAGGAATAGTGCATCTGAAATGAGATACTCGCCTCCCAATAGGAGATCCTGTCGTTGGCATAGAAACGCTCCTCGATTTAGAAAGAGAAGTCATAGAACCTATTGCATTTCATAGCAACGCAATTTATGTGTTAATTCGTCATTGTGAGGGATCGACGGATGCAATAAAGAAGGAATAGTGCATCCGACATGAGATACTCGCCTCCCAATAGCAGATCCTGTCGTTGCCATAGAAACGCTCCTCGATTTAGAAAGAGAAGCCATAGTACCTATAGTTTTTCATAGCGACGCAATTTCTGTGTTAATTCGTCATTGTCAGGGATCGACGGATGCAATAAAGAAGGAATAGTGCATCCGACATGAGATACTCGCCTCCCAATAGGAGATCCTGTCGTTGCCATAGAAACGCTCCTCGATTTAGAAGGAGAATTCATAGAACCTATAGTAGTTCATAGCGACGCAATTTCTGTGTTAATTCGTCATTGTGAGGTATCGACGGATGCAATAAAGAAGGAATAGTGCATCCGACATGAGATACTCGCCTTCCAATAGGAGATCCTGTCGTTGCCATAGAAACGCTCCTCGAATTAGAAAGAGAAGTCATAGAACCTATAGTATTTCATTGCGACGCAATTTCTGTGTTAATTCCTCATTGTGAGCGATTGACGGATGCAATAAAGAAAGAATAGTGCATCCGACATGAGATACTCGCCTCCCACTAGCAGATCCTGTCGTTGGCATAGAAACGCTCCTCGATTTAGAAAGAGAAGTCATAGAACCCATTGCATTTCATAGCAACGCAATTTATGTGTTAATTCGTCATTGTGAGGGATGGACGGATGCAATAAAGAAGGAATAGTGCATCCGACATGAGATTCTCGCCTCCTAATAGGAGATCCTGTCGTTGCCATAGAAACGCTCCTCGATTAAGAAAGAGCATTCATAGAACCTATAGTATTTCGTAGCGACGCAATTTCTGTGTTAATTCGTCATTGTGAGGGATCGACGGATGCAATAAAGAAGGAATAGTGCATCCGACATGAGATACTCGCCTCCAAATAGCAGATCCTGTCGTTGCCATAGAAACGCTCCTCGATTTAGAAACAGAATTCAAAGAACTTATAAAATTTGATAGCGACGCAATTTCTGTGTTAATTCGTCATTGTGAGGGATCGACGGATGCAATAAAGAAGGAATAGTGCAACCGACATGAGATAATCGCCTCCCAATAGGAGATCCTGTCGTTGTAATAGAAACGCTCCTCGTTTTAGAAAGAGAAGTCATAGAACTTTTAGTATGTCATAGCGCCGCAATTTCTGTGTTAATTCGTCATTGTGAGGGATCGACGGATGCAATAAAGAAGGAATAGTGCATCCGACATGAGACACTCGCCTCCCAATAGGAGATCCTGTCGATGCCATAGAAACGCTCCTCGATTTAGAAAGAGAATTCATAGAACCTACAGTATTTCACAGCGACGATATTTCTGTGTTAATTCGTCATTGTGAGGGATCAACGGATGCAATAAAGAAGGAATAGTGCATCCGACATGAGATACTCGCATCCCAATAGGAGATCTTGTCGTTGCCATAGAAACGCTCCTTGATTTAGAAAGAGAAGTCATATAACTTATAGTATTTCATAGCGACGCAATTTCTGTGTTAATTCGTCATTGTGATGGATCGGCGGATGCAATAATGAAGGAATAGTGCATCCGAAATGAGATACACATCTCCCAATAGGAGATCCTGTCGTTGCCATATAAACGCTCCTCGATTTAGAAAGAGAAGTCATAGAACCTATAGTAATTCATAGCGACGCAATTTCTGTGCTAATTCGTCATTGTGAGGGATCGACGGATGCAATAAAGAAGGAAATGTGCATCCGACATGAGATACTTGCCTCCCAATAGGAGATCCAGTCGTTGCCATAGAAACGCTCCTCGATTTAGAAAGAGAAGTCATAGAGCCTTTACTATGTCATAGCGACGCAATTTCTGTGTTAATTCGTCATTGTGAGGGATCGACGGATGCAATAAAGAAGGAATAGTGAATAAGACAAGAGATACTCGCCTCCCAATAGGAGATCCTGTCGTTGCCATAGTAACGCTCCTTGATTTAGAAAGAGAAGTCATAGAACCTGTAGTATTTCATAGCGACGCAATTTCTGTGTTAATTCGTCATTGTGAGGGAACGACGGATGCAATAAAGAAGGAATAATGCATCCGACATGAGATACACATCTCCCAATAAGAGATCCTGTCGTTGCCATAGAAACGCTCCTCGATTTAGAAAGAGAAGTCATAGAACCTATAGTATTTCATAGCGACGCAATTTCTGCGTTAATTCGTCATTGTGAGGGATCGACGGATGCAATAAAGAAGGAATAGTGCATCCGACATGAGATACTCGCCTCCCAATAGGAGATCCTGTCGTTGCCATAGAAAAGCTCCTCGATTTCGAAAGAGAAGTCATAGAACCTATAGTATTTCATAGCGACGCAATTTCTGTGTTAATTCGTCATTGTGAGGGATCGACGGATGCAATAAAGAAGGAATAGTGCATCCGATATGAGATACTCGCCTCCCAATAGGAGAACCTGTCGTTGCTATAGAAACGCTCCTCTATTTAGAAAGAGATGTCATACAACCTATAGCTGCTCATAGCGACGCAATTTCTGTGTTAATTCGTCATTGTGAGGGATCGACGGATGCAATAAAGAAGTAATAGTGCATCCGACATGAGATACTCGCCTCCCAATAGGAGATCCTGTCGTTGCCATAGAAACGCTCCTCGATTTAGAAAGAGTAGTCATGGAACCTATTATATTTCATAGCGACGCAATTTCTGTGTTAATTCGTCATCGTGAGTGATCGACGGATGCAATAAAGAAGGAATAGTGCATCCGACATGTGATACTCGCCTTCCAATAGGAGATCCAGTCGTTGCCATAGAAACGCTCCTTGATTTGGAAAGAGAAGTCATAGAAGTTATAGTATCTCATAGCGACGCAATTTCTGCGTTAATTCGTCATTGTGAGGGATCGACGGATGCAATAAAGAAGGAATAGTGCATCCGACATGAGATACTCGCCTCCCAATAGGAGATCCTGTCGTTGCCATAGAAAAGCTCCTCGATTTAGAAAGAGAAGTCATAGAACCCATAGTATTTCATAGCGACGCAATTTCTGTGTTAATTCGTCATTGTGAGGGATCGACGGATGCAATAAAGAAGGAATAGTGCATCCGACATGAGATACTCGCCTCCCACTAGAAGATCCTGTCGTTGCCATAGAAACGCTCCTCGATTGAGAAAGAGAAGTCATAGAAACTATTGCATTTCATAGCAACGCAATTTCTGTGTTAATTCGTCATTGTGAGGGATCGATGGATGCAATAAAGAAGGAATAGTGCATCCGACATGAGATACTCGCCTCCTAATAGGAGATCCTGTCGTTGCCATAGAAACGCTCCTCGATTAAGAAAGAGGATTCATAGAACCTATAGTATTTCGTAGCGACGCTATTTCTGTGTTAATTCGTCATTGTGAGGGATCGACGGATGCAATAAAGAAGGAATAGTGCATCCGACATGAGATACTCGCCTCCAAATAGCAGATCCTGTCGTTGCCATAGAAACGCTCCTCGATTTAGAAACAGAATTCAAAGAACTTATAAAATTTGATAGCGACGCAATTTCTGTGTTAATTCGTCATTGTGAGGGATCGACGGATGCAATAAAGAAGGAATAGTGCATCCGACATGAGATACTCGCCTCCCAATAGGAGATCCTGTCGTTGTAATAGAAACGCTCCTCGTTTTAGAAAGAGAAGTCATAGAACTTTTAGTATGTCATAGCGCCGCAATTTCTGTGTTAATTCGTCATTGTGAGGGATCGACGGATGCAATAAAGAAGGAATAGTGCATCCGACATGAGACACTCGCCTCCCAATAGGAGATCCTGTCGATGCCATAGAAACGCTCCTCGATTTAGAAAGAGAATTCATAGAACCTACAGTATTTCACAGCGACGATATTTCTGTGTTAATTCGTCATTGTGAGGGATCAACGGATGCAATAAAGAAGGAATAGTGCATCCGACATGAGATACTCGCATCCCAATAGGAGATCTTGTCGTTGCCATAGAAACGCTCCTTGATTTAGAAAGAGAAGTCATATAACTTATAGTATTTCATAGCGACGCAATTTCTGTGTTAATTCGTCATTGTGATGGATCGGCGGATGCAATAATGAAGGAATAGTGCATCCGAAATGAGATACACATCTCCCAATAGGAGATCCTGTCGTTGCCATATAAACGCTCCTCGATTTAGAAAGAGAAGTCATAGAACCTATAGTAATTCATAGCGACGCAATTTCTGTGCTAATTCGTCATTGTGAGGGATCGACGGATGCAATAAAGAAGGAAATGTGCATCCGACATGAGATACTTGCCTCCCAATAGGAGATCCAGTCGTTGCCATAGAAACGCTCCTCGATTTAGAAAGAGAAGTCATAGAGCCTTTACTATGTCATAGCGACGCAATTTCTGTGTTAATTCGTCATTGTGAGGGATATACGGATGCAATAAAGAAAGAATAGTGCATCCGACATGAGATACTCGCCTCCCACTAGCAGATCCTGTCGTTGGCATAGAAACGCTCCTCGATTTAGAAAGAGAAGTCATAGAACCCATTGCATTTCATAGCAACGCAATTTATGTGTTAATTCGTCATTGTGAGGGATGGACGGATGCAATAAAGAAGGAATAGTGCATCCGACATGAGATTCTCGCCTCCTAATAGGAGATCCTGTCGTTGCCATAGAAACGCTCCTCGATTAAGAAAGAGCATTCATAGAACCTATAGTATTTCGTAGCGACGCAATTTCTGTGTTAATTCGTCATTGTGAGGGATCGACGGATGCAATAAAGAAGGAATAGTGCATCCGACATGAGATACTCGCCTCCAAATAGCAGATCCTGTCGTTGCCATAGAAACGCTCCTCGATTTAGAAACAGAATTCAAAGAACTTATAAAATTTGATAGCGACGCAATTTCTGTGTTAATTCGTCATTGTGAGGGATCGACGGATGCAATAAAGAAGGAATAGTGCATCCGACATGAGATACTCGCCTCCCAATAGGAGATCCTGTCGTTGTAATAGAAACGCTCCTCGTTTTAGAAAGAGAAGTCATAGAACTTTTAGTATGTCATAGCGCCGCAATTTCTGTGTGAATTCGTCATTGTGAGGGATCGACGGATGCAATAAAGAAGGAATAGTGCATCCGACATGAGACACTCGCCTCCCAATAGGAGATCCTGTCGATGCCATAGAAACGCTCCTCGATTTAGAAAGAGAATTCATAGAACCTACAGTATTTCACAGCGACGATATTTCTGTGTTAATTCGTCATTGTGAGGGATCAACGGATGCAATAAAGAAGGAATAGTGCATCCGACATGAGATACTCGCATCCCAATAGGAGATCTTGTCGTTGCCATAGAAACGCTCCTTGATTTAGAAAGAGAAGTCATATAACTTATAGTATTTCATAGCGACGCAATTTCTGTGTTAATTCGTCATTGTGATGGATCGGCGGATGCAATAATGAAGGAATAGTGCATCCGAAATGAGATACACATCTCCCAATAGGAGATCCTGTCGTTGCCATATAAACGCTCCTCGATTTAGAAAGAGAAGTCATAGAACCTATAGTAATTCATAGCGACGCAATTTCTGTGCTAATTCGTCATTGTGAGGGATCGACGGATGCAATAAAGAAGGAAATGTGCATCCGACATGAGATACTTGCCTCCCAATAGGAGATCCAGTCGTTGCCATAGAAACGCTCCTCGATTTAGAAAGAGAAGTCATAGAGCCTTTACTATGTCATAGCGACGCAATTTCTGTGTTAATTCGTCATTGTGAGGGATCGACGGATGCAATAAAGAAGGAATAGTGAATAAGACAAGAGATACTCGCCTCCCAATAGGAGATCCTGTCGTTGCCATAGAAACGCTCCTTGATTTAGAAAGAGAAGTCATAGAACCTGTAGTATTTCATAGCGACGCAATTTCTGTGTTAATTCGTCATTGTGAGGGAACGACGGATGCAATAAAGAAGGAATAATGCATCCGACATGAGATACACATCTCCCAATAAGAGATCCTGTCGTTGCCATAGAAACGCTCCTCGATTTAGAAAGAGAAGTCATAGAACACATAGTATTTCATAGCGACGCAATTTCTGTGTTAATTCGTCATTGTGAGGGATCGACGGATGCAATAAAGAAGGAATAGTGCATCCGATATGAGATACTCGCCTCCCAATAGGAGAACCTGTCGTTGCTATAGAAACGCTCCTCTATTTAGAAAGAGATGTCATACAACCTATAGCTGCTCATAGCGACGCAATTTCTGTGTTAATTCGTCATTGTGAGGGATCGACGGATGCAATAAAGAAGTAATAGTGCATCCGACATGAGATACTCGCCTCCCAATAGGAGATCCTGTCGTTGCCATAGAAACGCTCCTCGATTTAGAAAGAGTAGTCATGGAACCTATTATATTTCATAGCGACGCAATTTCTGTGTTAATTCGTCATCGTGAGTGATCGACGGATGCAATAAAGAAGGAATAGTGCATCCGACATGTGATACTCGCCTTCCAATAGGAGATCCAGTCGTTGCCATAGAAACGCTCCTTGATTTGGAAAGAGAAGTCATAGAAGTTATAGTATCTCATAGCGACGCAATTTCTGCGTTAATTCGTCATTGTGAGGGATCGACGGATGCAATAAAGAAGGAATAGTGCATCCGACATGAGATACTCGCCTCCCAATAGGAGATCCTGTCGTTGCCATAGAAAAGCTCCTCGATTTCGAAAGAGAAGTCATAGAACACATAGTATTTCATAGCGACGCAATTTCTGTGTTAATTCGTCATTGTGAGGGATCGACGGATGCAATAAAGAAGGAATAGTGCATCCGACATGAGATACTCGCCTCCCACTAGAAGATCCTGTCGTTGCCATAGAAACGCTCCTCGATTGAGAAAGAGAAGTCATAGAAACTATTGCATTTCATAGCAACGCAATTTCTGTGTTAATTCGTCATTGTGAGGGATCGATGGATGCAATAAAGAAGGAATAGTGCATCCGACATGAGATACTCGCCTCCCAATAGGAGATCCTCTCGTTGCCATAGAAACGCTCCTCGATTTAGAAAGAGAAGTCATAGTACCTATAGTATTTCATAGCGACCTAATTTCTGCGTTAATTCGTCATTGTGAGGGATCGACCGATGCAATAAAGGAGGAATAGTGCATCTGACATGAGATACTCGCCTCCCAATAGGAGATAATGTCGTTGCCATAGAAACGCTCCTCGATTTAGAAAGAGAAGTCATAGAACCTATAGTATTTCATTGCGTCGCAATTTCTATGTTAATTCGTCATTGTGAGGGATCGACGGATGCAATAAAGAAGGAATAGTGCATCCGACATGAGATACTCGCCTCCCAATAGGTTATCCTGTCGTTGCCATAGAAACGCTCCTCGATTTAGAAAGAGAAGTCATAGAACCTATAGTATTTCATAGCGACGCAATTTCTGTGTTAATTCGTCATTGTGAGGGATCGACGGATGCAATAAAGAAAGAATAGTGCATCCGACATGAGATACTCGCCTCCCACTAGCAGATCCTGTCGTTGGCATAGAAACGCTCCTCGATTTAGAAAGGGAAGTCATAGAACCTATTGCATTTCATAACGACGCAATTTCTGTGTTAATTCGTCATTGTGAGGGATCGACGGATGCAATAAAGAAGGAATAGTGCATCCGTCATGAGATACTCGCCTCCTAATAGGAGATCCTGTCGTTGCCATAGAAACGCTCCTCGATTAAGAAAGAGCATTCATAGAACCTATAGTATTTCGTAGCGACGCAATTTCTGTGTTAATTTGTCATTGTGAGGGATCGACGGATGCAATAAAGAAGGAATAGTGCATCCGACATGAGATACTCACCTCCCAATAGGAGATCCTGTCGTTGCCATAGAAACGCTCCTTGATTTAGAAAGAGAAGTCATAGAACCTGTAGTATTTCATAGCGACGCAATTTCTGTGTTAATTCGTCATTGTGAGGGATCGACGGATGCAATAAAGAAGGAATAATGCATGCGACATGAGATACACATCTCCCAATAAGAGATCCTGTCGTTGCCATAGAAACGCTCCTCGATTGAGAAAGAGTAGTCATGGAACCTATGGTATTTCATAGCGACGCAATTTCTGTGTTAATTCGTCATTGTGAGTGATCGACGGATGCAATAAAGAAGGAATAGTGCCTCCCACATGAGATACTCGCCTCCCAATAGGAGATCCTGTCGTTGCCATAGAAACGCTCCTCGATTTAGAAAGAGAAGTCATAGAACCTTTAGTATGTTATAGCGACGCAATTTCTGTGTTAATTCGTCACTGAGATGGATCGACGGATGTAATAAAGACGGAATAGTGCATCCGACATGAGACACTCGCCTCCCAATAGGAGATCCTGTCGTTGCCATAGAAACGCTCCTCGATTTAGGAAGAGAATTCATAGAACCTATAGTAGCTCATAGCGACGCAATTTCTGTGTTAATTCGTCATTGTGAGGGATCGACGGATGCAATAAAGAAGGAATAGTGCATACGACATGAGATACTCGCCTCCCAACAGGAGATCCTGTCGTTGCCAAAGAAACGCTCCTCGATTGAGAAAGAGTAGTCATGGAACCTATGGTATTTCATAGCGACGCAATTTCTGTGTTAATTCGTCATTGTGAGTGATCGACGGATGCAATAAAGAAGGAATAGTGCATCCGACATGAGATACTCGCCTTCCAATAGGAGATCCAGTCGTTGCCATAGAAACGCTCCTTGATTTGGAAAGAGAAGTCATAGAACTTATAGTATCTCATAGCGACGCAACTTCTGCGTTAATTCGTCATTGTGAGGGATCGACGGATGCAATAAAGAAGGAATAGTGCATCCGACATGAGATACTCGCCTCCCAATAGGAGATCCTGTCGTTGCCATAGAAAAGCTCCTCGATTTCGGAAGAGAAGTCATAGAACCTATAGTATTTCATAGCGACGCAATTTCTGTGTTAATTCGTCATTGTGAGGGATCGACGGATGCAATAAAGAAGGAATAGTGCATCTGAAATGAGATACTCGCCTCCCAATAGGAGATCTTGTCGTTGCCATAGAAACGCTCCTCGATTTAGAAAGAGAAGTCATAGAACCTATAGTATTTCATAGCGACGCAATTTTTTGTGTTAATTCGTCATTGTGAGATATCGACGGATGCAATAAAGAACGAATAGGGCATCCGACATGAGATACTCGCCTCCCAATAGGAGGCCCTGTCGTTGCCATAGAAACGCTCCTCGTTTTAGAAAGAGAAGTCATAGCAACTATAGTATTTCATAGCGACGCAATTTCTGTGTTAATTCGGCATTGTAAGGGATCGACGGATGCAATAAAGAAGGAATAGTGCATCTGAAATGAGATACTCGCCTCCCAATAGGAGATCCTGTCGTTGGCATAGAAACGCTCCTCGATTTAGAAAGAGAAGTCATAGAACCTATTGCATTTCATAGCAACGCAATTTATGTGTTAATTCGTCATTGTGAGGGATCGACGGATGCAATAAAGAAGGAATAGTGCATCCGACATAAGATACTCGCCTCCCAATAGCAGATCCTGTCGTTGCCATAGAAACGCTCCTCGATTTAGAAAGAGAAGCCATAGTACCTATAGTTTTTCATAGCGACGCAATTTCTGTGTTAATTCGTCATTGTCAGGGATCGACGGATGCAATAAAGAAGGAATAGTGCATCCGACAAGAAATACACTCCTCCCAATAGGAGATCCTGTCGTTGCCATAGAAACGCTCCTCGATTTAGAAGGAGAATTCATACAACCTATAGTAGTTCATAGCGACGCAATTTCTGTGTTAATTCGTCATTGTGAGGTATCGACGGATGCAATAAAGAAGGAATAGTGCATCCGACATGAGATACTCGCCTTCCAATAGGAGATCCTGTCGTTGCCATCGAAACGCTCCTCGAATTAGAAAGAGAAGTCATAGAACCTATAGTATTTCATTGCGACGCAATTTCTGTGTTAATTCGTCACTGTGAGGGATTGACGGATGCAATAAAGGAAGAATAGTGCATCCGACATGAGATACTCGCCTCCCACTAGCAGATCCTGTCGTTGGCATAGAAACGCTCCTCGATTTAGAAACAGAAGTCATAGAACCCATTGCATTTCATAGCAACGCAATTTATGTGTTAATTCGTCATTGTGAGGGATCGACGGATGCAATAAAGAAGGAATAGTGCATCCGACATGAGATACTCGCCTCCTAATGGGAGATCCTGTCGTTGCCATAGAAACGCTCCTCGATTAAGAAAGAGCATTCATAGAACCTATAGTATTTCGTAGCGACGCAATTTCTGTGTTAATTCGTCATTGTGAGGGATCGACGGATGCAATAAAGAAGGAATAGTGCATCCGACATGAGATACTCGCCTCCCAATTGGAGATCCTGTCGTTGTAATAGAAACGCTCCTCGATTTAGAAAGAGAAGTCATAGAACTTTTAGTATGTCATAGCGCCGCAATTTCTGTGTTAATTCGTCATTGTGAGGGATCGACGGATGCAATAAAGAAGGAATAGTGCATCCGACATGAGACACTCTCCTCCCAATAGGAGATCCTGTCGATGCCATAGAAACGCTCCTCGATTTAGAAAGAGAATTCATAGAACCTATAGTATTTCACATCGACGATATTTCTGTGTTAATTCGTCATTGTGAGGGATCAACGGATGCAATAATGAAGGAATAGTGCATCCGACATGAGATACTCGCATCCCAATAGGAGATCTTGTCGTTGCCATAGAAACGCTCCTTGATTTAGAAAGAGAAGTCATATAAATTATAGTATTTCATAGCGACGCAATTTCTGTGTTAATTCGTCATTGTGAGGGATCGGCGGATGCAATAATGAAGGAATAGTGCATCCGAAATGAGATACACATCTCCCAATAGGAGATCCTGTCGTTGCCATATAAACGCTCATCGATTTAGAAAGAGAAGTCATAGAACCTATAGTAATTCATAGCGACGCAATTTCTGTGCTAATTCGTCATTGTGAGGGATCGACGGATGCAATAAAGAAGGAAATGTGCATCCGACATGAGATACTTGCCTCCCAATAGGAGATCCAGTCGTTGCCATAGAAACGCTCCTCGATTTAGAAAGAGAAGTCATAGAACCTTTAGTATGTCATAGCGACGCAATTTCTGTGTTAATTCGTCATTGTGAGGGATCGACGGATGCAATAAAGAAGGAATAGTGAATAAGACAAGAGATACTCGCCTCCCAATAGGAGATCCTGTCGTTGCCATAGAAACGCTCCTTGATTTAGAAAGAGAAGTCATAGAACGTATAGTATTTCATAGCGACGCAATTTCTGTGTTAATTCGTCATTGTGAGGGAACGACGGATGCAATAAAGAAGGAATAATGCATCCGACATGAGTTACACATCTCCCAATAAGAGATCCTGTCGTTGCCATAGAAACGCTCCTCGATTTAGAAAGAGAAGTTATAGATTCTATAGTATTTCATAGCAACGCAATTTCTGTGTTAATCCGTCATTGTGAGGGATCGACGGATGCAATAAAGAAGGAATAGTGCATCCCACATGAGATACTCGCCTCCCAATAGGCGATCCTGTCGTTGCCATAGAAACGCTCCTCGATTTAGAAAGAGAAGTCATAGAACCTTTAGTATGTTATAGCGACGCAATTTCTGTGTTAATTCGTCACTGAGAGGGATCGACGGATGCAATAAAGAAGGAATAGTGCATCCGACATGAGACACTCGCTTCCCAATAGGAGATCCTGTCGTTGCCATAGAAACGCTCCTCGATTTAGAAAGAGAATTCACAGAACCTATAGTATTTCATAGCGACGCAATTTCTGTGTTAATTCGTCATTGTGAGGGAACGACGGATGCAATAAAGAAGGAATAGTGCATCCGACATGAGATACACATCTCCCAATAGGAGATCCTGTCGTTGCCATAGAAACGCTCCTCGATTTAGAAAGAGAAGTCATAGAACCTATAGTATTTAATAGCGACGCAATTTCTGTGTTAATTCGTCATTGTGAGGGATCGACGGATGCAATAAAGAAGGAATAGTGCAACCGACATGAGATACTCGCCTACCAATAGCAGATCATGTCGTTGCCATAGGATCGTTCCTCGATTTAGAAAGAGAAGTCATAGAACTTATAGTATTTCATAGCGACGCAATTTCTGTGTTAATTCGTCATTGTGAGTGATCGACGGATGCAATAAAGAAGGATTAGTGCATCCGACATGAGATACTCGCCTTCCAATAGGAGATCCAGTCGTTGCCATAGAAACGCTCCTTGATTTGGAAAGAGAAGTCATAGAAGTTATAGTATCTCATAGCGACGCAATTTCTGCGTTAATTCGTCACTGTGAGGGATCGACGGATGCAATAAAGAAGGAATAGTGCATCCGACTTGAGATACTCGCCTCCCAATAGGAGATCCTGTCGTTGCCATAGAAAAGCTCCTCGATTTCGAAAGAGAAGTTATAGAACCCATAGTATTTCATAGCGACGCAATTTCTGTGTTAATTCGTCATTGTGAGGGATCGACGGATGCAATAAAGAAGGAATAGTGCATCCGACATGAGATACTCGCCTCCCAATAAGAGATCCTGTAGTTGCCATAGAAACGCTCCTCGATTTAGAAAGATGAGTCATAGAACCTACTGAATTTCATAGCAACGCAATTTCTGTGTTAATTCGTCATTGTGAGGTATCGACGGATGCAATAAAGAACGAATAGGGCATCCGACATGAGATACTCGCCTTCCAATAGGAGATCCTGTCGTTGCCATAGAAACGCTCCTCCATTTAGAAAGAGAAGGCATAGAACCTATAGTTTTTCATAGCGACGCAATTTCTGTGTTAATTCGTCATTGTGAGGGATCGACGGATGCAATAAAGAAGGAATAGTGCATCCGACATGAGATACTCGCCTCCCAATAGAAGATCCTGTCGTTGCCATAGAAACGCTCCTCGATTTAGAAGGAGAATTCATAGAACTTATAGTATTTCATAGCGACGCAATTTCTGTGTTAATTCGTCATTGTGAGGGATCGACGGATGCAATAAAGAAGGAATAGTGCATCCGACATGAGATACTCGCCTCCCAATAGGAGATCGTGTCGTTGCGATATAAACGCTCCTCGATTTAGAAAGAGAAGGCATAGAACCTATAGTATTTCATAGCGACGCAATTTCTGTGTTAATTCGTCATTGTGAGGGATCGACGGATGCAATAAAGAATGAATAGTGCATCCGACATGAGATACACATCTCCCAATAAGAGATCCTGTCGTTGCCATAGAAACGCTCCTCGATTTAGAAGCAGAAGTCATAGAGCCTATAGTATTTCATAGCGACGCAATTTCTGTGTTAATTCGTCATTGTGAGGGAACGACGGATGCAATAAAGAAGGAATAGTGCATCCGACATGAGATACACATCTCCCAATAGGAGATCCTGTCGTTGCCATAGAAACGCTCCTCGATTTAGAAAGAGAATTCATGGAACCTATAGTAATTCATAGCGACGCAATTTCTGTGTTAATTCGTCATTGAGAGGGATCGACGGATGCAATAAAGAAGGAATAGTGCATCCGACATGGGATACTCCCCTCCCAATAGGAGATCCTGTCGTTGCCATAGAAACGCTCCTCGATTTAGAAGGAGAATTCATAGAACTTATAGTATTTCATAGCGACGCAATTTCTGTGTTAATTCGTCATTGAGAGGGATCGACGGATGCAATGAAGAAGGAATAGTGCATCCGAAATGAGATATTCGTCTTCCAATAGGAGATCCTGTCGTTGTAATAGAAACGCTCCTCGATTTAGAAAGAGAAGTCATAGAACTTTTAGTATGTCATAGCGACGCAATTTCTGTGTTAATTCGTCTTTGTGAGGGATCGACGGATGCAATAAAGAAGGAATAGTGTATCCGACATGAGACACTCGCCTCCCAATAGGAGATCCTGTCGTTGCCATAGAAAGGCTCCTCGATTTAAAATGAGAATTCATAGAACCTATCGTATTTCATAGCGACGCAATTTCTGTGTTAATTCGTTATTGTGAGGGATCGACGGATGCAATAAAGAAGGAATAGTGCATCCGACATGAGATATTCGCCTCCCAATAGGAGATCCTGTCGTTGCCATAGAAACGCTCCTTGATTTAGAAAGAGAAGTCATAGAACCTATAGTATTTCATAGCGACGCAATTTCTGTGTTAATTCGTCATTGTGAGGGAACGACGGATGCAATAAAGAAGGAATAGTGCATCCGACATGAGATACACATCTCCCAATAGGAGATCATGTCGTTGCCATAGAAACGCTCCTCGATTTAGAAAGAGAAGTCATAGAACCTATAGTATTTCATAGCGGCGCAATTTCTGTGTTAATTCGTCGTTGTGAGGGATCGACGGATGCAATAAAGAAGGAATAGTGCATCCGACATGAGATACTCGCCTCCCATTAGGAGATCGTGTCGTTGCGATATAAACGCTCCTCGATTTAGAAAGAGAAGTCATAGAACCTATAGTATTTCATAGCGACACAATTTCTGTGTTAATTCGTCATTGTGAGGGATCGACGGATGCAATAAAGAATGAATAGTGCATCCGACATGAGATACACATCTCCCAATAGGAGATCCTGTCGTTGCCATAGAAACGCTCCTCGATTTAGAAAGAGAATTCATGGAACCTATAGTAATTCATAGCGACGCAATTTCTGTGTTAATTCGTCATTGTGAGGGATCGACGGATGCAATAAAGAAGGAATAGTGCATCCGACATGAGATACTCGCCTCCCAATAGGAGATCCTGTCGTTGCCATAGAAACGCTCCTCGATTTAGAAGGAGAATTCATAGAACTTATAGTATTTCATAGCGACGCAATTTCTGTGTTAATTCGTCATTGAGAGGGATCGACGGATGCAATAAAGAAGGAATAGTGCATCCGAAATGAGATATTCGCCTTCCAATAGGAGATCCTGTCGTTGTAATAGAAACGCTCCTCGATTTAGAAAGAGAAGTCATAGAACCTTTAGTATGTCATAGCGACGCAATTTCTGTGTTAATTCGTCTTTGTGAGGGATCGACGGATGCAATAAAGAAGGAGTAGTGTATCCGACATGAGACACTCGCCTCCCAATAGGAGATCCTGTCGTTGCCATAGAAAGGCTCCACGATTTAGAAAGAGAATTCATAGAACCTATAGTATTTCATAGCGACGCAATTTCTGTATTAATTCGTCATTGTGAGGGATCGACGGATGCAATAATGAAGGAATAGTGCATCCGACATGAGATATTCGCCTCCGGATAGGAGATCTTGTCGTTGCCATAAAAACGCTCCTTGATTTAGAAAGAGAAGTCATAGAACCTATAGTATTTCATAGCGACGCAATTTCTGTGTTAATTCGTCATTGTGAGGGAACGACGGATGCAATAAAGAAGGAATAGTGCATCCGACATGAGATACACATCTCCCAATAGGAGATCATGTCGTTGCCATAGAAACCCTCCTCGATTTAGAAAGAGAAGTCATAGAACCTATAGTATTTCATAGCGACGCAATTTCTGTGTTAATTCGTCGTTGTGAGGGATCGACGGATGCAATAAAGAAGGAATAGTGCATCCGACATGAGATACTCGCCTCCCATTAGGAGATCGTGTCGTTGCGATATAAACGCTCCTCGATTTAGAAAGAGAAGTCATAGAACCTATAGTATTTCATAGCGACACAATTTCTGTGTTAATTCGTCATTGTGAGGGATCGACGGATGCAATAAAGAATGAATAGTGCATCCGACATGAGATACTCGCCTCCCAATTGGAGATCCAGTCGTTGCCATAGAAACGCTCCTCGATTTAGAAACAGAAGTCATAGAAACTATAGTATTTCATAGCGACGCAATTTCTGTGTTAATTCGTCATTGTGAAGGAACGACGGATGCAATAAAGAAGGAATAGTGCATCCGACATGAGATACACATCTCCCAATAGGAGATACTGTCGTTGCCATAGAAACGCTCCTCGATTTAGAAAGAGAAGTCATGGAACCTATAGTAATTCATAGCGACGCAATTTCTGTGTTAATTCGTCATTGTGAGGGATCGACGGATGCAATAAAGAAGGAATAGTGCATCCGACATGAGATACTCGCCTCCCAATAGGAGATCCTGTCGTTGCCATAGAAATGCTCCTCGATTTAGTATGAGAAGTCATAGATTCTATAGTATTTCATAGCGACGCAATTTCTGTGTTAATTCGTCATTGTGGGGGATCGACGGATGCAATAAAGAAGGAATAGTGCATTCGATATGAGATACTCGCCTTCAAATAGGAGATACTGGCGTTGCCATAGAAACGCTCCTCGATTTAGAAAGAGAAGTCATAGAACCTATGGTATTTCATAGCGACGCAATTTCTGTGTCAATTAGTCATTGTGAGGGATCGACGGATGCAATACAGAAGGAATAGTGCATCCGACATGACATGCTCTCCTCCGAATAGGAGAACCTGTCGTTGCCATAGAAACGCTCCTTGATTTAGAAAGAGAAGTCATAGAACCTATAGTACTTCATAGCGACGCAATTTGTGTGTTAATTCGTCATTGTGTGGGATCGACGGATGCAATAAAGAAGGAATAGTGCATCCGACATGAGTTACTCGCCTCCCAATAGGAGTTCCTGTCGTTGTCATAGAAACGCTCCTCGATTTAGAAAAAGAAGTCATAGAACCTATAGTATTTCATAGCGACGCAATTTCTGTGTTAATTCGTCATTGTGAGGGATCGACGGATGCAATAAAGAAGGAATAGTGCATACGACATGAGATACACGCCTCCCAATAGGAGATCCTGTCTTTGCCATAGAAACGCTCCTCGATTTAGAAAGAGAAATCATACAACCTATAGTATTTCATAGCGACGCAATTTCTGTGTTAATTCTTCATTGTGAGTGATCGACGGATGCAATAAAGAAGGAATAGTGCATCCGACATGAGATACTCGCCTCCCAATAGGAGATCCTGTCGTTGCCATAGAAACGCTCTTTCATTTAGAAAGAGAAGTCATATAACATATAGTTTCTCATAGCGACGCAATTTCTGTGTTAATTCGTCATTGTGAGGGATCGCCGGATGCAATACAGAAGGAATAGTGCATCCGAAATGAGATACTCGCCTCCCAATAGGAGAACCTGTCGTTGCCATAGGAACGCTCCTCGATTTAGAAAGAGAAGTCATAGAACCTATAGTATTTCATAGCGACGCAATTTCTGTGTTAAATCGTCATTGTGAGGGGTTGACGGATGCAATACAGAAACAATAGTGCATCCGAAATGAGATACTCGCCTCCCAATTGGAGATCCTGTCGTTGCCATAGAAACGCTCTCGATTTAGAAAGAGAAGTCATAGTACCTATAGTATTTCATAGCGACGCAATTTCTGTGTTAATTAATCATTGTGAGGGATCGACGGATGCATTACAGAAGGAATAGTGCATCCGACATGAGATACTCGCCTCCGAATAGGAGAACCTTTCGTTGCCATAGAAACGCTCCTTGATTTAGAAAGAGAAGTCATAGAACCTATAGTATTTCATAGCGACGCAATTTGTGTGTTAATTCGTCATTGTGAGGGATCGACGGATGCAATAAAGAAGGAATAGTGCATCCGACATGAGATACTCGCCTCCCAATAGGAGATCCTGTCGTTGCCATAGAAACGCTCCTCGATTTAGAAAAAGATGTCATAGAACCTATAGTATTTCATAGCGACGCAAATTCTGTGTTAATTCGTCATTGTGAGGGATCGACGGATGCAATAAAGAAGGAATAGTGCATCCGACATGAGATACACGCCTCCCAATAGGAGATCCTGTCGTTGCCATAGAAACGCTCCTCGATTTAGAAAGAGAAGTCATAGAACCTATGGTATTACATAGCGACGCAATTTCTGTGTTAATTCGTCATTGTGAGTGGTCGACGGATGCAATAAAGAAGGAATAGTGCATCCGACATGAGATACTCGCCTCCCAATAGGAGATCCTGTCGTTGCCATAGAAACGCTCCTTCATTTAGAAAGAGAAGTCATATAACATATAGTTTCTCATAGCGACGCAATTTCTGTGTTAATTCGTCATTGTGAGGGATCGCCGGATGCGATACAGAAGGAATAGTGCATCCGACATGAGATACTCGCCTTCCAATAGGAGAACCTCCCGTTGCCATAGAAACCCTCCTCGAATTAGAAAGAGAAGTCATAGAACCTATTGAATTTCATAGCAACGCAATTTCTGTGTTAATTCGTCACTGTGAGGGATCGACGGATGCAATAAAGAAGGAATAGTGCATCCGACATGAGATACTCGCCTCCCAATAGGAGATAATGTCGTTGCCATAGAAACGCTCCTCGATTTAGAAAGAGAAGTCATAGGACCTATAGTATTTCATAGCGACGCAATTTCTGTGTTAATTCGTCATTGTGAGGGATCGATGGATGCAATAAAGAAGGAATAGTGCATCCGACATGAGATACTCGCTTCCCAATAGGAGATCCTGTCGTTGCCATAGAAACGCTCCTCGATTTAGAAGGAGAATTCATAGAACTTATAGTATTTCATAGCGACGCAATTTCTGTGTTAATTAGTCATTGTGAGGGATCGACGGATGCAATAAAGAAGGAATAGTGCATCCGACGTGAGATACTCGCCTCCCAATAGGAGATCCTGTCGTTGCAATAGAAACGCTCCTTCATTTAGAAAGAGAAATCATATAACATATAGTTTCTCATAGCGACGCAATTTCTGTGTTAATTCGTCATTGTGAGGGATCGCCGGATGCAATACAGAAGGAATAGTGCATCCGACACGAGATACTCGCCTCCCAATAGGAGATCCTGTCGTTGCCATAGAAACGCTCCTTCATTTAGAAAGAGAAGTCATATAACATATAGTTTCTCATAGCGACGCAATTTCTGTGTTAATTCGTCATTGTGAGGGATCGCCGGATGCAATACAGAAGGAATAGTGCATCTGAAATGAGATACTCGCCTCCCAATAGGAGAACCTGTCGTTGCCATAGGAACGCTCCTCGATTTAGAAAGAGAAGTCATAGAACCTATGGTATTTCATAGCGACGCAATTTCTGTGTTAAATCGTCATTGTGTGGGATCGACGGATGCAATAAAGAAGGAATAGTGCATCCGACATGAGATACTCGCCTCCCAATATTAGATCCTGTCGTTGCCATAGAAGCGCAATTCGATTTAGAAAGAGAAGTTATAGAACCTATAGTATTTCATAGCGACACAATTTCTGTGTTAATTCGTCATTGTGAGGGATCGACGGATGCAATAAAGAAGGAATAGTGCATCACGACATGAGATACTCGCCTCCCAATAGGAGATCCTGTCGTTGCCATAGGATCGTTCCTCGATTTAGAAAGAGAAGGCATAGAACCTATAGTATTTCATATCGACGCAATTTCTGTGTTAATTCGTCATTGTGAGGGGTCGACGGATACAATACAGAAACAATAGTGCATCCGAAATGAGATACTCGCCTCCCAATAGGAGATCCTGTCGTTGCCATAGAAACGCTCCTCGATTTAGAAAGAGAAGTCATAGAACCTATAGTATTTCATAGCGACGCAATTTCTGTGTTAATTAGTCATTGTGAGGGATCGACGGATGCATCACAGAAGGAATAGTGCATCCGACATGAGATACTCGCCTCCGAATAGGAGAACCTTTCGTTACATAGAAACGCTCCTTGATTTAGAAAGAGAAGTCATAGAACCTATAGTATTTCATAGCGACGCAATTTGTGTGTTAATTCGTCATTGTGAGGGATCGACGGATGCAATAAAGAAGGAATAGTGCATCCGACATGAGATACTCGCCTCCCAATAGGAGATCCTGTCGTTGCCATAGAAACGCTCCTCGATTTAGATAAAGAAGTCATAGAACCTATAGTATATCATAGCGACCCAATTTCTGTGTTAATTCGTCATTGTGAGGGATCGACGGATGCAATAAAGAAGGAATAGTGCATCCGACATGAGATACACGCCTCCCAATAGGAGATCCTGTCGTTGCCATAGAAACGCTCCTCGATTTAGAAAGAGAAGTCATAGAACCCATAGTATTTCATAGCGACGCAATTTCTGTGTTAATTCGTCATTGTGAGTGATCGACGGATGCAATAAGGAAGGAATAGTGCATCCGACATGAGATACTCGCCTCCCAATAGGAGATCCTGTCGTTGCCATAGAAACGCTCCTTCATTTAGAAAGAGAAGTCATATAACATATAGTTTCTCATAGCGACGCAATTTCTGTGTTAATTCGTCATTGTGAGGGATCTCCGGATGCGATACAGAAGGAATAGTGCATCCGACATGAGATACTCGCCTCCCAATAGGAGAACCTCCCGTTGCCATAGAAACACTCCTCGATTTAGAAAGAGAAGTCATAGAACCTATTGAATTTCATAGCAACGCAATTTCTGTGTTAATTCGTCACTGTGAGGGATCGACGGATGCAATAAAGAAGGAATAGTGCATCCGACACGAGATACTCGCCTCCCAATAGGAGATCCTGTCGTTGCCATAGAAACGCTCCTCGATTTAGAAAGAGAAGTTATAGAACCTATAGTATTTCATAGCGACACAATTTCTGTGTTAATTCGTCATTGTGAGGGATCGACGGATGCAATAAAGAAGGAATAGTGCATCCGACATGAGATACTCGCCTCCCAATAGGAGATCCTGTCGTTGCCATAGGATCGTTCCTCGATTTAGAAAGAGAAGGCATAGAACCTATTGAATTTCATAGCAACGCAATTTCTGTGTTAATTCGTCACTGTGAGGGATCGACGGATGCAATAAAGAAGGAATAGTGCATCCGACATGAGATACTCGCCTCCCAATAGGAGATCCTTTCGTAGCCATAGAAACGCTCCTCGATTTAGAAAGAGAAGTCATAGGACCTATAGTATTTCATAGCGACGCAATTTCTGTGTTAATTCGTCATTGTGAGGGATCGATGGATGCAATAAAGAAGGAATAGTGCATCCGACATGAGATACTCGCCTCCCAATAGGAGATCCTGTCGTTGCCATAGAAACGCTCCTCGATTTAGAGGGAGAATTCATAGAACTTATAGTATTTCATAGCGACGCAATTTCTGTGTTAATTCGTCATTGTGAGGGATCGACGGATTCAATAAAGAAGGAATAGTGCATCCGACATGAGATACTCGCCTCCCAATAGGAGATCCTGTCGTTGCAATAGAAACGCTCCTTCATTTAGAAAGAGAAGTCATATAACATATAGTTTCTCATAGCGACGCAATTTCTGTGTTAATTCGTCATTGTGAGGGATCGCCGGATGCAATACAGAAGGAATAGTGCATCCGACATGAGATACTCGCCTCCCAATAGGAGAACCTGTCGTTGCAATAGGAACGCTCCTCGATTTAGAAAGAGAAGTCATAGAACCTATAGTATTTCATAGCGACGCAATTTCTGTGTTAAATCGTCATTGTGTGGGATCGACGGATGCAATAAAGAAGGAATAGTGCATCCGACATGATATACTCGCCTCCCAATAGGAGATCCTGTCGTTGCCATAGAAACGCTCCTCGATTTAGAAAGAGAAGTCATATAACATATAGTTTCTCATAGCGACGCAATTTCTGTGTTAATTCGTCATTGTGAGGGATCGCCGGATGCGATACAGAAAGAATAGTGCATCCGACATGAGTTACTCGCCTCCCAATTGGAGAACCTCCCGTTGCCATAGAAACACTCCTCGATTTAGAAAGAGAAGTCATAGAACCTATTGAATTTCATAGCAACGCAATTTCTGTGTTAATTCGTCACTGTGAGGGATCGACGGATGCAATAAAGAAGGAATAGTGCATCCGACATGAGATACTCGCCTCCCAATAGGAGATCCTGTCGTTGCCATAGAAACGCTCCTCGATTTAGAAAGAGAAGTCATAGGACCTATAGTACTTCATAGCGACGCAATTTCTGTGTTAATTCGTCATTGTGTGGGATCGATGGATGCAATAAAGAAGGAATAGTGCATCCGACATGAGATACGCGCCTCCCAATAGGAGATCCTGTCGTTGCCATAGAAACGCTCCTCGATTTAGAAGGAGAATTCATAGAACTTATAGTATTTCATAGCGACGCAATTTCTGTGTTAATTCGTCATTGTGAGGGATCGACGGATGCAATAAAGAAGGAATAGTGCATCCGACATGAGATACTCGCCTCCCAATAGGAGATCCTGTCGTTGCAATAGAAACGCTCCTTCATTTAGAAAGAGAAGTCATATAACATATAGTTTCTCATAGCGACGCAATTTCTGTGTTAATTCGTCATTGTGAGGGATCGCCGGATGCAATACAGAAGGAATAGTGCATCCGACATGAGATACTCGCCTCCCAATAGGAGAACCTGTCGTTGCAATAGGAACGCTCCTCGATTTAGATAGAGAAGTCATAGAACCTATAGTATTTCATAGCGACGCAATTTCTGTGTTAAATCGTCATTGTGTGGGATCGACGGATGCAATAAAGAAGGAATAGTGCATCCGACACGAGATACTCGCCTCCCAATAGGAGATCCTGTCGTTGCCATAGAAACGCTCCTCGATTTAGAAAGAGAAGTTATAGAACCTATAGTATTTCATAGCGACACAATTTCTGTGTTAATTCATCATTGTGAGGGATCGACGGATGCAATAAAGAAGGAATAGTGCATCCGACATGAGATACTCGCCTCCCAATAGGAGATCCTGTCGTTGCCATAGGATCGTTCCTCGATTTAGAAAGAGAAGGCATAGAACCTATAGTATTTCATAGCGACGCAATTTCTGTGTTAATTCGTCATTGTGAGGGATCGACGGATGCAATACAGAAGGAATAGTGCATCCGACATGAGATACTCGCCCCCCAATAGGAGATCCTGTCGTTGCCATAAAAACGCTCCTCGATTTAGAAAGAGAAGTCATAGAACCTATAGTATTTCATAGCGACGCAATTTCTGTGTTAATTCGTCATAGTGTGGGATCGACGGAAGCAATAAAGAAGGAATAGTGCATCCGACATGAGATACTCGCCTCCCAATAGGAGATCCTGTCGTTGCCGTAGAAACGCACCTCGATTTTGAAAGAGAAGTCATAGAACCTATAGTATTTCATAGCGGCGCAATTTCTGTGTTAATTCGTCGTTGTGAGGGATCGACGGATGCAATAAAGAAGGAATAGTGCATCCGACATGAGATACTCGCCTCCCATTAGGAGATCGTGTCGTTGCGATATAAACGCTCCTCGTTTTAGAAAGAGAAGTCATAGAACCTATAGTATTTCATAGCGACACAATTTCTGTGTTAATTCGTCATTGTGAGGGATCGACGGATGCAATAAAGAATGAATAGTGCATCCGACATGAGATACACATCTCCCAATAGGAGATCCTGTCGTTGCCATAGAAACGCTCCTCGATTTAGAAAGAGAATTCATGGAACCTATAGTAATTCATAGCGACGCAATTTCTGTGTTAATTCGTCATTGTGAGGGATCGACGGATGCAATAAAGAAGGAATAGTGCATCCGACATGAGATACTCGCCTCCCAATAGGAGATCCAGTCGTTGCCATAGAAACGCTCCTCGATTTAGAAGGAGAATTCATAGAACTTATAGTATTTCATAGCGACGCAATTTCTGTGTTAATTCGTCATTGAGAGGGATCGACGGATGCAATAAAGAAGGAATATTGCATCCGAAATGAGATATTCGCCTTCCAATAGGAGAACCTGTCGTTGTAATAGAAACGCTCCTCGATTTAGAAAGAAAAGTCATAGAACCTTTAGTATGTCATAGCGACGCAATTTCTGTGTTAATTCGTCTTTGTGAGGGATCGACGGATGCAATAAAGAAGGAGTAGTGTATCCGACATGAGACACTCGCCTCCCAATAGGAGATCCTGTCGTTGCCATAGAAAGGCTCCACGATTTAGAAAGAGAATTCATAGAACCTATAGTATTTCATAGCGACGCAATTTCTGTATTAATTCGTCGTTGTGAGGGATCGACGGATGCAATAAAGAAGGAATAGTGCATCCGACATGAGATATTCGCCTCCGGATAATAGATCCTGTCGTTGCCATAGAAACGCTCCTTGTTTTAGAAAGAGAAGTCATAGAACGTATAGTATTTCATAGCGACGCAATTTCTGTTGTTATTCGTCATTGTGAGGGAACGACGGATGCAATAAAGAAGGAATAGTGCATCCGACATGAGATACACATCTCCCAATAGGAGATCATGTCGTTGCCATAGAAACACTCCTCGATTTAGAAAGAGAAGTCATAGAACCTATAGTATTTCATAGCGACGCAATTTCTGTGTTAATTCGTCGTTATGAGGGATCGACGGATGCAATAAAGAAGGAATAGTGCATCCGACATGAGATACTCGCCTCCCATTAGGAGATCGTGTCGTTGCGATATAAACGCTCCTCGATTTAGAAAGAGAAGTCATAGAACCTATAGTATTTCATAGCGACACAATTTCTGTGTTAATTCGTCATTGTGAGGGATCGACGGATGCAATAAAGAATGAATAGTGCATCCGACATGAGATACTCGCCTCCCAATTGGAGATCCTGTCGTTGCCATAGAAACGCTCCTCGATTTAGAAACAGAAGTCATAGAAACTATAGTATTTCATAGCGACGCAATTTCTGTGTTAATTCGTCATTGTGAAGGAACGACGGATGCAATAAAGAAGGAATAGTGCATCCGACATGAGATACACATCTCCCAATAGGAGATACTGTCGTTGCCATAGAAACGCTCCTCGATTTAGAAAGAGAAGTCATGGAACCTATAGTAATTCATAGCGACGCAATTTCTGTGTTAATTCGTCATTGTGAGGGATCGACGGATGCAATAAAGAAGGAATAGTGCATCCGACATGAGATACTCGCCTCCCAATAGGAGATCCTGTCGTTGCCATAGAAATGCTCCTCGATTTAGAATGAGAAGTCATAGATTCTATAGTATTTCATAGCGACGCAATTTCTGTGTTAATTCGTCATTGTGGGGGATCGACGGATGCAATAAAGAAGGAATAGTGCATTCGATATGAGATACTCGCCTTCAAATAGGAGATACTGGCGTTGCCATAGAAACGCTCCTCGATTTAGAAAGAGAAGTCATAGAACCTATAGTATTTCATAGCGACGCAATTTCTGTGTCAATTAGTCATTGTGAGGGATCGACGGATGCAATAAAGAAGGAATAGTGCATCCGACATGACATGCTCTCCTCCGAATAGGAGAACCTGTCGTTGCCATAGAAACGCTCCTTGATTTAGAAAGAGAAGTCATAGAACCTATAGTATTTCATAGCGACGCAATTTGTGTGTTAATTCGTCATTGTGTGGGATCGACGGATGCAATAAAGAAGGAATAGTGCATCCGACATGAGTTACTCGCCTCCCAATAGGAGATCCTGTCGTTGCCATAGAAACGCTCCTCGATTTAGAAAAAGAAGTCATAGAACCTATAGTATTTCATAGCGACGCAATTTCTGTGTTAATTCGTCATTGTGAGGGATCGACGGATGCAATAAAGAAGGAATAGTGCATACGACATGAGATACACGCCTCCCAATAGGAGATCCTGTCGTTGCCATAGAAACGCTCCTCGATTTAGAAAGAGAAATCATAGAACCTATAGTATTTCATAGCGACGCAATTGCTGTGTTAATTCGTCATTGTGAGTGATCGACGGATGCAATAAAGAAGGAATAGTGCATCCGACATGAGATACTCGCCTCCCAATAGGAGATCCTGTCGTTGCCATAGAAACGCTCCTTCATTTAGAAAGAGAAGTCATATAACATATAGTTTCTCATAGCGACGCAATTTCTGTGTTAATTCGTCATTGTGAGGGATCGCCGGATGCAATACAGAAGGAATAGTGCATCCGAAATGAGATACTCGCCTCCCAATAGGAGAACCTGTCGTTGCCATAGGAACGCTCCTCGATTTAGAAAGAGAAGTCATAGAACCTATAGTATTTCATAGCGACGCAATTTCTGTGTTAAATCGTCATTGTGTGGGATCGACGGATGCAATAAAGAAGGAATAGTGCATCCGACATGAGATACTCGCCTCCCAATAGGAGATCCTGTCGTTGCCATAGAAGCGCTCCTCGATTTAGAAAGAGAAGTTATAGAACCTATAGTATTTCATAGCGACACAATTTCTGTGTTAATTCGTCATTGTGAGGGATCGACGGATGCAATAAAGAAGGAATAATGCATCCGACATGAGGTACTCGCCTCCCAATAGGAGATCCTGTCGTTGCCATAGGATCGTTCCTCGATTTAGAAAGACAAGTCATAGAACCTATAGTATTTCATATCGACGCAATTTCTGTGTTAATTCGTCATTGTGAGGGGTCGACGGATGCAATACAGAAACAATAGTGCATCCGAAATGAGATACTCGCCTCCCAATTGGAGATCCTGTCGTTGCCATAGAAACGCTCTCGATTTAGAAAGAGAAGTCATAGAACCTATAGTATTTCATAGCGACGCAATTTCTGTGTTAATTAATCATTGTGAGGGATCGACGGATGCATTACAGAAGGAATAGTGCATCCGACATGAGATACTCGCCTCCGAATAGGAGAACCTTTCGTTGCCATAGAAACGCTCCTTGATTTAGAAAGAGAAGTCATAGAACCTATAGTATTTCATAGCGACGCAATTTCTGTGTTAATTCGTCATTGTGAGTGATCGACGGATGCAATAAAGAAGGAATAGTGCATCCGACATGAGATACTCGCCTCCCAATAGGAGATCCTGTCGTTGCCATAGAAACGTTCCTCGATTTAGAAAAAGATGTCATAGAACCTATAGTATTTCATAGCGACGCAATTTCTGTGTTAATTCGTCATTGTGAGGGATCGAAGGATGCAATAAAGAAGGAATAGTGCATCCGACATGTGATACACGCCTCCCAATAGGAGATCCTGTCGTTGCCATAGAAACGCTCCTCGATTTAGAAAGAGAAGTCATAGAACCTATAGTATTTCATAGCGACGCAATTTCTGTGTTAATTCGTCATTGTGAGTGATCGACGGATGCAATAAAGAAGGAATAGTGCATCCGACATGAGATACTCGCCTCCCAATAGGAGATCCTGTCGTTGCCATAGAAACGCTCCTTCATTTAGAAAGAGAAGTCATATAACATATAGTTTCTCATAGCGACGCAATTTCTGTGTTAATTCGTCATTGTGAGGGATCGCCGGATGCGATACAGAAGGAATAGTGCATCCGACATGAGATACTCGCCTTCCAATAGGAGAACCTCCCGTTGCCATAGAAACACTCCTCGAATTAGAAAGAGAAGTCATAGAACCTATTGAATTTCATAGCAACGCAATTTCTGTGTTAATTCGTCACTGTGAGGGATCGACGGATGCAATAAAGAAGGAATAGTGCATCCGACATGAGATGCTCGCCTCCCAATAGGAGATAATGTCGTTGCCATAGAAACGCTCCTCGATTTAGAAAGAGAAGTCATAGGACCTATAGTATTTCATAGCGACGCAATTTCTGTGTTAATTCGTCATTGTGAGGGATCGATGGATGCAATAAAGACGGAATAGTGCATCCGACATGAGATACTCGCTTCCCAATAGGAGATCCTGTCGTTGCCATAGAAACGCTCCTCGATTTAGAAGGAGAATTCATAGAACTTATAGTATTTCATAGCGACGCAATTTCTGTGTTAATTCGTCATTGTGAGGGATCGACGGATGCAATAAAGAAGGAATAGTGCATCCGACGTGAGATACTCGCCTCCCAATAGGAGATCCTGTCGTTGCAATAGAAACGCTCCTTCATTTAGAAAGAGAAGTCATATAACATATAGTTTCTCATAGCGACGCAATTTCTGTGTTAATTCGTCATTGTGAGGGATCGCCGGATGCAATACAGAAGGAATAGTGCATCTGAAATGAGATACTAGCCTCCCAATAGGAGAACCTGTCGTTGCCATAGGAACGCTCCTCTATTTAGAAAGAGAAGTCATAGAACCTATAGTATTTCATAGCGACGCAATTTCTGTGTTAATTAGTCATTGTGAGGGATCGACGGATGCATTACAGAAGGAATAGTGCATCCGACACGAGATACTCGCCTCCCAATAGGAGATCCTGTCGTTGCCATAGGATCGTTGCTCGATTTAGAAAGAGAAGTCATAGGACCTATAGTATTTCATAGCGACGCAATTTCTGTGTTAATTCGTCATTGTGAGGGATCGATGGATGCAATAAAGAAGGAATAGTGCATCCGACATGAGATACTCGCCTCCGAATAGGAGAACCTTTCGTTGCCATAGAAACGCTCCTTGATTTAGAAAGAGAAGTCATAAAACCTATAGTATTTCATAGCGACACAATTTCTGTGTTAATTCGTCATTGTGAGGGATCGACGGATGCAATAAAGAAGGAATAGTGCATCCGACATGAGATACACGCCTCCCAATAGGAGATCCTGTCGTTGCCATAGAAACGCTCCTCGATTTAGAAAGAGAAGTCATAGAACCTATAGTATTTCATAGCGACGCAATTTCTGTGTTAATTCGTCATTGTGAGTGATCGACGGATGCAATAAGGAAGGAATAGTGCATCCGACATGAGATACTCGCCTCCCAATAGGAGATCCTGTCGTTGCCATAGAAACGCTCCTTCATTTAGAAAGAGAAGTCATATAAGATATAGTTTCTCATAGCGACGCAATTTCTGTGTTAATTCGTCATTGTGAGGGATCTCCGGATGCGATACAGAAGGAATAGTGCATCCGACATGAGATACTCGCCTCCCAATAGGAGAACCTCCCGTTGCTATAGAAACACTCCTCGATTTAGAAAGAGAAGTCATAGAACCTATTGAATTTCATAGCAACGCAATTTCTGTGTTAATTCGTCACTGTGAGGGATCGACGGATGCAATAAAGAAGGAATAGTGCATCCGACACGAGATACTCGCCTCCCAATAGGAGATCCTGTCGTTGCCATAGAAACGCTCCTCGATTTAGAAAGAGAAGTTATAGAACCTATACTATTTCATAGCGACACAATTTCTTTGTTAATTCGTCATTGTGCGGGATCGACGGATGCAATAAAGAAGGAATAGTGCATCCGGCATGAGATACTCGCCTCCCAATAGGAGATCCTGTCGTTGCCATAGGATCGTTCCTCGATTTAGAAAGAGAAGGCATAGAACCTATTGAATTTCATAGCAACGCAATTTCTGTGTTAATTCGTCACTGTGAGGGATCGACGGATGCAATAAAGAAGGAATAGTGCATCCGACATGAGATACTCGCCTCCCAATAGGAGATCCTGTCGTTGCCATAGAAACGCTCCTCGATTTAGAAAGAGAAGTCATAGGACCTATAGTATTTCATAGCGACGCAATTTCTGTGTTAATTCGTCATTGTGAGGGATCGATGGATGCAATAAAGAAGGAATAGTGCATCCGACATGAGATTCTCGCCTCCCAATAGGAGATCCTGTCGTTGCCATAGAAACGCTCCTCGATTTAGAAGGAGAATTCATAGAACTTATAGTATTTCATAGCGACGCAATTTCTGTGTTAATTCGTCATTTTGAGGGATCGACGGATGCAATAAAGAAGGAATAGTGCATCCGACATGAGATACTCGCCTCCCAATAGGAGATCCTGTCGTTGCAATAGAAACGCTCCTTCATTTAGAAAGAGAAGTCATATAACATATAGTGTCTCATAGCGACGCAATTTCTGTGTTAATTCGTCATTGTGAGGGATCGCCGGATGCAATACAGAAGGAATAGTGCATCCGACATGAGATACTCGCCTCCCAATAGGAGAACCTGTCGTTGCAATAGGAACGCTCCTCGATTTAGAAAGAGTAGTCATAGAACCTATAGTATTTTATAGCGACGCAATTTCTGTGTTAAATCGTCATTGTGTGGGATCGACGGATGCAATAAAGAAGGAATAGTGCATCCGACATGATATACTCGCCTCCCAATAGGAGATCCTGTCGTTGCCATAGAAACGCTCCTCGATTTAGAAAGAGAAGTCATATAACATATAGTTTCTCATAGCGACGCAATTTCTGTGTTAATTCGTCATTGTGAGGGATCGCCGGATGCGATACTGAAAGAATAGTGCATCCGACATGAGATACTCGCCTCCCAATAGGAGAACCTCCCGTTGCCATAGAAACACTCCTCGATTTAGAAAGAGAAGTCATAGAACCTATTGAATTTCATAGCAACGCAATTTCTGTGTTAATTCGTCACTGTGAGGGATCGACGGATGCAATAAAGAAGGAATAGTGCATCCGACATGAGATACTCGCCTCCCAATAGGAGATCCTGACGTTGCCATAGAAACGCTCCTCGATTTAGAAAGAGAAGTCATAGGACCTATAGTATTTCATAGCGACGCAATTTCTGTTTTAATTCGTCATTGTGAGGGATCGATGGATGCAATAAAGAAGGAATAGTGCATCCGACATGAGATACGCGCCTCCCAATAGGAGATCCTGTCGTTGCCATAGAAACGCTCCTCGATTTAGAAGGAGAATTCATAGAACTTATAGTATTTCATAGCGACGCAATTTCTGTGTTAATTCGTCATTGTGAGGGATCGACGGATGCAATAAAGAAGGAATAGTGCATCCGACATGAGATACTCGCCTCCCAATAGGAGATCCTGTCGTTGCAATAGAAACGCTCCTTCATTTAGAAAGAGAAGTCATATAACATATAGTTTCTCATAGCGACGCAATTTCTGTGTTAATTCGTCATTGTGAGGGATCGCCGGATGCAATACAGAGGGAATAGTGCATCCGACATGAGATACTCTCCTCCCAATAGGAGAACCTGTCGTTGCAATAGGAACGCTCCTCGATTTAGAAAGAGAAGTCATAGAACCTATAGTATTTCATAGCGACGCAATTTCTGTGTTAAATCGTCATTGTGTGGGATCGACGGATGCAATAAAGAAGGAATAGTGCATCCGACACGAGATACTCGCCTCCCAATAGGAGATCCTGTCGTTGCCATAGAAACGCTCCTCGATTTAGAAAGAGAAGTTATAGAACCTATAGTATTTCATAGCGACACAATTTCTGTGTTAATTCCTCATTGTGAGGGATCGACGGATGCAATAAAGAAGGAATAGCGCATCCGACATGAGATACTCGCCCCCCAATAGGAGATCCTGTCTTTGCCATAGAAACGCTCCTCGATTTAGAAAGAGAAGTCATAGAACCTATAGTATTTCATAGCGACGCAATTTCTGTGTTAATTCGTCATAGTGTGGGATCGACGGAAGCAATAAAGAAGGAATAGTGCATCCGACATGAGATACTCGCCTCCCAATAGGAGATCCTGTCGTTGCCGTAGAAACGCACCTCGATTTTGAAAGAGAAGTCATAGAACCTATAGTATTTCATAGCGACACAATTTCTGCGTTAATTCGTCATTGTGAAGGATCGACGGATGAAATAAACAAGGAATAGTGCATCCAACATGAGACACCCGCCTCCCAATAGGAGATCCTGTCGTTGCCATAGGATCGTTTCTCGATTTAGAAAGAGAAGGCATAGACCCTATAGTATTTCATAGCGACGCAATTTCTGTGTTAATTCGTCATTGTAAGGGATCGACGGATGCAATAAAGAAGGAATAGTGCATCCGACATGAGATACTCGCCTCCCAATAGGAGATCCTGTCGTTGCCATAGAAACGCTCCTCGATTTAGAAAGAGAAGTCATAGAACCTATAGTATCTCATAGTGACGCAATTTCTGTGTTAATTCGTCATTGTGAGGGATCGACGGATGCAATAAAGAAGGAATAGTGCATCCGACATGAGATACTCGCCTCCCAATAGGAGATCCTTTCGTTGCCATAGGATCGTTCCTCGATTTAAAAAAGAGAAGGCATAGAACCTATAGTATTCCATAGCGACACAATTTCTGTGTTAATTCGTCATTGTGAGGGATAGTCGGATCCAATAAAGAAGGAATAGTGTATCCGACATGAGATACTCGCCTCCAAATAGGAGATCCTGTCGTTGCATTAGGATCGTTCGTCGATTTAGAAAGAGAAGGCATAGAACCTATAGTATTTCATAGCGACGCAATTTCTGTGTTAATTCGTCATTGTGACGGATCGACGGATGCAATACAGAAGGAATAGTGCATCCGACATGAGATACTCGCCTCCCAATAGGAGATCCTGTTGTTGCCACAGAAACGCTCCTCGATTTAGAAAGAGAAGTCATAGGACCTATAGTATTTCATAGCGACGCAATTTCTGTGTTAAATCGTCATTGTGTGGGATCGGCGGATGCAATAAAGAAGGAATAGTGCATCCGACATGAGATACTCGCCTCCCAATAGGAGATCCTATCGTTGCCATAGAAACGCTCCTTCATTTAGAAAGAGAAGTCATATAACATATAGTTTCTCATAGCGACGCAATTTCTGTGTTAATTCGTCTTTGTGAGGGATCGCGGGATGCAATACAGAAGGAATAGTGCATCCGAAATGAGATACTCGCCTCCCAATAGGAGAACCTGTCGTTGCCATAGGAACGCTCCTCGATTTAGAAAGAGAAGTCATAGAACCTATAGTATTTCATAGCGACGCAATTTCTGTGTTGAATCGTCATTGTGTGGGATCGACGGATGCAATAAAGAAGGAATAGTGCATCCGACATGAGATACTCGCCTCCCAATAGGAGATACTGTCGTTGCCATAGAAGCGCTCCTCGATTTAGAAAGAGAAGTTATAGAACCTATAGTATTTCATAGCGACACAATTTCTGTGTTAATTCGTCATTGTGAGGGATCGACGGATGCAATAAAGAAGGAATAGCGCATCCGACATGAGATACTCGCCCCCCCAATAGGAGATCCTGTCTTTGCCATAGAAACGCTCCTCGATTTAGAAAGAGAAGTCATAGAACCTATAGTATTTCATAGCGACGCAATTTCTGTGTTAATTCGTCATAGTGTGGGATCGACGGATGCAATAAAGAAGGAATAGTGCATCCGACATGAGATACTCGCCTCCCAATAGGAGATCCTGTCGTTGCCGTAGAAACGCACCTCGATTTTGAAAGAGAAGTCATAGAACCTATAGTATTTCATAGCGACACAATTTCTGCGTTAATTCGTCATTGTGAAGGATCGACGGATGAAATAAACAAGGAATAGTGCATCCAACATGAGACACCCGCCTCCCAATAGGAGATCCTGTCGTTGCCATAGGATCGTTTCTCGATTTAGAAAGAGAAGGCATAGACCCTATAGTATTTCATAGCGACGCAATTTCTGTGTTAATTCGTCATTGTAAGGGATCGACGGATGCAATAAAGAAGGAATAGTGCATCCGACATGAGATACTCGCCTCCCAATAGGAGATCCTGTCGTTGCCATAGAAACGCTCCTCGATTTAGAAAGAGAAGTCATAGAACCTATAGTATCTCATAGTGACGCAATTTCTGTGTTAATTCGTCATTGTGAGGGATCGACGGATGCAATAAAGAAGGAATAGTGCATCCGACATGAGATACTCGCCTCCCAATAGGAGATCCTTTCGTTGCCATAGGATCGTTCCTCGATTTAAAAAAGAGAAGGCATAGAACCTATAGTATTCCATAGCGACACAATTTCTGTGTTAATTCGTCATTGTGAGGGATAGTCGGATCCAATAAAGAAGGAATAGTGTATCCGACATGAGATACTCGCCTCCAAATAGGAGATCCTGTCGTTGCATTAGGATCGTTCCTCGATTTAGAAAGAGAAGGCATAGAACCTATAGTATTTCATAGCGACGCAATTTCTGTGTTAATTCGTCATTGTGACGGATCGACGGATGCAATACAGAAGGAATAGTGCATCCGACATGAGATACTCGCCTCCCAATAGGAGATCCTGTTGTTGCCACAGAAACGCTCCTCGATTTAGAAAGAGAAGTCATAGGACCTATAGTATTTCATAGCGACGCAATTTCTGTGTTAAATCGTCATTGTGTGGGATCGGCGGATGCAATAAAGAAGGAATAGTGCATCCGACATGAGATACTCGCCTCCCAATAGGAGATCCTATCGTTGCCATAGAAACGCCCTTCATTTAGAAAGAGAAGTCATATAACATATAGTTTCTCATAGCGACGCAATTTCTGTGTTAATTCGTCTTTGTGAGGGATCGCCGGATGCAATACAGAAGGAATAGTGCATCCGAAATGAGATACTCGCCTCCCAATAGGAGAACCTGTCGTTGCCATAGGAACGCTCCTCGATTTAGAAAGAGAAGTCATAGAACCTATAGTATTTCATAGCGACGCAATTTCTGTGTTGAATCGTCATTGTGTGGGATCGACGGATGCAATAAAGAAGGAATAGTGCATCCGACATGAGATACTCGCCTCCCAATAGGAGATCCTGTCGTTGCCATAGAAGCGCTCCTCGATTTAGAAAGAGAAGTTATAGAACCTATAGTATTTCATAGCGACACAATTTCTGTGTTAATTCGTCATTGTGAGGGATCGACGGATGCAATAAAGAAGGAACTGTGCATCCGACATGAGATACTCGCCTCCCAATAGGAGATCCTGTCGTTGCCATAGGATCGTTCCTCGATTTAGAAAGAGAAGGCATAGAACCTATAGTATTTCATATCGACGCAATTTCTGGTTTATTCGTCATTGTGAGGGGTCGACGGATGCAATACAGAAACAATAGTGCATCCGAAATGAGATACTCGCCTCACAATCGGAGATCCTGTCGTTGCCATAGAAACGCTCCTCGATTTAGAAAGAGAAGTCATAGAACCTATAGTATTTCATAGCGACGCAATTTCTGTGTTAATTAGTCATTGTGAGGGATCGTCAGATGCATTACAGAAGGAATAGTGCATCCGACATGAGATACTCGCCTCCGAATAGGAGAACCTTTCGTTGCCATAGAAACGCTCCTTGATTTAGAAAGAGAAGTCATAGAACCTATAGTATTTCATAGCGACGCAATTTGTGTGTTAATTCGTCATTGTGAGGGATCGACGGATGCAATAAAGAAGGAATAGTGCATCCGACATGAGATACTCGCCTCCCAATTGGAGATCCTGTCGTTGCCATGGAAACGCTCCTCGATTTAGAAAAAGAAGTCATAGAACCTATAGTATTTCATAGCGACGCAATTTCTGTGTTAATTCGTCATTGTGAGGGATCGACGGATGCAATAAAGAAGGAATAGTGCATCCGACATGAGATACACGCCTCCCAATAGGAGATCCTGTCGTTGCCATAGAAACGATCCTCGATTTAGAAAGAGAAGTCATAGAACCTATAGTATTTCATAGCGACGCAATTTCTGTGTTGATTCGTCATTGTGAGGGATCGACGGATGCAATAAAGAAGGAATAGTGTATCCGACATGAGATACTCGCCTCCCAATAGGAGATCCTGTCGTTGCCATAGAAACGCTCCTCGATTTAGAAGGAGAATTCATAGAACTTATAGTATTTCATAGCGACGCAATTTCTGTGTTAATTCGTCATTGTGAGGGATCGCCGGATGCAATACAGAAGGAATAGTGCATCCGATATGAGATACTCGCCTCCCAATAGGAGAACCTGTCGTTGCAATAGGAACGCTCCTCGATTTAGAAAGAGAAGTCATAGAACCTATAGTATTTCATAGCGACGCAATTTCTGTGTTAAATCGTCATTGTGTGGGATCGACGGATGCAATAAAGAAGGAATAGTGCATCCGACACGAGATACTCGCCTCCCAATAGGAGATCCTGTCGTTGCCATAGAAACGCTCCTCGATTTAGAAAGAGAAGTTATAGAACCTATAGTATTTCATAGCGACACTATTTCTGTGTTAATTCGTCATTGTGAGGGATCGACGAATGCAATAAAGAAGGAATAGTGCATCCGACATGAGATACTCGCCTCCCAATAGGAGATCCTGTCGTTGCCATAGGATCGTTCCTCGATTTAGAAAGAGAAGGCATAGAACCTATAGTATTTCATAGCGACGCAATTTCTGTGTTGATTCGTCATTGTGAGGGTTCGACGGATGCAATACAGAAGGAATAGTGCATCCGACATGAGATACTCGCCCCCCAATAGAAGATCCTGTCGTTGCCATAGAAACGCTCCTCGATTTAGAAAGAGAAGTCATAGAACCTATAGTATTTCATAGCGACGCAATTTCTGTGTTAATTCGTCATAGTGTGGGATCGACGGAAGCAATAAAGAAGGAATAAAGCATCCGACATGATATACTCGCCTCCCAATAGGAGATCCTGTCGTTGCCGTAGAAACGCACCTCGATTTAGAAAGAGAAGTCATAGAACCTATAGTATTTCATAGCGACACAATTTCTGCGTTAATTCGTCATTGTGAAGGATCGACGGATGAAATAAACAAGGAATAGTGCATCCAACATGAGACACCCGCCTCCCAATAGGAGATCCTGTCGTTGCCATAGGATCGTTTCTCGTTTTAGAAAGAGAAGGCATAGAACCTATAGTATTTCATAGCGACGCAATTTCTGTGTTAATTCGTCATTGTAAGGGATCGACGGATGCAATAAAGAAGGAATAGTGCATCCGACATGAGATACTCGCCTCCCAATAGGAGATCCTGTCGTTGCCATAGAAACGCTCCTCGATTTAGAAAGAGAAGTCATAGAACCTATAGTATCTCATAGTGACGCAATTTCTGTGTTAATTCGTCATTGTGAGGGATCGATGGATGCGATAAAGAAGGAATAGTGCATCCGACATGAGATACTCGCCTCCCAATAGGAGATCCTTTCGTTGCCATAGGATCGTTCCTCGATTTAAAAAAGAGAAGGCATAGAACCTATACTATTCCATAGCGACACAATTTCTGTGTTAATTCGTCATTGTGAGGGATAGTCGGATGCAATAAAGAAGGAATAGTGTATCCGACATGAGATACTCGCCTCCAAATAGGAGATCCTGTCGTTGCCATAGGATCGTTCCTCGATTTAGAAAGAGAAGGCATAGAACCTATAGTATTTCTTAGCGATGCAATTTGTGTGTTAATTCGTCATTGTGAGGGATCGACGGATGCAATAAAGAACGAATAGTGCATCCGACATGAGATACTCGCCTCCCAATAAAAGATCCTGTCGTTGCCATAGAAACGCTCCTCGATTTCGAAAGAGAAGTCATAGAACCTATAGTATTTCATAGCGACGCAATTTCTGTGTTAATTCGTCATTGCGAGGGATCGACGGATGCAATAAAGAAGGAATAGTGCATCCGACATGAGATACTCGCCTCCAAATAGGAGATCCTGTCGTTGCCATAGGATCGTTCCTCGATTTAGAAAGAAAAGGCATAGAACCTATAGTATTTCATAGCGACGCAATTTCTGTGTTAATTCGTCATTGTGACGGATCGACGGATGCAATACAGAAGGAATAGTGCATCCGACATGAGATACTCGCCTCCCAATAGGAGATCCTGTTGTTGCCACTGAAACGCTCCTCGATTTAGAAAGAGAAGTCATAGGACCTATAGTATTTCATAGCGACGCAATTTCTGTGTTAAATCGTCATTGTGTGGGATCGGCGGATGTAATAAAGAAGGAATAGAGCATCCGACATGAGATACTCGCCTCCCAATAGGAGATCCTATCGTTGCCATAGAACCGCTCCTTCATTTACAAAGAGAAGTCATATAACATATAGTTTCTCATAGCGCCGCAATTTCTGTGTTAATTCGTCATTGTGAGGGATCGCTGGATGCAATACAGAAGGAATAGTGCATCCGACATGAGATACTCGCCTCCCAACAGCAGAATCTGTCGTTGCCATAGGAACGCTCCTCGATTTAGGAAGAGAAGTCATAGAACCTATAGTATTTCATAGCGACGCAATTTCTGTGTTAATTCGTCATAGTGTGGGATCGACGGATGCAATAAAGAAGGAATAGTGCATCCGACATGAGATACTCGCCTCCCAATATGAGATCCTGTCGTTGCCGTAGAAACGCACCTCGATTTAGAATAAGAAGTCATAGAACCTATAGTATTTCATAGCGACACAATTTCTGTGTTAATTCGTCATTGTGAGAGATCGACGGATGCAATAAAGAAGGAATAGTGCATCCGACATGAGATACACCCCTCCCAATAGGAGATCCTGTCGTTGCACATAGAAACGCTCCTCGATTTAGACAGAGAAGTCATAGAACCTATAGTATTTCAAAGCGACGCAATTTCTGTGTTAATTCGTCATTGTGAGGGATCGACGGATGCAATACAGAAGGAATAGTGCATCCGACATGAGATACTCGCCCCCCAATAGAAGATCCTGTCGTTGCCATAGAAACGCTCCTCGATTTATAAAGTGAAGTCATAGAACCTATAGTATTTCATAGCGACGCAATTTCTGTGTTAATTCGTCATAGTGTGGGATCGACGGAAGCAATAAAGAAGGAATAAAGCATCCGACATGAGATACTCGCCTCCCAATAGGAGATCCTGTCGTTGCCGTAGAAACGCACCTCGATTTAGAAAGAGAAGTCATAGAACCTATAGTATTTCATAGCGACAAAATTTCTGCGTTAATTCGTCATTGTGAAGGATCGACGGATGAAATAAACAAGGAATAGTGCATCCGACATGAGATACTCGCCTCCCAATAGGAGATCCTGTCGTTGCCATAGAAACGCTCCTCGAATTAGAAAGAGAAGTCATAGAACCTATAGTATCTCATAGTGACGCAATTTCTGTGTTAATTCGTCATTGTGAGGGATCGACGGATGCAATAAAGAAGGAATAGTGCATCCGACATGAGATACTCGCCTCCCAATAGGAGATCCTTTCGTTGCCATAGGATCGTTCCTCGATTTAAAAAAGAGAAGGCATAGAACCTATAGTATTCCATAGCGACACAATTTCTGTGTTAATTCGTCATTGTGAGGGATAGTCGGATGCAATAAAGAAGGAATAGTGTATCCGACATGAGATACTCGCCTCCAAATAGGAGATCCTGTCGTTGCCATAGGATCGTTCCTCGATTTAGAAAGAGAAGGCATAGAACCTATAGTATTTCTTAGCGATGCAATTTGTGTGTTAATTCGTCATTGTGAGGGATCGACGGATGCAATAAAGAACGAATAGTGCATCCGACATGAGATACTCGCCTCCCAATAAAAGATCCTGTCGTTGCCATAGAAACGCTCCTCGATTTCGAAAGAGAAGTCATAGAACCTATAGTATTTCATAGCGACGCAATTTCTGTGTTAATTCGTCATTGCGAGGGATCGACGGATGCAATAAAGAAGGAATAGTGCATCCGACATGAAATACTCGCCTCCAAATAGGAGATCCTGTCGTTGCCATAGGATCGTTCCTCGATTTAGAAAGAAAAGGCATAGAACCTATAGTATTTCATAGCGACGCAATTTCTGTGTTAATTCGTCATTGTGACGGACCGACGGATGCAATACAGAAGGAATAGTGCATCCGACATGAGATACTCGCCTCCCAATAGGAGATCCTGTTGTTGCCACAGAAACGCTCCTCGATTTAGAAAGAGAAGTCATAGGACCTATAGTGTTTCATTGCGACGCAATTTCTGTGTTATAAAAACGTCATTGTGTGGGATCGGCGGATGTAATAAAGAAGGAATAGAGCATCCGACATGAGATACTCGCCTCCCAATAGGTGATCCTATCGTTGCCATAGAACCGCTCCTTCATTTACAAAGAGAAGTCATATAACATATAGTTTCTCATAGCGCCGCAATTTCTGTGTTAATTCGTCATTGTGAGGGATCGCTGGATGCAATACAGAAGGAATAGTGCATCCGACATGAGATACTCGCCTCCCAACAGCACAATCTGTCGTTGCCATAGGAACGCTCCTCGATTTAGGAAGAGACGTCATAGAACCTATAGTATTTCATAGCGACGCAATTTCTGTGTTAAATCGTCATTGTGTGGGATCGACGGATGCAATAAAGAAGGAATAGTGCATCCGACATGAGATACTCGCCTCCCAATAGGAGATCCTGTCGTTGCCATAGAAACGCTCCTCGAATTAGAAAGAGAAGTCATAGAACCTATAGTATCTCATAGTGACGCAATTTCTGTGTTAATTCGTCATTGTGAGGGATCGACGGATGCAATAAAGAAGGAATAGTGCATCCGACATGAGATACTCGCCTCCCAATAGGAGATCCTTTCGTTGCCATAGGATCGTTCCTCGATTTAAAAAAGAGAAGGCATAGAACCTATAGTATTCCATAGCGACACAATTTCTGTGTTAATTCGTCATTGTGAGGGATAGTCGGATGCAATAAAGAAGGAATAGTGTATCCGACATGAGATACTCGCCTCCAAATAGGAGATCCTGTCGTTGCCATAGGATCGTTCCTCGATTTAGAAAGAGAAGGCATAGAACCTATAGTATTTCATAGCGACGCAATTTCTGTGTTAATTCGTCATTGTGAGGGATCGACGGATGCAATAAAGAAGGAATAGTGCATCCGACATGAGATACACGCCTCCCAATAGGAGATCCTGTCGTTGCCATAGAAACGATCCTCGATTTAGAAAGAGAAGTCATAGAACCTATAGTATTTCATAGCGACGCAATTTCTGTGTTGATTCGTCATTGTGAGGGATCGACGGATGCAATAAAGAAGGAATAGTGTATCCGACATGAGATACTCGCCTCCCAATAGGAGATCCTGTCGTTGCCATAGAAACGCTCCTCGATTTAGAAGGAGAATTCATAGAACTTATAGTATTTCATAGCGACGCAATTTCTGTGTTAATTCGTCATTGTGAGGGATCGCCGGATGCAATACAGAAGGAATAGTGCATCCGATATGAGATACTCGCCTCCCAATAGGAGAACCTGTCGTTGCAATAGGAACGCTCCTCGATTTAGAAAGAGAAGTCATAGAACCTATAGTATTTCATAGCGACGCAATTTCTGTGTTAAATCGTCATTGTGTGGGATCGACGGATGCAATAAAGAAGGAATAGTGCATCCGACACGAGATACTCGCCTCCCAATAGGAGATCCTGTCGTTGCCATAGAAACGCTCCTCGATTTAGAAAGAGAAGTTATAGAACCTATAGTATTTCATAGCGACACTATTTCTGTGTTAATTCGTCATTGTGAGGGATCGACGAATGCAATAAAGAAGGAATAGTGCATCCGACATGAGATACTCGCCTCCCAATAGGAGATCCTGTCGTTGCCATAGGATCGTTCCTCGATTTAGAAAGAGAAGGCATAGAACCTATAGTATTTCATAGCGACGCAATTTCTGTGTTGATTCGTCATTGTGAGGGTTCGACGGATGCAATACAGAAGGAATAGTGCATCCGACATGAGATACTCGCCCCCCAATAGAAGATCCTGTCGTTGCCATAGAAACGCTCCTCGATTTAGAAAGAGAAGTCATAGAACCTATAGTATTTCATAGCGACGCAATTTCTGTGTTAATTCGTCATAGTGTGGGATCGACGGAAGCAATAAAGAAGGAATAAAGCATCCGACATGATATACTCGCCTCCCAATAGGAGATCCTGTCGTTGCCGTAGAAACGCACCTCGATTTAGAAAGAGAAGTCATAGAACCTATAGTATTTCATAGCGACACAATTTCTGCGTTAATTCGTCATTGTGAAGGATCGACGGATGAAATAAACAAGGAATAGTGCATCCAACATGAGACACCCGCCTCCCAATAGGAGATCCTGTCGTTGCCATAGGATCGTTTCTCGTTTTAGAAAGAGAAGGCATAGAACCTATAGTATTTCATAGCGACGCAATTTCTGTGTTAATTCGTCATTGTAAGGGATCGACGGATGCAATAAAGAAGGAATAGTGCATCCGACATGAGATACTCGCCTCCCAATAGGAGATCCTGTCGTTGCCATAGAAACGCTCCTCGATTTAGAAAGAGAAGTCATAGAACCTATAGTATCTCATAGTGACGCAATTTCTGTGTTAATTCGTCATTGTGAGGGATCGATGGATGCGATAAAGAAGGAATAGTGCATCCGACATGAGATACTCGCCTCCCAATAGGAGATCCTTTCGTTGCCATAGGATCGTTCCTCGATTTAAAAAAGAGAAGGCATAGAACCTATACTATTCCATAGCGACACAATTTCTGTGTTAATTCGTCATTGTGAGGGATAGTCGGATGCAATAAAGAAGGAATAGTGTATCCGACATGAGATACTCGCCTCCAAATAGGAGATCCTGTCGTTGCCATAGGATCGTTCCTCGATTTAGAAAGAGAAGGCATAGAACCTATAGTATTTCTTAGCGATGCAATTTGTGTGTTAATTCGTCATTGTGAGGGATCGACGGATGCAATAAAGAACGAATAGTGCATCCGACATGAGATACTCGCCTCCCAATAAAAGATCCTGTCGTTGCCATAGAAACGCTCCTCGATTTCGAAAGAGAAGTCATAGAACCTATAGTATTTCATAGCGACGCAATTTCTGTGTTAATTCGTCATTGCGAGGGATCGACGGATGCAATAAAGAAGGAATAGTGCATCCGACATGAGATACTCGCCTCCAAATAGGAGATCCTGTCGTTGCCATAGGATCGTTCCTCGATTTAGAAAGAAAAGGCATAGAACCTATAGTATTTCATAGCGACGCAATTTCTGTGTTAATTCGTCATTGTGACGGATCGACGGATGCAATACAGAAGGAATAGTGCATCCGACATGAGATACTCGCCTCCCAATAGGAGATCCTGTTGTTGCCACTGAAACGCTCCTCGATTTAGAAAGAGAAGTCATAGGACCTATAGTATTTCATAGCGACGCAATTTCTGTGTTAAATCGTCATTGTGTGGGATCGGCGGATGTAATAAAGAAGGAATAGAGCATCCGACATGAGATACTCGCCTCCCAATAGGAGATCCTATCGTTGCCATAGAACCGCTCCTTCATTTACAAAGAGAAGTCATATAACATATAGTTTCTCATAGCGCCGCAATTTCTGTGTTAATTCGTCATTGTGAGGGATCGCTGGATGCAATACAGAAGGAATAGTGCATCCGACATGAGATACTCGCCTCCCAACAGCAGAATCTGTCGTTGCCATAGGAACGCTCCTCGATTTAGGAAGAGAAGTCATAGAACCTATAGTATTTCATAGCGACGCAATTTCTGTGTTAATTCGTCATAGTGTGGGATCGACGGATGCAATAAAGAAGGAATAGTGCATCCGACATGAGATACTCGCCTCCCAATATGAGATCCTGTCGTTGCCGTAGAAACGCACCTCGATTTAGAATAAGAAGTCATAGAACCTATAGTATTTCATAGCGACACAATTTCTGTGTTAATTCGTCATTGTGAGAGATCGACGGATGCAATAAAGAAGGAATAGTGCATCCGACATGAGATACACCCCTCCCAATAGGAGATCCTGTCGTTGCACATAGAAACGCTCCTCGATTTAGACAGAGAAGTCATAGAACCTATAGTATTTCAAAGCGACGCAATTTCTGTGTTAATTCGTCATTGTGAGGGATCGACGGATGCAATACAGAAGGAATAGTGCATCCGACATGAGATACTCGCCCCCCAATAGAAGATCCTGTCGTTGCCATAGAAACGCTCCTCGATTTATAAAGTGAAGTCATAGAACCTATAGTATTTCATAGCGACGCAATTTCTGTGTTAATTCGTCATAGTGTGGGATCGACGGAAGCAATAAAGAAGGAATAAAGCATCCGACATGAGATACTCGCCTCCCAATAGGAGATCCTGTCGTTGCCGTAGAAACGCACCTCGATTTAGAAAGAGAAGTCATAGAACCTATAGTATTTCATAGCGACAAAATTTCTGCGTTAATTCGTCATTGTGAAGGATCGACGGATGAAATAAACAAGGAATAGTGCATCCGACATGAGATACTCGCCTCCCAATAGGAGATCCTGTCGTTGCCATAGAAACGCTCCTCGAATTAGAAAGAGAAGTCATAGAACCTATAGTATCTCATAGTGACGCAATTTCTGTGTTAATTCGTCATTGTGAGGGATCGACGGATGCAATAAAGAAGGAATAGTGCATCCGACATGAGATACTCGCCTCCCAATAGGAGATCCTTTCGTTGCCATAGGATCGTTCCTCGATTTAAAAAAGAGAAGGCATAGAACCTATAGTATTCCATAGCGACACAATTTCTGTGTTAATTCGTCATTGTGAGGGATAGTCGGATGCAATAAAGAAGGAATAGTGTATCCGACATGAGATACTCGCCTCCAAATAGGAGATCCTGTCGTTGCCATAGGATCGTTCCTCGATTTAGAAAGAGAAGGCATAGAACCTATAGTATTTCTTAGCGATGCAATTTGTGTGTTAATTCGTCATTGTGAGGGATCGACGGATGCAATAAAGAACGAATAGTGCATCCGACATGAGATACTCGCCTCCCAATAAAAGATCCTGTCGTTGCCATAGAAACGCTCCTCGATTTCGAAAGAGAAGTCATAGAACCTATAGTATTTCATAGCGACGCAATTTCTGTGTTAATTCGTCATTGCGAGGGATCGACGGATGCAATAAAGAAGGAATAGTGCATCCGACATGAAATACTCGCCTCCAAATAGGAGATCCTGTCGTTGCCATAGGATCGTTCCTCGATTTAGAAAGAAAAGGCATAGAACCTATAGTATTTCATAGCGACGCAATTTCTGTGTTAATTCGTCATTGTGACGGACCGACGGATGCAATACAGAAGGAATAGTGCATCCGACATGAGATACTCGCCTCCCAATAGGAGATCCTGTTGTTGCCACAGAAACGCTCCTCGATTTAGAAAGAGAAGTCATAGGACCTATAGTGTTTCATTGCGACGCAATTTCTGTGTTATAAAAACGTCATTGTGTGGGATCGGCGGATGTAATAAAGAAGGAATAGAGCATCCGACATGAGATACTCGCCTCCCAATAGGTGATCCTATCGTTGCCATAGAACCGCTCCTTCATTTACAAAGAGAAGTCATATAACATATAGTTTCTCATAGCGCCGCAATTTCTGTGTTAATTCGTCATTGTGAGGGATCGCTGGATGCAATACAGAAGGAATAGTGCATCCGACATGAGATACTCGCCTCCCAACAGCACAATCTGTCGTTGCCATAGGAACGCTCCTCGATTTAGGAAGAGACGTCATAGAACCTATAGTATTTCATAGCGACGCAATTTCTGTGTTAAATCGTCATTGTGTGGGATCGACGGATGCAATAAAGAAGGAATAGTGCATCCGACATGAGATACTCGCCTCCCAATAGGAGATCCTGTCGTTGCCATAGAAACGCTCCTCGAATTAGAAAGAGAAGTCATAGAACCTATAGTATCTCATAGTGACGCAATTTCTGTGTTAATTCGTCATTGTGAGGGATCGACGGATGCAATAAAGAAGGAATAGTGCATCCGACATGAGATACTCGCCTCCCAATAGGAGATCCTTTCGTTGCCATAGGATCGTTCCTCGATTTAAAAAAGAGAAGGCATAGAACCTATAGTATTCCATAGCGACACAATTTCTGTGTTAATTCGTCATTGTGAGGGATAGTCGGATGCAATAAAGAAGGAATAGTGTATCCGACATGAGATACTCGCCTCCAAATAGGAGATCCTGTCGTTGCCATAGGATCGTTCCTCGATTTAGAAAGAGAAGGCATAGAACCTATAGTATTTCTTAGCGATGCAATTTGTGTGTTAATTCGTCATTGTAAGGGATCGACGGATGCAATAAAGAACGAATAGTGCATCCGACATGAGATACTCGCCTCCCAATAAAAGATCCTGTCATTGCCATAGAAACGCTCCTCGATTTCGAAAGAGAAGTCATAGAACCTATAGTATTTCATAGCGACGCAATTTCTGTGTTAATTCGTCATTGCGAGGGATCGACGGATGCAATAAAGAAGGAATAGTGCATCCGACATGAGATACTCGCCTCCAAATAGGAGATCCTGTCGTTGCCATAGGATCGTTCCTCGATTTAGAAAGAAAAGGCATAGAACCTATAGTATTTCATAGCGACGCAATTTCTGTGTTAATTCGTCATTGTGACGGATCGACGGATGCAATACAGAAGGAATAGTTCATCCGACATGAGATACTCGCCTCCCAATAGGAGATCCTGTTGTTGCCACAGAAACGCTCCTCGATTTAGAAAGAGAAGTCATTGGACCTATAGTATTTCATTGCGACGCAATTTCTGTGTTAAATCGTCATTGTGTGGGATCGGCGGATGTAATAAAGAAGGAATAGAGCATCCGACATGAGATACTCGCCTCCCAATAGGAGATCCTATCGTTGCCATAGAACCGCTCCTTCATTTACAAAGAGAAGTCATATAACATATAGTTTCTCATAGCGCCGCAATTTCTGTGTTAATTCGTCATTGTGAGGGATCGCTGGATGCAATACAGAAGGAATAGTGCATCCGACATGAGATACTCGCCTCCCAACAGCAGAATCTGTCGTTGCCATAGGAACGCTCTTCGATTTAGGAAGAGAAGTCAAAGAACCTATAGTATTTCATAGCGACGCAATTTCTGTGTTAAATCGTCATTGTGTGGGATCGACGGATGCAATAAAGAAGGAATAGTGCATCCGACATGAGATACTCGCCTCCCAATAGGAGATCCTGTCGTTGCCATAGAAACGCTCCTCGAATTAGAAAGAGAAGTCATAGAACCTATAGTATCTCATAGTGACGCAATTTCTGTGTTAATTCGTCATTGTGAGGGATCGACGGATGCAATAAAGAAGGAATAGTGCATCCGACATGAGATACTCGCCTCCCAATAGGAGATCCTTTCGTTGCCATAGGATCGTTCCTCGATTTAAAAAAGAGAAGGCATAGAACCTATTGTATTCCATAGCGACACAATTTCTGTGTTAATTCGTCATTGTGAGGGATAGTCGGATGCAATAAAGAAGGAATAGTGTATCCGACATGAGATACTCGCCTCCAAATAGGAGATCCTGTCGTTGCCATAGGATCGTTCCTCGATTTAGAAAGAGAAGGCATAGAACCTATAGTATTTCTTAGCGATGCAATTTGTGTGTTAACTCGTCATTGTGAGGGATCGACGGATGCAATAAAGAACGAATAGTGCATCCGACATGAGATACTCGCCTCCCAATAAAAGATCCTGTCGTTGCCATAGAAACGCTCCTCGATTTCGAAAGAGAAGTCATAGAACCTATAGTATTTCATAGCGACGCAATTTCTGTGTTAAGTCGTCATTGCGAGGGATCGACGGATGCAATAAAGAAGGAATAGTGCATCCGACATGAGATACTCGCCTCCAAATAGGAGATCCTGTCGTTGCCATAGGATCGTTCCTCGATTTAGAAAGAAAAGGCATAGAACCTATAGTATTTCATAGCGACGTAATTTCTGTGTTAATTCGTCATTGTGACGGATCGACGGATGCAATACTGAAGGAATAGTGCATCCGACATGAGATACTCGCCTCCCAATAGGAGATCCTGTTGTTGCCACAGAAACGCTCCTCGATTTAGAAAGAGAAGTCATAGGACCTATAGTATTTCATTGCGACGCAATTTCTGTGTTAAATCGTCATTGTGTGGGATCGGCGGATGTAATAAAGAAGGAATAGAGCATCCGACATGAGATACTCGCCTCCCAATAGGAGATCCTATCGTTGCCATAGAACCGCTCCTTCATTTACAAAGAGAAGTCATATAACATATAGTTTCTCATAGCGCCGCAATTTCTGTGTTAATTCGTCATTGTGAGGGATCGCTGGATGCAATACAGAAGGAATAGTGCATCCGACATGAGATACTCGCCTCCCAACAGCAGAATCTGTCGTTGCCATAGGAACGCTCCTCGATTTAGGAAGAGAAGTCATAGAACCTATAGTATTTCATAGCGACGCAATTTCTGTGTTAAATCGTCATTGTGTGGGATCGACGGATGCAATAAAGAAGGAATAGTGCATCCGACATGAGATACTCGCCTCCCAATAGGAGATCCTGTCGTTGCCATAGAAACGCTCCTCGATTTAGAAAGAGAAGTTATAGAACCTATAGTATTTCATAGCGACACAATTTCTGTGTTAATTCGTCATTGTGAGGGATCGACGGATGCAATAAAGAAGGAATAGTGCATCCGACATGAGATACTCGCCTCCAAATAGGAGATCCTGTCGTTGCCAAAGGATCGTTCCTCGATTTAGCAAGAGAAGGCATAGAACCTATAGTATTACATAGCGACGCAATTTCTGTGTTAATTCGTCATTGTGAGGTGTCGACGGATGCACTACAGAACGAATAGTGCATCCGACATGAGATACTCGCCTCCCAATAGGAGATCCTGTCGTTGCCATAGAAACGCTCCTCGATTTAGAAAGAGAAGTAATAGAACCTATAGTATCTCATAGTGACGCAATTTCTGTGTTAATTCGTCATTGTGAGGGATCGACGGATGCAATAAAGAAGGAATAGTGCATCCGACATGAGATACTCGCCTCCCAATAGGAGATCCTTTCGTTGCCATAGGATCGTTCCTCGATTTAAAAAAGAGAAGGCATAGAACCTATAGTATTCCATAGCGACACAATTTCTGTGTTAATTCGTCATTGTGAGGGATAGTCGGATGCAATAAAGAAGGAATAGCGTATCCGACATGAGATACTCGCCTCCAAATAGGAGATCCTGTCGTTGCCATATGATCGTTCCTCGATTTAGAAAGAGAAGGCATAGAACCTATAGTATTTCTTAGCGATGCAATTTGTGTGTTAATTCGTCATTGTGAGGGATCGACGGATGCAATAAAGAACGAATATTGCATCCGACATGAGATACTCGCCTCCCAATAAAAGATCCTGTCGTTGCCATAGAAACGCTCCTCGATTTGGAAAGAGAAGTCATAGAACCTATAGTATTTCATAGCGACGCAATTTCTGTGTTAATTCGTCATTGCGAGGGATCGACGGATGCAATAAAGAAGGAATAGTGCATCCGACATGAGATACACGCCTCCAAATAGGAGATCCTGTCGTTGCCATAGGATCGTTCCTCGATTTAGAATGAAAAGGCATAGAACCTATAGTATTTCATAGCGACGCAATTTCTGTGTTAATTCGTCATTGTGACGGATCGACGGATGCAATACAGAAGGAATAGTGCATCCGACATGAGATACTCGCCTCCCAATAGGAGATCCTGTGGTTGCCATAGAAACGCTCCTCGATTTAGAAAGAGAAGTCATAGGACCTATAGTATTTCATAGCGACGCAATTTCTGTGTTAAATCGTCATTGTGTGGGATCGGCGGATGCAATAAAGAAGGAATAGAGCATCCGACATGAGATACTCGCCTCCCAATAGGAGATCCTATCGTTGCCATAGAACCGCTACTTCATTTACAAAGAGAAGTCATATAACATATAGTTTCTCATAGCGCCGCAATTTCTGTGTTAATTCGTCATTGTGAGGGATCGCTGGATGCAATACAGAAGGAATAGTGCATCCGACATGAGATACTCGCCTCCCAATAGGAGATCCTGTCGTTGCCACAGAAACGCTCCTCGATTTAGAACGAGAAGTCATAGAACCTATAGTATTTCATAGCGACGCAATTTCTGTGTTAATTCGTCATTGTGAGGGATCGACGGATGCTATAAAGAAGGAATAGTGCATCCGACATGAGATACTCGCCTCCCAATAGGAGATCCTGTCGTTGCAATAGAAACGCTCCTCGATTTAGAAAGAGAAGTCATAGAACCTATAGTATTACATAGCGACGCAATTTCTGTGTTAATTCGTCATTGTGAGGGATCGCCGGATGCAATACAGAAGGAATAGTGCATCCGACATGAGATACTCGCCCCCCAGTAGGAGAACCTGTCGTCGCCATAGGAACGCTCCTCGATTTAGAAAGAGAAGTCATAGAACCTATAGTATTACATAGCGACGCAATTTCTGTGTTAATTCGTCATTGTGTGGGATCGACGGATGCAAGAAAGAAGGAATAGTGCATCCGACATGAGATACTCGCCACCCAATAGGAGATCCTGTCGTTGACAGAGAAACGCTCCTCGATATAGAAAGAGAGGTTATAGAACCTATAGTATTTCATAGCGACACAATTTCTGTGTTAATTCGTCATTGTGAGGGATCGACGGATGCAATAAAGAAGGAATAGTGCATCCGACATGAGATACTCGCCTCCCAATTGGAGATCCTGTCGTTGCCATAGGATCGTTCCTCGATTTAGAAAGAGAAGGCATAGAACCTATAGTTTTTCATAGCGACGCAATTTCTGTGTTAATTCGTCATTGTGAGGGATCGACGGATGCAATACAGAAGGAATAGTGCATCCGACATGAGATACTCGCATCCCAATAGGAGATCCTGTCGTTGCCATAGAAACGCTCCTCGATTTAGGAAGAGAAGTCATAGAACCTATAGTATTTCATAGCGACGCAATTTCTGTGATAATTCGTCATAGTGTGGGATCGACGGATGCAATAAAGAAGGAATAGTGCATCCGACATGAGATACCTGCCTCCCAATAGGAGATCCTGTCGTTGCCGTAGAAACGCACCTCGATTTAGAAACAGAAGTCATAGAACCTATAGTATTTCATAGCGGCACAATTTCTGTGTTAATTCGTCATTGTGAAGGATCGACGGATAAAATAAACAAGGAATAGTGCATCCAACATGAGACACCCGCCTCCCAATACGAGATCCTGTCGTTGCCATAGGATCGTTTCTCGATTTAGAAAGAGAAGGCATAGAACCTATAGTATTACATAGCGACGCAATTTCTGTGTTAATTCGTCATTGTAAGGGATCGACGGATGCAATAAAGAAGGAATAGTGCATCCGACATGAGATACTCGCCTCCAATTAGGTGATCCTGTCGTTGCCATAGGATCGTTCCTCGATTTGGAAAGAAATGGCATAGAACCTATAGTATTACATAGCGACGCAATTTCTGTGTTAATTCGTCATTGTGACGGATCGACGGATGCAATACAGAAGGAATAGTGCATCCGACATGAGATACTCGCCTCCCAATAGGAGATCCTGTTGTTGCCACAGAAACGCTCCTCGATTTAGATAGAGAAGTCATAGGACCTATAGTATTTCATAGCGACGCAATTTCTGTGATAAATCGTCATTGTGTGGGATCGGCGCATGCAATCAAGAAGGAATAGAGCATCCGACATGAGATACTCGCCTCCCAATAGGAGATCCTATCGTTGCCATAGAACCGCTCCTTCATTTACAAAGAGAAGTCATATAACATATAGTTTCTCATAGCGCCGCAATTTCTGTGTTAATTCGTCATTGTGAGGGATCGCTGGATGCAATACAGAAGGAATAGTGCATCCGACATGAGATACTCGCCTCCCAACTGGAGAATCTGTCGTTGCCATAGAAACGCTCCTCGATTTAGGAAGAGAAGTCATAGAACCTATAGTATTTCATAGCGACGCAATTTCTGTGTTAAATCGTCATTGTGTGGGATCGACGCATGCAATAAAGAAGGAATAGTGCATCCGACATGAGATACTCGCCTCCCAATAGGAGATCCTGTCGTTGCCATAGAAACGCTCCTCGATTTAGATAGAGTAGTTATAGAACCTTTAGTATTTCATAGCGACACAATTTCTGTGTTAATTCGTCATTGTGAGGGATCGGCGGATGCAATAAAGAAGGAATAGTGTATCCGACATGAGATACTCGCCTCCCAATAGGAGATCCTGTCGTTGCCATAGGATCGTTCCTCGATTTAGCAAGAGAAGGCATAGAACCTATAGTATTACATAGCGACGCAATTTCTGTGTTAATTCGTCATTGTGAGGGATCGACGGATGCACTACAGAACGAATAGTGCATGCGACATGAGATACTCGCCTCCCAATAGGAGATCCTGTCGTTGCCATAGAAACGCTCCTCGATTTAGAAAGAGAAGTCATAGAACCTATAGTATTTCATAGCGACGCAATTTCTGTGTTAATTCGTCATAGTGTGGGATCGACGGATGCAATAAAGAAGGAATAGTGCATCCGACATGAGATACTCGCCTCCCAATATGAGATCCTGTCGTTGCCGTAGAAACGTACCTCGATTTAGAAAGAGAAGTCATAGAACCTATAGTATTTCATAGCGACACAATTTCTGTGTTATTTCGTCATTGTGAGGGATCGACGGATGCAATAAAGAAGGAATAGTGCACCCGACATGAGATACAACCCTCCCAATAGGAGATCCTGTCGTTGCACATAGAAACGCTCCTCGATTTAGACAGAGAAGTCATAGAACCTATAGTATTTCATAGCGACGCAATTTCTGTGTTAATTCGTCATTGTGAGGGATGGACGGATGCAATTCGTAATTGTGAGGGATCGGCGAATGCAATAAAGAAGGAATAGTGCATCCGACATGAGATAGTCGCCTCCCAATAGGAGATCCTGTCGTTGCCCTAGAAACACTCCTCGACTTAGAAAGAGAAGTCATAGAACCTATAGTATTTCTTTGCGACGCAATTTCTGTGTTAATTCGTCATTGTGAGGGATCGACGGATGCAATAAAGAACGAATAGTGCAACCGACATGAGATACTCGCCTCCCAATAGGAGATCCTGTCGTTGCCATAGAAACGCTCCTCGATTTGGAAAGAGAAGTCATAGAACCTATAGTATTTCATGGCGACGCTATTTCTGTGTTAATTCGTCATTGTGAAGGATCGATGGATGCAATAAAGAAGGAATAGTGCATCCGACATGAGATACTCGCCTCCCAATAGGAGATCATATCGTTGCCATAGGATCGTTCCTCGATTTGGAAAGAGAAGGCACAGAACCTATAGTATTTCATAGCGACGCAATTTCTGTGTTAATTCGTCATTGTGAGGGATCGACGGATGCAATACAGAAGGAATAGTGCATCCGACATGAGATACTCGCCTCCCAATCGGAGATCCTGTCGTTACCACAGAAACGCTCCTCGATTTTAAAAGAGAAGTCATAGGACCTATAGTATTTCATCGCGACGCAATTTCTGTGTTAATTCGTCATTGTGAGGGATCGACGGATGCAATAAAGAAGGAATAGTGCATCCGACATGAGATACTCGCCTCCCAATAGCAGATCCCGTCGTTGCTATAGAAACGCTCCTCGATTTCGAAAGAGAAGTCATAGAACCTATAGTATTTCATAGCGACGCAATTTCTGTGTTAATTCGTCATTGTGAGGGATCGACGGATGCAATAAAGAAGGAATAGTGCATCCGACATGAGATACTCGCCTCCCAATAGGAGATCCTGTCGTTGCCATAGAAACGCTCCTCGATTTAGAAAGAGAAGTCATAGAACCTATAGTATTTCATAGTGACGCAATTTCTGTGTTAATTCGTCATTGTGAGGGATCGACGGATGCAATAAAGTAGGAATAGTGCATCCGACATGAGATAGTCGCCTCCCAATAGCAGATCCTGTCGTTGCCATAGAAACGCTCCTCGATTTAGAAAGAGAATTCATAGAACCTATAGTATTTCATAGCGACGCAATTTCTGTGTTAATTCGTCATTGTGAGGGATCGACGGATGCAATAAAGAAGGAATAGTGCATCCGACATGAGATACTCGCCTCCCAATAGGATATCCTGTCGTTGCCATAGAAACGCACCTCGATTTAGAAAGAGAAGTCATAGAACATATTGGATTTCCTAGCGACGAAATTTCTGTGTTAATTCGTCATTGTGAGGGATCGACGGATGCAATAAAGAAGGAATAGTGTATCCGACATGAGTTAGTCGCCTCCCAAAAGGAAATCCTTTCGTTGCCATAGAAACGCTCCTCGATTTAGAAAGAGAATTCATAGAACCTATAGTATTTCATAGCGACGGAATTTCTGTGTTAATTCGTCATTGTGAGGGATCGACGGATGCAATAAAGAACGAATAGTGCATCCGATATGAGATACTCGCCTCCCAATAGGAGATCCTATCGTTGCCATAGAAACTCTCCTCGATTTGGAGAGAGAAGTCACAGATTATATAGTATTTCATAGCGACGCAATTTCTGTGTTAATTCGTCATTGTGAGGGATCGACGGATGCAATAAAGAAGGAATAGTGCATCCGACATGAGATACTCGCCTCCCAATAGGAGATCCTGTCGTTGCCATAGGATCGTTCCTCAATTTAGAAAGAGAAGGCATAGAACCTGCAGTATTTCATAGCGACGCAATTTCTGTGTTAATTCGTCATTTTGAGGGATCGACGGATGCAATAAAGAACGAATAGTGCATCCGATACGAGATACTGGCCTCCCAATAGGAGATCTTGCTGTTGCCATAGAAACGCTCCTCGATTTAGAAAGAGTAGTCATGGAACCTATAGTATTTCATAGCGACGCAATTTCTGTGTAAATTCGTTATTGTGAGAGATCAACGGATGCAATAAAGAAGGAATAGTGCATCCGACATAAGATACTCGCCTCCCAATAGGAGATCCTGTCGTTGCCATAGAAACGTTCCTTCATGTAGAAAGAGATGTCATGGAACATATAGTATCTCATAGCGACGCGATTTCTGTGTTAATTCGTCATTGTGAGGGGTCGCCGGATGCAATACAGAAGGAATAGTGCTTCCGACATAAGGTACCCGCCTCCCAATAGGAGAACCTGTCGTTGCCATAGGAACGCTCCTCGATTTAGAAACAGAAGTCATAGAACCCATAGTATTTCATGCGACGCAATTTCTGTGTTAATTCGTCATTGTGTGGGATCGACGGATGCAATAAAGAAGGAATAGTGCATCCAACATGAGATACTCGCCTCCCAATAGGAGATCCTGTCGTTGCCATAGAAACACTCCTCGATTTAGAAAGAGAAGTTATAGAACCTATAGTATTTCATAGCGACACAATTTCTGTGTTAATTCGTGATTGTGAGGGATCGACGGATGCAATAAAGAAGGAATAGTGCATCCGACATGAGATACTCGCCTACCAAAAGGAAATCCTGTCGTTGCCATAGGATCTTTCCTCGATTTAGAATGAAAAGGCATAGAACCTATAGTATTTCATAGCGACGCAATTTCTGTGTTAATTCGTCATAGTGTGGTATCGACGGATGCAATAAAGAAGGAATAGTGCATCCGACATGAGATACTCGCCTCGCAATAGTAGATCCTGTCGTTGCCGTAGAAACGCACCTAGATTTAGAAAGAGAAGTCATAGAACCTATAGTACTTCATAGCGACACAATTTCTGTGTTAATTCGTCATTGTGAGGGATCGACGGATGCAATAATGAAGGAATAGTGCATCCAACATGAGATACCCGCCTCCCAATAGGAGATCCTGTCGTTGCCATAGGATCGTTTCTCGATTTAGAAAGAGAAGGCATAGAACTTATAGTATTTCATAGCGACGCAATTTCAGTGTTAATTCGTCATTGTGAGGGATCGACGGATGCAATAAAGAAGGAATAGTGCATCCGACATGAGATACTCGCCTCCCAATAGAAGATCCTGTCGTTGCCATAGAAACGCCCCTCGATTTAGAAAGAGAAATCATAGCACCTATAGTACCTCACAGTGACTCAATTTCTGTGTTAATTCGTCATTGTGAGGGATCGACGGATACAATAAAGAAGGAATAGTGCATCCGACATGAGATACTCGCCTCCCAATAGGAGGTCCTGTCGTTGCCATAGAAACGTTCCCGATTTAGAAAGAGAAGTTATAGAACCTATAGTATTTCATAACGACGCAATTTCTGTGTTAATTCGTCATAGTGTGGGATCGACGGATGCAATAAAGAAGGAATAGTGCATCCGTAATGAGATACTCGCCTCCCATAGAAGATCCTGTCGTTGCCGCAGAAACGCACCTCGATTTGAAAGAGAAGTCATACAACCTATAGTATTTCATAGCGACACAATTTCTGTGTTAATTCGTCATTGTGACTGATCGACAGATGCAATAAAGAAGGAATAGTGCATCCAACATGAGATACCCGCCTCCCAATAGGAGATCCTGTCGTTGCCATAGGATCGTTTCTCGATTTAAAAAGAGAAGGCATAGAACCTATACTATTTCATAGCGACTCAATTTCTGTGTTAATTCGTCATTGTGAGCGATCGACGGATGCAATAAAGAAGGAATAGTGCATCCGACGTGAGATACTCGCCTCCCAATAGGAGATCCTGTCGTTACCATAGAAACGTTCCTCGATTTAGAAAGAGAAATCATGGAACCTATGGTATCTCATAGCGACTCACTTTCTGTGTTAATTAGTCATTGTGAGGGATCGACGGATGCAATAAAGAAGGAATAGTGCATCCGACATGAGATACTCGCCTCCCAATAGGAGATCCTGTCGTTGCCATAGAAACGCTCCTCAATTTAGAAAGAGAAGTCATAAAACATATAGTATTTCATAGCGACGCAATTTCTGTGTTAATTCGTCATTGTGAGGTATCGACGGATGCAATGAAGAAGGAAGAGTGCAACCGATACGAGATACTCGCCTCCCAATAGGAGATCCTGTCCTTGCCATAGAAACGCTCCTCGATTTGGAAAGAGAAGCCATAGAACCTATAATATTTCATAGCGACGCAATTTCTGTGTTAATTCGTCATTGTGAGGGATCGACGGATGCAATACAGAAGGAATAGTGCATCCGACATGAGATACTCGCATCCCAATAGGAGATCCTGTCGTTGCCATAGAAACGCTCCTCGATTTAGGAAGAGAAGTCATAGAACCTATAGTATTTCATAGCGACGCAATTTCTGTGATAATTCGTCATAGTGTGGGATCGACGGATGCAATAAAGAAGGAATAGTGCATCCGACATGAGATACCTGCCTCCCAATAGGAGATCCTGTCGTTGCCGTAGAAACGCACCTCGATTTAGAAACAGAAGTCATAGAACCTATAGTATTTCATAGCGACGCAATTTCTGTGTTAATTCGTAATTGTGAGGGATCGGCGAATGCAATAAAGAAGGAATAGTGCATCCGACATGAGATACAAGCCTCCCAATAGGAGATCCTGTCGTTGCCCCAGAAACACTCCTCGATTTAGAAAGAGAAGTCATAGAACCTATAGTATTTCATAGCGACGCAATTTCTGTGTTAAATCGTCATTGTGAGGGATCGACGGATGCAATAAAGAACGAATAGTGCATCCGACATGAGATACTCGCCTCCCAATAGGAGATCCTGTCGTTGCCATAGAAACGCTCCTCGATTTGGAAAGAGAAGTCATAGAACCTATAGTATTTCATGGCGACGCAATTTCTGTGTTAATTCGTCATTCTGAGGGATCGACGGATGCAATAAAGAAGGAATAGTGCATCCGACATGAGATACTCGCCTCCCAATAGGAGATCATGTCGTTGCCATAGGATCGTTCCTCGATTTGGAAAGAGAAGGCATAGAACCTATAGTATTTCATAGCGACGCAATTTCTGTGTTAATTCGTCATTGTGAGGGATCGACGGATGCAATACAGAAAGAATAGTGCATCCGACATGAGATACTCGCCTCCCAATAGGAGATCTTGTCGTTGCCACAGAAACGCTCCTCGATTTAGAACGAGAAGTCATAGAACCTATGGTATTTCATAGCGACGCAATTTCTGTGATAATTCGTCATTGTGAGGGATCGACGGATGCTATATAGAAGGAATAGTGCATCCGACATGAGATACTCGCCTCACAATAGGAGATCCTGTCGTTGCCATAGAAACGCTCCTCGATTTAGAAAGAGAAGTCATAGAACCTATAGTATTACATAGCGACGCAATTTCTGTGTTAATTCGTCATTGTGATGGATCGACGGATGCAATAAAGAAGGAATAGTGCATCCGACATGAGATACTCGCCTCACAATAGGAGATCCTGTCGTTGCCATAGAAACGCTCCTCGATTTGGAAAGAGAAGTCATAGGACCTATAATATTTCATAGCGACGCAATTTCTGTGTTAATTCGTCATTGTGAGAGATCGACGCATGCAATAAAGAAGGAATAGTGCATCCGAGATGAGATACTCGCCTCCCAATAGCAGATCCTGTCGTTGCCATAGAAACGCACCTCGATTTAGAAAGAAAAGTCATAGAGCCTGTAGTATTTCATAGCGACGAAATTTCTGTGTTAATTCGTCATAGTTAGGGATCGACGGATGCAATAAAGAAGGAATAGTGCATCCGACATGAGATAGTCGCCTCCCAATAGGAGATCCTTTCGTTGCCATAGAAACGCTCCTAGATTTACAAAGAGAACTCATAGAACCTATAGTATTTCATAGCGACGCAATTTCTGTGTTAATTCGTCATTGTGAGGTATCGACGGATGCAATGAAGAGGGAAGAGTGCATCCGATACGAGACACTCGCCTCCCAATAGGAGATCCTGTCGTTGCCATAGAAACGCTCCTCGACTTAGAAAGAGAATCCATAGAACCTATAGTATATCATAGCGACGCAATTTCTGTGTTAATTCGTCATTGTCAGGGATCGACGGATGCAATAAAGAAGGAATAGTGCATCCGACATGAGATACTCGCCTCCCAATAGGAGATCCTGTCGTTGCCATAGGATCGTTCCTCGATTTAGAAAGAGAAGGCATAGAACCTATAGTATTTCATAGCGACGCAATTTCTGTGTAAATTCGTCATAGTGACGGATCGACGGATGCAATACATAAGGAATAGTGCATCCGACATGAGATACTCGCTTCCCAATAGGAGATCCTGTCGTTGCCACAGAAACGCTCCTCGATTTAGAAAGAAAAGTCATAGGACCTATAGTATTTCATAGCGACGCAATTTCTGTGTTAATTCGTCATTGTGAGGGATCGACGGATGCAATAAAGAAGGAATAGTGCATCCGACATGGGATACTCGCCTCCCAATAGGAGATCCTTTCGTTGCCATAGAAACGCTCCTCGATTTAGAAAAAGAAGTCATAGAACCTATAGTATTTCATAGCGACGCAATTTCTGTGTTAATTCGTCATTGTGAGGGATCGACGGATGCAATGAAGAAGGAATAGTGCATCCGACATGAGATACTCGCCTCCCAATATGAGATCCTGTCGTTGCCATAGAAACGCACCTCGATTTAGAAAGAGAAGTCATAGAACATGTAGTATTTCATAGCGACGAAATATCTGTGGTAATTCGCCATTGTGAGGGATCGACGGATGCAATAAAGAAGGAATAGTGCATCCGACATGAGATACTCGCCTCCCAATAGGAGATCCTTTCGTTGCCATAGAAACTCTCTTCGATTTAGAAAGAGATGTCATAGAACCTATAGTATTTCATAGCGACGCAATTTCTGTGTTAATTCGTCATTGTGAGGGATCGACGGATGCAATAAAGAACGAATAGTGCATCCGACATGAGATACTCGCCTCCCAATAGGAGATCCTGTCGTTGCCATAGAAACGCTCATCGATTTGGAAAGAGAAATCATAGAACCTATACTATTTCATAGCGACGCAATTTCTGTGTTAATTCGTCATTGTCAGGGATCGACGGATGCAATAAAGAAGGAATAGTGCATCCGACATGAGATACTCGCCTCCCAATAGGAGATCCTGTCGTTGCCATAGGATCGTTTCTCGATTTATAAAGAGAAGGCATAGAACCTATGGTATTTCATAGCGACGCAATTTCTGTGTTAATTCGTCATTGTGAGGGATCGACAGATGATATAAAGAAGGAATAGTGCATCCGACGTGAGATACTCGCCTCCCAATAGGAGATCCTGTCGTTACCATAGAAACGTTCCTCGATTAGAAAGAGAAATCATGGAACCTATGGTATCTCATAGCGACTCACTTTCTGTGTTAATTGGTCATTGTGAGGGATCGACGGATGCAATAAAGAAGGAATAGTGCATCCGACATGAGATACTCGCCTCCCAATAGGAGATCCTGTCGTTGACATAGAAACGCTCCTCGATTTAGAAAGAGAAGTCATAAAATATATAGTATTTCATAGCGACGCAATTTCTGTGTTAATTCGTCATTGTGAGGTATCGACGGATGCAATGAAGAAGGAAGAGTGCAACCGATACGAGATACTCGCCTCCCAATAGGAGATCCTGTCGTTCCCATAGAAACGCTCCTCGATTTGGAAAGAGAAGCCATAGAACCTATAATATTTCATAGCGACGCAATATCTGTGTTAATTCGTCATTGTCAGGGATCGACGGATGCAATAAAGAAGGAATAGTGCATCCGACATGAGATACTCGCTCCCCAATACGAGATCCTGTCGTTGCCATAGGATCGTTCCTCGATTTCGAAAAAGAAGTATTTCAGAGCGACGCAATTTCTGCGTTAATTCGTCATTGTGAGGGATCGACGGATGCAATAAAGAAGGAATAGTGCATCCGACATGAGATAGTCGCCTCCCAATAGGAGATCCTTTCGTTGCCATAGAAACGCTCCTCGATTTAGAGAGAGAATCCATAGAACCTATAGTATATCATAGCGACGCAATTTCTGTGTTAATTCGTCATTGTCAGGGATCGACGGATGCAATAAAGAAGGAATAGTGCATCCGACATGAAATACTCGCCTCCCAATAGGAGATCCTGTCGTTGCCATAGGATCGTTCCTCGATTTAGAAAGAGAAGGCATAGAACCTATAGTATTTCATAGCGACGCAATTTCTGTGTTAATTCGTCATTGTGACGGATCGACGGATGCAATACATAAGGAATAGTGCATCCGACATGAGATACTCGCCTCCCAATAGGAGATCCTGTCGTTGCCACAGAAACGTTCCTCGATTTAGAAAGAAAAGTCATAGGACCTATAGTATTTCACAGCGACGCAATTTCTGTGTTAATTCGTCATTGTGAGGGATCGACGGATGCAATAAAGAAGGAATAGTGCATCCGACATGAGATACTCGCCTCCCAATAGGAGATCCTGTCGTTGCCATAGAAACGCTCATCGATTTGGAAAGAGAAATCATAGAACCTATACTATTTCATAGCGACGCAATTTCTGTGTTAATTCGTCATTGTGAGGGATCGACGGATGCAATAAAGAAGGAATAGTGCATCCGACATGAGATACTCGCCTCCCAATAGGAGATCCTGTCGTTGCCATAGGATCGTTCCTCGATTTAGAAAGAGAAGGCATAGAACCTATAGTATTTCATAGCGACGCAATTTGTGTGTTAATTCGTCATTGTGACGGATCGACGGATGCAATACAGAAGGAATAGTGCATCCGACATGAGATACTCGCCTCCCAATAGGAGATCCTGTCGTTGCCACAGAAACGCTCCTAGATTTAGAAAGAAAAGTCATAGAACCTATAGTATTTCATAGCGACGCAATTTCTGTGTTAATTCGTCATTGTGGGGGATCGACGGATGCAATAAAGAAGGAATAGTGCATCCGACATGAGATACTCGCCTCCCAATAGGAGATCCTGTCGATGCCATAGGATCGTTTCTCGATTTAAAAAGAGAAGGCATAGAACCTATACTATTTCATAGCGACTCATTTTCTGTGTTAATTCGTCATTGTGAGGGATCGACGGATGCAATAAAGAAGGAATAGTGCATCCGACGTGAGATACTCGCCTCCCAATAGGAGATCCTGTCGTTACCATAGAAACGTTCCTCGATTTAGAAAGAGAAATCATGGAACCTATGGTATCTCATAGCGACTCACTTTCTGTGTTAATTAGTCATTGTGAGGGATCGACGGATGCAAAAAAGAAGGAATAGTGCATCCGAGATGAGATACTCGCCTCCCAATAGGAGATCCTGTCGTTGCCATAGAAACGCTCCTCGATTTAGAATGAGAAGTCATAAAACATATAGTATTTCATAGCGACGCAATTTCTGTGTTAATTCGTCATTGTGAGGTATCGACGGATGCAATGAAGAAGGAAGAGTGCAACCGACACGAGATACTCGCCTCCCTATAGGAGATCCTGTCGTTGCCATAGAAACGCTCCTCGATTTGGAAAGAGAAGCCATAGAACCTATAATATTTCATAGCGACGCAATTTCTGTGTTAATTCGTCATTGTCAGGGATCGACGGATGCAATAAAGAAGGAATAGCGCATCCGACATGAGATACTCGCTCCCCAATACGAGATCCAGTCGTTGCCATAGGATCGTTCCTCGATTTCGAAAGAGAAGACATAGAACCTATAGTATTTCATAGCGACGCAATTTCTGTGTTAATTCGTCATTTTGAGGGATCGACGGATGCAATAAAGAAGGAATAGTGCATCCGACAAGAGATACTCGCCTCCCAATAGGAGATCCTGTCGTTGCCATAGAAACGCTCCTCAATTTAGAAAGAGAAGTCATAGAACCTATAGTATTTCATAGTGACGCAATTTCTATGTTAATTCGTAATTGTGAGGGATCGGCGAATGCAATAAAGAAGGAATAGTGCATCCGACTTGAGATACTCGCCTCCCAATAGGAGATCCTGTCGTTGCCCTAGAAACACTCCTCGATTTAGAAAGAGAAGTCATAGAACCTATAGTATTTCATAGCGACGCAATTTCTGTGTTAATTCGTCATTGTGAGGGATCGACGGATGCAATAAAGAACGAATAGTGCATCCGACATGAGATACTCGCCTCCCAATAGGAGATCCAGTCGTTGCCATAGAAACGCTAGTCGATTTGGAAAGAGAAGTCATAGAATCTATAGTATTTCATGGCGACGCAATTTCTGTGTTAATTCGTCATTGTGAGGGATCGACGGATGCAATAAAGAAGGAATAGTGCATCCGACATGAGATACTCGCCTCCCAATAGGAGATCATGTCGTTGCCATAGGATCGTTCCTCGATTTGGAAAGAGAAGGCATAGAACATATAGTATTTCATAGCGACGCAATTTCTGTGTTAATTCGTCATTGTTAAGGAATCGACGGATGCAATACAGAAGGAATAGAGAATCCGACATGAGATACTCGCCTCCCAATAGGAGATCCTGTCGTTACCACAGAAACGCTCCTCGATTTTGAAAGAGAAGTGATAGGACCTATAGTATTTCATAGCGACGCAATTTCTGTGTTAAATCGTCATTGTGAGGGATCGACGGATGCAATAAAGAAGGAATAGTGCATCCGAAATGAGATAATCGCCTCCCAATAGCAGATCCAGTCGTTGCCATAGAAACGCTCTTCGATTTAGAATGAGAAGTCATAGAACCTATAGAATTTCCTAGCGACGCAATTTCTGTGTTAATTCGTCTTTGTGAGGGATCGACGGATGCAATAAAGAAGGAATAGTGCATCCGACATGAGATACTCGCCTCCCAATAGGAGATCCTGCCGTTGCCACAGAAACGCTCCTCGATTTAGAACGAGAAGTCATAGAACCTATAGTATTTCATAGCGACGCAATTTCTGTGTTAATTCGTCATTGTGAGGGATCGACGGATGCTATATAGAAGGAATAGTGCATCCGACATGAGATACTCGCCTCCCAATAGGAGATACTGTCGTTGCCATAGAAACGCTCCTCGATTTAGAAAGAGAAGTCAAAGGCCTATAATATTTCATAGCGACGCAATTTCTGTGTTAATTCGTCATTGTGAGGTATCGACGGATGCAATAAAGAAGGAATAGTGCATCCGACATGAGATACTCGCCTCCCAATAGCAGATCCTGTCGTTGCCATAGAAACGCTCCTCAATTTAGAAAGAGAAGGCCTAGAACTTATAGTATTTCATAGCGACGCAATTTCTGTGTTAATTCGTCATTGTGAGGGATCGACGGATGCAATAAAGAAGGAATAGTGCATCCGAGATGAGATACTCGCCTCCCAATAGGAGATCCTGTCGTTGCCATAGAAACGCACCTCGATTTAGAAAGAAAAGTCATAGAACCTGTAGTATTTCATAGCGACGAAATTTCTGTGTTAATTCGTCATAGTGAGGGATCGACGGATGCAATAAAGAAGGAATAGTGCATCCGACATGAGATAGTCGCCTCCCAATAGGAGATTCTTTCGTTGCCATAGAAACGCTCCTCGATTTAGAAAGAGAAGTCATAGAACCTATAGTATTTCATAGCGACGCAATTTCTGAGTTAATTCGTCATTGTGAGGGATCGACGGATGCAATAAAGATGGAATAGTGCATCCGACATGAGATATTCGCCTCACAATAGGAGATCCTGTCGTTGCTATAGAAACGCTCCTCGATTTAGAAAGAGAAGTCAAAGGACCTATAATATTTCATAGCGACGCAATTTCTGTGTTAATTCGTCATTGTGAGGTATCGACGGATGCAATAAAGAAGGAATAGTGCATCCGACATGAGATACTCGCCTCCCAATAGCAGATCCTGTCGTTGCCATATAAACGCTCCTCGATTTAGAAAGGGAAGGCCTAGAATCTATAGTATTTCATGGCGACGCAATTTCTGTGTTAATTCGTCATTGTGAGGGATCGACGGATGCAATAAAGAAGGAATAGTGCATCCGACATGAGATACTCGCCTCCCAATAGGAGATCATGTCGTTGCCATAGGATCGTTCCTCGATTTGGAAAGAGAAGGCATAGAACATATAGTATTTCATAGCGACGCAATTTCTGTGTTAATTCGTCATTGTTAAGGAATCGACGGATGCAATACAGAAGGAATAGAGAATCCGACATGAGATACTCGCCTCCCAATAGGAGATCCTTTCGTTACCACAGAAACGCTCCTCGATTTTGAAAGAGAAGTGATAGGACCTATAGTATTTCATAGCGACGCAATTTCTGTGTTAAATCGTCATTGTGAGGGATCGACGGATGCAATAAAGAAGGAATAGTGCATCCGAAATGAGATAATCGCCTCCCAATAGCAGATCCAGTCGTTGCCATAGAAACGCTCTTCGATTTAGAATGAGAAGTCATAGAACCTATAGAATTTCCTAGCGACGCAATTTCTGTGTTAATTCGTCTTTGTGAGGGATCGACGGATGCAATAAAGAAGGAATAGTGCATCCGACATGAGATACTCGCCTCCCAATAGGAGATCCTGCCGTTGCCACAGAAACGCTCCTCGATTTAGAACGAGAAGTCATAGAACCTATAGTATTTCATAGCGACGCAATTTCTGTGTTAATTCGTCATTGTGAGGGATCGACGGATGCTATATAGAAGGAATAGTGCATCCGACATGAGATACTCGCCTCCCAATAGGAGATACTGTCGTTGCCATAGAAACGCTCCTCGATTTAGAAAGAGAAGTCAAAGGCCTATAATATTTCATAGCGACGCAATTTCTGTGTTAATTCGTCATTGTGAGGTATCGACGGATGCAATAAAGAAGGAATAGTGCATCCGACATGAGATACTCGCCTCCCAATAGCAGATCCTGTCGTTGCCATAGAAACGCTCCTCGATTTAGAAAGAGAAGGCCTAGAACTTATAGTATTTCATAGCGACGCAATTTCTGTGTTAATTCGTCATTGTGAGGGATCGACGGATGCAATAAAGAAGGAATAGTGCATCCGAGATGAGATACTCGCCTCCCAATAGGAGATCCTGTCGTTGCCATAGAAACGCACCTCGATTTAGAAAGAAAAGTCATAGAACCTGTAGTATTTCATAGCGACGAAATTTCTGTGTTAATTCGTCATAGTGAGGGATCGACGGATGCAATAAAGAAGGAATAGTGCATCCGACATGAGATAGTCGCCTCCCAATAGGAGATTCTTTCGTTGCCATAGAAACGCTCCTCGATTTAGAAAGAGAACTCATAGAACCTGTAGTATTTCATAGCGACGAAATTTCTGTGTTAATTCGTCATAGTGAGGGATCGACGGATGCAATAAAGAAGGAATAGTGCATCCGACATGAGATACTCGCCTCCCAATAGGAGATCCTGTCGTTGCCATAGGATCGTTCGTCGATTTAGAAAGAGAAGGCATAGAACCTATAGTATTTCATAGCGACGCAATTTCTGTGTTAATTCGTCATTGTGAGGGATCGACGGATGCAATAAAGAAGGAATAGTGCATCCGACATGAGATACTCGCCTCCCAATAGGAGATCCTGTCGTTGCCATAGAAACGCTCCTCAATTTAGAAAGAGAAGTCATAGAACCTATAGTATTTCATAGTGACGCAATTTCTGTGTTAATTCGTAATTGTGAGGGATCGACGGATGCAATAAAGAACGAATAGTGCATCCGACATGAGATACCCGCCTCCCAATAGGAGATCCAGTCGTTGCCATAGAAACGCTCCTCGATTTGGAAAGAGAAGTCATAGAATCTATAGTATTTCATGGCGACGCAATTTCTGTGTTAATTCGTCATTGTGAGGGATCGACGGATGCAATAAAGAAGGAATAGTGCATCCGACATGAGATACTCGCCTCCCAATAGGAGATCATGTCGTTGCCATAGGATCGTTCCTCGATTTGGAAAGAGAAGGCATAGAACATATAGTATTTCATAGCGACGCAATTTCTGTGTTAATTCGCCATTGTTAAGGAATCGACGGATGCAATACAGAAGGAATAGTGCATCCGACATGAGATACTCGCCTCCCAATAGGAGATCCTGTCGTTACCACAGAAACGCTCCTCGATTTTGAAAGAGAAGTCATAGGACCTATAGTATTTCATAGCGACGCAATTTCTGTGTTAATTCGTCATTGTGAGGGATCGACGGATGCAATAAAGAAGGAATAGTGCATCCGAAATGAGATACTCGCCTCCCAATAGCAGATCCAGTCGTTGCCATAGAAACGCTCTTCGATTTAGAATGAGAAGTCATAGAACCCATAGAATTTCCTAGCGACGCAATTTCTGTGTTAATTCGTCTTTGTGAGGGATCGACGGATGCAATAAAGAAGGAATAGTGCATCCGACATGAGATACTCGCCTCCCAATAGGAGATCCTGTCGTTGCCACAGAAACGCTCCTCGATTTAGAACGAGAAGTCATAGAACCTATAGTATTTCATAGCGACGCAATTTCTGTGTTAATTCGTCATTGTGAGGGATCGACGGATGCTATATAGAAGGAATAGTGCATCCGACATGAGATACTCGCCTCCCAATAGGAGATACTGTCGTTGCCATAGAAACGCTCCTCGATTTAGAAAGAGAAGTCATGGAACCTATAGTATTTCATAGCGACGCAATTTCTGAGTTAATTCGTCATTGTGAGGGATCGACGGATGCAATAAAGAAGGAATAGTGCATCCGACATGAGATATTCGCCTCACAATAGGAGATCCTGTCGTTGCTATAGAAACGCTCCTCGATTTAGAAAGAGAAGTCAAAGGACCTATAATATTTCATAGCGACGCAATTTCTGTGTTAATTCGTCATTGTGAGGTATCGACGGATGCAATAAAGAAGGAATAGTGCATCCGACATGAGATACTCGCCTCCCAATAGCAGATCCTGTCGTTGCCATATAAACGCTCCTCGATTTAGAAAGAGAAGGCCTAGAACTTATAGTATTTCATAGCGACGCAATTTCTGTGTTAATTCGTCATTGTGAGGGATCGACGGATGCAATAAAGAAGGAATAGTGCATCCGAGATGAGATACTCGCCTCCCAATAGGAGATCCTGTCGTTGCCATAGAAACGCACCTCGATTTAGAAAGAAAAGTCATAGAACCTGTAGTATTTCATAGCGACGAAATTTCTGTGTTAATTCGTCATAGTGAGGGATCGACGGATGCAATAAAGAAGGAATAGTGCATCCGACATGGGATAGTCGCCTCCCAATAGGAGATTCTTTCGTTGCCATAGAAACGCTCCTCGATTTAGAAAGAGAACTCATAGAACCTATAGTATTTCATAGCGACGCAATTTCTGTGTTAATTCGTCATTGTGAGGTATCGACGGATGCAATGAAGAAGGAAGAGTGCATCCGATACGAGATACTCGCCTCCCAATAGGAGATACTGTCGTTGCCATAGAAACGCTCCTCGATTTAGAAAGAGAATCCATAGAACCTATAGTATATCATAGCGACGCAATTTCTGTGTTAATTCGTCATTGTTAGGGATCGACGGATGCAATAAAGAAGGAATAGTGCATCCGACATGAGATACTCGCCTCCCAATAGGAGATCCTGTCGTTGCCATAGGATCGTTCCTCGATTTAGAAAGAGAAGGCATAGAACTTATAGTATTTCATAGCGACGCAATTTCTGTGTTAATTCGCCATTGTTAAGGAATCGACGGATGCAATACAGAAGGAATAGTGCATCCGACATGAGATACTCGCCTCCCAATAGGAGATCCTGTCGTTACGACTGAAACGCTCCTCGATTTTGAAAGAGAAGTCATAGGACCTATAGTATTTCATAGCGACGCAATTTCTGTGTTAATTCGTCATTGTGAGGTATCGACGGATGCAATAAAGAAGGAATAGTGCATCCGACATGAGATACTCGTTTCCCAATAGCAGATCCTGTCGTTGCCATATAAACGCTCCTCGATTTAGAGAGAGAAGGCCTAGAACTTATAGTATTTCATAGCGACGCAATTTCTGTGTTAATTCGTCATTGTGAGGGATCGCCGGATGCAATAAAGAAGGAATAGTGCATCCGAGATGAGATACTCGCCTCCCAATAGGAGATCCTGTCGTTGCCATAGGATCGTTCCTCGATTTAGAAAGAGAAGGCATAGAACTTATAGTATTTCATAGCGACGCAATTTCTGTGTTAATTCGTCATTGTGACGGATCGACGGATGCAATACATAAGGAATAGTGCATCCGACATGAGATACTCGCCTCCCAATAGGAGATCCTGTCGTTGCCACAGAAACGCTCCTCGATTTAGAAAGAAAAGTCATAGGACCTATAGTATTTCATAGCGACGAAATTTCTGTGTTAATTCGTCATTGTGAGGGATCGACGGATGCAATAAAGAAGGAATAGTGCATCCGACATGAGATACTCGCCTCCCAATAGGAGATCCTTTCGTTGCCATAGAAACGCTCCTCGATTTAGAAAGAGAAGTCATAGAACTTATAGTATTTCATAGCGCGCAATTTCTGTGTTAATTCGTCATTGTGAGGGATCGACGGATGCAATGAAGAAGGAATAGTGCATCCGACATGAGATACTCGCCTCCCAATAGGAGATCCTGTCGTTGCCATAGGAACGCACCTCGATTTAGAAAGAGAAGTCATAGAACCTGTAGTATTTCATAGCGACGAAATTTCTGTGCTAATTCGCCATTGTGAGGGATCGACGGATGCAATAAAGAAGGAATAGTGCATCCGACATGTGATACTCGCCTCCCAATAGGAGATCCTTTCGTTGCCATAGAAACTGTCCTCGATTTAGAAAGAGAAGTCATAGAACCTATAGTATTTCATAGCGACGCAATTTCTGTGTTAATTCGTCATTGTGAGGGATCGACGGATGCAATAAAGAACGAATAGTGCATCCGACATGAGATACTCGCCTCCCAATAGGAGATCCTGTCGTTGCCATAGGATCGTTCCTCGATTTAGAAAGTGAAGGCATAGAACCTATAGTATTTCATAGCGACGCAATTTGTGTGTTAATTCGTCATTGTGACGGATCGACGGATGCAATACAGAAGGAATAGTGCATCCGACATGAGATACTCGCCTCCCAATAGGAGATCCTGTCGTTGCCACAGAAATGCTCCTCGATTTAGAAAGAAAAGGCATAGGACCTATAGTATTTCATAGCGACGCAATTTCTGTGTTAATTCGTCATTGTGAGGGATCGACGGATGCAATAAAGAAGGAATAGTGCATCCGACATGAGATACTCGCCTCCCAATAGGAGATCCTTTCGTTGCCATTGAAACGCTCCTCGATTTAGAAAGAGAAGTCATAGAACCTATAGTATTTCATTGCGACGCAATTTCTGTGTTAATTCGTCATTGTGAGGGAACGACGGATGCAATGAAGAAGGAATAGTGCATCCGACATGAGATACTCGCCTCCCAATAGGAGATCCTGTCGTTGCCATAGAAACGCACCTCGATTTAGAAAGAGAAGTCATAGAACCTGTAGTATTTCATAGCGACGACATTTCTGTGTTAATTCGCCATTGTGAGGGATCGACGGATGCAAGAAAGAAGGAATAGTGCATCCGACATGAGATACTCGCTTCCCAATAGGAGATCCTTTCGTTGCCATAGAAACTCTCCTCGATTTAGAAAGAGAAGTCATAGAACCTATAGTATTTCATAGCGACGCAATTTCTGTGTTAATTCGTCATTGTGAGGGATCGACGGATGCAATAAAGAACGAATAGTGCATCCGACATGAGATACTCGCCTCCCAGTAGGAGATCCTGTCGTTGCCATAGAAACGCTCATCGATTTGGAAAGAGAAATCATAGAACCTATACTATTTCATAGCGACGCAATTTCTGTGTTAATTCGTCATTGTCAGGGATCGACGGATGCAGTAAAGAAGGAATAGTGCATCCGACATGAGATACTCGCCTCCCAATAGGAGATCCTTTCGTTGCCATAGAATCGTTCCTCGATTTAGAAAGAGAAGGCATAGAACCTATAGTATTTCATAGCGACGCAATTTCTGTGTTAATTCGTCATTGTGAGGGATCGACGGATGCAATAAAGATGGAATAGTGCATCCGACATGAGATACTCGCCTCCCAATAGGAGATCCTGTCGTTGCCATAGAAACGCTCCTCGATTTAGAGAGAGAAGTCATAATACCTATTGTATTTCATAGCGACGCAATTTCTGTGTTAATTCGTCATTGAGAGGGATCGACGGATGCAATAAAGAAGGAATAGTGCATCCGACATGAGATACTCGCCTCCTAATAGGAGATCCTGTCGTTGCCATAGAAACGCTCCTCGATTTAGAAAAAGAAGTCATTGAACCTATAGTATTTCATAGCGACGCAATTTCTGTGTTAATTCGTCTTTGTGAGTGTTCGACGGATGCAATATAGAAGGAATAGTGCATCCGACATGAGATACACGCCTCCCAATAGGAGATCCTGTCGTTGCCATAGAAACGCTCCTCGATTTAGAAAGAGAAGGCATAGAACCTATACTATTTCATAGCGCTGCAATTTCTGTGTTAATACGTCATTGTGAGGGATCGACGTATGCAATAAAGAAGAAATAGTGCATCCGACATGCGATACTCGCCTCCCAATAGGAGAACCTGTCGTTGCCATTGGATCGTTCCTCGATTTAGAAAGAGAAGGCATAGAACCTATAGTAATTAATAGCGACGCAATTTCTGTGTTAATTCGTCATTGTGAGGGATCGAAGGATGCAATAAAGAAGGAATAGTGCATCCGACATGAGATACTCGCCTCCCAATAGGAGATCCTCTCGTTGCCATAGAAACGCTCCTCGATTTAGAAAGAGAAGTCATAGAATCTATAGTATTTCATAGCGACGCAATTTCTGTGTTAATTCGTCATTGTGAGGGATCGACGGATGCAATAAATAAGGAATAGTGCATCGGACATGAGATACTCGCCTCCCAATAGGCGATCCTGTCGTTGCCATAGAAACGCTCCTCGATTTAGAAAGAGAACTCATAGAACCTATAGTATTTTATAGCGACTTAATTTCTGTGTTATTTCTTCATAGTGAAGGATCGACGAATGCAATAAGGAAGGAATAGTGCATCCGACATGAGATACTCGCCTCCCAATAGGAGATCCTGTCGGTGCCATAGAAACGCTCCTGGATTTAGAAAGAGAAATCATAGAACCTATAGTATATCATAGCGACCCAATTTCTGTATTAATTCGTCATTGTGAGGGATCGACGGATGCAATAAAGAAGGAATAGTGCATCCGACATGAGATACTCGCCTCCCAATAGGAGATCCTGTCGTTGCCATAGAAATGCTCCTCGATTTAGAGAGAGAAGTCATAATACCTATTGTATTTCATAGCGACGCAATTTCTGTGTTAAATCGTCATTGTGAGGGATCGACGGTTGCAATAAAGAAGGAATAGTGCATCCGACATGAGATACTCGCCTCCTAATAGGAGATCCTGTCGTTGCCATAGAAACGCTCCTCGATTTATAAAGAGAAGTCATAGAACCTATAGTATTTCATAGCGACGCAATTTCTGTGTTAATTCGTCTTTGTGAGTGATCGACGGATGCAATATAGAAGGAATAGTTCATCCGACATGAGAAACTCGCCTCCCAATAGGAGATCCTGGCGTTGCCATAGAAACGCTCCTCGATTTAGAGAGAGAAGGCATAGAACCTATAGTATTTCATAGCGACGCAATTTCTGTGTTAATTCGTCATTGTGAGGGATCGACGGATGCAATAAAGAAGGAATAGTGCATCCGACATGAGATACTCGCCTCCCAATAGGAGATCCTGTCGTTGCCATAGGATCGTTCCTCGATTTAGAAAGAGAAGGCATAAAACCTATTGTAATTCATAGCGACGCAATTTCTGTGTTAATTCGTCATTGTGTGGGACGGACGGATGCAATAAAGAAGGAATAGTGCATTCGACATGAGATAGTCGCCTCCCAATTGGAGATCCTCTCGTTGCCATAGAAACGCTCCTCGATTTAGAAAGAGAAGTCATAGAACCTATAGTATTTCATAGGGACACAATTTCTGTGTTAATTCGTCTTAGTGAGGGATCGACGGATGCAATAAAGAAGGAATAGTGCATCCGACATGAGATACTCGCCTCCCAATAGGAGATCCTGTCGTTGCCATAGAAACGCTCCTCGATTTAGAGAGAGAAGTCATAAAACCTATTGTATTTCATATCGACGCAATTTCTGTGTTAATTCGTTATTGTGAGGGATCGACGGATGAAATAAAGAAGGAATAGTGCATTTGACATGAGATACTCGCCTCCTAATAGGAGATCCTGTCGTTGCCGTAGGAACGCTCCTCGATTTAGAAAGAGAAGTCATAGAACCTATAGTATTTCATAGCGACGCAATTTATGTGTTAATTCGTCTTTGTGAGTGATCGACGGATGCAATATAGATGGAATAGTGCATCCGACATGAGATACTCGCCTCCCAATAGGAGATCCTGTCGTTGCCATTGAAACGCTCCTCGATTTAGAAAGAGAAGTCATAGAACCTATAGTATTTCATAGCGACGCAATTTCTGTGTTAAATCGTCATTGTGAGGGATCAACGGATGCAATAAAGAAGGAATAAGGCATCCGACATGAGATACTCGCCTCCCAATTGGAGATCCTGTCGTTGCCATAAGATCGTTCCTCGATTTAGAAAGAGAAGTCATAGAACCTATAGTACTTAATAGCGACGCAATTTCTGTGTTTATTCGTCATTGTGTGGGACCGACGGATGCAATAAAGAACGAATAGTGCATCCGACATGAGATAGTCGCCTCCCAATAGGAGATCCTGTCGTTGCCATAGAAACGCTCCTCGATTTAGAAAGAGTAGTCATAGAACCTATAGTATTTCATAGCGACGCAATTTCTGTGTTAATTCGTCATTGTGAGGGATCGACGGATGCAATAAATAAGGAATAGTGCATCGGCCATGAGATACTCCCCTCCCAATAGGAGATCCTGTCGTTGCCATAGAAACGCTCCTCGATTTAGAAAGAGAAGTCATAGAACCTATAGTATTTCGTAGCGACGCAATTTCTGTGTTAATTCGTCATTGTGAGGGATCGACGGATGCGATAAAGAAGGAATAGTGCATCCGACATGAGATACTCGCCTCCCAATAGGAGATCCTGTCGTTGCCATAGAAACGCTCCTCGATTTAGAAAGAGAAGTCATAGAACCTATAGTATTTCGTAGCGACGCAATTTCTGTGTTAATTCGTCATTGTGAGGGATCGACGGATGCAATAAAGAAGGAATAGTGCATCCGACATGAGATACTCGCCTCCTAATAGGAGATCCTGTCGTTGCCATAGAAACGCTCCTCCATTTAGAAAGAGACGTCATAGAACCTATAGGATTTCATAGCGACGCAATTTCTGTGTTAATTCGTCTTTGTGAGTGTTCGACGGATGCAATATAAAAGGAATAGTGCATCCGACATGAGATACTCGCTTCCCAATAGGAGATCCTGTCGTTGCCATAGAAACGCTCCTCGATTTAGAAAGAGAAGTCATAGGACCTATAGCGTTTCATTGCGAAGCAATTTCTGTGTTAATTCGTCATTGTGAGGGATCGACGGATGCAATAAAGAAGGAATAGTGCATCCGACATGCGGTACTCGCCTCCTAATAGGAGATCCTGTCGTTGCCATAGGATCGTTGCTCGATTTAGAAAGAGAAGGCATAGAACCTATTGTAATTCATAGCGACGCAATTTCTGTGTTAATTCTTCATTGTGTGGGACCGACGAATGCAATAAAGAAGGAATAGTGCATCCGACATGAGATAGTCGCCTCCCAATAGGAGATCCTGTCGTTGCCATAGAAACGCTCCTCGATTTAGAAAGAGTAGTCATAGAACCTATAGTATTTCATATGCGACGCAATTTCTGTGTTAATTCGTCATTGTGAGGGATCGACGGATGCAATAAAGAAGGAATAGTGCATTAGACATGAGATACTCGCCTCCCAATAGCAGATCCTGTCGTTGCCATAGAAACGAACCTCGATTTAGAAAGAGAAGTCATAGAACCTACAGTATTTCATAGCGACGCAATTTCTGTGTTAATTCGTCATTGTGAGGAATCGACGGATGCAATAAAGAAGGAATTGTGCATCCGACATTAGATACTCTCCTCCCAATAGGAGACCCTGTCTTTGCAATAGAAACGCTCCTCGATTTAGAAAGAGAAGTAATAGAACCTATAGTATTTCATAGCGACGCAATTTCTGTGTTAATTCGTCATTGTGAGGGATCGGCGGATGCAATAAAGAAGGAGTAGTGCATCCCACATGTGATACTCGCCTCCCAATAGGAGATCCTGTCGTTGCCACAGAAACGCTCCTCGATTTAGAAAGAGAAGTCATAGGTCCTATAGTATTTCATAGCGACGCAATTTCTGTGTTAATTCGTCATTGTCAGGGATCGACGGATGCAATAAAGAAGGAATAGTGCATCCGACATGAGATACTCGCCTCCCAATAGGAGATCCTCTCGTTGCCATAGAAACGCTCCTCGATTTAGAAAGAGAAGTCATAGGACCTATAGTATTTCTTAGTGACGCAATTTCTGTGTTAATTCGTCATTGTGAGGGATCGACGGATGCAATAAAGAAGGAATAGTGCATCCGACATGAGATACTCGCCTCCCAATAGCAGATCCTGTCGTTGCCATAGAAACGCTCCTCGATTTAGAAAGAGAAGTCATAGAACTTATAGTATTTCATAGCGACGCAATTTCTGTGTTAATTCGTCATTGTGAGGGATCGACTAATGCAATAAAGAAGGAATAGTGCATCCGACATGAGATACTCCCCTTCCAATAGGAGATCCTGTCGTTGCCATAGGATCGTTGCTCGATTTAGAAAGAGAAGGCATAGAACCTATAGTAATTCATGGCGACGCAATTTCTGTGTTAATTCGTCATTGTGAGGGATCGGCGGATGCAATAAAGAAGGAATAGTGCATCCGACATGAGATACTCGCCTCCCGATAGGGGATCCTGCCGTTGCCATAGAAACGCTCCTCGATTTAGAGAGAGAAGTCATAATACCTATTGTATTTCATAGCGACGCAATTTCTGTGTTAAATCGTCATTGTGAGGGATCGACGGTTGCAATAAAGAAGGAATAGTGCATCCGACATGAGATACTCGCCTCCTAATAGGAGATCCTGTCGTTGCCATAGAAACGCTCCTCGATTTAGAGAGAGAAGGCATAGAACCTATAGTATTTCATAGCGACGCAATTTCTGTGTTAATTCGTCATTGTGAGGGATCGACGGATGCAATAAAGAAGGAATAGTGCATCCGACATGAGATACTCGCCTCCCAATAGGAGATCCTGTCGTTGCCATAGGACCGTTCCTCGATTTAGAAAGAGAAGGCATAATATCTATTGTAATTCATAGCGACGCAATTTCTGTGTTAATTCGTCATTGTGTGGGACCGACGGATGCAATAAAGAAGGAATAGTGCATCCGACATGAGATAGTCGACTCCCAATAGGAGATCCTCTCGTTGCCATAGAAACGCTCCTCGATTTAGAAAGAGAAGTCATAGAACCTATAGTATTTCATAGCGACACAATTTCTGTGTTAATTCGTCTTAGTGAGGGATCGACGGATGCAATAAAGAAGGAATAGTGCATCCGACATGAGACACTCGCCTCCCAATAGGAGATCCTGTCGTTGCAATAGAAACGCTCCTCGATTTAGAGAGAGAAGTCATAAAACATTTTGTATTTCATAGCGACGCAATTTCTCTGTTAATTCGTCATTGTGAGGGATCGACGAATGAAATAAAGAAGGAATAGTGCATTCGACATGAGATACTCGCCTCCTAATAGGAGATCCTGTCGTTTCCGTAGAAACGCTCCTCGATTTAGAAAGAGAAGTCATAGAACCTATAGTATTTCATAGCGACGCAATTTATGTGTTAATTCGTCTTTGTGAGTGATCGACGGATGCAATATAGATGGAATAGTGCATACTAAAAGGTATCAGATAGGTTATATAATGGTAAGACAGAGATTTAGGAACCAGATTTTAAATTGTAAGACATTTCCAGGGGCAGATGTGGACTCTGACCACAATCTATTGGTTATGAACTGTAGATTAAAACTGAAGAAACTGCAAAATTGTGGGATTTTAAGGAGATGGGACCTGGATAAACTGAAAGAACCAGAGGTTGTACAGAGTTTCAGGGAGAGCATAAGGGAACAATTGACAGGAATGGGGGAAACAAATACGGTAGAAGAAGAATGGGTAGCTTTGAGGGATGAAGTAGTGAAGGCAGCAGAGGATCAAGTAGGTAAAAAGACGAGGGCTAGTAGAAATCCTTGGGTAACAGAAGAAATATTGAATTTAATTGATGAAAGGAGAAAATATAAAAATGCAGTAAGTGAAGCAGGCAAAAAGGAATACAAACGTCTCAAAAATGAGATCGACAGGAAGTGCAAAATGGCTAAGCAGGGATGGCTAGAGGACAAATGTAAGGATGTAGAGGCTTATCTCACTAGGGGTAAGATAGATACTGCCTACAGGAAAATTAAAGAGACCTTTGGAGATAAGAGAACCACTTGTATGAACATCAAGAGCTCAGATGGAAACCCAGTTCTAAGCAAAGAAGGGAAAGCAGAAAGGTGGAAGGAGTATATAGAGGGTCTATACAAGGGCGATGAACTTGAGGACAATATTATGGAAATGGAAGAGGATGTAGATGAAGACGAAATGGGAGATACGATACTGCGTGAAGAGTCTGACAGAGCACTGAAAGACCTGAGTCAAAACAAGGCCCCCGGAGTAGACAACATTCCATTGGAACTACTGACGGCCTTGGGTGAGCCAGTCCTGACAAAACTCTACCATCTGGTGAGCAAGATGTATGTAACAGGCGAAATACCGTCAGACTTCAAGAAGAATATAATAATTCCAATCCCAAAGAAAGCAGGTGTTGACAGATGTGAAAATTACCGAACTATCAGTTTAATAAGTCACAGCTGCAAAATACTAACACGAATTCTTTAGAGACGAATGGAAAAACTGGTAGAAGCCGACCTCGGGGAAGATCAGTTTGGATTCCGTAGAAATGTTGGAACACGTGAGGCAATACTGACCTTACGACTTATCTTAGAAGAAAGATTAAGGAAAGGCAAACCTACGTTTCTAGCATTTGTAGACTTAGAGAAAGCTTTTGATAATGTTGACTGGAATACTCTCTTTCAAATTCTAAATGTGGCAGGGGTAAAATACAGGGAGCGAAAGGCTATTTACAACTTGTACAGAAACCAGATGGCAGTTATAAGAGTCGAGGGACATGAAAGGGAAGCAGTGGTTAAGAAGGGAGTAAGACAGGGTTGTAGCCTCTCCCCGATGTTATTCTATCTGTATATTGAGCAAGCAGTAAAGGAAACAAAAGAAAAATTCGGAGTAGGTGTTAAAATCCATGGAGAAGAAATAAAAACGTTGAGGTTCGCCGATGACATTGTAATTCTGTCAGAGACAGCAAAGGACTTGGAAGAGCAGTTGAATGGAATGGATGGTGTCTTGAAGGGAGGATATAAGATGAACATCAACAAAAGCAAAACGAGGATAATGGAATGTAGTCGAATTAAGTCAGGTGATGTTGAGGGTATTAGATTAGGAAATGAGACACTTAAAGTAGTAAAGGAGTTTTGCTATTTGGGGAGCATAATAACTGATGATGGTCGAAGTAGAGAGGATATAAAATGTAGACTGGCAATGGCAAGGAAAGCGTTTCTGAATAAGAGAAATTTGTTAACATCGAGTATAGATTTAAGTGTCAGGAAGTCATTTCTGAAAGTATTTGTATGAAGTGTAGCCATGTATGGAAGTGAAACATGGACGGTAAATAGTTTGGACAAGAAGAGAATAGAAGCTTTTGAAATGTGGAGCTACAGAAGAATGCTGAAGATTAGATGGGTAGATCACGTAACTAATGAGGAAGTATTGAATAGGATTGGGGAGAAGAGGAGTTTGTGGCACAACTTGACCAGAAGAAGGGATCGGTTGGTAGGACATGTTCTGAGGCATCAAGGGATCACCAATTTAGTATTGGAGGGCAGCGTGGAGGGTAAAAATCGTAGGGGGAGACCAAGAGATGAATACACTAAGCAGATTCAGAAGGATGTAGGGTGCAGTAGGTACTGGGAGATGAAGAAGCTTGCACAGGATAGAGTAGCATGGAGAGCTGCATCAAACCAGTCTCAGGACTGAAGACCATAACAACAACAACAGTGCATCCGACATGAGATACTCGCCTCCCAATTGGAGATCCTGTCGTTGCCATAGGATCGTTCCTCGATTTAGAAAGAGAAGGCATAGAACCTATAGTACTTCATAGCGACGCAATTTCTGTGTTTATTCGTCATTGTGTGGGACCGACGGATGCAATAAAGTAGGAATAGTGCATCCGACATGAGATAGTCGCCTCCCAATAGGAGATCCTGTCGTTGCGATAGAAACGCTCCTCGATTTAGAAAGAGAAGTCATAGAACTTATAGTATTTCATAGCGACGCAATTACTGTGTTAATTCGTCATTGTGAGGGATCGACGGATGCAATAAAGAAGGAATAGTGCATCGGCCATGAGATACTCGCCTCCCAATAGGAGATCCTGTCGTTGCAATAGAAACGCTCCTCGATTTAGAAGGAGAAGTCATAGAACCTATAGTATTTCATAGCGACGCAATTTCTGTGTTAATTCGTCATTGTGAGGGAACGACGGATGCAACAAAGAAGGAACAGTGCATCCGACATGAGATACTCGCTTCCCAATAGTAGATCCTGTCGTTGCCATAGAAACGCTCCTCGATTTAGAAAGAGAAGTCATAGAACCTATAGTATTTCATAGGGACGCAATTTCTGTGTTAATTCGTCATTGTGAGGAATCGACGGATGCAATATAGAAGGAATAGTGCATCCGACATGAGATACTCGCTTCCCAATAGGAGATCCTCTCGTTGCCATAGAAACGCTCCTCGATTTAGAAAGAGAAGTCATAGGACCTATAGTATTTCATAGGGACGCAATTTCTGTGTTAATTCGTCATTGTGAGGGATCGACGGATGCAATAAAGAAGGAATTGTGCATCCGACATGAGATACTCGCCTCCCAATAGGAGATCCTGTCGTTGCCATAGGATCGTTGCTCGATTTAGAAAGAGAAGGCATAGAACCTATAGTAATTCATGGCGACGCAATTTCTGTGTTAATTCGTCACTGTGAGTAATCGACGGATGCAATAAAGAAGGAATAGTGCATCCGACATGAGATACTCGCCTCCCAATCTTAGATCCTGTCGTTGCCATAGAAACGCTCCTCGATTTAAAAAGAGAAGACATAGTACTTATAGTATTTTATAGCGACGCAATTTCTGTGTTAATTCGTCATTGTGAGGGATCGACGGATGCAATAAAGAAGGAATAGTGTATCCGACGTGAGATACTCGCCTCCCAATAGGAGATCCTCTCGTTGCCATAGGATCGTTGCTCGATTTAGGAAGAGAAGGCATAGAACATATAGTAATTCATGGCGACGCAATTTCTGTGTTAATTCGTCATTGTGACGGATCGACGGATGCAATAAAGAAGGAATAGTGCATCCGACATGAGATACTCGCCTCCCAATAGGAGATCCTGTCGTTGCCATAGAAACGCCCCTTGATTTAGAAAGAGAAGTCAGAGAACCTATAGTATTTCATAGCGACGTAATTTCTGTGTTAATTCGTCATTGTGAGGGAACGACGGATGCAACAAAGAAGGAACAGTGCATCCGACATGAGATACTCGCTTCCCAATAGGAGATCCTGTCGTTGCCATAGAAACGCTCCTCGATTTAGAAAGAGAAGTCATAGAACCTATAGTATTTCATAGCGACGCAATTTCTGTGTTAATTCGTCATTGTGAGGAATCGACGGATGCAATAAAGAAGGTATAGTGCATCCGAAAAGAGATACTCGCCTCCCAATAGCAGATCCTGTCGTTGCCATAGAAACGCTCCTCGATTTAGAAAGAGAAGTCATAGAACTTATAGTATTTCATAGCGACGCAATTTCTGTGTTAATTCGTCATTGTGAGGGATCGACGGATGCAATAAAGAAGGAATAGTGCATCCGACATGAGATACTCGCCTCCCAATAGGAGATCCTGTCGTTGCCATAGGATCTTTGCTCGATTTAGAAAGAGAAGGCGTAGAACCTATTGTAATTCATGGCGACGCAATTTCTGTGTTAATTCGTCATTGTGAGGGATCGACGGATGCAATAAACAACGAATAGTGCATCCGACATGAGATACTCGCCTCCCAATCTTAGATCCTGTCGCTGCCATAGAAACGCTCCTCGATTTGGAAAGAGAAGTCATAGAACCTATAGTATTTCATAGCGACGCAATTTCTGTGTTAATTCGTCATTGTGAGGGATCGAAGGATGCAATAAAGAAGGAATAGTGCATCCGAGATGAGATACTCGCCTCCCAATAGGAGATCATGTCGTTGCCATAGAAACGCTCCTCGATTTAGAAAGAGAGGTCATAGAACCTATAGTATTTCATGGCGACGCAATTTCTGTGTTAATTCGTCATTGTGGGGGATCGACGGACGCAATAAAGAAGGAATAGTGCATCCGACATGAGATACTCGCCTCCCAATCTTAGATCCTGTCGCTGCCATAGAAACGCTCCTCGATTTGGAAAGAGAAGTCATAGAACCTATAGTATTTCATAGCGACGCAATTTCTGTGTTAATTCGTCATTGTGAGGGATCGACGAATGCAATAAAGAAGGAATAGTGCATCCGACATGAGATACTCGCCTCCCAATCTTAGATCCTGTCGTTGCCATAGAAACGCTCCTCGATTTAGAAAGAGAAGTCATAGAACCCATAGTATTTCATAGCGACGCAATTTCTGTGTTAATTCGTCTTTGTGAGTGATCGACGGATGCGATAAAGAAGGATTAGTGCATCCGACATGAGATACTTGCCTCCCAATAGGAGATACTGTCGTTGACATAGAAACGCTCCTCGATTTAGAAAGAGAAGTCATAGGACCTATAGCATTTCATTGCGAAGCAATTTCTGAGTTAATTCGTCATTGTGAGGGATCGACGGATGCAATAAAGAAGTAATAGTGCATCCGACATGAGATACTCGCCTCCTAATAGGAGATCCTGTCGTTGCCATAGAAACGCTCCTCGATTTAGAAAGAGACGTCATAGAACCTATAGTATTTCATAGCGACGCAATTTCTGTGTTAATTCGTCTCTGTGAGTGTTCGACGGATACAATATAGAAGGAATAGTGCATCCGACATGAGATACTCGCCTCCCAATAGGAGATCCTGTCGTTGCCATAGAAACGCTCCTCGAATTAGAAAGAGAAGACATTGAACCTATAGTATTTCATAGCGACGCAATTTCTGTGTTAATTCGTCATTGTGAGAGATCGACGGATGCAATAAAGAAGGAATAGTGCATCCGACATGAGATAGTCGCCTCCCAATAGGAGATCCTGTCGTTGCCATAGAAACGCTCCTCGATTTAGAAAGAGTAGTCATAGAACCTATAGTATTTCATAGCGACGCAATTTCTGTTTTAATTCGTCATTGTGAGGGATCGACGGATGCAATAAAGAAGGAATAGTGCATCCGACATGAGATACTCGCCTCCCAATAGCAGATCCTGTCGTTGCCATAGAAACGCTCCTCGATTTAGAAAGAGAAGTCATAGAACCTATAGTATTTCATAGCGACGCAATTTCTGTGTTAATTCGTCATTGTGAGGAATCGACGGATGCAATAAAGAAGGAATTGTGCATCCGACATTAGATACTCTCCTCCCAATAGGAGACCCTGTCTTTGCAATAGAAACGCTCCTCGATTTAGAAAGAGATGTAATAGAACATATAGTATTTCATAGCGGCGCAATTTCTGTGTTAATTCGTGATTGTGAGGGATCGGCGGATGCAATAAGGAAGGAATAGTGCATCCCACATGAGATACTCGCCTCCCAATAGGAGATCCTGTCGTTGCCATAGGATCGTTGCTCGATTTAGAAAGAGAAGGCATAGAACCTATAGTAATTCATAGCGACGCAATTTCTGTGTTAATTCTTCATTGTGTGGGACCGACGAATGCAATAAAGAAGGAATAGTGCATCCGACATGAGATAGTCGCCTCCCAATAGGAGATCCTGTCGTTGCCATAGAAACGCTCCTCGATTTAGAAAGAGTAGTCATAGAACCTATAGTATTTCATAGCGACGCAATTTCTGTGTTAATTCGTCATTGTGAGGGATCGACGGATGCAATAAAGAAGGAATAGTGCATCCGACATGAGATACTCGCCTCCCAATAGCAGATCCTGTCGTTGCCATAGAAACGCTCCTCGATTTAGAAAGAGAAGTCATAGAACCTATAGTATTTCATAGCGACGCAATTTCTGTGTTAATTCGTTATTGTGAGGAATCGACGGATGCAATAAAGAAGGAATAGTGCATCCCACATGAGATACTCGCCTCCCAATAGGAGATCCTGTCGTTGCCACAGAAACGCTCCTCGATTTAGAAAGAGAAGTCATAGGTCCTATAGTATTTCATAGCGACGCAATTTCTGTGTTAATTCGTCATTGTCAGGGATCGACGGAAGCAATAAAGAAGGAATAGTGCATGCGACATGAGATACTCGCCTCCCAATAGCAGATCCTGTCGTTGCCATAGAAACGATCCTCGATTTAGAAAGAGAAGTCATAGAACCTATAGTATTTCATAGCGACGCAATTTCTGTGTTAATTCGTAATTGTGACGGATCGACGGATGCAATAAAGAAGGAATAGTGCATCCGACATGAGATACTCGCTTCCCAATAGGAGATCCTGTCGTTGCCATAAAAACGCCCCTCGATTTAGAAAGAGAAGTAATAGAACCTATAGTACTTCATAGCGACGCAATTTCTGTGTTAATTCGTCATTGTGAGGGAACGACGGATGCAACACAGAAGGAATAGTGCATCCGACACGAGATACTCGCCTCCCAATAGGAGATCCTGTCGTTGCCATAGGATCGTTGCTCGATTTAGAAAGAGAAGGCATAGAACCTATAGTAATTCATGGCGGCGCAATTTCTGTGTTAATTCGTCATTGTGAGGGATCGACGGATGCAATAAAGAAGGAATAGTGCATCCGACATGAGATACTCGCCTCCCAATGTTAGATCCTGTCGTTGACATAGAAACGCTCCTCGATTTAGGAAGAGAAGTCATAGAATCTATAGTATTTCATAGCAACGCAATTTCTGTGTTAATTCGTCATTGTGAGGGATCGGCGGATGCAATAAAGAAGGAATAGTGCATCCCACATGAGATACTCGCCTCCCAATAGGAGATCCTGTCGTTGCCACAGAAACGCTCCTCGATTTAGAAATTGAAGTCATAGGTCCTATAGTATTTCATAGCGACGCAATTTCTGTGTTAATTCGTCATTGTCAGGGATCGACGGATGCAATAAAGAAGGAATAGTGCATCCGACATGAGATACTCGCCTCCCAATAGGAGATCCTGTCTTTGCCATAGAAGCGCCCCTCGATTTAGAAAGAGAAGTCATAGAACCTATAGTATTACATAGCGACGCAATTTCTGTGTTAATTCGTCATTGTGAGGAATCGACGGATGCAATAAAGAAGGAATAGTGCATCCGACATGAGATACTCGCCTCCCAATAGCAGATCCTGTCGTTGCCATAGAAACGATCCTCGATTTAGAAAGAGAAGTCATAGAACCTATAGTATTTCATAGCGACGCAATTTCTGTGTTAATTCGTCATTGTGACGGATCGACGGATGCAATAAAGAAGGAATAGTGCATCCGACATGAGATACTCGCCTCCAAATAGAAGATCCTGTCATTGCCATAGAAACGCCCCTCGATTTAGAAAGAGAAGTCATAGAACCTATAGTATTTCATAGCGACGCAATTTCTGTGTTAATTCGTCATTGTGAGGGAACGACGGATGCAACAAAGAAGGAATAGTGCATCCGACATGAGATACTCGCCTCCCAATAGGAGATCCTGTCGTTGCCATAGAAACGCTCCTCGATTTAGAAAGAGAAGTCATAGAACCTATAGTGTTTCATAGCGACGCAATTTCTGTGTTAATTCGTCATTGTGAGGAATCGACGGATGCAATAAAGAAGGAATTGTGCATCCGACATTAGATACTCTCCTCCCAATAGGAAACCCTGTCTTTGCAATAGAAACGCTCCTCGATTTAGAAAGAGAAGTAATAGAACCTATAGTATTTCATTGCGACGCAATTTCTGTGTTAATTCGTCATTGTGAGGGATCGGCGGATGCAATAATGGAGGAATAGTGCATCCCACATGAGATACTCGCCTCCCAATTGGAGATCCTGTCGTTGCCACAGAAACGCTCCTCGATTTAGAAAGAGAAATCATAGGTCTTATAGTATTTCATAGCGACGCAATTTCTGTGTTAATTCGTCATTGTCAGGGATCGACGGATGCATTAAAGAAGGAATAGTGCATCCGACATGAGATACTCGCCTCCCAATAGGAGATCCTGTCGTTGCCATAGAAACGCCCCTCGATTTAGAAAGAGAAGTCATAGAACCTATAGTATTTCATAGCGACGCAATTTCTGTGTTAATTCGTCACTGTGAGGAATCGACGGATGCAATAAAGAAGGAATAGTGCATCCGCCATGAGATACTCGCCTCCCAATAGCAGATCCTGTCGTTGCCATAGAAACGATCCTCGATTTAGAAAGAGAAGTCATAGAACCTATAGTATTTCATAGCAACGCAATTTCTGTGTTAATTCGTCATTGTGACGGATCGACGGATGCAGTAAAGAAGGAATAGTGCATCCGACATGAGATACTCGCCTCCCAATAGGAGATCCTGTCGTTGCCATAGAAACGAACCTCGATTTAGAAAGAGAAGTCATAGAACCTATAGTATTTCATAGCGACGCAATTTCTGTGTTAATTCGTCATTGTGAGGGAACGACGGATGCAACAAAGAAGGAATAGTGCATCCGACATGAGATACTCGCCTCCCAATAGGAGATCGTGTCGTTGCCATAGAAACGCTCCACGATTTAGAAAGAGAAGTCATAGAACCTATAGTATTTCATAGCGACGCAATAACTGTGTTAATTCGTCATTGTGTGGAATCGACGGATGCAATAAAGAAGGAATAGTGCATCCCACATGAAATACTCGCCTTCCAATAGGAGATCCTGTCGTTGCCACAGAAACGCTCCTCGATTTAGAAAGAGAAGTCATAGGTCCTATAGTATTTCATAGCGACGCAATTTCTGTGTTAATTCGTCATTGTCAGGGATCGACGGAAGCAATAAAGAAGGAATAGTGCATCCGACATGAGATACTCGCCTCCCAGTAGCAGATCCTGTCGTTGCCATAGAAACGCTCCTCGATTTAGAAAGAGAAGTCATAGAACCTATAGTATTTCATAGCGACGCAATTTCTGTGTTAATTCGTCATTGTGAGGAATCGACGGATGCAATAAAGAAGGAATAGTGCATCCGACATGAGATACTCGCCTCCCAATAGCAGATCCTGTCGTTGCCATAGAAACGATCCTCGATTTAGAAAGAGAAGTAATAGAACCTATAGTATTTCATAACGACGCAATTACTGTGTTAATTCGTCATTGTGAGGGATCGGCGGATGCAATAAAGAAGGAATAGGTGCATCCCACATGAGATACTCGCCTCCCAATAGCAGATCCTGTCGTTGCCATAGAAACGATCTTCGATTTAGAAAGAGAAGTCATAGAACCTATAGTATTTCATAGCGACGCAATTTCTGTGTTAATTTGTCATTGTGACGGATCGACGGATGCAATAAAGAAGGAATAGTGCATCCGACATGAGATACTCGCCTCCCAATCTTAGATCCTGTCGTTGCCATAGAAACGCTCCTCGATTTAGAAAGAGAAGTCATAGAACCCATAGTATTTCATAGCGACGCAATTTCTGTGTTAATTCGTCATTGTGAGGGATCGGCGGATGCAATTAAGAAGGAATAGTGCATCCCACATGAGATTCTCGCCTCCCAATAGGAGATCCTGTCGTTGCCACAGAAACGCTCGTCGATTTAGAAAGAGAAGTCATTGGTCCTATAGTATTTCATAGCGACGCAATTTCTGTGTTAATTCGTCATTGTCAGGGATCGACGGATGCAATAAAGAAGGAATAGTGCATCCGACATGAGATACTCCCCTCCCAATAGGAGATCCTGTCGTTGCCATAGGATCGTTGCTCGATTTAGAAAGAGAAGGCATAGAACCTATAGTAATTCATGGCGACGCAATTTCTGTGTTAATTCGTCATTGTGAGGGATCGACGGATGCAATAAAGAAGGAATAGTGCATCCGACATGAGATACTCGCCTCCCAATCTTAGATCCTGTCGTTGCCATAGAAACGCTCCTCGATCATAGAACCTATAGTATTTCATAGCGACGCAATTTCTGTGTTAATTCGTCATTGTGAGGGATCGGCGGTTGCAATAATGAAGGAATAGTGCATCCCACATGAGATACTCGCCTCCCAATAGGAGATCCTGTCGTTGCCACAGAAACGCTCCTCGATTTAGAAAGAGAAGTCATAGGTCCTGTAGTATTTCATAGCGACGCAATTTCTGTGTTAATTCGTCATTGTCAGGGATCGACGGATGCAATAAAGAAGGAATAGTGCATCGGACATGAGATACTCGCCTCCCAATAGGAGATCCTGTCGTTGCCATAGAAACGCCCCTCGATTTAGAAAGAGAAGTCATAGAACCTATAGTATTTCATAGCGACGCAATTTCTGTGTTAATTCGTCATTGTGAGGGAACGACGGATGCAACAAAGAAGAAATAGTGCATCCGACATAAGATACTCGCCTCCCAATAGGAGATCCTGTCGTTGCCATAGAAACGATCTTCGATTTAGAAAGAGAAGTCATAGAACCTATAGTATTTCATAGCGACGCAATTTCTGTGTTAATTCGTCATTGTGAGGAATCGACGGATGCAATAAAGAAGGAATAGTGCATCCGACATGAGATACTCGCCTCCCAATCTTAGATCCTGTCGCTGCCATAGAAACGCTCCTCGATTTGGAAAGAGAAGGAATAGAACCTATAGTATTTCATAGCGACGCAATTTCTGTGTTAATTCGTCATTGTGAGGGATCGACGAATGCAATAAAGAAGGAATAGTGCATCCGACATGAGATACTCGCCTCCCAATCTTAGATCCTGTCGTTGCCATAGAAACGCTCCTCGATTTAGAAAGAGAAGTCATAGAACCCATAGTATTTCATAGCGACGCAATTTCTGTGTTAATTCGTCATTGTGAGTGATCGACGGATGCGATAAAGAAGGATTAGTGCATCCGACATGAGATACTTGCCTCCCAATAGGAGATACTGTCGTTGACATAGAAACGCTCCTCGATTTAGAAAGAGAAGTCATAGGACCTATAGCATTTCATTGCGAAGCAATTTCTGAGTTAATTCGTCATTGTGAGGGCTCGACGGATGCAATAAAGAAGTAATAGTGCATCCGACATGAGATACTCGCCTCCTAATAGGAGATCCTGTCGTTGCCATAGAAACGCTCCTCGATTTAGAAAGAGACGTCATAGAACCTATAGTATTTCATAGCGACGCAATTTCTGTGTTAATTCGTCTCTGTGAGTGTTCGACGGATACAATATAGAAGGAATAGTGCATCCGACATGAGATACTCGCCTCCCAATAGGAGATCCTGTCGTTGCCATAGAAACGCTCCTCGAATTAGAAAGAGAAGACATTGAACCTATAGTATTTCATAGCGACGCAATTTCTGTGTTAATTCGTCATTGTGAGAGATCGACGGATGCAATAAAGAAGGAATAGTGCATCCGACATGAGATAGTCGCCTCCCAATAGGAGATCCTGTCGTTGCCATAGAAACGCTCCTCGATTTAGAAAGAGTAGTCATAGAACCTTTAGTATTTCATAGCGACGCAATTTCTGTGTTAATTCGTCATTGTGAGGGATCGACGGATGCAATAAAGAAGGAATAGTGCATCCGACATGAGATACTCGCCTCCCAATAGCAGATCCTGTCGTTGCCATAGAAACGCTCCTCGATTTAGAAAGAGAAGTCATAGAACCTATAGTATTTCGTAGCGACGCAATTTCTGTGTTAATTCGTTATTGTGAGGAATCGACGGATGCAATAAAGAAGGAATAGTGCATCCCACATGAGATACTCGCCTCCCAATAGGAGATCCTGTCGTTGCCACAGAAACGCTCCTCGATTTAGTAAGAGAAGTCATAGGTCCTATAGTATTTCATAGCGACGCAATTTCTGTGTTAATTCGTCATTGTCAGGGATCGACGGAAGCAATAAAGAAGGAATAGTGCATCCGACATGAGATACTCGCCTCCCAATAGCAGATCCTGTCGTTGCCATAGAAACGATCCTCGATTTAGAAAGAGGAATCATAGAACCTATAGTATTTCATAGCGACGCAATTTCTGTGTTAATTCGTAATTGTGACGGATCGACGGATGCAATAAAGAAGGAATAGTGCATCCGACATGAGATACTCGCTTCCCAATAGGAGATCCTGTCGTTGCCATAGAAACGCCCCTCGATTTAGAAAGAGAAGTAATAGAACCTATAGTACTTCATAGCGACGCAATTTCTGTGTTAATTCGTCATTGTGAGGGAACGACGGATGCAACACAGAAGGAATAGTGCATCCGACACGAGATACTCGCCTCCCAATAGGAGATCCTGTCGTTGCCATAGGATCGTTGCTCGATTTAGAAAGAGAAGGCATAGAACCTATAGTAATTCATGGCGGCGCAATTTCTGTGTTTATTCGTCATTGTGAGGGATCGACGGATGCAATAAAGAAGGAATAGTGCATCCGACATGAGATACTCGCCTCCCAATGTTAAATCCTGTCGTTGACATAGAAACGCTCCTCGATTTAGGAAGAGAAGTCATAGAACCTATAGTATTTCATAGCAACGCAATTTCTGTGTTAATTCGTCATTGTGAGGGATCGGCGGATGCAATAAAGAAGGAATAGTGCATCCCACATGAGATACTCGCCTCCCAATAGGAGATCCTGTCGTTGCCACAGAAACGCTCCTCGATTTAGAAATTGAAGTCATAGGTCCTATAGTATTTCATAGCGACGCAATTTCTGTGTTAATTCGTCATTGTCAGGGATCGACGGATGCAATAAAGAAGGAATAGTGCATCCGACATGAGATACTCGCCTCCCAATAGGAGATCCTGTCTTTGCCATAGAAGCGCCCCTCGATTTAGAAAGAGAAGTCATAGAACCTATAGTATTTCATAGCGACGCAATTTCTGTGTTAATTCGTCATTGTGAGGAATCGACGGATGCAATAAAGAAGGAATAGTGCATCCGACATGAGATACTCGCCTCCCAATAGCAGATCCTGTCGTTGCCATAGAAACGATCCTCGATTTAGAAAGAGAAGTCATAGAACCTATAGTATTTCATAGCGACGCAATTTCTGTGTTAATTCGTCATTGTGACGGATCGACGGATGCAATAAAGAAGGAATAGTGCATCCGACATGAGATACTCGCCTCCAAATAGAAGATCCTGTCATTGCCATAGAAACGCCCCTCGATTTAGAAAGAGAAGTCATAGAACCTATAGTATTTCATAGCGACGCAATTTCTGTGTTAATTCGTCATTGTGAGGGACGACGGATGCAACAAAGAAGGAATAGTGCATCCGACATGAGATACTCGCCTCCCAATAGGAGATCCTGTCGTTGCCATAGAAACGCTCCTCGATTTAGAAAGAGAAGTCATAGAACCTATAGTGTTTCATAGCGACGCAATTTCTGTGTTAATTCGTCATTGTGAGGAATCGACGGATGCAATAAAGAAGGAATTGTGCATCCGACATTAGATACTCTCCTCCCAATAGGAAACCCTGTCTTTGCAATAGAAACGCTCCTCGATTTAGAAAGAGAAGTAATAGAACCTATAGTATTTCATAGCGACGCAATTTCTGTGTTAATTCGTCATTGTGAGGGATCGGCGGATGCAATAATGGAGGAATAGTGCATCCCACATGAGATACTCGCCTCCCAATTGGAGATCCTGTCGTTGCCACAGAAACGCTCCTCGATTTAGAAAGAGAAATCATAGGTCCTATAGTATTTCATAGCGACGCAATTTCTGTGTTAATTCGTCATTGTCAGGGATCGACGGATGCATTAAAGAAGGAATAGTGCATCCGACATGAGATACTCGCCTCCCAATAGGAGATCCTGTCGTTGCCATAGAAACGCCCCTCGATTTAGAAAGAGAAGTCATAGAACCTATAGTATTTCATAGCGACGCAATTTCTGTGTTAATTCGTCACTGTGAGGAATCGACGGATGCAATAAAGAAGGAATAGTGCATCCGCCATGAGATACTCGCCTCCCAATAGCAGATCCTGTCGTTGCCATAGAAACGATCCTCGATTTAGAAAGAGAAGTCATAGAACCTATAGTATTTCATAGCAACGCAATTTCTGTGTTAATTCGTCATTGTGACGGATCGACGGATGCAGTAAAGAAGGAATAGTGCATCCGACATGAGATACTCGCCTCCCAATAGGAGATCCTGTCGTTGCCATAGAAACGAACCTCGATTTAGAAAGAGAAGTCATAGAACCTATAGTATTTCATAGCGACGCAATTTCTGTGTTAATTCGTCATTGTGAGGGAACGACGGATGCAACAAAGAAGGAATAGTGCATCCGACATGAAATACTCGCCTCCCAATAGGAGAACGTGTCGTTGCCATAGAAACGCTCCACGATTTAGAAAGAGAAGTCATAGAACCTATAGTATTTCATAGCGACGCAATATCTGTGTTAATTCGTCATTGTGTGGAATCGACGGATGCAATAAAGAAGGAATAGTGCATCCCACATGAGATACTCGCCTCCCAGTAGCAGATCCTGTCGTTGCCATAGAAACGCTCCTCGATTTAGAAAGAGAAGTCATAGAACCTATAGTATTTCATAGCGACGCAATTTCTGTGTTAATTCGTCATTGTGAGGAATCGACGGATGCAATAAAGAAGGAATAGTGCATCCGACATGAGATACTCGCCTCCCAATAGCAGATCCTGTCGTTGCCATAGAAACGATCCTCGATTTAGAAAGAGAAGTCATAGATCCTATAGTATTTCATAGCGACGCAATTTCTGTGTTAATTCGTCATTGTGACGGATCGACGGATGCAATAAAGAAGGAATAGTGCATCCGACATGAGATACTCGCCTCCAAATAGAAGATCCTGTCATTGCCATAGAAACGCCCCTCGATTTAGAAAGAGAAGTCATAGAACCTATAGTATTTCATAGCGACGCAATTTCTGTGTTAATTCGTCATTGTGAGGGACGACGGATGCAACAAAGAAGGAATAGTGCATCCGACATGAGATACTCGCCTCCCAATAGGAGATCCTGTCGTTGCCATAGAAACGCTCCTCGATTTAGAAAGAGAAGTCATAGAACCTATAGTGTTTCATAGCGACGCAATTTCTGTGTTAATTCGTCATTGTGAGGAATCGACGGATGCAATAAAGAAGGAATTGTGCATCCGACATTAGATACTCTCCTCCCAATAGGAAACCCTGTCTTTGCAATAGAAACGCTCCTCGATTTAGAAAGAGAAGTAATAGAACCTATAGTATTTCATAGCGACGCAATTTCTGTGTTAATTCGTCATTGTGAGGGATCGGCGGATGCAATAATGGAGGAATAGTGCATCCCACATGAGATACTCGCCTCCCAATTGAGGATCCTGTCGTTGCCACAGAAACGCTCCTCGATTTAGAAAGAGAAATCATAGGTCCTATAGTATTTCATAGCGACGCAATTTCTGTGTTAATTCGTCATTGTCAGGGATCGACGGATGCATTAAAGAAGGAATAGTGCATCCGACATGAGATACTCGCCTCCCAATAGGAGATCCTGTCGTTGCCATAGAAACGCCCCTCGATTTAGAAAGAGAAGTCATAGAACCTATAGTATTTCATAGCGACGCAATTTCTGTGTTAATTCGTCACTGTGAGGAATCGACGGATGCAATAAAGAAGGAATAGTGCATCCGCCATGAGATACTCGCCTCCCAATAGCAGATCCTGTCGTTGCCATAGAAACGATCCTCGATTTAGAAAGAGAAGTCATAGAACCTATAGTATTTCATAGCAACGCAATTTCTGTGTTAATTCGTCATTGTGACGGATCGACGGATGCAGTAAAGAAGGAATAGTGCATCCGACATGAGATACTCGCCTCCCAATAGGAGATCCTGTCGTTGCCATAGAAACGAACCTCGATTTAGAAAGAGAAGTCATAGAACCTATAGTATTTCATAGCGACGCAATTTCTGTGTTAATTCGTCATTGTGAGGGAACGACGGATGCAACAAAGAAGGAATAGTGCATCCGACATGAAATACTCGCCTCCCAATAGGAGATCGTGTCGTTGCCATAGAAACGCTCCACGATTTAGAAAGAGAAGTCATAGAACCTATAGTATTTCATAGCGACGCAATATCTGTGTTAATTCGTCATTGTGTAAAATCGACGGATGCAATAAAGAAGGAATAGTGCATCCCACATGAAATACTCGCCTTCCAATAGGAGATCCTGTCGTTGCCACAGAAACGCTCCTCGATTTAGAAAGAGAAGTCATAGGTCCTATAGTATTTCATAGCGACGCAATTTCTGTGTTAATTCGTCATTGTCAGGGATCGACGGAAGCAATAAAGAAGGAATAGTGCATCCGACATGAGATACTCGCCTCCCAGTAGCAGATCCTGTCGTTGCCATAGAAACGCTCCTCGATTTAGAAAGAGAAGTCATAGAACCTATAGTATTTCATAGCGACGCAATTTCTGTGTTAATTCGTCATTGTGAGGAATCGACGGATGCAATAAAGAAGGAATAGTGCATCCGACATGAGATACTCGCCTCCCAATAGCAGATCCTGTCGTTGCCATAGAAACGATCCTCGATTTAGAAAGAGAAGTAATAGAACCTATAGTATTTCATAACGACGCAATTACTGTGTTAATTCGTCATTGTGAGGGATCGGCGGATGCAATAAAGAAGGAATAGGTGCATCCCACATGAGATACTCGCCTCCCAATAGCAGATCCTGTCGTTGCCATAGAAACGATCTTCGATTTAAAAAGAGAAGTCATAGAACCTATAGTATTTCATAGCGACGCAATTTCTGTGTTAATTCGTCATTGTGACGGATCAACGGATGCAATAAAGAAGGAATAGTGCATCCGACATGAGATACTCGCCTCCCAATCTTAGATCCTGTCGTTGCCATAGAAACGCTCCTCGATTTAGAAAGAGAAGTCATAGAACCTATAGTATTTCATAGCGACGCAATTTCTGTGTTAATTCGTCATTGTGAGGGATCGGCGGATGCAATTAAGAAGGAATAGTGCATCCCACATGAGATTCTCGCCTCCCAATAGGAGATCCTGTCGTTGCCATAGGATCGTTGCTCGATTTAGAAAGAGAAGGCATAGAACCTATAGTAATTCATGGCGACGCAATTTCTGTGTTAATTCGTCATTGTGAGGGATCGACGGATGCAATAAAGAAGGAATAGTGCATCCGACATGAGATACTCGCCTCCCAATCTTAGATCCTGTCGTTGCCATAGAAACGCTCCTCGATCATAGAACCTATAGTATTTCATAGCGACGCAATTTCTGTGTTAATTCGTCATTGTGAGGGATCGGCGGTTGCAATAATGAAGGAATAGTGCATCCCACATGAGATACTCGCCTCCCAATAGGAGATCCTGACGTTGCCACAGAAACGCTCCTCGATTTAGAAAGAGAAGTCATAGGTCCTGTAGTATTTCATAGCGACGCAATTTCTGTGTTAATTCGTCATTGTGAGGGAACGACGGATGCAACAAAGAAGAAATAGTGCATCCGACATAAGATACTCGCCTCCCAATAGGAGATCCTGTCGTTGCCATAGAAACGATCTTCGATTTAGAAAGAGAAGTCATAGAACCTATAGTATTTCATAGCGACGCAATTTCTGTGTTAATTCGTCATTGTGAGGAATCGACGGATGCAATAAAGAAGGAATAGTGCATTCGACATGAGATACTCGCCTCCCAATAGGAGATCCTCTCGTTGCCATAGAAACGCTCCTCGATTTAGAAAGAGATGTCATAGGACCTATAGTACTTCATAGCGACGCAATTTCTGTGTTAATTCATCATTGTGAGGGATCGACGGATGCAATAAAGAAGGAATAGTGCATCCGACATGAGATACTCGCCTCCCAATAGCAGATCCTGTCGTTGCCATGGAACCGCTCCTCGATTTAGATAGAGAAGTCATAGAACTTATAGTATTTCATAGCGACGCAATTTCTGTGTTAATTCTTCATTGTGAGGGATCGACGGATGCAATAAAGAAGGAATAGTGCATCCGACATGAGATACTCGCCTCCCAATCTTAGATCCTGTCGTTGCCATAGAAACGCTCCTCGATTTAGAAAGAGAAGTCATAGAACCTATAGTATTTCATAGCGACGCAATTTCTGTGTTAATTCGTCATTGAGAGGGATCGGCAGATGCAATTAAGAAGGAATAGTGCATCCCACATGAGATACTCGCCTCCCAATAGGAGATCCTGTCGTTGCCACAGAAACGCTCCTCGATTTAGAAAGAGAAGTCATAGGTCCTATAGTATTTCATAGCGACGCAATTTCTGTGTTAATCCGTCATTGTCAGGGATCGACGGATGCAATAAAGAAGGAATAGTGCATCCGACATGAGATACTCGCCTCCCAATAGGAGATCCTGTCGTTGCCATAGGATCGTTGCTCGATTTAGAAAGAGAAGGCATAGAACCTATAGTAATTAATGGCGACGCAATTTCTGTGTTAATTCGTCATTGTGAGGTATCGACGGATGCAATAAAGAAGGAATAGTGCATCCGACATGAGATACTCGCCTCCCAATCTTAGATCCTGTCGTTGCCATAGAAACGCTCCTCGATTTAGAAAGAGAAGTCATAGAACTTATAGTATTTCATAGCGACGCAATTTCTGTGTTAATTCGTCATTGTGAGGGATCGGCGGATGCAATAAAGAAGGAATAGTGCATCCCACATGAGATACTCGCCTCCCAATAGGAGATCCTGTCGTTGCCACAGAAACGCTCCTCGATTTAGAAAGAGAAGTCATAGAACCTATAGTATTTCATAGCGACGCAATTTCTGTGTTAATTCGTCATTGTGAGGTATCGACGGATGCAATGAAGAAGGAATAGTGCATCCGACATGAGATACTCGCTCCCAATAGCAGATCCTATCGTTGCCATAGAAACGATCCTCGATTTAGAAAGAGAAGTCATAGAACCTATAGTATTTAATAGCGACGCAATTTCTGTGTTAATTCGTCATTGTGACGGATCGACGGATGCAATAAAGAAGGAATAGTGCATCTGACATGAGATACTCGCCTCCCAATAGGAGATCCTGTCGTTGCCATAGAAACGCCCCTCGATTTAGAAAGAGAAGTCATAGAACCTATAGTATTTCATAGCGACGCAATTTCTGTGTTAATTCGTCATTGTGAGGGAACGACGGATGCAACAAAGAAGAAATAGTGCATCCGACATGAGATACTCGCCTCCCAATAGGAGATCCTTTCGTTGCCATAGAAACGCTCCTCGATTTAGAAAGAGAAGTCATAGGACCTATAGTATTTCATAGCGACGCAATTTCTGTGTTAATTCGTCATTGTGAGGAATCGACGGATGCAATAAAGAAGGAATAGTACATCCGACATGAGATTCTCGCCTCCCAATAGGAGATCCTCTCGTTGCCATAGAAACGTTCCTCGATTTAGAAAGAGAAGTCATAGGACCTATAGTATTTCATAGCGACGCAATTTCTGTGTTAATTCATCATTGTGAGGGATCGACGGAAGCAATAAAGAAGGAATAGTGCATCCGACATGAGATACTCGCCTCCTAATAGCAGATCCTGTCGTTGCCATAGAAACGCTCCTCGATTTAGAAAGAGAAGTCATAGAACTTATAGTATTTCATAGCGACGCAATTTCTGTGTTAATTCGTCATTGTGAGGGATCGACGGATGCAATAAAGAAGGAATAGTGCATCCGACATGAGATACTCGCCTCCCAATCTTAGATCCTGTCGTTGCCATAGAAACGCTCCTCGATTTAAAAGGAGAAGTCATAGAACCTATAGTATTTCATAGCGACGCAATTTCTGTGTTAATTCGCCATTGTGAGGGATCGGCGGATGCAATTAAGAAGGAATAGTGCATCCCACATGAGATACTCGCCTCCCAATAGGAGAACCTGTCGTTGCCACAGAAACGCTCCTCGGTTTAGAAAGAGAAGTCATAGGTCCTATAGTATTTCATAGCGACGCAATTTCTGTGTTAATCCGTCATTGTCAGGGATCGACGGATGCAATAAAGAAGGAATAGTGCATCCGACATGAGATACTCGCCTCCCAAAAGGAGATCCTGTCGTTGCCATAGGATCGTTGCTCGATTTAGAAAGAGAAGGCATAGAACCTATAGTAATTAATGGCGACGCAATTTCTGTGTTAATTCGTCATTGTGAGGTATCGACGGATGCAATAAAGAAGGAATAGTGCATCCGACATGAGATACTCGCCTCCCAATCTTAGATCCTGTCGTTGCCATAGAAACGCTCCTCGATTTAGAAAGAGAAGTCATAGAACCTATAGTATTTCATAGCGGCGCAATATCTGTGTTAATTCGTCATTGTGAGGGATCGGCGGATGCAATAAAGAAGGAATAGTGCATCCCACATGAGATACTCGCCCCCCAATAGGAGATCCTGTCGTTGCCACAGAAACGCACCTCGATTTAGAAAGAGAAGTCATAGGTCCTATAGTATTTCATAGCGACGCAATTTCTGTGTTAATTCGTCATTGTCAGGGATCGAAGGATGCAATAAAGAAGGAATAGTGCATCCGACATGAGATACTCGCCTCCCAATAGGAGATCCTGGCGTTGCCATAGAAACGCCCATCGATTTAGAAAGAGAAGTCATAGAACCTATAGTATTTCATAGCGACGCAATTTCTGTGTTAATTCGTCATTGTGAGGTATCGACGGATGCAATGAAGAAGGAATAGTGCATCCGACATGAGATACTCGCCTCCCAATAGCAGATCCTATCGTTGCCATAGAAACGATCCTCGATGTAGAAAGAGAAGTCATAGAACCTATAGTATTTAATAGCGACGCAATTTCTGTGTTAATTCGTCATTGTGACGGATCGACGGATGCAATAAAGAAGGAATAGTGCATCTGACATGAGATACTCGCCTCCCAATAGGAGATCCTGTCGTTGCCATAGAAACGCCCCTCGATTTAGAAAGAGAAGTCATAGAACCTATGGTATTTCATAGCGACGCAATTTCTGTGTTAATTCGTCATTGTGAGGGAACGACGGATGCAACAAAGAAGAAATAGTGCATCCGACATGAGATACTCGCCTCCCAATAGGAGATCCTTTCGTTGCCATAGAAACGCTCCTCGATTTAGAAAGAGAAGTCATAGGACCTATAATATTTCATAGCGACGCAATTTCTGTGTTAATTCGTCATTGTGAGGAATCGACGGATGGAATAAAGAAGGAATAGTACATCCGACATGAGATTCTCGCCTCCCAATAGGAGATCCTCTCGTTGCCATAGAAACGTTCCTCGATTTAGAAAGAGAAGTCATAGGACCTATAGTATTTCATAGCGACGCAATTTCTGTGTTAATTCATCATTGTGAGGGATCGACGGAAGCAATAAAGAAGGAATAGTGCATCCGACATGAGATACTCGCCTCCCAATAGCAGATCCTGTCGTTGCCATAGAAACGCTCCTCGATTTAGAAAGAGAAGTCATAGAACTTATAGTATTTCATAGCGACGCAATTTCTGTGTTAATTCGTCATTGTGAGGGATCGACGGATGCAATAAAGAAGGAATAGTGCATCCGATATGAGATACTCGCCTCCCAATAGGAGATCCTGTCGTTGCCATAGGATCGTTGCTCGATTTAGAAAGAGAAGGCATAGAACCTATAGTAATTCATGGCGACGCAATTTCTGTGTTAATTCGTCATTGTGAAGGATCGACGGATGCAATAAAGAACGAATAGTGCATCCGACATGAGATACTCGCCTCCCAATAGGAGATGCTGTCGTTGCCATAGAAACGCTCCTCGATTTGGAAAGAGAAGTCATAGAACCTATAGTATTGCATAGCGACGTAATTTCTGTGTTAATTCGTCATTGTGAGGGATCGATGGATGCAATAAAGAAGGAATAGTGCATCCGACATGAGATACTCGCCTCCCAATAGGAGATCCTGTCGTTGCCATAGGATCGTTCCTCGATTTAGAAAGAGAAGGCATAGAACCTATAGTATTTCATAGCGACGCAATTTCTGTGTTAATTCGTCATTGTGACGGATCGACGGATGCAATACAGAAGGAATAGTGCATCCGACATGAGATACTCGCCTCCCAATTGGAGATCCTGTCGTTGCCACAGAAACGCTCCTCGATTTAGAAAGAGAAGTCATTGACCCTATAGTATTTCATAGCGACGCAATTTCTGTGTTAATTCGTCATTGTGAGGAATCGACGGATGCAATAAAGAAGGAATAGTGCATCCGACATCAGATACTCGCCTCCCAATAGGAGATCCTCTCGTTGCCATAGAAACGCTCCTCGATTTAGAAAGAGAAGTCATAGGACATATAGTATTTCATAGCGACGCAATTTCTGTGTTAATTCGTCATTGTGAGGGATCGACGGATGCAATAAAGAAGGAATAGTGCATCCGACATGAGATACTCGCCTCCCAATAGGAGATCCTGTCGTTGCCACAGAAACGCTCCTCGATTTAGAAAGAGAAGTCATAGAACCTATAGTATTTCATAGCGACGCAATTTCTGTGTTAATTCGTCATTGTGAGGGAACGACGGATGCAACAAAGAAGAAATAGTGCATCCGACATGAGATACACGCCTCCCAATAGGAGATCCTTTCGTTGCCATAGAAACGATCCTCGATTTAGAAAGAGAAGTCATAGAACCTATAGTATTTCATAGCGACGCAATTTCTGTGTTAATTCGTCATTGTGAGGAATCGACGGATGCAATAAAGAAGGAATAGTGCAGTAGACATGAGATACTCGCCTCCCAATAGGAGATCCTCTCGTTGCCATAGAAACGCTCCTCGATTTAGAAAGAGAAGTCATAGGACCTATAGTATTTCATAGCGACGCGATTTCTGTGTTAATTCTTCATTGTGAGGAATCGACGGATGCAATAAAGAAGGAATAGTGCAGTAGACATGAGATACTCGCCTCCCAATAGGAGATCCTCTCGTTGCCATAGAAACGCTCCTCGATTTAGAAAGAGAAGTCATAGGACCTATAGTACTTCATAGCGACGCAATTTCTGTGTTAATTCATCATTGTGAGGGATCGACGGATGCAATAAAGAAGGAATAGTGCATCCCACATGAGATACTCGCCCCCCAATAGGAGATCCTGTCGTTGCCACAGAAACGCACCTCGATTTAGAAAGAGAAGTCATAGGTCCTATAGTATTTCATAGCGACGCAATTTCTGTGTTAATTCGTCATTGTGAGGGATCGGCGGATGCAATAAAGAAGGAATAGTGCATCCCACATGAGATACTCGCCCCCCAATAGGAGATCCTGTCGTTGCCACAGAAACGCACCTCGATTTAGAAAGAGAAGTCATAGGTCCTATAGTATTTCATAGCGACGCAATTTCTGTGTTAATTCGTCATTGTCAGGGATCGAAGGATGCAATAAAGAAGGAATAGTGCATCCGACATGAGATACTCGCCTCCCAATAGGAGATCCTGGCGTTGCCATAGAAACGCCCATCGATTTAGAAAGAGAAGTCATAGAACCTATAGTATTTCATAGCGACGCAATTTCTGTGTTAATTCGTCATTGTGAGGTATCGACGGATGCAATGAAGAAGGAATAGTGCATCCGACATGAGATACTCGCCTCCCAATAGCAGATCCTATCGTTGCCATAGAAACGATCCTCGATGTAGAAAGAGAAGTCATAGAACCTATAGTATTTAATAGCGACGCAATTTCTGTGTTAATTCGTCATTGTGACGGATCGACGGATGCAATAAAGAAGGAATAGTGCATCTGACATGAGATACTCGCCTCCCAATAGGAGATCCTGTCGTTGCCATAGAAACGCCCCTCGATTTAGAAAGAGAAGTCATAGAACCTATGGTATTTCATAGCGACGCAATTTCTGTGTTAATTCGTCATTGTGAGGGAACGACGGATGCAACAAAGAAGAAATAGTGCATCCGACATGAGATACTCGCCTCCCAATAGGAGATCCTTTCGTTGCCATAGAAACGCTCCTCGATTTAGAAAGAGAAGTCATAGGACCTATAATATTTCATAGCGACGCAATTTCTGTGTTAATTCGTCATTGTGAGGAATCGACGGATGGAATAAAGAAGGAATAGTACATCCGACATGAGATTCTCGCCTCCCAATAGGAGATCCTCTCGTTGCCATAGAAACGTTCCTCGATTTAGAAAGAGAAGTCATAGGACCTATAGTATTTCATAGCGACGCAATTTCTGTGTTAATTCATCATTGTGAGGGATCGACGGAAGCAATAAAGAAGGAATAGTGCATCCGACATGAGATACTCGCCTCCCAATAGCAGATCCTGTCGTTGCCATAGAAACGCTCCTCGATTTAGAAAGAGAAGTCATAGAACTTATAGTATTTCATAGCGACGCAATTTCTGTGTTAATTCGTCATTGTGAGGGATCGACGGATGCAATAAAGAAGGAATAGTGCATCCGATATGAGATACTCGCCTCCCAATAGGAGATCCTGTCGTTGCCATAGGATCGTTGCTCGATTTAGAAAGAGAAGGCATAGAACCTATAGTAATTCATGGCGACGCAATTTCTGTGTTAATTCGTCATTGTGAAGGATCGACGGATGCAATAAAGAACGAATAGTGCATCCGACATGAGATACTCGCCTCCCAATAGGAGATGCTGTCGTTGCCATAGAAACGCTCCTCGATTTGGAAAGAGAAGTCATAGAACCTATAGTATTGCATAGCGACGTAATTTCTGTGTTAATTCGTCATTGTGAGGGATCGATGGATGCAATAAAGAAGGAATAGTGCATCCGACATGAGATACTCGCCTCCCAATAGGAGATCCTGTCGTTGCCATAGGATCGTTCCTCGATTTAGAAAGAGAAGGCATAGAACCTATAGTATTTCATAGCGACGCAATTTCTGTGTTAATTCGTCATTGTGACGGATCGACGGATGCAATACAGAAGGAATAGTGCATCCGACATGAGATACTCGCCTCCCAATTGGAGATCCTGTCGTTGCCACAGAAACGCTCCTCGATTTAGAAAGAGAAGTCATTGACCCTATAGTATTTCATAGCGACGCAATTTCTGTGTTAATTCGTCATTGTGAGGAATCGACGGATGCAATAAAGAAGGAATAGTGCATCCGACATCAGATACTCGCCTCCCAATAGGAGATCCTCTCGTTGCCATAGAAACGCTCCTCGATTTAGAAAGAGAAGTCATAGGACATATAGTATTTCATAGCGACGCAATTTCTGTGTTAATTCGTCATTGTGAGGGATCGACGGATGCAATAAAGAAGGAATAGTGCATCCGACATGAGATACTCGCCTCCCAATAGGAGATCCTGTCGTTGCCACAGAAACGCTCCTCGATTTAGAAAGAGAAGTCATAGAACCTATAGTATTTCATAGCGACGCAATTTCTGTGTTAATTCGTCATTGTGAGGGAACGACGGATGCAACAAAGAAGAAATAGTGCATCCGACATGAGATACACGCCTCCCAATAGGAGATCCTTTCGTTGCCATAGAAACGATCCTCGATTTAGAAAGAGAAGTCATAGAACCTATAGTATTTCATAGCGACGCAATTTCTGTGTTAATTCGTCATTGTGAGGAATCGACGGATGCAATAAAGAAGGAATAGTGCAGTAGACATGAGATACTCGCCTCCCAATAGGAGATCCTCTCGTTGCCATAGAAACGCTCCTCGATTTAGAAAGAGAAGTCATAGGACCTATAGTATTTCATAGCGACGCGATTTCTGTGTTAATTCTTCATTGTGAGGAATCGACGGATGCAATAAAGAAGGAATAGTGCAGTAGACATGAGATACTCGCCTCCCAATAGGAGATCCTCTCGTTGCCATAGAAACGCTCCTCGATTTAGAAAGAGAAGTCATAGGACCTATAGTACTTCATAGCGACGCAATTTCTGTGTTAATTCATCATTGTGAGGGATCGACGGATGCAATAAAGAAGGAATAGTGCATCCGACATGAGATACTCGCCTCCCAATCTTAGATCCTGTCGTTGCCATAGAAACGCTCCTCGATTTAGAAAGAGAAGTCATAGAACCTATAGTATTTCATAGCGACGCAATTTCTGTGTTAATTCGTCATTGTGAGGGATCGGCGGATGCAATAAAGAAGGAAGAGTGCATCCCACATGAGATACTCGCCTCCCAACAGGAGATCCTGTCGTTGCCACAGAAACGCTCCTCGATTTAGAAAGAGAAGTCATAGGTCCTATAGTATTTCATAGCGACGCAATTTCTGTGTTAATTCGTCATTGTCAGGGATCGAAGGATGCAATAAAGAAGGAATAGTGCATCCGACATGAGATACTCGCCTCCCAATAGGAGATCCTGGCGTTGCCATTGAAACGCCCATCGATTTAGAAAGAGAAGTCATAGAACCTATAGTATTTCACAGCGACGCAATTTCTGTGTTAATTCGTCATTGTGAGGTATCGACGGATGCAATAAAGAAGGGATAGTGCATCCGACATGAGATACTCGCCTCCCAATAGCAGATCCTGTCGTTGCCATAGAAACGATCCTCGATTTAGAAAGAGAAGTCATAGAACCTATAGTATTTAATAGCGACGCAATTTCTGTGTTAATTCGTCATTGTGAGGAATCGACGGATGCAATAAAGAAGGAATAGTGCAGTAGACATGAGATACTCGCCTCCCAATAGGAGATCCTCTCGTTGCCATAGAAACGCTCCTCGATTTAGAAAGAGAAGTCATAGGACCTATAGTACTTCATAGCGACGCAATTTCTGTGTTAATTCATCATTGTGAGGGATCGACGGATGCAATAAAGAAGGAATAGTGCATCCGACATTAGATACTCGCCTCCCAATCTTAGATCCTGTCGTTGCCATAGAAACGCTCCTCGATTTAGAAAGAGAAGTCATAGAACCTATAGTATTTCATAGCGACGCAATATCTGTGTTAATTCGTCATTGTGAGGGATCGGCGGATGCAATAAAGAGGGAATAGTGCATCCCACATGAGATACTCGCCTCCCAATAGGAGATCCTGTCGTTGCCACAGAAACGCTCCTCGATTTAGAAAGAGAAGTCATAGGTCCTATAGTATTTCATAGCGACGCAATTTCTGTGTTAATTCGTCATTGTCAGGGATCGAAGGATGCAATAAAGAAGGAATAGTGCATCCGACATGAGATACTCGCCTCCCAATAGGAGATCCTGGCGTTGCCATAGAAACGCCCATCGATTTAGAAAGGGAAGTCATAGAACCTATAGTATTTCACAGCGACGCAATTTCTGTGTTAATTCGTCATTGTGAGGTACCGACGGATGCAATAAAGAAGGAATAGTGCATCCGACATGAGATACTCGCCTCCCAATAGCAGATCCTGTCGTCGCCATAGAAACGATCCTCGATTTAGAAAGAGAAGTCATAGAACCTATAGTATTTAATAGCGACGCAATTTCTGTGTTAATTCGTCATTGTGACGGACTGACGGATGCAATAAAAAAGGAATAGTGCATCTGACATGAGATACTCGCCTCCCAATAGGAGATCCCGTCGTTGCCATAGAAACGCCCCTCGATTTAGAAAGAGAAGTCATAGATCCTATAGTATTTCATAGCGAAGCAATTTCTGTGTTAATTCGTCATTGTGAGGGAACGACGGATGCAACAAAGAAGAAATAGTACATCCGACATGAGATACTCGCCTCCCAATAGGAGATCCTTTCGTTGCCATAGAAACGCTCCTCGATTTAGAAAGAGAAGTCATAGAACCTAGAGTATTTCATAGCGACGCAATTTCTGTGTTAATTCGTCATTGTGAGGAATCGACGGATGCAATAAAGAAGGAATAGTACATCAGACATGAGATACTCGCCTCCCAATAGGAGATCCTCTCGTTGCCATAGAAACGCTCCTCGATTTAGAAAGAGAAGTCATAGGACCTATAGATTTTCATAGCGACGCAATTTCTGTGTTAATTCATCATTGTGAGGGATCGACGGATGCAATAAAGAAGGAATAGTGCATCCGACATGAGATACTCGCCTCCCAATAGCAGATCCTGTCGTTGCCATAGAAACGCTCCTCGATTTAGAAAGAGAAGTCATAGAACTTATAGTATTTCATAGCGACGCAATTTCTGTGTTAATTCGTCATTGTGAGGGATCGACGGATGCAATAAAGAAGGAATAGTGCATCCGACATGAGATACTTGCCTCCCAATAGGAGATCCTGTCGTTGCCATAGGATCGTTGCTCGATTTAGAAAGAGAAGGCATAGAACCTATAGTAATTCATGGCGACGCAATTTCTGTGTTAATTCGTCATTGTGAAGGATCGACGGATGCAATAAAGAACGAATAGTGCATCCGACATGAGATACTCTCCTCCCAATAGGAGATGCTGTCGTTGCCATAGAAACGCTCCTCGATTTGGAGAGAGAAGTCATAGAACCTATAGTATTGCATAGCGACGTAATTTCTGTGTTAATTCGTCATTGTGAGGGATCGATGGATGCAATAAAGAAGGAATAGTGCATCCGACATGAGATACTCGCCTCCCAATAGGAGATCCTGTCGGTGCCATAGGATCGTTCCTCGATTTAGAAAGAGAAGGCAAAGAACATATAGTATTTCATAGCGACGCAATTTATGTGTTAATTCGTCATTGTGACGGATCGACGGATGCAATACAGAAGGAATAGTGCATCCGACATGAGATACTCGCCTCCCAATAGCAGATCCTGTCGTTGCCATGGAAACGCTCCTCGATTTAGAAAGAGAAGTCATAGAACTTATAGTATTTCATAGCGACGCAATTTATGTGTTAATTCGTCATTGTGAGGGATCGACGGATGCAATAAAGAAGGAATAGTGCATCCGACATGAGATACTCGCCTCCCAATAGGAGATCCTGTCGTTGCCATAGGATCGTTGCTCGATTTAGAAAGAGAAGGCATAGAACCTATAGTAATTCATGGCGACGCAATTTCTGTGTTAATTCGTCATTGTGAAGGATCGACGGATGCAATAAAGAACGAATAGTGCATCCGACATGAGATACTCGCCTCCCAATAGGAGATGCTGTCGTTGCCATAGAAACGCTCCTCGATTTGGAGAGAGAAGTCATAGAACCTATAGTATTGCATAGCGACGTAATTTCTGTGTTAATTCGTCATTGTGAGGGATCGATGGATGCAATAAAGAAGGAATAGTGCATCCGACATGAGATACTCGCCTCCCAATAGGAGATCCTGTCGTTGCCATAGGATCGTTCCTCGATTTAGAAAGAGAAGGCATAGAACATATAGTATTTCATAGCGACGCAATTTCTGTGTTAATTCGTCATTGTGACGGATCGACGGATGCAATACAGAAGGAATAGTGCATCCGACATGAGATACTCGCCTCCCAATAGGAGATCCTGTCGTTGCCACAGAAACGCTCCTCGATTTAGAAAGAGGAGTCATAGAACCTATAGTATTTCATAGCGACGCAATTTCTGTGTTAATTCGTCATTGTGAGGAATCGACGGATGCAATAAAGAAGGAATAGTGCATCCGACATGAGATACTCGCCTCCCAATAGGAGATCCTCTCGTTCCCATAGAAACGCTCCTCGATTTAGAAAGAGAAGTCATAGGACATATAGTATTTCATAGCGACGCAATTTCTGTGTTAATTCGTCATTGTGAGGGATCGACGGATGCAATAAAGAAGGAATAGTGCATCCGACATGAGATACTCGCCTCCCAATAGGAGATCCTGTCGTTGCCATAGAAACGCTCCTCGATTTGGAAAGAGAAGTCATAGAACCTATAGTATTGCATAGCGACGCAATTTCTGTGTTAATTCGTCATTGTGAGGGATCGATGGATGCAATAAAGAAGGAATACTGCATCCGACATGAGATACACGCCTCCCAATAGGAGATCCTGTCGTTGCCATAGGATGGTTCCTCGATTTAGAAAGAGAGGTCATAGAACCTATAGTATTTCATAGCGACGCAATTTCTGTGTTAATTCGTCATTGTGAGGGAACGACGGATGCAACAAAGAAGAAATAGTACATCCGACATGAGATACTCGCCTCCCAATAGGAGATCCTTTCGTTGCCATAGAAACGCTCCTCGATTTAGAAAGAGAAGTCATAGAACCTAGAGTATTTCATAGCGACGCAATTTCTGTGTTAATTCGTCATTGTGAGGAATCGACGGATGCAATAAAGAAGGAATAGTACATCAGACATGAGATACTCGCCTCCCAATAGGAGATCCTCTCGTTGCCATAGAAACGCTCCTCGATTTAGAAAGAGAAGTCATAGGACCTATAGTATTTC